>NC_092773.1:32680692-34114442 GCF_047496795.1 Chiloscyllium punctatum
CATGAAACTCCTGGACAGGCTCCCCACCCTAAAGCCCCGCCACAACAATGCTAAATTTTGGCAGCGGCTTAGGGAGATGCAGATCTGCCAAAACCTCCACAATAGCGACGTGGCCGGTCTGGTCCGGACCAAACTCCCCGAGAACCTGTGGTCCAGGCTCCGACCTGCGCACCAGAATGGGTCCTGGTGCACTGACCTCAGCGACAGCCGTCGCGAGCAGGAGGCCGCTCTTGCGGACTTTAAGGCCAATGTCAGCGAGGCTCTCGGCCACACGCCGGTCGACTGGAACGCCATTGTGGCCATCTCCCAGAAACGCGGCGAGGGTGCTCAGGAATATGGGGCCCGTCAGTTCGAGGCCTTCCAGGTGCAGAGCGGGATCCCCATGCTGACCGGCAGAACCCCGCATTTATCCAGCTATATAAGGACGGGTAAGGCCCCACACACCTGGCTGTCCTCCGGACAGGCCTGGAACCCTACTTTTCTTTCAGGGAGCTCGAGAATTGGGCTATGTCCCTCGATAACTAAGCCCCGGCCACATTTGCGGCACATTCAACACCCGGGCCGCTCGTTTGCTACTGCTGCAGACAGACGGGTCACTACAATTTTAACTGCCTGATCTCCTTCCGACGCCCCGGAGACCCCGACTTGGGAGGGGGCAGCCCCGGCCAGGGTAGGGACAGCACGGGTCAGCACCGGGGCCGTTCCCCACAGCGGCATGCCCACCGTCGGCGCCCCTCACACTCCAGTGAACAAGGAACCCCCAAGCAGGGAACCAACGGCGACCCACGGCTGCAAAACCCCCACGAACCCCGCAGCCCTAGCCCGAAGCCTTCCCCCCCGACTGGGATCAGCTCAGTCGTGGACAGCTGCTTGAGCTCTAACAGCTACTCGCCCGGCGTAAGGACTGAGTAGCGTCGACCCCCGCCGAGGGAGCCGACCCCCGTATCTGGGCTTCTGCATCGCTTGGGGGCCGCTGATGCAACATTTTGATAGATACGGGGGCGTCAGTCTCCCTCACCGACCTCGACCTCCCTTCCACCCATCACTCCATTTCCATCACGGGGGTGGGGGGATGATCGGTTGTGGCCCGCCGTAACGAGGCCACCCTCCTGGAAATCGGTGACATTCTCATCCCCATCCACTTTTGGGTTTGCCCGAACACGGAAGGGATAATACTGGGCATTGACCTGCCTGGCGAACTGGGAGCGGTGGTGGATGCGTTCCACAGGCGCCTCCTATGGACTTCCCGCAAATCCCATAAAAGCGCCCTTGAGGGTAGATGGGTCCCCACTAGATCGGTCGCTGCACTCGCGCCCTGTGTCCCTATCACCCGGGACTGGACCGGAGACTGCGCCTTCGGAACAGTCTGCCAGTTGGTCCCGGAAATCTGGGCCATGAGCCAGCAGGACTGCGGCCTTGTCCATTCCCCTCCCGAACGGATACTCGGACCTGTACATCCCCCGCACCAATAGTACCTGATCAAACCCGAGGCGCTGCGCGCCACATAGGTCATTGTGGCCGAACTAAACGGCCGCGGTGTCTTGCGACCCGCGGTGTCCACTTCCAACTCCCCCATATGGCCAGACCATAAACCGGATGGGAACTATCGGCTCACCATCGATTATATGGCACTCAACCGGGTCACACCTAAAGATCACCCCATTGTTGCCAGCCCGTCCCCCATCTTTAACGGCCTAGAGCCTTCCCACCGGATCTTTACTGTCCTGGACGTGGAAAACGGCTTCTGGTCCATCCCGCTGCACCGTGACTCTCAGGACAAGTTTGCCTTCATGCTGCGAGACAGGCAATACACATGGACCCGGCTGCCACAAGTCTTTCACAACTGCCCCAACATTTTCCATAGGGTCATGAGTCGGACTCTCGAGGAATGCGACCTATCCCCTTACAACCTCTTACAGAACCTGGACGACCTCTTGATCGCGTCCACGGACTCGCGCTCCCACCTCGGAGCCCTGACCGCCGTCCTGCGCACCCTCGCCCGGGCAGGTTTTAAAATCAGCCCCTCAAAGGCCCAGATCGGCCTGGCAACAGTCCGATCCCTGGGCCACGACATTAGCCAGGGTAGCAAGACCCTGCCTCTCGATTGTATGTTGGCCATCGCCGACATGCCACGGCCGGACACGGTCACGGGTATCCGCCACGTTATGGGCCTTTTCAACTACTGCCGCGCCTTTACAGCGCATTTCGCCACCATCGCTGAGCCCATCCAGCGCCTGGTGAAGGGGGTTAGTCCCGGGACAGAGAGGGTGGAGTGGGGCCCCGAGCAAGACGATGCCTACTCCAAGCTAAAAGCCCACCTCCTCAGTGCCCCAGCCCTGCGCCTTCCCGACCTCACTCAGCCCTTTCACGTCTTTTATAGCCTGGAAGGGGGGTTCCATAGCGCCGTGGTCATCCAAATCTCTGGAGACCGCATGAAGCCCGTAGGGTACTACTCTACTAAGGAGTCCCCGGTCGCGAGGGGGATGCACCGCTGCCTGGCCACAGTTGACTGCGCCGCGTGGGCAGCCCGTGTGTGCGAGCCGGTCACCATGTCCGGTCAGATCATCCTGCACACCTGACACACTATAGTGGAGCTCCTGAATACAGAACGCCTCCGCACGGTCTCTGATGCCCGTAGGGCAACCTGGGAGGCAGTCCTCCTCCCCCAGGACCAATCCATTAGAATAGTTAGGGACACGGGAACGAACCACGCGGACGGGATTATAACTGGAGGGGAACCCCACCACTGCCAGGCCGTCATGGATTCGGCTGAGGTGGACTACGTTGCCGATAGTCCTATCTCGGACCGTGACCTGGTCCTATACGTTGACGGCTCACGCCGGTTGGTTGAGGGGTCCTACCAGACGGGTTGGGCAGTGGTCGACGACACCGCGGCCACCCGAGAACAAGGGACATTAGACGGAGATACCTCAGCCCAAGTCGTGGAGCTGGTCGCCCTCATGGCAGCACTCCACATAGGAGCGGGCAAGCGGGTGAATATTTTCACCGACAGTCAGTACGCTTTTGGGGTAGGCCATGACTACATGACAGCATGGAGCCGCCGGGGTTTTGTCACGGGCGATGGGGACAAAGTCCTGGTCTGGGCCGCCCCCGACCGGCCCGGCTTCGCCCCACGGTGCCTGGGGCTGCACGAGATCATCCTCACCAGCGACACCTGCGCGTGCATCGATATGAAGGGGAAGGGCAGGTGGAAACATTGGTCCCAAATTAAACCTTTCCCCCAGGGCCCGACTGGATGGACGACAAAGACTTCGTCTGTGGTCCCCGTCCCGAACCACACGGGGCCAATGTGTGGAATGGCCGGAACATCGGCCCAGCCACCTGACTGGAAGCCACCACCAACTTATTCCCCTGCTCACCCGCACTCCCCCGACATGCCTGACGAGATTTTAACGTTTTCTCCCCTGACAGCAACAGTGGTGGACCGTTCCAGGGAAGAGGGGGGGAGGGGGCCGCAGAACACATGTACGTTTACTGATCATACACCCTGACGAGTGTCTCTCTCTCTCTCTCTCTCTCTCCCTTTCTCTTTTCTTTCACAGATGATGTCCCACCGGTGCACCGTCCTCCACCTCCTCCTCTTTGCCATTGGACTTGTTCCCTACTCCTCCGGAGCTTCAGACAACTTCTACCGCCATGGCGTTGCCTTCAACGCATCCAGTGCCATCTGCATCCCTGCGAGGGATAAGCCTGACGAGGTCGACACATTTTTCAACGCCTGGCTGGATGTCCTCCCGGACATACAGACAATCTGCCTACTCTGCACGTCGGAGCGCGACCCACGACCAACCTGCCTACGACGTGCAGAGGCTACAGAGCTGGGGAGGGTGCATGTTCGGAACGATGTGCGGTATGCCAGACGACCTCACTTCGGCCCCGGCTTTCGACGCGTTCGCGATGTGGGACCTGTCCGCTTGCGGTTACTATGAACCGACCAATGCCGCCGTGATTTCTCTGTATTTGTGTTCCTCCCCCCCCCCCCCCAACCACACCACCAACAACCACGACTCCCGCGATACTACCATGTCCCTCTCTGAGGCCGGGGCCCGCGGGGGGACTGGTATTATGGGAGGAGGGGGAAGTCCTTTCTGGTAACGTCCGACATGAGGTCGTGCCCGTGCTGGTCAATATATCAGGCATCCGGGTACCGGAATATTGCACAACACAGGTACTCAGCCTATAAACCCTGATGCTAACAGAGGTGACAGAGAGGGCTATAGATGCCATGGGGGCAACCCACTATTGAACCGATATACACAACATACAACGACACAGACAGGACATTATCATTGATGCCCTCACAGGACTCAACACAGGAACATCCGTGGAAAACTCGCTAGATATCCAGGGCCTTAACGAGAAAATCGAACAGCGAAAAGGGGTGATGAGAGACCTGTTAGCGAGATCCCTCACACACCAGGCAGAACAGGCATTTCTGGGGCAAGAGGGAGCACACCTTCAGCTCGACGGCATTGCAGTCATGGAGACACATGCCCACACCATCAACCGCCTTATACTGATCGGGAAAGGGAAAATACGGCTCACATTCAGGAGGGGCAGCTGTGCCATGTGTATGGCCTGTGTATGGTAGCTCAGATCCGACACAACCTGGATCTGATACAAAGGGGGGAGGTGCCCGATTGGATCGATAGCACCAAACTGGCCTCACTCGCAGGACGCTCCGGGACACTTGATAGCCGGACCCTGAAGGGAATGACCCGGGTACCCGCTGATTCCCGACTGTGAGGCCAGTGAGGCAACGGGAGTCGGGATGGTCCTCCTGATCCCTGTGGTCACCCCGGGGTCTGGGCCATTTCCCCTGTTCCACATCGAGAACATTGGAGTAATACGGGAAAACACCTCCCTCAAATATATTATGGCACACGGCACAGCCATCTCCCGAGACGGCGCAGTGTTCGGGGTGCCGCTTGCAGGCTGCAAACAGCGAGGGGCAATCACAATCTGCCCCCACCCCTTACGGCGGAGTGAAACAGCGGAATGCGGGGTCAACCGTACACAGGGCTGCACCCTTGAGATCGAACCCACGGGGCCCCACTTCACTAGGGCGGGGTATGGTGGCAGGGGACAATATTGTGTCTCTACCCTTGGAACGTCCTTCTGGTTCAACGGACGACAATGCCCGATTCCCCAGCACGAGTTCTGCTTCACCCCTAGGCGCCCAGTGACGATTGGACAAGCCCATATCTTGGAGGTCCGACGTCGGGAGCCCGAGTCTATACAGGCCGCCGAGGAATTCAGGAACACCCTTAGGGAGTACCAGGAGCCCGAACAAGCCCCCATCCCACATTTGGACGAGGTCTTGCGGGAACTTAGGACATGGGTGGGACACTCAGTAAAGCTATACCATCAATTACAAGCCCATATCAAAGACCTAGAGGAGGATGCAGAGACAGCTCTGCAGACCCAGGGCTGGGCCCAGAGGGTTTGGAACTGGTGCCTGAATGTCAACATACACCCCTGGGTCAGAATCATTTCTCATGCCATCGTGGGGGTACAGTTACTGCTAGCTCTGGCCTGGCTCCTGGTGGCATGTCACTCATGCCGCCAACATAAGAAACGAAAGGCCAGAAAGGCCATGCTCCAAGCCATGGACTCCTGGCGAGTAATCAGCTCACGGGGCTCGAACTAATGGAACCATCTCCCGGGACTATCCAAAGGCCCCATGACTGCAGCATGACGGCCGGCGGAATGTACCGGGCAGGGTAACAGCTTTTAAGATGTCGGCTTCGGGGGTGTGGACTTAACCAACCCCTTGCCGAAAGGGGGGACTGAAGGGGGGTGATAAACCGCCCCGTGTTGACCATGGAGCAAGGCCCACATTGGGAGAGCCAGTAGTATCCATTTTAAAGCAAACAGTATTCATTCGAACACAGCAGCTGCCAGCCCGACCACATGACCGGGAGAAGGGAGCCCAAAGACAGATCCGAATACACACCCGACCAGACACTCGACCGGGCTCCAGACAATGGTCATGACTCACAGATCGAAACCCACCTTATAATCTCGTCAAGGTTCCAACTGACACACACCCATAACCTGATCATGCAAAAGAGTCCTAGAAAAAAGGCAAACACCAAACGGACAGGATGAATCTAACAGACACTTTGGAAGTAACAAAGGCGGGTGCTAGCTTCCAGCCCTCACGGAGAGACAAGCAGATGGCACCCGGACACATTTAGGTAAAGATAAAAAGCACACCTTTTGTGTATGCTACCGACTCTCCGAGGACAGCAGGAAGCTTGACATTCACACATACTCCAGCCATGATTGCCACCATTCACACTCATTGCTTGACATTCACACATACTCCAGCCATGATTGCCACCATTCACACTCATTCATACCTAATCTTCTACATCCTGACTCATGAAGTATATAACTTGTAACATCGCGCGGGGAACGGGAGCGCGATCAAGATTCAGACATCGGTTGGTCTCCGCCAGCTTTAAACACTTTCATAAATTACCGATTGTCGAACCGCACTCTGGGCTCGGACTGAGATCATTTCATCCGCGCTAACAGTCCTAATTATTGATATAGATAACAAACATTAATGAGTGCAACACCAGCCCCTGAGACTCTCCATGACTTAAAGGCCTCCAGTCCGACAAGAATTTTCCACTGTTGCTCTTGGCTCCTTTCCATCAAGAAACTTGGGTAAGCAATTGGCCAGCAGCACCGGATTCCATGCTATTTTACCTTCCAGCGCAGCCCGCATTGTGGTTCCACCTCAAAGGCCTTCCGTTTTTTCTGAGTGCACAGAATCAGGTAAGATGGAGCTTAGGAACCACAATGAGAAGCATGCATCGATTTGAGTTAATGTATAAAAGTGAAAACTGCAATGAAAACGTTTGACATGCGAAGAAACAGGAAATCTAATATTCAGGCTTGTGAGTACTGCAGTAAAAGTAGACGATTTCATGTTGCATCGAAACTGTGCTAATCCAAATGAATATTAATTCTGGGGAACTGGTTTCTCTCATTTAATAGGACGGTGCACACGACTATAGAGATCAGGTTGTTTTAGAATTGGTGTTCTGTAATCAGAGTGCTAATTGAAATCTTGCTGTAAAGGAAATGTTGGGAGTCGTGTTCATGAAATGTTGAATTTTAAAAGATTTTTTTACACAAAACGGTTTTGTTTGAAAGAATTATTTGTGTACGCCTGAGTCATTCAAGACATGAAGGCATGAGGGGCAAGTTGGCTTCAGTGAATCTGTAAAATACTTGAAACAAATTTAATGGAAGATGGGCAATGTTTGTTAGTCGTACAAAAGCTGTTAGTTGACCTGTGTCCATATGTCCCTCCAAGATGTAACCAGCAAAAGGAAAAGTTGACTCAACGATTGTGAACAAAATAAGATAAATTTTTGATGAGTTCAAAGGCAGCAGTTGAGAAAGAATTGCTAGATAATTGCTAGAGACATGGATTACTTGACACTTAGGACCCTGCAAAGGATAACCAATAAACTGATGAAAATGCCAAAAAATAACCAAACCACAAATTACCAAGAAACAGAACGGCTGCCGAAAAGATTCTTCTAATATTTACAAATAAATACTAAACACAAGTTCAAATGTGTTTCGGTGAATGTGCAGACAGGATAATTTATTTTACAGAACTGAGGAATTGCAGTGACACGAAACAGCTGTTTTGTTTGTATCTTCGTAACATAAAAGCGAAAGATCTAAGAGCAGGAGAAGGCCATCTGGCACTTCATGCCTGCTCAATCATTCCATGGCTGAACTTTTCATGAACGCCACTCCAACTAGCTGCGCTCTCACCGCATCACTTAATTCATTTATTATTCAAGAAAATAGTTGTTTTAGCCTTATAAAAGATCACAGAAGTCGACAACGCCATAGATAATCCACCCGCTGGGTGAAGAAGTTGATCTACAATTCCGGCCGAAATCTGCTGTCTCTAAGATTGAGGATATATCTTCTTGCCCTCGTTTCACTTGTTATCGGAAACATCCTCCCTGCATCTATCCTTTCTCTTCCCTTTAAAGTTTGATGTGCTTCTTTAAGACCACGCCCTCCCCGTTCTTCAGAATTCCAACAACAATATTCCCAGTCCACTTAGTCTCTCCCCAAAAGCCAAGCCCCTCAGTTCCGGAACTGCCTCGGGAACATACTCTGCAGCCCCGTCTAGTGCCAATGTATCCATTCTCAAATTATGAGAACAAAACTCCAGCCAGCATTCTAGGAGTGGCCTCACGAGCATAAAGTACAGCTGCAGGGTAACCTCTCTGCTTTTAATGTTGTGGAAGATCCCGAAATTCTCTGAGAAACACTAAGTGGCCATTGGACTGTCATAACTATAGAGGAAAATTATTCATATCAGTAGCGATATAGCATTTTAAAACACAGTTACATCGGACCTTGATCAGTCTGACGGACCAGATGTACTTAGAGCCATAGAATTATACAACACAGACAAAGGCCCTTTGGCCCCAACTGCTCCATGCTGAACGAAAAGGCCACCCACGCTAACCTCATTTCCCAGCATTTGGCCCAAATCATTCAAAATGTTTCCTCTTCATATATTTGTCCAAATGTCCTTTAATTGTTATTTAATGCATTACTGACCATCACCCGCCCGCTAGCAATTCATTCCATATGTGCATCATGTTCTGTGCGGAAAGCTTGCCTCTCAGGATCCCTTTTGCTCTTTCCCCTCTCGCCTGAAAATGATACCCTCCTGTCCTCGATTCCCCAACCCTGTGAAATGGAGTGAATGGATTCACCATATCCACGCCTCTCATAATTTTATACATTTCTCTAAGATTTCCCCCTTACTGTCGTACACATTAAAGAGATTTTCCTATCATTCCCTACAACGCAGACAATTGGATCCTGGCAACGTCTTTGTAATTTTTTTTGGCACTCTTTCCAATTTAGTAACATTCCCCCTCTAGCAAAATCTGAAAACTGAAAACAATATGTCAAGTGCGGCCTTACCAACATCCTGTACTACTGCCATGTAACTTTCCAGTTTAATACACAATGTATTGAATAAGTAAGACCGGCGTTTCAAAAGCCTTTTTCACTGCCCTGTGTAGTTTTGTGGAAGTGGAGATATCTTTTGTTGCTTAGCGTCGAGTAGTGTAACCAATCAAATTGCATCTGGAACACCAATTCGCGCATTCATCTTTAAGACAAGAAAACTTTTGGGCCGAGGCGCCCTTGTTCATATGTTTTGAGTGGATCTGTTCGGGCCAAAAACAACAGGGACTGATATCTATGTTACAACTGAATAATTGCTCATAGGCAGTTATCCTCGCAAAATGAAGAGCTGTGTGCACTAATACACTACTGCATTGTTCTGCAACAATGTCTTCAATCGCTGGCCAGCGTGGGAAAACATGCAGCTCCCATCCATTTGTACATTCATACCTCCATTATACCGTAAGAAGGGGTCCTGTTGATGTGAAAAATAATGGCAAAGAGAGATGTCGTGGGAATCAGGTTCAATACCATCACATGGTAGAGGTTTGGGATGTAGACAGAAGAGGGTAGACTGAGAGACAATGACATGCAAGGATGCATCACAGGTTTTAGAATGCTGAAAGGTAGACATTTAGTTAACATCTTGCAACACAGGCCCGTGTTTCCAGGAATGATTGTTAAATAAGATTTTGGTTTGTGTTCAGGTAATGGAGAGCATTGGATGATCATTTATTCTGCAGTTTTGAGGTTCGGAATGGGTTCAGCAGAATCTTTGCCTCATTGAGCTGAATCTAACAAAAACTTGTCTCAGTGTCATTTTCAGTGAGTGTGATAGAGGGATCGTCTGTACGAGGCCGAGCTAGTTTCCATGTGTTATCTTATCAAACTCACCTCGTGAACGACTCACCTCAGTCCATGGTATCATTCTGATTCAGTGTCAACTGATTCTCTCACCAGCACAGCTGGAGTTATTCAACATCGCCCAAAAGCCCCTGATATTGTGTGATCCCTGGCAATGATACTCTCTTTAAAACGCCAATTGGCACACAGCTGGGCTTTCTCAGTTAGGAGCTGCCCTGCACAATTGAGCCAGATCAAAGCAAGTAAGGTGCAATTACACCACCATGTATCGACAGGGGCATGCAGGGCTTCTTGGATGGGCTTGTACAGAGGGGGACGATTATCTTCACAGAGAAGGCCACACCACCAGTCCCACCAAGCTTGGTCTTTGCTCAGCGCAGTATTTGCGACCTGCAGAAATGTCCAGCAATATAAGATAAGCATCTACAGCTTCCTCCACTCTTTCAGGATAAGTATTACCCTATTGTCTCTGCTGCCTCACACTCATTGGATATCTCCAATATCACGACTGCACGTCACACCTTCCGTCTCTCACATTCTGTCTCTCTTGCCTGCTGTATAACCCCCACACTAATGACACTGCATAAATACAACACTCTGGATAGTGTCCCTCTGGACACCTTAACATTTCCTATCTCCTCAACGACACCAGCCCTAAAGGAAGGGCCACCCACTCTATCCGTCCCTTTCTCCGTATCAGGAGAAACAGCCGGGAATAGGAGAGTAAGGGCTCAACCAGGTGGTGTAGTGCCCGATACCCATTCCGTCAAACCCATCCCCCCTCTCATGGGAAGAAACTTGGCACGAGTCGGAGTTGACCAGGATGATTCGTTTGGAGTTTAGGAAACATCCACGTTCCACCAAATGAGTAGTCAGAAGGGCAATTTTCACTTTAAACTGACTGGCAGTTCCATTTTCCCCGCAACAACTTAGAAGCCATGGCCCTGATACCATTTACCTTTTGTGTCGAGTTGAAACAAAAGGAATCTCCAAGGTCTGGGTGGGCAGCAGGGTTTGCCCACAACACATTGTTTCCACCACTTTCCAGGAAAGGAGCACAGAGTCTCCCCCTATACTTCCTCCGGTAAACAGCTCAGGTCCTGAAACTAACCTGAAATATTTACTGCTCTCCCCACTTTTGAAATCTTCAGTCATCTGTGCTCATATACACCCAGCGATCTCTGCTCATCTAGCCAATATATGATGGTACAGACAGTTTTCAATTGTCTTTCAAAGTTCTTCCTACGAAAGTACATCGCCTCACATTGCTCTGCATTGTTTCTCATCTGCCATATATCTGGACATTATATCAACATGTCACTGTCCTTTTGGAGTTCCACACTGCCCTCTACACACTTGACAATTCTTCCAAGTTAGATCTCATCTCTATGATTTGGCTTTGTATAATACACAAGTTCTTCACACAATAAGTGAACCCTGGCACAGTCATCCGTGTGAGCATGTTATGCACTGAACCACTTCACATAGAGAGACTGAAATATTGACACACTTCCAAAAATAATGACAGGCTGCCAGCTGAGCAACAGAAACGGTGGCACACATCTGATGAATGACGTGAAATAGTGGCAAACTCAATTCAATGCAAGGGGAATACTGACACCCCCTATACCTGCATTCATGTCAGTGTTTTAGCTTTTCTTTTCATCTGTGCGCCTATTGTTCTGTCTGTCTTTGTGGTTATGTGCATTTGTAAGCGAGAGAGTGCATGTATCTCTGTGTGTTTGTGTGTACTTATGTCTGCAACAGGACTGGTGCATTGTGCGCTGTTTAATATTAAGCAGTACCACTCTGTTCTGGTCTTCCCACAGACTGAATGGACTGATACGGAGCACAGTGAAAACCATCAGTGAGCTCGTTTCTTTTCATGTAATCACGGGTTGTGACCATGGCTGGCTGGCAATGTTGCTTGTTTCTAGTTGCGCTTGAGCTGCTCAGTGATGTGTAGGTTAGGTGTATTGCATGGGAAATGCAGGGTTATCAGAATAGGATAGGGTGATAGGTCAGGGTGAAACTCTCTCGAGATTACTTACAGTATGAGAAAAGGCCCTTCGGCCCAACAAGTCCACACCAAACCGAGGAAGCGCAAACCCCCCAGACTCATTCCCGTACACCTAATACTACGGGCAGTTTAGCATGACCAGTTCATCGAACCTGCACATTTTTGGAGTGTGGGAGACACGGGGAGAATGTGCAAACTCCAGACAGACAGTTGCCTGAGGCGGGAATTGAACCCGAGTCTCTGGCGCTGTGCAGCACCAGTGGTAACTGCTGTGCCATCGTTGCTTCGGATTGTTGGGCCGAGTACCCTGTTCCTACTCTGTAGGGTTTCATTGATAACCCTGCAGTCAATGTTCTGTAGTGTGACCCATATACCAAAAGAAGGCTTCATTTTAGAACTCAATAATCGGAACTCTTCAGTATACTACAACACCCATATAGATGAAATTGACGATAAACATACAAACATGCACAATACATTCTATTGCAGCCTGGTTTACTCCCTTCATCGAATGCTTCTGTTCCTCATCCAAGTCTTGAAAATAGGTCAGCAATCACGTTTTCTCGTTGTGCAACATTCATAATTTTAAAATTTAATTGCTGTAACAACGTAAACAATTTGGTATTTTTGTCCTTAAATCTCTGCACAAAATTCAATGTATTACGATCGGTGATATTATTGTCTAAGATACACTATTGATTACATAAGCACTGAACTGTTGTAGTGTCAAAAACGGGCGCAACGTCTTCTTCTCTACAGTCGAATATTTTTGCTGATGAATATTCAGTTTCTTGAGAAATACCCGACAGGTCTTTTATATTCTCATGAGCTTCCTGCACGAGCTCAAGCCCGACACACACATCACTCGCATCATTAGTCACCTTCATTGGCTTTGACTAATTACGTGTGGCTAATACAGGCACAGTGGTTTTCACGGATTTTAAGTTGTCAAATACGTTCTGACAGTCCACTGGTCACAGGAATGCCTTGCCTTTCTTCAGCAGTTCAGTCCGTGGAGCATCCACAGAGTTAAAAATTGTTCCAAAATTTTCATCAAATTCACTCAATCCCAGGAACAATGACACCAGTCCTTTTGTAGATGGGTAGGGAAACTGTCCAATTGCCTTCTTTTTGCAATCTGTGGGGCCATTTACTCATATCCAATAACATGCCTTCTCAAGGAGACAAGGGCTTTGGAAAATGGAAATGTCATTTTTTTAGCCAGGATTATTTTCAAGATTGCCTCCCGAAGTCAATTGGACAATCCTGACAAATATTGCAAATGTTCCTTCCATGCGTGACTAAAACTCACCAGGTCATCGATATAACCAGCACTGTTATGAAGCTGAAGGTGTGTACTGTACGTTTAAGAGAGAATGAAAGCTGAAAGCTGAAAAGCACCTGTCATCCACACAGCCTCAATCTTACACTCACTCCGTCACTGCAACACGGACCCCCTCACACTCACTAATTCACCATCGCCCTGACCCCCTCACACCTCTCTATCACTGTCACCCTGATCTCCTCACAAACCAGTCGGTGACTGTCCTCCTAACTCTCTCACACTCGCTCAATCAATGTCATCTCGATCCCCTCATGCTCACTCCATTACCGTCACCCTGACATGCTCACACACATATTCACTCTATCACTGTCACGCTGACCCTCTCACACTCATTCCATCTCTGTCACTATGAGGCCCACGCACTCACTCCAGCATCATTACAATGAAGCACGCACACTCACTCCGTCACCGTCACCCCGAACACCTGACATTCACTTCATCAAAATCTCCCTGACCAGCTCACTCTCACTCCATCACCATCACACTGACGCACTCACATTCACTGCATTACCATCACACATTCCGAAAACCTTTCACACTGACTCCCTCACACTCACTGGTCACTGTCACACTGACTACAACACATTCATTCCAATACGATCTCCCTGACAACCTCACGCTTATTGCATCACCGTCACACATTTGGATCACTCTCACCCTGACTCCCTCACATTCACTCATCACTGTCACACTGACGCCCTCAATTTCGCTCCATCACCATCACCATTAGACTCTCACACTCACTCCATCACCATCACTCTGAATACGTCGCACATCAGCCTGTCAGAGTAAACCTAACCATCTCATTCTAAATCCATCAATGTCATTTGACCCCCTCATACTCACTCCATTCCTGTCACGTGACACCCTCAATCTCACACTCAATCAGACACTGAACCCTTAGCACACTCTATCACCTTCACCCTGACCTCCTCACAATCACTCCTTCATCGTCCGCCTGACCCCCTCATAACTCTCCATCACCATCATGCTGACTCCAGCACATAACAGTTTGTCACTGTCACCCAAACCCTCTCATACTCACTCCATAAATGTCATCTTGAAACCCTCATGCTAACTCCATTACTGTCAAAATGAAGACTCACTCTCACACTCACTCTGACACTGTTACCCTGACTGCTTCACACTTACTCCATCACCGTCAGTATGAACACTTCACACTCACTCCAACACAGTTACTGTGAAACACTCATGCTCACTCCGTCAACTTCACCCGAACACCTCACACTCATTCCGTCAACTTCACCTAGAACACCACACACTCACTTCATCTCCATCTCCTTGAACCACTCACCACACTGACGAACGCACATTCACTTCCTCACTGTCACCCTCACATTCTCAGACTCACTCCATTGCCATCACCCCGACACCCCTTGCACTTGCACTGTCATGGTCACCCTGATTCGCTCACAAAAATGCATCACTATCACCTGGACACAATCACATTCACTCCACCACTGTCACTCTGACCCCCTCACACTCACGCAAACACCATTAGTCTAACCCACTCACACTTACTCCCTCACCATTATCCTGACTACATTATACTAACTCTATCAATTTCACCCTGACACAGTTACATTCATTCCATCACTGTCACCTTTATCGCTTTACACTCACTCCATCACGTCACTCTGACCCTCTCATACTTACACTATCACTGTCACCCATCAGTCCATCGGCATCACCATTCCCCCTCACACTCACTCGTTACTGTCATACTGACCCCCTTGTACTCAGTCCGTCACTGTCATCTTGAACCCTCAATCTCACACTCACCTTTTCACCCTGACACTTTCGCAATCACTCCATCACCGTCACCATTCCACTCTCACACTCACTACATCACAATCACTCGAAATACCTCACATTCACTCCATCAATGTCACACTGACCCCAACACACTCACTATCACTACCACCCTGCCCCCCTCGCACACAGTCCTTCATCGTCACCATTATTGCTGAACACATCAGTCTGTCACTGTCACCCTAAGCGTCTCACACTCACTCCATAACTGTCATCTTGACGCCCTCATACTCACTCCGTTACTGTAACTTTCACATCCTCAATCTCACACTCACGCCGTCACTGTCACCCTGACCATCTCACACAAACTCCATCCCCATCACCACGACGCTCTCCCATTATCGTCGTCACTGTCACTATGGCCCCCACACACTCACACTGTCACCGTCTCCCTGATCACCCCACAGTCACTGCATAACCATTACACTGACACCTTACCCACAATGCATCAATGTCACCCTTACCCCATCACACCCATTCACCATTACCATAAACCCATCACACTCACTCCGTCACCCACAACTTGATCCCCTCAAACTCTCTCGCTGCCACCCTGCCCTAGTCCCACTCGCACCCTCACCATGAACCTGATCTCCTCACACTCACGTCATCAACACCACACTGACACTCCTCGCACTCACTCTTTTAGCATCATCCCGAGCCACTCACAAAAATCCATCACTGTCACCCTGGCACCCTCACATTACTCCATGACCATAACTCAGACCCCCTCACACTCACACCAAAACAGATACCCTGACCCACTCACACTCACTCCATCACCATCACCCTGACCCCCTCACATTCATTCACGCACCGCAACCCTCACATCACACTCACTCCATCACGGTCACACTAACTCCATCACACTCACTCTTTCACCATCAGAATGACCCCTTCAAACATTTTCGTCAGTTTCACGCAGGCCACTCACATTCATTCCATCACTGTCAACCTGATCCCCTTACACTTACTTCATCACGGTCAACCTTACACTCTTACACTCACTCAGTCCCCATCACTCTGAATACCTCTCAAATTCTCCATCACCATCTCTCTGACCTGTTCACTCTCCATCACCACACATTCACTCGGTCATGGGCACCCTACCTCCCTCTCACTCACTCCATCACCATCACCCTGACGTTCTCACACTCCCTCCATTACTGTCACAACGACCTCCTCACACTCACGCCATCAGTATCACACTGACGTCTATGCAGTCATTCCATCACCGAGTAAATGAATGTGAGGAGGTCATTGTGACGGTGATGGAGGGAGTGTGAGGGGGTCAGTGTGATGGAAGAAGAGTGAGTGTTAGGACGTGAGGGAGATCGTGAGAGTGAGTGTGAGCATGTCATGGTGACAGTGATGGAGGAGTGTGATTGGTCAGCACGAGATTCGCGACGTGGGAGTAAGCGGGTCAGGGTGACGTTGAGATTTTTAGTATGCGGGGGTGAGTTTGACGGTAAGAGAGTGAGTGTGAGGAAGTGATGAAGAAATTGCTGGAGTGTGTATGAAGAGGTCAGTGTATTGGTGACGCAGTAAGTGTGCTCGGGTCATGGTGACGTTGAGCGAGTCAGTCTGAGGGGGAGAGAGTGATGGCGATGGAGTAAGTGCAAGTAGGTCGGGAAGAAAGTGATGGAGTGAATGTGATGAATCAGGTTAATGGTGAAGGAGTGCATGTGAGGGTGTCAGGGTGGCAGGGACGATGATGGAAAGACTTTGAGAGTCATGGTTTCAGTGGTGTAGTGACTGTGAAGGGGTCAGGCTGATGCTGATAGAGTGAGTTTGAGGATGTGAGGCTGATGGTGACAGAGTGAGTGAGAGGATGTCAGTGTGGTGGTAATGTGTGATAATGGAGTAACAGTGTGATGGTAATGGAGTGTGTGTGATTTGTTCAGAGTGATTGTGACTGAGTGTGAGAGTGTAAGTGTCACCGTGATGAAGTAAGTGTGAGGGGAACAGGGTAACAGTGATGGACTGAGTGTCATGGGGTCAGGGTGAGAGCGACAAAAATGTGTGAAGGGGTAAGTTTGATGGTGAATCAGTGAGTGCGATGGAGTCAGCATGACCGTAATGAAAGTGATGGAGTGAATGCGAGGGGTCAGCTTAATGGTGAGGGAGTGAGTGCGAGGATGTCAGGGTGACAGTGACGAAGGGAGTGTGAAACGGTCAGTGTGATGATGATGGAAAGAGTATGAGACGGTCATGGTGACAGTGGTTTACTGTCTGTGAAGGGGTCTGCCTGATGGTGGCAGAGTAGTGTGAGGGTATCAGGGTGACAGTGATAGAGTGTGTGAGAGGCATTCAGGGTGAATATTACGGAGTGAGTGTGGGGAAGTCAGCAGCACGGTTATGGAGTGAGTGTGAGAGCATTAGAGTAAAGGTGATGGAGTGAGGGTGAGGGGGTTCAGAGAGATGGTGACACATAAATCTGAGGATGTCAGTGATGGAGTGGGTGAGAGGAGTTCAAGATGAATGTGATGGAGTAACTGTGGGGGATTCTGCGTCACTGTGATGGAGTCAGTGTGAGAGGATCAGGTGATGGTGATGGTGTGAGTGAGAGGGAGTTAGGGTGACCATGACCGAGTGAGTGTGAAGTGGTCAGAGTGATGGTAACAGAGTGAATCTGAGGGTGTCAAGATGGCAGTTATTGAGTGGGGCAGAGGCGTTCAGGATGAATGTGACTGAGTGAGTGTGGGGAAGTATGCATCACGGTGATGGAGTGAGTGTGAGAGCATCAGGGTGATGGTGATGGTGTGAGTGAGAGGCAGTTAGGGTGACCATGACCGAGTGACGAATACAATATGAGATCAACAGGTTAACAGTGATGGAGAGAGTTTGAAAGGGTCATGGATTCAGTGAGGTCGTGACTGTGAAGTGGTCAGGCTGATGGCGACAGAGTGAATGTGAGGACGTGAAGCTAATTGTGACAGAGTGAGTGTAAGAAGGTCAGTGTGGTGGCGATAGGGGAGTATGAGGGAGTCACTGTAATGGTGACAGGGTGTCTGTGTGGACGTCAGTGTGGCAGTGATGGACTGAATGTGAAGAGGTCATTGTGACGGTGATGGAGGGAGTGTGAGAGCGTCAGGGTGATGGTGATGGAGCGACTGAGAGGGAGATAGGTTGACCATGTCCGAGTGAGTGTGAGGTGGGCAGAGTGATGGTGACTGCGGGATTGTGAGGGAGTCAGAGTGACAGTTATGTAGTGGGTGAGAGGCGTGAAGGATAAATGTGATGGAGTGAGAGTGGGGAGGTCTGCGTCACGGTGATGGTGTTTGCATGAGAGCGTTAGGGTGATGGGATGGTGTGAGTGAAAGAGAGTTAGGTTAACCATGACCGAGTGAGTGTGAGGGGGTCAGGTTGACAGTGACGGAGTGAGTATACTGGGTTAGAGTAACAGTTACGGAGTGAGTGTGAGGGTGTCAGCGTAATTGTGATGGAGTGAATGCAAGTGAGCCAGGGGGACGATGATGGAGTGAGAGTGAGCAGGTCAGAGTGATGGTGACTGAGTGAGTGTGAGAGTGTAACTTTGACCGTGAGGAAGTAAGTGTGAGGGGTTCAGGATGACAGTGATGGAATGAGTGTGAGGACGCCAGGGTGAAAGTAACAGATGTTTGTGAGTGAGTCGAGGTGATGCTGAGCGAGTGAGTGTGAGGTGTACCAAGGTGGTGGTGATGGCGTGAGTGTGAAGAGGTCAAGGTCATGGTGAGGGTGTGAGTCGGAGTCGGCCGGGGTGACAGCGAGCAAGTTTGAGGGAATCAAATTATGGGCGATGCAGTGAGTGTCATGGGTTCATGGTGATGGTGACTGTGTGTGATCGAGAAATGGTGACATTGATGCGTTGAGTGCAAGGGGTCAGTTTAATGAATGTCAGGTGGTCAGGGAGATGGTGATGACGTGAGTGTATGGGCGTCATAGTGACAGTGACAGAATTAGCTTGAGTTGTTCAGGGTGCAAATGATGGAGCGAGTGTGAGTGTGTCAGGCTGGGAGTGACGAATGGAGCGTGAGACGGTCAGTTTGACAATGATGGAGAGAGTTTGAGAGGGTCATGATTACAGTGGTGTATGACTGTGAAGGGGTCAGGTTAATGGTGTCAGAGTGAGTGTGAGGACATGAGGCTGATTGTGACAGAGGAGTGTGAGGAGGTCAGTGTGGTGGTGATAAGGGAGTGCGAGGGGGTCACTGTAACGGTGATGGAGTGACTGTGTGGACGTCAACTCTCCATCGCTGTCATCTTGACACCCTCACATTCCCTCTCTCAACATCACTCTGACACCCTCAATCTCACTCCATCACCATCACCCTGGCGCACTTACATTCACTCATTTGCAATCCCCACACTCACTCCATCAAATAACCCTGGACGCCTCTCACACACTCCATCACTGTAACCCTGAAACTCTCACACTCCCTTGTAACCATCAGCCTGACCCTTCACAGTTACTAAACCATTTGCAATCATGACCATTTCAAGCTCTTTCCATCACCATCACATCGGTCGTTTCACACTCACTTCAAAACTGTCACCCTGACATTCTCATGCTCACTCTCTCACCATTAACCTGACCACTCCCGCTCACTATATTATTTTCACCCTGACCTACTCGCACTTATTCCATCACCGTCACTCTGTCCCCCTCAGACTGACTCTGTCAACGTCACCCTCACCCCCTAACACGAACTGTATCAACATGACACCGAGCTCCTCATGCTCACTTCAGCAATTTCTTCATCACCTCCTCACACTCACACCTTCACCGTCAACTTCACCCCCTCATACTCTTACTATCACCGTCACCCTGACCCCCTCACACTCCCTCCATCAACACCACACTGAGCTCCTAACACTCAGTCTGTCACCATCAGCCTCACGTCCTCACACTCACTCTGTCACCATCAGCCTGACCCCTTCACAGCAACTAAACCACTGTAAACATGACCCTCTCAAACTCTCTCCATCAGCATCAAACTGACCACCTCACAGTCATTAAACTGATCCCTTACACTCAATCCATCAATATTACCCTTACCCCATCACACGCAGTCACCATCACCAGGAACCCATCACAGTCACTCCGTCACCCACAACTTGAACCCCTCATCACTGTCACCCTACCGAACTCCAACTCTCACCCTCACCATGACACTAACCTTCTCACACTCTCGCCATCAACATCGCCCTGACAGTCCTCTCTGAGCATCAGCCCGACATGCTCATGTAAATCCGCCACTGTCACCCAGGCACCCTTACACTACGTGACTGTCACTCAGACCCCTCACTCTCACGCCAAAACAGTTACCTGACGCACTCACCATCACTCCATCACCATTACCACGACCCCTTCACACTCATTGATGCACCACAACCCTGACAACATCACACCCACTCCGTCACGTCAAGTTAACTCTGTAACACTCACTCATTCACCAACAGACTGACCCCCACACACTGTTTCGTCAGTCTCACCCTGACCACCCTCACACCCATTCCATCAATGTCACCCTGATCCCCTCGCACTTACTTCCTCAGTGTCACTCTTAACTCTCACACTCTCAGTCACCATCACTCTGACCTGCTCATTCTCCGTCCAACATCGTCACCCTGGCACACATACATTAACGCCATAACAATCACGCTGACACCCTCACACTCAGTCCGTGAGCGTTCGTCTAACCCATTACACTCACTCCATCACTGTCAACCTGACCCCCTCACACTCACTCGGTCATGGTCTCCTTAACTGCCTCTCACTCACTCCATCACCATTAACCTGACTCCAACACCCTGACCCGTTCACAAAAAATCATCACTGTTACCCTGTCAGCCTCACACTCACTCGGTCACTGGCACCCTGACAGCTTCACTAACTTATTCCTGTTCATCCTAACTCTCTCTCACTCACTCCATCACCATCACCCTGACGCTCTCACACTCACTCCAT
Source organism: Chiloscyllium punctatum (assembly GCF_047496795.1). Classification (NCBI taxonomy): domain Eukaryota; kingdom Metazoa; phylum Chordata; class Chondrichthyes; order Orectolobiformes; family Hemiscylliidae; genus Chiloscyllium; species Chiloscyllium punctatum. The sequence continues at coordinate 32,701,696 of NC_092773.1, forward strand.
CACCATGACACAGACCTCTCCACACTCACCCCATCAAGTAAATTCTCAACGCCTCTCACCCGCTCCATCTCTGTCACTCTGACAACCTCACATTCCCTCTGTCACCATCACTCTGACTCCCTCACACTCTGTCCATCACCGCCATCCTGTCCCCTCTTGCTCATTCCATGACCATCACCCTGAGCTCTCACACTCACTCCATCAAGGTGACGCAGACCTCCCCACACTCACTCCATCACATTCATCCTGAACATCTCTCACTCACTCCATCACCGTCGCTTTCACTTTCCCTCTGTCACCATCACTCTGACCCCTTCACTCTCAGTCCATCATCATCACTCTGGCACACTTACATTCACTCCTTCACTCATGCTGTCGGCCTCACACTCACTGCATCACCATGATGCTGACCTCCATGCACTGACTCCGTCACATTACCCTGAACACCTCTCACACACTCCATCACTGTCACCCTGTCACCCTCACGCTCCTCTGTCACCATCAGCCCAAACACTTCACGTTCACTGCACCACTGCAACCATGACCGCCTCAATCTCTTTTCATCACCATCACACTGAGCGTTTCACACTTCCATCATCAATGCCACACTGACATCCTCACACTCACTCCGACACCATTTACCTGACACCTCACACTCACTCCATCACTTTAATCCTGACGAACTCGCCCTTATTCCATCACCGTCACTCTCTTCCCCTCAGACTAACCCTGTCAACGTCAACCTGACCCCCTGACCCTCACTGTTTCAAAATTACACTGACCTCCTCATACTCACTCCAGTAATTTCTTCACTACCTCCTCACAATCACTCCTTCACTGTCAGCCGCACCTCGTCATACTCATACTATCACCGTCACACTAACACACACACACGCATGCTGGGACTATCATGCTGACCCCCTCACACTCCCCCATCACATTCACACTGACCTCCTCACACTCCCTCTGTAACCATCACCATGACCTCCTGACACTCACTCGGTCACAGTCACATTGATGTCTTCACAGTGAAGCCATCACCATCACCCTGATCCTCTCACACTCCATCATCACCGTCACAGTGACCTCCTCACACTCACTCCGTGACTATTACCCTCACGTCCTCACAATCACTGTCACCGTCGCACTGACATACTGTTACTTACGACATCAATGTCATCCTGACACCATCACACTCACTCCATCCCCGTCACTCTGACCCCCGAACATACACTCCTTCACCACCATCCTGTCCCCCCACGTTCACGTCATCACTGCCAACTTGACCCTGTCACACTCACACTTTCACTCTTACCCCGTCACACTCACTCAGTCGGCGTCTCCTTGTCTCTATCGCACTCATTGCCTCACTGTCACCCTCCCCCCGCTATCATGCTCACACCCTGCTCTGTCCGCCGCAATCTGACGCTCACACCCGCTCTCACGCACCCGCACTGTTATGCTCAATCTCCCGGACACTCACCCACACATGTCCAAACTGTAATAAGCTTTTGTCATCACATTCCCTCACGTTTATGCTCACTCTACCCGAACAGTTCCCCACTATCACACTCACTCCACTATACATTCCCACTCTGTCACTCAGTCTACTCAGAACTTTCCCCATCGTCGTGCACACTCTTCGCAATTTACCCACCCTCATCGTCACTCTGCAGACTACTGCCCCACTCTCCCCCACCATGACGTTCACTCTCCCACACTCGCTCCCAGCATCCCGTTCACGCTCCTGCACATTCACCCACCCACATGCTCACTCCCCACGCACTCTCCCATGCTCAGGTTCACTGCATGCACTGTCCCCAACGCACTCTACTGCGCACACTACCGCACCATCATACTCACTCCCCCGCACACTCCTGAACCAACTTGATCAGAACACCACACGATGCCCCACCATCATGGTTACTGTCCTGAACACTCCCCCACCATCATACACACTCCCATGCGCAATCTGTCAACGTGATACTTGCTCCCTGAACAATGCCACATCGTCACATTCACTCCCGCTGCACACACCCACATGGCGACACACTTCTCTCATCACACGTGCTCCACAACACATCCCCTCCAATACAGTCTCTACCAACATACACACCACCATGGTCACATTCGCTCCGGCACACAATTAACTATGACCACGCAAATTCCCAGACATTCTCACACCATCATGCTCACTTCAACACACACATACTTACCATTACACCAACTCCCCCGCACACACTCCCAGCGTCAAGGTCTTTGCACTGCGCACTTCCCCACTGTCATACACAATACCCCACATTCTCTCTTACCATCACGCTCAATTCCCCGCACAGTGATCCATCATCACTCAAATTCCCAGATACTCCCTCACTGTTACACTCACGCACAGCACACTGACAAACCATTACACGTACTCCCCCGCACACCTCCCTACCGTTAACGTCACTCCCCCATCGTTATGCATACTCCCCCACCATCTCACAGATTCCTTAAGGCACTCTTTCATCAATCGCACTCTCTCTTGCACACTCCTCTTTTGTCATGCTCACACAAACATACACTCCACCACCATTGTTTTCAGTCCCTAGCACACTCCACCACAGTCCACGCTCGCACACACCCTCACCGCCACGCGCAATTTCCTGCACACTCCCCAATCGTCACACTTACCCCAGCACAGTTCACCCCGTCATGCCCTTCCCCCCAACACACACTCTCCACTGTCACGCTCATTCTCTCACACAATCCATCACCATCAAGCTTACTCAGCCACACCCTCCACCACCGTCAGGTCCACCCTCCAGCACACACCCTCACCATTATGCTCACCACTGCACACTAGCGCACTGCCATTCTCATTGCCCCACATGCACCCCCGTTGTTATGCTCATGCATCTGCACACAAGCGCACTATCACACTCACTCCACACACAATACATCATCATAATACTCACTACCCACACACTCCCCCAGGATTATGCTCACAGACCTGCACGCACCACTGCACTCACATCCTACAAACTCCCCAGTGCATTATCACACGCTTTCACAGTCCACTACCGTCACTGTCACTCCTCGCACACTCCCCCTCTGTCGCACTCACTGCCTGCACACAGTCCAGCGCATGCTAACTCCGCTGCACCCTCACCCTTCACGCTCACTCCCCGCAGAATTCCCCACCATCCTGCTCTCAACCCGGACACTCCCCTGCAGTCACACCCAGTCTCCCACACACTCCCCCACTGTCAATCATTGTCCCGCACACTACCTCACAATCACTCGCAATCCCTCACCATCATGCTCACTTCCCGCATTATCACCCACTGTCAGTACCTCTTCACACACACACCACTTCCATTACAGTCAGTCATCCGCACACACCTGCACTGTCACTCTCGATTTCCCTGGCACATCACCCCGTCAGTCACTCATCTCTCACAAACACACCGTCACACTTACCCAACACCTTCCACCATCATTCGGCACGGTGGCTCAGTGAGAAGCACTGCTGCCTCACAGCGCCAGGCACACAGTTTCGATTCCAGCCTTCAGTGATTGTATGTGTGGGTTTTCTCCAAAGATGTGCAGGCCAGGTGAATTGGCCAGTCTAAATTACCCATTGTGTTAGGTGTATTAGTCAGAGGGAAATGGGTCTGGGTGGGTTACTCTTCGGTGGGGCTGTGTGGACTTGCTGGGCAAAAGGGCCTGATTACCCACTGCATGGGATCTAATCTAATGATAGTCACTCACCCAGACAGGACCCCATCATCATGCACTCTCCCCCTGCAAATCCTCAACCATCACACTCACTTCACTGCACTCTCCATGAAGGTCATGTTGACTCGAACTCACATTGCCACACCATCGCACTCATTCTCCAGCACAGTCCAACTCCACCAAAACACACTCATTCCCTGCACACATCTCAACACATCCTTTCACATTTAACTCACTGTCACACACACTCCACCACCATCACGCTTGCTGCACCACAAAGGCCCACACCGTCATGCTCTCTCACCTAAATACTACACCAATGTCACATCAACTACTCGCATACTCCTTCACGTTTACACTCACTTCTCTGCACACTCACGACCATCACACTCAATCCCTCGCACAGTACCACATTGTCAGGCTCGGTCGCTCACATGCTCTGCACTGTCAAGCTCACTCACGAGCACACTCCACGACTATCACACTCATTGCACAGCATAATGTCCAAACGTCGCACTTACTCTCCTGCACATATTTCCACCATCACGCTCACTCCCCCACACACTAGTCCACTATCACACCCACCATGCACACTCTCCCACAATAATGCTCACTCACTCAAATACTCCTCCATCAGCACTCTCGCTCCTCTGCACGTTCCTCAAATGTCACACTTACACTCCCCACATGCTCTCCTACTGTCACGCTCTCTGCCGGAACACACCACCACACGCTTTGCACACACACTTGAGTGCCCCACATACTCATCTGCACACAGTCCCACCGTCACCCACACACCCTCACAATCTTCCCCACCGTCACTCACACTTCTGGACACTTCCACAGCACAGTGTTCCAAACACCGCCCACACGCCTACCATCAAACACAATCTCCAGCATGCACCCCTACTGTCATATTCGTTCTCACATACATATTCCACTGTCATGTTCACTCCACTGTGCACTCGTCCACTATCACACTCACTCCCCAACACACTCCAATTACCTTGCACTCATTTTGCTACATGAACCACTGCCATTTTACTTACTTTCGGAATCTGCCTCACCTCCATTCTCACTCCATTCACATACTTTCCTCACGTCATAGTCACTGCCCCACACACGCCCCCACGATCATGCACACTACCAGACGCTCACCTATGATCACCCTCAATAACCCACAACTGCCCAGCAGGATCCCACCCATCGCAGTCACTCCCTGCACACTCTCCCACCAACACACTGACTCCCTACACGTAGCACGACCAGCACGGTCACTCCCCTGCATAATCCCATTGTCACACTCACTCACCCACACACTCCCCATCTTCACTCTCACTTTCCCCACAAACTCCTGCAGAGTTATGCTCACTCAACAGCAATCACAATCACTCTCCCGCAAACTCCCCCAACTTTACCATCAGTCCCCTACCATCAAGCTCACCCTCACCACTCAACCATCATCATAGTTACTTTGCTGTATTAACCACTTGCATCACGATCATTTCCCCGCACATTCCCATACCATAACGCAAACTACCCCATGCAGCCTGCACTATCTCGGTCAATTCTCTGCACACTTCTCCACCATTGCACTCCCTCTCTTGCACATGATCCTATCATAATTTCATGACCCCACCTTCAATCTCCTGACATCATGCTCACTCCCCTCCCACTCCCCCACCGTTACACTAAATCACTTGAATTTTCTTTCACCATCACAATCATGTCCCGCACACCTCAACATCATCACGCACTCCGCCGCACAACACATCACATTCATTCCCCAACTCACTCCCACACCGTCATTCTCAGTCCCTGCCAACTCCCCCACACTTATACTAACTGCCCCGCATTATTCCCCACCGCCACACTTACTCGACCGTACATTCCCCAACCATCTTGCTCTCTCCTCGACATCGTGTCCCACCATCAACTTCAGTCCTTCACATCATGCTCACTCCTCCACTCTCTCCCCCATTGTTACGCTAACCCCCTGCAGTATAACCCACCATCACGCTCACTCCCCCTCACACTGCCCCACCGTCATGCTCACTAACCCGCACAATTCACTACAATTGCTGTCAGTCCGCCAAAGTCAGCTTCACTCCCCCGCCCAGTCCCCCTAATCCCCTGATTAACACCCCAACCGTCATGTTCATTCCCCTGCTTTGCCAGACCATATCATGCATACTGCTCCATACCCTATCACCGCCACGCTAACTCAACTACACAAACCCCACTATCACAATTACCCTCCCCCGCACACTTTCCCACTATCAGCTGCAATCTATGACCAATAACACAAACTCCCCCACAAGCTAACACTTTCCGCTGTACATTCCCACAGGGTCATGCTCTCTCATGCGCACATTTCCCGATTGTTATGCTCACTTCTGCGCACAAGCCCCCACCATCACGCTCACTCTCTCGCATATTCCTCCACAGTCAAGTTCACTGTGCCACAAACACGCCACCACCATGTCTATTGGCCCACACTCTCCCTCGCCATCGTGCTGCCTCTCCTGCGCACTCCTCCACTATCATTTTCAAAAATCGACACTCTCCCACCATCACGCTAGGTCCGCCACACCCTATCCCACTGTCACGTTCACTCCCCAATACCCTCCCATAACATCGCACTTACTAGGTCAAATGAATCATTACCATTTTGCATACTCCTGGACACTGCCTCACGTTCACTCTCACTCCATCACACACAATACTCCTCTCACACACACTCCCCCGAACATACCCCTTACCAATGCTCAAACGACTGGAGACTCCCCCATTATTACACTCTCTCCCCGACACATGCCCTACCGTTACATTCATTACCCAACACGATCCTGACCGTCGCACTCACACTCTGCACACGGTCCGACCATCAAACTCATTCCCTGCACACTATCCAATCATCACATTCATTCCGCCGGACACTTCCCCACCATCACCTCACTACCCCACTGTCAACCTCAATCCCCTACCGTAATGCATACTCAGCCACAATCTCACTCACTCTGCCGTCCACTCATCTAAATTATCCACCACGATCATGATCATTTCCCCAGCCAATCACAGGCTATCAGGCACACTCCCCTGCACACCCTCCACTGTCATTATTACTACCCTGCACACTCACTTACTGTCGTGCTCACTCCCCTGCACACGACCTCAACATTACAGTCACTACCTCGCATACTTCACCATCGTCAAACTCACTCCCCCACCCGAAACGCAAACTCGCCCACAATCTAACTCACTCCGCTGTATATTCCCTCACTGTCACGCTCTCTCCCGCCCACTCCGCTATAGTCATGCTCACTCCCGCAAACTCTCCCCCACTCTCATGCTCTCCCATGTGTACACTTCTCCACAGTCAAGCTCACTGTGCCACAAAGATTCCACCATCGTGCTTACTCGCCCACACATTGCCCCACCGTTACCCTCACCAACTCGCTCTCCCGCACTGTCACCCTCACTCCCCTGCACATTCCCATAATGCCACACTCATTTGGCCACATGAACCAATGCCATTTTGCTTCCTCACCAACATTGCCTCACCTTCACGGTCACTCCCCCACGCACTCTACCACGGTCATGCACAATTCCCCGCACACTCCTCTACCATCACATGCGCTACTGGACCCCACCCGGACCTCGCACTCACTCCCCCAGACAATGCCCTACCTTTGCACTCAATCCCAAGCACGATCCCGACCGTCCAGCTCAATCCCTGCACACTCTCCGACCATCATATGCACTCCCTGTACACTCCACTATCGTCATGCTCATCCCCTGCACAATCTCCGACCATCACACTCATGCCCTGCACACCACACTGCATCACTCCCCTGAACACTTCCCCAGCGTCAACCTCACACCCAAATGTAGCACTCTCTCGCTGATGGTCATGCTCACTCCCCCGCACACATCTCGTCTGTCCTGCTCTCCATAGCACATTCCTCAAGGGTCACCCTCAATGTGCTGCATACACCCCAACGTCATGCTTACTTGCCCGCGCACTATCTGACCGCTACATTCAGACTCCTGCATACTCCCCAACGTTCACAATCACCAATGCACACTCCCTCATCATCATTCTCACTCCTGCACACACACCCTCGTCTTCATGTTCACTCTCTTGCAAAATCCACCTGCATCAGGCTTCATCACCTGCACAATTTCCCACCATCTCTCTCACTCTCCAGTGCACATCGTCCCCGTCATGCTCACGCCCCCGCACAACACCGCACTGTCATTCTCATTGCCCCATATACAAGACCACTTCAATGATCATGCCTTCACACACCATCCCACCATCACACTCACTCCCCACACAATTTTCTACCATAATGCTTACTCTCCAACACACTCACCCACTATTATGTCACTTCCTTGCACTACCCCGTCAAGCTCACTACCCCGCATACACCACACCATCGTGCTTACTCTCCAGCCCACTCCCCCACCAAGAAACTGGCTGTCCCGCACGTTGCCCAAATATCATTCTCATTTGTCCGGATACATCCCTACCATCACATTCACGCCCCCACACAATAGCCCACCATCACACTCACAAACTGCACAGTCCCCCACCATAATGCTCACTCACACACAGACCCCTACCATCAAGCTCACTCTCCAGCACATTCCCCAGCTGTCACAGGCAGGCTCCCTGCATACACACTTTCACATCAGTCCCCCGCATACACAATTATCAATATACACTGTCCCCCACATCCTCCCCTGATGCCCCACTCATTCCGGGACAGTCTTCACCGTCATGCTGACTCCCCCTCACACTTCCCACGGTTACGCACACTCATGTACAATCCACCACTGTCACATTCACTCAACCATGGACATGGTCTCACTCCCCTGCACACGACTCCACCATCATGCAACCCCCTCACAAATCCCCACTGTCACGCTCACTTCCACACACACTCGACCACCGCCACGTTCACCCCCTTGCACACTAAACCACCGTCCCACTCTTTCACTCACACACTCCACGAACATTATGCTCAATCTCGCAGATACGCCACCAACGTCGCGCTCACTCCCCCAAACACTCCTCCTTCATCACCTTCACTAATCTGAACTTTCAGCCACCGTCAGGCTCATTTTTCCTCATGCTGCCTACCATCACAATCAATCCCCCTGCACACTGCCCTCCTGTCACACTTACTCTCGCAGACACTCCCAACCATTACGTTCACTCCCGCATCCACCTCCCAGCAGTTATGCTCTCTGTGCTTTCTTCCATACCGTCACGCTCACTCCCCAGTACACCACCCCACAGTTATGCAACAATCGCGCACACTCCACCACAGTTGCCGTCATTGCGCTGCACTCTCCCCCTCAATCATGCTCCCCCACACACTCACCAACTATCACAAATACTCCCCCACACACTCCACACCGTCACATTCAGGCCCCACACGCACCCCGACCATCACGCTCCCTGCCCCGAACACAATCCCCACCGTCAAGCCTACTGTCCCCAAAATAACTCCACCCTCAAGCTGACTTCCCTGCACACACGTCCAATGTCAGGCACAATTTCCTGCGCCTGGCACTTCCAGCACTCTCACTCCCGTCTCGGTAAACCATCCTCATACACACTCCACCACACGCATCCCCAACTTTATTCTCACTCCACCCCGCACTGCCCCATTGTCACGTTCACGTCTGTGCACACTCCCACTGTCACCCACACTCCCTTGCACGTTACCACATGGCTCAATCCCTTACACACGTCCCAGCCATGGCGCTCACTCACCATCACATTCCCGCAGTATCACACTCACTTCCCAGTACACTCTCCAAACATCACAATCACTACTGCTCACAATGTTCCACTGTCACAATCACTCCCTTTCGCACTCTCCAACCATCATGCACAATTCGTCACACAGTTTCTACAGTCATGCTAACTTCCGAAGCACTATGCACGGTCATGATCACTCCCTTACACACTCCCCCACTCTCACGCTGACACCACAGCACATTCCACTATTATCATGCTCACGCCCATTGGGAGAGTTGTAGTAAGCAGAAATCTTATCACATCTTAAAACCTGTAATCTAGTTTACTTTTCGTAGTAGTGTCTGCTTTTACATTACCAGGGTCAGTGAGGTGGCTGAACTTGTAGATGTACTCGCACCTTATAAGGAGTAAATTTCCAGCATGACAATATTCTTGTTTGACAAGAATCTAACTTAATACTGACATCACTTGTCAACTATCAACGAGCACTGTTCAGACAGCTACGTGACTGGGGAAAGTGACTATTCCAAGTGCCACTATACTCCAATTTTTAAATGATTGCAAACGATATATCCACTCAAATCTGTGTAGCTCATCAGAGTGACCTTTGACCATCATTGTCGACTTGTCTCGCCCCATGAGCTCATGAATGAAAAATCAATAACTCAAGGTTTGCGTGAGTCGATCACTGCATAATTTATTTCATCCCCAACACTCTCGTGCACATTGTCCCATCGCCACACTCCTTCCCTGAGACAAACCCCCACCGTCATGTGCACTGCCTGTCACACTCCCCCACTGTCAAGTTTACTCCCTCGCACACGCCAACATCCACATGCTCACTCCGCAGAACACAACACCACTGTGCTGACCACTCCCCCATACACTCCCCCGACATCACGTTCACTTCCTGCCAAACTTGCCCCGCCAGGCTCACTCCCCCGCACACTCCTCTAACACAATGCTAACACCCACAGATACACTCCCAGCGACACGCTGACTCTCCCACCTACTCCCTGTTTAACATGGTCATTCTCCCAAAGACTCCCTCAATATCACAATCGTGCCCACGCACACTCCACCACCATCACACTAACTCTTCAACATACATCCCCACTGTCACACTCACGCCACAGCACAAAATCCCATGCTCATGCAAACACTCCCGCACACTCAACCCATCATGCTCACCCCCTGAACTCTCGTCTACCATCACGCTCAAAACCCTATACACTACACCACCCTCACGCTCACACCCCTGCACACTGGGCCACCATCGCAATCACACTCCCACCCAAACAAACACTCTACAACCGTCATGCTCACTCACCCGTGAACAGGACAAAATCCCGCTCTCTACCCCGGGTACGCTGTCACTGTTATGCTCACTCCACCAATATGCCCCCACATCATGTAATCTTCACCACACATTCCCACACCGTTTTGCTCACTACCCCATACACACTCCCATTATTTCGCTCATAAACCCGCACGCTCCACAACCATCACACACATTCCCAAACTCACACCTGCTCTGTCACACACAATCCCTGGCACACTCCTCCAGCTTCCTGCATAATCCACTCCAACTTGTCCCAACGTCACGCTCACACCCCTGCACAGTCCCCCACTATTATGGTCACTCCCTTACACAATGTTCCACTATCAGACTCAACTCCCTGCCATCACTTTTTACTCCAATGCACAGTCTCTCACCATCTCACAAACTCCCCCATCAATTCCACCATGATCACGCTCATTCCACTGCACACTCCACCTTCATCATGCTCACGCCCCCACACAATCTTACATCAAATTGGTGCTATTCCACGCACTCCCTCACTGGCACACCCTCTCTCATGCACAGTCCGCAACCGGCACACTCCATCTCCCACAGACAACCCCAACATCTCGATCAATCTCCTGCAATTTCCCCATATGTCGCCAACCTTCATGCTCATTCTCCCACACAAACGTCCACCATCTTGTTCATTCTCCTGCACCGTCCCTCACCGTTTTACAGATGTCTCCACACGTGCACAAACTTTCCGATCACTCCCCACACAATCCCACAATGTCATGCACACTACCCCACAGGCACCCATGTTCACATTATCTTCCCTGCATTCACTCCGACCATCGTGCTGACACAACTGTGCACACTCCACTACAATTCTCACTCTACTGCACACCTCACTACAATTCTCACTCGACTGCAGCATTGCCACTGTCACTCTTCTGCACACTGTCCCACCAGCACATTCACGCTACGCAACACAACCTATCAATCACGATCACTCTCCAACAAACTCCAGCCATTATGCTCACTTCCCCACTTGAGACTCCATCATCACGCTCAGCCCCAGAGATGCACGCACTGTCACGCTAACATCTGAATCCATACCCCCACAGTTATGTTCAGTCCACTGCAATTTGCCCCTATCACGCACACTCCCCCATTATCCATCACCATCACGATAACTCGCCAGCACACTGTACTGCAATCTTCATCACTCACTCACAAACCACCATCATCACACTTACTCAGCCGCCCATTCCTCCACTGTCAGACACAGTGCCCCATAAACCGCCTCATTATCGGAATCTCTACCCCGCGCACTCACCCGTTTTCATGCTCACTCCCACGTGCTCCATAACATAATCATAATTATACCCCCGTGCACACCCGCACCATTACACACGCTCGCTCACACACTCCCCACCAAAATGGTCATTTGCCTGAATACTCCACACTATCATGGTCACTCATCCACTCATTCCCCTACAGTCAGGATCACTTCCATTCAGGCACACCAACCGTCAACCTCACTGCCCCATGCACACCCTCACCATCACCAACCCTCTTGCACTCAAGCCTCCAGCATCATTCTCACACCACCACACACTCCCTGATCTTCACGCTGATTCCCCCATACATTCCTCCACAGTCATGCTAACACCACCGCACATTCCACCACCATCGTGCTCGCTACGCTACAGACTCCTCCAAAAACATACTAACACCCACGGGCACGCTCCCAGCGACACACTGACTCTTCTAAATACTCCCCCATTCGCACAGTCACTCTCTAACGGCCTCCCTTAATGTCACACTCACTCCCACACACAATCTACCACCATCACACGAATTCTTTACACAATTTCCCCGTCACACCCTCACCCCCACTAATTTCCCAACGATTGCACTCATACTTCCACACACTTCCTTACTGTCAAGGTCCAGAGCACAATCCGGTAATGTCACACAACTTTCACACACTCTCCCCGAATGTCATGCTCACCCCTGCACAATCCACCACCATCACGCTCACTCTCCCGTACACTGCTCTGCTATCACGCTCACTTCCCTGTACACGGGACAAACATCACACTCACACCCCAGCCCTCAGGTACTCTCTCCGATCGTCATGCTCACTCCCCCACGCTCATCACAGAATCACGCTCACTCCCCTGGTTACACTGCCACTGATAAGCTCACTCCCCAGACATTCCCCCACATCATATTCACTCTACCACACACTTCCTGACTTTCGCACTCACTTGCCAAAACACATCTTCACCATTACACACGTTCACTTGCAAACTGCAAAACCTTCACACTCACTCCACAGCACACACCAGGACTGTCACGCCCACACCCCTGCATTCTCCCCCAGCATCTCACAACATCATGCTCACTCCCTGGCAAATCTCCCACTGTTATGCTCTCTCCCTTGCACAGTGCCCCACACTTCTACTCACTTGCCTACCCTCACACTCACTGCAACATACAGACCCTCACAATCACACACATCCCTCCGCACACTCTTACACTCTCATGCTCATTCCGCCGTGGAACTCCCCTTTCATCATAGTCACTCCGCACAAAATCCTTCATCCTCAAGGGCACTGTTACGCAGACTCCCTCACTGTCATCTTTAATGTCATACATATTCCCCTACCAGTACGCTCAGTCTCTTGCACAAAACCCCACTGTCACGATGAATCTCCTGTACACTCGCCACCATCACGAACACTCTCCCACATGCCCACCCACTTTATGACCATACTCCAAACGTATCTCCAACATCTAGATCACTCTCTCGTGAAGTCATCTTCACATCCTCTTCCACCCCGACACACACCCACTGAAATGTTCATTCTCCCGAACAACACCTTAATCATAGTCACTCATCCAAGCATTCCCCTACCGTCATGCTCAATTTCCTGCATACACCACGACCTCACATTCACACATATCCCACAGACACCCCATTACCTGAATTACTCCAGCACACACACATCCATGCACACCATCCAAATCGCCCACACTCCTTCGTATATACCCCCATCATCACTCTCTCTCCTTGGCACATTTTCTCACCATCGCAGTCACTCCTTGGCACACTCGAATACTGTCACGGTTCCTCGGTAGCTCACGCCCTACAAACACACTCAGTCCCCCACCGTCATGCACATCATTACACTCATTCCTCTGCACACTTCCCTGCCATCACGCTCACTCCCCGGCATACACAACAACCATCACGCTCGCTCCCCTGTCCACCCTTTACTTTTCCACTCACTCTATCGCTCACTGGACTACAGTCACATTCACACCACTCCACTGTCACACACACTCTGCCACCATCATTCTCACTCAGCTGCACGATCCTACACCATCATGCTCACTTCCCATAAACTCCCACACCGTCATTATCACTCTCCCAGACACTCTCACATCGCTACCCTTACACTCCCTCAGAATCCCCCACCATCACCCTCACAACCCTGACACAATCCCCTTCTATTACACTGTCTTCCACGCACTCTCCTAAAACATCATGATCACTCCCCTGCACATTCCCCACCATCACCCTCAGTCCCCCACACTCTTCCCCACAGTTACCCTCGCACATTCCGCCACCAACACGCACAATCCCCTGCACTCTCCCCCATCCTAACGCTCCTTCCATGTAAAATGGACAACTATTTCAGTCCCTCTCCCAATGACACGCTCACTTCGCTGCACACACTCCCACCAACATGCTGAATCCCCTTCACTATTGGGTAAAAATCAATGACTGCAGATGCTGTAAACCAGATTCTGGATTAGTGGTGCAGGAAAAGCACAGCAGTTCAGGCAGCATCCGAGGTGCAGTAAAATCGACGTTTCGGGCAAAAGCAGGAAAACAGAGAGGTGAATGGGGGAGTGAGTGTGACAGAGCATGATTGCACAACTCATTGAGACAGATGATGGAGAAGAATGCGGGCGAGGGTACATTACGTGCGGTAGAGTGTTGGGGAGTGTGCGAGTGGTGTGGGAGAATATATGGACGTTTGCCTGACAATGTGGGATTGGGCGAGAGAGTGAATGTGATGGTGATGGATTTGCGGCTGTGCAAACGTGACGGTGGATCTGTATTCCTGAAGAAGGACTTTTGCCCAAAACGTCGATTTTACTGCTGTTTGGATGCTGTCTGAACTGCTGTGCTGTTCCAGCACCACTTATCCAGAATCCCCTTCACTATTCCCCACCGTCACTCTGACTCCCCAGCACACTGATCCCGACACACTCGCTCCACACCTCACTCCCCCGCCGTTAGTCACACAGGCCGTGAAATCACCCAATGTCGCGCTCACTCTTCCACATCTTCCACGACTGACACATTCAACTTCTGCACACTCCCCCACCGTCACTCTAACTCCCCTGCTCTCAACCCACCATCATGCTCATTCCTCCACACATACCTCCACCGGCATACTCACTCCAGAGCACACTAAACCACCATCATGCCTCCTCGTCCGCACACTACCCCTCCATCATGCTTTCTCCCCACTAGAGTCCTACATTGTAACGTTGTCTCGCCCAGACACACCCCAACTACTACGTTCAATCCAATGCACAATTGTCCAATGATGCAGTCACTCCCCCACTGTCTCACGCACTCCTCCGCACACAACAACTTTCACACTCACTCGCCCACATGCTACCCCACCATCATGCGCAATTCCCCGCAGACTACTACACAGTCATGATCATTCCACTGCAAACACACGTCCCGTCACTCCCACTCCTCTGCAGAGTCCCCAAACATCTCAGTCTCTGTCACACATTCCCCACCGTCACCTTCTCTACCCCACGCACAGCACCATTGTCATTCTCACTCCTCCATAATATCCCTCTGTCGCGCTCATTCCCAACACATAGCACCACTGTCACACTCACTCCTCCACAAAATCTCCACTGCCATTTCTCTTTCCAGACAGTACCTCGCTGTCATGCTCAGTCCCTGCACTAAAGACCACAAACACCCTCACTCCCGTGCACACCAGACCACCACCAGGCTCACTGCCCCACCCATTCCTCGACCCTCAACCTCCTCCCCTGTTCAATACCCGAATGTTATGGTTGCTCTCAAGCACACAGTCCCACGATCACAATCATCACTCCGTACCGTCACGCTCACTCCACTGCATTATCTGCACCGTCAGGCTAACTGCCCCATAGATTCCGCTGCTGTTATGCTCACTCCTCCGTACACTGTTCCCTGTCAATTCCCTTCTTCTCACAATCCTCCAATGTCATCCTCGCTCCCCGCTCACTGTCCACTATCAGACTCACGTCCCTGCAAAGTCACCTATCATCACTCTCACTCCTTCACAGAGACACCCAACATCACGCATACTCTGTCACACATTCCCCACCATCAGGCACCCTCTCACACACATTACAGTGCTGTCACGCTCATTCTCCTCAAACACTCCCAGCGTCACACTCACTTATCCGAATACTCCCCCACCATCACACCCTCTCCTGCAAATGACCTCACCATCGCACTCACTCCCGCACACACTCCTGCACCATCAGTTTCCCTTCCCGAAACAATCATTCAAAGTCTTAATAACTACCCCGCACACATCTAACCATCACACTCACTCATCCATTTTTTACCCAACGTCACACTCACTCCCCCCACTCAATGCAACACGATACTTTCACTCTCTCACCCCACCGACTACCTCGCCGTTATGTTCACTCCAAACACACTCTCCCACCGTCACTCCAACTCCCTGTACACCTGCAAAAGTTACTCTCACTCCCACGCACACACGCCACCGTCACACTTGAATCCAAACTAACTATCTCACCATCATGATCACTCCTCCCACACTCCATACCCCATCATGCACTCACCCCTACACACTGCCTAAACATTACTGGTCTGGAGGGACAGACTTATGAGGAACAGCTGAGAGACCTCTGTCTGTTCTCAATGGAAAGAAGAAGGCTGAGTGGGGATTTGTTCTCATTGGAAAGAAGATGTCTGTGGGGCGATTTAAGAGAGACATACAAGATGTTCAGGTGATTAGATCAGGTAAATAATAGAAATCCTTTTCCGAGGTTGATGATGTCAGCTTGTATGAGAGGACATAACTACAAATTAAGGGATGCTAAATATAAGAAACATGTCAAGGCCAGGTGGTTTATTCAGAGAGGACTAAGGTCATGCACTGCCTTACCCGCTAATGTAGTTAAACCATCCTTTGATGAGCACGTGGATGATGACTGGATAGTGTCGGGGGACGAGCTGAGAATAGTTCACAGTTCCGCACAACATTGACGTCCGCCTGGCCTGTTCTGCGCTATATTGTTCGATGATCGATGTTCTATATCCCATCTCAATCACTCCGCTGCTCACACGCCCGCCATCAGATTCATTTCACGACACACTGATCGACTGTCATGTTTGCACTGCCGCAAATCCATCACCATCACATTCACTCTCTCGCCCACTCCCACATTGTCAGGCAAACTTCCGTATACTCTCCCACACACCCACGCACACTCCCCAACACTCTACCGCACCGTGATGTTCCCTCGCCTGCACTCTCCTCCACCATCTAACTCAAACACTTGTGCAATCCCACTCTGTCACACTCACTCCCCCATCCACTCTCTGGCAGTCAGTCTCCTTCCACCATAAACTCCACCACCTTCACACCACGTCGTCCGAGGTCATGCGCTCTCCCTTCAAACTCCAACATCGTCATCCACACACCTCTGCACTCTGCCCCGCCGTCACCCTCGCTTCCCTGCTGATTCCGCAACCATTACGGTCACTACCCACTCACTCCTCACCGTCAGGCTTAACAGGCTTAAGCACAGCATACTGCCTCACCGTCACAATCACTCCCCCGGTCACTCTCCTACTGACATGCTCACTCCCCAAAACACTCCCCCAGGGTTAGAATCTGTCGTCCACACATCCCCTTTCTAGTAAGTGTTCACCTCTGCACACCTCAGACTGTCACCCTTACTCCCCTATACTCACCATCTCTGTCATATTCACTGCGAGACACACTGACCAATGTGACACTCACTCTCCTATGTAAACACCCACCGTCATGCACACTCCCCCGCACATTCCCGTCTGCCACGCTCACTTCTCTGCACACGGCTCTCTCTTTCTCTCACCTGCAAACTCCCCAAATGTCATGATCTCTCCCCAGCACACACTCACACCATCATTTTCATTCCCCACAGATTAAAACACTGTCACAGTCAGTTCCCTGCAGACTCCCCCAATGTCACAATCACTCCCCCACATTCTCCCCCACCGTCATGCCCACGGCAATGCACATATTGCCACCAGCAATCTCACTTCCCCACACCCTCACCCACTCTCGTAATTACTACACTGCACACAGCGCCAACGCCACTCTTACTTCCAGGCACACTCGTCCACTGTCACACGCACCTAACTGCACTGTCCCCCTCCATGTATTGCATTGCCCCAAGCACTGACTCTGACATGCTCAGTCACCCACAGACTTTGTCAGCATGACATTCACTTTCCCCACGCACTCATCCACCGCCACTCTCACTCCACAGCACTCTTGTCCTCTGTCATGCTTACATCCCTGCACATGACGCACTAACTCTCCCGCACATGCCCCCACTGTAGCGCACACTCCTCCCCTGTCACGCTGTTGCCCTGCCATCATCCATAAGAAGCATCTTCAGTATTCTACACTCTCAAACATTAGCCCGCTCACTTCACCATACACTGCCACATTGTCACATTCACTCACCCGCACACTCCCCCAGAGACAGGCATTCTCCAGCACACAATCCTCTTCTGTCATGCTGATTCTTCTGCCCACTCCCCTCAATATCATTCAATGGCATACTATTCCACCAACTCGCTCACCACCCCAGACAATCCCACACTGTCACACTTGCTGCCCTGCACACTCACCAACCATCACACTCTCTCTCACGCGCCCTCCTCCTCCGTCACGGTCATTGCTCCACGAAGTCCACCACCCTCACGTAAATCCTCTGCACACTCACTCACTGACACACTCTCTCCCACACCGTTATGGTCATTGCCCTGACACAACCTGCAAGCGAGGTCATTCCCCTGGACACTTGCCCACCTCCCCACTCTCATGTCCACTCTCTGCAAACTCCAACACCCATCATTCACTCCCCTGTGCACTCTGCCCTACCGTCACTCTCAAACCCCAACACACTTCCCCAATATTGCATTCACTCCACAACAACTTCACCACCTTCACCCTCACTGTTGAACACACTCCCCCACTGTCCCACTTGCTCCTCCGCCTCGCTCCTACCGATACATTCACTCCCCCGCACTCTGCACCTCTGAAACGCTCACGTTCGT
The DNA here is from genome assembly GCF_047496795.1 of Chiloscyllium punctatum. Taxonomy (NCBI): domain Eukaryota; kingdom Metazoa; phylum Chordata; class Chondrichthyes; order Orectolobiformes; family Hemiscylliidae; genus Chiloscyllium; species Chiloscyllium punctatum. The sequence goes on from NC_092773.1 coordinate 32,720,884, forward strand.
GCACACTGGCCAACGTTACACTCACTCTGCTGCACGCACTCACACCATCATTCTCACTCTCCACGTACCAAAGCACTATCACAATCACTGATTTTCACAATCCCGCAGTTTTACACTTATACCTCCACATATTTCGCTCCAACATGCTCACTCCGCCACATACTCATGCACCATCATGCACACTCTCCCGCACACACTCACACCATTATCCTCACATCCCTCACAGATCAAACCTCTGTCACATTCACTGCCCTATGCACAAGCCCAATGTAACTCCCCCTCCACTGCACACTTCGCCACTGTCACTGTTGCTCCATCACACACCGCATCACTGTCAGCCTCATGCCTCTACTTTGTCCCCACCATCGCACTCGCTTTCCCCGCATGCTCCACATCTATCACACTCACTCTCGAGTACCCACTGACACGAACATGCTTACTCTCCCACACACACCTACCGTCATGTGCTCTCCTCTGCTCACGTCTCCTCTGTTACACTCACTCCCCTTCACAATCTCCCACTATCACTCTCACTCCCGAAGCACTCCTCAGCTGCTACATTCACTGTCTCACACGAAATCACATCATCATGTGCACTCCCCACACAATCCCCACCATGACACTATCCCCCCGCACATTTCCCCACCTTCACTCTCTCTTATCCCACAAACACCCGACCACCACTCTCACTTCCACGCACATTCACCCACTGTCACGTTCACTCCCCAGCCCAATCCCCAACTGTCACGTGTTAACCCCAATTCACTCCTCTACCTTCTCTCTCATCCTCAACACACTCCCCTTTGGCACTCTCACCGCTCACTCCCCCACCGTCACCTTTTCTGCTCCGCACTCGTCCCCACCATCACGCTCACCCCAACACGCACTCCCCGACTATCACACGTTCTTCCCCTACGCTCTCCTACAAGATCACTAATACTGCCCCACACACTCCCTCACCGTCACTCTCTCTATCCAGCAGACTTCACCACCATCATCCTCACTCTCCCACACACACATCTGCACTGCAACCTGCTCACGACACTACCCCTCATAGTCATTCTCACTTCCCTCTCCACACTGTCACTCTCACTGTCCCGTGCTCTCTGCCACCATCATACTCAATCTCCCAGACAGTCTCCAACAAGACACTCCTTCCTCCATACACTCTCCCACTTTCATACTCACTTGCCCCGCGCACTCCCGCACTATCACTCTCACTCGCCCACTCACACCCCCATCGTCACTCGCAGTACTCAGCACACACATCTCTGTCATGTTCTCTCACCCGCACATCACTCTCAATTATTCTCACTCCTGTGCAGTATCCCCTTCTGTCATGCTCACTCGACCACACACTGCGACACTGTCACATTCACTCTCCCACACGCTCCCCCGTCACCACACACGCACACACACACCTCTGCACAGTCCTCTCTGTCATGTTTACTCCCCTTCATATTCCCCTTCCATCACCCTCACTCGCCACACATTCCCCAACTGTCACACTCATTTTCCCTCTTCTCTCTTACACCATCGTGCTCACTCCCAAACAGACCAAAGCATTGTCACACTCACTGCCCTGCAAACAAAGCCACAGTCATACTCAATGTTCCACACACTCTACCACCATGGCGCTGACTCCCCTGCACAATTACTTACTATTATGCTCACGTGCCCACACACTGCACCTCCGTCACGCTCACTTCCCTGCACGCTCTCCCCCAACGTCACTCTCCCCTATCCTGCACACTTTCCCACTGTCACTCTCACTGCCCTGCACACTCCCTCACTGTCATGGATGCTCCAGCAGATCCTTCGTCACCGTCATGAACAGTTCCACTACACACTCCGCTACCGCTACTGTCACTCCCCCACTCACACCCCCACCATCACTTTCACTTGCCCACATACTCTGCCACTGTCACGCTCTCTCCCCAGCACAATCCCACAAAATTACTCTCACTCCCTTGCTCACTAGCCCATTGTCAGCTTCATTCCCACAGACTCTCATCTAACATTCTTCCACCATCACTGTCACTACCTGCTGATTGCATTACCATCACTATCACTTCCTCGCACACTCTGCACACATGCTCACATACACAATTAAACATACACATATGGTATGGCCCCTGCACAACCTCCCACCACTTCGCTCTCCACCGTCTCTCATCCACAACATCATGCTTACACTCATCACCGTCATACTCAGTCCGATGCACAATACCCCATAGTCACTTTCACTACCATGCACAATGCCCAGTCATCACTCTCAACCCCCAAACACACGTTCACTGTCACACTGTCTCTCTTGCACAATCCCCGGACATCAGCCCCGCTCCCCGCATACTCACCTACTTTTACGCTCACTCTCCTGCACACATCCCTACCCTCACGCTCACTTCCCATCACGGTGCCCCACGATCGCTCACACTCCCAAATATGCTTACCAACGTTATTCTTGATCCGCTCTACTCTCCCCCATTATCACACTTACTCTTCACACTACCCACTACTGGCACTCTCAATTCTCCTGTCATTTCATCACCGTCGTGCTCATCACTTCGCCCTCTCACCCACTACCTCACACACTCAACTCACATTCCCCACCGTCATGTTCAGTCACCCAAACCCTCTCCCAACGTCATACTACTTCCACGCACATGCCCCAATGGTCACCCTCATTCCCCTGCACAATCCCCTGCAACCATCCTCATTCCCTTGCATGCTCGCCCACCATCTCACTCACTACCCTGCTCAATCCCCCACCGTCATACTTCCTCTCATGCACACCCACCATCACGCCACTCCACCGGGCACTTTCTCTAACTGTTGCACTCGTTCGCCTACATTAGCCCTCAACGTCACATTCATTCCCGAGTAAACTGAACCACTGTCACGTTCACTTGCTCAGACACTCGCCCAATGACACACCCATTCCCCCACACTCTCCCCACCTCTAACTCCCACTTGCACGCATACTCCCACAAAGTCTCAGGAACTCTCCCTCATGCTTCCCCACTTTCACACTCACTCGCCGCGCACTCGCCAACTATAGCAATAAACGCCTGGACACTCCACAATCTTCACACGGACTCTCTCACACACTCGCTGAATGTCACGCTCACACTCCCTCACTCTCGTGCTCAGTCGCGTGCATACTACTACACCATCACCCTCACTCCCCCGCACATTTCCCCACTTCACACTCATTACCACGCGCAACCCCCAACCATCACTCTCACTACTCTGCCACGCTCACAGGACTGCATACTCTCCCACTATCATGAAACTATCCTTGCACCTTTTCGCTTGGTCCCCTGCACCAACCCCGCCGTCACACTCACCCCGTCTCACTAGAAACCCACACACTCACCGAATCACACTCACCCACCTTCATGCTCACTCACCCGTATCCACACCACCATCACACACTCTCCCTAACACGCTCCAGCAGTGTTGCACTCAAGCCCAAACACACTTAACCACTGCCAATCTCATACCACCACTCTCTTCCCAAACTCATGCTCACTCCCCCACACACTCCACCACTGTCACTCTCACAATCTGCATACTTCCCCACCATCATGTACATACCCACCGTTACTCTCATTCTGCAGCACCCTCTCCAATGTCGCACTCACTTCCCTGCACACTCTCCCACTGTCACACACACCTCCGCGCACACTCTCACACTGTCATGATCAGTTCCTGGCACAACCCCCCCCTTCACAAATGGTCCTTCCCATGCACGCTCCACACTGACAAATTCACTCCCCTCGCACGTCCCCACCGTCAATCTCACTCCCCGCTCAGTCCACCAGTGTCACGCACTCCACCACACTCACTCCTCTGCGCATGACCACACTATCACTTTAAACCTCCCACAATTCCCATCATCATGCTCACTGCCCGCACATCACCTCACTGTCACAATGACTCCCACAAACACAAGCCCACCATCATGCCCACTCTCCTAGTCACTCCCAGAATGTAATGCTCACTCCCATGCACACTCCCCCACCGTCATGTTCGGTCCCTCACACAATCCCCCAAGGTCACGCTCACTGTCTCACACACTCCCTCATTATCGCACTCACTTGCACCCACAAATACCCACGGTAAATCTCACCTACTTACATACTCTGGCACCAAAACACTCACTCACCCACACACGAATTCACTGTAACGCCCTTTCACTCACAGACTCTCCCACGGTCACACTCACTCCACCGCACTCTCCCTCAACATCACACACATCTCCTGCACACTCCCCCACCGCCATACACACCTCCTGCACACTCCCCAATTCGCACCAGTACTCTCTCGCACACAACCAACATCCTATTCACTCTCCTGCTCTTTACCCCACTGTCACACTCATTCTCCTGCACACTCCTCCAGACTTCTGCTCACGTCTGCATCACACTATTGCACCAAAATGCTCACCGGCTGCACTCTCCCCACCACCACGCTCACTTTTCCACACCAAACTCACTATCATGCTTACACCACACACTCTCCCACTGTCACGCTCACACGTCTACACACTCCTCCACCATCACGCTCACTCCCTCACACACTCTCCCACTGTCACATTTAGACACTCACATACTCCCATCTGTCACACCCACCCTCTGCACGCACTCCCACTATCATAATAACGCGCCTGACCACACCAACATCATTCTCAGTCCTCATGTATCACCCCACTGTCACATTCACTATCGCACTCACATCTCCAAATTTGTCCTCATCATTCACACATTCCCCCAGCGACAAGCTCACTCCCTTGCACTCTCTCACTATCATACTCATGCTCCCGCACTTTCCCACGCTGCCATGCTCACTCCCCCCACAACACAGTAATGTTACAAGCACGACCCCGCAGGCTCCTCACCGTCACACTGACTGCCTTTTACACTGCCCCACCGTCTTGCTGACACGCCTGCACAGTGCCCTGGCATAATTTTCACACTCTCGCACACTTCCCATCATCATACTCACGACACCACTGTTACACTCACTCCACTGCACACTGCCTACTGTCGAGGGCCTCCTCCACACACCTCAACATTGTGCTCACTTTCGTGTTCACTCCCTCCATTTTCACGCTTAATCCTCTGCATACTCCCCCACCATCTCATTAACTCAGCTGCACACTTCCCACTTTCAGGCTAACTACCCTGCACACCACCCCACCATCAGGTCCTCTCTACTGCACAAATCCACAACTTAATGCTAACACCCCTGCAATCTCCCTCACTGTCACACCCTACTCACTTAACCCTCCTGACGCTCTTTCCCGCGCATAGTCCTTCTTTTTCATGCTCACTGTCCGACAGACACCTCCACAATCTTGCTCACTCCATGCAAACTGAACTACCATCATGCTCATTCCACTGCACACTTCCCCACAGTCACACACACTCCCCCACCGTCAATCTGAGCGCCCCACACAAACCCTCACCAGCATGGCCACTCCGATGAATAAACCCCATTGTCACTCTCTCCTTCCTATTCACTCAATCATTGTCACTCTCACGACCATCCACACTCTCCAAATGTCACGCTCATGCCCCCTCATTCTCCTCCAAACTCATGCTCACTGCCGTTACATTCCCCCACTGTGCCACACTGCCACACACAGTCACCCACACACTCCCCCACCGTCACGTTCACTTCCCCTCACAACTTGGAGTGGTGAAATCCAGAGGTGAATGCAAGGGCAGAGGGAATTAAACCCAACTCCTGACCTCTGGGTCTGGTACCCAGCCCTTCCTTGAAATCAAGGACTTGGGGCTGAGTCTGTCTCTCCAGCACATCTCCTTCAACACAAAAACAAACAACGATATCGTTCACTCTGCTGTGTGACACTTTTTAATGAACATTTTTATTTTTAACAATTTGAAGATATTGATACAGTGAATGGGATGGTGCCTGTTGTCACTGGCCCCTGAGTTGGGAGATACGTTGAAATGTGTCCCTATAACACCCCGATGGGATAAGCTTGGACAAAGCAGCGCTATCCTCACTGAGTTACCATAGCGACTGACTGCTACATCGCTGAAACATTGAATTGAAATTGGAAAATCCTGGATGCATGGACTAACGAGTGCATTTTATTAATTGATTAATTTGGGTAAAGGGATATTTCAGGACATTCACCACCTGCTGTCTGAACTTAGTCTGGGTCACCACATAGATAATGCTGTTTGTGCAGCAACTGAGGAGCTGCAGCATGAAGCCCAGTTCACGCACATAGTAATCCAGATACAGAGACCCATGCCCAATATCCCACATCCGTTTCGATATAGAAAACACAATTAACGTTGACCATAACAGGATGAAATTGGCTGAGATCGCAAACAGTAAAATGATGGATTTTTTTCGGTTTCTCATTTCTGTGTCAGATTGAGCGCCCCTATTGATGTGAGCTCGGAGTCTCCTGCGGACCCTGCTGGTCAGTAAAATGTGTCTGACAGTGAAAATATTGAGTAGAAGAATCAGGACAAATGGGAGAGTCGGAGTCAGAATGTGATGGAGGAACTCGATTGCGCCCCAGACACGGGAGGACCGAACAGTGTATCGGATATCACAAAAAAAGGGGGTGTTCCCCAGCACATATCGACTTGTGACCATAAAGTACCAGAAAGTATTCTTTAAACAGCTTAGCACAGTCACTGTTCCCAGAACGACAGTCGCTGTTTTCTCACTGCAATATTTATTTTTCAGCTTCTGGCAACAAATGGCCACACACCGATCAAAGGTGAAAGTGACGGTGAACCAGACAGAACAGTCAGTGGCTGCATAAAGCAGAACAGCGTGGATATTACACACGTGGATGGAGCGCCTCAGGAAATAAAACTCTTCCCGATAAACAATGGGAATGTGTCTCAGTATCAGGTCGAGGATAATGACCAGTAGATCCGCCACTGCCATGGCCCCCAGGTAACGTCTAACACATGGCGACAATCCACAATCTTTATAAAGCAGGACGCAGATCGTCATTACGTTAACTGTGAGGAAGGAAAAGGAACATCATACGGTTCAGTCTTGAGGTAAAGTGACCAGTTTGATTGGGGACCCGGTGAGATTTTCAAGTATGTCATTGTATTCAGATGTTTAATAAAATAATTCGAGCTCAAGTAACCAATGGGACGGTCTGAATTACTGAAAAAAATGTGTCATAAAACACAAGAAATCATTCCTCTCCAAACACAGAGAGACACATCTATAAGAACAGATGGTTTTCAGAACATTCCCACACCCTCGATCATTTCAGAGAAGACACAGGCCACTTCTTTCCATTTCCTAAGACAGAGCGTGAAACGTTGCTCTCCTGAAGTATTATCTTCCAGTTCCTTGAAGACAAACACTGTTTGGAAATTTCTATTTTTTTTCCCCAATTGTGGTCTATCCTGTGTCGTGAAAAAAATGTAAATTCAGGGAAAATGCATTCATCTCTTTAACTACCTGAGTGGACTTCGGAACAGTGGCACCACCTCCCGCGAATGGGATCTCTTTCTTCAGGATCTAATCGCTTTTTCAATTCACGGACGTCCGGCCGTTCACCAGTATTGACTGGGATATAACTTTCCGGGGAATGTCGGGTAATGAATTTTGGATACAGAATGTTCCGGGGAATGTCAGTTATAGAATGTTGGGTACAAAATGTTTTGGAAAATGGCTGCACCGGCATCATTCCACACCTTTTCCTTCACTACATCGATGACTGTATAAGACCCACGTAACGTGAGGTGGTTGAACAGTTCATCAACTTCCCAAACGCATTCCTCTCGAACTCAGGTTCGCCTGGACCATCCCCGACACCTCCCTCCCCTTCCTGGACTATCTCGTACGCCTCCTTCCCTTTCCTAGACGAATTTAGATACCACACTACCCTTCACGGATCATCTCCAACACCTCCCTACCCTTCCTGGTCAATCTTTAACACCTCACTCCCCTTCCAAGACCATCTCAGACACCTTCTTCCTCTTCTCAGACCATTTCGGACTTTTCTTTCCTCTTCCTGGGTTATCTTGGACACATCTCTCCCATTCCTGGACCAACTCAGACAGCTCACTGCCTTTCTTGGACAGTTCTGGACACCTTCCTCCCCTTCCTTGTCCTTCAAACTCCATCTCAACCTCTAGCCACTGACTAACGACGGACACTCAATACAAGCCCACTGATTCCACAGCTATCTGGACTACACCACCTCTCATCCTAACTCCTCTGAAAACGCCATCTGTTATTTTTTTCCAATTCCTCCACCTCCACAGCATTTGTTCCCAGGATTATCATTTCTGGCAAAGAATATCCTAGATGGACTCCTTTATTAGGGATTGCAATTTCCCACTGCACGTGGTTGAGGATTCCCTCCAGTGCATTCTCTCCACTTACTGCACCTCCGCCCTCGAATGCCACCCTTGCAAACGCAGCAAGGACAGACTCCCCTCATTCTCAACATCCATCCCACCTATCACTGTATATTTCACATTATCCTTCGCCAATTCAGCCAACTACAAACAGACCCCAACATGAGGTATTATTTTCCGTCCCAACCCCTAACAGTGTTCCAGAGACACCATTCCATCTGCAAGTCCAATGTCAGTTGTACGTGCCCCACCAGAACTCACCCCACTCCTGCAACCTTCCATTGACACAGAAGATGGTACAAAATCTGCGCCAACACCTCTCACTCAGCTCCGTGCAATGGACCAAACGATCCTTCCACGTCCAACAGAAGTTTGCCTCTCCCTCCACAGATGTAACCTACTGTATCCATTGCATCCAGTATGGTCTCCTGTACATCGGAAAGACAGGACGCCAACTTGCAGATCATTTCAGAGAACATCTCTGGGACACATGCACCAACCAACGCCACCGACGCTTGGCTGAACAGTTGTACTTCCCCTTGCAATCCACCAAGGCCATTCAGATCTTGATCCTCCAACATCACCATGCTTTTACCACCCAACGCCTGAGAAAGAATGTCTCAATTTCCACCTTGGGACCCTGCCACCACAGTGGATTAATATGGATGTCACCGGTTTCCTCATTTCCCCTGCACATCCTTATCCCATGACCAAGCCATGAACTTGGAGCCTCCCATCCTGACCTGTCCATCGAATTGCTCACTTATCCGGTCCACCCTCCACTCCAACCAATCATATCTCCCCTTCCTCATCTACCTTCGCATTATCAGTTACCTTCCCAGTTCATACCCACCCATTTTTCTCTCAGCACCCCGCCCACCAGTCTCATTCCTGAAAGAGGGCATATGCTTGAAAGGTCGATTTTCATGCTCCTCAGATTCTGCCAGAACTGCTTTGCTTCTCCAGCACAATACTCCCGGTCAGGAAACAGGATGAGAGTTTCATACACACACAATTAAATCTGATGGAGGAGGTTTCATGAAGACTCAACACCATCCCTGTGCACATCTTGTCGCACCAACAGGACAGACTCACCACGTTGGGTACACCACGGGATACGATCAAGGAAGGATTTACCCTGCATCCCCAAAATTGCTTCCAGAACCTGGGAAATCTCACGGTTACAGCTCAACGACAGTCAAGTAAATCACCTGATGATGGACATCTCCTGCCCTCCACAATAATCCTTCGTAATAACTCAGATCCCCTCGATGTTGGAAATTAATCGAAGTCAGCTTTGAGAGTGACAAGGACACAAAACTCTCTCTGGGTGTGGGACTTCAATATCGATTACCAAGAGTGTCTCCACTGACTCAGCATCGAGAGACCTCAAATACACAGCAGGCAGACTGTGAGAAGCAAAGGAGGAACCAACAGGAGATAAACCTTCTCACCAAACTACTGGTTACAGCTTGATCGGTCCCGATTATTATCTGTAGGAGCAGCCAGCACTCAGCCTTGGCAAAGGGAAGTCTCATCCTCATATTTAAGGTAATCCCACTATGTTATGTACTACTAGCACCTGTGAATCAAGGCATACCTCGGAACGACTGATCAAATGCCAAGTGTGCTTCAATGAGGAACTGTGGGTCGTGTGCAGCTGCAGCATCAATGGCTTTCATTCCATCATAAAGTCAGTATTCGGATGTTCACTGATGACTCCAAAATGTTCAGAACCAGTCACAACTAAATCTATACTGAAGAAGGTGATTCGCACCTATCAATTTTAAATAGGTAATCAATGCGGCCTTTCAACCAATGGGGATTGTTACTCAGCAATTGGTGCAGATCTTTCAATCGCTCCTGTCTGTTCCATAGGAAAGTGTTGGGATCTTTCAGCCTTTCTAATCTGCAGCACAGGAATACGTGTAGGATTGGTTCGTGAGGCGGGAGCAGGGATAAAGTTTGAAAAGATTTATCAGTATAACATGAAATGTCGACTGCAGTGAGAGTGCAAGCAATGCTGGGTGGCACGGTGGCACAGTGGTTAGCACTGCTGCCTCACACCGCCAGGAGCCCTTGGTTCAATTCCCGACTCAGGCGAGTGACTGTGGGGAGTTTGCATATTCTCCCCATGTTTGTGTGGTTTTCTTCCCGATGCTCTGGTTTCCTCCCACAGTCCCGAGATGTGTAGGTTAGGAGAATTGGCCATGTTGAATTGTCCGTAGTGTTAGGTAAAGGAGTAAATGTAGGGTAATGGGTGGGTTGCGCTTCAGCGGGTCGGTGTGGACTTGTTGGGCTGAAGGGCTTGTTTCCACACTGTAAGTAATCTAATCTAATCGCAGCTACTTGTAACTAATACCGACATTTTAGATAATTGGAACAACTGTATTCTCACTATGCTAGGTAGTAAATTAAGTAATCAAGAGGCGATAGAGAATCGCTAATTGGACAAGCAATGAACAAAACCTGGCAGCAGCAGCACTATAACGTGGGTAACCGTGAAACTTTGATTTTGTTCAGGAACACTGAAAGGCTATATATTACATAAATATAGAGTAATTTTGATGTGGTTGTCTGGCGCTGGGGCGTGGTAATGTGCTTTTCGTCGCGTTTCAAAGGGTGACCTTTATCCGAGAGAGCATCATTTCCTTCCATGTAGCAACCCGAAGACGATCTGAATGAATCGTCTGCTGCCAGGACAGTTAGTATTCACCAACATGATGTACTGTGTATGACTGCACTGTAACATTAATGCAGTGAGAAACAGAGGGTCCAATCACAATAATGAAAAAAAAAGCATTACCAGATCAGCTGATGTGGTTAATTATATCACATTCTCAATCTAGCGCAGAGAACCATTAGCCCACAGGAGATATCTTTCAGGTCAGAAGCTGTGAGAATCAAGCTCTTCGGGATACAAAGCAGAAATCTGCCGAGTGCTGAAAACTGTGCAGACCACGGCAGTGCGTTAATCTACAAACCCGGACAAGACACCTGACCAACACTGCTACCTTTTGCAGATCACAACAGTGCATTCATCAAGAACACGCACTAGGTATCTGTCTAGCAGCGGGAGCTATGCAGACCACAGCAATGCATTGATCTACACACCCGAACCAGATAACTGTCCAGCACCAGGAGCAATTCAGACCACAGCACTGCATTGAGCTACAAACGTGGACTAGATATCTGTCTAGCGCTAGGAGATATGGAGACCACAGCAGTTCGTTGATCCATAAAGCCGGACGAGGTGTCGGTCCAGCACCAGGACCTATGTATACCACAACAGTGCATTGTTCTGTAAACACGGAAAATATATCTATTCAATACCGGGAGCTGTACAGACGACAGTAGAACTTTCATCTGTAAACACGAACTCGATTTCTGACTCGCACGGGGAAGTATGCAGACCACAGCAGGGTATTTACCTCTAAGTCGGACTTAGGTATCTGTCCAGCGCCGGGAGTTATTCAGACCACAGCAGTGCATTGATCTATAAAAGCAGACAAGATATATGTCCGGCAGTGGGAACAGTGCAGACCACAGCAGTGCATAGAACTATATACTCGGATTAGGTATCTGTCCAACACTGGGAGTTATGCATACCCCAGCAGTACAAATATATCCAGGCCACTCTGAGTGAAGCAACCTGTAATAGGTTCATGTGAATTTTATTTCATTTTCCTTAACTTTCAATGATTTGGATGTATGCTCCAAATTACAGTGAGAATGAATTGGACAATGCTGAATGAAATGCAATGGCAGCAATGGGGTCAGCAACGGCCATGTTCATCTCCTTCTATTCGTAACTGAGGGACAGCATTGCAAGAAATTTGACAAAACAGGTCTAAGTCTCTAAGCCATTTTCTGAAGAAAGAAACTGCCGTGAAGTGTCCTAAAGATTTTTGCAGAGTCATAATTTTCGAGCTGAAACTTCTCTGCCCACACTTTGTTTACCTGATTTGCATTCTGTTTTCTGTTTGCAAACTTTTAACTTTTTAATGCAAGAGGTAAGTCTCATACCGGAGGCGAGGCCTCGAGACTTAAAGCACAATGCAGTCTGGAGATGAGGCCGGGCGTGATCTGTTGACTGGGCCCAGTGTGGTCTGGAGACAGGGACAAGAGATGTCTGGAAATTGGGCTTGGTCTGATCTGGAAACGAGGTTCGGCATGACCTTGATACTGGATCCAGCTTGGCTTAGAGACTGGCCTGGTGCGGTATGAAGACTGGGCGGGCAACACACTGGAGACTAGGCCCAGCACAGTCTGGAGACAATGCCGGGCATGCAGTGGAGTTTGGGCCCCTCACAGTCTGGAGACTAGGACCGGTGCAATCTGGAGACTAGGTCCAGCACAGTGGGAAGACAGGGCCTAGCAAGGCACGCAGATTGGGCCTAGTAAGGTCCAGAGATCCGGCTCGACAGGGACTGGAGGCTGAGTCTGTTGTGGCATGACATCTGGGCCCAGTGCAGCCTGGAGACTGGGTCCGATATGGTCGGGAGACTGGGCCCAGTGCGGACTGAGGCCGGAGCCGTTACAGTCTGGAGGCTGGGTCTTGTGCTCTCTGGGGTCTAGGCCCACCACGGACATGAGACTGGGCCTGGAGCGACTTGGAGACTGGACCCAGCAGAACCTGGAGTCTGGGCCCAGTGCAGTCTGGAGTCTGGGCCATCTACAGTCTGGAGACTGGCCCTGTTGTGATCTGGAGACTTGGCCTGGTGTTGTCCAGAGATTCAGTGCTGGCCCAGACTGAGGTCACAAGGCCTGTATTTCGAGTTCGTTCTTTTTTACCTGATTATTCTTCTGCTGGACTTTCATTTGTGGTTTTTTTCAATTTTGCATACAGTACTATACTATCTGTACCAAGATTTCTTGCACCTGACCTGGCGCCATAAACAAAAATTATTGCAATCTTTTCACTGCAAACATGGGAAAGCACGTGACAATGAAGACAAGTCAATTGAAACGTGTGAGTGACTGTCTTTGATGCCTTTTCCAAACAATGCTGCACTGTCATGCGTCGTCCAGGAGAGGGTGGAATTACGTCACTTTAAATGCCAGACGGAATAGACAGACAAAGAGAGATTGAGGGAGCGAGAAGGATTCAATGGATTCACTCCCAAAACAACAGAATCGCAAATGTTCAGAGAAGCAAAGATACACGCATTGCAGCAATACACTAACACACACACAAACACACATACACACACACACACACACACACACACACACACACACACACACACACACACACACACACACACACACACACACCAATAAACATACAGGTATTTGGCGACATTTGGCTCCTCAAGCCTGCATTTACAATCAATAAGACCATGGCTGACGTGATCTCAACTGCAACGTTATTTCCTCTTGGGAAATAGGGAAGGGCAAGAGACTGGGTTGTTGGAGTGAGGGTACATTAGTACCAGTGACAGTAATTCTATTCGTTGTGGAAACGGATGATCCTGGTCCACAAATTAAACGTTATATATTGGGGTTAGATTAATTGTGATGCTACGAGGCAGGAACTTGAAAAACATGATTGGGAGAAACTGGTCGCAAGTGAAAGGACGTCAGACACATGGGAGGCTTTCAAAAGCGAGATATTCAGAGTTCAGGAAGAGTATGTTCTTGTCAGTGTGAAAAGTAATGCAAGCACGAGGACAGGCAGCTTGAATCAAGTGAAACGCTTGAACATACAGTGCGTAGGAGTACACATACCAGGGAAATGATGAGGCCAAAAAGGGGGCATGAGATAGCTTTGGCTGATAAGGTTAAGGAAAATGAAAAAATATTCTGGAATTATATTAAGGGCAAAAAATAAATTAGTTCAAAAATATGACGCCTTACAAATCAAACATCCATTTATGTGTGGTTCCACAATGGACGGATTCCGTTTATTAGGTTTATTGTCACATGTATTCACAAGAAGACAAGTCCCCAAATGTGACGCAAACTTATGTACCAAATTCCACTCCCACTTCACCCCCCAACGAACAGAATCTTGATACAAAGCTGGAAAAATACAGGAACACTGTTGCCAGTTTTACAACAGTTCATAAGCGCCTGGTCAAACGAGGTCCACAGTCCTCAGAAGGACTCGGCCTCCCCCACTTCGCTGCCTTACAGCCTGTTCCTGCTCGATGGGTGAGATCCCACTCTGGGAAAATAAACTCTTCTTGCTATCCACGTTGTTTATAACTCTCATGATTGTGAAGATCTCAATCAGCTCCTCCCAACCTCAATTTTTCTAATGAGAATAATCTTAATCTACTCAACCTTTCTTCATAGCTAGCGCCCTCCACGCCAAGCAACATCCCGGTGTACCTCCTCTGCACCGTATTGGAATCATCCGCTTCCTTCTGGTGACCGGAACTGTACGCAGTATTCCAAGTCCGCCGCACCTCAATCCCATTAAACTGTAACATGATCTGCCAACTCTTGTTCTCAATGCCCTGTTCAGAGTAGGAAGGTTTGCTGTATGCCTTCTTGACCACTTTACTTACCTGCGTTGCCACCTTCAGAGAACAATAGACTTGAACACCCATGTTTCTCTGTACGATAATTTTAACCAGGACCTTTTCATTTACTGTACAGTTCGCGCCTGATCAGGATCATCCAAAATGCATCAACTTGCATTTGCCCGGATTGGACTCCATCTGCTTTTTCCTTTCCAATCTGCTGTATTCTGCTGTATTCTCTGATAATCCTCTTCACTACCTGCTACTCTACCAGTCATAGTGCTATCTGCAAATTTGCGTTATCGTGGTCCCAGCACGGATCTCTGTGCAACACAACTGTTTTTTCCTGTTGCCCAAAATGTTATTTATCCCAATTGCTTGAACATTCTAGATCCCATTCATTTTCACTTTCTACATCAATCTACCATGGGGAAATTTATCAAACGCCTATTAAGTCCATCTGAAGACCTATCGCCATTATTCAACTCTGTCACCTCCTCAAACAATTCCATTGAGTCTTAAATAAGCTTATAACAGTGTAAGAAAGAAATCCTTGAAGTGGACAAAAGGTAAAATGTCCAGTGATTTTATTGTAGTAACGTGGACCTCACAATATCAGAGTGTTGGTGGTCCTGGAGAAAGCCAGATGGAGCACAGTTAAAATACTTCCACTTTAGCTGATTTGCTCCTGCTCTACCCCTCCTACCTGATCAAAGCACTCTCAAACAAAGGAATTTCCGCTTTCTGGTTTGTATCCTTTGATCTCTTCTGCTTCAAATTGTGCCTCTGTTGAATCTGGAAGGGCACAATCTGGGAAGATTTCCCAATAAGTCTCCTGCAATGCTTCCATTGCCTGACTCTGTACTGGCATTTTAAATAGAGTAGGCAGCATGCCTACCGATTAATCAGGTACATCATTTGCAAGGACAAACTGTATCGCTGGAACTGAGAGTTTGCCCAGTACTCGAACCACAAATTCTCCCCTATTCTCGGGACGTTCTAGCCTCACTTTATACAGCTGAACAATTTCCCTACCATGAATTTTTGTTACCAATACCTTTTCGGGTAATATTCCGTCAGGAGTAAAGATCTCCTCATCCTTCTGCATCACAGATTGAGAGGATCAGTTTTCCCTTAATATTGTAGTCTCTTTACCTACTACTCCTGGCTTATTTGAATAAACTTGACTGACCTTGTACTTCGTCCTCAATCAACCTCTGATTCAGCTTTCTAGCTTCCATTGGGCTTTCTGTTATTTTAATTTGAAAAATGTGTTGCTGGAAAAGCGCAGCAGGTCAGGCAGCATGCAAGGAGCAGGAGAATCGACGTTTTGGGCATAAGCCCTTCTTCAGGAATGCGGAGGATGCGCTAAGCAGGCTAAGATAAAAGGAAGGGAGGAGGGACTTGTCGAGGGACGTTGGAAATGCGATAGGTGGAAGGAGATTAAGGTGAGGGTGATAGTCCAGAGAGGGGGTGGGGTGGAGAGGTCGGGAAGAAGATTGCAGGACAAAAGGTGGTGCTGAGTCCGAGGGTTGGGACTGAGATAAGGTGGGCGGAGGGGAATGAGAAAGCTGGAGAAATCTGTATTCATCCCTTGTGGTTGGAGAGTTCGTAGGCGGAAGATGAGGCGCTCTTCCTCCAGGCGTCGTGTTCTCATGTTCTGGCAATGGAGGAGACCAAGGACCTGCATGTCCTTGGTGGAGTGGGAGGGGGAGTTATAGTGTTCAGCCACGGGGCAGTTGGGTTGGTTAGTGCGGATGTCCCAGAGGTGTTCTCTGTAACGTTCCATAAGTAGGGCGGCCTGTCTCCCCAGTGTAGAGGAGGCCACATTGGGTGCAGCAGATGTGAAGATTTGCAGGTGAACTTCTGACCGATATGGAAGGATCCCTTGGGTCCTTGGAGGGAAGTGAGGGGGGGAGGTGTGGGCGCAAGTTTTGCATTTCTTGCAGTTGCAGAGGAAGGTGCCGGGAGTGGAGGTTGGGTTGGTGGGGGATGTGGACATTACGAGGGAGTCGCGGAGGGAGTGGTCTTTCCAGAATGTTAATGGGGGAGGGGAAGGAAACATATCTTTGGTGGTGGGGTCTGTTTCAATGTGGCGGAAATGACGAAAGATGATACGATATATCTGGTGGTTGGTTGAGGTGGAGGTGAGGTCCACTGGGGTTCTGTACTGGTGGCGAATGGAGGGGCGGGGTTCAAGGGCAGTGGAGCTGCAAGTGGAGGAGATGCGGTGGGGAACATCGTCAACCACGTCTGAGGGAAAATTGCGGTCTTTGAAGAAGGAGGCCATCTGGGTTGTTCAGTATTGGAATTGGTCCTGCTGGGAGACGATGCGGTGAAGGCGAAGGAATTGGGAATGTAGAATGGCGTTTTTACAGGTGGCAGGGTGGGAGGACGTGCAATATAGGTAGCTGTAGGAACTTCTCTTTCCGATCCTCCCACTTCCTCCAAACCAAAGGAGTAGCCAGGGGCACCCGCATGGGCCCCAGCTGTGCCTGCCTTTTCGTCGGATATGTGGAACAGTCCATCTTCCCCAGCTAAACTGGCACCACCTTTTCCTCCGCTATATCGATGACCGTATCGGCGCTGCCTCGTGCTCCCACGAGGGACAGAAATTTATTTTGATGAAGCCAATCGATGTTTTATGGAGCAGCTCATAATCATCTACCACTGCAGCTGATAATCTTGTTCTTTTAACTCTCTGCTCTTCCACATGACGTTGTGCTACTTCTTCACTAAGGTTAACTTCAGCCTTTACTTCCAGCCTTTTAAGCTGACTTCCCTCTTTCAGTGTCAATTTCTGATGTTCAAACGCTTCCTATTGTTTTCTCACTTCTGCTGCTCTCTCTTTTCTGTCTCTTCTGCTGTTCTCTTTTTACCCTTTATTGTGCTTTTAATCGTAAATCAAACTGTTTCAATTCTGCTGCACCTTCCTTAACTCTTATCTCTAAATTAGCCTGCAATTGATTTTTTGCCATCTCTCGAGATTCTGATGGTGTTTCCAGCAAATGTAAATGCTGAACAACTCCGACAATTATCTCTCGTTTCGTCAAAGAACAATACACCTCCAACCCCTATTGCCTGATGATTCCTGTAGCTTCGTCTTATTCACTTTGTGTCAAGTTCTAAAGCTACTGCATCCACATCTAGAAAACCCCTGTCGACTGAAAAAAGCCATTGCTATCCCAAGCGTTATCGAACCAACCAAACCAATACCCGAAACAAAAGACACTACCACCTACCATTGGCTATTTGAAATGCCTCAAACAGCTGCCAAACCATTATTGATCAGGCTGACCATTCAAAAACATTCTTAAGCAGCAGCCCAGACGGTGGGTTTGCTATTTGTTTCGGTAAGCTGACGGTGAACATTACCCGGAGTAAGCTAGCTAGGTTCACTAACAATTTTGAAAACAAAATAAAATCACAAAATTACGCAATGAAACACAAAGAAAAGAATAAAGAACATTTACAGAACTCAGTCCATCCAAGCTGTACTGTATCATGTGCCGAATGTGCACAACTGTCTCAATAATCAAACAATAAATAAACAGAGCAAAAAAATGAATGAAACAATAGTTTAACGGTCGAAGTTAGAAGTGCCCAAGAAGAATAAGTTTCATGTCTGATTACACACAGCCTAGTGCAAAACTGATTCCTCCAAGACTTCAGTTTCTGGGACTGGCCACTCCCCTTTCATCACACAGATCACTTCCAGGACATAAGCTTTGCCCTGAAGTCTAATCTGTTTACATATAAACAAAAAGACATTTGATCTCTGTCCAAAACCAGTTAATCTGGAGCCTGAATGGTTTACAACTCCTCTGAAAAAAAACACAAGGGCGCAGTACCTCTGCGAAAAGGAACAACATCTCGAAGATAAGGGCGAGCTTTAAGACATGTCATAAAGGATAAAGCCGGATGGAACAATTGAGACCCGCCTTGGTATCGGAAGCGGGAACGGGAAACGCTACCTCGTCGAACCTGCAGAGACATCCTCCCTGAAATCTGTGAGTTTGTGAACACATTTACAGAGCTTCAACTCAGACTGCACAGAAACATAGGGAAAAGAGTCGAGAATTGAATACATGGAGAGTTCCTCATTCTATTTCATGGTCGACAGTGTCATGCTGGAAAAACACGGCAGATCAGGCAGAATCCGAGGAGCAGGAGAACCGATGTTTCGGGCATGATCTCTTCGTGATGAAGAGCTCACGACCGAAACGTCGATTCTCCTCCTCCTCCGGCTCTGCCTGAATAGTGATGCATTTCCGGCACCACACTCTCGATTCTTACCTCCAGCATCAGCAATCCTCCCTTTCTCCCGTTCTAGTTCAAGGTCAAATATATAGTACTTTCTTTTACCACACACTGTATATATCACTTCATGTGATTCACCATCGTAAAAATATCAAATGGGAACGGCACCAGTCCTTTTGGCCCATCGATTTTTCCAACCAAATCCAGAAATGGTGGCTGATGCACTATTTCCATACCGTACTGCTGTTCTCTCCCCATTACTTTCGTATCCAGAAATCGTTATTTGTATCCGGTACCTTGACATCCACAGCCTTATGTTAAAGGGAATTCCCCAGGCTGCAGCCGTTTGTTCTCATCTCAATGCAGTGCACCGTGCCTTGACCTCATACTATGGTCCTTGTTTTAGGGGAATTATCATGCCTTATCAATCTGTCTCACTCTGTCAGAGTTTCATATATTTCAGTGAGTTCTCCACTCATTTTCCTCAACCACATTTAAAACAGCCTCAATCAACGCAAATTGCACACCCAGAGATCATTCTGGTCAAACTTCGCTTCTCTCCCTCAATGTCAGGTTTGTCGTTTATTAAATAAGGAACCCAAAACTGCATACTATGCTGCATAGTATACGAGATTGGGTCACACCAAGGCACTGTACAGCTGCAGTAAGTCACCCTTACTCGTGTATTCCAATCCCTTTAAAATGACGGTCAACACACCACATTTATCTTCATAACTGTTTTCTGTTCCAGTAATATTGATTATAGTGATTGCTGTACAAGGAGATCCAGATCATTTTCAATGTTATAGCTACCCACTTGGTTGGTCTATGTGCATTGGTCTGTGTGCCCATGCCATTTCTAGTATTGGATTGTGGGTTCAGAATTCACCACGTTGTATGGACATCTGAGGTCTGTGCAGAAGAAATCAAAAAAGAAGCATTAGTCCTTTTGTAGATCAACATGTTTCAACCATTCCCTTTCCAATGGTAGGATTTTGTTCTATTGTACACACCAACGCACACGATGTCAGATCGACCACAGTTGCTCTCCAACTGCCATGTATTTGCCAATTAGCTTCCACTTGTCTCAATCACCTTGGAGCGTTTTCACATCATCCTCACCCAACCATAATCCGACATCCATTCGTTTCAGAAACAGACTTATATACATTGCAATTTATTTTCTGAGCCAACTGTTTGAGATTTCTTCTGCACAGCAGGGGCCCAAGGACTGATACCTGCGATATCCCACGTTTCTGTCACTCAAAAAATCCTTTTAATCCTACACACTGTTTCCTGTTGGCTCTCCATTCGAAAACCATATTCATGTATTAGCTCCATCCTGACAAGGTATGACTTTGCAATCCAGGCTTGGAGCTTCATTAGAAATCCTTCTGAAAACCCAATTTTACGTATCCATTGCTTCTCTGTAATGTATCCGACAGTCAGTCTCGCAAATATGGTTTCCATTTCATAAAGCTTCTTTGACTGTATGTATACCTAGAACTTACAGTACCAATAATTTCTCCAAATTTGCTTATTTCCTAACTTCATTCTTTGTTTTTTCTTTTCTGCCTTAGGTTTCCTCGTATTGTGGGGCAGAATTTGTTTGTTTTTGGTTGCACTCGTCTGTGAAGACAGAACTGAAGTAGTTGATCCGTAGTTCTGCAATTTCCCTGTTCTCAATCTTCATTATTCACACTTTCCTCCAGTAGCCCTGCAGCAAGTGTTGTCAAAGTACTTTTCAACGATTATGACGTCACTAGTGACGCCGTTTCACCGCCACCCCTCACGACGATTTGGAGAAATTATTGGTACTGTAAGTTATAGGTATACATACAGTCAAAGAAGCTATATGAAGTGGAAACCATATTTACAAAACTGACTGTCGGATACATTACCGAGCAGCAACGGATACAGTACAATTGGGTTTTCAGAAGGATTTCTAATGAAGTTTCAAGCCTGGGTTGCAAAGTCATACCTTGTCAGAATTGAGCTCATACATGAATATGGTTCTCCATACTCTTTCTCTGGTTTCAAACTTAAAGGAAGGTGCACTTGTATTCTGCAAACCTTCACATTGACATTTCACTCTTAAAATCTTTGTTAATTTCCACTTCAGAAACACATCAATTCTCAATCTTTGACCCTCCCCAATCATACAATAATAAAGAGACTCTGTACCGTCAGAAAAAAAGCTCGACATTCATTATTCACACTTTCCTCCAGTAGGCCTGCAGCAAGTGTTTGTCAAAGTACTTTTCAACGATTATGACGTTATGAGTGACGCCGTCACGGCCCCCCGCCCGACGAAGATTTCCACGCGAGACCCCAATACACTTTGGGTGGAAAACGATCCTCAAATCTGTTCTGAACCACAAACCTTTCACTTTAAAAGTGCGTACATCTCTTCTTGATCATTTAACTAAAAGGACAAGCTGCTGTCTACCGCTCTGTCCATGCCCCTCGCAATCTTATCAATCTGAAGCTCCCTCCTCTCAGCCTTCTCTGCTCGAAAGTAAATATCCTGAGTTTATCCAGCCTTTCCTTATCCATGATATGTTCAATCCGAGGGAACATCCTGTTCAATCTCCTCTGTACCTCTCCAGTCTAATCGCAACTTTCCTGTAATTAGACTATCGGCACTGCACACTGTATTCCATCTGTTGCTTATTCAAAGTCCTGTCCCTCTTTATAGTCTATGGTTCATTGAATAGACGCTATCTCCACAGTCTACTATCCCTTCTCAACTAGCCCATTACACTGTCGAGTCACATTCAGTGATGTGTAGATAAACATTATCTGAGGTTCCTCGTGTGCTGCCATTCATTGTGTACTCCCTTGTCTGGTTCCTTCTTCCAAATACATCACGTCATATTTATGACCATTACGTTCCATCTGCTATTGATCTGCCCATCTCTCTCTTCCATCTGTATCGTCCTGTAACATAAAAAAATTCTCCTCACTGGCAAAGATGCACTTTCTTATCAGACCCCCACACGTCCTTCCACATTCACATTGAGGCCCAACTTGACCATGCCGACCTGATATCCTAACTCAGTCTAGTCCGACCTGCTAGCACCTGTCCCAAAAACTTCCCAAGCATTTCGATTCATATACACATCCAGATGCCTTTTAACTTCTGCAATTGATAGAGTCATAAAGATGTACAACATGGAAACAAACCCTTTGGTCCAACTGTCGCTTCCAACCAAATACCACAATCCAATCTACCTACATCAATTATGAATGCCACAAATAATTTAGGACACAGAACTGATGCCTGTGGTACACCAGGGCACACTGTTCTCCTGTCACAGAAACAGGCTTCCTCCACCACTCTCTGTCTATTGCCACTCAAGCAATTTTGAAAGTAAATCGATAAGATACATTTGATACCATGAGATTTTCCTTTCAGTTTCCCGTTTCGGGCTTTGACAAAATCCTGCTGAGATACCATACAAATTAAATCCGTGATAAATTTCAATACAATTCATTGGGCATGACTTCCCTCTGATAAAGCCATGCTGACTATCCCTGAACAAACGTTGCCTGTCGAAAAGGAGATCAATTTTATCTTTCTGAATTTTCTCCAATAGTTATCTTAACAAACAACTGATACTTAAAGACGTTTCGTTAACTGGTCTATCTGCACCATTTTTCTGTAAAGTGCAACCACATCGGTCCTTTTCCATCCCTCCTGTGGTCAGATTCTGCACAAAAGTTTTGTCAGGGCCTTTACTCCGTTGTCTCCAACAGCAGCGTGGGATAACACATATCAAGCTATTTGCCCAATTTTATACCAGTTAAAACCATCAATCCCAAATTCAATCTTAATCAGTCGGCTGAAGAGTTTGCCACTCAATCTTCTCGAATTCTGCAGCAGCCTTCTCCATCTCCCAAGTAAATCAAGTATGAATCTCGCGTATAGCAATCTACCAGTGTTCTCGTGCTTCACATACTGATTGTCCCCTTGGTTTCTATTTAGACCTGATTGATGGCTGATAATATTATTCTACTTGACATCCTTTTGGAATATTCTGGGATTCTCCCTGCTCTCACTTCTACATGTCCATTTGTTAGTCAGTCCCCTCTGTGTGAGTTTTCTCAGTTTCGTTTTGGTTAATTTTCATTCATTGAAACTCCCGGGAAAAAAAAAAACAAGTTCCCTCATCAGGCAATCTGGCAATATGAGGAATTAATCTGGAGAATGTCCATTGAGAATATGTGGTCAGTATATTCTTCATTAGATCAGGTCACCAAAACTGTCCACAACACCCCAAGTACCATCTTGCTAACATTTGGTGATTGTGGTGCAGGACAGATTGAATTTTCGAAGAAGTAAATTATTGCAGTACAATCCATGCTGGAAATCACAGCGAGTCGGACAATGTCCGTGGAGAGAAAGCATGCTTACGCTTCTGATCTGGATGATTTTCGCCATCTACATTCCGATTCCCTTTAAAAGAAGACACACCTGCCTTATATCTTCCTATTTGCGCATGTTCCTCCCAATACACATTGCATTTTTTCCAAATACCTTACTGTCTGAATTCTTACGAAGAAGAGCTCCTGCTTATCCAAGTGTCTCACATTCATTGGTTCTCTGTTGTTTATGTCGACCAGCGATATCTTCAAGCAATATGTTTATAACGAGTTCTGAGAACATTTGTAGGTCAGGTTGAGGTTTTGGATGTGGATTTGGTCGCTGAGCTGAAAGGCACAAGCCAAACAAAGACATGCACGAGAATTCCTAGAAGCATTGCATTCCAACGAGAACTCTATCAACAAACACATCGAGTTAGTCCTCATATATCACCCACTGAGAAAAGGAACAGGAAGTAAGTTTATCACAGGAAATAACATCACCAAAGGAAATGACGTCACCAACACCAAAAAACCTGAACAGGTAAATAGAAAGCAGGAAGTTTCAACATTGCTTCGTGTGAGGTCTACTGACGATATTACCGAGTTATGGTAATTAAACTTCTGGAAATGAACCTTTTAGCTCAGCGAGCAAACCTACATCCGAAAGGTTTGTAAATTATAACATACGTTTCATAAATGCAGAATCATTCTATTGATTTTCTTTATTACTTTCTAGATGACAAATATCATATTCGTTTTAATAGATTTCAACATTTTCCCTAATTTGGATGACGAGTTAACTGGTCTGTTGTTCTCCATTCTCCCTCTTCTTCCCAGTTTGAATCGTTGGAATACATTTTTAAAGTTCTGAATTGATTACGGACAAATACAATGCTCCTCAGTTCAATTAATATTTGCATTTCTGCTTTCTCTGAAATCTCAGTGTGAAGTGTATCTGGTTGGTCAGAATTATCAATCCTCAATTCGGTTATGTTTTCAAACAATACCTTGTCACTAATATGAATAGCTTTAATCTTTAGTAACACAAGTCCCTTGGTCACTTTACATTTCTGGGAGAAGTTCTGTACCTTCCTCCATGATGACATTCAGAATGTAACTGATTAGTTCCACGTCATTTCTCTGTTCTCAACAATACCTTATTCTTTCCACACATTCACTGATCCACATTTGACCTTGCTTTCATTTTTCTTTCAAATATAATTAAAGGTTTTCGTAAGTCTTTATGTTGCTTGTTAGTTTGCATTCTTGATCTCACTTTAATGTCCTCACCAGTTTCTTAGCCCTCTTTTGGTCCAATGGATCCACAATATTTTGTATTTTCTCTGAGCTGTATTCCTAGATGTAATACAATTTCTATCTTCGAGTCACCTCTCAATCTTTTTCTCTCCATCGAAAACAGCCTCAAGTTCCTTGGACTTTTCCCATAAGTTCTTCCCTGCACACGAGGCAAAATCCTCGAAAAACTGCGCTGAGCACTTTCCAAGTATTCATCCTTCATCTTATGCATTGACCAGAACTGTAGACAATACTGCAAGTGCGGCCACACTGGAGTTTTGTACAGCTGCAGCATGACTGTGTCGCTCCGAATTTCAATCCCTCAAAGACCAAAAGCTAACACTCCGTTTGCCTGCTTAACAACCTTACCAACCTGCGTGGCAACTCTCAGGGGACTCTATACATGGACAGACAGATCTCTCTGCATATTCACGAAATGAGTGCATGGCGGTAGAAAAAAAAACTTATTTACTTGGAGAGAGAGTTAGCAAACCAATAATAGCTAGGATGTGGAGGTACCGGTGAGAACAGCGTTGGTCAAGATGAAAAATCACACAAACCAGATTACATTCCAACACACTAATTTGAAAACACAAAGATTCAGAGCATAGCTACGATGCCAAGTATTAAAGAGAGGGAGGAAGAACATTGACACAGAATTTATAAGAAAACCTTCAGAGGATCGTACAACTCATGTGCATTGTACGCAACTAAGCTGGCTTTTAAATCTTTAATCAGTTAGAATGCAGGTGCAGGTTTTGAGTGATTAGTATGGAAATCCGAAAGAGTCTTACAAGTCACTGCCTGGAGATAAATGAAAAGGAAGTGACCCCTCCGGTCAGACAATGTATTTTTGGCGTGAGGCCTTGTATGGAGTCTGTATGCATCTTTACCTCGAGCTGAAAACCAAAGCCAAGAAAAGATATGGAAGGAGATTGACATGACAGATAGAAACAGATACTTGAATAACTGGGAACTTGTTGTGGAAACATATGCGAAACGAAAAGACAGGGACTGGGAAGAATTTAGGTGTTAGACTTGATGGGTCCAATCACATGAATGAAAACATGAATAAAAACATTGCTCGATGCATTGAAATGGTTTGTTTATACAATTCTGATTGTCCCCCACTGAATCAGCCCAGACACCATAAACTGGCACAAGGTAATAGCCCATCATGGAGAGCTTTGCAGACTATGCTAGTATATTGTCCAGTGAACTCGACTATCTGCCCAGCATGGAAAGTACTGCAAAGCTTTGCCAGTATATTGTTGCTAGACTTGCCCTGGATATCTTCTGAGCATGCGAAGATATGCAGCCCATACTAAAAGTGACAGTATATGGGACTCCCACAAATTTATGGCTCTGTCACTCCATTCATCAGTTCAAGGCATACGATTTTATGTCCGCATGTGGGTCTGGGAAAGTGATAGATGTGAATATCATTGTCTGACAGAGAATTCACATGGAAAAAAACGTCAGGTTACGTACGAACAATGGCAGGGATTGGGAGAATGGATACAGCAAGATAGAGGAATAGACGATGGACAGATGTGAGGATGTGCTTGAGTATGTGAAAATAAAGGCAACGCCAGACTCAATATCTATATAAATCAATCCACTCAGGAATAATACATGGATGGTATTTTTGTGTGAGTACAGATCCTAGCCATGGAATATCGACTCAGAATTGCCTCTGCAGGTTTGAAGCTGGGAAAGCCAGCAGCAGATTATTGCCATCATTAAGGCTGTATTGCGTAGCTCAAGTATTAAATAGCAGAAGGGATAAAACAGAGAAATTTGTTCGGAAGATGCCAGTTCACACTTGTGATTCGTCTGTTTCAGATTCAGATATTGACCAGGGATGGGATGGAGTCAGACGCAGGAAATGGATTTTAAAATCTGAAAATACGACAGTAACCTGCCAACACTTCGGTAATAAGGGCAGTGAAATCATAAAACGTGGTTTCCAGCTGAAAATGAGTAGGTCAACATAAAGATCTACGAGGGACACTGCCAGAAGGGAAAATAGAGAAAGTGAATAAAGAAGTTTCCTGATGCAGTTAGTCGTGATCTCTGGATTGAATATCTGGATTTAGGGACTCAGCAGGAACAATAACAGCTACAAGGATAGTAGAGTCAATGAAAAGAACAGTATTACAGTGAAATGCGGTTTATAGAATCAATGGCTAAGCCGTGAGACTTACCAGGGACACCAGCAATAGCCAGGATTGGATAATAAAAATATTGAATAATGTAAATTGCATATATGATCCGAAGTGGTAATGACCATCGATCATAATATGTAGAAAGAAGCCAAACATCCCAGTGTAATTTCCTGTCCATTCTTCGAGCATTACAGTCGAAGGTGCTGAGATTCTGATCACTCCTTCTCTCTCACTAAAGCTGCAGAGCCCTTTTAGCGCTGTCGTTAATCGTTCCGCTCAGACTGTGGGATAACTTATTGAATCGAGCGACGTTATCATTAAAGATGGAAACTTTCCACTGGGATAATGCGAATTCCATGGAGACTGACATCAATGAAAGTCACCGAACAAACAGGTTCAGTTAACCCCTTCCTTAGCACGTTTCATATCACAATAAAGGGGAATATTTACTCGGTCTGGAAAGAATGGATGAGTGCTGCTGAGGGAAGGACTATAAAATTTTCAATCTTTTTAAAATCATTCTTCCCAGTATTTGAGAATAGTGCCAGAACACTACACAGTTGCATATGTTGCACCATGATCGCACAGGGAGGCAGGGATAATGTAACTGAACAACTGTCTAAGATGATGATGGGAAATTTCCAGAGACCATATAAGGGCTAAAATATTTATTGTCCATTGGCATTGTGTAGTGCTGCTATTACTTTAAATTTACAATTGTGAAATTATTTCATGACATGAAGACATCATTCAGAGCATTAAGACTGCTGCTCAGGAACAGGAGGATGGAATTCTGTTCCCAAAATGCTTGAAACAGAGGAACAGGTGGAAGCCATTCAGCCTCTCGAATCTGTTATAGAGGGGCAGAAGAAGACCATTCAGCCTCATTGTGCGTGTTACAGAGGGACAGAAGGAAGCCTTTCAACCTCTCAACCGTGTTACAGAGAGACAGGAGGAGGGCATTCAGTCTTATTGTGCCTTATCAAGGGAAACGGAGTTGGCCATTTAGCGTGCTGAGCCTGTTACAGAATGACAGGAGGAGACAATTTACCCCGTCAATCTTGCTGCAGAGGAACAGAAGGAAAATATTCAGCTCTCTATCCTGTTACAGATGGATAGAGGGACCATTCAGTCTTTGGATCCATTTACAGAGAGACAGGATGATGCCATTCACACTCATCATGCGTGTTACGTGGGACAGGAGGGGATTATTCAGCCCCATGGTGCCAGTTACGGAGTTGCAGTAGGAAACTATTCAGCCCTATCATGCCTATTACACGGAGACAAAGGGACGTCATTATGCTTCTTGAGACTAATGCAGTGACTATTAGTTTTAATATAATCATGGAGAAGAATATTCCTTATGTAGAGCTTAAAGTACTAAATTGAATAAGGCCAATTTTGAACGTTTGACACAACCACTCTCAAAAGGTACTTGGTAGAAGCTGGTTGAGAGGTAGGAGGCTGGAAGAACACAGCAAGCGAGGCAACTTCAAGGAGTTGCAGAAGTCGACATTTCGGGTCGAACCCCTTTTCTGAACTCGAGGTGAGTGTAGGGGGAGGCAGGGGCAAGCTGGTGTATGGTGATAGGTGGAGACAAGTAGAGGACACAACCTTTTTGGTCAATGGGAGGATTGAATCCGGTTGGTTACAGGATGCAGTGGAAAGGAGAGCGACGGGCTGGATTCTGAGGAAGCAGAGAACATCTTCAAAGTGCGCATCCTTTAAAGAAACTTTGCAATGGGATAAACTCGGTTAGAGGAAAAAAGGTGTCCCTCTTGGCCTCTCCCAACTTACCACATTGCTCATCTATCTCCTTTACCTGCAGCTACCACCTCCCCCCATCTTCGCCCCACTTTTCCATAGTCCTGAAAAAGGATCAATCCCGAAACGTTGACTTCCCCAGCTCATGAAACTGTCAGGCTTGCTGTGTTCTTCCACATCCGGATGGTGGCTGGCTTACTGTGTTCTTCCAGTCTCCTGAATGTCTATTTGGATTCCATCATCTGCAGTTTATCTTGTCTCTGGGTGAAGCTAGTGGCAGAAAGTGGAGCACCTTCACAAATGATCTGACAGTGTTTAGCCGCAGTATGTTCCTGTTCATGAGCAGGTCAAGGCTGATAGGTGTGGGGAATGCTGTTTGCCGAGGCAAATTGTGGTTCTGCTCAAGAAAAATAAGGAGTTGCTATAGACATCAGGAATCAATTGAATGAAGGGCAGTGGTATAATACTCAAGATTGAAATCAGGATGGCTAAATACAGACATGCCTTATCTTCAGCAAACATGGTAAGGGAGAATCCAAGGTGGTTCTGCAAATATATGAACTTCAAAAGACTTACTAAGGAGACAATAGGGTTTTGAAGATCAGCAAGGCCACCTATTTGTGTAAACACAGGACATGGGTGAGATGCTAAGTGAATATTTTTACATCAGTATTTACTAGGAAGAAGGATCTGGAAAGTATTGAACTTGAGGAAATAAACAATGATGTCTTGAAATGTGTCCATATTACAGAAGGGGAGAAACTGGAAGTCTTAAAATTCATAAAGGTAGATAATTCCCTGTGAAGTGATCAAGTGTAGCTAGAATACTGTGAGAAGCTAGGGAAAGTGTCTGTTGGATACCTTGCTGTGATATTTATAGCATCGATTGTCCAGGTCGATTGCTGGAACACTGAAGGGTGGCGAATGATGTGCCTTTCGTTAAGAAAGGTGGGAAGGAAAAGATAATAAATTATAAAACGCTGAGACTGACGTCAGTCATGAGTAAGTTGTTGTGGAGGAAGGTTTCTCAAGGAGAGGATATACTGTGTTTGGATAGGCTAGGGCGAATGAGAGATTGTCAACATTGCTTTGAACATGGGAAATCATTTCTCACCAACTTGATTGCTTGTTTTGAAGAAGTGATGAAGAAAATTGATGTAGGTACAGCAGTAGAGAGTGACTGCACGACTTCAGTAAGGCAGTCGAACAGTTTCTTTATAGTTAAACCGTTAGCAAGGTTAGATAATATGTATTCCAGGGAATACTGGGTGGTGGGGTTGGGCGGTAATTGGCTCTCAGGAAAGAGACGGTGGTAATGGTGGTAGCATTTATTTTTATTGCAGGTCTTTTACCAATAGTGTGCACAAAGATCCGATGGACTTTGTCGTTTATATAAATTATTTCAATGTGAATATGGTTCGAATTGCTTGAGAGTTTGCAGATAAAACCAAATTGGTGATACGGTGGTCAGTGAACCTGGTTAACGCAGAGGACAGCAGGACCGTAATCAAATAGTCTGAAGGGCCGAGGAGTGACAGGTGGAGTTTGTTTTAGCAAAACGGGAAGTGGAGCATTTTGTAAGTCAAATCTGGGCAGCACTTTTTGGTAGGATCCTGGGTAGTGGTGACAAAGACAGTCCCGTCAGTTGAGGTGCTGCAATGAGGAAACTGTCCATTCGGCCCATCTATTGCACACTGACCTTCCAAATAGAATACCACAAGGCACAACCTTACTTTATCCTGGTAACACTATATTGTCCACACATAATCCACCTAACCTGCAGATCCCTGAATAATGCGGGTTAAATTAGAAAGGACACTGCACCTAACCTGCGCATTGTTGGACAGTGGGAAGAAAACCAACCAACGGGAAGAAACCCACGCAGACACAAGAAGAGCGTGCAAGACCCACACAGCGAGTCACCGAAGGGTGGACTCTAAACTGCGACATTGTTGCTGTGAAACAACAGTATTAATGACCGAGCCACAGTGCCACCCCAGTGATTAGCTCAGAGTGACTGCATAAGCCCACTTTCTCGGGAACCCTCTCATGTGTTCAGATGATGTCGAATCCCAGTGAAGCACGTACGACATGCCCAACTCATCCCTCACACAAGATTTTATACCACCCTTCACAAAATCTGATGGGCAGTACCTTAATCAGTAACTGACTCATTGCTTGAACTTCTGCCCTCAACTCTTCCCCACCTGCTCAGAGCAAGTAATTAATTAATGCTGCAGCATGAAATATAATTGCTTATGTAAAATAAAACAAAGAACTTCACTGGAGGTTGGCAAACATGATGCCACTATTTAAGAAGTGTGGTAAGGACAAGCCAGGGAACGATAGACCAGTGAGCCTGACCTCGGTGGTGGGCAAGTTGTTGGAGGGAATCCTGAGGGACGGTTTGTACATGCATTTGGAAAGACAAGGACTGATTCGGGACAGTCGATATGGCTTTGTGCGTGGGAAACATGCCTCACAAACCTGATTGAGTTTTTGGATGAAGTAACAAAGAAGACTGATGAGGGAAGAGCAGTAGATCTGATCTATGTGGACTTCAGTAAGGCGTTCGACAAGGTTCCCCATGGGAGACTGATTAGCAAGGTTAGATTTCATGGAATACAGGGAGAACTAGCCATTTGAATTTAGAACTGGCTCAAATGTTGAAGACAGAGGGTGGTGGTGGAGGGTTGTTTTTCAGACTGGAGGCCTATGACCAGTTGGTTGCCACAAGGATCAGTGCTGGGCCCTCTACTTTTTGTCATTTACATAAATGATTCAGTTGTGAGCATAAGAGGTACAGTTAGTAAGTTTGCAGATGCCACCAAAATTGGAGGTGTAATGGACAGCGAAGAGGGTTACCTCAGATTACAACAGAATCTTGACCAGATGGGCCAATGGGCTGAGCAGTGGCAGGTAGAGTTTAATTCAGATAAATATAAGGTGCTGCATTTTGGGAAAGGAAGTCTTTGCAGGACTTATACACTTAATGGTAAGGTCCTAGGGAGTGTTGCTGAACAAAGAGCCCTTGGAGTGCAGGTTCATACCTCCTTGAAAGTGGAGTCGCAGGTAGATGGGATAGTGAAGAAGGCGTTTGGTATGCATTCTTTTATTGGTCAGATTATAGAGGACAGATGTTGGGAGGTCATGTTGCGGCTGTACAGGACATTGGTTAGGCCACTGTTGGAATATTGCATGCAATTCTGGTCTCTTTCCTATCGGAAAGATATTGTGAAACTTGAAAGCGTTCAGAAAATATTTACAAAGATGTTGTCAGGGTTTGAGTATCTGAGATACAGGGAGAGGCTGAACAGACTGTTTTCCCTGGAGCGTCGAGGGCTGAGGGGTGACCTTATAGAGGTTTACACAATTACGAAGGGCATGCATAGGATAAATAGGCAAAGTCTTTTCCCTGGGGTCGGGGAGTCCAGATCTAGCGGGCATAGGTTTAGGGTGAGAGGTGGAAAGATATAAGAGAGACCTAAGGGGCAACTTTTTCACGCAGAGGGTGGTACGTGTATTGAATGGGCTGCCAGAGGATGTGGGGGAGGCTGTTACAATTGCAACATAAGAGGCATTTGGGTTGGTATATGAATAGGAAGGGTTTGGAGGGATATGGGCCAGGTGCTGACAAGTGGGACTAGATTGTCTTGGGATATCTGGTTGACATGGAGGTTGGACCGAAGGGTCTGTTTTCATGCTGTTCATCTCTATGACTCTATTTTGGTGATCTGATACAAAATAAGTTGTGATAGTAGAGTGCCCACATTTGAAATGTCAATGCTGCTTTCTTCCTGCTGATGCGACCAGACACGCTGTGTTTTGCCAGCAATTTGTTGCACATCTAATTCACTGTTTATATCATGTGCAAAATTGCCCTGCTGTATTGTTTTCAGTGTACAACTCCCAACAGGATTTTCTTCTCCTTGCTGTTTCTAAGCCCAACGCAAAGTGTGTCTGTTTAATCTGAGAACTTGGGCTGTGGCGAGAACAATAGATTCGATGAGATGTCTCTGGAGGTCTCACTTGACGTTATGATAAATTATCTGCCGCGTGCTTGCTCTTTTCAAGGGGAATTCTGAGATTCTCATTTGGACTCCCTTACACTAGCGGAATGGAGAAGGACAATTATCTTCCAATAAAGCTGTCCATTCCTCCCAATGGCTGAGACTGCTATAACCTGGGCAGCAACTTCAGAACAGGCAGGGATCGATGTTGTCATGGTCCCCAGTCCTGGTCCTGGCAGAAGGAGTAAATTCTGCCTGTTACCCTCCCCAGCAGGGAGGAGCTCCATGCCTCTGCCCACAATGTGGTTTCGGGATGGCAGGAATGACTCCTGCTTGCCACATACAGGCTCAATATCAGAGTCTGTGCAGGGTACGTTTACATGAAATCTGCTTGTACTGGTGCACTATTCCTTCAAATAATGCGCTGATTCTCGGGATGCTGGGTAGATTCAGGATTTCCGGTGACTGCAAAGGTGATCTGGGAATGTTGTACAGTAAGATGTTGGGGAATCCCAACATGACTCGAACTTTTAGAGTTCGATCACCAATTAATGTGGGGAGTTTGTTGAGATTCTCTCAGCCCCAAACTCAAATCAACTGACACTTTGCATAAAAATTAAGTGCTAAGATTAATCCATAGGAACATGAGGAATAGGAGCATGTTTAGGCCATCTGGCCCTTTGTAGTGGAAACTAAATCGACTCGCCTCAAATGCGAGCAAGAACAAAGAAAACAACTATTACAGGCCTTTGTAAAGGGATCCTCTTCACTTGACACAATGCCTTATGCAAGGGCTATTTGAGCATAATTCAGTTACTTTTCTTGTACTGTTTCCTATTACGCTCTCAAGGGCAAAGACTGGGAAGACTCAACTTGTTATTCTCTCATCCTTTGGCCTTGGACGTAAAAGTTTTTCCCATTTGCTGAATTCAACGGTCGCAAGGTCAAGTCGAATGTTTACAAAGTTCAAACAGAGACAGTCTGGCTGCAAACCTCATCAAAGTATTGTTTGCAAAGCTCAGCTCAACATTTAATTTTAGAAACGCATCCGCTTCCAAATTTCAAAGTAAATGTTAATAGTATTAATTTTCCATTACATTTTCTCCCTTTTTGTCCTTTTATGTCAAGAAGGACAGCAACAATTACAAAAGTCAGATTTTAAAAAATACAGAGCCAGTTAACAAAAATCGGCGATCATAACAGCTGGCTGTTTTGTAAGGAGCACTTGGAATGGTCCCAGACATCTCTTCACCTTCCAGATGTTCGTCCTTAAGTCTTTCACCACTATTAAGTCTCAAGAATAAAATCGTGCAGCTTCCCTTCTGCTGCGTGGGGTAGTTTTGCTTTGCCTAAATTTTATATTTGAGACAAAAGTGCAGAGAGTTTTAGATAGTGACGCAACATCTCATCCTCATAGCGACCTGTCTTACCTTAGGTCGTGGGCCAATTCCTGGTTTAGGTAGCCTACCGAACAAAATCTCAAAAGGGCTAACGTTAGCTCTTCCTCTCCTCCGAGGTGTCATATACGCCAGCACCATTTCAAGTTCCTTTGTCCATGCCACCCCAGTTCCTCACAACATTTTGTGAATTTAATTTGTTTTAGAGTAGCGATTTTCTCTTTCCATTGCCCCACCGCTCCCTGGATTGTTCCCACAGTGTTTTCCAATGTTTATTCCCAAATATTCACTGATTTGCTGCACGGCATTATTGATAAATGGTGCCCCATTATCGCTACTCAGCCTTTCAGGGTTTCCCCATCTCGGGATTATTGAAGCTAGCAGAGCCTTGGCGACTGCATTGGCATCTTGTGTAGACGTGGGGAATGCTTTCACCGATTTGGAAAACATATCAAATATTATCAGACAATATTTTTATCCCTGCAATAGTTCGAAAAAATCCATCTGTAAATGTTCAAAGGGCTTTGGGTTGGGGTGTGATGTCTGGCTCATATGTATTCCCCAGCCTACATTAATAGTGGCACAGGCAGCACATCGTACACAATACTTGTGCGAGTAAAGAGTAAATCCCTCAATTAACCGATGTGTCGAAATACTGTCATACATCCCCTCTTCTTATACATGGTCCTTAACGTTTGTGAGTATGGCATAGAATGGAAATAATGATCGTGGTAGACAGGGTTTGCCATTGGGGCCACACCATACCTCTTCCCTCACACTGCATCCCGCTTTCATCAACTCTCGTTTTTCTTCTGGCGTGAATGTGTGACTTTAACTCCTGTACGTCCGCTGTTGGGGGACAAAGTTTTGTGATACATTTGTCAATGCGATCACTTGGCGGCTCCTGGACTGTCGTTCTTGTCGCTGAGTCTGCCCTTGCATGGCCTTGAGTAATAGAAACTTATTTTTTTTGTGTGTGGGCATTGGCACATAGACATTGATTCAGACAATAGGGCCGCTTCCAGAAGGTTAGAAATCAGACCACAGTGTGTGCCGGGCTTTCTGGTGGAGGTTTAGAAACCCCTGTATTGCCACAAGGTTCCAAAATCATGTACAAACCCGAATGTATATCTGCTATCGGTGTAAATATTCACTGTCTTTCCCTTCACCAATTTACACACCTCTGTTAAGGTAATCAGGTCCGCTGTTTGCACTGACAGAAGAGAAGGGAGTGATCCCGCTTTGACAACCTCAGGAATTGTCACGACAGCATATTCAACACAGTCCTGACCTGTCTCCTTGATTCTGAATATTGACGCTTCCAAAAAAAAACCTCCATAACCGGATTCTGAATTGGTGAATCCTGCAATCTGGGGCTGCCAATGTCATTAGTTACAGCTACGCAATAATGTGCGTCACCATCTCCTTCTGAGGGGAGAAGGCTTGCAGGTTTAAGGACGTCACATCGCTTTATTGTAATATTAGGCATCTCAAATAACAGCGTATTGTATCTCAGCCAACCTGCTGCCGACATGTGTGCTATATTTTGTTTGGGAAGCAGTATTGATACTGTAGAAGCGCTAAGCAGGGGGTTAAAACAAGAGTATCCAGACTCCTGCGAAGAGCCTCATTACATATGGTGGGGAACTCACAGTAATCTTGACAAAGTCTCGTGAAGGTATATGATTTCCCTTTGAATGAAAACAGCAAACCAGAATTGACTATCTGTGTGTACCTGTACACTAAAGAAGGCATTTGCTAAGTTCACAACAGACAACAATTTACTGTCCGGTTGAAATTGAGCCAATATAGTATAGGAGTTCGGGACATTTGGGGCGCGCATGACAACTGCGCTATTGAAACCCTGAAGGTCTTGACCAAAGCCGCATTCCTCCGGCTCACCTGGAATGTTTGCTTTTCTGACCAGAAAAATGGGTGTGCTCATCGGTGAGATCTCACAGGGGATTCAAAGACAGGAGTAATTCCTCCGATAGCTTCGGGTTTTAGCAGGTATTGTGCTCTGCAAGGACGTGGTAAATCTCTCTCGTAGTATGACTCTTACTGCACCCATTGAGTTCAGAAAGCTTCTATTCATCTTTATTGGCGTTGACTCTTTGAACTGTTTTGACTTAAGGATTGAATATGTTGCCCCTGTATCTAGCAAAAAGGTAACTGGTGTACCTTCCACATATAACACAGAGCTAGGCATTGGCTTACACGCATCTTTGTTATTTTGGACATACACTTCGCAATCTCAGCGCACAGTATAGATGTGGAGCATGTCTCAGTGCCCGTAAGGTTAAAAGAAGAGCTTAGAATAAGCGAATCTTCGTTACCAAGCAGAAAGGAAAGATGCTTACCAGTTTCTTCCGGGCTGCCCACCTCCACCTCAGCCTTCCAACTATCAGTCACCCTACTGTCCATCCTCCAGGGCCAATTGAGGCTGCCTGTCTCGCGCAGTTGTCCATTGCACCACAAACAAATCACCAGCCAGATCTACCTCTTCTAGTGCCTCTTCTGTGACCTCTTCCAATACCTCCTCTGCTTGTGGGTCGTTTGCTCTGGCATGGACGTTTACGGTTGGCCAGTTATATTTGATTTTGGAGACATTGGCGCCCAGTATTCGTCCCAGAAGACGTCTCATCTCTTGTGACGTGCGACGGAACTCTGTACAGAGCATTGCCATTTCTTTGGCGAACTTATTAGCTCCAACGTCACAAATGCAGTTTCCAAAACCTTCATGGCCAACTACCTGGTAAGATGATCGAACGCGAGACTCCTCATGGTCTGACTCATCGTCCATTTTGGGAAGATCGTAAATAGGCCCTGGATGCCTTTCTGTCTTGGATTGGCCGTTGTCATTTTGGGCTTCGTGCTTCCGTTGGTTGTGGGTACGATTTGCTATGTGTGATCCAGCAGACCCTGACGCGGCGGCCGCTAAATTGGAACATTCGCCAAGTTGGTCTCGTAGAGGGGCTGTAAGTCTCAAAAGGCAGTCATCCAGATTTAGGTTGTTTTCCACACGCGTATGCGTGTGCACTAGTGCTTGTACAGGTATTTCATCTACCTTTTACTTGAGATTTCCTTTCCCTGATATCTGCCTCAGCCTTCTACGTGTTGTATGTACTCCAATTCACAGGTTCTACTTTTCCCTTCTGTTTCTCCTTCTCTCTTTCCTCCAACCTCGACCTCAATACTTCCAACTGCCTTTTACTAAAACCTCCCCTGTCTGGAAACCCACATTCCTTAATCTACAATTCGAACTGCTTTACAGATTCTGTGCCACTATTATTTAACATGTACTGTATTTTGGTTGGCCGTTCCAATTCCTTGTTGGACCAACTTTTGGTTTGCTTTTGCCAGAGCCCACTTTCAGTGTTACTGGAAAAGTGTTCAGCTCTCTCTCTCTCTTTCTCGTGGGACCATTATCTTTTTCCCTTGAATTGATTTTACCTCCGGATGTCCAATCTCGCATTGGGTGGGTCCGCCTCAATGCCTTGGTTTTTGTAAACCAAGAAACCACGTACCTCGTCCGTCTTTGGCGAGTCCAACTCAGTGGTGTTTTCAAAGGGACCCTCTGCACTTGACAAAATGCCTTATGCAAGGGATAGTTGAGCATAATTAAGACACTTGTCTTAAACTGTTTCTTATCACTCTCTCAAGGGCAAAGACTGGCAAAACCCGAGTTGTTATTCTCTCATCCCCTGGTCTTGGTCTAAACGGTCCTTCAGCTTTTGCTGAATTCAACTGTTGCAAAGTCAAGTTGAATATTGACAAAGATCAAACAGAGACAGTCTGGCTGCAAACATCATCAAATTATCGTTTACAAAGCTCAGCACAGCATTAAATTTTAGAAACGCATTCTCTTTCAGATTTCACAGTAAATGTAAAATTTGTTAATTTTCCATTTCACCCTTCCAACTGGGTCAGCGATTCAATAAGGTCATGGTAGTGTTTTCATAGACGCATCTTGACTTACCCGCCCGCTCACCAGAATCATAATTCAGTTCATGGTCGAAAATCTACACTTTTGTGAAAAAAACATTCAGCGAAGTAGCCTCAACCCCTTCACCCAGCAGAGAATTCCACACATTCAGGGGAAGATTTTCATCAAAACTCAGTTGTAAGTCGGTTTCCCCTCATTTTGAGGCTCTTTCACTTAGTTCTATTTTCACCCGACACTTGAAGGAACCTCCCCGCTTTGAACTTATCTATTCCCTTCAAATTTTATGTTTCTGTCAGACAATTATTGTGCTAAACTCTAATGAGCATAATTCCAGTCTCCTTAATCTCCCCTCATTATGAAACCCTATCAACTCTAGAATCAACATAGTGAAACTCTTCTGTACTCACTACAGTGCTGGTATAAGGAGACCAAAATTGTACACAGTACTCTAAATGTGGTGTTACCTGTACCGTGTGCAGCTGCAACGTAAACCTCTTGTTTCTCAAGTGCATCCCTGAAGCAATGATGGAGAATATTCCATTTGCCTTCTTAATTCCCTCAAAACCAACCTTTTTTGAGTCTTGCACAAGGATACTGAGCTCCCTCTGCACATCAGCATGCAGCAATTTTTCACTATTTTAAAAACTGTGCTATTGAATGTTAGGCCAAATAAAAATGGGTGACCTTGCATTTACCAACATTGTACTCTGTCTGCCAGACCTTTGTCCACTAGCCGAAGCTATCTTTGTCCCTCTGCACACTTTGGTCTACCACCCATTGTCTTCATCTGCAAACTTCGTCACACTCGAAATCTTGTCTGCAATTCTTTGACATTTGATGCAGGGTGCGACTTTACAATCATACAGATGTCGTACTTTTATTGGGAGAGCTACCCTAAGTCAAACATACCTAAATATAAAATATGCTGGACGTTCATTTGCCAATGGTGGTAACACTGTGACCATGTCTCTCTGATTATCATATCCAATCCTCAATCTTTAGTCAGAACATAAAACCCATTGAGATAGAGTGTACTTTAATCAGCTTTTGTACGCATTATCTGTTACTCCATTGTCGCCTGTATTCCTCACATTGACCCAGTCAGAAAACCGTCTGATACCGTGATTCTCACATAATCAGACATGATGGGACATATTTCATAAAACCTAAACCCAAACCTTCGGCTTATGCCTGATCCGTCGATTCTCCTTCTCCTTGGATACTGCCTGACCTGCAGCGCTTTTACAGCAACAAATTTTTAAGAAGTGATGGAGGAACCGACAAGAGAGAAACATTCTCACCACACTCCTTGTCACTGATGGATGTGTCCTTAAGTGTATCTGAAGGAGGAGCCAACACATAGTCCTTGTGGAGGACAAGTCTCAACCACATATTGAAAATACTGCCTATTGTTTTATGTGGCACTATTTCCTTTGAATTTGGACATATTTGTAAAGGATCGAGCAAATGGAAACTGGGCAACCACGACGCACTGCGGGCCATCATCAATGGCCTTCTCTCCATCATAAAGGGAGAATTGGGCTGATCATTTATGGGTCCGAAATGTTCAGCACGATTCACAACGTCACCGACACTGAAGCAAGCCATTCAGCCAATCGTGTGTTTTTTTTTAACATCAACAGGAGCCATAAAGCCATTCGAGGCTGTTACTCAGGAATTGGAGCTTTTAATCTCTCATACTTGTTACATAGGAAATGGAAGGGGATATGCAGCCTATCAAAAACGCTGCACAGAGATGAACAGGTTATTGAGCCAAAAGCATGGATACATTAGATATAAAACATTTTCCATTAGTTTAACACAGTTTACTACTGCAGTGACACCGTGACCAGTGCTTTGGCTTCAACTATTTACAAATAATATCACCTATTTCCAGAAATGGAACGAGCGTGTACTAACTAGTTTTAGAATGGCACTAAGATAGTAAGGAACTGAAGTTATCCAGTGGAGGTAGTGAATCAGTACATGGATAAGCAATAGACAGTCACTTGGGAAATAGAATATAACGTGGGTAACTCTGTACCTGTGATTGTTTTCAGCAACGAAAAGGGTCTATATATTGCAAAAATCGAGAAAGATTAAAAACTAAATGAAACACTGAGTACTGGAGAGTTCACTCAGACCCGTACAGACATCGGAAGTGTTGCTCCCCTTGTTCTGCTCCTTCTTGTTCCACGTGGCCCCAATCCTCTCATTACACACGGGATATTTTGATGTGATTGTCTAGTGATGTGAGTTGATGAGGACGAGGGTGTTT
The DNA here is from genome assembly GCF_047496795.1 of Chiloscyllium punctatum. NCBI lineage: Eukaryota > Metazoa > Chordata > Chondrichthyes > Orectolobiformes > Hemiscylliidae > Chiloscyllium > Chiloscyllium punctatum. The sequence continues at coordinate 32,761,225 of NC_092773.1, forward strand.
TGATCCGTATACAAAGGGGACGGCGTTTATCTAAAAGGCTATAATTCATTTCTCCGTGGAGACCAGAAGACGATGGGAATATCTGACTGTTTCTGAATGAAGAGGCCATGGACCCTGACAGGAGAGTAGGTATAATGTACTGTGCATGCTAACTCTGCAAAATTAATGGAGTGAGAGATGGAGGGTCCAATCACAAGAATGAGAACAGAAGGCATTTCCAGATACGTTGAAATAGTTAGTTTTGGCACAATCATAATTCACCACAGACAATCAGCCCAGAAATCATAAATCCAGAGGACAAACATGTTCGAAGTGGAACACTGATTAGACCGGACTGGTGTACTTCTCATACAACCCAGAGTGGAACACTGTGCAGATTCACCCATTGCGCTGGTCAATAAAATCCGCAATCTGGACAGACTGAAGTACTGCACAGATCGTATCGCAGCATTTATCTTTAAACACGGACTACACATATGTCGAGTACGGGTGCTGGGAGAGATACAAAAAAAATGAGAGATACTTGTATCCAAAGTAGTCAGGCAGGAAGCTGGAAGAACACAGCAAGGCAGGCAGCATCAGGAGGTAGGGAAGTCAACATTTCAGGTGTAATCCTTCGACAGAAGCCATGAAATAGTGTTAGACTTGAAACATCTACTTCTTCACTGTCTGATGTTGCCTGGTCTGCTGTGTTGTTCCACACTTCTGCCTGTTGAGCTTGGGAAGCTGTGCATTGATTAATCAACACAGACTAGGTATCTATGCAACACTGGGAACTATGCATGCCACAGTATCGTTTTAATCAATACAACTGGCCAAGATTTCTGTCCAGCAGTCGGAGATATACAGAACACAGCAGGCCATTGATTTATAAACCTGAAATAAATATCCATCCAGCATAAGAAACTGCATAGACCACACCATTGCATTATCTATAAAAATCAAACGCAGAGCCTGAGCAGCACAGTCAATTGTACAGTGATTACCGATGAATTAATTTGTTATCCAGGAGCAGTTTCCCTTCCAGCATGTAGAGCTGTGCATGCCACCCCAGTGCAATATTCAGTAACAATCTGTTAGATCGCTGCCCAGCGTGGGGAAATTTTCAGCTATTGCTGGAAGTGACAGAATGTGAAGACACCATCTAGTTGGAACTCCATATCTTCATTGTACCATGACAATAGATCCTGTGGCTTTGAAAATCACTACCAGAGAGAGATTGCAGGGAAACCAGTTTAAATAAAAACAAATGCGAGGGGTTTACGAAATAGACAGAATGGAGGAGATAGAGACAGTATTACAGACGGATGTGTTCACAGGTTTAAGAATACTGAAATGTAATTATTTTGAGCATGAGCCTGTATTCCCTGGAAAAATGGGAGAACAAGGTTTTCGTGTGAGGACAGATGATGGAGAGTGTTGAATGATTCTTTGTTCGGCAGCTTTGTAGCTGGGAGAGATTTCAGCGCAGTCTACGACTCATTGGGCTGATTCTAAGAATAATTTGTCTCAGTAGCAATTTCACTTAGTGTGACAGCGATTATCTGGACGAGGCCGACCTACTTTCCTGATGTTATCTTATCGAACTCACCTCATTAACTACCTACCCAACCCCATGGTATCCCTCTCATTGGATGCCAGCAGTCTTCTACCACCCGTTATGGCTGGAGGTACTCACCATTGCCCAGCTCTCACTGGATATTCGCCATCTTTGAAAGGCCAACGGACACACCGCGAGCATTGCAGATAAGGGGCTATTACACCACGATTTGTTGACGGGGCACGTAGGTCCTGGCGGATGGACGAGCACTGAGAGCAGCATTCTCTTCCTAGAGTAGGCCACACTATCAGAACCACAGAAGGTGGTGTGAGCTCAGCATCCAGCTCAGTGTAGTATCTGTTCTGAAGAAATGCCCAGTAGCACGGACAACCATCAAGATCCTCATCGCATTCTCTCTGCTCTCTCTCACTCACTGTATATCTGTTATAGCACCTATTCACGACCAAGGATCATCTTCCACCACTCTCTCTACTGCATGCAGCGCCTTCACTTCCTCTCTCTCTCTCCCTCTATATTTCCCTCTCTCAAACCAATCCCCCCATTCTGCCCCCCACACTAATTACAACGGACACAGCACTGTGGACGGACTCACTCTGGACGCCTCACCATTCCGTTCCCTCCATCATCTACATCAGCAATAACAGCAGAGCCACCCATTCTCTTCCTCACTCCCTCGCTCCCTTTCTCGCATTACAGACAAAGAGCCTGGTATACGACAGAAAGTGCCAAACAGGGTGGTGGAGTGCCCGACTTCTGTTCTCTCACCCACCTTCCTTCGTCATATTGTGAGGACGCTGTTACAAGCCGGAGAGGACCAGGACGCCTCGTGTGGAGATTCTGAAACATTCACACCTCAGCAATGAAGGAAGGAGCAATGTTCAGTGAAAGGTAATTCTCAATGTAAACCAACTGTCAGTTCTATTCCACCCAAGCGCAACTTAGAAGCCGTGGCTCTGATGCCATCTCTCTTTTGTGTCATGCTAGTAGAAATGGACTCGGTGGGTAGGAGGGTGTCCTCACAGCGCATTGTCACCAACACCTCTCTGGAAGAGAACACGGAGTCTCCTTCCTACACCTTCTCCGGTAAACAGTTCAGAGTCTAAATCTATTCTTGCTATTTACTGCTCTCCCTACTTGTCCTGACATCTTCAATAATCTGTATTCACATCCATACAGGCCCCTCTGCTCCTGCAGCCCATTTCTAACTGCACATCCTATTTAATATTATCTTCCAATGTTCTTCTTACGAATGTGCATCATCTCACACTGCTCTGCGTTGATTCTCATCTCCCAGACACCTGAACACCACACCAAATTGCCACTGTCCTGTTGGAGCTCCACACTGTCCTCCACACACATTACAATTCTTCCAGTTTTGGAGCCATCTGCAAACGGAGTTGCAGCAAGATATCATTTCAATGAAGTGTATCACACTGCAGCACAAAAGAGATACCAACAACTGAAGAAAAATATCTATACAATGCTTTCAAGAAAAAATGTCCCCAATAAACCCAATGTGCCGATTCCTCAGAAAGAACCACAATCAAGCAGACGCAACGCAACCAAAAACTATAGCTACAATATCTTGCATCAAAGAGATATCAGAAATGACTTCCAGACTACTCAGACCCTTTGGCATCCTGATAGCCCACACACCTAACAACACACTAAAACAGCGACTAATGAACCTAAAGTATTTATTAGATAGCACCAGTAAAACTAACGTGATTTCCAACAATCCATGCAATTATATTAGTAAATCATGCTACATCGTAGACACTGGCAGGAAACTTGCCTCGAGGATACATGAACACCAATTAGCCACGAAAACATGACCAATGATCACTAGTTTTCATACATACAAAGAAGAACATAATTTGGACTGGGGCAAACACACATCCCAGGACAGGCAAAGCAAAGACACACACGTGAATTTATACAGTCCTGGCATTCTAACCAGAACTCCATCAATAAACACATCGCTTTAGAACCCATCTAACTTCGCTTATATAAAAGAACTAGAAATGACATCACCTAACTTAAGAAACCAAGACCGATAAATAGAGAGGCTGGACATACCACCCGCGCTTCACCAGAGACTCTCACAATGATGTTACGTAGTCATGGTGATGAAATGTCTAAAAAAACGTTCAAGCTCAGCGAGGTAACTTGCAGAGATACCATCAAACTGAACTACTGCTTTGCTCAAAAGAGCTAGACGTGAGATAGTCAGAGCATCACAGTCTGCATGGAGCAATTGAAATCCTACCGGACTCACTCGTGTGAACATTTGAAATACTGATGTCGTCCCACAGAGTGAGTCAAATGACGACATGCTACCAACGGAGCAACGAAAACACTGACAAACACCAGACTGCATGAAGTATTGACACAGCATGGAGCAAGAGAAATCCTGATAGAGTCCTCTTGTCTCTCTTCATCAGGGTATTGATATTATGAAGTTGAAGGCACGTTCTGTCCCATTAAGAGACAGTGAATGCTGCTTTGAACTGAGTGTTAACAAACTTCTTTGTATATGAGAAGATGGCAGTTCCAGAATGCACTATAAAATTGAAAAAAATAACATTTGGCTCAAACTTAAATACATGAGTTGTTTCCTGATCGAACAACAATTCGATTTTAACCAATCAGTTTAAATTATGCCCTACGACTCGAAAAGCAAACTGTGTTTGAATGTCCTGTTCTTCCAGCATCAAACCAATGAGACGGTTGGATGGGGGGATATAAAAAATGGCGAAGTTTCGAAAATTTCAGACAGAAAATAATGCCAACAACACAGATCCAAGAAATTAGGAATCGCTCTCTATCCAGGGCACTTTTCATATGAAATATAATGACCAAGGGATATCTTCAGCCGGAAGAAATCACCAAAAACGACAGCTACTGTGTGGTTTTGAAATTAAATTGATGCATTCTTGGCGGCACGGTGGCTCAGCGGTTAGCAATGCTGCCTGCCAGCGCAATGGACTACCGTTCGATTCCAACCTCGGGCGACTGTCGGTGTTTCGTTAGCCCGTTCTTTGCGTGTGTTTACTCCGGGTGTTCCAGTTTCCTTCCACAGTCCAAAGATGTACCAATTTCCCGTATAGTTAGGTTGAGTGGGTCTGTTTGGGTTAATCTTAGCAGGATCGTTTGAGACGAGTTGGGCTGACGGGCCTGTTTCCACAATGCATGTAAGCTGATCAAACGTGCAGCTTGTTTGAATAAGTGTCTTATTGGAACGGTATATTGATATCGAATTGGAGGTAGGTAATAAGCATTTCAAAGAAAGGAGGCTCAGTGATGTGAGTAGTTGTTATTTAATGTCCACTTACAGTTTTAAAAAAATAACTGATGATTCATTTAAATAGTGGAATTTGGGAGCTTTCTGTCACTCATATTATAGCAGGTTATGAGGTGGATTGATCTGTTCTGGGCATTTAGCTTCAATTAGCGGAAAGGTTCAACGCCGTGTTTGAACAGTTGCTGTGTGTGTATCTGTATGGCTCTTTGCTGAAGTCCCACGCAACTGCATAGACATTGGCAGAGGGTGGAAACCAACAGGGATTCCTTCAGAGAGGAAGAGGGAAAGGGCAGGTGCTCACAGCACCATCCAGACAGATTTCTTACTGTTGCACTGATTGACTGTGTGACTGTGCCTGCTTTCACAATTTGATCTGCAAGTTCATTCCACACACAGGCCATCTTCTGTCGAAAATAATTACCCAATATGAATTATGTTGACCTTTGTTTTCTCATATCAAAATACCCTACCCCCGGGTACAAGAGGAAGTGTGGAGGTTGGTTCATTTACAACATGTAAAAGGCATCTGGATGCTGTCAGACCTGCCGAGCTTATCCAGCAATACCTGTATTTGTTAAAACAATTGATGCATTCATTTTAATACAGGTGTCCTAAGACATTAAACGTTTAATTGTTAAGTGACGCATGTACATATAAACGCATTTTAAAGTCAACTGGGTCGTTTTGCTGCTAACAATATGGCGGTGTGTATGAAAGCAGCAATGACGAAACTACACAGAACAAGGAAGATGAAGGAGGCACAGTTCGGACAATGTACAACGAGATTGCATGTAGTGCAGTTTGGGAGTGAGCGACATGACTGTGTGATTCAACTCAGAGAGGAAGAAGATGTGATCTCCTCGGGAAGGATCGGCCTATTGCACTCTCTCTCTCTTTATTGTTCTTCATCACAGCAACATGGGCAAGCTGAGAAGAAAAACGCATCAGTCACCTTCACCATTCGTGGAGGATTACGGACCAGAATTTCTTGGAAGTAACTCACTGCTTAAAAGCACAGGGAATTTTGTAAAATATTATAGTTCCAGAAAGAAATCCCATTGTTAGTAGCTTCTGTGAGACAAAACAACTTCAGAAGCTCAATAATTTGGACAATCTTTCAATATTTCATTTTGCCATGAATTACACATGCATTCGGGCAAAGTATTTTCAATTTAAATTGCCGATATTTAGCTGTTCGGTTTGTCATTGTGTGTGTGTGTGTGTGTGTGTGTGTGTGTGTGTGTGTGTGTGTGTAGAAAGGGAAATATCGATTACATAGTTACAATGTCTAAACAGTTTGTCATTCATCTTTCCATCATAATTTGAGGAACTTTGCTTTGGATTGGAAACGTGTTATTTTAGCAGTGGAGAATAGGACGAGAAATAGAAACAGTGACCCAAAAAGCAACGGAACAACATACTGGTGAGCCTGATGACAGTGATGGTTAAGTTGTTGGAGCAAATCCTGATGAATAGGATTTCGATCCAGATTGGAAAATCACGGACTGATTAGGGATAGTCGACATGGCTTTGTACGTGGGAAATCACGTCCCATTTATTAGTTTGTGTTTCTGAAGTGGTGAAACAGTAAATTAATGAAGGGTTTTTGGTTGACGTTGTCAATATGGACTTCAGCAAGATGTTCATCGCATTCTGATTTAGAGAGAGATCGTAAAGTTATGTCACATGGTGCACAGAGGAAGCTACTCAGTTGGATTTACAACTAGCTTGAAGGAAAAGGGTTATTTTCCAGACTGAAAGCTTGTGACCAGCAGAGTGCTGCAGGAATCAGTACTGATTTCACTGCATTTCATGATTATTGCAAAGGATTTGGATGTGAACATCTGAGGCATAATTAGCACATTTACAGATGACATTATAAAGTAGATTTTTCAGAGTAAAACGTGACTACAATTAGATGGGATAAAGAGGCAATAAATGACAGATGAAGTTTAATTTAGATAAATATGGGGTTTTGTATTTTGGAAAAGCAAATCAGGGCTGAAATTATACACTCAATGTAAAGCCCTGAGACTTTGGGCTGCAACTGCACAGTTCCTTGAAAGTGGAGTGGCAGGTAGAGAGAGTGGTGCAGAACGCATTTGACACATTCACCTTAATCAGTCAGTGCATTGAGAATAGGAGTTGTAGTGTCATGTTGCATCGGCACAGGAGGTTGGTGAGGCCACATTAAGAATGCTGCATACTATTCGATTGGTTGCAGAATTACACGATGTTCCATGACTGGACGGTCTGAGCTGGAGGGAGAGGCTGAATGGGTTGAGATGTTTTCTGCTGGAGTGTCAGAGCTGAGTCGTGACAATATAGAGCTTTATAAAATCATCATGGCATGGATATGCGGAATCGCCATGGTCTGTTTCCCAGCATAGGCGAGTTCAAAACAATTGTGCTTAGGGTGAAGTCAACAGGGAAAAATATTTAGAAGGGAACTTTGTGTCAAATGTTTCACACAGAGAGTGGCGTGTGGGCGGAAAATGCTGACACAAGAAGTGGTGGCGTGAGTTACAATCGTACATTTTAAAAGTGTCTGAAATAGGAGGGATATTGGCCAAATGTTCGCAATTAGGACTCGATCAGATTCGGATATCTGGTCGGACTGGCTAGATTGGAAGAATGACTCTGTTTTCATCCTGTATGACTCTCTGATTCGAAAGAGGGATGAGGTGAAAGTCTGAAAGGTGTTTTGGAGAGAGAACAGTCTTAATTGGAAGCTTACCGTGCCCCTCTATTCACATTGATTCAAAAGTATGTTAGGTGAATATATGACAGACAGTGAATCATGGATCATGGGATACAGAGACGACAGTGAGGCTGAGACACAACGTCATCATCCACGATCTTAGTGCCGGGTGAATAAGGTTCGAAGTGTCTAATGTTCCTCTCCTGCTCCTCAGTTCCATGTTCCTATGTTGCATTCAGCCCCCCACAGCCTGGTGCACAGAAACAGAGGAGACAATACAGCCCTTCAAGACTGTAACACACGGTTTGAGGTTATTTGAGAAATGTAATTGGAAAATCCAGGCTGCTTATGAAACAAGCGCCAACACCTCCCCCCCCCCCGACGACCCCCCCCCCCCCACATCTCTTAACAGAGCTTCCCTTTTCTGCACCTTATGCTCCATATGTTCGTCTTGTACACTCAGGTGCACTGTGAATACAGTGCCGATATATCATCCTAAGAACGCTTACAACATCATCTGATTTCCCTGAATGCAACAATCCATAATAGACATTCCAGGATAATAGCTGCCACTAAATTTCCAATATCAGAATGTCAGAACATCGGAAACAGGAGCACTCCATTCACCAACATTCCCCCACCCCCCCCCCCCCCCCCCACCCCCAAACCCAAGCATGACTTCCACTTCACTAAGATTATGGCTAATCTGCTCTTCGTCATAATCCTTTCAAATGTCCAATGCTTCAAATCGCTTATCTCTCTGACAAATCAATATCTATCTACCTTCTATTCAGATATTTTCAGTGTTCTAGCTCGGCTCATACTCTGGAAAAGTGAAAACCTGACATTCAAAGCCGTCTGTTTGAAGAAATAATTCCCTGTTCCTCAACATGACCTGTTAGGATTAAATATAGATGTGGACACAAGGGTTCAGGGAAGAGTTACTGGCCCGGATTGACTGTGTGTTTGACTGAGGTTGACATCAAAGAGCTTACCAAAACTGGAAATAATGGGAATCAGAGTAAATTCTCCAGTGTATGGAGTCAATCATAGCACAAAGGAAGATGTTTGTGTTTCCTGAATGTTAATCATCTCTTTCCTGTGTCATTTCTGTGTGAGATAATCAGGGTAGCTTCGTTGCCACAAGCATCTTCAGCTGCTTAGTGGGGATGTTCACTGAATATTCCACAATATTCAGAATAATTTGTCCGCCCTCAACTGCCTGACCTGTCTGTGTCCACGTGCAGCTAGACACGGAAAAACAGTCAGGCTTGCACTATTAAAGTGTCGGTAGCATTACTGTGATTGTAACAGTACTGTCTGACACTGAACTTTGCAAGAGTAAAAGGAAGAGTTCATTCAGCATATCACGCTGGTTTCACAATAATATGAGGAAGTCATTCTGGCCATTGACAAATTGCAGAAGAACACGATAGCCCATTCAATCTTTCAAGCCTATTCTATTATTCAGGATGAGATGCAGTGTAGTTTTATGGAACGCACGATAGCCCTCGAAAATATTTGAAGACAATATCCGAGACTGTAACGTCTTATGTTATAGGAAATGTAAAGTATCTGTCCCAGATGCAATGTGACTGGTCAAACTACTCGGAGTGAAACAAAACAATTTACTTGAACGGTGCAGATGAAATTAAAACAAAGAAAGAGTTTTTTTAAAGAATGTAATTCTATTGGACAACTAACAGAATAATAGATTCAGAGAAATATTGCTAATTAACTGTTCCAATATGGGAACATCCCCAAAACACACCGCTTGGCAGAAAGGAAAATTCACAGACGAAGATTGTCACAAACATTTTTCCAGTCCGGGAAGGAAAAAAAAAACAGCATCAAGAGAAAATTCAGAGACAGTAGCAGCCAGGAGACATTCACTAAAGCTTTGAATTCTGTTTAGAACCCATTAGTTTGTGATGTTACTGAGAAATCAAAACATAATAATCCTAATCTGTGAGAGCTGAATATACCCATTCAGGCTGCGGTAAAATAAACCGAAGGCGTCCCATGCTGTTAATGCAAGTGGAGTTAACTAACCTGCTTGGTAACGACTAAATCTCTCTCAAAAGGAACCAGGATAAATTAAACTCTTGAAATAGCAACATTTTCACAGGAGCCAGCACATCCAGCTGTTATACGGGAACGAGGGGGCCCTTGATCCTGTCCAATCGGACGAGGAAGAAGCCATTGACTCCCTGAAGTCACTCACACAGGAAGAGGAGGAGGTCATTCAGCCCATCAAGTCACTTCCATAAGCACAGGACGAGGTAATTGATGCTGATTCCTGATGAATGGTTTACGCCCGAAGTTTTAATTCTCTTGTTCCTTGGATGTTGCCTGACCTACTGAGCTTTTCCAGCACCACACTCTCTAGTCTGATCTCAAGCATCTGCAGTCCTCACTTTCGTCTAACTGATGCTATAAAATGATAAACAAATGGAGCAGATGCTGACACACACTGTTCCTCGTGGCTAACTTGCTCATGGTACAAACGTGGAACTTTAATGTGGTTTTCCAGCTTTGAAGGAGGAAGAAAAATGTTGTGTGTGAAGTCTCCAGAAGTCATCTTCCAATCTCCGAGAAGACAGACTACAGTTCTCTGCAGAGGTCAGAAGCTGGTGGGAATAGCTACCAGTTTCCGAAGTAAGGTACTTTGGCTGCTATTGGGAATTGTGAACAACATGGCATTCAGTACAGATTCATAAGTCAACAGCACATTAATGTGGGGAGAGTTAATTCAGGCAGATCAGCTATTAAGAAAGCCGTGTCAGACTGATGAATGAACTCTCTCAGTCCAAATAATGCTGATTTATTCATATTGATATTGTGAAGTGCATGTCCTGTGCATTGTAACTTACATACTTTATGCTGTCCAAGTCTATTTTCAACCTATGATCTCTCTGTCCATACTTACAATGATCTGCCTCTACTGCTCACTAATAAAGCATTTTTTTTCCCTGTACTGAGGTACACCTGATAATTAATCAAACCATTCAATCCTGGGTAAAGTCTGCACTTTCTCTTCTTTTCCATGTCTCTTTTGGAAATAGATCACTGCCAGTGCTCAAGGATCACCGCGACCATTTTTTTTTCTCTCACAACTCTACAGATTAAACATTCTGCTTCTTCATTCTCTCCTCATCGTACTATCATCTGTGTCTGTGGTAAGGGTATCATTCCTTACAGAGTAGAACAAAACTGTAGGGAGTGCCTCAAATATTCCCTCAGCGAGGCTCTACGACTGCAGGAAGGTGACTTCATTCATATCCTTGAATCATTTTACAATGAATGACAGCATGCCATTCACTGCAGCTCTTGCTTACACAGGGTTTGATTCGAAGCAGTCAGCATAGCTTTGTGAGTGGGAGGTCATGCTTCCCACATTTGTTAGAGTTCTATGGTGAAGTTACCAGGAAGGTTGATGAGGGCAGAGCGGTAGACATAATCTCTATACATTTCCATAAGACCTCTGGCAAGATTCCACATGTTCGACTGCTCTGTAAGGTTGCATCGCATGGAATCAAGGGTTAGTTGCCAAATTGCTTTCACAGTTGGCTTTTTGGGAGGAAGCAGAGGGTAAATGTGGAAGGATGTTATTCAGACTGGAAGCCTGTGATTAGTGTTTGATGCTGTGCTCATTACTGTCATCGATATCAATGGTTCAGGCATGATTAGTACTTTTGTAGATAACACTAAAATAGGTGTGATCGTGGTAAATTAGGACATTTAGCTGAAATTGCAGCAGGACCTTGATCAGCTGAGTAAGTGGGCGAAGACATGTCAAATGCAATTTAATATAAATTGCTGTGAGATCTTGCATTTTGGAAAGTCAATGCGAGGTAGGAATTGCACAGTCAATTGTAAGGGTGAAGTGGTGTGGTGGACCAGAGAGACAGTGGAACATTTGGAGTACTCAGATCGGAAAGATGTCATTATATTGGAAATAGTGCTGAAGAACGTAGCCTGGACCGAACGGACTGCATTCTAGGGAGAGTTCTAATCCGCTGGAACTTCTTATTTCCAGTGTAGGAGAATGAGAGTGGATCTTCTAAAGTTGTATGTGATCACTTCGAGCATGGGTAGGGTGAAATCTCTCAGTCTTTTTCCAAGATTTGCAGAATTGAAACCTGGAGGACATCCGCTTATGGTTAGAGGGGAAGGAATAAAAGCGAACGTGAAGGGCATTTAAAAAAAAACTGAGGCTTGTACACGGATGTGCTATCAGTGGATATAGTTGAGAGCATGGGGAAAATTAACACCACTTGAAAAGCATTTGGGCCAATTTATTGGTAGGAATGTACGAGAAGGGTAATGAAGAAGTGCAGGGAGATGCGGTTAGAGTGGATGGACATTTAAAAGGCGGAGTTAGAATTCCTCTTTTAATAAAATCAGAGCACTTCTTTCTTCGAGGTTGTTGGTGGAAATCCCTCAATGGCCTTCCCCTCTACGTTCCTTCTGGTCAACTATCAATGTCCAATGTAATGTCCCAAGGACGTTGCCTCTGCCTTCGCTAATCATGTTTTCTTTAATTTTATTGTCAGTTATTCTTCTTATAATCATTTAACGTGTTCTGCCAACTGTAATATGTTACCTTTCAGTCACTTGCACAAGATCAATACATCATGCAAATACATTGTCTAATTTGTTCATCTGACCACAATTCTGTTCATGAGTCTTTGAAATGTGGCTGGTGCATTATTCGTTGCAAAGATCATCACTTTCAATTGATAAAGGCCATTTGGGTAACAAATGCAGAAAGTTGTTTCACTTTCTCTGATTATGGTATCTGCCAATAACCATTCCGTAAATCCAGCTTAGTGAGATGTGGGGCTTGTGATAAGATATGTATGCCGTCCTCCAAACTTCGTGTTGGATAGCAATCCTATTTTCTCGCAGCGTTGACCATCCGATAGTCCACACAAATTGTTGAATCATATCAGGTTTGGGAAATAACAGAATCAGTGAACTTCACTCTCTCTGACTCAGTTCAATGATATATTCATTCAGAATCACATCCACTTCTTCCTGGAACTGTGTGACTTTGAAAGGATTACACTTGTATCATTGTTGTTTTATCACATCAGTATTCCCTAATTCCACCTCATACATAATAGTGTAAGTCCAGCCATCATTTTTCTAGATGTGTTTTTACATTGATGCAACTAAGAATCGTATTCTTTGCCCCTGTAACGGTTAGCTTGATCTCCTCTGCCACTCCTCATTGAATTACTAGTGATTTAAAGTTTTTTGAGGCACATCGAAGTTCATGACATCTGGATTTGCTTCCTGACTCTGCAGGGCTGTACATAACACCTGTTTCGCCATTTTCCTGTCTCTACTCTAGTAAGGTTTCAACATATGCACATGACATACTCGATAAGCATTTTTTAAAAATCCAGTATCTTTATCAGATAGATTAATTGACACAATTTCTATTTTTTAATTTGGAAGGGATCACGAAACCTGGTTTTGAAGAGGTTTCCAACCAATGTTGGCAATACTGATACGTCACCCCAACGGATAAACCTCAAAGTTGCAGCGTTTTGATTTGCCACCTGCTTCATTCTATGTTATGCCATCTTCAGGTGTTGTTTTCCTAACTCAACCTAAACGATCTAATCTCTCCCTGACCTCACATAAATAATACAAGTGTGAGATCTTTGACTTCGGTCCTGTCAATTTCTGTTGAATTAATTTCAAAGGGTGTCTCACTTCATATCTGAATATTAACTAAAACGGAGTACTGAGGAGGCATCTCGAATTGCAGACAATACGTTTATCCCAATCATTGGAACAATCTTGACAGTGTGCTGTTCACATCGTCTTCAGTGTCTCATGCCAACTTTCAAAGGCTCTCTGCTAATCAGGAATGGTAGGCACTTGATTTAAAGTTCTGAGTTCTAGTCTATCCATGATTCCCTAAAATTCATACTCTTTGTCCGACTGAATCTCTCTGGGCAGGCAATACCGTGAGAAAAAAGCTACCAACTCATGTGCCACCCTTTCTGCCTTAACACTGCCCATTGTTTTCTCTTGGGAAACCTGGTATACAAGTCCATTATGGTTAACAAGTACGGGTTCCCATTATTAGTTTAGAAAGGGGATTTATACAATGAATCATAACCACCGTGAAATGTTCTTTTAATTCAGGAAGTAGCAACAAAGATGTTAGTTTTTATTACTGCCTGTGGCTGACCTAATGTTTGGAATGTATGACATGCTTGGCAAAAAACTGACCATATCCTTGTGCATTCCTGGCCATTCAAAGTGCGTTTGTACTTTAGCAGGAGTCTTCCATACACGTAGGTGACATCCTACATGGATTGAAGAGTTACCTGTAACACTTCCTGTCAGTATGCTACTGGCAATACAATCTGGTGTGCTTCTGCTCATTTCTTCTCTGCGCTAAACTGCCGTGGTCTGCAGTTTCATTGTAGGAATCTATCATTCAGTGAATACTGCTTGCAAATGCACTCTCATTCCTTTTCTGCAACCCCACCCCCCCTGTGTGTGTGTGTGTGTGTGTGTGTGTGTGTGTGTGTGTGTGTGTGTAAAGCATATTTGCCTGCTATCTCTGCTACTCTTTCTCTTCTGAGCTTTCTGTTTATTCACACGAATTCTTCTCATCTCTGGAAGTTATTTTTCCAAATTCTTTCAGCAGAATAATCTCTCTTGCACCCTCACACATCTGTCTATTTTTAACGCATGCGCCCATCTGTCACATTAATATGCTTAACTCTTTGGAACTCAACATGAGCCCCACCTGGTACCATCTTTATGTTTTTGAATCGCCGTCTCTGCTCCTGCTACCAATTCATTAGCACTAAAGATGGTCTGTTTGACCTCTTCATAATGTATTGACTCCTAAACTGACAGCGCTGCCCATACTTCACTTGACCTGGCAACCAGCTTAGTCTGAACCAATATTACCCACTAGTTCTCTGACAACTTCATTGTGTTAGCCACTTATTCAAATGAAATGAAGAAGGCTTCGACATTTTTCTCGTTGAAATATGCAAATGTTCTAATATCCTTCTATGTATCCTTACCTTCTCTTTAGATCTCCATCCTGTTAACTTGACATTACTAACTAATTCCCAACTTCTGTAGTTGAAATTTTCTTTCTATTTCTTTGTCCTCTCTCTCTTTCTGTTTCTTCAATTTCTTTCTGTCGCGTCCTTTGTCTTCTAAGTCTAGTTGCCGCATTTGCATTTAGGTTTTTTCTAAGTCTGCAGTATATGTCTGATTCTCTGTTATACCGAAGTGTTTGATCAAGTCCATTACAATTTTAGCCTTCCTTTTGTCGCAGTTGAGACCCAATTCTATACCCTGCACTAATTCTAACATTGTGCTCTTCCTCTACTTTTCTAAACTTTCTTGGCAAGTTTGGGAAGCATTTTCAAACCCCAGGATCTCTTAAGCAAGGTCCAGAGCCATTTCGCTCGCTTTTAATTTAACCAACTAGAAGTAACTCAAAGTAAACAGTGTTTTTCAACTAAGGTTTTACTCAAATATTTAAGACACTAATTGCCAAGTGTTGGAATATGCTGGGATCTTTCCTCCCACAAATCTGTTCTAATTTGCTCCAAAAATGATTTGCACATCAAATAAACATGTTACGAAGCTGATGTCGAACCCCTCTGTTAAATTAAAACCACTCAACGAGAAAAGCTCACCACGCCTTCTAATCTGTTGAAACACGAGTAACATAGAACATCCAAATTCCAGGATTTTAAGAAAAATATTATTTTCGATACTCTAATAGTGAACACGAAACAACAACTTTTCACAAAATCAAGACTTATTTTTCTTAACTACTTACGATCTGACGCCAAATGTATAAAAATGCATGCTGCTCCAATAACTCACTTATTAATATTTACATTCACCTAATTTCAACACCACGCAGTCTCTGTCTCCTCCCCTGTCTTCAACCTTCCAGCTGCTTTGCTCCCTGGGTCCACTTTCTTCTTTTTAACTGCAAGTACGTTTTACACGAAAAGTTATCTTTGATAGACAGTGCTTTGTACTTTCCTTGACACCAAGACTTTCGACGGACAGATATTTCACCGGCTTTCCAACACTTGTTCCGCTGATCGATGGCATTTGCTCTCCCTCTTATTTTCAAAATACCAGATTTATATTCTCCCTATGACACATTGAATTCTTATAACTTGATTGGCTTCCAGGTGCGTAAATAATAAAATTCTGCTTCCAATGGCTTCAGGTATCATGGATATGATTAAAACAAACAGCAAAAACTCAGGTATCAATATGGCAGGTAATTGTTATATCTGGAACAGCCCGACTGTAAGGTAACAGTTGTGGCTGTACTTTGAATTGAGGAAAACAGTCGACATCGTAACAGGTCAGCATGGACATGTTTGCATGCTGAAGACTTAATGACTCATTCTCGTCTGCATGTATTTTTGTTGACTCATGATCAAGGACATGCAGGCATTTTCCGATAATGGCATTTACCAATATCGCACCAACTAATCAATACAGAATGAGATCTCTGCTATTTGATAATCACATCCAAATCATGTGTCTATATTGCAAAGTGACCTGGTCCAAACACTGATACCTGTGATAACCCGAGAATAACGGTCTCCAGTCCAGAAACGGGCACTGCTCTCTGTATTGTGTCTGCTACCAAATTAACAATGCATTTGTATATCTCCCGTACACATGAAATTCCGGACACCTGTCATTTAAGACGTCAAAACTATTCTGCAAATTCATTTACACAGCTCCTACTGGGTCTCATTTGTGAACGCCTCAACAAGTACAAATTCCACAGTTTTCGTAATGGTGATTCCATTTCCTGAAGCTCAACTGACTCTGCCAAGTCATGTCATGATTCCAGCCCCCCACATCCGTTTCAAATGGTCGCATTCCAAATAGCAGATTACAATATTTTCCTCAGCACAGACATGAAGTTGTCCAGTATTAAAACTTGATTTATTATCCATCCCTGTCCAATACTCATATACAAGCTACTCGACGAGGTGGGATTGAGGTTCACAACGAAGAGGTATTAGAAATCCTGCAGAATGTAGAAGTAGATAAATACCCTGGGCCGGATGGGATTTTTTCCTACGATCCTCTGTGAAGCCATGATGAAATTGCCGAGCCTCTTGAAATGAACTCTAAATCACCATTGTCTACAGGAAATATGCCGGAAGACTGAAGGATAGCAAATGTGAGTTCGTTGTTCAAGAAGGGGAGTCGAGACAACCCTGGTAATTATCAAACAGTGAGCCTTACTTCACTTGTTGGTAAAGCGTTGGAAAAAGTTAGAAGAGATAGGATTTAAAATAACCTAGAAAAGAGTAATTTGATTAGGGATAGTCAGCACGGTTTTGTGAAGGGTAGGTCGTGCGTCACAAACCTTATTGAATTCTTTGCGAAGGTGACCACACATGTAGATGAGAGGACACCGGTTGATGTGGTATATATGGATTTCAGCAAGGCGGTCGCTAAGGATCCCCACAGTAGGCTATTGTTCAAAATGCGGACGAATGGGATTGTGGGAGATATAGCAGTTTCAATCAGTAATTGGCTTGCTGCAAGATGACAGAGTGTGGTGGTTGATGGAAAATGTTCATCCTGGATTCCAGATACTAGAGGTGTATCACAGGGGTATGTGTTGGGTCCACTGCTGTTTGTCATTTTTATGAACGATCTGGATGAGGGCGCAAAGGGGTGGGTTAGTAAAGTTGAAGACGACACTAACGTTTGTGGAGTTGTGGATAATGACGAAGGATGTTGTAGGTTACAGAAAGACATAGATAAACAGCAGAGCTGGGCTGAGAGGTGGCCAATGGAGTTTAATGCAGACAAGTTTGAGGTGATTCACTTTGGTCTGATTTACCGGAATACAAAATGCTGTGCTAATGGTAAGATTCTTGGTAGTGTAGATGAGCAGAGAGATCTCGGTATCCAGGTACACAGATCCTTGAAAGTTGGCAACAGGTTGGCAGTGTTGTTAAGAAGGCATATAGTATTTTAGCTTTTATTAATAGAGGGATCGAGTTCCGGAACCAAGAGCTTATGGTGCAGTTGTACAAAACTCTGCTCTGGCCGGAATTGGCGTATTGTGTACAGTTCTGCTCACCGCATTACAAGAAGGATGTGGAAGCTTTGGAAAGGGTGCGAATGAGATTTAGTAGGATGTTGCCTGGTTTGGAGGGAAGGTCTTACGTTGAAAGGCTGAGAGACATGAGGTTTCCGTTAGAGTGAAGAAGGTTTAGAGGTGACTTAATAGAGACATATAAGATAATCAGAGGATTAGATATGGTGGACAGGGAAAGCCTTTTTCAAAGTATGATGACAGCGAGCATGAGGGGGCATAGCTTTAAATTGAGCAGTGATAGATATGGGACAAATGTCAGAGGTAGTTGCTTTACTCAGAGTAGTAAGTGTATGGAATGCTTTCCCTGCAATGGTAGTAGATTCGCCAACTTTAATTACATTTCAGTCGTCATTGGACAAGCATATGGAAGTACATGGAATGGTGTAGGTTAGTTGGGCTTCAGATTGGTATGGTAGATCGGCACAACATCGAAGGCAGAAGGACCGTGTACTGCGCTGTAAAGTTCTATGTTCTATCGCTTACCAACCTTGACTTCAATATTTGTATTAACTTCTCTGCATCAATTCTTATCTCCCACAGTTTCTCAATTTCATCAATCACTCTTTCGCGTAAAATGTCTGGAAGATTTTATGTATCTTCATCTGTAGAGACTCAGCTAATATATTCCCCTCAGCGGAGGTGGAGGGGGTGTGTGCTTGTGCATAGATTGCCTCCATCACTTAGTGCACATGAGAGTTGATGAAATTGGTACCAACTCTGCTTGGAATCAACACAGTTCAATGAAACTGTCACTTCATGGTCACTGAGAGCACAGTGCTCTTTCAACATTTGGGTTACAGTTTATGCTGATCGAGATGACATAAAACTGTGACCACCCCATTTTGGAATCAAACTGAATTTACAATTTACACCTGGCAAAGGCCAAGGGAGACACACGGATACGTATGTGATTAAATTATTTGTATTTGGAAGACAGTCTAGAAGATAACCGCAATCGGAATGGTGTGGATGACAGTTTATTCAGAAACAGCCCTGAGACAGAAGTGAAGACTGGGGATAGGTAGCCGTGGCAATGGACAGATTTATTACTGAGGGATCATTGAGGTATAAGTTAGCTCAGGACAGAATGCGGCTGTCTTGGTTCTGAACACTTTTATTCCTCTTCTGATGTTTGTAAGTGATTGATATGAAAATCATGTCATAGGAATGGAGCTTGTGATTGAAAGTGAATACAATAGTTTATATCTTTGATAAATATATACAATAGAAATAGTGATCCTGTTCACAATGGTTTACAGAATTAATAATTAGGCAGAGATAGAATTGCCATGAACACCAGCAACCGCGAGGATTGGATCGCAAACTGCCGGAACAATCATCACCATGGTAACCAAATCCAATCCTGAGAAAGCTGGTAAAAACCATACAATAAACTACTGTCCATTGTTGGCACAGTTCCAGCCAAATGTTCTCAGATTCTGATCCAACGCTAAAACATTCCATTCTAATATTCTCAGATTCCAATCCACTGTTGTAACATTCCAACGTGATGTTCTCAAATTCTGATCCATTATTGGGACATTCCAGTCCATTGTTCTCAGATTCTAATCTATTGTCCGAACATTCCAGTGTGTACTTCACAGATTCTGATCAGTTGTTAGAACACTCTTATCCAATGTTCTCTGGTTCTGATCCATTCTTGGAGACCACACCGGGTGCAATGAATGTAGTGGATGACATTGGTAGAGGTAGAGGTGAATTTCAAATGGATGTGGAAGGATCCCGTGGTCCTTGGATGGAGGTGAGGGAAGCAGTGTGAGCGCTGGTTTTGCACTTACTTCAGTGGCAGAGAAATGTGACAGGTTTGGGTTGTGGGCTGGTGGTGGTGGTGGATTGACGAGTGAATCGATGAAGGTCTTTTCGCAACACTGATAGGGGTAGGGAGGAAAATATATCTTTGGTGGTGGGGTCCGTTTGGAGGTTGCGGAAATGGCAGAGGATGACGCATTGTTAGCGAGGTTTGGTAGAGTGGAAGGTTTGAACTGGGGAGTTCTGAGGGGTAGTTTTCAAGGACAGTGGTGAGTGAAGTGGAAGCAATGCAATGGAAGGCATGGTAAACCAAGTGGGAATGGAAGATGCGAACGTGGAATAAGGAGGCTGACTGGACATTCTGAGGTGGAAATGGTCATCCTGGGAATGGATCCAGTGGGGCTGGAGGATGAGGAATTAGGAATGGCGTTTTTACAGGACATACGAAGGGAGGAGATGTAGTCTTGGTAGCTTTGGGAGTCGGTGGGCTTGTAGTATATGCCTGTGGATGTTCGTACTTCAGGCAAGGTCCTTTGGAGGCCCAAAAGGACGCACGCGATGCAATGCAAAAGAGTGTGCAACCCCGGAGGAAAACCAGAAGTTCCTGAAGAGATACCGGTTCAGCCTCCTTCCGCGAATGGCTCAGCCTGATCTCTCTGCCTTTCATGACATTCTTTATTTTCTTTCCTTCACTAACGATGATTAATTGAGACACAATAGATAACCTGATAACCTACGAAAAACAGGAGTCACATACCGGTCCAAATTCGCACCATTGAGCCAGTATCGGATTTGAGCGACTTGCAGCTTTCCCTTGCATTTGAAACCTCTGGACGAGAAATCGAAGTAAATCGACACACAATCCCATGTTTGGTTCAGTTCACTGTTGTCACCCACCT
The DNA here is from genome assembly GCF_047496795.1 of Chiloscyllium punctatum. Classification (NCBI taxonomy): domain Eukaryota; kingdom Metazoa; phylum Chordata; class Chondrichthyes; order Orectolobiformes; family Hemiscylliidae; genus Chiloscyllium; species Chiloscyllium punctatum. The sequence continues at coordinate 32,781,613 of NC_092773.1, forward strand.
CTCCAGCGCACTCACAGGTGCCCCGATTTCCCCTTCCTGATGAAACCCCCGGTGATGATTCCCAGCCCATGCAGCCTTCTGCCCCTTTCCTTTCTGAACCTGAGGATGATCTATCCGATCTCTAACCTCCACCTCTGAAAGTCACCTGGCTCTGAGTATATACCTCATTTTGCTGACACCTCCAATCTGTTCTGCTCATAAAATGCCGTGCGATTATGGAAGCAAATTTTACTAGATTTGACACAACATGTCTGTCGAAGCCATTTTTCACAAAGCAAACTTTGAAGAAAAATGCATACTGCTGACCCTGCTGACGGAAATCGAGCTGTTTTATTGGATTTGATTCAAACGCAATTTTCATGGAAATAGCCTTCTAAATCTCTTCGGAACCCTCCACAACCTAAAATATCCTCAAAATAACACGGTAACCAAAACTTGTCATAGTACTCCAGGAGACGCCTCACCATTGTCCTGTCCAACCTTAACATGATGTCCCAATTCTTATGACCGAAGATCTGTGCAATTACAGCAAGCAGGCCAAATGCCTTCTTAATCTTCTTAAATGCTACTGCGATTCGTGAGACTTGGTTGACAAAAGGTTATTTTTGGCGTCTAAATATCCTCAGATATCGATTCTTCGGGCCGGAAGTAAAGGGAGGTAAACGGGATGGAGAAGCATATGTAAACGGATTATGACATGATGTCGGAGCAACAGCGTGGTAGCGATAGGAGATCTTAGTTTTCCAAATTGTTTGGTATTTACGTAGCGGTGGAGGTATGGATGGAGATGAATTGTACAGAGCATCCAGTAGCGTTCTCTATCGTAGTATGTAACTAATCCAACTTGCAAAGGGGCTGCAATGAACCTGGTTTTGGGGAATGAGCCTGACCAGGTGTTTGAACTTTCAGTAGGGAATTACTTTGGGAAATTTGGTTACAATACCGTAAGATTTACAATACTAATGGACAAAGACCAGTGTGGACCAAAATGAAGCTGCTAAATGGGGAGATATCCAATAATACCAAAAGTCGGGAGGAGATGGGGAAGATAGATTGGGAGCAGCCGTTTGAAGGTAATTCCGTATTTGATATGTGAGAGGTCTTTTCAAGCGAGGTTAATTCGTGTTCAGGAGAGATAGGTTACTGTGAAAATGAGGGATAGAAATGACAAGATTTGGGAACAATGAATGATCAGTGAAATTGTTGCGTTAGTTAAGAGGAAAAAAGAAGCGTGCACAGGGTTTAGGCGACTGAAGACAGATGAGGTTTTGTAAATATATCTGGAATGTATGACCAACCTGAAACGATGAATTAAGAAGGCTAAATGGGGCCATGAGACATGCACGTTTAAGGTAAATCTCAATACTTTTTTACTCATATAAGAGGAAAAAGCGTGCATCTAGAGTAAGGATTGGCTGAACAAGGGCAAAGCAAAATTGTTATATTTGGAGTCTGTGGAAATGCACGTGATTCTTAATGAGTACATTGCATTGTTACTCACTCAGTGAGAGGGGAATGACGTTCGTTAAGGTTAGGAATAGATTTTGATTACTCTCGGGCAAGTCGGACTAAGGACGGAGGAAATGTTGGTATTCTGAAAGGCATGAAGGTGAACAAATGCAGAGGTCCAGTTGGGATCTATCACAGGCTAATGAGGGACCAGAGAGAGGAAATAGCTGGGGCTTTTCCCGTCTCAGGCGACTCTCTGTGTGGAGTTTGCACGTTCTCCCCGTGTCTGCGTGGGTTTTCTCCGGGTGCTCCGGTTTCCTCCCACACTCCAAAGATGTGCAGGTCAGGTGAATTGGCCATGCTAAATTGCCCGTAGTGTTAGGTAAGGGGTAGATGTAGGGGTATGGGTGGGTTGCGCTTCAGCGGGTGCGGTGTGGCCTCGTTGGGCCGAAGGGCCTGTTTCCAGACTGTAAAGTAATCTAATCTAATCTTTTACATATATTTTTTTCCAGCATTCTTTAACACGGGTGTGGTCCGAAGAACTGGAGAATTTATAATATTGCCCCTTGTTAAAGAAGGAAGCAGGAATGATCCAGGTAATTATTAACCGGTGATGCTGACGTCAGTGGTCGGGAAGCTGCTGGCTGAGACACTGAAGGGTAGGATCTATTACCATTTGGAGGAATATAGGCTTATCAGTTTAAGGCGACATGTTATTTTGCAGAGGATGCCATGTCTTCCAAACTTAATAGAATTCTTTGAAGAAGTGACAAAGTTGATGTCGAGGGAAGGGCTGCAAATGTCATGTATGTGGACTTCAGTATGGCGTTTGATGTCTTGCCCTGGTGGACAAGGGCAATTGGCATGGGATCAAGCGTTTAATAGCTCAATGGATAGAGAAATTGCTTGGCATCATGAGACACAAACGAATAGTGGAATCGAGTTACTCAAAATGGAGAACTGTGACTGATAATGTCCCACAGGAATTGGTGATGGGACCACTTTTTTTTTATGTACATTATTTTTTTGGAGAGTGGTATACGTTGCCTTACTAGCAAGTTTCCAGATAACATTAAAACTGAGGAAGTAACAGATAGTGAAGAAGACTTTCAGAGAATGTAGGAGAAAGTGAGGACGGCAGATGCTGCAGGTCAGAGTCGCGAGTGTGTTGCTGGAGAAGCAAGGCAGTTCAGGCAGAATTCGAGGAGCAGGAGAATCTATGTTTCCAGCAGTAGCCCATTATCAGGAATGAGGCTTGTGGGCCGGATGCTGAGAGATGAAAATGAGAGAGTGGTATTGGGGACAAGGTGGTTGAGAAAGGGATAGGTGGATGAAGGTGACGGAGAAGGTGATTGGTCAGAGCAGGAATTGGTGGGCAGATGAGGTGGGTGGTGCCGAGTGGGCCGCTCGGAACTGGGATAATGTCGGGGCTGGGGGCAATGAGGAAGCTGTTGAAATCCATATTTAGCCGGTGTGGTTGCAGGGTCCCAAGTCGGAATATGAGTTGTTCCTCCTCCAGGCGTCGGCTGTGTCGGTTTGGCAGTGGAGGAGGCCCAGGACCTGTGTTCTTTGATGGAGTGGGAGGGGTTTTTGAAATTTTCAGCCACGGGATGGTGGGGTTAGTGGGTGTGACTGCCCCAGAGATGTTCGCTGAAACGATCTGCAAGAAGGCATCCTTTCTCCCCGATGTAGAGGAGCCCACATCGGATGCAACACTTGCTGCAGATGACATTGGTAGAGGTAGAGATAAATTTTTGAAGGAGGCGACTGGTTCCCTGTGTTGAGTTTGGATTGAGGTGAGAGGAGTGAAGTGGGCACAAGTTTTCCAATTCCTGCAGTGGCAGGTCAAGTTGACAGGAGTACTGTGAGCGCTGGTGGGGGGCGTGGACGTGACAAGAGAGTCGCGGAGGAGAAAGTCTCTTTGGGATGCTGATTGGAACTACGAGAAACATACATTTTTAGTAGAGGGGTCCGATTGGAGTTGTAGGAAGTCGTGGAGAGTGATGCAATGTATGTGGAGGTTGATGGTGTGGAAGCTGAAAACTATGGATACTGACCTTGTTCATTTGCAGGGGTGGGGTTCAAGGACAGTGGTGCTTTACGTAAAGAAGATGCACTGAAGCGCATCATTAATCCTGTGGAAATGGAAGTTACTATCTCCAAAGTAAGAGGTTATCTGGGACAGTCTGAGGTAAAATTAGTCATCCTGGAAACAGATGCGGCAGAGGCGGAGGAATTGGGAATAAGGCAGGTCGGATGGGAGGAGGCGTAACCTAAGCAGCTTCTTTAACCTGCAGAAATGGCAAAGGAGGTTTGATCACCTCCTCAGACCCTGCAGCAATCTAAGATTCGGTGGTGTCCTGTGCAATTTTGAATAATTTCATTTCTAACCATGCAGTGGTATACTTATTGTTTAAGAGTATGGACAATATAACAGTGCAGAGACATTGGCAAACTGATCCCTTTGTTCTAAAGGGTTATGCATTCACTGTCTCTTTCTATAAAGATTCCAGAGCTTCCTGAGGCATTAATTCAGATTCAGCCAGTAATCCGTCCAACCCATGGGAAACAGCTCAGGTTTCTGACAAGGAAATAGTTATTTCTTTGGAAGCTGCAGAATGGGGAGCAGCAGCACTTGCTCGAGACACGGTCATGTGCTGAAGAGAGGGCAGACTTCGATCAAACCTCAGTGGCTGAGCGACAGAGGATCACAATGCTTCGGTCTACATTGAATTCCATGCTCACTCAGAGAGCCAATAAGGAATTTGCTTTTGTAAAACAAAGGTTGTTTGAGCATAGTGATAAGCCAGGCAAGTGTTTAACGTACCTTGCCAGGAACAAGAGCGCCTCCCAAGTCATTACCTCAATTAGGAAAGGTACGGGGACCCTTACGTGCGATTCCAAAAAGGTTAATGCAACAATTCGGTCACTTAACTCCAAACGATATCAGACTGAACTTTATGAGGATAGATTGATTAAGATTGAGTATTTTTTCAAAACTTGGTTCTTCCATGAGTAACCTCTGAAGAATTGACCTTCCATGAGTAACCTCTAATTCATCACTGCCAGTGCTGAAGGTGCAGGACGCTGTGAAGCAACATCTGAGTGGAAAGATGCCCAAACCTGACTGCCTTCCCAATCAACGTTGTCAGGGCCATGTTCAATCGCTCATACAGTCATTCTGCCTATCACCATCCTTAAAAGAGGAAAATATATCTCTTATTCTAAAGAAAGGGAAGACCATAGAGGACTGTGATTTTTATATGCCCATGTCACGATTAACTGGCGATTGTAAAATCCTATCTGTGACCCTTGCATTTAGCGGGGAAAGTGTGCTGGCTTCCATTGTCAAATACTACCAGATTGACTCTACAAATGGCTATTCTTCCAACAATGTTAGGAGATTACTCAATGTAATTCAAGCATGTCAACAACAATCTGTAAAGGGCTTAAAGGTTTGCTTAGATGCAGATAAGGCATTTTACTGGGCTGAGTGGTCACGTGTCATCTATACATTAAAATAGTTTGGTCCAGGTGAAGTTTTATCAAGTGGGTGAGGGTGCTTTACAGCGATCTTCTGGAAGCGGTTCTCACAATTGATGTGCGATCCAGGAATTTTCATATTTCTAGAGGCAGTCGACAAAGTTGTCCCCATTCGACATTGTTCTTCACATTGGTGTTAGAGTCACTGGTGGAGGCCGACAATACGGGCTTTACAATGGACTACAGACTTTCCAACATTAGTACGAGATTTCTCAATATGATTCAAGTGTGTCAACAACGATAAGTGGTGTTTTTCGATGCAGAGAAGCCATTTGATTGTGTTCAGTGGTGGTATGTTTTCTATGCATTACAACAGAGTGGACGAGGCGAAGCTTTTATCACGTTGGTGAGGGTCCTTTATAAGAATCCTCTGGCCGCTGTTCTCAAAAGGTGAGCGATCCAATCATTTAAATGTTTCTATAGGCAATCTATAATGTTGTATCCTTTCGGCTATGTTGTTTACAATGTTGATAAGAGCCATTGGATGAGGACACCCGTCCGGACCCCAACATATCTGCCCCAGACATGGGGTAAAAGTCACAAAAGCTTACATTGCATGCAGATGATGCTCTTATCTTGGCGCCTTTTCCAGCTATAAGATTAATTTTACAAATTCGATGGCCATGCCAACTGGAGGTCTGAGGGAAATACCCGATGCATTGGCTGAATGCCGATTTCGTTTTAAAGGCAGCATGTGGTTGTGAGGTCCTCTATTTAGGTGCATTCATTGCTCTTTGATCATTCCTTTTACTTGAACGTTGTCCATTTTTTATCAAAATTGAAACAAGACCTTCGAAGACGGAAGGCACTTCTTATATCTTGTTCGGTCGGATAGATCTAGTTAAAATGATTGTCCTTCCTCATTTGTTCTCCCCCGTGCGAATGCTTCCTTTGATGTTTCCCAGACAAATAATTAGGAAACTCAATGTCTAGTTTAGCTCTTTAATTTGGCATTGTAATTGATACCTTATCGAGATAACAAAATTTCAACTGTCCCACAGACTGGGGGATGAGGCTCCCCCACATATTCAAAGCAAACAATTAAGCCCTCTTTTATTCTATGTTAGTAACTGGTCCTGAGAGGACTCGGCGTAAATATGGTTAGATATTGAAGCATCTCAGGTAAAGTGCTCCCTTATTAGTCTGCTGTTCTTTGAAAGAAAAAACCCTGAAAGTTAAGGAGAATTGTCATAACTCAATAATTATCAATACTGTTACAGAATGGGGGGCAATGCGTCATCTCTAGGACAACACAGCCAAAACCACATTTCTTACCATTATACTTGGTATACTGGGTTGTTAACCACGAGCAATGGATCCTGGGTTTAAACTGTCGGAAGCAAACATGTATCTTGCTTGGCAGATTTAGAATCAGAAAACATCCGAGAGTGTGGATACAAGCCAATGGGCTCAACAAGTACACACACACACACGAAAGAGTACCCCACCCAGACTGATTCCAGTCCATGCTATATTTACCATGACTAATGCCCCTGTCCTACACATCCCTGAACACTTTAGTCAACTGAGCATGGCCAATTCATCTCACATGCACATCTTTGGTCTGTGGGACGAAACTGAATCAAACCCACACAGACACTGCAAAAACTTGCAAACTCTGCACAGACAGTCCCACTAGGGAAGAATCAAACTCACGTTCTTAGTGCTGTGAATCAGCAGTCCTAACCATTGATGTATTGTGTACTATTTGCTGGTGACCCAATGATGTCCTTTTATCAAATAACTTACAAGTCTGGACTACGTCGTGGAGACCTCTTTCTTTTTTGCACATCTGAGATTTTCTTCAAAAAAGAACAACACCATTAATGAATCCTGATAGATCCTTGACAGAGAAGAGGGTGCGTAATGCTTAGATCCCACTCTCAGTCAGTCCACTATATCATTAGTTGGAGAGTGGACTGTCAGACGAGCCTCTGTGACTTTGTGATGTCAAAGAAAGAGAGTTGGTGTTCAGATCTCTGGGGAGACCTGGAAGGATATTTGTAAAAATACAAAAAGGATTTTAATTTGTAATAGGATCCATGTCATGCAGATAAATCTGCTTCATCGAGTCTATCTGGCCAAGACTGGCTCTTACACTTCAAAATGGGGTTATCGTCAACATGTCCTAAATACAGAAAGACTAGAGACACACTTATTGATTTCCTGTGGCCTTTCCACAGGCTTCGTATACATTGGAGGGCTGTTTTCGATATGATAAAGGATGTCTTGGGGACCGAAATGGAGAAGGACCCGGTTTGTCTTTTCCAGTGCCTGTCCAGGGTACCTTCTGCAGATATGCATGGGGAGACAAAAAAAGATAGCGTCATTACTTTCTGTTGTAGAAAAAATATTATGTTGTGTTAGGTGTCTGAAAACGCCTCTGATCTGTAAGTTTGGCATATGCTGGTCATGGAGCATATCACTTTGGACTTTCTCACAAGTAGATACAGGCTTATCTTCCACTCTAATAAGGGCTTTTGTCTGGCCATGACGGTCTTTTCTAATGAATCTCATTAAGAGATTGGAAGAATTAGGAACGTATGAATGTACACTATGTAAAGCCTTCGAAGAACGAGAGCTGTCATGTCATTATGCTGAGCTCCATTATTTGATTATCACTTTTATTTATTTTTGTTTTTCTTCTGTCTGATGACTGTATTTACCTTACTGCTTTGTATGTACATGACCATTGGTGTAATGCTGCTCAATTTGTACAGTTTTCGAGTTGTGTTGTTATTGGTTTATTATAAATTGAATTAATCTCTTTCTCAATTAAAAAACATTTTAAAATTAAAATGTTAACGTTGATAGAGAGTCCCGAAGGACTCGCATTAGAGAGACCACAAATGGTCGTTTAAATTAAGGATCAGCACATTTCGGGGGAGAGATGAGTTTGAGAAAGCGACCTCTTAATGGCAACCTCAGTCAGTTTGGGGAATTCAATCTGTGAATTTGACCTGTCTCTACATCACAAACCAGCAGTCAAGCCAACTGAGTGGGAGACGATTACTAACTGCGATTGGATTTCGAAATCCATAAAGTACGTTTAGATATTTGATTGGTCTGTGTAACGCATGCTTACTATTACATGAAAGGATAAACCTGATCCAATATATTGGAGAGTCTGTCCTCTTGGGAAATGCCTCCGGAACACATCCTCGATGAAAACCTGTGTAGAAGTGCCTGAGTGTCGTCTGGTCAGTGACACGAACACAGGGCGTGGAACGAATGAAAGTTCCCGTTACATGGAGCTGAGAAAACATACAGATCAGCCGTGATCAAATTAAATGCTAAACCACAACTGAATGGCTATATGGACTCACGGTTTATTTGAAATGCAAGTGATTTTAAAAACATACATATCTGCTCCTCCCTATCATGTTTCCACACTGGGACACTGCTATTTTCCTGAATCTGGGAATTATTGAGAACATTATTTGGGGCATTCCCTCATCGGCACTCTTCGCAACATTCTCTAACAGTTTAGGGGGTATTACAAAAGCAGGACAGAGAAAGGGAACATCCTGTCTGCAGCAGTGAGAGTGGTTCTGCCTGCAACAGTGAGCGTGGGTCTTGTGCAGGGTTAAGTGCGATGACAGATATGCTGTGAGTTTCAGAGAGCAGAGTGGGGAAGTTTATTGATCCTTGTCATGGACTGCTGGACATATATTCAGTCCGCATTTACTGCACTGAGCTGCGTTGTGAGCTCAGACCATGGGTCTGATAGGTCTGGTAGTTTGCCCCCACTCCCCCCCCCACTTAAGCGAATTGTCCCCTCTGTACTAGCCATCCACAGGCCTTCCACACCCCTGTCGACAAACAGTGGTGTAATTTCCCCTTATCTACCATTCTTGGGGTAAACTATACAGGGCAGATCTGAACTAAGATATCGCAACTGTGTGCTCATTGATGTTTTAAAGATGATACCTGCGCCTGGAATCACAGAAAGTCCAGGGCCATCTGGATAATGGTGAGTACCTCCAGAATGATGGGTGGCGATGCAGCTGGCATTACATTTAGGAAAACTAGTGGGTGGGGTAGGCAGTTAATGAGGTGAGTTCAATATGGTAGCACAAGGAAACTAACTCAGCTTGATGCAGACAATTCCTCTGTCAAACTCACTGAAAATGTCACTGAGATAAATTATTATTAAATTCAGCTCAAGAAGTCGACGATTCTCCTGACCAACTGAGGCCTTACCAACGTCCTGTGCATCTGCAACACAACGTCCCAACTTCTATACTCAATGTCCTGATAATGGCCAGTGTGCCAAAAGCCTTATTCACTGCCCTGTGTATCTGCGACAACACTTTCAGAGAACTATGCACTTGATATGCAAGGTATGTATGCTCCATTACACTCCATTAAGACCGAGCATTAATCATGAAACAATTACCGGGATTTCCCTTCCTTTGTATCGGTTTCCTGAGGCCTCATTGACTTCGAGATTTCCGGGTACCCCAAACTGAAACAGTTGAATGACAGCCTCCTTTCCCTGTAACCTAGTCTGGTGCAGCTGAATGACTGCTTTCTGTTCCTGTGTACCAGTCTCGAACAGTTGAGGGATTGCCTCCTGTATCCGTGTACCAGTCTCGAGTAGATGAATGACAGTCTCCTGTCCCTGTGTACCAGTGTCGAACAGTTGAATGGCTGCCTCTTGGTCAATTGTACTAGCCCGAGCAGCTGAACGATTGCCTGCTGTCCTTTATCCCCGTGTCGAGAAGTTGAATGACTTCCTTCTGTTCCTTTGTCCCAATCTTGAGCCGTTGAATGACTGCCTCCTGTTCCTGTCTCCTAGTCTTGGGCAGATGAATGACTGCCTCCTGTTCCTCTGCCCCAGGTTTGTGAAAATAAATGTCCTCCTCCTGTCGTGAATAAAATGCTCCAATACCTGTTCGCTCTCCTGCTTCTCCTGAGTGACGGGCTCCATCAGCTTTGTGGTATCCTGCTGCTCCTTTCGAGTGGGATTCGTGAACTAAATGGTCTCTTCACATTGTTCACAGCTCCTGTTGACTGAAAACCTTTCTCCTGCTTCTGCAACAGACCCTCAAAATCTAAATGTTGTACTTTTGTATTTTACTCTCCGTAATTCAGCAAGCAAGCTGACTGACAGATTTCTGATGCTGAGTGATCTCTTCCTGTTCATTTGTTACACACTCAGTAGAGAACAGTGTCACAGAGATGTACAGCACAGAAAAGGAAAACTCTTCATTCCAGGTTGTCCATGCCGACTAGATATCAGATCTTAATCTCGCCCCGTTTGTCAGCACTTTGCCCATATATGTCTGAAAGCTTTCTAAGCATGTACACATTGAAATGCATTTTAAATTGTGTAATTTTACCTGCTTCCACACCCCCTTATGCTTGCTCACTCCACACGTACAGCACCCTATGTGTAAAAAAGTTGCGCCTCATTTCCCACTTTTAAATCTTTCCGCCCTCTCCTCAAACATTTGTCGTCTAATTTTTTACCTCGACACACTGGGAAAAATATGTTGACAACTTTCCTTATCTATGCCGCTTATGATGGCATAAAACTCTAAGAGATCACCCCACAAACAACACTTAAAAATAGTCCCAGTCGATTAATAAATGGCATAGTATTAACTATTGATCCTTGTGGCAAGCCATTGGACAAAGGCCTCCAATTTCAATGAACAAACCTACATGTGCTGTCTCCAACCTTCATGAAATTTTGCATCTAAATAGCTAGATCATCCTGCATTTCAAGCAGTCTAAACTTGCTCACCAGTCTAGCATGCAGAACAATGTCGATGTCTTACTGATATCCATGAAGGCAATATCGATTGCCCTGCATTCAAAAATCACCTTCATCACTTCTTCAATAAATAAATTCCACAAGTCAGTGAAACGCCATTTCCCGCGGACAAACCCTCTTCATTGCTGGCTCTTCCAGATACATATATAGCCTTTCCCTCATAGGCCCTCCTACAATTTTGTCATCATGGATTTCAGGCTCACCAGTCTATAATTCCATGTTTATTCTTACTTTCTTAAATAGTGGCACTATGCTAGCAGCCAGGCAACAGTGAGGACTGCAGATGCTGAAGATCAGAGTCGAGATTAGAGGGGTGCTAGAAAAGTACAGCAGGTCAGTCAGCATCTGAGGAGCAGGATGTTTCGGCAAAAGACCTTCATCAGCACCACTCTAATCTAGACTATGACAGCAGCCATCCAGTCTTTTGGCACCATACCTCTGGCAATCGACGAGACACATATATCAGCAAAAGACTTCGTGATCACTTGCCAAGCTTTCCACGAAGTTCTGGCAGTCAACCTATCAGGTCCGAGTGTTTTGTTTATCGTTATGTGCTTTAAAAGTCCAACACTTCTTGCAAGACAGCCACTTTTCAAGATATCACAAATATTTCTCCAAGTTCTCTCACTCTTGTCGTCTACTACACAGTAAAAATTGAGGGGGAATACGCGTTTAGTATCTCACCCATCTTCTGTGGTTCCACACATGGACAGTCATTCTGATACTTAATGGAACCTTTTCACTCCCGAGTAAATATTTTTACGTATTAGTCGAAATTCTTCAGTACCGTGTTAATCCTAATTCCAAAGCCATCTCATGTCCGAAAGGTTCTGCCCCGAAAACTTTTTTGACTTTCCACGTACTGTCCTTGTACTCCTCTGGGGATCCACCCGGTCCCAGCTCTATTTACCTGACGTATACTTCTTTCGTTTCCTTGAAGTGGGTACCAATATCACTGGCCATTCAGCCAACCTTGAACTTGCCAGCCTTGTCCATCGCACTGATAGGAACACCTTGCCTATGGAAACGCAGAATCTAATTTTTCAATGCCTTCCATTTTCGAACTATCCCTTTAAGTGTGAATAAGGTCTCCAAATCAGTCTTTCAATGGGCTTGCCTGACACTTTCAAAATTGGCCTTACTTCAATCTGCCAGACGAGGTAAGATTGAGGTTCATAAGGAAGGGTTATTAGAAATCCTGCAGAGTGTTAAAATAGATAAGTACCCTGTGCTGGATGCGATTTATCCTAGGATCCTCTGGCAAGCCAGGGAGGAGATTCCTGATCCTTTGGCTTAAATCTTTTCATTCGTCATTGTCTACAGGAATAGTGCCAGAAGACTGGAGGATAGCAATTGTGACTCCGCTGTTCAAGAAGGGGAGTAGAGCCAACCCTGGTAATTATAGACCAGTGAGCCTTACTTCAGTTGTTGGTAAAGTGTTGGAAAGGTTAGCAGAGATAGAGTTTATAATTATGTGTAAAAGAATAATTTGATTATTCAGCACGAATTTGTGAAGGTTTGGTCGTGCCTCACAAACCGTATTGACTTCTTTGAGAAGGTGAGACTAAACCGTTTTATGTGGTGTATATGGATTTCAGCAAGGCGTTCGGTAAAGTTCCCAACAGTAAGCTATTGTACGAAATGCGGAGGAATGGGATTGTGGGAGATATAGCAGTTTTGATCAGTAATTGGCTTGCTGAAAAAAGACAGAGGGTGGTGGTTGATGGCAAATGTTCATCCTGGAGTCCTGTTACTAGTGTTGTACATCAAGGGTCGGTGTTGGGTTCGCTGCTGTTCATCATTTTAATAAATAGGGCCTAGAAGGGTGGATTAGTAAATTTGCAGAGGACACTAAGGTCGGTGGAGTTGTGGATAGTGACGAAGGATGTTGTAGGTTACAGAGAAACATAGATAAGATGCAGAGCTCAGCTGAGAGGTGGTAAATTGAGTTTAATGCAAACAAGTGTGATGTGATTCACATTGATCAGAGTCACCAGAATGCAAAGTATTGGGCTAATGGTAAGATTCTTGGTCGTGAAGATGAGCAGAGAGATTCAAAGTTTGTGAGAAGATTTCTAGCTCGGGTGCTCATTGTTGTGGTTCTGTTCGCCGAGCTGGGAATTTGTGTTGTGTACATTTCCGGTCACCGCATTATAACGAGGATGTGGAAGCTTTGGAAAGGGTGCAGAAGAGATTTACTAGAATGTTGCCTCGTATGGAGGGAAGGTCTTATGAGGAAAGTCTGAGGGACTTGAGGCTGTTGTCGTTGGAGAGAAAAAGGTTGAGAGGTGACTTAATAGAGACATATAAGATAATCAGAGTATTAGATTGGGTGGACAGGGAGAGCATTTTTCCAAGTATGGTGATAGCATGCACGAGGGGGCATAGCTTTAAATTGAGGGGTGATAGAAATAGGACAGATGTCAGAGGTAGGTTCTTTAGGCAGAGAGTAGTAAAGGTATGGAATCCTTTGCCTGCAACGGTAGTAGTTTCGCCAAATTTATGTACATTTAAGTCTTCATTGATCAAGCATATGGACGTACATGGAATAGTAGAGGTTAGATGGACTTCAGTTTGGTATGACAGGTCGGCGCAACATCGTGGGCCGAAGGGCCTGTACTGCGTTATAATGTTCCATGTTCTATGTGATGTTGACATCAGGTCTGTTAATTTCCATAACTATGTTAAAGCTAATATTTATGGACGAACTGACTTGCAAGGTTTAGTGAACTCCACCTGTCCCTTTGTACCAGTCGCGAGAGGTTGAGTGGTCGACTGTGCCTCTGGATCAGGCTCGAGTGGCTGAATAACCTCCTCCTATCTCTCTGAATCATTCCCACCAAGTTGAATGGCCTCTTCCTGTCCCTTTGTAGCAGACTCGAGAGGCTGAATGGTTTCCTCCTGTTCCCATATGACTGTCCTGAGAGGCTGAATGGCCTCCTCCAGTAACTTGAACCAGGCACATGGGGACAGAATTGATTCCTTCTGTTCCTGAGAACCAGTCTCAGTGCTCTGAATAATGTCTGATTTTTCTGGAAGGATTTGATAACGGAGCCCTTAAAACCAGGAGCAGCATTGCACAATGTCAATGGGCAATAAATATTGTAACCCTGGTTTATGATCTCTAGAAATTTCCAAACCAGATATTTTATGCAGCTGATCTGTTATTTTATACTTGTCACCTTTTATAAACGGGTTGGAACATATATACCCTTGAAGCGGTCTGGCAATACTCTCGCATACAAGAAAGGTAGAGTAAAATGTTTGAAAATTTATGGTACGTTCCTCAGCAAACGCCATAAAATCCACCGAGATCGAGTAATTGTTTCCTTTTGTGGTGACTTTAAAAGTGATGTCAAGAAGGTGTTAACTGAATCTGTTTGTTTGGTGACTGTGATTAATCTCAGTCTCCATGGATTATAATCCTCCCAGTGGATGGTTTCCATCGTTTAAGGATAAATGGGCTCTGTCAATGTGTTATCGCAGTGTGTATGTGCGGGAGCATCACCGAAAGCATTTACAGGTATCAGCAGCTCCAGAGAGAGGGGGAGGGGAGATCCAAACCTGAGTACAAATGATTGGAATATTCTAGCATTGGTTCAGGATTTGAGCAAGGTCGAAGAAAGTATTGTAAGAATGATCAGGAGTTTATCTTGGGATGTTTGGTTTTTTTCTGCATATTATGAACGACTGCCATTATCATGGCGGATCCTGTATGCACTTTACATTATTCAATATTTTTATTATCCAATCCTGGCTTTCGTCGGTATCCCTGGTAAGTTTTGCTATTCAATCATTAACTCTACAAATCATGTTTCACGATAACACTGTTCTTTTAATTGATTGTGCTTTCCTTGCCATGGTTTTTTTTTAATCCTGTTAAGATTCTGAATCCAGATTTTCACTTTACAAGCCATTACTAACTGCATTCATGAAATAGATATATCACACTCTCCCCGCTTGCTTCTGGCAGTGTTTCTCATGGCTCTCTATATTGACCTACTCAGTTTCAACTGTAAGCCACAATTCAGTGTTTCACTGCCCATGCTAGCTAAATATTGGGAGCATGGAGACTACTGTCACCTCTTCTGGTTGCAAACGCTATTTCGTTCCTCCGACTCAATCCCACCCGTGGTTAATATCTGACTTCTCCTGACGGTACTTCACTGTCAAATCCCATCTGCTGTTTGATTCTTGATCTATAAAATGATGTTTTTATGATGGCAATAATTCGCCACTGAGACTCCCAGCTTCAACTCTGCAGAAACAAATCTGAATCGATACTCCACAGCTCGTATCTGAACTCACAACAAAATATACATTCATCCGTTACTCCTGTGCGCGCTGATCTATATTGTTATTGGGTTTACTTATATATTCTTAAGTACCTCCTGACACATATCCATGTTTAGTCCATCTTTCTCTCTCTGACTATTAATCGGACTCCAACAGTTATTAATCTTTTAACTGATTTCCTCCATGCACGTTCTCTCTCAGACCATGATTTTCACATCTATCATTGTTCTGGACACACGCACACACATATGCACTTAAAACCCCTTGCCTTGTGCTGATGCATGGCGAAGCTGAGACACAAACCTGTGGTAGTCCCTTTTAATGTCATTCGCAGTATGGGCTGCAAATCTTCCTGTGCTTGTCAGTTACCCTGTGCAAGCGGCGCAGCAATACACTGGGAAATGCTGGGAATGCGCCCAATGCTGGGCACAGAGTCCAGCTTAATGAGCAATACACTGGCATAGTCGGCACAACTCTCCATTGTGAGCTATCGGCTTGTCCCAGTTTATACTGTCTGAGCTGGTTCTGTGAGGCAGGTTCAGAATTTTAAGTAACAAGTTATTTCAGCTGATCTGGCATTGCCTTTATTCAACATTCTCATTCGTGTGATTGGACTATCGAAAGTTCCATTCATCCATTTAGACACACTCTCTTGTCTGTTTCTCCATATTTCAACAACATGTGGTATGTTTATCTGAATTGTCTCCTTCTGTCTTTCATTTGAATCCTTCCACCCCTTTGTATCTTTCACTGGCTTTGGTTTCTGGCTCCCTCGTGAATTGAGTGCTGGCATTATCTAGCTCAAAAACAATGGAATTGTTTGTGTCGGGCTGTTGTTCACTTCCTGGTGTGTACCATGTGGTGCTCCATATTGGATAGGGAGGTTCAGCAGCTTTGAGACACGTCTTTGAAACTTGGTCTTTGCCTATCATTGAATGCCTGTGTTTCTCCTTCTCAGCTGATCGTGCGGCCAGTAACAAGAGGAAGCCTCTCGAGTTCTAGTGTAAATGACCAGGCATCTAACATGTAGCTGAGGGTCTGCTGACTGAAACCTGTCATTGAAAATTTAGTGGAGGTGCTGGATTTGCTTTGCTGCAGGTTCTGCTCTGATTTGCCTCAGACATTGAGGGAAACCAGAGGATTTTATGACTCAACTATGGACGCAGCACGGGGACTGTGGTTACAGCATCTTCGTCAGCAAAATGAACAGTGAATCGAACAGAGGCTACAAAGATGGGAAATTCTGAAAACACGGAGTGAGTGTGTGTGTGGGGGGGGGGGGGAAGAGATCTGTCATGTCAGTCTTGGTCTTCACCTGGACACGCACACGCACTCACTCTCACCCTCACACACACACAAGCACACAAACATGCACACACAGATGACCCTGGAGCTCGGTGTAATATACATACACACACGCTGTCTCTCATTGTCTCCCCAATTCACACTCTCCATTTATCTCTCTCTCTCACACACACACAAACACACTCACACACACACATCCGCGTACGCACACACAGACACACGCACACACGTACTAATCTACTTGTTGAATTTGCATTTGCAATTTTGTGCATACATTCCATTTGTTCAAAGATATACATTTCTATAGACAGGCAGTCAATGTGGCATTTCATAATGTCCTACAATGAAAATAAAGAGTCTGACTCCAGGATAAGACACAGAAAGACTCTACATAAGGACGTACCTGTTTATGTGCTGGGGAAGGTTACGTCTTAGCAAACTTAGTAGAATTCTTGCAGAAAGAGACAAAAATGAATGTGCAGAAAAGGTGGTCGATGTCATATACATTGACTTTATTAAGGCGTCTGTTAAGGTAGACTAATGGAGAAGTTAAAGTCGCATGGGTTCCAGGATGTACTAAGCAGGTTGATAGTGATCTGGCTGGGTAGCAGCAGTCAGAGATTTTTGGTGGAAGGGAGTTTCTCAAAATGGAAAACTATGACCAGTGGTGTTCCCCAGGGATCCGTGCTGGGGCCACTGTTGTTAGTGAAATACATAACTGATCTGAAGGCGGGTCTAGGTAGTCTGATGAGCAAGTTTGCAGATGACAGTAAGATTGTTGGAGTAGCAGGTAGTGATGGAGACTGTCAGGACATGCTGCAGAATAAAATATGGATTGGACAGTTGGGCAGATAAATGGCAGGCAGAGTTAAATCCGGGCAAATGTGAGGTGGTGCAATTTGGAACTTGCAATTCAAGAGCGAACTATATTAGAAATGGAAAATACCTGGGCAAATCGATGTTCAGAGAGATCTGGGAGGTCCATTGTGCACTGAAATTGGCAACGCTGTTCAATAAAGTGATGAAGAAAGCATGCGGTATACTTTTCTTCTTGCATTCCAACGATTTAAGAAAGGAAGAAAAGAGAAAGTGGAGAACTACTGTGATGAATTGTCATCCACAGTAGGGAATCTGTTGGAATCTATTGAGTACAAGTGTTGGAAGGGTTTGTCATATTTATGCAAGGCTTTCCATCGACCACATTTGGAATACTGTGTACAGTTCTGATAGTCTCATTAACAAAAGAACGTGGATGCTTTGGAGAGGGTGCAGAGGATGTTCACCAGGTGTTGCCTGGGACTGGGACGCTCGTTACGACGAGACGTTGAGTAGAATAGGATTATTTTCATGAAAAAGACGAAAGTTGACAGGGGACTTGATTAATGTCTACAAAATCATGTGGGATGCATACACAATGGATGGCAAAATGCTTTATTTCCCGAAGTGGGGGCTCAGTTACTAAGAGTCACGAGTTCAAGGTGAGCGGTGATAAATTTTTGGAGGATATGCTCAGAAAGTTCTTCACGCAGGAGGTGATCGGTGCCAGGAATATGTTGCCATAGGAAGTGGTAGAGGTGGACACGATAACGTCATTTAACATGCATCTAGACAAATGCATAAATAGAACACAGAACATAGAACAGGACAGCCCAAGATGTTGTGCCGACAACTGATCCTCATGTATGCACCCTTAAATTTCTGTGACCATATGCATGTCCAGGAGTCTCTTAACTGTCCCCAATGACCCTGCCTCCACAACTGCTACTGGCAAAGCATTCCATGCTCTCACAACTCTCTGTGTAAAGAACACGCCTCTGACATCCCCGCTATACTTTCGTCCAACCAGCCTAAAACTATGACTCCTCGTGTTAGTCATTTCTGCCCTGGGAAATAATCTCTGGCATTCGACTCTATCTATGCCTCACATTATCTTGTATACCTCAATTAGGTCTCCTCTTCTCCTCCTTTTCTCCAATGAAATAAGTCCGAGCTAAGTCAACCTCTCCTCAAAGACAGGCCCTCCAGTCCAGGCAGCACCCTGGTAAACCTCCTCTGAACCCTCTCCAAAGCATCCACATCTTTCTTATTATAGGGCGACCAGAACTGGACGCAGTATTCCAAGTGCGGTCTAACCAATTTTTTATAGAGCTGCAACAAGATCTCACGACTCATTAACTCAATACTCTTGTTAATGAAAGCCAAAACACCATATGCTTTCTGAACAACCCTGTCGACTTGGGTGGCCATTTTAAGGGATCTATGTACCTGCACCCCAAGATCCCTCTGTTGCTCCACACTGCCAAGAATCCCATCCTTAATCCTGTACTCAGCTTTCAAATTCAACCTTCCAAAATGCATCACCTCGAAATTATCCAGGTTGAACTCCATCTGCCACATCTCAGCCCATCTCTGCATCCTGTCAATAACCTGCTGCAGCCTCCAACAGCCCTCTATACTGTCAACGACACCTCCAACCTTTGTGTCATCTGCAAATTTGCTGACACATCCTTCAATCACCTGAACAAGCCATTTATAAATATTACAAACAGTAGATGCCCAAGGACAGAGCCCTGTGGAACACCACTCACCACAGACTTCCAGGCAGAATATTTTCCTTCTGCTAAAACTCGCTGTCTTCTGTTGGCCAGCCAGTTCTGTATCCAGACAGCTCTGCTCCCCTGAATCCCATTCCTCCTGACCTCCTGAATGAGCCTACCATGGGGAACCTTATCAAATGCCTTGCTGAAATCCATATACACCACATCCACAGCTCGACCCTTATCAACTTTTCTAGTCACATCCTCAAAGATCCTGATAAGGTTTGTGAGGCATGTCCTGCCCCTCACAAAGCCGTGTTGACTGCATTTAATCAAGCCATGCTCTTCCAGATGGTCATAAATCCTATCACTCATAATCGCTTTTAACACCTTGCAGACGACAGACTTGAGACTTACTGGTCTGTAATTGCCGGGGATTTCCCTATTTCCTTTCTTGAAGAGAGGAATTACATTTGCCTCTCTCCAGTCCTCAAGTACGACTCCAGTGGAGAGCGAGGATGAAAAGATCTTCACAAGTGTCAAAGCAATTATATTTCTCATTTCCCAAAGCAGCCGAGGACAAATCTGGTCCGGGCCTGGCAACTTGTCAACCGTAATGTTTGACAAAATTTTCAGCACATCAGCTTCCTCTATCTCTATCCATTTCAGCATGCAAACCTGCTCTTCAAAGGTTTGATTCATTACAAAGTTCGTTTCCTTCGTAAAGACAGAAGCAAAAAACTCATTTAGGGCTTCCCCTACCTCCTCAGATCCACACACAAACTCCCTATGCTGTCCCTGATCGGCCCAACGCTTTCGTTGACCATTCTCTTATTCCTCACATAAATGGACAGGAAGCACGGCGAACAGGTCCTTGGAAAATCAGCGACTGGTTTAGATAGAGGACCTACATCGGTGCGGACTTGGATGCCCGAAGGTCCTGTTCTTGTGATGTGATTTTCTTTGTTTTTTTTTTGTTCCTTGCAAATATTCTTAAAAAGCTTCTGTTGATATTTAAAAGGAAAATGAAAACAAATGTGGAACAGTGAATATTTGAACAGGATAATTTATTGTAGAGAACAAAAAACTGACAGGGAAACTGAACAGTTATATTGCGTTTGTCTGCATGGAGGAAGATACAGAAAATCTCCCAGAAAGACCAAGTGACGATGGTCCCTTATTAACTAGGACGAAAATCAATCATTTTAGGAATGAAGTAATATTTAGACACACAGCTGGATTGCGGATGTTTAAGTCTAACGGACCAGATGTCCTTTGTACCAAAATTTCGGAAGAAGCAGCAATGGAGCTAATGATTGCATTGGGGATTCAGGTATGCAATTCGAGTAGATGGGCTGGGAAGCTCTTTTACAGATTGTTATAAGATGCGAATAGGAATTGACGGTTTTAGCTGGTATAACATTGGAACAGTCCCTATGTCATGGTGAGTTGTATCGCAAGCTGCTGTTGGAGACAAGGGAGGAACGGCGCTGATGCAAACATTTTACTCGAATCCGTTCACAGAGGTGGTGCCAGTAGAATGGACAACACCCTTGATGGGAAGGCTGGTCGAGATTAACCAGCAAAATAGAGACCAGTGAGTATTAGAACAGTTTAGGGGTAACTAAATTACATAGCTGGCAGCAGAATGCTCTGTGTACGACTGGAAACAATCGTACACTACTGTTACAGAGATCACTGTTGAGCCCCTTGTTATTTGTGGTATTAATAAATGACGCTGGCGTGAATGTGGAGTCGGGAGTGTGGTCAGTGTGACAAGTAAGTTTATACTGAACACAAAGATTGCCTGGATGCTCGGCACTCAGGGGGATGGTCTTATGTTACAGGAAGATATAGATAGAATGCTCAGATGGGCAGATCAGTGGCAGGTGGACTCTAAACCTGAAAAATACGTGTTATTGTAATTTGGAAGAAGGAACCAGACAGGGGATTGGCAGCAAACTAGGAGGCTCAGAGGATGTTTCTCCACAAATGTGAATGTGACTGGATAGGGTGATCAGTTATTAAGAAGTCACTGGGAGTAGTAAATATAGCGTTTACTCATCAAGATGCAGATTGTAAGAGCTATATGGAAAAAAGTTTCTGCCAATGTGGAATAATGTGTACAGTTCTGCGAGCCACATTACTGGAACAATGTGATGGCACTGGATGGGGTGCAGAGGAGATTCAAACGGGCGTTCCCAGCGATGGAGCATATTAGCTATGAAGAGAGGCTGGATAAGCTCGGGTAATTTGCTTTGGATCAAAGAAGGTTGAAGGTGGTGGGATTCGGAAGGATAAGGTTCCGAGGAGAATGGACAGGATGCATAGAAGCAGCTAATCCTTGCTAATCCTTTTAGTCAAAGGATCAAGAACTAGGGAATATACGTTTAAATTGAAGAGTACAAGGTTCAGACAGGGTTTAAGGATTGCTTTCACCCAGATGATGTTGTGGATTTGGAATGCACTTCATGACTGTGCAGTTGCCACAAAAAAATCGTTAAAAAAAGTAACTGGGCTTGCACCTAGAGTATCATAACAGTCCCGACAATAGGCCTTGCATCGGAACGTGGGACTAATGTCGAAGGTGTTGTATTTCTGACGGTAAAAATTCCATGCTTCTCTGACACTATGATTGTGGAAAATTAACTATTTAACAGATTAAGACAGGAAGTGATGTTTCTGGAACCGAAGTTGCAGATTTGAGAGAAGCAAATATAACCATAATATTTCCAAAGGAGGCAACGAGACAGCAGGAAATTGAAGTCTGGTGAGCAGCAAAGAAGCAGTCACAACAATACAAGAGTCTATTCTAAAGGATGCATTACCAGGGAACTTTCAATATTAAATTAATTAAAACGTAATGAATATAGGCGAAGGCAACATCGAATTATTAAAGGCGAATCATATTTGACAAACAGACTAGGGAATAAATTATGGGCGAAGCAATGGATGTTGTAAATTTCGATTTTCACAAACATTTTTGTGATGTCCCAAGTCGAGTGTTGTGACAATGCTGCTCCTTTAACAAGGATATGCTGTCCTTGGCGTCTTTCTTTTAGCAGAGATGTCGTAAAAGCAGCGTTTCTGAACAATCTGGGTTTGACTATGAGGTAATGTTTTGAACGACAAAATAAAATTTGTACAATAAGGCGCTAGCTATCCTAGATGTGGCCCTGTGTAATGAGAAAGGAATAATTAATGACTTCATAGTAATAGATCCTCTTGGAAGGAGTGATCACAGTCTGGTTGAATTTGGAATAGAGATAAAGACGATGAAAACATAATCCAGTTCCATGGTCCTGCGCTTAAACAAGTAACATTGCAATAGAGAGAGAAGGAGGACTTGGACTAAAGTAGACTGGATGCAAATACTTTATGGTCAGAGAGTTGACGAGCAGTGAAGGACTTACAAAACAATTTTTTTCAAATTCCAAAGCAAAAATATATTCCGTGAAAAGGAAGGATTGTGAGAAAAGGGTTACTCTGCCACGCGAGTCTAAGGGTATTAAGGAAGTCTATCGCATTGAAAGAGAAGGCATACAAAGTGACGAAAGAGTGTACGAAAATGGAAGATTGCGAATATTTTAAACGTCAATAGAAAACCACAAAAAGTACTATTAAGAAAGGCAAGATGAAACATGAGAAGAAGCACTGAATATAAAAACAGACAGCAGAAGTTTCTATAAATATATAAAACGATATAGAATAGCTAAAGTGAACTTTGGTCCTTTCGAGGATGAGAAGGGTCATTTAGTAATGGGATGTGATTAAACCGCAGAAGCATTGAACAGGTATTTTGTTACGGTCTGCAAAGTGTGTGAGCAATAACATGTCAGTAATTAATAAAGAGATGAAGGTAGGTGGGAACCTGGAAACAATCATTATTACAGAAATACTGTGTTGGGCATCCTGATGGAACTAAGGATAGGAATGTCTCCTGGCCCTGATGGAATGCATCATAGAACACGAAAAGAAATAGAGGGGGAAATAGCAAGTGGACTTGTGCTAATTTCCCAAAATTAGCTGCACTCTAGGGAAGTTCCAGCAGATTGCAAAACAGTGAATGTGACATCACGATTCAAATGGGAGTTGGAGGAAAGATCAGGAATTGTACACCAATTAGTATAATCTCTGATGGAGGGAAGATGCTTGATATTATTACCAAGGAATAAATGCAAGGCAGCTCGATAGAAATTGCCCTTTGCGCAGACACAGCAGATTTAATGAAAGGCACGACAGGCAGAACAATTATTCTGGAAAACTATGAAGGCATGACCAGAAAAGATTGTGGTAAACCGAGAAACCCAAAACACATTTGACAAGGTGCTGCACAAGTGGCCGCTGTATAGCATAAGAATGCATGAAGTTTGGGGTAAAGTATCAGCATGGACAGACGATTGGATGAGTAACAGGAAGTAGAGCGTGGGGCTAAATGAGTGCTATTCTGGCTGGCAATCAGTGACTCTTGGAGTGCCTCAGGAATCGGGGTTGGAACTGCAATTATTCACATTTTATAAAGATGAAGAGGGGGCCACGTGTAATGTGTCAAAATCTGCAGTCCACACGAAGATGAGTGCCAGAGCAAAGTGTGCAGAGGAATGTGAAACTTTGCAGAGTAATATAGATCCTCAAAGCGAGCGGGCAAACGTCTGGCAGATGAAATACAGTGGCAATAAATGTGAAATCAATCATTCTCATAAGAGTAACCGTAAAAATGACTGTTACCGGAATGATAAATTATTGCAGAATGCTGCTATGGAGAGGGACCTGGCTATCCTTGTGCATGAACCACAGAAGATCGGTCTGCAGATGCAACAGGTACTTCGGAGGCAAGCAAATTCTGTCCATCATGTTAAAAGGATTGAGATTAAAAGCAAGAAGGTGGTGTTGCAGCTGAATAGGGTTCTGATAAGGCCACACTTGGAGTACTGTGTGCAGTTTTGTTCTCCTTACTTGAGAAATGATATACTGATACTGCAGGGAAAGCAGAGTCATTCATTCGTTTGATTCTGGAGTTGAGTGGTTGATGAATGAAGAGATACTGAGTACTCTGGAAATATATTCATTGAAATTTAGATCAACGAGGGGTGATTTGTAGAAACATATAAAATTATGACGGGAAGGCACAAGATGGAAGTAGAGAGGGTGGTTCAAATGGCAAGTGAAGTTAAGACAAAAGAGCATAGCCACAAGATTAAAGAGCATATTTAGTATTGAATTGAGAACGAACTTCTTCAGCCAATAGTTTGTAAATCGATGGAATTCTTTGGTCAGTGAAGCAGTTGACGCTAGTTCAGTAAAACCTTTCAAAGCAAAGATAGATATTTTTGAACAGTAAAATAATTAAGGGATATTGTAAGAGAGCAGGCAAGTGGATGGGAATTCATGAAAAAAATTATGTTATCCTTTTGAGTGGCGGAGCAGGCTGGAAGGGTCAGATGACCTACACCTGCTCCTCTGCTTAAGTTTGTTTGGTTTGGCGTTTATCAGGCTGGCACAACTGAAAGTAAGGAGCCAATTGTGAAGCTGCTGAACCCAAAGAAGCAGTACCGCACTGATCATCCCAATCTCCGACATCTCTCCTGCAAGAACCTGTGATTTGATTTTGTTCCTTTTTTTGCCATGGGTGTTTATTGGGATTGTTACAAATACTTTGAGCAACTTCATTAACTTGCGATAATGGGTTCAGTTTTCAGATAGTCTAAGTTATTCAAAATTCTATCCTCTTTTGTTTGTGGTTCATTTGGTAATGTTGCAAAGAAATACTGTTGTGATAAAAACGAAGTGTTTGACTGGCTGCACCACTCCTGGAATATCCAAATTACAGCTGCTTAAGATAACATACAGAATTTGGAGTGGAAAGCAGGGTCTGGCGGGATAATCTAGAAATTGATATTGGGGGCCCCGATACTCAGAAAGAAGCTCTCACTTTTGTTCGAGTGCATTAAATGTAATCTTTCCAAATCTGCTGATGCCATAAAAGTGAGATTGTGAGTTGATGAGGAACAATTAAAGAAGTTCCAATGTGATTGAAACAAGTGAACTGAATAGGCAAATACGACGGAGAGGGAGAGCAATATGGATGGACGTGCCATTGAGTGCTTTGGTGGGAAATCAGAATGGTTGGTTAAGATTTCAAAAGAGATTAATGAAAACATACTGGATTATGAAATTCTTATGTGCATACGTTGGTTGACTTCTTCAGCGAACTCCGAAGCTCATGCATGGCAGTTTGAAGTCAGAAGTTAATATTGGGAATGGCATTGGCACACTGACCAGTGTGCATAGCTCTATCAAATGGGTAGCTGGAACATTGAAGGGGATCTTAATTTTAATGCATCCCACAACTGAAAACAATCCTGCAGGAGCACAAAGCCATTAGGAAAATAATTGATGTGTTGATCTACATTTCAAGTGGATTTGATTGGATGAGTAAGGGTCTCTTTCTCCAGCTGTACAGCCCTTGGTGAGACCACATCTCGGACATTGTGCAGTCTTGTGTGCAGTTTTGCTCTCAAATAAACTACAAAGTTGACATTGAGGGAGTCCAGCGAAGAATGACCATACTGATCTCTGGGATAACAGGCTGCAGTGGGAGCAGAGTTTGCGTCGACTGGGCCGTTATTCCCTCCGGGTTCAAGAACATGAGTGGAGATCACAGTGAAGTATATAAAATCCCCTGGGTGGGAAGTATAAACCAAGGTGCTGCCATATTATTTAAAGCAGTCCATGCTGCATTGAGATGAGAACAAATGTCAGCATGCAGAGACTGGTGAAGCTAGGTAATTATCTCCAACATAAGGCTGTGGAAGCCAAGGCATTGAATATAAGTAAGGATTGCTAGACACTAAAGGCATGAGGTTGCACTCGGAGTATGGTGCTGAGACAGAGGATCTATCGTCATTATATTGAAGGGGGAAGTAAAATTGATGGACCAAAGGGCCTACTGAAGTTCAGACTTTGTATCTTTCCGATAGTTTATCACTTTAAAGGATTACCGTACACAGTGTTTGGGTAAAAAATAATTGGAAGATGATTGGCCATGATTTGGAATGGGGCAGGCTCAATGCATTGAATGGCCTGCACCTTTCCGGATGTTTCTCTGCCGTCTGTGGGAAAACTCTGTTAATGTTGCTTATGGTAAGGTGAGGCCACGCCTGGTGTACTGTGTACAGTTTTGGTTTCCTTACTTGAGAAATGATGCACTGGCACTGGATGGAATGTAGAGTGTAGATGAGGTTGATTGGGTGGATTCTGGAGTTGGGAGGGTTGTCTGATGAGTACACATTGAGTAGACTGGTATATGCACATCAGAATTTAGAAACATGAGGGGGACTCTTATTGCAAAACATGAAGGGAACAAATATGATCGCAATAGTGAGGGTTTTTCCCACTGGTGGATGAAACACGATTTCAGGGACACTGCCTGAAAATAAGGAGGAGCAGATTTAGCATTGTCCAATCCAAAGGATTGTGAATCTGTGTAATAAAACGCCCAGTGAAGCAATCGAGGCTACGTGGTCGCATGATCTTAGTGGAAAAAACATTGAGGTGTTTGAACATTGCAGGAAATGAAGCGTGTAAGTGGAACTGAGTCAATGAAAACATGAGGCATGATTGGATTGAATGGCGCAGCAGGTTCGCTGGGGCAGATAGTCTAATCCTGTCTTATTTCTTATGTTCTTTTGCCAGTTGATTTGAGTTTGGGTAGAAATTCGCACTGGGAGTCGGAATGGATCTCACCAACTCCTCACATTAATTGGTTTTCGAGCCAACACAATGCAAGTCAAATTGGGTTTCCCTTAGTTCTTAAGACAGAACTTTCCCAGAGCACCTCCCCTCTCAGCAAAGAGTCTGGAATTACCCAGCATGCCGCAAATCAGTGCCATATTTGAAAGCCCACAGTGCACTGGGACACGCGCAGTCCATGTGGAGCTACGGTGCAAAGCCCCTGATATTAAGCCTTTAAGTGGCAGGCAGGGGAATATTACACCCCTCCCTAAACCCAGATTGTGCGCATGGCCATACATCTCCTCTTGGGAGGGGAGCGTCACAAGCAGGACATGCCCTTCACCCAGGATCAGTCTTGGTGGGGGCCATGGCACCAGACCATGCCTGCCTGATCTGAATTTTCCCCTGAGTGAGGGCAGTCTCAAACATCGAGAGGAACATACAGCATTTTAGGGAGATCATTGCCCTTCTCCCTCCATAAGTGTAAGGGGTGGCTCACGGAGATTGTCACCATTCCCCTTGATGAGAATGAATAAGAGACAGCTAAATTATCATGAGATCAAAAAATGGCTTTAGGAAACATTTCACTGACTGTACCAATAATCTCAACATAGCCCACAGCGCTCAGATTACACAGAAATATTTTGAAACAGCAGGTCCAGAAAAAAATATTAACGTGACGGCAAAATTGCAGGAGATGGAGCGATGACAGCCAGAGGCCAGATCTATCAGCGTTTGGTTGGGGTGAGGGGTGTGTGAATTATCGGGTAAAGGAATAGAATATCATGTTTGAGGTACCCGACAGGAATTCAGATACATCTGAACACATGTGACAGATCCAGAGGGAAGTGGGTGAATGCAGTTACTCTCCGTTGATCATTGAGTTGGCATGGTGGGTCAGTGGTTAGAACTGTGCCGAGGACCGGCTTTGATTCTAACCTGGGCTGGCTGCCTGTGTGGGAATTTCACATTGTCCCCTTGCCTGCGTGTATTTCTCCAGATGCGTGTTTTCCTCCCACACTCCAAATATCCGCAGTTTAGGTGGACGGGCCTTGAGCAAATGCACTGCATTATTCAGTGATGTGCAGGTTAACTATAGAATTGCAGTGTTACAGGGATAGGGTACGGGTGTGTCTGGTTGGACACTCATTGGAGGGTCAGTGTGAAGTCGACGGGCCACATGGCCTGTTTTCACACTGCAACCGTTCTATTACCTCGATTCAGGTCTTTGTCTGTGGCAACACTTCACAAGACCCTACATATAAGTCTTGTCCTGCTTTACCTTACAGAATGCTACAATTTAACTTCTGTTAGGCAGATAGCGAGTGCAAGCGTAGCAGCATTATCGTGACAAAGCTTTGCAGTACTTCCCATACTGGGCTGGTAGTCTGGTTTACTGAGCAATACACTAGCATAATCTGCGCAACTCTCTGTGCTGGGCTGTTACCTTGACCCTGTTTGCAGTGTCTGGGATGGTTCTGTGAAACAGATCCAGAAATTGATGCAACGAACCGTTTCAACTGGTTTGGTAATCCCTTTATTCAATGTTCTCTTTCGTGTGCTTTGGACCTTCCAAGGCGAATCACTTCCAGTAAGTCTCACTCCCCTGTCTTCCCCCACCCCTGAGGTTTCCACGTATGTCCTCAGTTCATGAATTGCCTGTTTCCATCTTAATGTGAATATTTCTGTCCCTCTGTATCTTTCCCTGTACTTGGTTTCTTAGCTCCCAGTCGGTCGAGTGCGGCCAGTGAGAAGCTCATCAACAATGAAATGGTGTGCGTCTGGCTATTGTTCCCTTCCTGGTGTGCCCATGTGGTGCTCGAGGTTGCACAGGGGTTTCCAGCAGCTTTGATGCGTGACTTTGAAACTCGGTCTGTGCCTGTCCACTGATGGACTATGTTTGTACCTGTCAGTTGATCGTGCTGTTAGTAACATAAGGAAGCTCCTTGAGTATTGTTGTGAAGCATTGGCCGTAGCATATAGCTGAAAGGCTTCTGACTGACTCTTTATATTGAAGAATTAGTGGAGCTGCTGGGGATGCTTTGCTGAAGATTGAGCTGTGAACTGCCTCAGACATTTAAGGAGACCTGACGATATAGTGGCCCAATTCTGGATGGAGCATGGGAACTGTAGTTACAGCGTCTGGGTCTGCAACATGAACAACAAGTGAAACCGAGGCTGCATAGAGGGGCAGATCTAAACCCATGGAGCGAGTATGCGTGGGGAAAGGCATCTGCTGTATCTGTCGATGTCTTAACTTGGACACATACACTGTCGCACACACATACACGCACACACACATGGAAACACACACGCACACACACACTCGGTACCTCCAGGCAGTGAATTGAAAGAATCTCTGGGATTTGCATATTAATCAATCAAATCCTGCACCTCCATTCTAGCGAATTAAAGAATTAAAAACCATCGAGTGTGTTCAATTTAAGTGGATAAGTAGTACAACCCTTTGATCTTTTCCGTATAGATTCTGTGGCGAACGTCATCCTCTCTCACTAACACCTGTTTAAGGAGCAACACTCCAGGAGCTAGGGTTTTGAAATAATCTTGTTCGACTACAATCTGGTGTCGTGTGATTTTTGACCTTGTTCAAGCCAGTCAAACACCAGTACTTTCATATCATGATTCGTCAATCCTCTCGACAAGCAAATAATCTTTGCCTAACCCCATGTGCTCTTATTGTGCATATTAATCTTTTGTGAGGCACATTTACAATGCCTCTGGAAGTCCAGGTATAATACGTCTATTGAATTCCCATCCTCCAACTTGATTGTCATAGTTTTTTTTTTAAAAAGGACCTCAGGCAAATAATTCAAGCACGGTTTATTCTTCATAAATTCAAGTTGACTATGATTGACTATGGATTGAATTTGCCAATCTCCTGTTATTAATTCCTTACTAAATTAGGCTAACAATTGGCATTCAATCCCAATATTATTTTACTTCCTTTTATTCTCTCGTGAAATTGGTTATTCTAAGTTCATTGCTTTCTATAACGTCTACGTTCCCTTTCAATACCTGTCTAACAGGCACAAAGCTACAAACGATCTGCTCTTATTGCTGAGCAAGAGGCATAAGTTGCTGAATGGCCTCATTCTGTTCCAGGTTTTGTAGTTCTAGTGTTGCAGCATTTGGAAGGCTGAACGGTGTAATCTGATTGTTGTGTAACTGGATACAGGTGCTGCACACTCGATTATGGGTCCTGTGTTGTAGCGTGGAGGGGCTGACTAGCGTCTCCCTGAAACGGTATATCAGGATCCAGGAACGAAACAGCCTCCTCCAGATCTACGGTAACAGTGTCAATTAATCTACATCTGCTGTTCCTGTATTACAGGTTCGAGAGGTGGATCAAACTCCACAATTTGTTGTGTGATTGTCCTCTGTTGCTGAGCATCAAAACAAGATCATTTGTCATTCTTGTAAACTTTAATAAGTGTTGGATCAACCTGCTCATTGCTCACTCTTAAGATCACGTGACGCTGCGGATCAGTTGATTAAAGTGCCTGCTTCAGTGGTTCAAACTTTAGCATTGCCTATGCATTACATTAACCATTTATTGCTTAAACATCTCCCAAATGCCATGTTGCTTTTCCATCGAGTTGTTGATCCAACCTGGTGCTGTGGCAACAGAGAGCTATTGGCTAAACTTGATTCCTATTCTTTAAGCAATGAGCGCTCCCTCTCCTGTTGCCTGTGTTTGGCCACGATCCGAGAATGTTGTGTTCCATTAAGGTGGAGGCGCACTTTAAAATCACTTCCTTTTCCTTCCACTGAGGCAGTAATTTCATCAGGATTCAAAACCAGCAGGTGGGGTTAGTTCAATGTGGTAGCGGAGCTGTGCATGCTCAGGCGCTGGACTTCGGCTTCAGTATGGAAGTTGCTGTGTGTTCACATCGCATAACTGCCAGTTATGCTTGCAAGGTGTTCTACTGAATCTTGGTGCGTGTGAATACTGTTTAAATTGAACGCAACTCAATACAACCTGTTTCATGCAAAGTAATCGATCGGACGACACAGGACAGAAACTTCAACGGGACGGGGCCACATTCAGTTTCTGAAGTGTAGTGGTTATTGCATTCACCTCACATGTGAAAGTTCTCTGGGTACAAACAAGGCTGTTTCGCTGCTTATTTGTATGGGCAAACTGTGCTGCTCACGCTGGGTAGCTCAATGGTTAGCCAAGCTGCCTCATAGCAGCAACGATCCAGGTTCAATTCCAGCCTCAAGTTACTGTCTGTGTGGAGTCTGCATATTTTCTCCTTGTCTGCATGGGTTTTCATCGTGTGTTCCATTCCCAACACCGCCCCCCCACAGTCCAAAGATCTGTCGGATCAGTGGATGGCCATGTTAAATTATCCGGGATGTGCAGGTGAGGTGCAATACTCATGGAAAATGCGGGCTTACAGAAATTGGTGGGGGACGTTTGGATGGGATGGTCTCCTTCAGAGGATCAGTGTGCAGTCTCTGGGCCAAATGGCCTGCTTCCACACTATAGTGATCCTATGATTACGAACTTCGTAACAGAAATTAATTAAGGGAGTAATCGCTGAGGAAATTGCAGTATTTTCTCCTTAGTGAAGAGATTAAGTCTGTACACACTAATGCTGATGTGATCTCACTGAAATCCTGTACAACAACATCAGCACTTTTCCATACTGCTGTATGTTTCCCACCAAGCTTAGACCAACCTCAGCTGTCTGGGGGAATGTACTGCATTACTGAAGGATCATTGTCGTTGTCAACTCCCCCAGCACAATGGAAGATTTGGTGAAAATGTTACAATGATGCTTGAGAAGAACGGATAAAATGTTGCAATATAATGTCAAGACTGAGATATGCCTCGGCAAACAGTTTGCCTGTATCTAGCATTAATCTCGCCAGAGGCAACGTCACTCAAATTCCATAGAATCGGATAATGTGCAGCTTAGAAACAGCAAGAGGAATCAAACATTGATGGGAATTATATATC
Source organism: Chiloscyllium punctatum (assembly GCF_047496795.1). Classification (NCBI taxonomy): domain Eukaryota; kingdom Metazoa; phylum Chordata; class Chondrichthyes; order Orectolobiformes; family Hemiscylliidae; genus Chiloscyllium; species Chiloscyllium punctatum. Next base: position 32,813,246 of record NC_092773.1, read on the forward strand.
AAAGTCGAAATTGTGATACAAGTATGTGTAACAATATTTTGAGCATCAAGCTACAAATCGGGCAACATGGAATTCGTGATATGTGATCAGAACAGCTAATTAAAAATTGGCAGGAAAATAAGTTTTGGGAATAGTGTTCTTAAAATATTACGTTTATATGACGTCTGAATACATCATCTCCCGGAAATAGAAAATGACCTGTACTCCAGCAGACCAATGCAGCACTACATAGATGGATTGCTTTGAGGATCACTGTTTTTCATTTGTGCAATCAATTTGGAAGGTAATTAACGTATTCCAACGATTCAAGATGGGAAGAAGAGGGAGAATGGAGAAATATTGACCAGTTAACCTGTCATCCACAGGAGGGAATCTGTTGGAATCTATTACAATGTAAGTGGTTTTGATCATTTGGGGAATAATAGCACACTTCAAGAGAATGATTCTGCACTTATGAAAGGGAAGTCACATTTCTAAAATATTTTTTGAAGATATCGTCTATAGATATAAACAATGGAGAACAGATGTATGTGAAAAAGCTGTACATCCAGGAGGAAATCTCACAGTAAGGCATTTGAAAATAATCGAAACAAAGGCTATTGGGAAGACCATGTGAAGCTGGGAAGATAAAATTTAGCTTTGTTTAACGGGTATGAGAGTGTAGATGATGAAGAGTCATACAGACTGGAAGGCTTACCTTGTGCTCTCTGCATGAATGCTGTCTGACCCGCTGTAAACTGCAGTATTTGTTGATTTCGGTATAGATAAAAGCATATGCAGTAATTTACTCCGAGTAAAAGGCAACATGCCCTGCATAACGTACACAGAGTGCCGACGAGAGTGTACCTGGAGTTCTGTGCACAGTTTTGGTTACAGATCGAAGGAAGAACATGGCTGACAACATATACTGAATAGACATTTTCCAGATTAATCCCTCAGATGACAAGATTGGCTGATGAGGGAATTCGGACTGTGTTACCTCGAGTTTCAACTCATGAGAAGTAATCTTAATTAAAACAAGGAAAATCTCACGGAGAGGACTGACTAAAACACGCACATGGCTAAGTGGGAACAGGCAAGATTGGAGAGAATCCTAAGATGATCTACATGCACATCAAGCAGAATACTATCATCAGGGAACAATAAGAACACATTAGAAACCAAGAAGACAATCTGTGTGTGAAGATCGTAAACATTGACAGATTGCGACATCTGCACTTCACGTCTGTCTTCCTTGAGAGAAGAAGGATTAAGGGACAGAGTTCGAGAAGATAGACTGGACTTGACCAGATTGACATAAGATGTGAGTGGGGATTGATGGTTTTCGCTCGTATAAAATTCGATAAATGATCCGATTTTTTTTTCTCCCCAGGCAGATGTTTCAGACAAGGGAGGAACGTCACTGATCATTTGTTAAATGTAGAATCTGTTCGCAGGAGTGATGTCACAGGACCGATGTGTTCTACTTCAAAGGAAGGATAGTGCAGATAGACCAGGGAACAACAGACCAGCGAGTATCAGTTCACTGTTCGGGATAATTATGAAGTAAATTGGTAAGGAGAAAATTGATCTCCATTTGAGAAGCGATGTTTGATCAGGGATAGTCAGCATGGCTTTATCAGAGTGAAGCGATGCCGAAAGAAATTGTGAAGGAAACTTTCAAGGAATTCATTTAATGGGTTTCTCAGCAAGCTTTTGACAAAGCCCAACATGAAAAAACTAAAAAAAAGCAAATCTCGTGTAGTCAGTTGTATCTTGTTAAGTTATATCCAAAACTGTCTTAAATGGTAGGAGACATAGGGTGGTGGCTGAATGATGTTTATGTAACTAGAGACCAGTGTTGACCACAGGGATAAGTGCTGTGTCCCGTATTATTAACGGATTTCAAAAATGATGTAGGCGTGAGTTTGGAGGAGTGTCATTAGTAAGTGCATGTTTGACAGCGAGGAGGAAAATTTTGTGTTACAGGAAGATATAGGTGGAATGGTCAGATGGACAGATCAATGGCAATGGAATGTACCCTTGATAAATATGAGGTGATGCACTTTGGAAGAAGGAAACAGGCATGGTGTTAGATTTGACTTCTTACAGTATGGAAAATGGCCGTTTGGCCCAACTAGTCCACACTAACCCTCTGAAGAGTAACCCACACAGTCCCATTCCCATAACCAGTGCCGCGAATGGCAGTGGCACACTGACCAGTGTACAGAGACACACCAATTGGGGAGATGTAACTGAATTGGATCTGGATCTCCTTGCACATCAGCCACTGAAAGCAATATTGCTGGACAGACAGCAATTAGGAAGACAAATGTTGTGTTGAAATTCATTTCAACAGGTATTTAACACAATCGTAACATAAGACGCCACTTGTCTTACTGCAGTTGTACAGGACCATAGTGAGACATTATTTCGAACATTGTGCGGTATTGTGTGTAGTTTTGATCTCCTTCAGTAATGCCGGATAAACGTGACTTTGAGGGAGTGCAGTGAAGGATGACCAGACTGACCTCTGGGATGACGGGCTTGTTGCGGGAGCAGACTTTGGTTCGACTGGACCTGTGCTTCATTGGGCTTCGGAAAATTAGTAGAAATCTCAATGAAATATATAAACCTCTGACAGGGCCAGACAGATTGGAAGCAGCGGTGACTATTCCCCTGGCTGGGACATATAAAACAGCATGCCACAACATTCGGTACAGAAGGCCACTCTGCATTGAGATGAGAAAACATGTGTGCATTCAGAGAATGGTGAACCTGGGAACACTTCATCACACATCAAGCTTTGGAAGCAAAGGCACTGAATTTAAATAAGGATTTTGAGACACTAAAGGGATAGACGTAGCACAGGACTATGTTGCGAAGATAAAGGATCAGTTTATTGAATAGGCAAACAATACGATTGCTGGTGTTAATATTTAATATGTTGCCCAATGGTTAATCATATGAAGGGATGCGTGCATTGTGGTGGTGAGATAGAATGGAGAGATGTTCACTCGTGAACGAGAATGGGGGAGGCTCAATTTGTTAACTGACCTACTATTTTCCCGATGTTTCTGTGAAATCTGTGGATAAGCTCTGGAAATGTTGTCACAAGCTCTCAGATGTTCGGAAATATGTTTCTGCAGAGTCGACATAATTGTGTTTCCCATTCCCTTTTCCGATACCGAGGCTGGTGCCGGGTGTTCTGTCCGGTTTAATTCTTTAAGACCTCGGAACAGAAGAGTTTATCACATGTCTGTGTCTGGACTCACTTTTAGGCCACACCAGGAAAACACGGGAGATTTGCTCCCTAAAGTATAATGGGGAAGCAAACTGACGTTGGATCGATGTTGGATTCAGGTCTCTATTACTGACACCAGATTCTAGATGTCGATATTTTACTAATTGTTTTTAATTTCCGCCAGCTGACATAACATTAGCCCTGTGTAGATGAGCAATCCAGTGACACTTGCACGACAGCTGCACCTCCACATGGGGACCTAATGGAAACCACACTGAGCAGGGTATTTCTGTGCTGATTGATGGCTCTGTCAAAAAGAATTTCCAAAGATTTGACAATCGTGATGAGACTGAGGGGATAGTAATACGTTAGATTGTAATTATTCCCCTCTTACCGGACTGGAAAAAGTTGAGTAATGTTCCACATTGCCAGGGAGCTTTCAGAGTTGGAGCTGGAATGAAGCAGCTTTCCCAGGTACACGGCGTATTGTGCAGCAGAAGTCTTCATTCCTCTTGCAGGAGTAGTGTCGGGCCCATTGACTTTGCCATGTCTAATGTGTCCAGCTGGTTCTTCATCTCATGCGCAGGGAGTCGAATCTGTTGAATACTGCTATGGGTGATCCTATGGGCTTCATGGCAAGGGTGAAGTGAATCTCTGACTCAACCCTTCTGGCTTTGGATGATGCAGATACAACATCCTTGACTTTTGCACTATGTACAGGTCTGTTACATTAATTAGCATGGGGTTAATTGCAGAGCAATCTCCTGCAGTGAGTCGTTAAACCATCTATCATCATTGATAACTATATTTTGCAGAACTGTTGGTCTGTTGATCTTGGGATCGTTGCGCTCTTTCTATCAGATGTTTGTCCTGTGAAGCAGCTACAACGGGTTATCGTCAGTTTTTTGCTACACATGGTTCTGATTCTGGCATGTTCACCCGCACTCGTTACTGAAACATAGAGCAGCTTGATAGTAATGATAGATTATCCTGTGTAAATAGGTTTCAGATTGTGGTGAATATAATTCTGTTTCTGCTGCTGTTGTGGTTTCCAGCACCACATCAATGTCACGAATTCTCTACTTAAGGAATTTCAGAAAGCTAGACTTTGAAAGCATGTACAGAGGATGTTTTGACTTCTAAATGAATTGATTGCAGTAAAGAAATAGTGATGAATAATTGAGTCATAGACTCTCAGAGTCATGCAATAATCAGACAGAACATTCGACCCAACTCGTCCATGCTCACCGGTTTTCCTGAGGTGAAATAGTTCTATTTTTCTTCTTTAGACACAAACACCTCCAAATATTTCCCTATTCAGGTACCCATCAAATTGTCTTTTAAATGTTGTAATTGTACTCAACAATACTACTTTCTCTGACAGTTCACTGCATTAATGTACCACCTACTTTGAGAAACAGCTGCCCCTTAGATTTCTTTTAAATCTCTCCCCTCTTATATTCAACCTAACCTCTCTGATTTTGGATTCCCCCCGCACCCTGGGGAAAAGACTTTGGTATTCATCCTATCTATGCCCCTCATGATTTTATAAACCTATATTAAGTCACCCCTCAGCCTCCAATGCAATACCATCAAAATCCCAGGCCATCCTTATTTCTCAAAACCGCCAGTATCTACTCCATTTTAAAAAATATTTATCCCTTTTACTATTTATAGCATTCTTCGTGTAGCAGGCCAATAAGAATTGTACTCAGTGATCCAGATGTGGCCTTACCATTCCCTTGTACAACCACAGCATAATGCCCCAATTCGTTTTCTCAGTGCTCACGCCTTCTTCAAGCCCTGTATACCTGCCACTCCACTTTCAAGGAAGTAAGTAGCTGGTCCCTGTATCTGTCTGTTCAATAACTCTCCCCAGGTACCTACCGTTAAGTGACTAAATCCTGCCCTGGTTTGTCCAACAAAATGCAATGTCTCACATTTATCTGCATGAAGCTCCGTCTACCATACCTTAGGCTACTGACCCAGTCGATCAAGATCTCATTGTTCTCTTAGATAACCTTCTTCACTGTCCATTATCACACAGTTTTTTCGTATCGTAAGCAAACTACCCATGGTTCCTATATTGTCATCCAAATCTTTGACGAAAACAATGAACAACAGCAACTTTGTCACTGTGGCACTTCGCTGGTCACTAGCGTCCAATTTGAACAACTAATCTCTCCCAGTGCCCTCGGTGTTTTACTGTCAAGCCATTTTTGAATCTGATTGGCCAGCCCTCCCTGCTCCCCCATGATCCTTAATCAATCTACCAAACAGAATTTTGTTGGGCCTCACTAAGGTGTACGCAGATAACTTATGCTGTTTACATTCCCCTATCTTCGAGGTCACCTCTTCAAAAATTGCAATCTAGTTTGGGAGACACTCTTTCTCACACATAAAAGCATGCTGACTATTATGGCAGTCCTTGCCTTTCGAAATGCATGTAAATCCTACCTCTGAGAATCTTCTACTAACAGTTACCCACACCTGACATCAGACTCACCAGTCTGTAGTTCCATGGGTTTTCCTTGCAGCCTTTTTCAATATATGATGTAAAAACGTTAACTGTTTTCCAATCTTCCAACACCTCACCCGTAGCTGTCAGTGGTACACATTTAATTAGAAAGAACTGCAGATTCTGCAAATCAGACACAAAGTCAGAAGGTACTGCGAAAGCTCAGCAGCTCTGGCAGAATCTGTGCAGAAAAATCAGAACTAAAGTTTCAGGTCCAGTGATCCTTCCTCAGAACTATGACGAATGACATGAATATCTCAGCTAGTGACCCCGCAGTTTCTTCCCCAGCTTTCTGCAAAGGACTGGGATACAGGTGAACAGATCCCGGGTATTTATCTACGATTATGCATTTTAGGACCTCCAGCATTTCTTCTTCTGTAATGTGGTCACGTTTCAAAAATCACTTCATTTTATTTCCCCAGGTTCCCTCGCTTCCATGTCTTTCTTCACAGTAAATACTGACGTGATATATTCATCTGGAATCTCACCCATGGAACAGTAGCAGGCTGTCAGGCAGCGGGGGAGGGCGATTCCTTGTGAGGAGTGTGAGCCTGGCATTGCCAGGCACGTATGGGCTGTTCTGTTGAACTGATGTCTCTATTTCCGTGTTTTTTTTCCTCTTTTACAGGAAGGGCTTCAATGTTTTACTTTTTAACTTTCTTTTCTTTATCTTCTGCTTTGTAACAAGATTCTGTACATGAGAGGCGGGTGTGTGGAATTTTGTACATCCGATTATGTCACCTGTGCAAACATGCAAACTTTTCACTGTGTCATGTGAGTACGTGAGACAATGACACTACTAAACCTAATTAATCTCCTGTGAAACTACATATACATCGCTGTTTGATTTAAAGGGGACCCTATCCTCTCTTTACTTTCTCGTCTACCTTTAATATACTTACATAATCGCTTTCCAATTCCCTTAACTTTATCAGCTACAGCTATCTCATGCTTTCTTTTAGCCCTTCTGATTTCCCTGGTAAGTGTTCTACTTCACCCCGTAAGCTAAAGGGATTCATGATCCCAGCCGCCTATTCCTGATATACACCTTATTCCTTTCCCATGACTGGACCATCAATGTCCCCTGTCATGTCTTGTTCCCTACTCTTCACACTGATTTGAACATGCTGTCTCTGAGCTCTCACGATCTCGCTTTTGAAAGTCTCCCACTTGCCAGATGTACTTTTATCTGAGAACAGCTTCCCCCGAATCATCTTTTGAAAGTTCTTGCCCAATAAGGTCACAAGTGGCCATGTCCCAATTTGCAATATTAACTTGTGAAACAGGCCTATTCTTTTCCAGAACTATTTTCAAACGAATAGAATCTGGTCACTGTTCCGAAACTGCTCGCAGTTTGTGTGTGTGTGTGTGTGTATGTCTGTGCGTCTGTTTGTGGAGGTGCGCATGTGCATGTTTGTGAATCCATTGAAATGGGAATCAAAATGCCCCTTCTCTCCCTCTGTTAAACCTCTTGTGTTTCAAGTGATGTATTGCCATCCTCTGCTGGCAGCCGCAGGCCATATCAGAAGCAGCAATTATGTTGGGAAAAGGCACCAACGTCAGTGACTCTCTCAGCTTTGAATTAAATTCACTACATTGTCACGTGCACACAAATGAAAGCAGTGAAATTTTAGTTATGTCTTCGCTTATGACACCATCTCAGGTGCGATTAATCTCGGGACACACTCTTCAGTATTTGGTGCAGAAGAATAATAAGGTAAAAAGAACGGATTCGAATTACTGACACTAACAGGAGAAAATGAGGACTGCAGATGCTGGAGAACAGAGCTGAAAATGTGTTGCTGGAAAAGCGCAGCAGGTCAGGCAGCATCCAAACAGCAGGAGAATCGACGTTTCGGGCATGAGCCCTTCTTCCTGCTCGTCAATTCTCCTGCTTCTTGGATGCTGCCTGGCTTGCTGCACTTTTCCAGCAACACATTTTCAGCTACTGACCCTGACCCCCAAGTGTATGCCAGCAACGAGTTTGTAGACCACACTAGGGCTCGTGTGTAGAACACACCAGGTCCAGTCTCCAAACGCCTCAGACCCAGTGTCCAGGACGCACCAGCCCAGTCTCCAAAACACACTAATCCCAGTCTCCAGGCCGCACTGTGCATGAAATCGCGAGGCCTTGACACCTTAAGCAAGCCACTGTTTTGGGATTCACCTTCACCATTACCATTGGAGTCGCTTTAAAAATTAAAAGTTTGTGAAGGAAAAATACACCAGAAAGCAAACTAAAAATGAGAGACACAAAGTGGGTGGAAGCAGATGAGTTCTTACCCTGCCGCCATCCTTCATATTTCACGCTGTTTCCTTTCATATTTCACGCAGCATATTTCACGCTGTTTCCTTCTTCCATATATAGCTTGGCGACTCAGACCAGTTTTGTCCGATTTCTTGCAATGCTGTCCATGAAATATGAACAGAGGGAAATGAACATGACTATTACTATGGTGCATGCTGCCATTGGCTTTATTTCAGGACTTTATGATCCATTCTCACTGCAATTTGGAAAAGTACATCAAAACACAATGAAGGTTAGACAAATTGCTATTAACTTCATCTGAACCTCTTCCAAAGTGCTTCACTCAGAGTGGCCTGGATGCAATCGTACTGCTGCGGTCAGCATATCAACCATTGCTGGAGAGTTTTTTGTAGATTAATTCACGGCATAGCTCCCAATGCTGGACAGACATCCCTTCCGGATTTACAGATCAATACACTGCTGCCATCTACACAGTTTTCCACACTTAGCAATTTTCTAGGTTGAACCGAGCACAGCTTGATCTATGCAGTGGTGTGTCTTGACGACACAGGCCGTCTTGGTTAATGGCTTTCTGTGGTGGATTGAGAAATGATATAACTAACCAATTGAGTTGATCTGACACTGCGTTTTATTTATGTTCTCCTCCTTGTGTTTGGAACCTCCGCCTCTCATTCTATTAATGTTGCAGTGTGCCCATGTACAGTACATCATGTTTGTGAATTCAGACTGTTTATGACAGCAGCCACAATCTCTTTATTCAGAAGCAGTCAGCAATTCCCATCGTCTTTGTGTCGTCACGTAGAAAGAAAGGATGGCCTCTAGGATAAAAGCCGACCCCTTGGCACATATTTCAAAACACGCTCCCCCTCACTACTTCACACCGCCAAGCAACCACATGAAAATATTCAGTGAGTAATGAGAGCAATGGGACCACTAGAAACATCAGGGAGCAGACTATCAGGGAGATGGAATAATACTTCCCATGTCAGAACTGGTCAGACTGAACCTTCCAGTAACCACTGTATCGCTGAGTCCAGTAATCTCTTTCCGTTTCGGTGGCATACTGCATTTCATTCTTACTGAAAAGTTCAAAGGTTCACGTGATCTTCCAGCTGCCAAATTATTGTCCTATGCTTATCCAATCAGAGTGCCTCGACCACTTTTTGAAAACTTCAGTTCCTAACTTTCTTAGTTAGAATACATCTTTTGCATTTATATAAATCTTTGATATGGTTTGCAAATAGCATTGGTCACTCTGTCATTGTAGTCGTTGATTTGTGTTAAAATGATAAAAATCGATTTATCCCTAATTTATCCCTGTTTCCTGCTCAATGACCTGTCCTCCCCCTTCACATGTAGCGACTTTGGAATGCTGAATATTCCCTTTTAATTTCCTGTGTAACAGCCAAGAGAGGAAAAAAAGATCAGTTCCAATTGCTGATTAAAAGGCTTGAATGGTGAATGGCCTCATTCCGTACCCATGTAAAACTCTCGATGGGCTGAATAGCCTGCTTCAGTATATGCGCAGTAAAGAATGTTGCTGAATATTTTGGAACAATCAGTGAACAGCCTACTTCTGACCTTTTGATGGAGGGAAGTGCATCAATGCTGCAGTTGCTGATGAACTGAATTAACTGACGGATTCCCAGTTTCCATTTGCTTAGACCTTTAGAAGAATGTCCTACATCACAGGAGGTAGTGACACTTAACACAGTGGGCAGTACCTTCAGAATGAGACTGAGACATTCTCTCCATCTGGACTGTCTGTTCGGTATTCCTACAGAAGTTGTCAGAGACAGATCCATCTGTGCCAAGGTGTATGTTGTGTATGCCTCCTTCTTGTCGTTTCCCCCATCACTTCCCACAGTCCGGCTGCTGCGTATTAGAGGCTTCTGTCTGCTCAGTCAGTGGTGGATCTATCGAGACACGCTTTGTAATGGACATTGAAGTCCCACATGCTGAGTGTGTTCTGTTTCCTTGTCACCCTCAGTGCTTCCACTGAGGAACTGAGTTATCACCAAGCGGTGGTGTGTAAACAAAATAGATGCCGACCATCAGGAGATTTTCTGGACCTGTTACCATGAGATTTCACGATTTCTGGAATCAATGTTGGGGAATTGCAGGTTAACCCCTTTCCTGACTGTATCCCCGAGGATTTTCCCACCACTGGTGGGTCTGCCTGCCCGCAGGACAGGATATTGCCTGGGATGGTGATGGAGCTTCATTCAATATTACCCATTAGACATGATTCTGTGAGTATGGCAGTATCAGACTGTTTCCTGACCAGTGGTAGTAAAACACAACCCGTCAGGCAGAATCACACGAGCTGGACAAACGATATTTCTGGCATAAGCCCCTTATCACGGATGAGGCTTGTGTGTCATTTGGGGCGGGGGAGTTCGAGAAAGAAATGGGAGGAGTGCTGGGGCTGGGGTCTAGGTAGCTGCGAATGCGATATGAAGATGGATCTGAGGGAGTAGTTGATAGTTTAGAAAATATAGTCGAGGGAATCGATGGGAAAGGCGATGGACTTGTCAAGAGGGCGGTGCCGAGTTGGAGACTTGAGACTCGGATAATACTGGGCGAGAGGAAATGAGAAAATTCGTGAAATCCACATTAACACAGTGGGATTGCAGGATCCCATGTTTAAGATGAGACGTTCTTCCTCCAGTCATCGTGTGGTTCGGGATTGTTGATGGAGGAAGGCCACGGCCTGCATATCCTTGGTGGATTGGGAGAGGGTGTTGAAATTTTCACCCACGGGTCTCGGTTCGTGCGAGTGTCCCAAAGACGTGCTCTGAAATGATCCACAAGTTGGTGCCCTGGCTCCCCAACGTAGAGGTGATGACATTGTGTGAAACGGATGCAGTAGATGACCAAGTGTGGAAGTGCATGTAAATTTGTAACATATGTGGAAGGGTTCTTTGGGGTATTCGACGGAGGTGAGGGGGTAGGTGTGGGCACAGGTTTTGCAATAATAGCGGTGGCAGGGAAATATGCCAGAATTTGGGTCTAGGAATGGTGTCACCATGGAGTTAAAAAGGTTATCACAAAGGGAATGGTATCCCCAAAACGTTGATAGGGGTCGGGAGGGAAATATATCTCTGGAGATGGGTCTTTTTGTCTGTGGTGGAAGTGATGGAGGATGATGCGAAAGATACGGTGTGAGGTGGGTTCGCAGGTAAGGACCGGGAACATTCTGTCCTTATTGCAATTGTGGGCGGAGTTCGAGGGCAGAGGTGCACAAAGTGGATGAGAGGCGCTAGAGACGATCATTGATTATGTGGGAGGCGAAATGCGGCATTGGAAGAAAGAGGATATCTGGGATGTTTTAAGGTGGAATTGGTCATCCTGGGAGGAGATGGGGCCGTTGTGGAGTAATTACGAATAATGGAAGGCATTTATTCCAGCAGGTAGATTGGGAGGATGTGTAGTGGACGTAGCTGCAGGAGTCGGTGAGTCAGTCGTAGATGTCCGTTTTGAGACGGTCACCAGAGATGGAGATGCAGATGTAAGGAAGGACAGGGAGGTGACCGGGATGGTACAGGTGAACTTGGGTTTGGGATGGAACGTGTTGGTGAAGTTGATAACCTGTACAACCTTCTCGTGGGAGCCCGAAATGGCGCCGATAAATTCATTAAAGTAGCGGCAAAAAAGGTGGGGAATGTTGCCAGTGTAACTGTGAAGTTTCCCCGCAGCATTCTGCACAAAACATTCTGTCTGTACCTGGAATTCGCTAGAAAATACTCTAACCATCATTCTCTGTAACATTCTACCCCGAACATGAGATGGGAACGGCCGGACGGCAGTAAAATGAAAGAAATGATAATATCGCAAGTGAAGAGGCCCTGTTGCAGGGTGAGGGAGACACTGTTACGAAGTCCCCACAGGCAGTTAAAATGGTGAATACGTTGTCCCTCCGTTTACACTTGTACACTGAGCAAGATCGATCACAATTGAATCTAAAAGTCAGAAATTTCCTAACTCCATTTGTCTTCAAGGAACTGGGAGACAATCTTCACGAAAGCAAGGTTTCACTCTCCGTGTTAGAATATGGGAAAAAAGTGAACTGGGTCTGCTCTCCAACGATCGAGTATGTGGGAGTTTCCTCGAAATCATCTGTTCCTTTGGATGTGTCTCAGTATGTTTGAGGAGAGAATGTTTCTTGTGGTTTATATTACATTTCTGTCAGAAATTCAGATCTTCACATTTGTCATTTCAGCTCCAACTGTTTTAATAAATCCCAGAATACTGTGACACATTTGAAAATCTCACTCTGTCCTCAATCAAACAAGTCACTTTTCCGCCATATTGATGTACAATGTGTTTTTTACCTTCCCCACAGCTAACGTAGTGACGACCAACGTCCTGCTTTATAAAGATTGTGGATTGTCCCCATGTGTCAGATGTTATCTGGCGGCCATGGCAGTGGCGGATCTACTGGTCATTATCCTCGATCTGATATTGAGACACATTCCCATTGTTTATCGGGAACAGTTTTATTTCATGTGGGACATTCCCGTGTGTAATATCCACGCTGTCCTGCTTTATGCAGCCACTGACTGTTCTGTCTGGTTCACCGTCACTTTCACCTTTGATCGTTTTGCAGCCATTTGTTGCCAGAAGCTTAAAAGGAAATATTGCAGTGAGAAAACGGCGGCTGTTGTTCTGGAAACAGTGACCGTGCTGAGCTGTTTAAAAAATATTTTCTGGTATTTTATGTTCTCAGGTCAATATCGGCTGGCGAACCAGCCCTGGTTTTGTAAAGTAACAGACGGTGTTCATTTCTCCCCTTTCTGGGTGGCAATCGAGTTCCTCCACCACATTCTAACCCCAGCTCTCCCATTTCTCCTGATCCTGCTGCTCAATGTTTTCACCGTCAGACACATTTTAGTGAGCAGCAGAGCCCGCAGGAGACTCAGAGCTCACACCAGTGGGGACGCTCGGTTTGACACAGAAATGAGCAATCGCAAAAGATCTATCATTTTACTCTTTGTGATCTCGGGCAATTTCATCATGTTATGGTCAATATTAATGATGCGTTCCATATGGTACCGGATGGATGTGATTGGGCGTCGACCTGTGACTGTACATGGCTTTTTGAAAGAACTGGGCTTCATGCTGCAGCTCCTCAGTTGCTGCACAAACACCGCAATTTATGCTGTGACACAGACAAAGTTCAGACAGCAGCTGAAGAATGTGCTGAAATATCCCTTCACCCAAATATATCAATCAATCAGATGCACATATAAATCAATGCATCCGGGAGACTCTCATTTTAGTTGAATTTTTCAGCGATGAAGCAACCTGTCGCTTTTGTTTCAGCCCGTGGGTAGCGCGGGTTTGTTCATCCTTGTCCGACAGGCTGGTTACAGGGACATTTCAATGATTCTATCAACTCAGGTGCCAGTAAGTCAAGGCACCATCCACTGACTGTATCGATCACTTCAAATTATAAACAATAAAAATATGCATTAAAATTACCGAGCAGCAGAGTGAAGTATATTGTTGTTTGTCATTGTTTTGAAGAAGCTGAGCTGGACAGAGGCAGAGTCAGCCACAAGTCTGAGTCCTTGGGGAAGGGGAGGGAACCGGGGCCTGAGCTCAGGAGTTCGATTTAAGTCGCTCTGTCACTGCTTTCACCTCTGGGTCCCCCCACCGACCTGGTCTTCGGCACAGTTCATCTCTCTACGCCGTTGCCGCGATCTCCAATCAACCTCATCTGTCTCTCGCTTTCTCTATCACTGCCTCCCTCACGAATCCTTCATTTACACACAGTCCCAAATTTATCTCCCCCATTATTTCATCTCATTTTCCTCCCTCACTCCCTGTGTGCACTCGCCCTTTCTCTCCACTCTCACTTTCACTTCCATTTCTTGCCACCCCACTTTTTGTCTCGCTCTCTTACCTCCATGGTTCCGCCACCCTTTTGCAGTCTTCTCTCTCTCCACCACCATCTCCCTAACTCTGACTACCACCTTTATATTCCTCCCCCATTTTCTCCCTACTCACACTCAGAGAGAAACGGAGTGAGGGCGGGGAGAAAGCGACACTCAGAGGGAGATGGTGAGAAGAAGTCACACAGAGGGAGAGGGAGAGAGAGGGCGCAGAGTGTGCGGAGAGAGAGGATACGAGAGAGAGGGAGAGAGAGGTAGCGAGGCAGCGAGGACCGGGGAGGGAGGATCGAAGAGGAAAAGAGGCCGAAAACAGGCGGGGAGGTCGCGAGAGAGCAGAGAGAGAGAAAGTGAGGGGTGAGCAAGAGAGGAAGGAGACAGAGCGGGAGTGGAGGCTAGAAAAGGGGGGGAATGTGTAGGAAGAGAGTGAGAGCGGGATCAGGAGAGAGAGAGATGGAAGCGGGAGACAAAGTGGGAATGCAGGAGGGAGAGACAGTGGGCAGGGAGGGAAGGATAGAGAGAACTGGAAAGAACGGGAAGATAATGGGAAGGGGATGGAGAGAGGGAGAGCGAGAGAGAGGGGTAGAGAATGGGTGACAGAAAGTGGTAAGAGGGAACCAGAGAGAGTGGGAATAAAGAGGGTAGAGAGAATGCGACGGGAGGTAGATGTACGGAGAGGAGGGGAGAGATTGGGAAGTGGGGAGACAGAGGAATAGAGGGAATGGGTGTGGGAGAGAGGGAGAGAGGTAGCGGGAGGGAGGCAATGAGGTAAAGGGAGAGAGAGTGTAGGGAGGTGGAGAGGGAAGAGAGAAATTGCGGGGAGAGTGAGCGGGTGGGGAGAGGTGGTGGAGAGAAGGAAAGGGAAAGAGGGCAGAGAGATGGAAAAAGACGGTTAGGGCTGACGCTGTGGAGCGAGAGAGAGGCGGAGACAGAGTGAATGAAGAAGGCACGGCGGAGACTGAGGGAGAGCAAAGCAAGATGGTGAATGGGGAGAGAGTGAGGGAGGACTGAAAGAAAAATGAGTGAGAGAGATTGCCCGGAAGGGAAGGTAGGAGAGAAATGATGGGTTGGAGAGAGCGTGGGATGAGTAAAAGAGGCAGCTCGAGGAAACCGAGAAGGGAACCGAGTTGGAGGGAGGTGGTCAGAGAGAACGAGCAGGGTGGGAGAGAGAAAGACAGAGGAAGATGGTAAGAGCGGGAAGGAAAAGCTATTGAGAGAGACAGGGAGGGGGGTTAGAGAGAGAGGGAGGGTAAGAGAAGGGGAAAGAAAGTGCAAAGAGTGAGAGAGGCAGATGGAGGGAGAGAGAGAGAGACGAAGAGTGCTGGGGTTACAGGGAGAGAGGTTGAGAGAAAATAGATGGGGGCGCAGAGAGCGAGGGAGGTGGAAGAGAGAGGGAGGTGAGAAGGAGAGAGAGGGAGAGGAGAGAGAGTTCGGAGCAGAACACGCAGCTAGGGGAGAGAGAAAGAGAGATACAGAGGGAGGGGAAAGAGAGAGGACAGTCTGTTGCTGAAAAAGGTAGATGGGGTAGAGAGAAGAGAGGGAGAGAGGGAGGGGAGACAGAGAGAAAAAGAGAATGGGGAGCGAGAGAGAGGAGGTGAGGACATAGAGGGCTGGGTGGAGAGAAGGAGGCAGATGGGAAGAGAAACCTGGGGGAATGATCGAGTGGGAAAGAGCGGGCGGTAGTGTGAGAGACAGTGAGACATTGTGAGGTGAAGGGTGAAAAGAGGGAATGGGAAAGTGGGAGAGAGGAACGAAGGCATAGATGGAAGAAAGCAACTGAGGGGGGTAGAAAGAGACACGGGTGGGCGAGGGGGAGAAAGAGAGGGAGATGACAGAGAGGGGCTGAGCTGAGGAAGAGAGGCAGAGTACACACAAAGACAGGCAGCAGAGAAGAGAGAGAGTCTGAGGGACGAGATATAAATACACGTCAGAGAAAGAGAAGGAGGTGTATCGAGTGATGCAGGGTTTTGGATAATGAGAATGGGAATCGAAAGGGAGTGAGGGGGAGGAGAGATCATTTAGACGGTTAGAGAGAGGAAGACAGATGGACGGCTGTGGAGAGAGAAGGCAAATGGCGAGAGAGGAAGAGAGCGCTGTCGGGAACGAGGGAGACAGAAAGAGAAAGTGGGGTACAGAGAGCAGGAGGAGTTTACAGAAAGGGGGACGAGCACAAAAGAATAGAGAGAGGAGTCAGAGGGTTAGAGGGTGATGGGAGACAGGGAGGTGGCGAGAGAAAGGGAGGGGAAAGAGAGACTGAGGAGTGAGAGGGAGGGGGAGAGGGACTAATGGGCACAGACACATGGGGAGTACGAGCGGGAGGTGGCGACACAGAGTGGCAGAAGTGGAAAAAGACAAACACGGAGGATCGGAGAGATGGGGACATGTTGCAGAGAG
Source organism: Chiloscyllium punctatum (assembly GCF_047496795.1). Lineage (NCBI taxonomy): Eukaryota > Metazoa > Chordata > Chondrichthyes > Orectolobiformes > Hemiscylliidae > Chiloscyllium > Chiloscyllium punctatum. The sequence continues at coordinate 32,829,544 of NC_092773.1, forward strand.
GGGGAGGGGGAGCGAGACGGAGTGGCGAGTGGGAAAGTGGGCGAGAGAGAGATGGAAGGTGCAGAGAGAAAAGGAAAGAAACTGAGAAAGCGAGATAGCGAGGCTGAGAGCGGGTGGAGAAAGAGTGGCAGCATGGAGTGAGACAGACAGGAAGAGTGAAAGATATTGAGAGGTGATAATGCTAGGGGAAGCGGGATGACAGAGCGAGAAGAGAGGCACCAGAAGCGAGACAGTTGGAGTAGATAGATCGCGAAGGAGATCGAGAGAGAGTGACATGGGCGGACAGACAGAGGGTGGAAGAGCAAGAGTGAGGGCGGGGGTACAGAGTGAAGGAGGGCACGAGAGGGGCTAAATGATGTTTCCGAAAGACAGTGGGGAGGGAGGGAGAGGAGAAAGAGATAGAGAGAGAATGGTTAGAGGAAGGGGTGGAGACAGGAATGAGAGGGGAAACACAGAGAAGGATGGGGTGACGAGTTAGATGGGGAGGAAGAAAGAGGGAAGTGGGGGAGCGAGAGAGAGCGAAAGAGACGTAGGGAGACAGAGAAGGAGACGGACATAATTAGATCGAGTGAGAGAAAGGAGGCAGTGAGAAGCGAAAGAGAAGGGAAGAGAAGGGGAGGGGAGAGAAAGGGATAGGGAGGCTGAGGAGAGGGAGGCGTTAAGAGAGAAACCAGGGATTGGGGGAGTGAGAGTATGGGGATGGAATGAGCGGGAGAGAAACAAAGAAGGGGAGAGAGTCGGAGACAGGGGCGGTTTAGAAAGCAGGAGATAAGTGACACAGATCGGAAAGGTAAAGAGTGAGTGGGAGACCGAGTTAGGGGTGTAAGTGGGAGATGGAGAGATTGGGGACAGAGAGAATGGGGAAGAGCGACAGAGCGGGGCCGAGACAGAGTAAGAGGAAGGGGAGAGAGAGTTGCGGAGCGTCGACTGATTTGGGAGAGACAGACGGAACGAGAGAGAATGAGTGGATAGGAGGAAGAGAGAGAGACGGCGGGGGAGAGTGAAAGAGACAGGCGACAGAATAGGGGTGAGAAAGAGGGACCGAACATAGAGAGGGCGTGCAGAGAGAGAGTGAGGCAAAGTGAGAGAGATAAAGATAGGAAGGCTGGGAGAGTTGGGAGAAAGACAGAGAGTGGATGAAAAGACAGAGAGAGTGAGGTGAAGAGGGAGGGAGAGGAAGGGGATAGAGAGAAGTGAAGAGCGAGAGAGATAGAGAGGCGAGAAACAGGGAGTGGAAGTAAAGAAAGAGGGAGACAGAGGTGGAGTGTGTGAGGAAGAGGTGAGAGAGAAGTGGCGAGAAAGAGGGAGGGGTCAGAAAGAGACGGAAAGTGCAGAGTGAAAGAGAAGGAAAGTGGGAGAGAGGCAGGCTTGGAGACATGGGAACAAAGAGAGGCCGGATGGAGAGAGAAAGACAGGTAGATGGAACAGAGAGAGACAGACAGAAACAGAGAGATATCGAGAGATATTGAGGCCTAGAGAGAGAGTAGAGAGAGGGAGGAGTGGAGAGAGAGATGCAGGTGAGACGAACGAAATAGAGATGTGGGGACAACGTAGGTTAAAGAGAGAGGGAGGGGAGAGAGACAGATAGGGAGAAGTTTACTGAGAGTGAGTTGGGAGAGAGAGGGAAAGGGGGAGTGAGAGACAGGGATACGGAGAGAAAGAGCGGCGAGGAGATTAAGAGAGGAGTGGAGATGGGGAGAGTGAGAGCGAGAGAGAATGTCAGCAAGATAGAGATAGGAGCTGAGAGATACTGAGGGTAAAAAGAGAGAGAGGTAGGGATGCTGGGAGAGAGAGCGGACAGAGAAAAGTGGGTGGAGAGAGAAAGAGAGGGAAGGAGAGTGAAAGAGAGTGTGGCAGGATGGTAAAGAGCGTGAATTACGTGGTGGAGACAGATAGAAGTGGACAGAGAATGAGAGTGAGGGAGGAGAGAATACAGAGACGGGGGAGGAGAAAGAAAGGGAAGGGCAGAGAGAGGGATAGGGAGGCTGGACAGAGGGGGATTGAGAGAGAGAGGGAAGTGGGCGAGTGAGAGGGAGGGGATGAAGAGAGTGAGAGAGAGAGAGAAGGAAGGGGAAGAGAGTCGCTGGGGAGCTAGTTAAGAGAGGCTAAAAGGAGAGAGGATGAGGATGAGATATAAAAGCTGAAAGAGAGAGAGAAAGGAGGGGATAGACAGTTAAAGTGGGAGTGGGAGATAGAGAAGTTGAGAGAGTGAGGTGGAAGAGGAAGAGGGAATGATTGGGGACAGAGAGGGGGGGAAAGCGAGAGAAGGAGGTGAGAAAGGGTGAGTGGGAGAAGGCAGAGAGGGATATGGCAGGGGGGAATGAGAGAGAGAGAGGCGAGAGAGAAGGGGTGAGAAAGAGGGAGACGCCAGAGATAGAGGGATGGTGCAGAAGAGAAAAGGAGGGAAAGTAGGAGAGAGAAGGAGGCTTGGAGAGTGGGAGAAAGAGCGTGAGGGTGCAGAGACAGAAAAAGTGAGTGGGAGAGAATGAGGGATGAGGGAGTAAATAAGCGAGTGGAGAGAGACGGTGGGAGAGAGAGGCAGTGCAGAGAGAGCCTTAGGGGTGGAGAAAGAGAGGCATATGGGGAGTGAGATGAAGAGGAGGGGACCGAGACAGGGAAAATTGAGATGGAGAGAGAGAAAGAGAAGAAGGGAAGGAAACAGACGGAGGGATTGGGTGTAAGAGAGATAGTGGTAGGGCCAAAGAAACAGAGAGAGAGGGGGTGTTAAAGAGAGACAAAGGGGGAGAGTGGGAGATTGAGGGATGTGAGAGGTATGGGGACGGGGAGGACGAGAGAGAGGCGCGGAGATGGAGTGGGGACGGATAGACAGAAATTGGGAAGTGGGTGGGGGAGAGAGAGACAGGGAGGTGGGGAGAGACAGAACGGAGGGAGAGAGTGGGACAGGTGTAGAGAGAGAAAGGGGCAGAGAAAGGGAGTGGCAGAGCGTGAAATGACGAGGATGAGGGGCGGAGAGAGAGGAAGGAGGAAAGAAAGATGGATGATGTGCAGAAGTGAAGGAACGGGAGAGAATGAAGGAGGGGAGGCATGATGATTAGAAGGGGAGAGAGGACGGAGAGAAGGAGGGAAGTGAACGAGCGGCAGCACAGGAGGAAGGTCGATCGTGAGGGGGAGAGTAAAAGGTATGGTGAGAAAGGGAGTGAGAGGGGAAAGAGATGCACAGCGGGGGAGAGAGAGAGATAGAGACAGGGAGAGAGGCGGACAGAGAGGGATGTTGGCTACAGAGGAGGATGAGGTGAGAGACAAAGAGCGATGGGGAGGGGGAGAAGATGGAAAGAGAGGTGTAAGACAAAGGGATAGGGGTAAAGGGGCGGGGAGAGACACGGAATGGAGGATATTGGGAGAGGGAGAGAGATGAGAAAGAGGGAGGGATGGAGAGAGAAAGAGATGGAGGAGAGAAAGGGAGATTGTCAGGGGTAGAGGGAGAGACAGGGAGATACGGAGCGGTGATGGAAAGAAATGGAAACGGAGGTGGAGAGGGAGGGAAAGAGAGCGCGGGCGGTGGTGAGAGACAGGGAGGGACAGGAGGGAGAGCAGCGAGAATGAAATAGAATGAGAAAGTGAGCGAGAGACGGAAACGTGAGGAACACAGAGAGAGATGAGGAGGAAGCGAGAGGGAGGGAGAGAGAGGGAATGGAGGGGTACAAGGGAGAGAATGAGAGAGGTACAAGAGGGAAGATTGGTGGGTACAGAAAGAGAGATGAACGGTCGAAAAGAGAGAGAGGGAATGTGGGAGAGATATGTGGGGAGACAAGTGGAGAGATGGAGCGGGAGAGAGTGTGGATAGTTTGGAGGGAGTAAGATTGTGGTAGAGAGGGAGGAAGTGAGGGGAGAGAGAGAGAGGGAAGCGGGAGAGATTAAGGGCAGGGGCGAGAGATTGGGAGTTGAGAGAGTATGGGGAGAGAGGACGAAGTAGAATGGGAGGGGAGGAGTGGAGACAGCGAAAGACAGAGAGGGGAAGAAAGAGACAGCGAAAGAGTGTGAAGGGAGTGAGAGTGAGGTAAGTGTGAGAGTGAATATTGGAGGGAGAGTCGGGGAAGAGAGGACGTGTAGAGTGATTAGGGAAGTGAAAGTATGAGGTGAGAGAGACCAAGTGGTGGAGAGAGCGGGTGAGAGCGAGATAGGGAAAGCGGAGAGGATGAGTGGAACGAGAGAAAAGAGTGAGAGGGAGAACGGGTTGGTGGTGGAAAGAGGAATGGGGAGAGAGGGGGAACGGGAGAGAGAAGGGTGTAGTGAGCGTGAGGGGGAGAGAGAGGGGAAGCGAGAGATGGTGGCAGAGAGAGTTCAAGAGAGACTGTGTAGGGGAGGGGGAAGGAGTGCAGCGAGGTATGTAGAGAGTGCAGGGAGACAGATTGGGAGAGAGGAAGTGGAGATAGGGAGGCGATAATAGGGGTAGAGAAGGTGTGTGGTGGGTGAGGAGAGACGGCAGGATGGGGAAAGAGAGTGAAAAGGCGATTGAGGAAGAAAGCAGGTGGGGCTCAGTGTGAGTGAGTGTGGGGGTTAGAGAGAGTGGGATGGAAGGAGAGACAGGAGAAGGTGAGAGGGAGAGGGGATGTGAGGAAGAGAGATGGGGAGAGCAGAGAGACAGAGAGAGGGATGGCTGGGAAAGATGGAGAGGGAGGACGAGAGAGGTGAGCCAAAGAGAGAAAGAGTGATATGGGAGGGAGAGAGAGATGGAGAGAGGGCGGAGAAAGAGCGTGGGCAAGAAAGGCAGGGAGACACAGAGGGAGTGGAAAGATAGAGAGGGACAGTGTGGGGTCGAGAGGGGGAGAGAGCGCAGTGGGGAGAGACAGAGAAGGGGAAGAGAGAGGGAGGGAAGAGAAAGGGAAATGGGAGAGAGCGTGGCAGAGAGTGCGAGTGCGTTACTAGGAGTGAAAGGCAGACAGGGAGAGCAGGAGGCTGGTTGAGACAGAGATAGAGGAGGAGCGAAAGGAGGGGAGATAGAGGAAGGCGGTAGATTGAGAGAGTGTGGGCTTGGCGGGAGGATGGGAGAGACAGTGGGAGAGAGCGGGCAGAGAGAGAGAGGTGGGGAGGAGGGACGAGATAGCGAGAGATGCAGAAGTGAGAGTGTGATGGCGAATTTGATGGGGGGAAGGTAGAGAGTGAGGGAGGTGGGCAAAGACGCAGTGAGGGAGAGAGAGGCGTGAGGGTAGATGGATAAAGACATGTAGGGTAGAGAATGAGGGAGGTGGGAGACAGTGAACGAGTGGAGGGTGGGAGAGGATGTAAATCGATGCATTGCGGAGAGAGACCAAGGGGTGGAGAGAGAGAGAGCCAGAAAGAGAAGAAGGGAAAGAAACATATGGACAGAGAGGGAGTGAGAGCAACAGGGCTCAGAGAGGCAGAGAATGAGGAGAGATAAAGATCGTCAAAGGGGAGAACGCGAAAATGAGGGGTGTGAGAGAGAAGAGGAGGGGGAGGAAGAGATGAAGGCCGCACCGCTGAGGGAGTGGGCTGCGAGAGAGAGAAATGGGGGAGGGTTAGGGAGAGAAGGGCACAGGGAAGTGGGGAGAGACAGAAAGGAGTGGGAGAGAGGGCTGGAGAGACAATGTGGCGAAAGACAGAGGGGCGGAGACTGAATGGGGATGACGGTAAGAGGCCGAGAGGCGGGGGGGAGTGAAGTGAGAGGGAGATCGGGGGGAGACAGAGGTAAATGGGGAGAGAGAAAGAGATAGTTGGAGGTAACGAGAAAGAGAGAGAAAGTGATGAAGTGTCAGGAGAGAAAGGGAGAGTGTCAGAGAGAGGGAGGTGGGAGAAAGCGTGATAGGGGGTGGAGGTGTGTGAGGCATTCAGAGGCAGAGACGAAGAGAACCAGCGAGAGAGGGGGCAATGCGGGAAGACAGAGAGATGGGGAGAGGGAGAGAGAGAAAGACAGTATAGAGAGGGAGGGGAATGATAGTGTGATCAAGCGAAAGGATGGGAGAGAGGAAAGGGCGAAAGACAGAGAGGGAGGCGGGCGGAAGAGAGAGAAAGTGACGAGGAAGGAGAGAGAGGGGAAGCGAGGCAGAGAGGGATTCGACAGGGTCAGGCGGAGGAGATGTGCAGGAGGGAAGAGGATGGGAGAGGTTTAAAGAAAAGAGAAGTGGAGAGGGAGGGAAATGAGGGTAGAGAAGGTAGGGGAGACAGAGAAAACGGGTGAAGAGAGAACAAGGGGAGAGGGACAGGGAAGAGGGCAGCGGAAGCAGAATGAAGGAGGGGGCAGAGAGGATCAGGGAGCGAAGAGAGACCACAGGGAGAGAGTGGGTGGAGAGAGGAATTGGGAGAGAGACTGGATGTGGAAGAGAGGGAAGGTGAGAGTGACTAGGAGTACAAAAGTGAGAGTGAGAAAAGAGGAAGAGAGACTGGAGTATTGGATGAAGAGAGGGAACAATAGAGACAAAGAATGGGTTGGGAGAGAGAAAGAAAGGGAATGGAGGGGCAGAGAGAGGGAGGAAAGTGGAGAGAGACGAGGGTGTGAGAGAGAGTTTGGGTGGTGAGAAGAATTCGTGGACTGGGGGTGGGTGAAATAGCCAGAGAGAGACACAGAGACAGAAGGAGAGAGAGACAGTCATGAGGGAGAGAAAGATAAGTAGGTGTAGGGGTGAGAGGGGAGCAAGAGGGAGTGTAAACAGAGAGTGAGGGAGAAGCGGGATCAAGGGGGAGAAAGAGGGAGAGGAGAGAGAGGTGGGGAGCAAAAGAAATTCTGCAGAGGAGTGAAAGAACAAAGGGGAGATAGAAAGAAATATGGGAGAGAGAGAAAGTGCGAGGGAGATAAGACATAAGGAAGTGGAGAACGATCGAGAGAGAGATGGAAGGGAGATAGAGAGATGAGCAGGGGCAGACAGATAGAGGGAGGGATGGAGGAGACGGCGAAGGAGGAGATTATGAGAGAATGGAAAGAAGAGAGGAAGGTGAGTGCGAGACAGCCTGAGAGAGGGAGAGCGAGATAAGGAGAGGAGGATGGGGAAGCACAGACTGAGGCGAGAGAGTGAGAGAAACGCATGGATTGAGAGAGTGAGACAGGCGGGGAGTGAGAAAGATAGAATTGGGGAGATACGATAGAAAGTAATAAAGGGAGCAGAGAGAGGGATGCAGAAGAGAGAGGGAGAGATTGAACGGTGACAGAGAGAGAGGGAGGTGAAGAAAGGGCGACGGCAGAGGTGAGAGATGGAGAGCAGGGGAAGACGGAGAGAGGGAAGAGTGAGAAGGGAAGAGAGCGGAATGGGGAGGGGTTTAGGATCATGACCGGTGGCTGACAGGGGGGAGGCGAGGTGGGACATAGAGAGAAAGAAATGGAGAGAGAGGGAGTGAGTGAGAGAGAGATAGAGGGTGATGGTGAGGGAGAAGGGGGAGTTAGAGGGAGTGAAAGAGATAAGGGGCAGGAGTTGGGGAGTGATAGACAGCAGGGAGACGAGAGAGGGATAGAGAGGGAGAGGCACTGAGAGGGAAGGCAGAGAGAGGGGAAGAGAAATACCGAGGGAAGCGGGAGGAGGGGAGATAACAAGGGAAGCTGGATAAAGAGAGATTTATTGGGTGGCTGGAGAAAGAGAGAGCCAGAGAGGGGAGAAGTGTGAGAGAAGGGAAAAGAGAGAGAGAGAGAGAGAGACAGATTGGAGTGGCAGATGGGAGATTGAGAGATGGGAAAGAGAGAGTCGAGTAAGATAGTTAGAGAAAGAGGGGCGGGTATATATAAAAAGAGCTGGAAGGGGGCAGACGGGGAGAGAGAGATGGGTGGTTGAGTGACAGGGATGGGAGAATGGGGAAAGACATACAGGAGTGAGAAAGAAAAGAGCCAGGGTATAGACAGAGTGGGGCAATCAGAAAGAGAGATAAAGAGAGTGAGACGCATGAGAGAGAGGGAAGGGGTGAGAAATGGAGTGGGGACATAGAAGGAGAGGTGGAGAGAGGGAGAAATGTGCGGGGAAGCGAGTGGGAGACAAAGAGAGGGAAGGGAGTGAGAGAGTGACTGGGTTAGAAGGAGGAAGGCAGGAAGATATGAAGTGGGGGAAGTGAGGGACAGGTTGAGTGAGAAATTGGAAGGAATGGGAGAGGGTAGAGATAAATAGAGAGAGAGGGGAAGAAAGGGAACACCAGGGGGAGAGAGACAGACAGTGGGGAGAGCGACAGAGGGATTGGGATGGGGTAGACAAGGAAGCGTGTAGCAAGTGGGACGCCGCTGATCGAGGGAACAGGGGACTGGCAGTGAGAGAAAGAACGACGGAACGTTGCTCTCTTAGAGAGAGAGAGGATGCATAGAGAGGGTAAAGTTGAGAGGGAGATGGGAGAGAGAAAGGGGAGAGACAGAGACAGAGAGGGAATGGAGTAGATGAAGAGAGTGGGAGGGGGAGAGCGAGGGGAGAGAAATGGAAATGGAGGGGAGAGAGAGGGAAGAGAGAGCGGCATAAAGGGAGGGAAAATAGTGTGGGAGGGGGAGAGAAAGTGGGGAGAAAGAGAGAATGGGGAGAGAGGGGAGAAAAGGTAGATGGGGGAGGGAGTTAGAAGGAGAGGTGAGGTGAGCGCGAAAGAGTGAGAAGCGAGATAGAACGAAAGAGGAGGGAAACGAAACTTCAGAAAGTGATGGAGAAATGGTGAGGTGTGAGCGTGAGGGGAGGGACCGAGTTGGGGAGAGTCAGAGTGAGGAAGGGGGAATGAGATGGAGGGGAGAGTCAGAGGGAGGAAGGGGGAATGAGATGGAGGGGAGAGTCAGAGGGAGGAAGGGGGAATGAGATGGAGGGGAGAGTCAGAGTGAGGAAGGGGGAATGAGATGGAGGGGAGAGTCAGAGGGAGGAAGGGGGAATGAGATGGAGGGGAGAGTCAGAGGGAGGAAGGGGGAATGAGATGGAGGGGAGAGTCAGAGGGAGGAAGGGGGAATGAGATGGAGGGGAGAGTCAGAGGGAGGAAGGGGGAATGAGATGGAGGGGAGAGTCAGAGGGAGGAAGGGGGAATGAGATGGAGGGGAGAGTCAGAGGGAGGAAGGGGGAATGAGATGGAGGGGAGAGTCAGAGGGAGGAAGGGGGAATGAGATGGAGGGGAGAGTCAGAGGGAGGAAGGGGGAATGAGATGGAGGGGAGAGTCAGAGGGAGGAAGGGGGAATGAGATGGAGGGGAGAGTCAGAGGGAGGAAGGGGGAATGAGATGGAGGGGAGAGTCAGAGTGAGGAAGGGGGAATGAGATGGAGGGGAGAGTCAGAGGGAGGAAGGGGGAATGAGATGGAGGGGAGAGTCAGAGGGAGGAAGGGGGAATGAGATGGAGGGGAGAGTCAGAGGGAGGAAGGGGGAATGAGATGGAGGGGAGAGTCAGAGGGAGGAAGGGGGAATGAGATGGAGGGGAGAGTCAGAGGGAGGAAGGGGGAATGAGATGGAGGGGAGAGTTAGAGGGAGGAAGGGGGAATGAGATGGAGGGGAGAGTCAGAGTGAGGAAGGGGGAATGAGATGGAGGGGAGAGTCAGAGGGAGGAAGGGGGAATGAGATGGAGGGGAGAGTCAGAGTGAGGAAGGGGGAATGAGATGGAGGGGAGAGTCAGAGTGAGGAAGGGGGAATGAGATGGAGGGGAGAGTCAGAGGGAGGAAGGGGGAATGAGATGGAGGGGAGAGTCAGAGTGAGGAAGGGGGAATGAGATGGAGGGGAGAGTCAGAGGGAGGAAGGGGGAATGAGATGGAGGGGAGAGTCAGAGGGAGGAAGGGGGAATGAGATGGAGGGGAGAGTCAGAGGGAGGAAGGGGGAATGAGATGGAGGGGAGAGTCAGAGGGAGGAAGGGGGAATGAGATGGAGGGGAGAGTCAGAGGGAGGAAGGGGGAATGAGATGGAGGGGAGAGTTAGAGGGAGGAAGGGGGAATGAGATGGAGGGGAGAGTCAGAGTGAGGAAGGGGGAATGAGATGGAGGGGAGAGTCAGAGGGAGGAAGGGGGAATGAGATGGAGGGGAGAGTTAGAGGGAGGAAGGGGGAATGAGATGGAGGGGAGAGTCAGAGGGAGGAAGGGGGAATGAGATGGAGGGGAGAGTTAGAGGGAGGAAGGGGGTATGAGATGGAGGGGAGAGTCAGAGGGAGGAAGGGGGTATGAGATGGAGGGGAGAGTCAGAGGGAGGAAGGGGGAATGAGATGGAGGGGAGAGTCAGAGGGAGGAAGGGGGAATGAGATGGAGGGGACAGTTAGAGGGAGGAAGGGGGTATGAGATGGAGGGGAGAGTCAGAGTGAGGAAGGGGGAATGAGATGGAGGGGAGAGTTAGAGGGAGGAAGGGGGTATGAGATGGAGGGGAGAGTCAGAGTGAGGAAGGGGGAATGAGATGGAGGGGAGAGTTCGAGGGAGGAAGGGGGTATGAGATGGAGGGGAGAGTCAGAGGGAGGAAGGGGGAATGAGATGGACGGGAGAGTCAGAGGGAGGAAGGGGGAATGAGATGGACGGGAGAGTCAGAGGGAGGAAGGGGGAATGAGATGGAGGGGAGAGTCAGAGGGAGGAAGGGGGAATGAGATGGAGGGGAGAGTCAGAGGGAGGAAGGGGGTATGAGATGGAGGGGAGAGTCAGAGGGAGGAAGGGGGAATGAGATGGAGGGGACAGTTAGAGGGAGGAAGGGGGTATGAGATGGAGGGGAGAGTCAGAGTGAGGAAGGGGGAATGAGATGGAGGGGAGAGTTAGAGGGAGGAAGGGGGTATGAGATGGAGGGGAGAGTCAGAGTGAGGAAGGGGGAATGAGATGGAGGGGAGAGTTCGAGGGAGGAAGGGGGTATGAGATGGAGGGGAGAGTCAGAGGGAGGAAGGGGGAATGAGATGGACGGGAGAGTCAGAGGGAGGAAGGGGGAATGAGATGGACGGGAGAGTCAGAGGGAGGAAGGGGGAATGAGATGGAGGGGAGAGTCAGAGGGAGGAAGGGGGAATGAGATGGAGGGGAGAGTCAGAGGGAGGAAGGGGGTATGAGATGGAGGGGAGAGTCAGAGGGAGGAAGGGGGAATGAGATGGACGGGAGAGTCAGAGGGAGGAAGGGGGAATGAGATGGAGGGGAGAGTCAGAGGGAGGAAGGGGGAATGAGATGGAGGGGAGAGTCAGAGGGAGGAAGGGGGAATGAGATGGAGGGGAGAATCAGAGGGAGGAAGGGGGAATGAGATGGAGGGGAGAGTCAGAGGGAGGAAGGGGGAATGAGATGGAGGGGACAGTTTGAGGGAGGAAGGGGGAATGAGATGGAGGGGAGAGTCAGAGGGAGGAAGGGGGAATGAGATGGAGGAGAGAGTTAGAGGGAGGAAGGGGGAATGAGATGGAGGGGAGAGTCAGAGGGAGGAAGGGGGAATGAGATGGAGGGGAGAGTTAGAGGGAGGAAGGGGGAATGAGATGGAGGGGAGAGTCAGAGGGAGGGGTTCAGTGAGAGAGAGGTGCCTGGCACAGAGAAGGTGAACGTGGGAGAAGAAAGATAGAGGACGGGAGAGATAGATGTGGAGGAGTGAAAAGGAATGGGGTAATGGAGAAAGAGAGAGGGAAGGAAGCAAAAGAGACTGGGCAGTGGGGAGAGAGCGAGAGAGAAGCAAGACTTAGAGATCGAATGAGGGGGTGCTGAGACCGGGTTGAAAGAGAGAGAAATGGTAGGGGAGAGGGAGAGATAGAGAATGAGGGTGCAGACAGAGAGAGGCAGTGTGGTGGTACAGAGAGAGAGAGGGAGAGAGCGAGAAACGCAGGGAAGTGGAAAGAGAATGGGGATAGCAGGATAGCCGAAGGGGGTAGGTTTCAGAGAGGATGGAGAGAGAGTATGACGGAGAGAGAGATTTGAGAGAGATAGATAGAGTCAGCGGGAGGTTTAGAGAGACAGCGTGAGGGAGATAGGGAGAGGGAGATCTGGAGAGACCAAGAGAGAGGCAAGAGAGAGAGGAGGGAATAAGAGATTTGGAGATAGAATGTGTGGCGTGGAGAAGAGAGTGAGAGGCAACGGGAGAGTGTGGTCGGGGAGAGACAGTGATAGTTTGGCGGAAAGAGAGAGATGGAGTGGATAGACAGAGAGATGGATGGTGCGAGCGAGCTGGAGTGAGAGTCAGACGGAAGGGCGGGGACGAGAGAGAGGGAGGGGGAGAGAGTGAGGGTGTATAGATAGAGGGGACAGAGATAACGAAGGAGGGGTGAGAGAGGAAAGGGATGGGAAGGGACAGAAGAAGAAAGGGCAAGGGAAGAGGGAAGGGAGAAAGGAGAGAATAAGAGAGGTGGAAGAGAGAGATAGTGGATGGAAACGGAGGATAGAGAGAGGAAGAGGCAGAGAGAAAGACAGAACGATGGTAGCTGAGATGAGAGCGAGGTGGAGAGAGACAGGGAAATGGATGAGAGAGTGGGAGGGAAGAGAGCTAAAGAGCGAGTGGAAGATAAAGACAGAGCGAGAGAGATGGGAAAGGCAGAGAATGGGATAAATAAACAGAGGCAAGGGAGAGAGAGAGAGAGTTCGGGATAGGGAGTGAGAGGTAGTGGAGAGGAGATCGGGAGGGAAGGGGAAAAACTGTGGAAGGGGAGCGAGAGGAAAGGGACAGGGAGACAGTGGGAGGGATTCGAGAGAGGGAGTGAAGAGAGGACAGAGAGAGGGCTGGAGGGAGGATGAGCTTTAAAATGTGATGCTGGAAAAGCGCAGCAGGTCAAGCAGCATCAAAGGAGGACGAGAATCGACTTTTCAGGCAAAAGCCCTCCTTCATGCTTATGCCCGAAACGTCGATTCTCCTTCTCCTTTGATGATGCCTGACCTGCTGCGCTTTTCCAACAACGTATTTTTAAGCTCTGATCTCCAGCACCTTCAGTCCTCACTTTCTCCTGGAAGGAGGATGGCAGAGTAATATACGACGGAGTCGAGTGAAAGAAATAGAGAAAGCGAGGAGAGTGAAGGAGAGAGAGAGCGTTGCGAGAAAGAAAGAGCAGGAGGAGAGATGTGATGAAAGGTGAGAGAGGGCTGAAGGGATAGATAGGTGGAGGGGGAAGCGGGGATGTGGGGAGAGTAAGAGAGCTTAGGGAGAGAGTGGGAGTGTGAGCGAGAGAAGGGGTGAGACAGAGACAGAGAGAGGGCAGTGACAGAGAGGGAGGCGAGGTGAAGAAGGAGAAGGGTAGGGCGAGAAGAAGAGCGAGAGGGCAGTGAGGAGAGACAGACAGGAGTGGGAGGGGGTTGAGAGGAAGGGAAGGTAGAGAGAGGAGAGATGGGGAGGGGAGGAAAAGGGATACAGACTGAGGCGGGAGGAAGAGAGAGTGAGACAGAGAGGAGGAAGGCGAGAGCGGGGGAGGTAGTGAGAGAGACTGGAAAAAAAGAGGTGAGACATGGACAAGTGGGAGAGAGGACAGAGAATGGTTTAGTGATAAAAGAAGGGGCGAGTGATAAAGAGAGGGAGAGAGGTTGCAAGAGAGGGATGGCAGTGATAGAGCAGGAGAGTGGTGACGGGAGCAACAGAGAGAGAAAAGGCAGGAGGAGAGAGGTGCGGGGAGCGAGATACAGCAAACGAGAGGAAAATGAGAGACAGTGATGGAGCGGGTTATAGAAAGTGAGGCGGGAGAGAGAGGGAGCAGAGAGAGTGAGGGACGGGGAAGGAAGGGATAGTGAGGGATGAGAGAGGGAAGAGATAAACAGAGAGGGAGGTGGAGAAGGGCAGGAGCAGGGAGAGAGAGACAGAGAAAGTCATGGAGCAAGAGAGTGGGAGTGGAGACATAGAGGTAGGTGTATAGAGCGTGAGGCTCAGGAGTAGTAAGGACCGTGCGGATAAGGAGGGGGAGAAAGTGTGGTAGAGGCATTGATGTGTACCTGGGAGAGGGGACGAGGAGCAAGCCTGAAGGAGAGTGAGGGGGTGGGAGAGACCGGGAGATGGAGAGATAAAACGAGAACAAGTAGAAGGTTGAGAGATGTGGAAGGAAGGTAGTGAGAGTGGAAGAGTGGAAAAGGAGCGAAGAGCGAGGAGGAGAGAGGCAAGGAGTGGAAGGAAAGAGTGAAACGGAGTGGGGGGAGAGAGAGAAAGAGATGGGGCGTGAAAAAGCGGTGGGATGAGGGGTAGCAAAGAGAGGGGGCATGCAAAGAAGGGGAGAGAGTGTGTGGAAAGGGAGAGTGAAAGGGGGAAGAGAGACAGTGAGGGAGGTAGTTGAGAAGCAGTGGCAGTGGGTGGATAGAAGGAGAGCAGATGGGAAAGGACAGAGAGAGACAACTGGGAAGGGAGATTAGGAGGGAGGGTGGAAGCTGCAGCATAACCTCATGGTTGTGGAACACAATCACTCAATTTAAATAAGCTCTAACACTGTATGCCTTCTCAACAACCATGTCAACCTGGGTGGTAACTTTCAAGGATCTGTGTACATGGCCACCGAGATATCTCTGCTCATCTGCACTACCGTGAATCTTACCATTAGCCCAGTACTTTGCATTCCGGTTACTCAGACCAAAGTGAGTCACCTCACACTTGTTCGTATTACACTCCATTTTCCACGTCCCAGACCAAGCTCTGCAACTTATCTATGCTTCTTTGTAACCTACGTCACTATCTACTACTCCATCGACCTTAGCGTCGTCTGCAAATTTACTAACACGCCCTCTACGCCCTCAAACAGGTGGTTTATAAAAATGACGAACAGCAGTGGTCCCAAAACCGACCCTTCCGGTACACCACCAGAAACTGGACTCCAGGATGATCATTTCCATCAACCACCACCCTCTGTCGACCTCCAGCAAGCCAATTATTGATCCAAACTGCTGTATCTCCCACAATCCTATTCCTGCACGTTTTGCACAATCGCCTACTTTGGGTAACCTTGTCGAACGCCTTGCTGAAATCCATGTACAACACATCAACCTGTTTACTCTGATCTACCTGTTCGATTAACTTCACAAAGAAGTCAATTAGGTTTGTGAGGCACAACCTACCCTTCACAAAACCGTGCTGACTGTCCCTAATCAAATTATTATTTACAAATTATTATTTTCAAATTATTACAAATCCTATTTCATATCACTTTTTCCAAGGTTTGATCAATTACTGAAGTAAGGCTCACTGGTCTATCATTATCAGGGTAGTCTCTACTTCCCTTCTGGAATAGGGGAGCCACATCTGATATCCTCCAGTCTTCGGGCACAATTCCTGAAGGAAATGACGATTTCAAGAGCAATGTCAGAGGCTCAGCAATCTCCTCGCTGTCTTCAAAGAGGTTCCGAGGATCCATCCCATCGGGCCCATGGGAGTTATCTATTTTCACACACCGCAGGATTTCTAATACCTCGTCCTTCTGAACTTCAATCCCTCCTAGTCTAGTAACCTGTATCTCAGTATTCTCCTCGACAACATTGTCGTTTTCTAGAGTGAATACTTTCGAAAAATATTCATTTAGTGCTTCCCCAATTCCTCTGACTCCACGCACAACTTCCCACTACTATCCCTGATTGGCCCTAATCTTAATCTCATCATTCATTTATTCCTTTAATACCTATAGAAAGCCTTAGGGTTTACCCTGATCCTATCCGCCAACAACTTCTCGTACCTCCACCTGGCTCTTCTGAGCTCTCTCATCCTAACGTCAGCCTTCTTCTTCCTCTTGAACAGAGTTTCCACTTCCTTTGTAAACCACGGCTCCCGCACTCTACAGCTTCCTCCCTGCCTGACAGTTACATTCTTATCGAGGACACTCAGGAACCTTTCCTTGAATAAGCTCGACATGTCTCATGTGCCCATCCCCTGCTGTTTCCTTCCCCATCCAATGCTTCGTAAATCTTGCCTAATCGATCCTAATTGCCTTTCCCCCAGCTGTAACTCTTGCCAGTGGTATACACCTATTCATTTCTATCAGCAAATTAAACATAACAGAATTGTGACCGGTATCAACAAAGCGCAACCCTACTTCCAAGTCTAATACTGGCGGGGCTCATTACCCAGCACCAAATCTAATGTGGCTTCGCCCCCTGTTGGCCTGACTGCATATTGTGTCAGGAAGTTCTCCTGCACACACTGGACAAAAACTGACCCATCTATAGTACTCGTACTGTACTGTTCCCAGTCAATATTTTGAAAGTTGAAGATCCCCATGAAAACCACCCTATGTCTCTCACTCCTATCGAGAATAATCTTTGCTACCATTTCCACTACATTCCTGGAATTATTCGGAGGCCTATAAAATCTGTGGATGAGTGCCATGCCTCTAAGAATTCCCTGGCTGTTCTCTGTTTGCCTTGTCCTATAAGAGCAGTGTTGTCCCAGTCGAACTCATGTTGGTTGTCATCTGAGTGTGTGGCTACTAAGGATAGCTGGCCATGTCATTTCGTGGCTAGTTGGTGTTAATGGATGCGGATCGTTAGCTGTCTTCCTGTTTGTCCGATGTAATGCCTTGTGCAGTCCTTGCATGGGATTTTGTGCACTACATTAGTTTTGCTCATGCTCGGTATCGGGTCCTTCGTCCTGGTGAGTTGTTGCCTAGGAGGGGCTGTGGTTTGTGTGCTGTTATGAGTCCTAGTGGTCGCAGTAGTCTGGCTGTCAGTTTAGATATGTTTTTGATATATGGTAGTGTGGCTCATCCTTTGGATTGTGACATGTCCTCATTCCGTTGTCTTTCCCTTAGGCATCTGTTGATGAAATTGCGGGGGTATCCGTGTTTGGCGAAGACACAGTATCGGTGTTCTTCTTCCTCATTTTGCAGTTCTGGTGGACTGCAGTGTGTTGTGGCCCTTTTGAACAGTGTCTTGATGCAAATTCTTTTGTGTGTGTTGGGGCAGTTGATTTCGTAGCTTAGGACTTGGTCTGTGTGTGTGGCTTTCCTGTATAGCTTTGTTATGAATTCTCCATTATGTGTTCTCTGTACCATCACGTCTAGGATTGGGAGTTGGTTGTCCTTTTCTTCCTCTCTCGTGAATCGGATTCCTGAGAGTGTGGCGTTGATGGTCCGGTGTGTGTTCTCTATTTCTATGTTTTTAATGATTACAAAGGTATCATCTACATATCTGACCCAGAGTTTGGGTTGAATGTGAGGTAAGACTGTTTGGTCTAACCTTTGTATTACCGCTTCTGCTATGAGGCCAGAGATGGGTGAGCCCATGGGTGTGCCGTTGATTTGTTCAAATATTTGGTTGTTGATTTGGTATTTCCTTAGTAGCCACACACTCAGATGAGAAGCAACATGAGTTCGACTGGGACAACACTACTATTATAGGACAAGCCAAGCAGAACAGCCAGGTAATTCCTCGAGGCATGGCACACATCCACAGATTCAATCAATAAGCATGTCGACCTGGAACCAATTCACCGCCCACTGCAGCAGACAGCTGGAGCTGACAACCGGATGCGGCAGAAACAAATCACTATAAATGCCGGAGGAAATATCACAGAAGCGCTTCACAGGAGGCTCCCAAGACTGAGGATGCCACCTGGACAGGGGACGAAACGCCTGCAACACAAATTCCCAGCTCAGCGAACAGAACCACAACGAGCTCCCGAGCTACAAATCTTCTCCAAACTTCCCAATCCATTCCTGGACTTTGTCCAGATCTTCGTTCAATTGGATGTGGACAGATTGTCGATTTCAAGAATCCATTATGATACAGGACATCGAGATGTCATTGTTGAAAATCGCTGTTATTGTGGGAAGATAATTGATGAAGCAGCTGGAGATGGTTGAGTAGAGGAGAAACTTAGGGATTCCTGAAGAGATATGCTCGAGCTGGGATGACAAACTAAGCGCTGCCATAAGTTCTGGCGTTAGTTAAAACCAAACAACCAGAAAACGCCTTCTCTTGTAATATATTCAAATGTGAGGGCCAGGAGAGTTCCCATTTCCCATTTAAATAAAAATGTCAATTGATTGCCCTTATTCGAATCGTGAACACTGAACAAAGAAGCTGTTCTCAAATCCAAGCTCCCTTTACTTAACGTTTTACTCTCTCACGCAAATTTATACAATTTTCTGTTCCAGTGCAATTATTGGACATCCCATCTTAATCTCAAGAAAACACAGCATCTGTCTTGTTCGCTGACTTCAATCTTCGTCAGCTGATCGCTCAACTTTATTTGGTTTTGATTGTTAGCATGTTTTACATGAAAAGGCACCTTCGGTAGAGACGTTTTCTAATTTCGTTGAGAGAAAGATGTTAGATGGCCAGCAACTTCTCCAGCTTGATGACCGATACTTAGCTGATCAGTGGCAGTTGCACACTGTTCCAATTGTCAAAATTTCCTTGTATTTCAGGCACCCCCAACGTCGGAACTTTGCATTGGACTGATGTTGTCAAAACAATTAATTCCAATTTGATTTGTTTTTTGTATCAAGAACTTATTAAACAAATTGGTTATATATGAATTGTTGTGATTCAGCAACCAAAACTCAGCTACCAATTTCACAGCCATATGCCACGTGTATCTATCTTGTTTCACAGCCTTTCCATTTGCCACCTGAGCATGCACCTCAAGTGTCCTTCAAAATTCAAAAAACTCTTTCTATTTTAAAGTAGACATAAATGTTTGGGTCGTATTATTAATTGGTAATGTCAAATCTGCAGTTTTAAGAATTGCACTTGTGATGGCACTGAGTGAAGAATGTTGCTGTGTAAGAAACATAATGGAGAGCCTCGACCAGTGAGGCTGGAGTTGAGAGAATCAGAGGTGACATAATTGAAACAATAAAAAAGGATCCTGAGGAGAATTCACTCGGTGCATTTGGAAATCGTGCTTCCTTTTTAAAGAGCACCAACATGTGAAGATTCAACATTTTATTTTAAAAAAAGGAGATGACCCAATCTGGAGACAAAGACTGGCAAAATAAATATCTCAGACATTTGTGGGTTCTCTGCTATTCACTTTGTCAAAATAAACTTAATGCAGAAACCTTTAAGGATTTTTAGTCAAAGATTGATACACTGTTGTGCGTAAATAAGGGAAGAGGCTGCTGACTAAAAACATTACGTTGTCCTGAGGTTTATTTTTCTTTCCAGAGAGTTCATAAATGACACGGAGTCCAAAAGGTCAACAGTTGAAGGGATTGATGGCTAATTTGATAATAGCTAATCGATGCTTTCTCAGACTGAAGGCTTTCACTTTCAAAAGAATAGATTCAAAATGAAAGGGGCGTGGCCAGTTCTCGCAGCTGATCTTTGGTCAGTTTTGGCTTGGTTTCTAGCACGAGTGTGGAAGAAGTTACTGGACACAAAGGAGCGGATCCAGGCAGGTATTCTCTTTCTAATTACTATCGCTCAAGAACCTTTATTTGATTTTACTTTTTGTGCCAGAATGTTTATGCGGATTGTTGTAAATGTTTGCCCATCATTAACTGAGATGATAAGTTGGGTTTTCGGAGAGGTTAAGTTACTCGGTATGCTATTTTCTGTTAAATGTGGTTCATCGATAATCCCCTCAATAACGTCTGCCTTGTTTAAAATTAAATGATTTCAACATTGGCATTTTTCCTGAAATATCACGTTCAAGCTGCTTCAAACAAACCAGCAAAGTTATGGTCTTCTTGAAATTTTTTGGGGTCTTCCTTGGTCCGTAACATGTGTTCATTGCGGGATTTGTTCTGTATTTTCGATTTGGAATTAGGATTCTTGGACTCGACGGAAGCACATGGTAGGTTTTAGGGTCGTTTAGTTTTCTGAATGGTGAACTAAGCTGGTTTAGACTACGCTTGAAACAACAAGTTACGAAGAGTTTGCTAGTAGTGGAACAATTGATATTCGGGGATTTACAAAAGGCGATCAAGGCCAGCCTGCTGGAATGAGCAGACACTCTGGACTTAGAGATTACTTCTTGCACGAGGAAAGGAGGTAATTCCAGCAATTGCTCCGTATTTAAATATGCTGGAAATGTAATCAGAATCAAAAGCAATTAGAGTTGGTGTAATTTCAATTGTCAACAAAGTACCTTTAGTTCGAGGGAAAATACAAGGACGGTGCAACAGAAACGAAAGAGTTTGATGCACGAATAAAAGCAGGCGAGAGAGAACAGGAAAGAGAGTATGAAGAGAGAGAAATTGAAAGAGAGGAAACGAAGGCAGAAAGGCATTTTGAATTTCAGAAATTGGCAATTATACAGGAAATTCGACGTAAAAGGATGGAGATGAATGCTGAAGACAAGCTTAGTGAAGAAGAGAGTGAGGATGAGCAAAACCCTGACATTCAATGATATGTTGAAAATCTGCTTAAATGCATTCATGCATCGCCGAGTTTTGATGAGAAGGATGCGGATGCCTTTTTTGTTAATCTCACGTGAGTTATGTTGATCCAAACAAAATTTGTGGTTTGAGCTGATGAGGCATTTCCATCACTGTAACAGGACGGATCTGGGGTTTTTGAGGAGTTGAAGAAAGCCGTCGCAATTCCATTGAAACTGGTGCAAGAAGCCGACAGAAAACGCTTCAGGAATCTAAGGACGGAACATGGTTAAACTTCCATTGAGTTTGAAAGGACCAAATAAAGTAATTTTGAATCTGGGTAATGGCATTCAAAATAGAGCAAACCTACGACGCTCTTCGAGACAGAACCAGTTTGGAGGAATTCACAAATTCACGTCATGAAACAGCGAAAATCCATGAGGAAAAGCAGACGATCAAGACGGATAGATTTGCAGCTGAAATGGTTGATGGCTATGAATTGGGTCAGTTGTCAAGTTTGGCTTCCCTAATAAATTTCAATCAGTCATGGACTTAAATTCGGGAAAAGAGAATTTCTCACGTGGACATCGATGAAATTCACGAGGATAATTTACCACAGGTTAAAATCAATCGGTTAAAAGGAACAGAGAAAAGAAAAAAAAACTTCCCGTGTTTGCATTGCAATAATGTAGGACATAGGGAATCACACTGCTCGTAGGTGAGGAAAAGCTTAGGGAAAGCAACTGGGAAACACAATAAGCCAATACATTTCGTTGCAGTGGTGACAGAAATTCCAGTGAAGGCCAGAAAACTGAACCAGAACGTACAAGGTGGTCGGAGTTTGGTTGAGGAGGAAAATATTTTCTTAAATCATATACCTGCGAATGTAAAATTTACTCCCAAATGTCAGGAGCAGGAAGTGAAGAGTTGACAATGTTCTGAGATACCTCTCAATATCTGATGCTGAAAGATGAGGCGTTATATATCTCTGAATGTCTATTGCTGGAACACGTCCCAGAGACAACAATTCACAGTGAAACAAGGAACGCTCTATTATGTAAAGTGATGTTATAGTGTCTCGAGAACATTGGGGGAGTCATCGTCGCACAAGCGCTCATTTCCAGGAATGTAAATTGTGATTGACAATGATAAAGGTGATTCCCCACTAGAAGTGGTAGAAACTGAATGGAAACTCAGGTAATTGAATTATTCCATAACACTTATTCTAGAATTTTTGCTAACTCAATGGTATCGAGGTCACAAAGTCACAAGCTGAAAGAGGAGAAAACGAGATCACAGAAAAGCAAGTTGACGTTTCATGAGCAGAGATTTGGTCTGATCACACGGTTGAAATACTTCAGGAGCAGGGAAATGACTCAGCAAGTATCTATAGCTCAGATAAATTAACTCACTTACAGCAGAAATATGAACGCTGAAATTAATCATATCAAAATTCATACACAGAAAAATAATCGGAACGTATTCCTGTATCTTTAAAATTATGTCTTATTGTGCAAATGGAGACCATCACATATTCAGGCAGACGTGTAACGTGCAGAAGTTCATCAAATTCGATTTCCGTTGGTTTATGGAAAGGAGCTGTTGCGGGTGGCACAGAAGCTACCTCCAATAGTTCATTTAGGAGTGAGAACAACTGAAATTAAAACATAAAAGCGTTTTATTTAGCCTCGAGTGCACAAGGAAGTGTTTGCATTTTGCCAGCCGTGTCGTACATGTCAGGTAATTGGAAAACCAAATTAGCACCTGCTGAACTATTGCAAAAGTCTTGATTATTTGTGTAGCACCCGTACCCAAAACAAAAGGTGGGATTCAGTATTTGAAAACAAAATTGGATGTGTCTAATGGATTTCCAGAGGCCGTTCCATGATGCAATATCACAGCTAAATTTATAATTGAGGAATGACTCAAATTTTTCACAAGATACGGACTACCCACAACGACACAATCACATCAGTGTCAAAACTCACATCAACAGTATTCAATTAAGTTATGGACAGCTCGCAATATAACAATTTAAATTTACTGCATACCATCCTGAGTCACAGCAAGCACTAGATTGGTGGCATCGGAAGTTAAATGCCACCTTAAGTACTTCGAGTGAAGACTATTCAGATGACTGGGGCAAGAAAATTCCGTTTGTGCTTTATTGCGATCAGAAATGCACAACATGAATCGATCAAATTCAGTCTATTTAAACCAGTTTTAGGCATGATGTGAGAGGTTAGTTAAAATTGATGAAGGAGAATTTTCTCAGTCAGAATTCTGACACATCGCACCGTAATCTGTTAAATTTGGAGATGCAAAGAAATATTCCAAATTTCACCACCTCAAGAAAACAAAACTAATATTCTCATTCTTTAAGACCAAAAAAGAACATTACACAACGACTATTTGCAAACCTTACTCTTAAACATATCCGTTACCTCCCAATCTACAACACTGGTTTGATAAAAACACAGTATGAGATTTACAAAAAACTAAAAACGCGATTCATAGCTGGCGTGCACTGTCAATTCTCGATGTCAACTTATCTCTGTCATTTTCGTCTATCATTTTCTCTGTGTCGATTTTCCTCTGCCGATTTTCCTCACTCGATTTTTCAGTGTCATCTATTCTTCTGCCTTCTGCCGCACAAATGTCTGATGGGCAGGTAGCTTTCGAAGAACTATTCAGTTAGCAGTCGGCTGATCTTGGCCGTTCAGACAACTGGTTAAAGTGCCCGATTTTATGGCCGAAAACATCGAATCGTCTCATTGGTTTCATATCATCAAAAGATTAACAATCAAATTCGAATGCATTTTGGTATGTTGAGACATAATATAAACTGATTGTCCAAATTCGAATTCAGTGTGCACGATAGCAATGCAGCTCAAGGCATTCTTTTCACAATCAATGCTACCTTTTTAAGTTGTTCTGCACACTCTGTGCTTTCAGTCTTTCCTGGCAAGGTTTCATGCTCTCTTAAATATGCAATATTCACATGCGTGTTCATAATAACAAATTGACCTATGATATAAATTGTAAAAACATTGCAGCATTCTGCAGTGCAGAGGGACCTGTTGTCCTGGTTCATTAATCAGAATAAGTTGGTTTGCAGGTGCAGCAGATAATTAAGGCAGCATATGGAACAGGTACACACCCAAAGGCACAGAAAAAACACAGATACAGACACACATACACAAAACCTTAATCACAGAGTCATACAGAAACAATATTTTTTAAATTACAGAAACAAAAAAAAATGTTTTTGATTCATAAGGGATCAAGCATTGTGGGGAAAGGCAGGAGAATGACGTTAAGGAACATAGCAACCATGATCGGAGAGCAGAGCGGTACAAATGACCGAATCCTGTTCCTTATTACGCTCGAATTGCATTATGGGATCTTAAAACGTCTCCTTAGAGTCCAGAGTCAATTCAGGCTGCTGAACATTTGATTGGGGATTCAGTGGTAATGTGGGATAGGTTTAAGAGCTTGAATTATATATGTCTGTTTCTAATTGTTTTCTGTAGGTCCCAAAATAATTCGTTCCTTAGTGTGGGTTTAACACACTTTGATCATAATGGATCCCCGATTGAGATAAAGTTGTCCCTTTCTCTTTTGCACTGTGCCGTCTGCAGTGCCCTCATCCTCAGGGAATAGCAAAAACTGGGTCTCTGTAGATATTCAAGGCTGAACTCAACGAACCTTTGGGCATTGTAATCAATAATTATTAGGCAAATAATGTTCAGACACAATCATATCATCAATGAGCATTCTGAATTAGGCAACAGTCTCGCGGAGCCGAATAGCCAATTCCGTGCATTTCTGTCACACTCAAGCCCTCAACGCCTTTGCTCAGTGATAGGAAGATCCCATTCAACCAGTCAGGAGACGACCGTTCTATCCATCAGGAGTTACACAGGAATAGAATGAAGCCATTCATCTCTTTACATAATTACAAAGCACGGGACGAAGCCATTCAAATATTCTAAACTGTGGCGTAGGAGCAGCTTCCCCCTGCTGACCTCAACATGTTCCAATTTGGGGGTCGAGTAACATTATTGTATATTTCAGATCAAAGAGGGAGAAAATGGAACCTGCCTGAGAAGGAATGGTCTACTGCACATTCGGTCGTTCTCTATTCCTCCTCATACCAAATTGGGGGAACATAAAACTTTTCACTCATCTTTACCACTCTTACAGGATTCCAGACGATGATGCACTGAAATTTCGCCACCGTCTGAATCAAAGGAAATCCGCAAAATCCACTTGTTCCAGGTGGAAATCCCATTGGCAACAGAATGTTTGAGCAGAATATCTTTCTGGTGCGGAATACTATTTGGGAAATACCTATATTTTGTCATTTGTCAAGTGCGTAGGTATTGTTTGGACAAAGTCTTTTCACATTGTACAGGCGTGTGTCTGTGTATTGGGGTACAGACAGGAATGTTTGCTTCGAGCCCAAGCAGATTAGTCACCATCTCATTGCTGGTGGAACAGAGTCAAAGAATTTGTGCTCCTCATTCGTATTCCCTTTGTTACTTAAAGCCCCTCAAAACTCTGCTGAGAAGTGTTGCAGTCAGTGAGACCGGAGGATTTCATGAGCCAACTCTGGGTTAAATGTGGGGCCTGGATTGATAGTGAACCTGGGACTGCAACAAGGCCAATAGATGAAGCACAATTTTCGGAGGGGGGAACCTCTGTAAAGAGAAAGGAGGGGACTCTTTTGTACCCAGGCGTATTTTTCACGAGCATTGCCCAATCTACACCAAACTGTATGTGATTGTTTTGATGAGGAAATGATCTCCTCTGTTGCTCTGCACCAGGTAGAAGGAGGGGCACCGGCTGGGTATTGGAGAGATAGACAGGGGTGTAGAGGTGTGTATGTTAAAAAAGATCGGAAGAGGTGTGGTGTCTGAAAGAGTTGAGAATGATAGGAAGCAATTTCGGTTCTGGGTTTTAGATATACAGGAAAATTATAGAGGCTGGAGGGGATCAGAGATATCTGGAGAGGTGTCGGGAAACGTCGAGGTTACGAAGACAGGGAGACAGGGAAGGGTGAAGGGGTTGGAGGAGAAGACAATGTTTTTTCAAATGTGTCGAACACATTTTGGTGCGAGACCAAAAGTTACTATTGTCCGATTGGAATATCTTGTTTTCAGTTGCTGGCAACAAATGACAACAAATCAATCGAAAGATATCATAACAGGAAACAGCCTGTGGCTGCAGGAAGACGGACTGCAATAAAAATTCACACAGGAGCGATATCCAGGAAAGACAATGGGAAGCAATCATTATTAATATGCGTCAAGCTAACCTCCGTGACAATAACAAGGAGATTGGCTATTGTCATCGCCACAAAGTAGTGAACAGTGCAGGAGGAAAGGTCACTTTTTCCGTTGGGCTGATTCACAATCCCTGGTAAATGCATTGGAGAAGACAGAATGAAAAGTGAACGTAAATCACTGCAAACGATCTCGAATTCTGACCTTCACACTCAATACAAAATGAAACATTCATTCGTGCATGTGTGTCTGTGCGTGTGTGTGAGATGTACAGATATATATCTGTGTGGGTGTGTGTGTGTGTGTGTGTGTGTGTGTGTGTGTGTGTGTGTGTGAGAGAGAGAGAGAGAGAGAGAGAGAGAGAGAGAGAGTGTTTGTGTGTGTGTGTGTGCGCGTGCACGTCAGACATGGCCTACACAGATGATGTGATGTTGCTGCACCTATAAATAGTTTACATTGTCCTTGGCATTTTATTCAGACAGGTCGCCATAGACATAGCCTCTGAACCGTTTATGTTTAAAGAGTTTTAGGGCCAGTTTGATCACAGCTAACAGATACCGCCGAAGGCAAAAAAACTTTGTCTTCAAAAGAAACACTTGTCCAATTAAAGTGGAGTAAAAGGTTTTTCTTTTTTTCCAGCACAGGTTTTCTTTGGTTTTATGTCGTGTTTGATCGTGTGGTTGCTCTCTGAAAGCAGTGAGACAGTCTTAAAGCTGCTGGTCCATACTCGCCAACGCTCTGTGACCTCTTTCCTGTGAGTCCTTTTGTTTGATTTTACCTTTTATGACAAGGGGTATATAAGGTATGACAAGCTTTGAAACCAGCAGGAGAATGTTGTACTTATCTTTTGGCTTTTCTGATTGTTTAAGTTGATTTGTGTTCTGTTCTCTTTGTTCTTGTTTGATTCAGTAAATATATAAATAAATTATATTTGGTTAAAAACGAAATGGGTTAACCAGCGGCATTCTTCCTGAATATCTGCAATAAATCTGATTAAAGAAAGTTCTAAAGTTAGGTTTGGGCCACGTTCTTGTAAGGCTCTGAAGGTGCCTGATCTGATCCAAAACAGTGTTTGTTCATGAGAGAATGGATGTTATTTGCGTGAGTTTGTAAGTTATGGGAAAGGGGTTATTTCACAACTTTGATTTTGAGAATATTTTCACCACCCGAAAACAGATATAAGACGTCTGGTTCCCTTACATCAGACAAGCATTAGCCAAGCAACACTGACAAAATTTATGTGAAATACAGCAGATAATGCAGAGCTGAAACGTGGGAAAATTTGGTGAAACACCAGATGTGGCAGGGTCAGCAAAAAGACAAAATGCGTTAACGTTTCCAATCCGACATGCCTCTTTTGCAGAATAACAAAGAATGCTCAACAGTTTTCAGGAATACACTTTGGTTAAAGGAGGAATGAGGAGCGTTTGGAAGCTCTCCAACTTCAGTCATGTTGCCCATATAGATCTTCCAGCTTTGTATACTCCATCCGCAGCTCCGAAATCCTGCTTGAACCTCCCCTGTTTGAAAAGGTCGTTATTTTATATTAATTTGTACTTTGCTATCGAATGAACTGGGAAAACAAATAATGAAAGCAAAATAAAAGGAGCACATTTCTGAGGCAGGGAGTGTCCCCAGTATAATGCAGCTGCTCTTTGATGAGAACGTTACGATGGGGAAAACTTGAGACTGTGCACGAGTAGAGTTTCGCCTGACAAGTAATAAGTGATTCAACTGCGGATTTCTGAGATATTGTTGATGAAATCCTTCTGGCTGAGAGTAACTATGTTATGGCTCTGAAAAGCTAAACATCTTAAGTTGTGAACAAAGCATTCAGAGATAAACAGGTCTTCACAAAAGCAAGAGTTGTTTTTACCTTCTCGAAGGCAGGAACATGAAGAAGAAGAAATTATCTTTTTTTCGGGCAACTACCGTGAATTTTACGTTTAAAGATTAAGTGAATAGATCAGAAACGTTTCTCGCGACACTCAGCCTGCACGTCCCGCAGCCGAGTGAAATATGCCAAACTAAATTGCACTGAAGCATTGTTCTGGACAACTTCGAAATATTACAAAACTTTTTTTTTTATCGTAAGCTATGGTTAAGTTGAGGATAGAGATAATAAATGGATGTGCAAATGGCAGGACGTTTATGTTGGTGTTCAAAAGTGTAAAAGCAGATATTTGGTTTAAGGAAGTTTTAGACGGGTTGCTCAAATGGGCAGACCACCAGCCGATCGAAATTTGCCATGAAATCTGTTCAATAATGCACTTTGCAAGCCATAACAGGACAAATAGTTACTCAATGAATGGAAGGACGTTCTAAAGCTCTAAGTAACAAAGGGAACTTGGGGTCCTTGTCCATCGACAATTGAAATCGGCACCAAATTTTGAAACTGTGCTTCAGAAGACAAAAAAGCTTGTGTCCTTTCCTGCCATGTGCACATCAGTGCAGAGAGCAGGGGCGTTCGATGAGAGTTGTACAAATAATCGCGTATGCCAGAGTATGATTGCAGTGTGCAGTCCCATTAGCCATGCCATACTATGCTGTGAATTCTCCGGCGGGGGTGCACCACATATTCGCCAAGGTGTTTGGTGGACAGAATAAATTTAGCCAGTAAGACAGTATGGATCGACCTGAGCGTTTTCTTTATAGCTGAAACGGCTTTGTGTTTCCAGAGTGAGGATTATGAGTTTATGAGAGGCAACGGAGCAGAGGAATTATGTAGTAGTTTATTAAACTGATGGAAAAATAAAGAAGAGGATATAATCTTACGTTCTGTGTTTCGGGGCTATCAAGAATTTTGTTTCGCAGCCAAATAGTTTGGATGTCTGGAAGTGGCTGCCGGAGAGTGTAGGGGTCAGTCAAAGTGCTAAATCTCACCAATGTTAAAAAAAATATCAATGAGAGTTGAATTATGATGGCAGAGAACGTCATGGGCCAAGCCTTGGAATGTGGGATGAGTGTCACTAGGACAGTGCAACTTCATTTTCTTTTCTGTTTCGAACATGACACTATGCATCTAGGAAACGTGTCAACTGATCTGTGGGCAGTGAGCACGGCTTTCCAATTCTTTCCCTTCAGCCAAAAAGCGTTGAAACCACACATTAATTAATAGAGTGTGCTTCCGACATTCAAGTCTCTCTGCATGGATCACGACATGGGAATCGATGCAGGAATGACAAGATATGATATTGCCAAATTTGATTGAGTATGCACATCTGATGTTTCGCAGATAAGGAACTTTTCTGAGCTTGTGATCTTTCCGCATCATTTAATACTATGCATTAACTATGGCTAGATGAGACACAAGTAGGTCTGTACTGGGTAATCTGTGATTGTTGGAAATGCAGCAGAGAAGCATGAGTGAGGAATCTGGTGGAGGCATGGACCACTTTGAATGGCATTGATTCGGTGAAACAAAAAAAAATTCGTGTTGGTCGAGATGTAGTCAGACTCTTGCGTAAATTAAAGTGGAAGACTTACTGTTAAAACAATACCTTGCTTAAAAATACAATAAAGTAGACAAGCACACACACACACATAAGTGTGTCAGTATCGTATCATTGTGTGACATATTACATTGAAAGAAATTATTTTGATTGCATTTGCTGTATGGCAGAAGACATATGCGAATAAAAAAAGCAACTTCGCCTGATGAAACACAGCTGTTCTAGCAAATTCTGTGGAAAGAAGACTCTGTTAATGTTTTCAACACTGATTCTCTTCTTCAGAATACATGAGAAGACCTGAAGACATCAGTGTCGTACCACACAGAATGATTGATCTGAAGCGTTTGATGCGATGTTTCCAACCTTCCCACCCCCCGGATTACAAACAAGCCTAGCTGAAAATCAGTTTCGATTGGCGTAATTTCGTACAATAGTTAGATGGACTGATATGAATGTTGTACTAATTCTAAACGTGATTTTAAATGGGAACTTGGTTTGGAGAGGACTGGAATAATATTACCTCTCAGCTCTGCTGAACTAAAGCGCCCCTACGGCTTTATTCACCTCCTGCATTGAGGTGGAGTGCGAGAGAACAGAGATGGGAGAAAGCAGTATTCGGTTTCCTCCTGCGCAAATCTTCATCATCGGGTGGGTCACTTTCGCATGGCTTCTGACAGGGACAAATCTGAATGGTTTCCACTTTCGCAAAGGGTTTGGATAAACAACATTTCTTGTTGTATGTTATTTACAGAAGCAGTTAATTAACTTAAAACATATTCACAATGACACCACCAAGAAGTAAAGTTGAAGCAAGTGACAAGAATGTTTGGATGGTTTAAACATTTTTCAGGTGATATTTGAAAGTGTAAAGCAATGCAAAGTGCATGCGATTAAGTACTTAATCGTGCTAAGGAAACAAATTGTACGTCGGAGTTTATTCGATTATTATTTAAAATGTGAGAATCAACCAAAAAAACAGAACGCAGCATAAACCCATGCCCAAACTTACACCGTGATAATCAACGTTTTGTTTTGAGTTAGATTGTGACAAATTGCCACGAAATTCCAGCTTTCAGTTTTCAGACGAAGATTGAAAGCTCATATCATTGAATACATTGTGTCAGGATCTGTTTTATCCAGCGATGACTGCATCAGTTGTTTGTTGTCTCTGTTGGTGGTCATGCTGCTGATAGTATCGAATACCGCATTGAACATAGGTGCTGATTAACATAACCAGGATGTCCAGAGATGGCAGTTAAAAAATTGATTTTCGCAAACCCGTGTCTGGGATTTCTTTTAGCATTGATCATAGAAATCAAAAATGTACATGATAAATGCAGAAAACTTAGAATGCTTTAACTGCAGCCAATTGTCAGTGACATTGCTGAATTAGATTAGCCTGTGAATTAATTTGTAGATTGATGAGTCAAAGGAAGAAATTTCGTCAAATGAACTGAACAATAACATTGTATTCGGACTCAGAAACCTATTTACATGCTACCAAATAAACCAGGAAATGACATAGGAAATTTCACGGATGTTACTTTTGGGACAAAGATTGTGGAGAAGGTATATAATTTCCAGATTTAAGGTTTGCACTCGCAAAAGAACGAAATTTAGCAAGTCTGGAGTTTTTGGAGGGTTTGGAAAATGTGCAAGTCTACGTAAAAAACAGAACTCTAGTTTCATAAATAAAGGCCAGCATACAGAAGCAAGAAAGCCTTGCACAAAATATGCATTTCCCAATCACAGCAGTCGTACATTCTTTTCTTCAATTAAAATATACCGTTTACAACCTCTAATGCATCTGTGGGTCAACCGTGACACATCTATTGTGCACCTATATTTCATGGTGCATGAATCGAATTGGAAAGTCTGATTATACTTTCTTGCAAGCGAGAAGTGATGATTACAAGATGAGATATTTATTTCTGCTAATGTTACAGTCCATTGCATTTTTTTCTAACTCCGTTTCGTTGATTGTAAACATTCATTACCATGAACGTACAATTTATAAGGTTTGTGGAATATTTCATTTAATTCATACTCTGCAAGTACATCATAGGCATCCTTGTCATTTCCAGCAAAATCATTAATTATGCAGCAACAAGCCGTTGTGAATTTCTTTTTAAATGCACTTTATAATTAAATGGCAAGTTTAAAATCACAGGAAACAATTATAAGTATGGTGAGCTATTTTCCATTAAAAGCAGACGATACACTTCTCAGCCTGCTGAACAACTTTCCCACAATTAGTAGGTCTTTGTATCACTTTGAGGTTCACTTGATAATAATATCCAACATACTTCGAGCGATTCCACTGGGAAGACTGTTGGTACCTTTGAAAAAAAACACGCTTTGATGACAGCCTCTTTACTCCTTCTGATTTCTCATCCTGATCTTATATTTCATCACATTTAAATTGATTGCAGTATTCCTTTTAATAGTATGTTGTAATATATTTTCAATCAGCATTTCTCATTAGATATTCCCTTTCAACTTTCTACGGCTATATTTTCAATTTGAATTTTGTGACTACCATGCACAGGGTTAATTCCTTCTGCGTTTTTAATGTACTTGCAAATTCTCACTTCTCGGGGACAACCACGCCATTAAATCAGAATTGGAAATTGTTGATTACTACTTTAATAAGCAGTATTCATTGACAAATTCATCTACTTAGATTTCACAAGCAAAGAGAATATGAACCAGTGAAATTTAGTCAATGCATGGTATTGAAACTAATTTACTAATCTCAAGAATACATGGTGTAATTATGAACTTTGTAGCATTCCACTTAAGTCGCTGGAACGTTTTACTCTTATATTTGTGGGAGATTCTTCCAATAATGTCTCACATAGTGTAACGTCACTAATATGCTGCTGGGATCGGGTGGCATTGAAAACTGAGAGACAAAAACTGTGAAATTTATGCGAGGGGTCAGATTTTGAGAATTTAGCTCGAATTCCAGGGCAATACAGTGGAGGGTGTCCCATTTGTCCGATTATATTTGGGCAGATTGTTTGACGCTAGAATATGGCATTGAGTTTGGTCTTCTCATTATCCAGTCGTTATAGTTTTCATCGCACCCTCGCTCTTTTTGGCGTCCACGGTAAGTGAAGTATCGATTTCTAAACTTTACGAGCTGCCATGCTTGACATGTACTCGCCTCTCTGCTCGACTATTCCTGTGGCTGGAGAATACAGTAACCAATTCTGGTGTTGTAGTTGCTGGACCTCCTCCACCGCCAAACCATTATCATACGACGCCTGGAGAAGGAACACCTTATATTCGGCCTTGGTTTTCTGCAACAACACGGATAATTGTGGACGTCAACAGCTCCCTCATTTCCTGTCCCCCGCCATTATCCCAGTCTCAAGCGTACAAATCGGCATTGCCCTCTGGACCAGTCCATCACTCCTCCTCCGACATATCACCTTGGGCCTCACCTTCACCAACCTCTCACTTTTCCAACCACCTTCCCGCAACTCCATCCCCTCCCAGTTATCTCTCAGCCCCAACCCACACGCCTCTTTCCGAATGAAGCGTTTATTTCCAAAATATCAATTCTGCTGTTCTTCGGATGCTGGCTGACCTGCTCTGCTTTCCCAGCACAACGTTCTAGACTCTGATCTCTAGCATCTGCAGTCCTGACTTTACCACTAGACATAAGTCCACCTTGCTTACCACACTGAACAACAACTCAACCAACTGCTAATTGCAATTCTGTCAAACCCCTCCTTCTATTGTCTCAATGTTGCACAATATACCTCAATGTGCTGCGGTGAATTCCGCAATTTTACAACCCTTTTGGAACGGTAATTCATTCTCACCTACGTTTTCTGTCTACCGTCCTGCATTTTATTTCACATGAGGAAGCACCTATTCCATGTTTACGTTATTTTTCGGAGAGCTGAAAGTATTCAATGGCTTCCTTAATGTCTTCACAAAATATCTGCAAGGAGAAACGTGCACATTTGTGCGTATCTATGTCCCCTTCATTCCTTGTAAGATACTGTAAATTCCACTTTGGAAATACAACCAGTCTGACTCAAGATTTGCACACAGACGGACTATAACTTCACAAACCGAATATAACCCGTTCAACTCTGATGCGGTAACCCTCACGAGCGGGACAACGTGTCTGCAACTTATACTGCGTTGACTCCCGACGCATTGCAACAGAAGTCGGCCATTCTGCTCTTGAAGCCGCTCCGCCTTCATCAGGATTATGGCTAAACATTTGAACTCAACAGCCTAATTCTTCTTTCACCCCATAAACTTTGATCCCTGTCGTCTCAGATTCTGTATTACGCATCTTTTCCGATCGCATTAATTGTTGCGGCATTCATTACTTCCGATGGTGATGAATTTCAGAGGCTAACTGCAGTTTCGGTGGACTTAAGACTTGTCATTGTCCTATAGAGTGAACGCTGGTTCCTCAGATTATGATCTCCGTGTTCTCGAAATACACTCATACCGTCGGCAACATCTTCCCTGCATCTACCCTGTATAGTCCTGCTCGAATTTTATAACTCTCTGAGATATTTCCCATGAATTCATTTGCACTTTAGTGAAACAATACTAATCAATCTCTCTCCATACCTCACTGCCATCATTCCTGGAATCAGACTGGGAAACTTTCATTGCACTCCTTCAACAGCTACACCATTGAGAGCAAGATATGTGCAGCATTTATAATTCTATGCACTTACACACCATTTCAAATATTCTATTTTGGAGAAATTAAGGTGAAACTACCTCCAGTTGGTTTTATGAAAACTACAGAAAAGAAACCGTTCTGTGGATTATGAAGATTATCCAGTTGTACCTTCTTGGATTAAAGTGGTACTGGAAAAATTCACAGCAGTTCAGGCAGCATTCAAGGAGCAGGAAAATCGACGTTTCGGGCAAAAGCACTTCGTCAGGAATAGAGGCAGGGACTCTGCAGGGGAGGGAATGATGAGAGAGGGGTGTGGGAGGGGAGAAAGTTGCATCGAGTGCAAGAGGTGAATAGGGATGGGATTACGATGAAAGGTCAGAGACGTGGGTGGGGCAAGTTAGCAAAGTGGACAAGGGGTGTTTGGGGGTGGGGATGAAGGTGCTAGGTCAGAGAGGAGGGACGAGTCGATAGGTGGAAAGAAAGATGTGTTTCTGTTTTCTGTTACCGTCTTTCTGTTTGTTCCAGTTAAAAGTTTAGTTCCTCTTTCTGCTGCTACAGCTGCAAGTGAGACAATTAATGCAACTCAGTTAGAAATTTTTCCACGTATAACGCTAATGAGGCTTTTCTAAGTTTGAATTGTTAATGGTAATTGTTTTTTGGGGATTGAAAAGAGGTCAGCCAGGTGTACTTCATAGAATATTATTTAATATGAGTTAGTCGGGGATTAATGGCTGACAGATGTAATTAAAGTGTCGGAGGTTCTTTCCTCTCTGAGAGCTGTCTCTGAGGAAGCCAAACATATGTCAAGTGTTACGCACTTGTCTGAAAGAGTGCCTGGGTAATGGGATGCCAGCCTCTTTGGAGTATTTTCAATGCACAGAAAAGAAAAAAAAAGTGTGACTGAAACATTGGGTCTCAATAATCGTCATTGATTGCAGTCAACGTTTCAAGCATCCAGCCAATATTTGGAAAACTGAACACATTAGATCCAAAAGTTTAAAAATTGACCAAGCATGTCTTAAAATAGGTTCTTGTTTCTGATGCAGTTTTGCTAGTTCCAAAGTTATCCTGAGTTTGTACGACACTGTCATTTTAACTCTTACCTTTCCAATATCTGCTCCCAATGACTTTTGGAGATACATTGTCAAGACACGAACACTTTTCAGGACAAAACATGTTTATCCATTCCACATGGGAAACAAAATGTTAGCTTTTCCAACAGAATGAGGACTGTGGGGGTGGGGGAGATTTGAACGAATTTGATGTTATCGTTGTCAATGGGAATTCTCACAGTCGCATCTCCCATGAATATTTTCACCGTGTCCTCTGGATCTCATTGCTGGTTAGAAACGTAATTCATTCGCTGAATAAAGTTTTGCAAAAAGACGACATTGCAAATGGATAGGGATCATCGAAACAGCTGTTAGCAATTCTGTTCGACAATTTGCTCAATTTGCTGTTCCTCATGCGAATGACTTAAGGCTGAGTGAGAGAGTTTTAATCCCGCAGTGCCTGACTAGGCCATGTACGTTGACCGCTGTTGCATTGCTTATGTCCACAGGCAGATCCAAACCACGGCAGACAACGCCGTCTGCATCGCAAGCAGCCTAATTCAGAAACAGACTTGCAGGTAACGATTCCCGTCGTTTCAGCTCCAGCTAGACTGAAACCAAAGGTAATGTCCTCGATGTCTCCAGATCGTTGGACTGACACTGAATAAACAGCAGTGAACTGCGAAACTCACATTATAAGTTGGCATCGTTAATCACAGTCCGCATTAAAACCAGGGGATTATAAATTGGAACTCTTCAGAGCTGCTTCCAGCAACTTATAGAGCGAAATGTCCAGTTTCCTCTGAAATACTGTCCTTTTGTTTTCTCGCGGCCATTTGTACCAGGTTTGCTAACACTGCGCACACTGCCATTCTCGTGAGAGAGTCCATGTATATACCTGGTTTAATGACCAACACACCACCCCTCGACCCCAATGATCTGAGTGCCTGCCCAGTTGTGAAGCTCCAGTGTGGATTAATTCCGACTCTGCATGAAATGGTGCCCAGAATAAGAACCTCGTCCACTCCATCTTTCTCCCTCTCGCGCCATCTCCTTGGCCATATCTTTGTCCGTTATACCTTTCTGTTTCTACACTGATGGGCACGTGGCACTTCGCATCATCCTAAGATCACTGCATTTGAGATCACACTGTTGCAATTGCTTCCCAATACGCCGCTGCCTGCCTCTTGGTCCTCACCCTTGTTTTGCACACATGTTGTTGGTGCCAATGTGCCCGACGACCATTGAATAGACTCTCTGAGAGATCCTTTTACCGAACACCGAGAAAATCGCACATCCTCTTGCACTTCAGAGGAAAGCTTTGAAACCCTTTCTCTCCCCTTACAATTTGTTCACGACTGCATTTCCCACACATTTTCCCATTTACATCTGCAGTGGAGTCAACGGGTTTCAAGCAATTTTCTGTTAGTACCGCCTCCATCCCGAAGGCCCACTCGTCATCCATAAAAATAAAAATCATTTCACTTCTTCTCTGGGGAATATCCATAGTGGGATAGTGTTCCTGCTGAGTCCCCTCTCTCTGTCACGAGGACAAACATCTCCCCTGCTTCCCGGGAATTGCTAGCCTTCTGTGCGTCCTCATAGCCTCATCCCCGTCACCCATTTGTATTATCCCTGATCCAGTCTGCCTCACCGGTAGCGAACTGTATTCCCAGCCCCGGCTCCCGTTAAACATGTGCTCTGAAGAGCTGGGACTGGAGACATCACCTGTTTCATTGGTGGGTCCGAAGGCATGGTATTATTTCTGCTTTTAATCCCATAGTACAGGAGGAGCACCCAAAGATTTGAGCTCGCCTGGCCTGCCTTATGAACCTCAATAGCCTGTATTGCAGTATTCTCCTCGACAACATTGTCTTTTTCCAGTGTGAATACTGACGGAAAATATTAATTTGGCGCCACTCCTGTCTCCTCACATTCAATGCAAAACTTTGACTGCTGTCCTTCACTGACCCTAAGCTTACACAGTATTTCTTTTATTTCTGAAATAGGTGTAGAAAGTTTTAGGTTCTCCTTAATATTACCTGGCAAACACTTCTCATGTCCTCTTCCGGCTCTTCTTCGCTCTACCTTCAGTTCCATTCTAGCTAAGTTGAAACTCTCAGTGCAGTAACTGAGCCTTAACGTCACATCCTCACACAAGCCTCCATCCCTGTCAGGGCAAGTGATTCAACTTGTTTAGTTAACCACGAATCACTCGCTTGACCACTTCCTCCCTGCCTGAAAAGTGCAGACCTATCAAGGAAACGAATTTGCTCATCCTTAATCAAGCTCCGCATTTCATTTGTGCCCATCCCCTGCAGCTTCTTTCCCCATCCTATGCATTCTAAATCTTGCCATTCCCGTCCTAATTGCCTTTCCCTGAGCTATAACTCTTGCCCTGCAGCACATAATATTCCTTTTCTATTGCTAAAATAAACGGAACCGAATTGCAATCATTATCACCAAAGTGGTCATCTATCTCCACAACTAATACCTGGTTAATTACCGAATACCAAATCCAATTTAGCCTCACCTCTTGTTCGCCTGTCCAGATGCTGTGTCAGGAATCCCTCATGCATGCATTAGACAAAAACTGAACGAC
Source organism: Chiloscyllium punctatum (assembly GCF_047496795.1). Taxonomy (NCBI): domain Eukaryota; kingdom Metazoa; phylum Chordata; class Chondrichthyes; order Orectolobiformes; family Hemiscylliidae; genus Chiloscyllium; species Chiloscyllium punctatum. Next base: position 32,866,642 of record NC_092773.1, read on the forward strand.
CTAAAGTGCTCAAATTACACAGTTTCTAGTCAATATTTGGAAATTTCAAGTCCCCAATAACAAGTAACATGTTACTTTCGCTGCTATCCAGAATCACCTTTGTAATCGTTTCCAGTAAGTCACTGGAACTTTTCGGTGGCTCATAGAATAATCCCAACCTCTTCTTTTCTGTTTCACTCCTCAGCCCACAAATCTCAGAAGTCGAGTCTTCATCAAATGTCCGTTCTGTTACCGTAATATTGTGCTTGACAAATAATGCTACACTTCTCTCTCTTTCATCACATCCCTGTTCTGACGCTGGAACCTGCAACGTTCATTCCTGACCCTGCTCTTTCCACATCTCCGAAATGGTCATAACATCGAAATCCCAGGTCCGACTTCATGTTGTAAGTTCACACGCCATAATCTAGTTGTTCATTTTCGTTGATGCCTATGTGAAACAAGTCTTGAGATCGTCACCCTCCCGAGTAAGAATTCCAAAAACACGATCGGAGTCAACCTGAACCATGGCACCTTGGAGACAGCATGTCCACTTTAAGTCTCTCTCCTTTCCACAGAAACAGCTATCTGTCTCCCAGCTATGGAGTCGTTTATAAGTGATGGTCTTCTTCCCCTCCACCCAACCCCTTCCGTACTGAGCAACATGGTCAGACTCTGTGCCAGAGATCTGAAACGCCTAGGTTACCTTTGGTAAGTCATCCCCGAACAGTATCAGTAACCACTCTGAAGAGCTGCGATTGCCGGTTTCTCTTCCACAAAATTTCAGTGACAGTCAAATGCAACAAAGCAACACCTCAGGGTAGAAACGGCCACACTGAACAAGGCTCCCCTTATGGCTGCTCTTTCAAAGGCCTCTGAAAATCTTTGCAAGGCATCGAGGCATGCAAAACAGAAACAAAACCTTGAGTCCAACCAGTCCATTCCAACCATAATCCCAAACTAAACCATTCGCACATGACCAATCCTGTTCAGAGTCTTTTGAAACTTTACTTGTTCACGTATCGATCCACATGTCTTCTGAACGCTGTAACTGTAACCATATCTAAGACTTCCTTTGGAAATTAATTTCTCCCACGAACCACATGCTGGTTATTTGAATACCCCTCATGTTTTTGTAAATCTGCTCCACTCACTTTAAAAAACACTCTTCGTATTCAAATCACCCACCATTTGGAAAAGTAACCTGCCATTTATCTTCGCTGTGCCCCTCATGATTTAAAGAGTTGTTCAAGGTCACCCCACAACCTCCGAGTCTCCAGTGAAAAAGCTCCCATCCTCTCTTTGCTACTCAAACACGCCATGTCTCGCAAACTCCTGGTAAATCGCTTTGGTAAACTCTCAACTCGCTTTGGAATACCCACTAATGGACGATGGCCAGGACGCCATGCATTTCTTCAGCTAAAAATATCCACCCGTACCCTTGTTTCTCCATCTTACGACACTACCCAAAGCTCTATGTATGTTTTTATAAGCCCTCCCCTCGGTTGTTTTACCAAAATGCAATGCATTGTGTTGATGCAAAACAAACTCCGGATGTTCAGCCTCTCAATCTTCTCCATTCATGATGTTCCACGCCCATAATTAAGCACTTACACCTTCTCTGTCTATTATCCTCGATATCTATGTGTTGGTTGTACACAATAATGCGCAAAGTTTCAAATCCAAACGCTTTCTGTGGCACTGAAATTCACAGACTCATAATTCCCCTGGTTGAACAGAAAGCGAACGAAACAAATTAACCTTCCTTCCGGATCTGTTGTTGGTAACGCATGTGCTGCTCTTCTCATTGTCCAAAACTTAACATAGCTCATTGCCAAATTCCTGAGTTTATCCTCCATCGTTTCTCTGAGCTAAGAAATTGCAGTCAGCTTGGCCTTTTGTGTTAGATATCTGTGACTCACTTTCATTCACTTACCAAGCTTCTGAGAAGTCTGTACTCTGAAGAAACCTCCCATAAATGATAAGAAGTCTTCGCATGTCCACTTAACTCTTGGTACCTCAGTGTGATTAGATTCAATTGCTGACTTTTCGTCCTTTAATTTGGATCTAAGTGCCATCATAGAACATAGAATGTAGAACATTACAGCACATGACAGGCCTTTCAGCCCTCGATGTCGCCCCGACCTGTGAAACCAATCTGAAGCCGATTCATCCTGAACTATTCCACTTTCATCCGAATGTTTATCCAATATCATTTAAATGCACATTAACTTGGCGAGTCGACTAATGCTATGAGCAGGGCATTCCACGCCTTGAGTGTCTATGAGTGACGAAACTACCTCTGAAATCAGACCTTTATCAGTGAGCCCAAAATTGAAGTCTATGCACATCGTATTGGCCTTCACCATCCGAGGGAGAAAGCTGTCAGTGTGCAACTTGTCTAAACCTCTGATAGTCTTACCTGTTTCAATTAAGTCACAGGTTGACCTTCTTCTCTCGAACGAAAACAGCCTCGAGTCCCTCAGTCTTTCCTCGTCAGAACTTCTTTCCTTACTCAACAACATCCTGGTAAATCTGCTGTGAGTCCTTTCCAAAATTCCCCTGTCTTTACTGTAATACAGTTACCAGAACTGCGCGCAATACTCCAAGTATGGCCACACCAGAATTTTGTACAGCTGAAACTTAACCTCATGGCTATGACGATCAATCCCTCTACCAAAAATGCCAATACTACATGTGCCTTCTTAACAGCAATATCAACCTTAGTGTTAATTTTAAGAGATCTTTGCACATGGACACCAAGATCTCTCTGTTCATCTACACTATCAAAAATCCTTCCTCTAGCCCACCACTCTGTATTTCTGTTGCTCTTTCGAAAGTGACTCACCTCACACTGATCCACAGTAAACTCCATTTTCCACCTCTCAGCCTAGCTCTGTAGCTTGTCTAAGCCGCATTGTACCCTGCAACATCGTTCGTTACTATGCACAACTCCAACAACATTAGTGTCATTCACAATTTTCATTACCCATTCTGCTACGCCCTCGTCCAGATGACACACTGCAGTGGCCGAAACAGATCCTTTCATTCCACTACTGAACTCAGGATATACATCTCCCATCAACCACAACCCCCTGTCTTCTCTCAGCTCGCCGATTTCTGATCCACACCCTAAATCACGCTCGATCCCATGCCTCTTATTTTTTGTGCAAGAGCTTCCGATGGGGATCCGTTTTGAAAACCTTCTTGAAATCACCCACTTCACCCTTATTCACTGGGAGTTTACCTTCTGAAAGAAAACAACAAAGTTTAGGAGGTACGATATACCCTTCACAAAACCGTGTCCCGTGTCTCTAATCAACTCACTCCTTTCTCGGTGATTATAAATCAATCTCTTCTGACCTTTTCCAACACTTTACCCACAACTGACATAAGGTTCACTGGTCTATAATTTCCAGTGGTGGCTCTCGTCCCCTTCTTGAACAATATGAAAAGCATTTGCTTTCCTGTAGTCTTCTGGAGCTATGCCTGGTAAAGATGAGCTCTAAAGATCAAAGCCAAATGCTGTGCAATTCCAATTCTCAATTGTGATGTTCGACAACAAAATGAGAAATGCAAAAAAGTCAGGTAATCTCCTATGGGACTGTGCTTTAATTGCACGATATGCTTAATGATTTCCATGGACCTAAAGTTATTAAAATGCGTTAAATCTGTCTTGGACTGGCCGTCATGGAAAATAAAGCTCCTCACTTAATTGGCACTACATTTGGTCCCTGCAACATTGATGTCTAATTAAACCACTCAACAGAATCTCCAAGATACCCGTTAGGAAAATCACAGTATTCACGACAGATCACCTTTTATTTCCACTACCATTACCAAGAACGGAACACCAGATACGTAGGAACACCTCCCTCTGCAATCTTCTCTGCGCACCACTGAGCACCTGATTACTAACTTCTCAAAGTTCCTTCGATGAGAAGAATTCTGGAATAGCAGTGTGAGTTTACTGACAGCACAAGTACAGCAGCAGTTTTTTTTTTCTCATCAGGACAATTATGGACAACTAACAAAACACTGAATAAACCAGAAAATTACACATTACAGATTCGTTTTTGTAAGATATTTGGCAAATAAAGACTAAACTTCTCTCAGCAGATCAACGGTTAATTTTATATCATGTCATTGCAAATGTCAAAAAAGCAGTCAGTGCCGGAATTCTGAAATGAGGCGAATTAATCCCAAATAACTAGCATAATGGTTTCCGAAATAACTTTTCTTGACAAACAGTTAGAGCAGTCTAGTATTCTCTTTTTTTTCCCTATGCAATGGCTTTCAGGAGCTGCTTGCCATTCTTCCATTTCTGTGTAACAGGAACAAAGATAAAATGGCTGTTGTCCAGACTTTTTTCTGTGACTCGTAAGTAATTAAAAGTTGCCTTATGCCTCCCTGTTGCAGTTCAAATAGAGTTCAGCGATGTCTTCACTTTTCATTTTTTCAGGTTTGTAGTCACTGATGATCTCAACTAATTGACAAGATATCAGAAGTACTGAGCAACCTTGTTCCAGTTGTGTGCGATGTGCTGAAGTGTACTAATGGGAGTGCCTGCTCTGTCATTTCAGTTTCTGAAAAAAAAATCAATGTGTTACCTCGGGTGCTTCTTGAATCGTGTCAAGCATTTAGATCAAATGTGTTCTATATTCAGCAGGATATTTTATGCATGCTCTTAGATATTATCAAATTCTCTTTCAAGTATTGGTCCGATGGAATCAATTAAAATCCTCGCAAAAGATTTCTCAAATGCAGAAACGGGTGTTAAAAATGCTGGTTTTATTGATGCCTCTGTTTTTCCAATTGCCTGACACGTATGACATTTCCGGCAAAATGAAAGCACATCTTTGTGCATTAGAAAATGTTTTTCTGTATCAGCAAGACTTTTTTTCCAATTGGTAATTCAAGTGCTTCCTCCAACACTTCTTTTCTGTGAACCACTGGCACTGCACCTTTTTGAAAGTTTGCCCATCCCTCATCCATATATCTTTTGTTAAGATGGTCGCATTCTGAAATACGTTCAGAATATTCTTCTGCATACGCATTTGGATATAATTGTTTCAGTTTTCCAGTTTTTGTTGTAACTTAGTTAAATTTTCTGAATGAAAAACATCTTCTTTGTCCTCCACCTGCCCATGATTTGGCTCAAGCATTCAATCGAACACAATTACAGACAATTCTCCTTTAACATGATAATATTTATTCATTGATTTCTCATCCTTTTTCCACTGGTGATATTTTGACCTTGTTATCAGATTGTCAGGAAAAATCTCATGATATATCTTCTGTAAGACCTCAGTATTACAGAATTCTGCTTCTCCATTGGACTTTTCATCACAGCAGGCAGCACACCTACCTGTGGCCCAACTATATTGTTATAAAACACCAATTTCCTCCAGGAGCCTAGAGTTTCTCCATTACTCCTAGTAATAATTCTCCACAATTCCCTTCACACTCCAAACTCACTGCACATATGGAGCATTTCTCGGATCGCCATAAATTCCACGTTATAGCAGTGGACTAGTATTTCAGCGTTACATATTCTCTTCATCCATCAACATGAAGGATTGAGCTGATCCCGTATCTCTGAATACTAAATATTCTTGAGGTATTGTTCCCACTCTATGAGAGGAAATCCTATTTTCGCAAGTAAATAATTGATGAAGTACTACCACTTTCTTCACAAGTATAGTCTTTCTGGTGTAGTACGTTCTGGTGCAAAATTATCGCATCCATTGTGATTCATTTTGCAATTTTAGCAACATTCCCTGTCTTATGCTGCTTTCCGATACCTTCTACCCAGTGCTTTTACTGAACCACAAACGCTGTGCACTTATTGGGCCTATTTTATTGCAGTGAAAACACGTCAGCCTTTTCAGTTATCTTCCCCCTTCATGGGTTTCCATTTTATCTTGTGGTAAACTATCTTTATTAACTTGAACAACGTCTACTTTGCCCTTACCAGAGGATTTCTCTTGAACATCATTTCAATTTCACATGTATTGAAATGAATGTCAGAAGCAAGATTTTACCCTTTCAAACTCAATGTACGTTGGAACATTGTCCATTCTTAGGTTTCTAAATCGCTGCCTGTGATTTTCGGATAGAATGTCATATGCACTCATGTATGGGTTCCTTGACCTCGTCCCACCTCCCTTTTCTGATGGTGATGCGGATACACCACTAACTCTACCTAGCAAATATCTTTGGTTCAGTCAAACCCATATCATGAGGGGCCACTTCATTTGTTTAGCCTGTTTCTGGAATGAAATGAAAAAGGCTTCGATACTCTCCGAATCAAACGTGCATACTGCCTGGATACATTTGAACAGACTTCCACCAAGTCTTCAGGGACGATGACTTTGCTCAACACCACTAACTTCTTGACTAAGCGTAACTTTTAACTTCACCTTCATCCATTTACATCAACTTTCCATTAGAACTGCCAAATTTTGTCGACCGAACTCAATCTGTTTCTCCCCATCCTTTCTCTCTCTGTTATCTTTCTTCTGTGAGGGCACTCCTCTTTCATTCTTTTCTTTTTTCTGAGAGTGACTCTGTCCTCCTACTTTTTCCTCTGTCTTCAACTAATGAAAACTATTTCAGTTCCAGCTCATGGTCAAGCTGCTTCATATCCAATTGAAGTCGAGTCAATTCCAACATTTCCAGCAAAGTTAAATTTTGAACTATTGTTATTACCGTTTCTTTTCTCACTGACGAAGGTAAAAACAAGTCCACCCTTGTCTCTGCAAACCAGCCTGCCAGTTGCAATACATTTAGCTTTATCTTTGCCTTCTATAAAATGACCAAATTGCTTCATCCGCCACCCGCAGAAAATTCTCACTGACTGAAAGAGTCATTCCACCGCAAAGTACTGTTTAAACGGTTGTGGTTCTGTTTGCCGAGCTGGGAATTTGTGTTGCAGACGTTTCGTCCCCTGTCCAGGTGACATGCTCAGTGCTTGGGAGCCTCCTGTGAAGCGCTTCACACAAGCACTGAGAATGTCACCTGAAAGGGGACGAAACGTCTGCAACACAAATTCCCAGCTCGGCGAACACAACCACAACAACGTGCATCAGAGCTACAAATCTTTTCCTAATCTTTGAAACACGCAGCAAAAAAGAAACCGACATCTGCTACTCGCCTTTAAGTCCAACTACTCCAGAACCAAATTTGAATGATGAAAACATTCCAACAAAATGCAACGGTACAGGCTTGACCCTCTCAAAGTATTTTCAGAAGGTGGCCCTGACTGTTTTTTGTATGAAGGTTGATGTGACGTGAGTGTTCCCCATCTGATACAAGTCATCAAAGCACTGGAGTTTCAGGAAAAAAAACAGTAATTTCAGGACAACAGTTGTAGCCCCAACAAATGAAAACGTAATTTTCAATAACTTAACTGTCGAAATACTACACCAATCCGCTCCAATAGCTATTAGTAATTAACTGTTCCAATACTTTAAAAGCGCATGAACATATCCATGGCAAAAACATATCAAACACAGACTCTTATAGAAGGAAGAAAACAATTTCAAAGACATAACCTTCAATACAAATTCAGAAAAGTCTTTTAAAGAAGCTGGCGACTTCCCTGCACTCCACCAACTTGTGTCTGCTGCAGATCAAATAAAGTCGAAAAAAAGGGCATGAACTGAGAGCACTGGCCATTCCTTTTCCAGCTTTAACCGGGAAAGTAATGCATGAAAATAAAACTGTTGGACTATAACCTGATGTTTTCGTCCAATAACGACACCTCCAAATCCTTACTAAAATCGACACTGCGGCAGCGATGCCTTTATGACCTCTTCATATAAGAAAAGACAGAATATCATTTATAAAGTGACAGCATTGTCATCAGCACAATACTTTTTTTTTGTGATTCCACTTCTCTCGCAATGGTATTGATATTTAATTCCACCCGCATATTCTTCATCATTAGTTGCTTGCTTAAATATCGTAGAAACGATGCATGTCGTCAGTAAGGAATATTGATATTTATTCAGTGTTCTTTGCCTAATCCCAGGCGTTCAGATGAGCACGACTAAATTTCCAACTGGTCTGGAATGAGTTACTGGATAAATAGATCGCATTCATCACATGTGATACATGAAAAAAATATCCAATGTGGTAAGTCAATCTCTTCATGTGCATTTTCCTCTATTTGACACTAAGTGCACAATTTCAGAAACTGGACAAATATTCGAATTTGATGAGCAACAATATGCGTAAGGATACAGCATTTGGCAGCGATGAAGTGCAGAGTACAATTGATAAACGTATTAATAACAAAAATAGTCAGGAAGCAGGGTAACTTTTCACAAAATCCGGCTGTCTAAATTCTGAAATCAGGTGATGTACATGACATCTGACGTCCAATGTATTCAGAGCACAACGAAAGTGAAGTCGAGAATATCAGGGCCAGATCTTATTTTGTTTCATTGTGTTATTCAAAACAAAAACATTCTAAATGAGCTGATCTAATGTCAGTGATGTTTTGACGTAATCGACACAATGGAGGTCTGATGTGTGCATAAATACAGCTGAGCATCTCCATGTGTCGGTCATATGGCAGCCAGAGACCTTCAACAACGACAACAGTCATTCATTTTCAGAAATGAGGAAACCACCGGTTTTGCTGTTGCAAGAGATTTACTATCCACTTCTTGCAGCTGCTGCTCTTCCAGGTAAGCCATTGATCTTGTTTCTTTCCGGTTGATTTTACTTGACCCCGTGTAAGTGTTGAATACTCTATTTTTCCATTGTCAGTTTTCACAAAAGATTATCAAACCAGTGATTGAACACTTTAGGCTCCTCCATTTTAAATGGGAGCATAACTCGTGTATTAACAATTGCCACCAATGTGCCGCCTGCAAGGAGTCGTGTCGTTCTTTAGACAGTCTGGTAATACCAAACAAAATGATGTCTACAGCAGCATATTAAACAATTGCGTAAATGTCATGTTTTGTAAATCACTCTAAATGCATTCACATCCTCTGAATAAATATCTACACCTCTATATCAATCATGCTTTGCAACATTGCCGACTCTGTCTCTTATATCTGTCTTTATTACAGCGAACACGATGACTATTTTAATTCTTTTACGAAGAAACTGTGGTCTTTCCAAATGCATCACTGCTTATATCGTGGCCATGGCAACAGCGGATCTATTGGTCGTCATCAATAATGTTGTAGTATATCGCATTTTAAGTTATCACTTTCCATTGTCCTTCTTCTCCCTTACACCTTTTTGCAAGCTCATTATATACATGACTGTCATCAGCCTCGATTTAACTGTTTGGTTCACTGTGTCCTTAACATTTGACAGATTTGTGATGATCGGCTGCCAGAGATTTAAAACATTATATTGTACCGAAAGAACTGCAACCACGGTATTAATAATCATTTCGGTCTTGACGTTGTCAAAGAATATTCCAGTTTTGTTTGCATTTGAGCCAGAGGAAATCATTAATGGAATCCAATGGGGCTGCCGATCAAGTGGAACATCATCTGCATGGGTAGCTTTGGTCTGGTCTTATAGTGCCTGGCTTGGTTGGCTTCCATTTCTCTTGATATTCTCGTTTAATTCTTTAACCATCCACTGTATTGTGATGGCGAATCGAACTCGGATTAGGCTCCGCGGTCACAGAAATAAGAATGAAAGCAGTGCAGAGACGGAGAACCGGATGAAGTCCATCGTTCTGTTATTTTCGGTATCCATCAGTTTCATGTTGCTTTGGTTGACATATTCTGTTATTTTGGTCATTACCAGACTGGCAAACACTAATTATTACAGAGGTGACTTTAACGACCCTGAATATATTGCAACTGAAACAGGAAATATCCTCAAGTTGTTGAGTTGTTTCCTGAATCCCTGTATTTATGCCACAACCCAGAAAAAATTCAGAGGAGAACTGAAGAATGCAATGGAATCGCTATTGAAACAAACTCTCAGAGTATTTATAAAAAATGTGGACAAGAGCAATATATTTTCGCGGAATCTCTTTGCAGCTGAGGCTAGATTTCACCCTGATTTCCTTAATTCTCCGGGTTGTTAAAAAAACTTTGCACAGTTACCCTTCAGATTTTCAATCAGAATTTTGATGTGTGATAATTTCTGTTTCGTGCGAATTTTGATTGAAACATACTTATCAAACACCCATTGAAATTTTCGTCTTCAAAATCAGGTGTCAATGTTCTAAAACCTCTCTTGTGCAGGATATTTTTAAAATAAATACATGAATATAAAATCGATACCGTGATCAAATACGTCAGCATAAAATCGAACTCATATGTATTGCTGTCAGTAGAAATTATCAAAAATAGTATTGCTTCAAATTGGAAACTGGCTATTTTTGTGCACGTTTTGCAAAATAGTCTGACGAAATTACACATTGGAACACCATAGTCGACAACTTCAAACTTGCAAGAAGAAACAAAGGAAACGTTCTTGCGGTTCTGGCTCTTGTATGACACGGAACAGAGCATGAATTCATTCAATAGACTGATCAGATAACCTCTGTCAATCGGCCTACTATGTACACAGGAATAGTGCCGATAACACTCAGTGATGAGTCCATGAACGAAATGCATATTTAGAGAGATATCGAAAATAAGAGCGATCTTACATCTCAAGACTTCTTTTTCGTATTCTCTCGATGCTCAAGCATCCTCAGAGACCTCAGAAATATGCATTGCTATTACTTTAATACATTTAAGGAAACGACCACAACCGGTTTCTGTGACAGAGAACGCCACTGTCTCTGTTTGAAAACACTCTCTTCATCGCAGTCATATATATTCTGTCTCGTCTTCTGAGATTCTGAAGCATGGCTCCATCGCGCAATAAGAATTGTGGAAGATCTGATGGATCTTACTTTTCTTGTTCTCAAACATAAAGCAAGATTATCGGATGGAAACCCTCAACCTACATATTTGAATCAACGTGATGTATTTTCAGTCACTGTCTAAGGCAAATTTAATGTCTAATCCTTTTTCGCCTGCCTGAAGTTACATTGTACTTTCTTCGTTAACTTCTGAAATTGGTGTGGGAATACCAAATGTGCGAATGCATGGTCTTGAGGTGAAAGAAGGGCATTTAGTTAAATTCGTCTTTATCTTTACATGCAGATACAAGTATCAATGAACAGTTGCTCTCTGACGATTACAACATGATCACATAAATAACGTGTAGTGTCAAAGAGTCCCACAGCACAGAACGCAGAAACGTTCATCTAGCCAGTTCGTGCCATCCATAATCAAAAATAAACTAGTCGCACTTCTCTGTGTGTGGCCCATCTACTTTCAAACAATTCTTGTTATCATACTGAATTTAATGAATTTTAAAAGTCGTAACTCGATGTCCAATTCTACCTGTGCAAGTTCATTCCACAACCGAACCACTGTTTGCGTAAAAAATACCAGCATGTATTTATAAAAGTTTCTCCTCTCACCTTGAAAATATGTGACGGTTTATTAAACTCCCCCATACAATGGAAAACCCACCTGCACTTCTCCTCATCTGTGCATCTCATGATTTTATAAACCTGTATAATGCCATCTCTCAACGGCAATTACTTCATTAAAAATGTCCTTGCATATCCAGTCAATATTTCAGAGGTAAACCCTTCATTCACAATAACATCTCACTGAATCTCTTCTGACCACTCTGCAGCTGAGCTCTAAATCATATTCGGGGCTTTGACGGGCTGAAACTGAGAACTCATCCTTTCAACATTACAGTCATGGTAGACTTGTCAAAGGAAGATTGTGAACAAATCGCTGCCCAATTTCATGTGATGTCCGTTGGCAGGAAGAACCTCGACCCTCCTGAGAAGCAGGTAAGGGGTGTATTCTGCTGCAATTCCCAGTTGCTTCTATCCTTCATTAAATTAGCATAGTCAGCAACAACTGACCATCTCCAGTTGTAAGTTTTAACACATTTTGGGCTACATTGTTAACCAATCGCATTACTATTTCAGGTGGATGATAGTTCACTGACTCATTCAGTGACGGAACGTTCGATGATGGATTGGGAATCGGTTTCCCATATCCTAACACGTATAGAAAGGATTATACCAGATATTGATTTGATAGTAATTCTCCTTCTTTTGACGAAAGCACTATCAATGGTGAAAGAGGCTGAGTAATGTTTCCTGATTTATTTCTGGTAAAACTGCAATTAATCATTTTCATACCTGACTCCTCATCGAACAATTACCTCTCTCCGCAGGGAGAAGAGATGCTGAAAGATCATCTCCATTGCAAGAAATTGTTGCGAAAACTCCACGTAAAACAGGAAGTAGGAAACCGTCTTGGACATGAACATGAATAATATTCAGTGTTTGTCGGGGTCTCAGAACAGGATCAATGAATAGCATGTTGTTGGGGTACGTTATTGGTGTCGTAGAGTCGTGGAAATTGTTTTATTGAAGTTTTTTTCTGATATTGTGTTGGTGAAGGCGTTTTCACATCATGTGGAGCGTGAATTATTGTGATCATGAAGGGGCTTTTAATGTTGTGTGACTTATGATTTATTATGTTGGAGTACTCTGCATAATACCCTTTTGAAGTGGAAGTAGGAAGATGTGAACACACAAAACTCTGGATCTCAAAGAAGATCAAAGCCAATTTTCGACAGGCAACAAGGCAATCACAAGGTGTTGCCTGCAAAAAGGAAAATCACGCCGAATTCTCGATTCATTCTGCCAATGGATAATGCATAGGAATGGATGACTTTGTATCTTTGAATTAACTTTGGAAAGATATTCGAATATGGGTAGAATGGCAAGTTCTTTTTTCAAAAGAAACGACTGTGAATGCATTTAATGTCGTTCTCCAGAAGAAGATATTCTTGCCTCTTCTTCCAAATCAAACAGGAATAAAATATATTTTCATAACTGCTTTGACGGCATGAAGCTCATCAGAGAATTCGGAGAGGATTTTATCCTGTATGAGCTCACTGAGACTGTGAGGTTGGGAGTCTGCAGAGGGAGTAAATTTGATATGTCTGCATTAGAATTTTGCCAGTATGTTGGAGGGAATGTAGATAGAACAAAGGCCTGCCTCATGAAGAATGTAGCTTAGTAGAGCACAACTGGAACAGGAGGCTCTGGTTGGAGGCTGAATAAGCTCGTGCTGTTTATTGTGGAGCAATAACTGTCTATGAGAAGCATGGTCATGGTGATAAGGAAATCGCTGTCTCCCTTCGACCACGGGGCACAACAAAGGGGGCACAGTTGTCTTGGAAAACAGAATGTTTACCGGGGAGTTGAGGGCTAAACATTTAAACCCAGAAATGGTGGTACTCTCGAGCGGATTGCCTCGGAGGGTATTTGAGACGGGTATCATCTACAGTTTGAACGATACTTGCATGAACACTTACAGTGTCATGACTTCCATGCCTATTGACCAAATCCGCAAATTAGACACCTGTAGGTATGGCATAGTTAAGGTAGAATAGAATCGATGGACCGAAGTGTCTCTTCTAAAGTGTTTCTTCGAAAATTCCATAAAAGAGTTTGGGAGAAGGGAACTGTGCATGAGCAAAGACTACATGATATCAACACATGTTGGAACATATTTGAGGAAATTGTGGTTTCAAACATAAAGTAAATGATGTTTGAAGTGGTAATACAATATAAATTCAAAAGTTTGAATAAGCAAATAAACAAAATATGTTATGTACCACAGAAAGTACCTTAAAGCCTTGGGCACACAGACATTAAGAAGTTATCCTAAAAAACGTTGCACATAGTAGGCACGTGCGAATTGTTCTAACATTCAAGTCAACGTTTCATATGTTACAAGCTAGTCTCTGGAAGTGAAAAGAACGCGAATCAGAAAAGTACATATTTCAAGTTGCTGAGACGGTACAAGGGCAAAAGAATTTGACAACTCATTCTGAAAGGCAAGTATAACTGTTCAGGCGATGTATAGATATTTTTAATTGTATCCGAACTTCTTCTTTACTAACAATTTTCAGTAAATTGAAAACTGGAATTGGTAATTTTGATGAACATGTTTAACATTACTCTCGAACTGAATTGAGCATTCATTGAAAAATAATTCACTAACAATGGATTGCGAGGATGATTCAGGAGAAGAGTGAAAGTAAGAGGGTGGTTGTTATGGGGTCTTTAACTTTCCTGATATTGACTGGGAAAGCTATAGCTCGAGTTCGTTAGATGGGTCGGTGTTTGTCCAATGTATGCAGGAGGGTTCCTGACACAATATGTAGACAGGCCAACAACAAGTGAGGCCATACTGGATTTGGTTCTGGCAAACGAACCAGGCCAGGTGTTAGAATTGGAGGGAAGTGTGCAGTTTGGAGACAGTGACCACAATTCGGTGACGTTTACTCTAGTGATGGAGAGGGATACATGTGCACTGCAGGGCAAGAGTTATAGCTGGGAGCAGGAAAATTATGATGCGGTGAGGCACGACTTAGGATGCGTGGCTTGGAAAAATAGATTTCAAGGCAAAGGGGGCAATTGATATGTGGAGCTTGTTCAAGGAGCGACTTTTGAGTGACCTTGATAAGTATGTACCTGTCAGACAGGGAAGAAAGGCCGTGTGAGGGAGCCGTGGTTTAATAAGGAATTGAAATGCCTTGTTAAATGGAAGACGGCGGCCGATGTAAAGACGAGGCGTGAAGGTTCAATTGGGGAGATTGAAAGTTATAAGGTAGCCAGGAAGGATCTGAAGAGAGTGGTAATAGCAGCAAGGAGGGGGCATGAAAAGTCGTTAGTTGGTAGGATTAGGGAAAACCCTAAGTCTTTCTATAGGTACATCAGGAATAAAAGAATGACGAGGGTAGGAATAAGTCCAGTCAAGGGTAGTAGCGTGTGGAGGCTGAAGAGATTGGGGAGATACTGAATGAATGCTTTTCGTCAGTATTCACTCAGGAACAAGACATTGTTGCCGATGTGAATACTGAGTCGCAATTAATTAGAATGGACGGCTTTGATGTATATAGGGAAGAGATGTTGGACATTCCAGAAAGGGTGAAAATAGATACGTCCCCTGGACCTAATGGCATTTATCCTAGGATTCTCTGGGTAGCAAGGGAGGAGATTGCAGAGCCATTGGCCTTGATTTTTATGTCCTCGTTGTCTACAGGAATAGTGCCAGAAGACTGGAGGATAGCAAATGTGGTTCCCTTGTTGAAGAATGGGAGTAGGGATAACCCTAGCAACTATAGTCCGGTGAGCCTCACTTCTGTTTTGGGCAAAGTCTTAGAGAGAATTGTAAGGGATAGGATTTATGAACATCTGGATAGGAATAATGTGATCAAGGATAGTCAGCATGGTTTTGAGATGGGCAGATCGTGCCTCACAAAACTTAGTGAATTCTTTGAGAAGGTGACTAAGGAGGTGGACGAAGGTAAAGCGGTCGATGTGGTGTATATGGATTTTAGTAAGGCGTTTGATAAGGTTCCCCATGGTAAGCTACTGCAAAAAATACGGAGGTATGGCATTGAGGGTGAGTTGGAGGTTAGGATTAGGAATTGGCTGACTGGAAGAAGACAGAGGGTAGTAGTTGATGCTAAAGGTTCATCTTGGAGTGCAGTTACTCGCGGTGTTCCGCAAGGATCTGTTTTGGGACCATTGCTGTTTGTCATTTTTATAAATGACCTGGAGGAAGGGTTTGAAGGCTGGGTGAGCAAGTTTGCGGATGACACGAAAGTCGATGGAGTTGTGGACAGCGAATAAGGATGTGGCAGGTTACAGCGGGATATAGATAAGTTGCAGAGATGGGCAGTAAGGTGGCAAATGGAGTTCAATGTGGGCAAGTGTGAGGTGATTCACTTTGGTATGAGTAACAAAAAGATGGGGTACTGGGCTATTGGTCGGATACTTGGTAGTGTGGATGAGCAGAGGGATCTTGGTGTCCATGTACACAGATCTCTGAAAGTTGCCACACAGGTAAGTCGTGCTGTGAAGAAGGCATACAGCGTACTGGCTTTTATTGGTAGAGGAATTGAGTTCCGGAGTCCTGAGGTCATGTTGCAATTGTATAATACTCTGGTGCGGCCGCATCTGGAGTATTGTGTTCAGTTTTGGTCGCCACACTATAGGAAGGATGTGGAGGTACTGGAACGGGTGCAGAGCAGGTTTACCAGGATGTTGCCTGGTATGGTAGGAAGATCTTATGAGGAAAGGTTGAGGCACTTTGGGCTGTTTTCATTGGAGAAAAGAATGTTTAGGGGTGACTTGGTAGAGGTGTACAAGATGATTAGAGGTTTAGATAGGGTTGACCATGAGAACCTTTTTCCACGTGTGGAGTCAGCTATTACGAGGGGGCATAGCTTTAAATTAAGAGGTGGTAGGTATAGCACAGATGTTAGGGGTAGATTCTTTACTCAGCGAGTCGTGAGATCGTGGAGTGCCCTGCCAGTAGCAGTGGTGGACTCTCCCTCGTTTTGGCCATTTAAACGGGCATTGGATAGGCATATGGAGGATAGTGGGCGAGTGAAGGTTAGGTGGGCTTGGATCGGCGCAACATCGAGGGCCTAAGGGCCATACTGCGCTGTATTTTTCTATGTTCTATGTTCTATGTTCTAATGCAATTTCAGATAGTTTTGTGTAATTTTGGTTGTTCGCATATTTTGTTTATTTTGATGAATAAATTAATGAAGTCTCATTATCAGTTCAGCAACTGACATTGTTTTGAGTACACAAAACTGACAGGTGATGAGCATAAAATGCAGCAAGGCATTTAATAATATTTCCCACGGTAGGCAATTTCATAAAATACGAGGCATTGGACATAAGGAAACCTGTCCGTCTGGATGCCGATTTGCCTGACCCACAAAAGAGAAAACGCAATGACAGATGATAAGTATACTGGCTGGAGCTCGTTGGCCAGTGGTATTCCACAGACAACGGTTCTGGAACCTCTGCTGTTTCTGACTTTATTAATGACTTGGAAGGAAGAATTAGTTCGTTTGCCTATGACACGAAGATTCATGGAATTGTGGGTAGTGTTAAGGGCTGTTATCGGTTGCAAGAGAACATTAACAGATTGCAGAACTTTGTGGATCAGTGGCAGCTGGAGTACAACGTTGAAAAGTGTGAATTCTTTCATTTTGAAAGGTCGAATTTGAATGGTGAATGCATGTTTGAACGCAAAATTCTTGAGAGTGTGGAGGAACAGAAGGATCTGTGGTCCATGTTCATGCATCCCGAAAACTTGTCACCCAAGTTTATTGGATTTTCAGGACGACATATGGTGTGCTGGCGTTTATTCGCAAGGGGGGTTTTGATTTAGAGTTGCGTGTTTATGCGGCAGATCAGTAGAGTTTGGTTAGACCACACTTGGAATGCTGTGTTCAATTGTGGTCACTTCATGAGACGAAAGATGCTGAAGCTTTAGACATGTGCAGAGGAGTTTTAATGGGATGCTGCATGGACTGGATGGCATGTCTTATGAAGAAAGGTTGAGGGAACAAGGGCTAATCTCATTGGAGTGAAGAAGGATAAGAGATGTTTTGATAGAGGTGTACAAGACGTTGAAAGTCATAGAAGGATTAGATAAACATGGACTGTTTCCCAGGCCAGACATATTGATCACGAGAAGGGATAATTTTCCGGAATTTCAATATAATGAAGTATTTCAGCCTGGTGATGACCATGGGACCATTATTGATTTTCACGTATAAAAGAAACCAAACAAATCCCGTTCACTGTTGTCTTTGAGGAAGTCATTAGCTGCTCTTGCCTGAAGGTGATACCAGATCATTAACAACTTACTTTTTTCTAAACACCTCTATTGGCAAAAAAAAAGATTTGGCAATCACTTGTGGAATAGGCAGCGACACATATGTCCGAGCAATAAGTAACAAGAAAAAGTAATCATGGGATGAAAATTAACAGAAGAGGCACGGCAGCACACCAGGTGGGTTCCATCGAAGTGACATGAAATTTTCATTCGTCCCATGGGCTCCAATGTTATCGCACTTCAAGAGATCATGCAAACATTTTCACATAATTCAAATTGAAAATATACCCGTAGGAAGTTGAAAGGGAATATCTATTGAGAAATGCTGATTGAAAATATATTACAACATACTATTAAAAGGAATACTGCAATCAATTTATATCTGATGAAATATAAGATCGGGATGAGAAATCAGAAGGAGTAAAGAGGCTGTCATCAAAACTTGCTTTTTCAAAGGTACCAACAGTCTTCCCAGTGGAATCGCTCGAAGTATGTTGGATATTATTATCAAGTCAACCTCAAAGAAACTGCATGTTCCGAAACGAGTGATACAAAGTCATACTAATTGTGGGAGAATTGTTTAGTAGGCTGATAAGAGTATCCTCTGCTTTTATTGGAAAATGGCTTACCATACTTATGATTGTTTCCTGTGATTTTCAATTTGTAAATTAATTACAAAGCGCATTTAAAAAGAAATTCACATCGCCTTGCTGCTGCATATTTAACACTTTTCGATTTTGATTTTGCTGGAAATGTCAAGGATGCCTATGACGTACTTGCAGAATATGAATTAAATGAAATATTCCACAAACCTTTTAAATTGTACGTTTACTGTAATGCATGTTTACAATCAACGAAACTGAGGTAGAAAATAACAATGGACTGTAACATTAGCAGAAATAAAGATCGGGAAAAGACAGAATATCTCATCTTGCAATCATCACTTCTCATATGCAAAAAGTATAATCAGACTTTCCGATTCGATTCATGCACCATGAAATATAGGTGCACAATAGATGGGTCACGGTTGATCCAGAGATGCATTAATGGTTGTCAACGGTATATCCTAATTGAAGAAATGAAAGTACGTCTGCTATGATTGGGAAATGTATATTTCGTGCAAGGCTTTCTTGCTTCTATATGCTGTCCTTTATTTATGAAGCCAGAGTCCTGCTTTTTGAGTGGTCTTACACATTTTTCAAACTCTCGGAAAACTCCAAGCTTGCTAAATTTTGTTCTTTTGCGAGTGCAAACTTTAAGTCTGGAAATTATATCGCTTCTCCACAATCTCCCAAATTAAGCTCTGTGAAATCTTCTCGTTTCTTTGGTAGCATGCGAACAGGTTTCTGAGTCTGACTACAATGTTATTGTAAAGTTCATTTGACGAAGTTTCTTCCTTTGACTCATAAAACAACAAACTAATTCACAGACTAATCTAATTCAGCAATGTCACTGCCAATTCGCTGCAGTTAAAGCATTCTAAATTTTCTGCATTTATCATGTCCATTTTTGATTTCCATGATCAATGCGAAAAGAAATCCCAGACATGGGGTTGTGAAAATCAATTTTTTCATTGGCATCTCTGTCCATCCTGGTGATGTTAATCAGCAGCTATGTTCAATGCGGTATTCGATACTATCAGCAGCATGACCACCAACAGAGACAACAAACAACTGATGCAGTAATCGCTGGACAAAACAGATCCTGACACAATGTATTCAATGATATGAGCATTCAATCTTCGTCTGAAAACAGTTAGTTGGAATTTCGTGGCAATTTGTCACAATCTAACCAAAAACAAAACATTGATTTTCACGGTGTAAGGTTGGACTTGGGTTTATGCTGCGTTCTCTTTTTTGGTTGATTCTTACATTTTAAAGAATAATACAACAAACTCTGTCGTACAATTTGTTTTCCTTAGTACGATTAAGTACTTAATCGCATGCTCTCTGCTTTGTATGAAACTTTCAAATATAGCCTGAAAAATGTTAAAGCAATCCAAACATTCTTGTAATTTGCTTCCACTCTACTTCTTGGTGGTGTCATTGTAAATATGTTTTCAGTTCATTAACTGCTTCTGTAAATAACATACAAAAGAAATGTTGTTTCTCCAATCCCTTTGCGAAAGTTGAAATCATTCAGATTTGCCCCTGTCGGAAGCCATGCGAATGCGACCCATCTGATGATGAATATTTGCCCAGGAGAAAACGGAATACTGCTTTCTCCCATCTCTGTAATCTCGCACTCCACCTCATTACATGAGGTGTATAAAGCCGCAGGGACGCTTTAGTTCAGCAGAGCTGAGAGGTAATGTTATTCCATTGATCTCCAAACCAAATTACCATTTAAAATCCCGTTTAGAATTAGGACGAAATTCATATCAGTCCATCTAATTTTTCTACCAATTTACGCCAACCGAAACTGATTTTCAGCTATGCTTATTTGTGATCCGGGGGGTTGGAAGGTTGGAAACATCGCATCAAACGCTTTAGATCAATCATTCTGTGTGGTACGACACCGATGCCTTCACGTCTGTCTCTTTTATTCTGAAGAAGGGAATCAGTGCTCAAAACATTAACAGAGACTTCTTTCACAGAATTTGCGAGAACAGCTATGTTTCAAAAGGCGAAGATGTTTTTTTTTGTTTCATCCATGTCTTCTGCCATATAGCAAATGCAATCAAAATAATTGCCTCCAATTACATATTTCACGCAATGATACGAAACTGACACACCTATGTGTGTGTGCTTGTCTATTTTATTTCATTGTAAATCAAGGTATTGTTTTAACAGTAAGTCTTCCACTTTAATTTTACGCAATCGTCTTATTGACATCTCGACCAACGCGAATTTTTCTTTGTTTCACCGAATCAATGCCATTCAAAGTCGTGCATGCCTCCACCAGATTCCCCACTCATGCTTCTCTGCTGCATTTCCAACAATCACAGATCACCAAGTACAAACCTACTTGTGTCTCATCTAGCCATACTTAATGCACATTATTAAATGATGTGGAAAGATCACAAGCTAAGAAAAGTTCCTTCGCTGCGAAGCATCAGATGTGCATGCTCGGTCCAATTTGCCAATGTCATATCTTGTCATTCCTGCATCGATTCCCATGTCGCGATCCATGCAGAGAGACTTGCAAAGTCGGAAGCACCTTCTGTTCATTAGTGTGTGTGGTTTCAATGTTTTTTGGCTGAAGGGAAAGAATTGGAAAGCCGTGCTCACTGCCCACAGACCAGTTGACACGTTTCCTAGACGCATAGTGTCATGGCTAAAACAGCAAAGAAAATGAACTTGCAAAAATGACCTTGCACTGTCCTATTGACACTAATCCCACATTCCAAGGCTTGTCCCATGACGTTGTCTGCCATCACAATTCAAGTGTTCATTGACATAATTTTTAACATTGGTGAGGTTCAGCACTTCGACTGACCCCTACACTCTCCAGCAGCCACTTCCAGACATCCAAACCCTTTGGCTGCGAAAGTAAATCTTTGATAGCCCCTAAACACATAACATAAGATTATGTCCTCTTCGTTATTCATCCATCAGTTTAATAAACTGCTACATAATTGAACTGCTCCGTTGCCTCTGATAAACTCATAATCGTCACTCTGGAATCACAAAGCCGTCTCAGCTGTAAAGTAAACCCTCAGGTCTATCCAAACTCTCTTACTGGCTAAATTTATTCTGTCCAGCAGACACCTTGCCAAAAGTGCACACCCGCCGGAGAATTCACAGCACAGTATGGCATGGCTAATAGGACTGCACACTGTTATCTGGCTCTGGCATACGCGAAGATTTGTACAACACTAATCGTATGCCCCTGCTCTCTGAACTGATGGACACAAGGCAGGAAAGAACAGAAGCTGTATTTGTCTTCTGAAGCATAGTTTCAACGTTTGGTATCAATTTCAATTGTCGATGGACAAGGACCCCAAGTTCCCTTTGTTACTCAGAGCTTTCGAACGTCCTTCCATTCATTGAGTGACTGTTTGTCGTGTTACGTCTTGCAAAGTGCATTATTGAACAGCTTTCATGGAAAATTTCGATCGGCTGCTGATCTGTCCATTTGAGCAACCCGTCAAAAACTTCCTTAAACCTAATATCAGTTTCTGCACTTTTGAACACCAACATGAACGTCCTGCCATTTGCACACCCATTTATTATCTCTATCCTCAACTTAACCATAGCTTCCGAAAAAAAATGTTTTGTACTATTTCGAAGTCGTCCCGAACAATGCTTCTGTGCAATTTATTTTGGTATATTTTACTTGGCTGCTGGATGTTAAGGCTGAATGTCGCCAGAAACGTCTCTGACCTATTCACTTAATCATTAAACGTAAAATTCACAGCAGCTGCTGAAACAAAAAAAAAATTTCTTCTTCTTCATGTTACTGCATTTGAGAGGGTAAAAACAACTCTTGCTTTTGTGAAGATCTGATTACGTCCGAGCGTTTTGTTCACAACTTAAGATGTTTAGCTTTTCAGAGCCATAACATAGTTACTCTCAGCCAGAAGAATTTAATCAAAAATATCTCAGAAATCCGCAGTTGAATCAGTTATTACTTGTCAGGCGAAACTCCACTCGTGCACAGTCTCAAGTTTTCCCCATCATAACGTTCTCATAAACGAGCAGCTGCATAATACTGGGGAGACTCTGTGCCTCAAAAAATGTGCATCAACTGTATCATGAAGAAGGCTCCTTTTATTTTGCTTTAATGATTTGTTTTCGCAGTTCATCCGATAAACAAAGTACAAATTAATATAAAATAACGACCTTCTCAAACACTGGAGTTTCAAGCGGGATTTCGGAGCTGCGGATGGAGTATACAAAGCTGGGAGATCGATATGGGCAACATGACTGAAGTTGGAGAGCTTCCAAACGCTCCTCGTTCCTTCTTTAACCAAATTGTATTCCAAAAATCTATTGACCATTCCTTGTTTTTCTGCAAAAGAGACATGTCGGATTGGAAACGTTAACACATTTTGTCTTTTTGCTGACCCTGCCACATCTGCTGTTTCACCAAATCTTCCGACGTTGCAGCTCTCCATTATCTGCTGTATTTTATATGCATTTTCTTAGTGTTGAATGGCTAATGCTAGTCACATGTAAGGGAACCAGATGTCTTATATCTGTTTTCGGGTGGCGATAAAAATCTCAAAATCAAAATTGAGAAACAACCCCTTTCACATAACTTACAAACTCATGCAAATATCATCCATTCTCTCATTACAAACACTGTTTCAGATCAGATCAGGAACCTTCAAAGAATTTCAAGAACGTGGCCCAAACCTAACTCTACAACGTGCTTTAAGCAGGTGTATTGCAGCTGTTCCAGGAAGAATGCAGCTCGCTAACCCATTTCGTTTTAAACAAAATATAATGTGTTTATATATTTACTGCATAAACAAGAACAAAGAGAACAGAACACAAAATAACTTAAACTATCAGAAAAGCCAAAAGACAATCACAACATTCTCCTGTTGGTTTAACTGCTTGTAAAAACACCTTACATACCCCTTGTCATAAAAGGTAAAATCAAACAAATGGTCTCACAGGAAAGAGACCATAGAGCGTTGGCGAGTATGGACCAGCAGCTTTAAAACTGTCTCACTGCTTTCAGTGAGCAACCACACGATCAAACACTACATCAAACCAGAGAAAACCTCAGCTGGAAAAAAGAAAAACCGTTTAATCCACTCTCATTGGACAGGTGTTGCCTTTTGAAGACAAAGATTTTTTTACCTTCAGCGGTATCTGTCAGCTGTGATCAAACTGGCCCTATAACTCATTAAACTTAAAAGTGTCAGAGGCAATGTCTATGGCGACCTCTCCGAATAAAATGCCAAGGCAACGTAAACTATTTACTGGTGCAGCAACATCACAACATCATCGTAGGCCCTGACTGACAGGAGCGCGTGTGCGCGCGCAGACACACACACACACACACACACACACACACACACTCTCACATTCAAACACACACATACACACACACACACAAACACGCACACACATATATATATCTGTACATCTCTCACACAGGCACAGACACACATGCACGAATGAACGTTTCATGTTGTATTGAGTGTGAACTTCAGAATTCGGTATCGTTTGCAGTGATTTACGTTCAATTTTCATTCTGTCTTCTCCAATGTATTTACCAGGGACTGTCAATCAGCCCAACGGAAAATGTGGTCTTTTCTCCTGCACTATTTACTACTTCGGCCATGGCAATAGGCAATCTCCTTGTTATTGTCAAGGAGGTTATCTTGAGGCATACTAATAATGATTGCTTCCCATTGTCTTTCCTGGATATCGCTCCTGTGTGAAGTTTTATTGCAGTCCGTCTTCCTGCAGCCACAGACTGTTTCCTGTTATGTTATCTTTTCATTGATTTGTTGTCATTTTTTGCCAGCAACTGAAAACAAGATATTCCAATACGACAAGAGCAACTCTTGTTCTGGCACCAAACTGTGTTCTACACGTTTGAAAAAACATTGTTTTATCCTCCAACACCTTCACCCTTCCCTGTCTCCGTGTCTCCGTAACCTCGACGTTTACCAACACCTCTCCAGATATCTCCGATCTCGTCCAACCTCGACAACATTCCTAAATATCTAAAACCCAGAACTGACATTGCTTCCTATCATTCTCAACTCTTTCAGACCCCACCAACTCTTCCGATCTTTTTATCATACACACCTCTACACCCCTGTCTATCTCTCCAATACCCAGCCGTTACCCCTCCTTCTACCTGGTGCAGATCAACAGAGGAGATCATTTCCTCATCAAATCAATCACATACAGTTTGGTGTAGGTTGGCAATGTTCGTGAAAAATACGCCTGGGTACAAAGGTGTCCCCTCCTTTCTCTTTACAGAGGTTCCCCTCTCCGAAACTTGTTCTTCATCTATTGGCCTTGTTGCAGTCCCAGGTTCACTGTCAATACAGGCCCCATATCTCACCCAGAGATGGCTCATGAAATCCTCTCGTCTCCATGACTCCAACGCTTCTCAGCAGAGTTTTGAGGGGTTTTAAGTAACAAAGGGAATACGAATGAGGAGCAGAAATCCTTTGACCTTTTCCCACCAGCAATGAGATGGTGACTAATCTGCTTGGGGTCGAAGCAAACATTCCTGTCTGTACCCCAATACACAGACACACGCCTGTACAGAACGTCAATGTGAAAAAAACTTTGTCCAAACAATACCGAAGCACTTGAGAAAATATAAAAAAGGTGATTGCCCAAATAGTATTCTGCACCTGAAAGTTATTCTGCTCAAACATTCCGTTGGCAATGGGATGTCCACCTGGAACAAGTGGATTTTGCGGATTTCCTTTGATTCAGACGGTGGGCAAATTTCATTGCATCATCGTCTGGAATCCTGTACGATTGGTAAAGATGAGTGAAAAGTTTTCTGTTCCCCCAATTTGGTATGAGGAGAAATAAAGAACGACAGAAAGTTGAGTAGACTATTCCTTCTCAGGCAGGTTCCATTTTCTCCCTCTTTGATCTGAAACATACAATAATGTTACTCGACCCCCAAATTGGACCATGTTGAGGTAAGCATGGGGAAGCTGCTCCTACGCCAATGTTTAGAATGTTTGAATGGCTTCGTCTCTTGCTTTGTAATTACGTAAAGAGCTGAATGGCTTCATTCTATTCCTGTGTAACTCCTGAGGGATAGAATGATCGTCTCCTGACTGGTTGAATGGGATCTTCCTCTCACTGCGCAAAGGCATTGAGGGTTTGAGTGAGACAGAAACGCATAGAGTTGGCCATTTGGCTCCGCGAGACTGTTGCCCAATTCAGAATGCTCATTGATGATATGATTGAATCTGAACATTATTTGCCCAATAATTATTGATTGCAATGCCCAAAGGTTCTTTGAGCTCAGCCTTGAACATCTACAAAGACCCAGTTTTTGCTATTCCCTGGGGATGAGGGCACTGCAGACGGCACAGTGCAAAGGGGAAAGGGACAACTTTATCTCAATCGGGTATCCATTATGATCAAAGTATGTTAAACCCACAATAAGGAACGAACTATTTTGAGACCTAAAGGCAACAATTAGGAACAAACATATATAATTCAAGCTCTTGAACCTATCCCACATTACCACTGAATCCCCAATAAAATATTCAGCAGCCTTAATTGACTCTCGACTCTAAGGACACGTTTTAAGATCCCATAATACAATAAGAGCGTAAAAAGGAGCAGAATGCGGTCATTTGTACCCCTAAGTCCGCCCTACTGTCCGATAATGGTTGCTGTGTTCCTCAACGTCATTCCTCCTGCCTTTCCCCATAATGCATGATCACTAATGAATCAAAAACTTTTTTTTTATTTTTGTAATTTAAAATATATTGTTTCTAAATGACTCTGTGATTAAGGTTTTATGTGCGTGTGTCTGTATCTGTGTTTTTCTGTGTATTTGGGTGTGTACCTGTTCCATGTGCCGCCTTAATTATCTGCTGCACCTGCAAACCACCTTATTCTGATTAATGAACAAGGACACCAGGTCCCTCTGCACTGCAGAATGCTGCAATATTTTTACAATTTATATAATAGGACAATTTGCTATTGATGAACACGCACGTGAATATTGCACATTTAAGAGAGCATGAAACCTGGCAAGGAAAGACTGAAAGCACAGAGTGTGCTGAACAATTTAAAAAGGGACCATTTGCTTGTGAAAAGAATAGCTGGAGCTGCATTGCTATCATGCACAAAGAATTCGAATTTGGAAAATCAGTTTATGTTATGTCTCAACATACCAAAATGCATGCGAATTTGAATTTTAATCTTTTGATGATATTAAACCAGTCAGACGATTCGATGTTTTGGGGCATAAAATCGGGCACTTTAAACAGTTGCGAGAACGGCAAAGATCAAACGACTGCTTACCGAATTGCTCTTTGAAAGCTACCTGCCCATCAGAGATTCATGCAGCAGAAGACCGAAGAATAGATAACACCAAAAAATCGACTGAGGAAAATCGGCAGAGGAAAATCAACACAGAGAAAATGATAGAAGAAAATGACAGAGGTAAGTCGATACCGAGAATTGACAGTGTGCGCTATGAAACGCGTTTTTAGTTTTTTGTAAATCTCATACCGTGTTTTTATCAAACCAATATTGGAGAGTGGGGGGATAAATGATATGTTTAAGAGTAAGATTTGCAAAGAGTCGTTGTCTAATTTTCTTTTTTGGTCTAAAAGAATGAGAATATCAGTATTGTTTTCTTGAGGTGGTGAAATTTGGAATATTTCTTTGCATCTCCAAATTTAAGAGATTATGGTGCGAGTTGTCAGAATTCTGGCTGAGCAAATTCTCCTTCATCAATTTTAACTAACCTCTCACATCATGCCTAAAACTGGTTTAAATAGACTGAATTTGATCGATTCATGTAGAGCATTTCTGATCCAAATAAAGCACAAACGGAATTTTCTTCCCACAGTCATCAGGATAGTCTTCACTCTCAGTACTTAACGTGGCATTTAATTTGCGATGTCACCAATCTAGTGCTTGCTGTGACTCAGGATGGTATGCAGTAGATTTAAATTGTTATATTGCGAGCTGTCCATAGCTTAATTGAATACTGTTGATGTGAGTTTTGACACTGACGTGATTATATCGTTGTTGGTAGTCCGTATCTTGTGCAAAATTTGAGTCATTCCTCAATTATTCATTTAGCTGTGATATTGCATCATGGAACGGCCTTTGGAAATCCATTAGAGACATCCATTTTTGTTTTGGGTACAGGTGCTACACAAACAATTAAGACTCTTGCAATAGGTAGTAAAGTGCGAATTTGGTTTTCCAATTACCTGACATGTACGACACGGCTGGCAAAATGCAAACACATCCTTGTGCACTCGAGGCTAATAAAAACGCTTTTCTGTTTTAATTTCAGTTGTTCTCACTCCGAAATGAACCATTGGAGGGAGCTTCAGTGACACCCGCAACAGCTCCTTTCCATAAACCACTGGCAATCGAATTTGATGAACTTCTGCACGTTACACGTCTGCCTGAATATGTGATGGTCTCCATTTGCCCATTAAGACATAATTTTTAAGATACGGGAATTCATTCCAATTATTTTTGTGTATGAATTTTGACATGATTAATTTCAGCGTTCATATTTCTGCTGTAAGTGAGTTAATTTATCTGAGCAAGAGATACTTGCTTCGACATTTCCCTGCTCCTGAAATGTTTCAAACGTGTGATCAGACCAAATCTCTGCTAATGAAAGGTCAACTTGCTTTTCTGTGATCTCGTTTTCTCCTCATACAGCTTGTGATTTTGTGACCTCGATACCATTGAGTCAGCAAAATGTCTAGAATATGTGTTATGGAATAATTCAATTACCTGATTTTCCATTTCGTTTCAACCACTTCTAGTGGTGAATCAAATTATCATTATCAATCACAAGTTACATTCCTGGAACAGAGCGCTTGTCCGACTATGACTTCCCCACTCTTCTCAGGACACTGTAACATCACTTTACATAATGGAGCGTTCCTTGTTTCACCGTGAATTGTTGTCTCTGGGACCTGTTCAAGCAATAGACTTTCAGAGATATATAACGCCTCATCGATCAGCATCAGTTATTGAGAGGTATCTCGGAACATTGTAAACTCTTCACTTCCCGCTCCTGACATATGTGAGTAAAACTTACATTTGCAGGTATATGATTTAAGAAAATATTTTCCTCCTCAACCAAACTCCGACCACCGTGTACGTTCTGGTTCAGTTTTCTGGCCTTCACTGGATTTTCTGTCACCAGTGCAACAAAATTTATTGGCTTATTGTGTTTCCTTACAGTTGGTTTCCCAAAGCTTTTACTCATATTCCAGCAGTGTGATTTCCTATGGCCTACATTACTGCAATGCAAACACGGGAGGTTTAATTTTCTTTTCTCTGTTCCTTTTAACCGTTTGAATTTCATCGAAATCTACCTTTCCATGTCCACGTGAGAAATTCTCTTTTCCCGAATTTAAGTCCCTCACTGATTGAAATTTATTAGAGAAGCCAAAATTGACAACTGACCCAATTCATAGCCATCAGCCATTTCAGCTGTCAATCTTTTCGTCTTGATCCTTTGCTTTTCGTCATGGATTGTTGTTATTTCATGACGTGAATTTGTGAATTCTTCCAAACTGGTTTTGTCTCGAAGAGCGTCGTAGGTTTGCTCTATTTTGAATACCATGACCTATATGCAAAATTACTTGATTTGATCCTTTCAAACTCAATGGAAGTTTAACCAGGTTCCCTCCTTAGATTCCTGAAGCGTTTTCTGTAGGCGTCTTGCACCAGTTTCAATGGAATTGCGACGGCTTTTTTCAACTCCTCATAAACCCCAGATCCGTCCTGTTACAGTGATGGAAATGCCTCATCAGCTCTCACCACAAATTTTGTTTGGATCAACATAACTCACGTGAGATTATCAAAAATGGCATCCGCATACTTCTCAGCAAAACTAGGCGATGCATGAATGCATTTAAGCAGATTGACACCATATCTTTGAATGTCAGGGTTTTGCTCATCCTTACTCTCTTCCTCACTAAGCTTGACTTCAGCATTCATCTCCATCCTTTTACGTCGAATTTCCTGTATAAATGCCTGTCGTGTCGTTTCGTGGCTTGGTGGTGTTCATGAATGCGGATCGTTATCTGTCTTACTGTTTGTTTGATGTAGTGTTTTGTACACTTCATTGGTTTTGCTCATGCTAGGTATCGAGTCCTTCGTCCTGGTGACTTGTTGTCTGAGAGTGGCTGTTGGTTTGTGTGCTGTTATGAGTCCTAGTGGTCGCAGTAGTCAGGCTGTCAGTTCAGAAATGTTTTTGAAGTATGGTACTGTGGCTAGTCCTTTGGATTGTAGCATGTCCTCATTCTGTTGTCATTCCCTTCGGCATCTGTTGATAAAATTGCGCGGGTATCCGTTTTTGGTAAATGGACAGTGTAGGTGTTCTTCTTCCTCTTTTTGCAGTTCTGGTGTACTGCAGTCTGTTGTGGCCCTTTTGAACAGTGTCTTGATGCAACTTCTTTTGGGTGTGTTGGGGTCGTTGCTTTCGTAGTTTAGGACTTGGTCTGTGTATGTGGCTTTCCTGTATACCTTTGTTGTGAATTCTCTATTCGGTTTTCTTTATAGCATCACGTATAGGAATGGGAGTTGGTTGTCCATTTCTTGCTCTCTAGTGAATAGGATTCCTGTGAGTATGGCGTTGAAGATCAGGTATCTGTTCTCTATTTCTGTGTTTTTAATGGTTACAAAGGTATCATCGACATTTCTGACGAGTTTGGGCTGAATTTGCGGAAAGACTGTATGATCTAACCTTTGCATTACCGCTTCTGCTATGAGTCCAGTAATGAGCGAGCCCATGGGTGTGCCGTTGATTTGTTCATATATTTGGATGTTGATTTGATTATTTTCTTAGTAGCCACACACTCAGATGAGAAGCAATATGAGTTCGACTGGGACAACAATACTATTATAGGACAAGCCAAACAGAAAAAAGCCAGTGAATTCTCGAGGCATGGCACTCATCCACAGATTCAATCAATAAGCACATGTACCTGGACCCAATATACTGGCCACTGCAGCGGACAGCTGGAACTGACAAACGGACGCGGCAGATACAAATCACTATAAATGCCGGAGGAAACGTCACAGAAGCGCTTCACAGGACGCTTCCAAGCACTGAGGATGCCACCCAGAAATGTCTGCAACAAAAAATTCCCAGCTCGGCGAACAGAACCACAACAACGAGCACCCGAGCTACAAATCTTCTCCCAAACCTCTCAATCCATGTCTGGACTTTGTCCAGATCTTCGTTCAATTGGATATGGACAGATTGTGGATTTCAAGAATTCATTATGATACAAGACATAGAGATGCATGACTTAGGATGTGTGGATTGGAAAAGTAGATTCCAAGGCAAGAGCGTAATTGATATGTGGAACTTGTTCAAGGAGCAAATATTGAGTGTCCTTGATAAGTACGTACCTATCAGGCAGGGAGGAAAGGGTCGTGTGAGGGAGCCGTGGTTTAATAAGGAATTGGAATCCCTTGTTAAATGGAAGAGGGCGGCCTTTTTAAAGATGAGGCGTGAAGGTTCAATAGGGGCGATTGAGAGTTATAAGGTAGCCCGGAAGGACCTGAAGAGAGAGCTAAGAGCAGCAAGGAGGGGACATGAAAGGTCCTTAGTTGGTAGGATTAGGGAAAACCCTAAGGCTTTCTATAGGTATGTTAGGAATAACAGAATGACTAGGGTAGGAATAGGTTCAATCAAGGATAGTAATGGGAAGTTGCGTGTGGAGGCTGAAGAGATTGGGGAGGCACTGAATGAATACTTTTCGTCAGTATTTACTCAGGAACAGGACATTGTTGTCGATATGAATACTGAGGCACGAATAAGTAGAATGGATGGCTTTGAGATATGTAGAGAAGAGGTGTTGGAAATTCTGGCAAGGGTGAAAATAGATAAGTCCCCTGGGCCTGATGGCATTTATCCTAGGATACTCTGGGAAGCAAGGGATGAGATTGCAGAGCCATTGGCCTTGATTTTTGTGTCCTCTTTGTCTACAGGAGTAGTGCCAGAGGACTGGAGGCTAGCAAACGTAGTTCCCTAGTTCAAGAAGGGGAGTAGAGTTAATCCTAGTAACTATAGGCCAGTGAGTCTCACTTCTGTTGTGGGCAAAGTCTTAGAGAGAATTGTAAGGGATAGGATTTATGCACATCTGGATAAGAATAATGTGATCAAGGATAGTCAGCATGGTTTTGTGAAGGGCAGATCGTGCCTCACAAACCTTATTAAATTCTTTGAGAAGGTGACTAAGGAGGTAGATGAGGGGAAAGCGGTAGATATGGTATATATGGATTTTAGTAAGGCGTTTGATAAGGTCCCCTTTGGTAGGCTACTGCAGAAAATACAGAGATATGGCATTGAGGGTGAGTTGGAGGTTTGGATTAGGAATTGGCTGGCTGGAAGAAGACAGAGGGTAGTAGTTGATGGCAAAGGTTCATCTTGGAGTGCCGTCACTTGCGGTGTTCCGCAAGGATCTGTTTTGGGACCATTGCTGTTTGTCATTTTTATAAATGACCTGGAGGAAGGGTAGAAGGTTGGGTGAGCAAGTTTGCGGATGATACGAAAATCGGAGCAGATGTAGACAGTAAGGAAGGATGTGGCAGGTTACAGCGGGATACAGAGAAGCTGCAGAGCTGTGCAGAAAGGTGGCAAATGGAGTTCAATGTAGCTAAGTGTGAGGTGATTCACTTTGGTCAGAGTAACAAAAAGATGGGGGACTGGGCTAATGGTTGGATACTTGGTAGTGTGGAAGAGCAGAGGGATCTTGGTGTCCATGTACACAGATCTCTGAAAGTTGCTACCCAGTAAATAGTGCAGTGAAGAAGGCATATGGCGTACTGGCTTTTATTGGTAGAGGAATTGAGTTCCGGAGTCCTGAGGTCATGCTGCAGTTGTATAAGACTCTGGTGCGGCCGCATCTGGAATATTGTGTGCAGTTTTGGTCGCCAAACTATAGGAAGGATGTGGAGGCACTGGAACGGGTGCAGAGGAAGTTTACCAGGATGTTGCCTGGTTTGGTAGGAAGATCCTATGAGGAAAGGCTGAGGCACTTGGGGTTGTTTTCATTGGAGAAAAGAAGGTTTAGGGGTGACTTGATAGAGGTGTACAAGATGATTGGGGGTTAGATAGGGCTGACAGTGAGAACCTTTTTCCACGTATGGAGTCAGCTATTACAAGGGGGCATAGCTTTAAATTAAGGGGGGGTAGATATAGGACTGATGTTAGGGGTAGGTTCTTCACTCAGCGAGTCGTAAGTTCATGGAATGCCCTGCCAGTCGCAGCGGTGGACTCTCCCTCTTTATGGGTATTTAAGCGGGCATTGGATAGGTATATGGAGGATAGTGGGTTAGTGTTGGTTCGGTGGGCTTTGATCGGCGCTGTATTCTTCTATGTTCTATGTTCTGTGTCATTGTTGAAAATCGCTGTTATTTTGTGAAGATCATTGATGATGCAGCTGGAGATGGTTGGGAAGAGGAGAAATTAGGAATTCCTAAACAGATGTGCTCGAGCTGGGATGACACATCCCCAACAACCACAAGCATCTTCCTTTTTGCCAGAAGTGAATGGAAGGTAATTGTCATGATTCTCATCGTTTCCTGTTTGTCCGCGGCTCCGTGATGCTACATTCGGACAGTTATGGCGTTGAAACAAACAGCGGACCTCAAATCTCGATTTTACTTCTTTTTGACTCTGCTCAAACTACGAGTTGCCATAGGTTCTGGCGTTAGTTAAAACCAAACAACCAGAAAACGCCTCACCTTGTAATATATTCAAATGTGAGGGACAGGGGAGTTCCCATTTCCCATTTAAATAAAAATATCAATTTATTGTCCTCATTCAATAGTGAACACTTAACAAAGAAGTTGTTGTCAAATCCAACCTCCTTTTTCTTATGGTTTGACTCTCTCACCCAAATCTATACAATTTGCTGTTCCAGTGCAATTATTATACACCCCATCTTAATCTCAAGACCACACAGTATCTGTCTTGTTCGCTGACTTCAATCTTCATCAGCTGATCGCTAAACTTTATTTTCTTTTAAATGTTAGTATGTTTTACATGAAAAGGCACCTTCGGTAGAGACGTTTTCTAATTTCGTTGGGAGAAAGATGTTAGATGGCCAGCAACGTCTCCAGCTTGATGACCGATACTTAGCTGATCGGTGGCAGTTGCGCACTGTTCCAATTGTCAAAATTCCCTTGTATTTCAGGCGCCCCAACGTCGGAACTTTGCATTGGACTGATGTTGTCAAAACAATGAATGCAAATTTGATTTGATTTTTGTATTGTGAGGCTTATTAAACAAATTGTTTGTGTACGAATTGTTGTGATTCAGCAACCAAAACTCAGCTCCCAAATTCACAGCCATATGCCACATGTATCGATCTTGTTTCACAGTCTTTCCATTTGTGCACCTGAACATGCACCTCAAGAGTCCTTCAAAATGAAAAAAAAACTCTTTCTATTTTAAACTAGACGTGAATGTTTATGTCGTAGTATTAATTGGTAAGGTCACATCTGCATTTATGAGACTGGCACTGGTGATGGCACTGAGCGAAGTATGTTGCTGTGTTAGAAACATAATGGATAGCCTCGACCAGCGAGGCTGGAGTTGAGAGAATCAGAGGTGACATAATTGACACAAAAAGGAAGGATCCTGAGGAGAATTCACTCGATGCATTTGGAAATCGAGCTTCTGTTTGAGGAAGCACCAACAAATGAAGATTCAACATTTCCTTTTTAAAAAGTAGATGACCCAATCTGGATAGAAAGACTGCTAAAATAAATATCTCAGACATTTTCTGATTCTCCGCAATTCACTTTGTCAAAATGATGTTATTGCAGAAACTTTATAAGAATTTTTAATCAAAGGTTGATACACTGTTGGGCGTAAATAAGCGAAGAAGCTGCTGACTAAAAACAATATGTTGTTCTTAGTTTTACTTTTCTTTCCAGACAGTATGTAAATGACACGGAGTCCAAAAAGTCAACGATTGAAGAGATTGAGGGCCAATTTGATAATAGCTAACCGATGGTTTTTCAGGCTGTAGGCTTTCACTTCAAAAACAAAAGTTGTGAAATGGAAGGGGAGTGGCCAGTTCTCGCAGCTGATCTTTAGTCAGTTTTGCTTTGGTTTCTAGCACGAGTGTGGAGGAAGTTACTGGACAGAAAGAAGCAGATCCAGGCAGGTATTGTTGTTCTGAATTCAATCCTGTAAGAATCTTTGTTTGATTTTACTTTTTGTGTCCGGAATGTTTATGCAGATTTTGACAAATGTTTGCCCATAATTAACTGGGATGATATGTTGTGTTTGCGGAGCGGTTAAGTCACTCGGTATACTGTTTTCTGTTAAATGTGATTCATCGATAATCCCCTCAATAAATTCTGCCTTGATTGAAAGGAAATGATTTTAACTTTGGCATTTTTCGTGAAATATCACGTTCAAGCTGCTTCAAACAAACCAGCAAATTTATCGTCTTCTTGAAATTTTTTTGGGGTCTTCCTTGGTCTGTAACAGTTTGGGGGCTCGTTGAGGGATTTGTTCTGTATTTTCGATTTGGAATAAGGATTCTTGGACTCGACGGAAGCATATGGTCGGTATTAGGGTCGTTGTTTTTTTTCCGAATGTTGAATGCAGTTGATTTAAACTCCGTTTGAAACAATAAGTTACGAAGAGTTTGCTAGGAGTGGAACAATTGATATTCGGGGATTTACAAAAGGCGATCAAGGCCAGCCTGCTGGAATGAGCAGACACTCTGGACTTCGAGATTATTTCTTGCACGAGGAAAGGAGAGGTAATTCCTGCAATTGCTCAGTGTTTAAATTTGCTGGAAATGTAATCAGAATCAAAAGCAATTAGAGCTGGTGAAATTTCAATTGTCAACAAAGTACCTTTAGTTAGAGGTAAAATACAATGGCAGTGTAACAGAAACGAAAGAGTTTGATGCACAAATAACAGCCGGCGAGGGAGAAAAGAAAAGAGAGTATGAAGAGAGAGAGATTGAGAGAGAAAAAAAGGACGTCCGACAGGCATTTTGAATGTTAAATGCGGGAGGAAACATCACAGAAGCGCTTCACAGGAGGCTCCCAAGCACTCCGGATGCCACCAAGAGAGCGGCCAAAACATCTGCAACACAAATTCCCAGTTCGGCGAACAGAACCACAATAATGTATTGGATAGCCATGTATACGATTTATGCCAAATAGGTGATAGGCAAAATCATCTCCATTGAGACCCTCTTTCACCACTGTCCCATTACATGTAATTGTGTTCCCATTACTAACTCTTTCACGGTCAGTATCCTCGAGTTACTATTCCCCAGAATCTCAACATGGCTCGCAACGAAAATACAGTGACGACAAGAGCATGTCAGTAATCAATAATACTGCTGTCTGGAAGACAACTTACAATCTCCCCAGATCCTGTCTATAATCTACATAGAGATGGAAGCGAGGGCATATGGGGAAATAAACAGTGATGTCTTGAAAGCTGTCTATCTTGGTCAAGGACAGTATTGCAGTTGCAGAAATGATGTTTGGGGACTCGTCAACTGAGGTAGTATGGGCTTGGGTTAAAAAAAAGAAAAGAGAGTTCACCCTGTTGGGAGTTTTCTATAGGCCTCCGAACAATTCCAGGGATACACTGGAAAGGATAGCAAAGATGATTCTCGATAGGAGTGAGAGACACAGGATGGTTGTCAAGGGGGTCTTAACTTTCAAAATATTGACTGGGAACAGTACAGCACGAGTACGATAGATGGGTCAGTTTTTGTCCAGTGTGTGCAGGAGGGCTTCCTGACACAGTATACAGACAGGCCAACAGGGGGCGAAGCCTCATTAAATTTGGCACAGGGGAATGAGCTCCGCCAGGTATTAGACTTGGAAGTAGGTAAGCACTTTGGTGTTCCCGATCACAATTCTCTTATGTTTACTTTGGTGATAGAAATGAGTAGGTGTATGCCACTGGGCAAGAATTACAGCTGGGGCAAAGGCAATGACGATCGATTAGGCAAGATTTACGAAGCATTGAATGGGGAAGGAAACAGCAGGGGATGGGCACATTAGAAATGTGGAGCTTATTCAAGGAAAGGCTCCGAAATGTCCTCGATAAGTATGTAACTGTCGGGCAGGGACGAAGCTGTAGAGTGCGGGAGTCGTGGTTTACAAAGGAAGATAACACTCAGGCCAAGAGGAAGAAGAAGACTCATGTTAGGATGAGAGAGCTTGGAAGAGCCAGGTTGAGGTACGAGAAGTTGCTGGTGGATAGGATCAGTGTAAACTCTAAGGCTTTCTACAGGTATTTAACGAGTAAATGGATGATGAAATTAAGATTAGGGCCAATCAAGGATAGTAGTGGGAAGTTGTGCGTGGTGTCAGAGGAGATAGGGGAAGCACTAAATGAATATTTTTCGAAAGTATTCACTCTAGAAAACGACAATGTTGTCGAGGAGAATACTGAGGTACAGGTTACTAGACTAGGTGGGATTGAAGTTCAGAAGGACGAGGTATTAGAAATCCTGCGGAGTGTGAAAACAGATAACTCCCATGGGCCCGATGGGATGGATCCTCGGAACCTCTTTGAAGACAGCGAGGAGATTGCTGAGACTCTGGCATTGCTCTTCATATCGTTATTGTCTTCAGGAATCGTGTCAGAAGACTGGGGGATGGCAAATGTGGTTCCGCTGTTCCAGAAGGGAAGTAGAGACAACCCTGATAATTATAGACCAGTGAGCCTTACTTCAGTAGTTGATAAAATGTTGGAAAAGAATATAAGAGATAGGATTTGGAACAATTTCAAAAGAATAATTTGATTAGGTATAATCAGCATGGTCTTGTGAAGGGTAGGTTGTGCCTCACAAAACTTATTGAGTTCTTTGAGAAGGTGACCAAATAGGTAGATCAGAGTAAACCGGTTGATGTGTTGGATATGGATTTCAGCAAGGCCTTCGATAAGTTTCCACAAAATAGGCTATTATACAAAATGTGGAGGAGTAGGATTGTGGGAGATACAGCAGTCTAGATCAGTTATTGGCTTGCTGAAAGAAGACCGAGGGTGGTGGTTGATGGGAAATGATTTTCATGGTGTCTATTTACTGGTGGTGTTCCGCAAGGGTCGGTGTTGGGACCACTGTTGTTCATCATTTTATAAAGGACATGGTGCGTGCGAAGAAGGGCGGGTTAGTAAATTTGCAGACGACACTAAGGTCGGTGGAGTTGTGGATAGTGACGAAGGATGTTGTAGGTTACAAAGAGGCATAGATAGGTTGCAGAGCTGGTCTGAGAGGTGGAAAATAGAATATAATGCGAACAAGTGTGAGGTGATTCACTTTGGTCTGAATAACCGGAATGCAAAGTACTGGGGTAATGGTGAGATTCGTGGTCGTGTAGATGAGCAGAGATATCTCGGTGACCAGGTACACAGATCCTTGAAAGTTACCACGCAGGTTGACATGGTTGTTCAGAAGGCATACAGTGTTATATCTTATATGTGTTGAGTGATCGAGTTGCAGAACCATGAGTTTATGCTATACCTTCCAACCTCCCTCATAATCTCGCTTCCCAGTTCTCTCTCTCTCTGTCCTTTCCCATCTGCTCTCCTTCTCTCCATCCACCGTCACTGCTTCTCAACGGCCTCCCTCAGTGTCTCTCTTTCCTTTCTCACTCTACCCTTTACACACTCTCTCCCCTTCACTATCTCTGTCCACGAGAATTCCCCCCTCTTTTGTACCCCTCCTCCCACCGCTTTTTCGCGCCCCAGCTCTTCTTCTCTCTCCCTCTCTCCCTTCCACTCTCTCCTTCCACTCCTTGCCTCTCTCCTCCTTGCTCGCTCCATTTCCACTCTTCCACTCTCACTATCTTCCCTCCCACGCTCTCCTCCTTCCTCTTGTTCTCGTTATACCTCTTCATCTCCCAGTCTCTCCCACCCGCTCTCTCTCCGTCAGGCTCGCTCCCCGTCCCCTCTCCCAGATACACATCAATGTCTCTATCGCACTCTCTCCCCTCCTTATCTGCACGCTCCTTACCTCTCCTGAGTGTCACGCGATATACACCTACTTCTCTGTCTCCCCTCCCCGTCTCTTGCTCCCTGACTCTCTCTATCTCTCTCTCTCCCTGGTCTTGCCCTTCTCCCCCTCCCTCTCTGTTCATCTCTTCCCTCTTTCATCCCTCCCGATTCTTACTTCCCCGTCCCTCACTCTCTCTGTTCCCTTTCTCTCCCGCCTCCATTTGTCTCACCCCCTCCATCACTCTCTCTCATTTTCCTCTCTTTCACTTTATCTTTCTACCCGCACCTCTCTCCTCCTGCATTTCTCCTCTCTCTGTTGCTCCCATCACCACTGTCCCGCTCTATCACTGCCCTCTTTCTCTCGCACCCTCTCTCCCTCTCTTTCTCCCTCGCCGCTCCTTTTGTCACTAACTCATTCTCTGATCTCTCTCGCACTTGTCCCTGTCTCACTCTCCCCCTTCACATCTGACACTCCAGTCTCTCTCACTCCCTTCCCCTCACTCTCCCTTCCCATTTCTCTCCCTCCTCCTCTCTGTCTCTCTCTCGCTCTCTTCCTCCCGCCTCAGTCTGTATCTCTTTTCCTCCCCTCCCCTCTCTCCCCTCTCTCTACCTTCACACTCTCTCACCCCCTCGCCCCCTAATGTTTGTCTCTCCTCACTATCCTCTCTCTCTACTTCTCCCTCTACCTCTCTCCTTCTTCACCTCCCCTCCCTCTCTGTCACTGCCCTCTCTCCGTCTCTCTCTCACACCTTCTCTTGCTCACCACTCCGCACTCTCCCTAAGCTCTCTAACTCTTCCCACAACCTCGCTTTCCCTCTCCATCAATCTATCCCTTCAGCCCTAGAACATAGAAAAACACAGCGCAGTACAGGCCCTTTGGCCCTCGATGTTGCGCCGATCCAAGCCCACCTAACCAACACGAGCACACTATCCTCCATATGGCAATCCAATGCCCGTTTAAATGCCCATAAAGAGGATACGTCCACCATGGCGACTGGCGGGGCACTCCATGAACTCACGACTCGCTGAGTAAAGAATGTACCCCTAATATCTGTCCTATACCTACCACCCCTTAATTTAAAGCTATGCCCCCTCGTAATAGATGACTCCATATGTGAAAAAAGGATCTCATGGTCAACCCTATCTAAACCCCTAATCATCTTGTACACCTCGATCAAGTCACCCCTAAACCTTCTTTTCTTCAATAAAAACAGCCCCAAGTGCTTCAGCTTTTCCTAATACGATTTTCCTACCATAACAGGCAACATCTCTTCTGCACCCGTTCCAGTGCCTCCACATCCTTCCTATAGTATGGCGACCAAAACTGTACACAATACTCCAGATGCGGCCGCACCAGAGTCTTGTACAACTGCAACATGACCTCAGGACTCCGGAACTCAATTCCTCACCCAATAAAAGCCAGTACGCCATATGCCTTCTTCACAGCACTATTTACCTGGGTGGCAACTTTCAGAGACCTCAGTCACCTTTCGTCATCTCTCTCCTCCTGCTCTTTGTTTCTCGCAAAGCTCTCTCTCTCCCTCAATCTCCTCGCTTTCCGATTTCTTTCTCTCGCCTCCTTAGTATATTACACTGCCATCCTCCCTCCAGCTCTGTCTCTGTCCTCTCTTCACTCCCTCTCTCGAATCCCTCCATCTGTCTCTCTGTCCCTTTTCTCTCGCTCCCCTTCCATTGTTTTACCCCTTCCGTCCAGTTCTCCTCTCTCCTACCTCTCACTCTCTATCCCGACCTCTCTCTCTCTCTCCCTTGGCTCTGTTTATTTCTCCTCCTCTCTCTGCCTTTCCCATCTCTGTCGCTCTGTCTTTATCCCCCACTTCCTGTCTAGCTCCCTCTTCCCTCCCACTCTCTCATCCATCTCCCTGTCTCTCCCACTCGCTCTGACCTCCACGACCATCGTTCTCTCTTTCTCTCTCCCTCTTGCTCTCTCTATCCCCCGTTTCCGTCCACTGTCTCTCTCTTCCACGTCCCTCGTTCTCTCCTTTGTCCCTTCCCTCTTCCCTTTCGCCTCCATCTTCTTTCCCTTCCCACCCCTTTCCTCTCTTACCCCTCCTTCGCTATCTCTACCCCCCCTCTCTATCCACCCTCACTCTCTACCCCTCCCCCTCTCTCGCCCCCGTCCCTCGGTCTGACTCTCACTCCAGTTCGCTAGCACAATCCATTTCTCTCTGTCAATTCACTCCATCGCTCTCTTTCTGCCAAACATTTCACTGTCTCTCCCAGGCCACATTACCCCGTTGCCTCTCACTCTCTTTTTTACGCTCCACACTCTATCTTCAAATCTCTTATTTCCTCCTCTCTCTCTTGCCTCTCACTTGGTGTCTCCAGATCACCCTCTCCTTATCTCCCTTACCCTGTCTCTCTAAACCTCCCCCTCACTCTATCTCTCTCTCTCAAACCTCTCACTCCGTCACACTCTCTCTCCATCCTCTCTGAATCTTTGACCCTCTGGCTATCCTGCTCTCCCCATTCTCTTACCACGTCTCTGAGTTTCTCCTTCCCTTATCTCTCTCTGTCTCTCTGTACCACCACACTGCCTCTGTCTGCACCATCATTCTCTATCTCTCCCTCTCCCCTACCATTTCTCTCTCTTTCAACCCTGCCTCTGCACCCCTCTCATTCGCCCGCTACGTCTTGCCTCTCTCTCACTCGCTCCCCACCTCCCAGTCTATTTTGCTTCCTTCCCCCTCTCTCTCCATTACCCCATCCCTTTCCACTCCTCCGCATCCAACTCTCCCGTCTTCTATCTTTCTTCTCCCACTTTCACCTTCTATGAAACAGGCACCTCCCTCTCACTCAAACCCTCCCCCTGATTCTCCCCTCCATCTCATTCCCCCTTCCTCACTCTGACTCTCCCCCAACTCGGTCACTCCCCTCAAGCTCACAATTCACCATTTCTCCATTACTTTCCGAAATTTCCTTTCCCTCCTCTTACTCTCTGTCTCGCTTCTCCCTATTTCGCGCTCACCTCCCCCTCCTTCTAAATGCCTCCTCCACCTACATTTGCTCCCCCTCCCCATTCTCCCTCTCTCTCATTTTCTCTCCCCCTCCCACACTGTCTTCCCTCCCTCTCTGCCGCTCTCTCCTCACCTCTCTCTCCCTTCAATTTCCATTTCTCTCCCCTCATTATCCCCTTCCCACTCCCTTTATCTCCTCCATTCCCTCTCTGACACTGTCTCTTCACTTTCTCTCC
Organism: Chiloscyllium punctatum; assembly: GCF_047496795.1. Classification (NCBI taxonomy): domain Eukaryota; kingdom Metazoa; phylum Chordata; class Chondrichthyes; order Orectolobiformes; family Hemiscylliidae; genus Chiloscyllium; species Chiloscyllium punctatum. Next base: position 32,908,168 of record NC_092773.1, read on the forward strand.
CTTTCTCCGGCTCGACTTCACCCTCTCTCTGCTTCCACTCTCTCGAAGAGAGCAATGCCTCCGTCGTTCTCTCTCCCACCCTAATCCCCTGTTCCGTCTATGACCGGTGTCCCAATTGCTACAAGCTTCCCTCTCTACCCCCTCCCCATCCCTCTGTCGCTCTTCCCGCTGTCTCTCTCTATCTCTCCTTGGTGTTCCCTTTCTTCCCGTCTCTCACTGATTATCTCTACCCTCTCCCTTCCCTCCCAATTACTCACTCCACCTGTCCCTCACTTTCCCCACTCCATATCTCCCTGTCTTCCTCCTTCTAACCCACTCAATCTCTCCCTCTCCCTTCCCCGCACATTTCTCCAGCTCTCCACCACTCCTTCTCTGTCCCCACTCTATTTCTCTCCCCTTCCCTCTCTCTCACACGCGTCTCACTCTCTTTAACTCTCTTTCTGATTGCCCCATTCTGTCTCTACCCTGGCTCTTTTCTTTCTCACTCCTGTATGTCTTTCCCCCATTCTCCCATCCCTGTCCCTCACCCACCCTTCTCTCTCTCTCCCCCCGTCTGCCCCACTTCCAGCTCTTTTTTTCTATACCCGCCCCTCTTTCTCTAACTATCTTACACGACTCTCTCTTTCCCATCTCTCACTCTCTTACTTAACCCCCTCTGCCAGTCCAATCTCTCTCTCTGTGTTTCCCTTCCCTTCTCTCACACTTCTCCCCTCCCTGGCTCTCTCTTTCTTCAGCCATCCACTAAATCTCTCTTTATCCAGCTTCCCTCCTTATCTCACATCCTCCCGCCTCCCTCGCTATTTCTCTTCCCCTCTCTCTTCCCTCCCTCGCAGTGCCCCTCCCGCTCTACACCATCTCTATCTCCCTTCTGTCTATCCCTCCCCAATGCCTGCCCACTACCTCACTTGCTCCCTCTACCTCCCCCTCTCTTCCTCACCATCACGATCTCTCTCTCTCACTCCCTTCTCTCTCTCCATTTCTTTCTAACTATGTAACATCTCCCCTCCCCCTCTGTCAGCTACTGGTCATGTTCCTTAACCCCTCCCCTTTCCGCTCTCTTCCCTTCTCACTCTTCCCTCTCTCCCTCTCTTCCCCGCTCTCTGTCTCTCACCACTGCCGTCGCCCTTTCTCTGCCTGCCTCTCTGTCACCGTACAATCTCTCCCTGTCTCTTATGCATCCCTCCCTCCCTCCCTCTCTCTGTCGGCCCCTCCTCATCTCTCTATCTCCCTTCAATCTCTCTCTCTCTATCGTTCTCCACTTCCTTATGCCTTATCTCCCTCTCCCTCTCTCTCTCTCTCCCCTATTTCTTCCTATCTCCCCTTTGCTCTCTCTCTCCTCTGCAGCATTTCTTTTGCTCCCCACCTCTCCCTGCTCTCCCTCTCTATCCCCCTCGCTCCCGCTTCTCCCTCACTCTCTGTTTGCACTCCCTCTCGCTCCCCTCTCATCCCCACACCTACCTATCTTTGTCCACCCATGACTGTCTCTCTCTCCTTCTGTCTCTGTGTCTCCCTCTCACCATTTCACCCACCCACAGTCCACGATTTCCTCTCACCACCCAAACTCTCTCTCACACCCGAGTCTCTCACCACCTTCCTCCATCTCTCTGCCCGACCATTCCCTTTCCTTCTCTCTCTCACCCCATACTTTGTCTCGACTATTCCCTCCCTTCATCCACTACCCCACTATCTCTTCCTCTTTCCTCACTCTCACCTTCCCACTCTTCCACATCCAGTCTCTTTCCCCATTCCTCTCTCCACACACTCTGTCCCTGTTGTCTCTCATATCTCCTTGACTCTCTCTGCCCCCTCCTTTACTCTCCTTCCACTGCTCCCGTCCCTGTCCCTCTCACCTTGTTCTCTCTTCACCCGTTTTCTCTGTCTCTGCAAAGTTCTCTACACTTATTTCCCTCCCTCTCCACTTCTCTTTTCTTTAAACCCCTCCCTTCCCCTTCCCTCCTTACCATTTCCTCCGCCTGACCCTGTCGAATCCCTCTCTGCCTCGCTTCCCCTCTCTCTCGCTCCTCGTCACTTTCTCTCTCTCTTCCTCCCGCCTCCCTCTCTGTCTTTCGCCCTTTCTTCTCTCCCATCCTTTCGCTTCCTCCCACCATCATTCCCCCCTCTCTCTATACTGTCTTTCTCTCTCTGCCTCTCCCCACCTCTCTGTCTTCGCACATTGCCCCTCTCTCGCTGGTTCTCTTCGTCTCTGCCTCTGAAAGCCTCACACACCTCCACCCTCTATCACGCTTTCTCCCACATCACTCTCTCTGACACCCTCCCTTTCTCTCCGGGCACTTCCTCACTTTCTCTCTCTCGTTAACTTGAACTCTCTCTTTCTCTCTCCCCCTGAACTCCCTGTCACTTCACTCCCCCCTGCCTCTCGGCCTCTTACCGTCATCCCCATTCAGTCTCCGCCCCTCTAACTTTCACCACATTGTCTCTCCAGCCCTCTCTCCCACTCCTTACTGTCTCTCCCCACTTCCCTGTGCCCCTCTCTCACTAACCCTCCCCCATTTCTCTCTCTCTCTCCCCACTCCCTGACCTTCGCGGCCTCCCTCTCTTCCTCCTCCCCTCCTCTTCGTTGTCACATCCCTCATTCTCGCGCTTTCCCCCTTTGACGCGCTTTATCTGCCCTCACTCTCTGCCTCTCTGAGCCCTGTCTCTCTCACTCCCTCTCTGTCCATATTTTTCTTTCCCTTCTTCTCTTTCTGCCTATCTCTCTCCACCCCTTGCTCTCTTTCCACAGTTCCTCTAATTACACACTCTCCCTCCCTCCACTCATTCACTGTCGCCCACCTCCCTCATTCTCCCCCTTCCATTTCTCTCTCCATCCACCCTCACGCCTCTCTCTCCCTCACTCTCTATCTTCATCACTCTCTCTACTTCCCCAGCACACTCTCACTTCTGTCTCTCTCGCTATCACATCCGTCCTCCCTCCCTGTCTCTCTCTGCCTGCCCTCTCCCACGGTCTCTCCCATCCTCCCGCCCAGCCCACACTCTCTCACTCTCCCACCTTCCTCTATCTCCTCTCCTCTCGCTCCTACTCTATCTCTGTCACAACCAGACTCCTGCCCTCCCCCTCCGCTTTTCACTCCTAGTTTCGCCTTCGCACTCTCCGCCACTCTCTCTATATCTCTCCCATCTCCCTTTCTCACCCTTCCCTCTCTCCTCCCCTTCTCTGTCTCTTCCCACTGCCCTCTCTCTCCCTCTCTACCCCACGCTCTCGCTCTCTATCTTCCCACTCCGTCTATGTCTCACTGCCTTTCTTGCCCGCACTCTTTCTCCACCGTCTCTCCATCTCTCTCTCTCTCTTTAGCTCACCTCTCTCACTCTCCCTCTCCATCTTTCTCAGCCCTCCCTCTCTCTGTCTCTCTGCTCTCCCCATCTCTCTTCCTCAAAACCCCTCTCCCTCTCACCTTCTCCTATCTCTCCTTCCGTCCCGCTATCTCTAACACCCACACTCTCGCACACTGAGCCCCGCCCGCTCTCTTCCTCAATCGCCTTCTTAACTCTCTTCCCACATCCTACCCTCTCTTCTAACCCACCACACAACTTCTCTACGCCTACTATCGCCTCCATAGCTCCACTCCCTCTCTCCCAATCTCTCTCCCCGCACTCTCATCATACCCTCGCTGCACTCCTTTCCCCTCCCCTACACAGTCTCTCCTGAACTCTCTCTGCCACCATCTCTTGCTTCCACTCTCCCTCCCCCTCACACTCACCAAACTCTTCTCTCTCCCGTTCCTGCTCTCTCCCCATTCCTCTTTCCGCCACCTACCCGTTCTCACCCTCACTCTTTTCTCTCGGTCCACTCATCCTCTCCGCTTTCCCTATCTCTCTCTCTCACCCGCGCTCTCCACCACTTGGTCTCTCTCATCAGCACCTTCATTTCCCTAATCTCTCTCTACACGTCCTCTCTTTCCCTACTCTCTGCAATGTTCACTCTCACACTTACCTCACTCTCACTCCCTTCACATTCTTTTGCTGTCTCTTGCCTCCCCTCTCTGTCTTTCGCTGTCTACACTCCTCCCCTCCCATTCTACTTCGTCCTCTCTCCGCAAACTCTCTCAACTCCCAATCTCTCGGCCCTGCCCTTACTCTCTCCCGCTTCCCTCTCTCTCCTTGCTTCTCTCTCCCCTCACTTCATCCCTCTCTACCACAATCTCACTCCGTCCAACCTATCGACACTCTCTCCCGCTCCATCTCTCCCCTTGTCTCCCCACGTATCTTTCCACATTCGCCCTCTCTCTTTTCGACCGTTCATCTCTCTTTCTGTACCCACCAATCTTATCTCTTGCACCTCTCTCATTCTCTCCCTTGTACCCCTCCATTCCCTCTCTCTCCCTCCCTCTCGCTCCCTCCTCATCTCTCTCTGTGTTCCTCACTTTTCCATCTCTCGCTCACTTTCTCATTCCATTTCATTCTCGCCACTCTCCCTCCCGTCCCTCTCTGTCTCTCACCACCGCCCGCTCTCTCTTTCCCTCCATCTCCACCTCTGTTTCCATTTCTATCTGTCACCCCTCCCTCTCTCCCTGTCTCTCCCTCTAACCCTGACACTCTCCCTTTCTCTCCTCCATCTCTTTCTCTTTCCATCCATCCCTCTTTCTCCTCTCTCAACCCTCTCCCAAAATTCTCCATTCCGTGTCTCTGCCCGCCCCTTCACCCCTCTCCCTTTGTCTTACACCGCTCTTTCCACCTTCACCTCTCCCCATCGCCCTTTGTCTCTCACCTCCTCCTCCTCTGTACCCAACCTCCCTCTCTCTCCGCCTCTCTCCTTGTCTCTAACTCTCTCTCTCCCCCGCTGTGTATCTCTATCCACTCTCCCTCTTTCTCACCATACCTTTTACTCTCCCCCTCACGCTCGACCTTCCTTCTGTGCTGCCGCACGTTCACTTCCCTCCTTCTCTCCATCCTCTCTCCCCTTCTCACCCTCTTGCCTCCCCTCCTTCACTTTCTCCCGTTCCCTCTCTCGCTGCACATCCTCCATCTTTCTTTCCTCCTTCCTCTCACTCCAAACCTCATCCTCGTCCTTTCACGCTCTGCCGCTTCCTTTTTCTGCCCCATTCTCTCTCTACACGTGTCCCACTCTCTCCCTCCGTTCGGTCTCTCCCCACCTCCCTGTCTCTCTCTCTCCCTACTCTCTTCCCCATTTCTGTCTATCCATCCCCACTCCATCTCCGCGCCTCTCTCTCGTCCTCCCCGTCACCACACTTCTCACATCCCTCAATCTCCCCCTCTCCCCCCTTGTCTCTCTTTAACTGCCCCTCACTCTCTGTCTCTTTGGCCGTACCGCTGTCTCTCTTCCACCAACTCCCTCCGTCTGTTTCCTTCCCTTCTTCTCTTTCTCTCGCTCCATCTCAATTTTCCCTGTCACGGTCCCTCGCCTCTTAATCTCACTCCTCATATGCCTCTCTTTCTCCACCCCAAAGGCTCTCTCCGCATGCCTCTCTCTCTCCCACCGTCTGTCTCCACTCGCTTATTTACTCCCACATCCCTCATTCTCTCCCATTCACTTTTTCTCTCTCAGCGCCCTCACGCTCTTTCTCCCACTCTCCAAGCCTCCTTCTCTTTCCTACTTTCCCTCCTTTTTTCTTCTGCACCATCACTCTATCTCTGACGTCTCTCTCTTTCTAACCCCTTCTCTCTCGCCTCTCTCTCTCTCTCTCATTCTCTCCTGCTGTATCCCTCTCTGCCTTCTCCCACTCTCCCTTTCTCACCTCCTTCTCTCGCTTTTCCCCTTTCTCTGTCCCCAATCATTACCTCTTCCTCTTCCACCTCACTGTCTCAACGTCTCTATCGCCCACTCCCACTTTAACTGTCTATCCCCTCCTTTCTCTCTCTCTTTCAGCTTCGAGATCTCATCCTCACCCTCTCTCCCTTTAGTCACTCTTAACTCCCTCCCCAGCGACTCTCTCTTACCCTTCCTTGTCTCTCTCTCTCACTCACTTCATCCCCTCCCTCTCACTCGCCCACTTCCCTCTCTCGCTCAATCCCCCTATGTCCAGCCTCCCTAACCCTCTCTCTGCCCTTCCCTTTATTTATCCTCCCCGTCTCTGTATTCTCTCCACCCTCACTCTCCTTCTCTGTCCGCTTCTATCTGTCTCCACCACGTCATTCACACTCCCTCCCATCTTCCCACTCTCTCTTTCACTCCCCTTCGCTCTCTTTCTCTCTCCAGCCCCTTTTCTCTGTCCTCTCTCTCTCTCTCTCCCAGCATCCCTACCTCTCGCTCTTCTTATCGTCAGTATCTCTCAGCTCCTATCTCTATCTCGCCGACATTATTTCTCTCCGCCTCACACTCCCCCCTCCACTCCTCTCTTTATCTCCTCGCCACTCGATCTCTCCCTCTCCCTGTCTCTCACTCCCCCTTTCCCTCTCTCTCCCAACTCCCTCTCAGTAAAGTCCTCCCTATATATCTCTCCCCTCCCGCTCTCTTTTCCTCACGTTGTCCCCACCTCTCTCTTTCGTTCGTCACACCTGCATCTCTCTCTCTAGGCCTGAATATCTCTCGATATCTCTCGAAAGGGCGAGTGCACAGAGGGAGTGAGGGAGGAAAATGAGATGAAATAACGGGGGAGATAAATTTGGGACTGTGTTTAAATGAAGGATTCGAGAGGGAGCCAGTGATAGAGAAAGCGAGATACAAATGATGTTGACTGGAGATAGCAGCAATGGGGTAGAGAGATGAACTGTGCCGAAGACCAGGTCGGTGGGGGGACCCAGAGGTGAAAGGAATGACATAGCGACTTAAATCGAACTCCTGAGCTCAGGCCCCGATCGCCTCCCCTTCCCCAAGGACAAAGACTTGTGGCTGACTCTTTCTCTATCCAGCTCAGCTTCTTGAAAACAACGACAAAGAACAATATCCTTCACTCTGCTGGTCGTTAATTTTTAATGGACATTTTTATTGTTTATAATTTGAAGTGATCGAGACAGTCAGTAGGATAGTGCCTTTACTTCCTGGCACCTGAGTTGATAGAATAATTGAAATGTCCCCGTAACCCGCCTGTCGGATAAGGATGGACAAACCCGCGCTACCCACAGGCTGATACGAAAGGGACAGGCTGCTTCATCGCTGAAAAATTCAACTAAAATGAGAGACTCCCGGATGGATTGATTAATAAGTGAATCTGATTGATTGGTATATTTGGGTGAAGGGATATTTCAGCACATTCTTCAGCTGCTGTCTGAACTTTGTCTGCGTCACGGCATAAATTCCGGTGTTTGTGCAGCAACTGAGGAGCTGCAGCATGAAGCCCAGTTCCTTCACACAGGTATGTAAAGACACACGTCGACGCCCAATCACATCCATCCGGTAGGATATGGAAAATATCATTAATACTGACCATAACAGGATGAAATTGGCCGAGATCACAAACAGTAAAATGATAGATCTTTTGCGATTGCTCATTTCTGTGTCAAACCGATCGTCCCCACTGGTGTGAGCCCTGAGTCTCCTGCGGGCTCTGCTGCTCACTAAAATGTGTCTGACGGTGAAAACATTGAGCAGCAGGATCAGGAGAAATGGGAGAGCTGGGGTTAGAATGTTGTGGAGGAACTCGATTGCCACCCAGAAAGGGGAGAAATGAACACCGTCTCTTACGTCACAAAACCAGGGCTGGTTCGCCAGCCGATATTTACCTGTGAACATAAAATACCAGAAAATATTTTTTAAACAGCTCAGCACAGTCACTGTTGCCAGAGCAACAGCCGCCGTTTTCTCACTGCAATATTTCCTTTTAAGCTTCTCACAACAAATGGCCGCAAATCGATCAAAGGTGAAAGTGACGGTGAACCAGACAGAACAGTCAGTGGCTGCATAAAGCAGGACGGCGTGGATATTACACACGGGAATATCCCACATGAAATAAAACTGTTCCCGATAAACAATGGGAATGTGTCTCAATATCAGGTCGAGGATGATAACCTGTGGATCCGCCACTGCCATGGCCGCCAGATAACGTCTGACACATGGGGACAATCCACAATCTTTATAAAGCAGGACGTAGGTCGTCACGACGTTAGCTGTGAGGAAGGTAAAAAAAAACACATTGTACATTAACATGGAGTAAAAGTGACTTGTTTGATTGAGGACAGATAGGGATTGTCAAAAATGTCACTGTACCCTGAGATTTATTAAAATAGTTGGATCTGAAATGACAAATGTGAAAATCTGAATTTCTGACAAAAATGTATCATAAACCACAAGAAACATTCCCTCCCGAAACATACTGAGACAAATCCAAAGGAACAGATGATTTCGAGGAAACTCCCACATACTCGATCGTTGGAGAGCAGACCAGATCACTTTTTTTTCCATATTCTAACACGGATGGTGAAACCTTGCTTTCGTGAAGGATTCTCTCCCAGTTCCTTAAAGACAAATGGAGTTTGGAAATTTCTGACTTTTCGAGTCGATTGTGATCGATCATGATTACTGAACAAGTGTAAACGGAGGGAAAATGTATTCACCATTTTAACTGCCTGTGGGGACACCGTAACAGTGTCTCCCTCACCCTGCAACTGGGCCTCTTTACTTAAGATCTGATCATTTCTTTCAATTCACTGACGTCCGGCTGTTCCCAACTAATGTCGGGGGTAGAGTGTAACAGAGAATGATGGTTGAGTATTTTCTAGGGAATTCCAGTTACAGACAGAATGTTTTGTGCAGAATTCTGCGGGTAAACTTCACAGTTACACTGGCAACCTTCCCCACCTTTCTTGCCTCTACTTTGATGAATTTATCGGCAGCAATTCGTGCTCCCACGAGAAGGTTGTACAGTTCATCAACTTCACCAACACGTTCCATCCCAAACACAAGTTAAGCTGTACCATCCCGGACACGTCCCTGCCCTTCCTGTAAATCTGCATCTCCATCTCTGGTGATAGTCTCAAAACGGACATCTACGACAACCTCACCGACTCCTACAGCTACCTCAACTACACATGCTTCCACACTACTTGCTGGAAAATACGACTTCCATTATTCCAAATTCTTCCACGACGGCCCACCTGCTCCCAGGATGACCAATTCCACCTTAACACATCCCAGATGTTCTCCTTCCAATACCGCAATTTCGCCTCCTACATGGTCGATGATGCCCTCCAGCGCCTCTCATCCACTTTGCGCACCTCTGCCCTCGAACTCCGCCCCCCCAATTGCAATAAGGAGAGCATGTTCCCGCTCCGAACCTGCAAGCCCACCTCACTCCGTATCCTTTGCATCATCCTCCATCACTTCCACCACAGACAAAAAGACGCATCACGTCCGTCCAGTGCCCCAAAGAGCCTTTCCGCAGACGTCACAAATTTACATGCACTTCCACACATGTCATCTACTGTATCCATTTCAGACAATGTCATTACCTCTACGTTGGGGAGCCAGGGCACCAACTTGTGGATCATTTCAAATCACGTCTTTGGGACACCCGCACGCACCGAGCCCCGTGCATGAAAATTTCAACACCGTCTCCCAATCCAACAAGGATATGCAGGTCGAGGTCTTCCTCCATCACCAAACCCGAACCACCCGATCACTGGAGGAACAACGTCTCAACTTCAATCAATGGATCCTGCAATCCAATGTGTTAATGTGGATTTCACGAGTTTCCTCATTTCCCCTCCCCAGCATTATCCGAGTCTCAAGTCTCCAACTCGGCACCGCCCTCTTGAAAAGTCCATCGCCTTTTCCATCTATCCACTCTACTATATTTGCTAAACTATCAACTACTCCCTCAGATCCATCTTCATATCGAATTCGCAGCTACCTTGACCCCAGCCACAGCACTCCTCCCATTTATTTATCGACCACTCCCACCCCAAAAACGACACACAAGCCCCATTCGTGGTAAAGGGCTTATGCCAGAAATATCGATCCTCTAGGTCGTATAATTCTGCCTGACGGGCTGTGTTTTCCGACCACTGGTCAGGAAACAGTCTGATACTGCCATACTCGCAGAATCATGCCTGATGGGTAATATTGAATGAAGCTGCATCACCATCCCTGGTTGCATCCTGTCGGCGGGCAGGGTAGACCCACCAATGGTCGGAAAAGCCTCGGAGATAAAGTAGGAAAGGAGTTACCCTGGAATTCTCCAACATTGATTCCAGAACCCGGGAAGTCTCATGGTAACAGTTCCAGAAAATCTCCTGATGATCGGCATTTACTGGTTTCCAAAACACCCCTTGGTGATAACTCAATTCCTCAGAGGAAGCAGTGAGGGTGACAAGGAAACAGAACGCACTCAGGGTGTGGGACTTCAACGTCCATTACAAAGCGTGTCTCCACAGTTCCACCACTGACTGAGCAGGCAGAAGCCTCAAATACACAGCAGCCAGACTGTGGGAAGTGATGGGGGAAACGACAAGAAGGAAGCATTCTCAACCTACACCTTGGCACAAATGGATCTGTCTCTGACAACTTCAGCAGGAATACCGAGCAGACAGTCCGGATGGAGAGAAAGTCTCAGTCTCATTCTGAAGGTACTGCCCACTGTGTTATGTGGCACTACCTCCTGTGAAGTAGGACATTCTTCTGAAGGTCTAAGCAAATGGAAACTGGGTATCCATCAGTTACTTTAGTTCATCAGCAGCTGCAGCATCGATGCACTTCCCTCCATCAATAGGTCAGAAGTCGGCTATTCACTGATTGTTCCAAAATATTCAGCAACATTCATAACTGTGCATATACTGAAGCAGGCTATTCAGCCAATCAAGTGTTTTACAAGGGAACCGAATGAGGCCATTCAGCCATTCGAGCCTTTTACTCATCAATTGGATTAGATATTTTAACTCTCATGGCTGTTACTCAGGGAATGAACGGGAATATTCAGCATTCCAAAGTAGCTACATGTGAATGGGGGAGGACATGTCATTGAGCTGGAAAAAAGGGATAAATTTGGGATAAATCGATTTTAATCATTTCAACACAAATCAATGACTGCAATGACAGAGTGACCAGTGCTGGGCCTCAACTATTTGCAAACAATATCAAAGATTTTGATAAATGCAAAAGATGTATTCTAACCATGATAGTTAGGAACTGAAGTTATCAAAAAGTGGTCGGGGCACTCTGATTGGATAAGCATAGGACAATAATTTGGCAGCTGGAAAATAACGTGTTTAAACGTAAACCTTTGAACTTTTCAGTAAGAATAAAATGCAGTATGCAGCTGAAACGGAAAGAGATTACAGGAATCCGCGACACAGTGATTACTGGAGGGTTCACTCTGACCAGTTCAGACGTGGGAAGTGTTACTCCATCTCCTTGATAGTCTGCTCCCTAATGTTTCCTGTGGTTGCATTGTTCTCATTACACATTGAATATTTTCATGTGATTGCCTGGCGGTGTGAAGTAGTGAAGGGGAGCATGGTTTGAACTATGTACCAAGGGGATGGCCTTTATCCTAGAGTTCATACTTTCTTTTTATGAAGACATAAAGACGATGGGAATTACTGACTGCTTCTGAATAAAGAGACTGTGGCTGCTGCCATAAGCAGCGTGAATTCACAAACATGATGTACTGCACATGGGCACACTGCAACATTAATAGAGAGAGAGACGGAGATTCCAAACACAAGAAGGAGAACATAAATAAAACGCTGTGTCAGATCATCTCAAATGGTTAGTTATATCAAGTTCTCAATCGACCACAGACAGCCATTAACCAAGAGGGCATATCTGGTCAGGACATAGCACTGCAATAATCAAGATGTGCTCGGTTCAACCAAGAAAATTGCCAAGTGTGGAAAACTGTGCCGACAGCAGCAGAGCATTGATCTATAAATCCGGAAGGGATGTCTGTCCAGCATCGGGAGCTATGCCGTGAATTGGTCTAAAAAAACTCTCCAGCAAGGGGAGCTATGCTGAACACAACAGTACGATTGCATCCAGGCCACTCTGAGTGAAGCACTTTGGAAGAGGTTGAGATGAAGGTAATATCAATTTATCTAACTTTCAATGTGTTTTGATGTACTTTTCCAAATTGCAGTGAGAATGGATTATAAAGTCCTGCAATAAAGCCAATGGCAGCATACAGGATAAAAATGGCCATGTTCATCTCCCTCTGTTCATATTTCAGGGTCAGCATTGCAAGAAATCGGACACAACCGGTCTGAGTCTCCATATGTGGAAGATGGAGACAGCGTGAAATATGTGACGTGAAATATGAAAGGAAACAGCGTGAAGTATGAAGGATGTCGGCAGGGTAGCGACCCATCTGTTTCCGCCCACTTTGTGTCTCTCATTTTTATTCTGCTTTCTGGTGTATTTTTCCTTCACAAACTTTTAATTTTTTAAAGTGACTCCAACGGTAATGGTGAAGGTGAGTCTCAGAACAGAGGCTTGCTGAGGGAGTCAAGGCCTCGCGATTTAATGCACAGTGTGGCCTGGAGACTGGGATTTGGGTACTTTGGAGACTGGGCTGGTGCGTCTTGGTCACTGAGCCTGATGCGGTTTGGTAACTGGGCCTGGTGAATTCTGGACACGAGTCCTGGTGCAGTCAAGAAACTCGTTGCTGGCACACACTCGGGTGTAAGGGTCAGTAATTCGAATCCGTTCTTTTTACCTTATTATTCTTCTGTACCAAATACTGAAGAATGTGTACCGAGATTTCTTGCACCTGAGGTGGTGTCATAAGCGAAGACATTCTTAAAATGTCACTGCTTTCGTCAGTGTGCACGTGACAATGTAGCGAATTTAATTCAAATCTGAGAGAGTCACTGTCTTTGGTGCCTTTTCCCAACAAAGCTGCTGCTTCCGAAATGCCCAGCGGCGGCCAGCAGAGGGTGATAATACATCACTTGAAACACAAGAGGATTGGCAGAGAGAGAGAAGGGACATTTTGATTCCCATTTCAATGGATTCACAAACATGCACATGCGCACGTCCACAAACAGATGCACAGACACACATCCACACACACACACAAACACACACACACATACACACACACACCCATAAACACGAAATTATATGGAATTATTCCTATTCCGCACCTCATTCTCGCCTCATCTTTATTTCCTCTTGGAAATTAGGAAAGAGCAAGTAATTGTGCTGTTGGGGTGTGAGCACTTTCAGACCAGTGACCAGAATTCTATTAGTTTGAAAATAGTTCTGGAAAAGGTTAGGCCTGTTTCACAAGTTAATGTTGTAAATTGGGACATGGCCAATTGTGATGGTATTGGGCAAGAACTTTCATACGATTATTCGAAGGAAGCTGTTGTTAGATAAAAGTACATCTGGCAAGTGGAGTGTTTCAAAAGCGAGATATTCCTGTTCCTGTCAGTGTGAAGAGTAGGGAACAAGACGTGACAGGGTACATTGATGGTCCAGTCATGGGAAAGCAATAAGGTGTTTATCAGGAATATGCAGCTGGGATCATGAATCCCTTTAACTTACGAGGTGTAGTAGAACACTTACCAGGGAAATCAGAAGGGCAAAAAGGAAGCATGGGATAGCTGTAACTGATAAAGTTAAGAGAAATTGAGAGCGATTATTAAGTATATTAAAGGTAGACGAGAAACTATAGAGAGAATAGGGTCCCCTTTAAATCAAACAGCCATGTATATGTAGTTTCACAGAAGATGAATTCGGTTTATTAGTGTCATTGTCACACGTACTCACACGAGGACATTGAAACGTTTGCATGTCTGCACAGGTGACATAATCGTAAGTACAAAATTCCACACACCTGCCTCTCATGTACAGAATCTTGTTACAAAGCAGAAGATAAAGAAAAGAAGTAAAATGTAAAACATTTCAGCCCTTCCTATAAAAGAGGAAACAGCCACAGAAACACAGTTAACAGTTCAATGGTACAGCACATAAGTTCCTGGCAATGCCAGGCTCACACTCCTCACAAGAAATCGCCCTCCCCCGCTGCCTTATAGCCTGTTACTGTACCATGGGTGAGATTCCACATGAATATATCACGTTAGCATTTACTGTGGAGATAGATATGGAAGTGAGTGAACTCGGGGAATTAAAAATAAGTGATGTTTGAAACGTGACCACATTAAAGAAGAAGAAATGCTGGAGGTCTTAAAATGCATAATCGTAGATAAATACCCGGGATCTGTTCACCTGTATCCCAGGCCTTTGCAGAAAGCTGGGGAAGAAACTGTGTGGTCACTAGTTGAGATATTCATGTCATTCCTCAGAGTTTTGAGGAAGGATCACTGAAACGTTAGCTCTGATTTTTCTGCACATATTCTGCTAGACCTGCTGAGTTTTCGCAGGACCTTCTGACTTTGTGTCTGATTTGCAGAATCTGCAGTTCTTTCTAATTAAATTTGTACCACTGACAGCCACGGGTGAGGTGCTGGAAGACTGAAAAACAGTTAATGTTGGTACATCATATATAAAAACGTCTGCAAGGAAAAGCCATGGAACTACAGACTGGTGAGTCTGATGTCAGGCGTGGGTAAGTGTTTGTAGAAGATTCTCAGAGGTAGGATTTACATGCGTTTCGAAAGGCAAGGACTGCCATGATAGTCAGCATGTTTTTTATGTGTGGGAAAGCGTGTCTCACAAACTAGATTGCAATTTTTGAAGAGGTGACCTAGAAGACAGGGGAAGATAAACAGCATCAGTGATCAGCGCACACCTTAGTGAGGCCTAACAAAAATCCGTATGGTGGATGGATTAAGAAGGTTAAATCACAGGGAGGGCTCGCCAATCAGATTCAAAAATGGCTTGACAGTAAAACACCGAGGGCGCTGGGAGAGATTGTTGTTCGAATTGGACGCCTGTGACCAGCGGTGTGCCAAAGTGACCAGGCTGCTGTTGTTCATAGTTTTCGTAATAGATTTGGATGGCAATATAGGAACCATGGATAGTTTGCAGACGATACAAAAAAATTGTGTGATAATGGACAGTGAAGAAGGTTATCTGAGAGAACAATGAGATTTGATCTACTGGGTCAGTAGTCTGAGATATGGTAGATGGAGCTTCATGCAGATAAATGTGAGACATTGCATTTTGTTAGACAAACCAGGGCAGGATATAGTCACTTAACGGTAGGGAACTGGGGAGTGTTATTGAACAGAGAGATACAGGGACCAGCTACTTAGTTCCTTGAAAGTGGAGACGCAGGTTGACAGGGCTGTGAAGAAGCCATAAGCAATGTGTAGAGGAATTGGGGCATCATGCTGTGGATGTACAAGGGAATGCTAAGGCCACATTTAGATCACTGAGTATAATTCCTAAAGGTCTGCTGCAGGAAGAATGCTATAACTTGGAAAGGGGATAAAATATTTAAAATCATGGGGTGGATACTGTAGATTTTGAGATATATGGATGGTCTGGGTTTAGTTACTTTTGCATTGGAGGCTGAGGGGTGACTTAATATAAGTTTATAAAATAATGAGGAGCAGAAATACGATGAATAGCAAAGTCTTTTCGCCAGGGTGGGGGGGGGGGGGATCCAAAACCAAAGAGGTTAGGTTGAATATAAGAGTGGAGAGATTTAAAAGAAATCTAAGGGGCAGCTGTTTCTCACAGTGGGTGGTGCATTAATGCAGCGCGCTGTCAGAAGAAGGAGCATTGTTGATTACAATTACAACATTTAAAATACAATTTGATGGGTACCTGAATCGGGAAATGTTTGGAAGTGTATGTGCCGAAAGAAGAAAAATAGAACTAGTTCAGATCAGGAAAACTGGTGAGCATGGACGAATTGGGTCGAATGCTCTGTCTGAATATTGCATGACTCTGAGTGTCCATGACTCAATTGTTCATTACTAATTCTTCACTGCAAGCAATTCATTTAGAAGTCAAAACATCCTCTGCACATGCTTTCAAAGTCTAATTTTCTGAAATTCCCTAAGTCGTGGATTCATAACATTGATGTGGTGCTAGAAACCAAATCAACAGCAGAAGCAGATTTATATTCAAACCACAATATGAAACCTTTTTTTATCCAGAATAATCTATCATTACTATCAAGCTGCTCTGTGGTTCAGTAACGACTGCAGGTGAATATGCCAGAGTCAGAACCATGTGTAACAAAACCTGATGATAACCCGTTGTCGTTACTTCACTTATTGCATACGTTGCAAACAACAGGACGAACATCTGATAGACAGAGCGCATGGATCCCAAGATCAACAGACCAACAGTTCTGCAAAATCTAGTCATAAATGATGATGGATGGTTTAACGACTCACTGCAGGAGATTGGTCCGCAATTAACCCCATGCTAATAAATGTAACAGACCTGTACATAGTGCAAAAGGCAAGGATGTAGTTTGTGCACCATCCTCAGCCAGAACCGTTGAGTCAGAGATCCACCTCTCCCTTGACATGAAGCCCATAAGATCACGCATGGCAATCTTCAACAAATTCGACTCACTGCACATGACATGAAGAAACAGCTGGACACAATAGATATGACAAAGTCAATGGGCCCGACACTACTCCTGCAATAGGAATGAAGACTTCTGCTGCACAACAAGCCGTGTACCTGGGAAAGCTGCTTCATTCCAGCTCCAACTCTGACAGCTCCCTGGCAATGTGGAACATTACTCAACTATTTCCAGTCCAGTAAGAAGGGAATAATTACAATCTAATATATTACTATCCCCTCAGTCTCAACACTATCGTCAAATATTTGGAAATTGTTTTTTGACAGAGCTGCCAAACAGCACAGAAATGACCTGCTCAGTGTGGTTTCCGTTGGGTCTCCCATGTGGAGGTGGATTGCTTTTCTACACAGGGCAAATGGTATGGCAGCTGGCGGAATTTAAATCAATTAATAAAATATCGACATCTATCATCTGGTGTCAGTAATAGAGACCTGAATCCAACATCGATCCAACGTCAGTTTACTACCCCATTATACTTTAGGGAGCAAATCTCCCGTGTTTTCCTGGTCTGGCCTAAAAGTGAGTCCAGACACAGACATGTGATAAACTCTTCTGCTCCGTGGCCTTAAAGAATTAAACCGGACAGAATACCCAGCACCAGCCTCGGTATCGGAAAAGGAAATGGGAAACACAATTATGTCGACTCTTCAGAAACATATTTCCGAACATCTGAGAGCTTGTAACAACGTTTACAGAGCTTAACCACAGATTTCACAGAAACATCGGGAAAGGAGTAGGTCAATCAACAAATTGAGCCTCCCCCATTCTATTTCACGAGTGAACATCGCTCCAATGCACCTCGCCTCCACAATGCACGTATCCCTTAATATGATTAACAGTTGGACAACGTATTAAATATTAACATCAGCGATCCTTTCGACCCATCGTTTTGTTCGCCCATTCAATAAAATGATGCCTGATCCTCTATCTTCACAGCATAGTCCTGTGTAATCTCTATCCCTTTAGTGTCTCAACATCCTTATTTATATTCAGTGCCTTTGCTTCCACAGCTTGATGTGTGAGGGAGTTTCCCAGTTTCTCCAGTGTCTGAGTGCACACATGTTTTCTCATCTCAATGCAAAGTGGCCTTCTGAACCGAATGTTGTGGCACGCTGTTTCACACGTCCCAGCCAGGGGAATTGTCACTGCTGCTTCCAATCTGTCTGGCCCTGTCAGAGATTTATATACTTCATTGAGATTTTTACTAATTTCCGAAACCCAATAAAGCACAGATCAAGTCGAACCAAAGTCTATTCCCATAACAAGCCGGTCATCCGAGAGATCAGTCTGGTCATCCTTCATTGCACTCCCTCAATGTCACGTTTATCCGGCATTACTTAAGGAGATCAAAACTGCACAAAATACCGCACAATATTCGAAATGATGTCTCACTATGGCTCTGTACAACTGAAGTAAGACACCCTTACTCTTGTGCTCAATACCCGTTGAAATGAATTGCAACACAACATTTGTCTTCCTAATTGCTGTCTGCTCCGGCAATATTGCTTTCAGTGGCTGATGTGCAAGGAGATCCAGATCCTATTCAGTTACAGCTACCCAACTGGTGTTTCTCTGTGCACTGGTCAGTGTGCCACTGCCATTCGCAGCACTGACGTCTGGCTTCAGAACTCGCTGCGCTGTATGAAACTCAAAGGACTGTAAAGAAGGGAAAAAGAAAGGAGCACGGTCCATTTAGAGAACCACATTTTTTGTGCAATCCCTCCTTGAAAAATCTGGCCAGTATTCTATTCTTCCCACCAAAGTGCACAACGTCACATCTACCCACATTTCTCTCCTCCTCCCAAGTATTTGTCCATTCACACCACTTGTCTCAGGCACCTTGGAGTTTCTGTTATGTCCTCCTCATCCACTCACAAGCAGACATCGTGTATTGCTTGGTAATAATATTTTGGACTACAGCAACCAAGGTTTGAATTTTATTGGGAATACCTGTGGTGCAACACCCAATCCCTGTGATCCCGCACGATACATACTTCCCAAAAAAGAGTGCCATTAACGTTTACACTGGTTCCTGTCAACTCTCCCATTTTAAAACCATGTTCATATATTAGCACATACCCACGAGATTTGATTTTGCAAAGTAGGCTTGGGACTTTATGAAAAATCTTTCTGCATCCACTGCTTCTCCCCAAGGTGTCAAACAGTCACTTTCTCAAAGATGTCTCTCATTTCATAAATCTACGTTAACTTTATCTCTATTCTTCTGAATCACATCGCATTGGAGCCTTCTCTGCTCCAATATAAACATCCTTCGCCGGGAACATCCTGGTGAATCTCCATTGCATCCCTTCCGGTGAAATCACTTCATTCCTGTAAAGTGGGTCGCACAAGTGCACACATTATTCCATCTTGGCTTCACAAAAGTCCTTGAAAGCTCTTGTAAACTTAGCCGCGATGAATATAGACAATAACTTCTTAAAAACTTTGTATCCTGTGCAGACACATTCAAGGACCTGTGGAAAAGCGCTCTCTGAACTTCCTAGTGTGCTGCCATTCATTGAGTACATGGGACGACACGGTTCCTCAGTGGTTAGCACTACATTCTCGCAGTGGAAGCGACCAGGATTTGATTCTCGCCATGGGGAAATCTCTGTGTGGAGTTTGCACATTCTCCCTATATCTGTGTAGGTTTCCACCAATTGCTCCGGTTTCCTCCCACAATCCAAAGATATGCAGTTCAAGTGAAAAGGCCATGGTAAATTGCGCAAAGTGTTAGGTGAATTAGTCAGGGATAAATATCGATTATGGGACTGGATCTGTGTGGATTGCTCTTCAGAGGGTCAGTTTGGACTTGTTGGGCCAAAGGGCCTGTTTCCATAATGTAAGAAATCAAATATAACCACCTGTCTGGTTCTTTCTTCCAAAGTGCATCACCTCATATTTATCAGGGTTACAGTCCATTGCCATTGATCTGTCCATATGACCATTCCACCTATATCTTCCTGTAACACAAGACTTCCCTCCTCGCTGTCAAACATGCACTTACTAATGACACTCCTCGACTCTCACGCCTACATTATTTATGAAATCCGTTATAATACGGGACACAGCACTGATCCCTGTGGTAAGCCACCGGACTCTGTTCTCGAGTAACGCAAACATTATTCTGCCACCTCCCTCTGTCTCCTACCATTAAGATAGTTTTGGATATAACTTCGCAAGATACAACTGATAACAAGGGATTTTCCTTATTTTTTTCGGTTGTTTTCATGTGGGGCTTTGTCAAACGCTTGCTGAGAAACCCATTCAATGAATTCCTTGAAAATTTGCAACACAATTTCATAAGGCATCTCTTCGCTCTGATAAAGCCATGCTGACTGTCCCTGATCAAACATCGCCTCTCAAATGGAGATCAATTCTCTCCTAACCTTTTTACTCGACAATTATCACTATCAGTGAACTGATACTCGCTGGTCTATCTGCACTATACTTCCGTTGAATTCGAACACATCAGTCCTGTGGCATCACTCCTGCCAACAGATTCTATATTAAGAAGATTATCAGTAACTTTGATCCCTTGTCTCAAACATCAGCCTGGGGTAAAAAAGACATCGGATCATTTGTCCAATTTTATACGAGCGTAAACCATCAATCCCCGCTCATATCTGAGACCAATCTGCTCAAGAGCTTCCCAGTCTATCTTCTCGAATTCTGTCCCTGAACCCTTCTTCTCTCATGTAAAACAGACGTGAGGTGCTCATGTAACAATCTGTCAATGTTCACGAGCTTCATACACAGAATGCCCACTTGGTTTCTAATGTGTTCTTATTGTTCCCTGGTGATTGTATTCTGCTTGATATCCATGCAGATTATCTTGGGATTTTCTCCAATCTTGCCTATTTCCACTTATCCATGGGCCTGTTTTAGTCAGTCCCCTCCGTGAGATTTTTCTCGTTTTTATGAAGATTACTTTTCATGAGTTGAAACTCGAGGGAACACAGTCCGAATTCCGTCATCAGACAATCTGGTCATCTGAGGGATTAATATGGAAAATGTCTTGTCAGTATGTTCTCCCTTAGAGCTGTAACCAAAACTGTGCACAGAACTCCAGGTACACTTTCGCTGGCACTCTGTGAACGTTATGCAGGGCATTTGCCTTTTACACGGAATAAATTACTGCATATGCTTTTATCTGTACTGAAATCAACAAATGCTGCAGTTCACAGCGGGTTAGACAGCATCCATGCAGAGAGCGAAAGCTAGGGCTTCCGATCTGTATGACCCTTCATTATCTACTCTCTCATACCCTTTAAATGAAAACAAACCTAAATTTTATTTTCAGACCTGCACATGGTCTTCCCAATACCTTTTGCTTCAATTATTTTCAAATGCCTCACTGTGTGATTTCATTAAAATATCCTCCTGAATGTGCAATGTATTTCACACACATCCATTGTTCTCCATTGTTCATATCTATAAACGATATCTTCAAATAAAATACTTTTAAAAGTATGACTTCCTTTTCATACGTGCAGAACCATTCTCTTGAAGTGTGCTATTATTTCCCAACCGACCAAACCACATTCATTATCATAGATTCCAACAGATTCTCTCCTGTGGATGACATGTTAACTGGTCAATAGTTCTCCATTCTCCCTCTTCTTCCCATCTTGAATCGTTGGAATACATTATTAACCTTGCAAATTGATTGCAGAAAAGAATAACAGTGATCCTCATTGCAATCCATATGTGTCTTGCTGCATTGTTCTATTGGAACACTGGTCATTTTGTGTTTCCGGGAGATTATGTATTCAGACGTCATCAAAACTTCAATATTTTAGGAACTCTATTCCCAAAAGTTATTTTACTGCCTATTTTTCAATTAACTGTTCTGATCACATATCACTAATTCCAAATTGTGTGGTCTCGAGCTTGATGCTCAACATATTGTTACGAAAACCAGCTCAAAAACACTCGTGAAACTCATTTTTCCCAGCGTTAAAATTAACTTGTTTTATTACAGTTTGGATGCAACTTGCATGTCTCCACCATTACTGCAATACCGACAAACTTGCATTTATATTTTCCTGTTTAGTAACATAGCCAATGCTTGCATCATAATTTCGACTTTGATATATAATTCCCATGAATTTTTCATTCATCTTGCTGTTTCTAAGCTGCTCATTATCCGATTCCATGGAATTCGAGTGACGTGGGCTCTGGCGAGATTAATGGTCGATACAGGCAAAATGTTTCCCGAGGCATATCTCAGTATTGACATTATATTGCCACATTTTATCCGTTTTTCTCAAACATCATGGTAACATTTTCACCAGATCTTCCATTGTGCTGGGGGAGTAGACAACGACAATGATCCTTCAGTAATGCAGTACATTCCCCCTGACAGGTGAGGTTGGTCTAACCTTGCTGTGAAACCTACAGCAGTATGGAGAAATGCTGATGTTGTTGTCCAGGATTTTAGTGAGATCACATCAGCAGTAGTGTGTACGGACTTAATCTCCTCACTAAGGAAAGGATATTCCAATTACCTCAGGGATTATTCTCTCAATTAATTTCTGTTACGAAGTTGTAAATCATAGAATCACGACAATGTGGAAGCAGGCCATTTGGCCCATCGTCTCCACACTGATCCTCTGAAGGAGACCATTCCATCCAAACGTACCCACACCACCGTCCCCCACACAATTTCTGTTAGCCCGCATTTTCCATGAGTAGTGCACCTCGCCTGCACATCCCGGATAATTTAGCATGGCCAATCCACTGATCCTATAGATCTGGGGACTCTGGGTGGAAATGGAACACACGATGAAAACCCACGCAGACAAGTAGAAAATATGCAGACTCTACACAGAAAGTAAATTGAGGCTGGAATTGAGCTTGGATCTTTGGTAATGTGAGGCAGCTCTGCTAACCATTGAGCTACCCAACGCGAGCAGCACAGCTTGCCCATACAAATAAGTCGCGACACAGCCTTGTTTGTACCCAGAGAACTTTCACATGTGAGGTGAATGCAATAACCAGTACACTGCAGAAACGGAGTGTGGCCCCATCCCACTGAAGTGGCTGCCCTGTGCCGTGCTATGGATCACTTTGCATGAAACAGATTGTATTGAGTTGCGTTCAATTTAAATAGTACTCACGCGCACCAAGATTCAGTAGAACACCTTGTGAGCATAACTGGCAGTTATGCGATGTGAACTCACAGCAACTTCCATACTGAAGCTGAAGTCCAGCGCCTCAGCGTGCACAGCTACGCTACCGCACTGAACTAACCCCACCTGCTAGTTTTGGATCCTGATGAAATTACTGCATCACTGGAAGGAAAAGGAAGTGATTATGTCAGTGCGCCACCACCTTAATGGAACACAACATTCTCTGAACGTGGCCAAACACAGGCAACAGGAGAGGGAGAGCTGATTGCTTAAAACATAGGAATCAATTTCAGCCAATACCTCTCTGCTTCCACAGCACCAGGTTGGATCAACAACCTGATGTAACAGCAACATGGCATTTGACAGAGGTTTGAGCAACGATTAGTTGATGGAATGCGTTGGCAATGCTAAAGTTTGAACCACGGAAGCAGGCACTTCAATCAACTGAACCGAGCGTCACGTTAACTTAAGAGGGAGCGATGAGCAGTTTGATCCAATACTTTTTAAAGTTTAGAAGAATGACAGATGATCTTGTTTTGATGCTCAGCAACAGAGGACAATCACACAACTAATTTAGGAGTTTGATCCACCTCTCGAACCTGTAACACAAGAGTTGCAGCCGTAGATTAATTGACATTGTTACCGTAGATCTAGAGGAGGCTGTTTAGTTCCTGAATCCTGATATACCGTTTCAGGAAGACGCCAATCAGCCCCTCCACGCTACAACACAGGACCCATACTGGACTGTGCAGCACATGTATCCTGTCACACAACAATCAGATTACACCGTTCAGCCTTCTAAATGCTGCAACACTAGAACTGGAAAAGGCCACAGACTCACTGGATATTTTCAAACTAGGTTAAGGCCATTCAGCGTATCTCGTGTGTTGCACAAATACAGGAGAAGAACATGAAATAGTTTCAGGTGTTTTGATGTGAACGGGAGAAGATAATTCAGCCATCTGTCTGTTGTATGGGAACAGGATACTACCAATCTCTCTCTCTCTCTCTCTCTGTCTCTCTCAATGCCATTTCACGGATACGGGGAGGAGACTGTTCAGTATCTCAATCGTGTTGTGGAGATACTTGAGGAGACATTTCAGTCACTCAAATGTTGCTCTGCAGCAGCAAGATTCCATAAGGCACCAAACCACTCACAGAGCAGCGGGCAAGGATTTTCGGCCTTGAGCGGCTTGATGTGGAACAGGAGAAGGACATTCAGCCCATTGATACTGTCATGGAAGAAGACCAGGAGGACATTCAGCCTATCGAGACAATAATGTAGGAGCAGCAGGAGGACACTCAGCCCATCGAGTATGTAAACCTGGAACAGAATGAGGCCATTCAGCAACTTATGTCTCTTACACCGAATTCAGAGCAGATATTTTATAGCTTTGTGCCTGTTTACACAGGTATTGAAATGGAACGTAGACGTCATAGAAAGCAATGAACTTAGAATAACCAATTTCACTAGAGAATAAACGGAAGTGAAAAAATCTTGGGATTGAATGCAAATTGTTAGGCTAATTCAGTAAGGAACTAAAAACAGGAGATTGTCCAGTTCAACCCATAGTCAATAATAGTCAACATGATTTTGTGAAGAATAAATCGTATTTGAATTATTTGCCCGAGGCCTTTTTTTTAAATTTGGCAATCAATTTGGAGGATGGGGATCCGATAGACATATTATACCTGGAATTCCAGAGGCATTGCAAAATGTGCCTCACAAAAGATTAATTTGCACAATAAGAGCACGTGGGGTTAGGTAAAGATTATTTGCATGGTGAGAGGAATAACTAATCAGGATATGAAAGTGCTGGTGTTTGACTGGCTTGAACAAGGTCAAAAATCACACGACACCAGATTATAGTCCAACAGGAATATTTTAAAACCATAGCTTCTGGAGTGTTGCTACTTAAACAGGTGTTAGTGAGAAAGGATGATGTTTGATACAGAATTTATACGGAAAAGATCAAAGTGTTGTACTATACATACGCTTTAAGCGAACACACTCGATGGTTTTTAGTTCTTTAATTCGTTAGAATGGAGGTGCAGGATTTGATTGATTAATATGCAAATCCCAGAATTTCTTTCAATTCACTCCTGGAGGTACCGGGTGTGTGTGCGCGTGTCCGTGTGCGTGTGTGTGTGCGCGTGTCCGTGTGTGTGTGTGTGTGTGTGTGTGTGTGTGTGTGTGTGTGTGTGTGTGTATGCACGCATGTGAATGTGTATGTGTGTGTGTCTGTGTGTGTGAGAGAGAGAGCGACAGAGAAAGAGAGAGAGAAGGGTTGTCTGGGGATGTGGGGAGAACGTGAGTGTGTGTAAAGGGGGAGAGTGAGAGTGTATGTGTCCAAGTTCAGACATCGACAGATACAGCAGATGCCTTTCCCCACACATACTCACTCCATGGTTTTCGATCTGCCCCTCTATGCAGCCTCTGTTTCATTTGTTGTTAATGTTGCAGACCCAGACGCTGTAACTACAGATCCCATGTTCCATCCAGAGTTGGGCCACGAAATCCTCAGATCTCCGTGAATGTCGGAGGCAGTTCACAGCACAACCTGCAACAAAACATCCCTAGCACCTCCACCAATTCGTCAATATAAAGAGTCAGTCAGAAGCCTCTCAGCTACATGCTAATGCCAATACTTCACAACAATACTCAAGGAGCTTCCTTGCATTACTAACAGCACGATCAACTGACAGGTACAAACATAGTCCATCAGTGGACAGGCACAGACCAAGTTTCAAAGTCACGCATCAAAGCTACTGGAAACCCCTGTGCAACTTCGAACACCACAGTTGACACACCAGGAAGGGAACAACAGCCCGACGCACAACATTTCATTGTTTCTGAGCTTTTCACTGGCAGCACTCGACAGACTGGGAGCTAAGAAACCAAGTATTGGGAAAGATACAGAGGGACAGAAAGAATCACATTAAGATAGAAACAGGCAAATCATGAACTGAGGACATACGTGGAAACATCGGGGATGTCTGGAAGACAGGGGAGTGAGTCGTACTGGAAGTGATTCCCCTTGGAAGTTCCAAATCACAGGAAATACAACATTGAATAAAGGCATTACAAAACCCGTTGAAATGGTTCGTTGCATCAAATTCTGGATCTGTTTGACAGAACACTGCAAATTGGGACAAGGTAACTGCCCAGCACAGAGAGTTGCGCAGATTATGCCAGTGTATTGCTCAGTCAACCAGACTACCTGCCCAGTATGGGAAGTACTGCAAACCTTTACCACTATAATGTTGCTACGATTGCACTAGCTATCTGCCTAAAAGAAGTAAGCTGTAGTATTCTGTAAGGTAAAGCAGGACAAGACTTATATTTAGGGTCTTGTGAAGTGTTGCCACAGACAAAGACCTGAAAAGACATAAATAGAACGCTTGCAATATGTAAACAGGTCATGAGGCTCACCAACTTCACACTGACCATCCAAAGAGTGTCCCACCAGACACATCCCGTGCCATATTCCTGCAATACTGCAATTCTGTAGTTAACCTGCACATCACTGAATAATGCAGTGCAATTCCTCAAGGTCTGTCCACCGAAACTGCGGATGTTTGGAGTGTGGGAGGAAAATGGAGCACCTGGAGAAATACACGCAGACACGGAGACAATGTGAAAACCCCACACAGACAGCCAGCAGACGATAGAATCAAAGCCGGTCCAAGGCACAGTTCTAACCACTGAGCCACAATGCCAACTCAATGATCAATGGAGAGTGACTGCATTCACCCTCTTTCCTCTGGATCTGTCACATGTGTTCAGATGTTTCTGAATTCCAATCGGGTACCTCAAACATGACCTTCTTTTTCTTCACCCGAGGATTCACATACCCCTCACCCCAGCCAAACGCTGATAGGTGTGGCCTCCGGCTGTCACCGCTCCATCTCCTGCAATTTTAGCGTTACCCTTTCTTCTTATTCCTTGAGCGCGTCATCCATTAATATCGTACGAACAACAACAGTATCTCTTCAATCATGTCGTGTTGTATCTGTTGCTCCCGATGCGGTCTCCTCTACATTGGGGAGATTGGACGTCTCCTCGCAGAGCGCTTCAGGGAACATCTCAGGGACACCGCAACAATCAACCACACCATCCCTTGGCCCAACATTTCAACTCCCCCTCCCACTCTGCCGAGGACATGGAGGTCCTGGGCCTCCTTCACCCCCGCTCCCTCACCACCAGACGCCTGTCAGAAGAACGCCTCATCTTCAGCCTCGGAACACTTCAATACCAGGGCATCAATGTGGACTTCAACAGTTTCCTAATTTCCCCTTTCCCCACCTCACCATAGTTCCAAACTTCCAGCTCAGCACTGTCCCCATGATTTGTCTGGACTTGTCCTACCTGCCTATCTTCTTTTCCACCTATCCACTCCACCCTCTCATCCCTGGCCTATCACCTTCATCCCCTCCGCCCCACACCTATTGTACTCTATGCTACTTTCTCCCTACCCCACCCTCCTGCAGCTTACCTCTCCACACTTCAGGCTCTCTGCCTTTATTCCAGATGAAGGGCCTTTGCCTGAAACGTCGATTTTACTGCTCCTTGGATGCTGCCTGAACTGCTCTGCTCTTCCAGCACCACTAATCCCGAACAATACTTGTCAAACTAATATAAAACAAATCACTGCAGATGCTGGAGATGGGAAACAAGAATTTTCTTATGAAGGGTTCCCAAATTTTAAACATTATCTCTACTTTTTTCCTACAGCTACGAGCAGAACAACTGAGTTTCATCAGGAATATCTTGAATAGCTAATTTCCTGTTTGATTTATGCACAAAATTTGCTCCACACCTTTACCTTCGATATATAACTCTTACCAGTATCTATTTCTTTCTAGACCTGCTGTTTCAAAGCTCCGGGCAAAATATTGCTGTGTAATCTGAGCACCGTGGGCTGTGTTGGGAGTATTGGCACAGTCAGTGAGATGTTTCCTGAAGCCTTTCTTAATCTCATGATAATCGAGCTGCCTCTTATTCATTCTCATCAAGAGTAATGGTGACAATCTCGGTGAGCCGCCCCTTACACTGATTGGGGGAGAAGGACAATGATCTCCTGAAAATGCTGTATATCCCTGTCGATGTTTGAGACTGCTCTAACCCAGGGGAAAATTCAGAGCAGGCAGGCATGGTCTGGTGCCATGGCCCCCACCACTGGTCCTGGGGGAAGGGAAAGTCCTGCTTGTGACCCTCCCCTCCCAGGAGGAGATCTATGCCCATGCGCACAATCTGGGTTTAGGGAGGGGTGTAATGTTCCCCTGCCTGCCACTTAAAGGCTCAATATCAGGGGCTTTGCACAGTAGCTCCACATGGACTGTGCGTGTCCCAGTGTACTATGGGCTTTCACGGATGGCACTGATTCCGGGGATGCTGGGTAATTCCAGACTCTTTGCTGAGAGGGGAGGTGCTCTGGGAATGTTGTGTCGTAAGAACTACGAGAAACCCAATTTGACTTGCATTGTGTCAGCTCACAAACCAATTAATATCAGGAGTTGGTGAGATCCATTCCGCCTCCCAGTGCGAATTTCTAGCCAAACTCAAATCAACTGGTACGTTTTACACAAAAACAATAAGATTAGTGCAAAGCAAAAGAACATAAGAAATAAGACCAGGATTTGACTATCTGCCCCAGCGAACCTGCTGCGCCACTCAATCCAATCATGCCTGATGTTTTCACGGATTCAGTTCCAAATACATGCTTCATTTCCTGCAATGTTCAAACTCTCAATGTTTTTCCCCGAAGAACATGCAACCACGTAGCCCCGATTGCTTCACTGGGCATTTTATTCCACAGATTCACAATCCTTTGGATTAGTCAACGCTAAATCTGCTCTTCCTTATTTTCAGGCAGTGTCACGAAATCGTGTTTCAACTGCCCGTGGGAAAAAAATCGCTCTCTCTTGCTATCATATTTGTTCCCTTGATGTTTTTCGATAAGATTTCCCCCTCATGTTTCTAAATTTTGATGACCATATGCCAGTCTACTCAATGTGTACTCATCAGGCAACCCTCCCAACTCCGGAATCCACCCAGTCAACCTCATCTACACTCTACACTCCATCCAGTGACAGTGCATCATTTCTCAAGGACAGAGACCAAAACTGTACACAGTACTTCAGCCGTGGCCTCATCAACATCAAAAATAATTGGAACAAAATGTCCCTGATTTTATCCTTCATCCTTTTGACAATGAAGTACTTTATTACCTTCTAAACCTGCAAACCAACTTGTTGTGATTTATGCACGACGTCCCTCTGCACAACAGCATGCTGCAGTTGTTAACCCTTTAAATGATAACGCATTTTGTAATTATTCCGTGTAAAATGCATGACTGCAAATTTACAAGCATCATACTCCACCTTCCAGAACCTTGCCAACTCAGTTAACCTATCTATATCACTCTGCTGACTTACATTGTCCTCTGCAAACTTTGTTGTACAACGCATCTTAATATCGTCTGTGAACTTTGACACAGTAGACTTGTTTCTGAACACTAAATCGTCTGTGCAATACCTTGAACCAATTGATTTCAGATCCTCTTTTCGATCGTACAGATGCTCTCCTTTACTCGGAGATCTCTCCCACCTCCTTCACAGTTTGGTAGAACACTTCCAGGTGTACATGTTCTTGAAATTCAGTTCCCAATATCAGTCATCCTGACACCATTTCTTTCTAATGCCATTAGATCACATTTATTTACCTCAATATATACATTAATTTCCTCAATTTCGTTCGATAATACAACACACATTTAGACAGACTGACTTTCATTCAGCACTTTACCTGATTATTCCATGATACATTGTCACCTTCCTTTCTCATATTGACCCAGGCAGGAAACATTCTGGCATCACCATACTCTCAGAATCAGACCTGATACTTGACGTTTTATTAAGCCCCATCACAATCTCTGGGTCTCTCCTGCCCCAACGGCAGGACAGTCCCACCAGTGGTGGGGACACCGTGGTATACATTCAGGAAATGAGTTACGCTGGAATTCCCCAGCATTGATTGTGGAACCCAAGAAATCTAATGGTAACAGTTCAGATATTGTCAGGAAATCTCTGGCTGATACACATCTACTGTGCTCCAAACTACCCCTCGGTGATAACTCAGCTCCCCTCGATGTTGAATATAATCGGAGGAAGCACTGAAATTGTCAGCAGATGTCATGGTGCATATCAGCAACCATGATATAGGTAAAAAACGGAATGTGGTCATACAAGCAGAATTTAGGGAGTTATGAGCCAAGTTAAAATGTTGAACTTTAGAGGTAGTAATATCAGGATGGCTACCTGAGCCACATGCTAGTCATAGTGGGAATGATAGATTAGGCAGGATTAATGCGTTACTTGAGAGATTGTGGAGGAGCAAGAAGATCACATTTTTGCGACATTGGTACTAGTTTTGGGAGAAGAGGGACGATTACAAATTGGACGGTCTTCACCTGGGCTGGACTGGAACCAACGTCCTGTGGGGTGCTTTTGTATACGCTGTTGTGCAGGATTTAAACTAATGTTGCAGGGGTTGTTGGAACCAAATGGGCAGTTTAGTGGACAGTAAGGGGGTCGTAACTAAAGCCTATCAGAAACGAGATAATGAAGTCAGCTTGACTAAGGTAAGTCTAGGCACGAAGTGGACTATGAACACAAAGCGACAAATGGTTTCAGGTGTATTTGCTTTAATGTTAGAAGTGTAGTCGGTAAGGTAGATGTACGCTATTCTTGTATGAGTATTTGGGAGCATGATGTTATTGTTATTACTGAGAACTGTTTGAGGCTAAGACAAGATTGGCGAATAAATGCCCCACGAAATAGATGCTTCAGGCAGATAGCGAAGGAGGTAAAAGGAGTGGGGGAGTTGCAATACTGTTCAGAGGGAATATCACAGCTGTGCTGCAGGAGGGCATTAATGACACTCAAGTATGGAGACAATATGGGCAGAGCTCAGAAATAGGAATGGTGCGGTAGCAATTTTGGGCGTGATTTACAGGCCTCCCAACAGTGAGTGTGAGATCAAGGTACAAATATGTAAACAGCATATGGAAAAATATAGGAGCAACAGAATGCTGGTGATAGGATATTTTAATTTTCACATTGTATTACTGGTTAATTGGAGTTAATTAAACATCACAACAGTTATTTAATATGATGAGAGTTGATACTGCTAAAGAGTCATGATTATGACTTCTAAGAGTAAATTTTAAAACTCTGTCACCAATTATTGAAAAGAAGCTGTAATGGAATGATGGGACTGGCCTAAAGATAAAAGAAATTAGACAGTAGTGTGAATGTGGCAGTTCTGATAAAATACAATTAGTCTTATTTTGTTGTCAAGCAAATTCATTCAGACTTTTGACAAAAGCTATGGCTGAACAGGAAATTGGAGAAAATTCCATTGATACTTTGTGCTGCTACTCGTGTACTTTTGTACTGAATGTGAAATTGATTGATCCAATGCTGCAATGGTGACATTATGTCACACCAAATTTAGTGAGTCAACTGGGAAGCCAACTCTTTCCTTCTTAGTTTTGTTTTGTTTTGTTACAATTAAGTTTAGTTCCAACAGTGCAAGTAAATCAAACCACCATTACTTTGTTATTTTATTTGAAGACAACTTCCAGCAAGTTGCTGGTTTTGAGGAACCACTGGTGCTTCAAATGGCAATATCTCCCATGGTTTCTGATTTAATCGTGCTTTTAAAAAAAAATATGGTTAATTCAGTCTCTAAAGAAAATGATAGTTGTTGCTGTATGAATGCCCTTTTTCGATGGGCAGATATTGGCTTCGCGTTGGTAATTCCCACTTCAAGTAGTCTGTTTTATATGAAGTGTCATTAGCACTGCACAAGCCTGGTCTAAGACAGCACAACTGTTAAATATGACCACAGTATTGCATTGTATACAATTTCTTGTATGCGTTCTTGATCTCTCAAAATAAAATTTGATTTCCTTTCAGAAAATATCACTTAACAATAGGTGTGGTCCAATACGGTTACTTCGAGACACTAAACTTCGAAGCGCTACTTCTTCAGCAGTTGGTTAAAGGAGCAACACTTGGAAGGCCAGTGCCTCCAAATGAACATGTTGAAATATAACCTGATGACGTGTGATTTTATAACATTGTCCACCCGGGTCCAACACCGGCTCCTCCAAATCACATTTAGATAGAACAGAATTTGTAATGAGCAAAGAGGAGTGTTTTCAATGGCAGCGTGTTCATATCCAAGTCGGGAAGAGTCGATATGGACCTGGTGTTGGGGAATAAGACTGATCTGGTGGTTAAAGTTTCCGTAATGGATTACTTTGTCAGTGGTGATCACATTGTGGTAAGTTAGAAAACAGCCATGGACAAAAACGAGAGTAGTCAGATAGGAAGAGTTCTTCATTGGTGGGAGGCCAACTGTAGCAAGATTCGACTGCTGGGGAATGTGGATTGGGAGCAACTGTTTGAGGATAAATCCAGATTTGATATTAGGGAGTTTTTTAAAGAGAAATTGATTAACGTCCATGAGAAATATGTTCCTGCGAAAATGAAGAATGGAAATGGCAAGATGATGGAACGATGGAGGACAGGTGGAATTGAGAGAGGAGCTAAGAAGATAAAAGAAATATTTGTAACGTCTAGGCGACAGAAAGCAAATGAAGCTATGGAAGAATTTGAGGAAAATAGGACCAATTTGAAACGAGGGATTAAGAGGGCTGAAAGGGATGATGATATAACTTAAGCAAACAGGGTTAAGGAAAATTCCAAAAGCTTTTATTCGTATATAGGATTGAGATGGTACCAAGGTTAAGGGTAGGCCCACTCATGAATAAAGTAGGAAAGTTATGGGTGGAATTAGAAAAAATAGCTGAGATTCGGAATGAGAACTGAGAGTCTGTACTGACAGAAGAGAGGGACATAACAAATGTTGAGGTTTAGGATGGATGTTCGATTACTCGAGGTCCAGTCAGCACAACGACGGAATTAGTGTTGGGTACTTTAAAAGGCACTAAGGTGACATGTCCCCAGGTCTGGATGGGATCTATCCCAATTCGTGAAGTAAGCGAAAGACGAATTTGTTGCAGCGATACCAGATGTCTTTGCAGCATCCTTGAACACGGATTAACAAGTTTTCAGATGACACTAAGATTGGTGCCGTAGCAGATAGTGAATGGAAATGTCTGATAATACAGCAGAATACAGATGCATTTGGAGTGTTGGACAGAGAAATGGCAAATAGACTTCCATCCGAGCAAATGTGAGGTAATGCAGTTTGGAAGACCCAGTTCTGGAGTGTACTACATGGTAAACGAGAAACGCCCTGGGGGAAATTGAAGAATTCTGGGTGTAGAGGTCTGTCGTTTCCTGAAAGTGGCAACGTAGTTCAATAGCGTGGCCAAGAAGGCAAACAGCAAGCTTTCTTTCATTGAACGGTGTTTTATGAGTTGTCAAGTCATGTTGCAGTTGTATAGGACTACGGTTTGTCCCCAATTGGAATACTGCACGCAGTTCTGGTCGCCACATTAGCAAAATAATTTGGGTATTTTGAAGAGGGTTTAGAGAAAGTTCACCAGGATGTTGCCCGGTATGGAGGGCGCTAGCTATGAAGACAGATTGACTCTATTAGAATTATTTTCCTTCGAAAGACATAGATTGAGGGGGACCAAACTGAGATCTAGAAAATCATGGGAGGTGTAGACAGGTTGGAAAGTCAGATGCGTTTTTTCCCAAAGTGGGAACTCCATTACTAGGAGTCACGAATTCCAGGTGAGAGGGGAAAGGTTTAAGGGAGATATGTGGGGAAAATTCTTCATGCGGGGGGGGGGGGGGGGGGACGTTGCCTGGAATGTATTGCCAGTGGGGGTGACAGAGGCGCATTCAATAGCGCCATTTTAGATCTAGCAAGACAGATACATGAATCAGCAGTGAGCAGAGGGATACATACCGCTGGAAAATAGATGATTGGTTTAGTTCGAGGGTTTGAATCGGCACAGGCTTGGAAGGCCGAAGGGCTTGTTCCTATGCTGTGACTTCCTTTGAGCTTTTATTCATTGTTACATTGACACAGGACGTACCTTTGGTGTGGGACTTCAATGTCAATCACCAAGAGTGTCCCCGCAGGCTCACCACTGACTGAACAGGGCGAGACCTCTAATACACAGCAGCCAGACTGTGGGAAGTGCTGGAGGAACCAACAAGATGGAAAAATTATCAACAAACTACTTTTCAGAGATGTAGGAGCAGCCAGCACAAAGTCGTGGCAGAGGAAAAGGCTCAGCCTTATATTGAAGATACAACCTCCCTGTGCCATGAGGCAACTCATCCTCTGTAGGACTGACAAATGGAAACTGATTATCTATGAGTCACTGTGGGCTATCAGCAACTGCAACACCAATGACCTTGCCTCCATGATAAAGAAGATGTGGATTGTTCACTGATGGTTTCAAAATATTCAGCACCATTCAAAACCTGCACCTATCCTGAAGCAGATGATTCAGCCCATCAAGAGTTTTAAAATGGAACAGAATGAGCCTTTTCAGGCATTCGGGGCTGTTAGTCAGCAATTGGAGCAGAACGTTTAACGTCTCATATCTGTTACACACCAAATGGGAGGGAATATTCAGCCTTTCAAAATTGCAACACAAGAATACGAGGAGGACCATTTACTGAGCCAGAAGCAGGGATAAATTCGGGATAAATTAGTCTTTATCAGATTAACACAGATTCACTGTGACACAGTGACCAGTGCTGAGAACTCAACAATTTGCAAACTATTTCCATCGTTTTGTTAAATGTAACGAAACAGGAGCTAAATTTGTGGATGAAACTAAAATAGGCTGGAAACTAAGTTATCAAGAGGAAGTAAAGAATCTCGAATTGTATACGCAACGGCCAATAATTGTTTGATAGTATAAAATAAGGATAAATGTGAATCTGTGAGGTTTTCAGGCAGAATGAAAAGGTTGAATATTACATAAGTGGAGTCAGATTGCTGGATGTTTTGACAGTGTGTACTGGAGGGTTCACTCAGTTCCTTTCAGATATGGGAAGGGTTGCTCCATCTCCTTGATGGTCTGCTTCATGCCGTTCACCGTGGCGCCATTGCTGTCGGTATACACGGGATATTTTCATGTCGTCGGTTGTCGGGTAGTGATGAGGGGGAGGGTGTTTTAAGCCATGTATCAAAGCGTCTGCCTTTATCTGAGAGTTCATCCTTTCTTTCTAAGTGGAGACCCGAAGACGATAAGAATGGTTGACTGCATTCAAATGAAGAGGATGTGGCTGCTGCCAACACAGTATGAATACACCAACATGATGTATTGTATATGGGCACAGTTTAACATTAGTATAGTGAGATACGGAGGATACAACCACAAGAATGGAAACATAAAAGAAATACATTGCCAGATCAGCTGAAATAGTTACTTATATCAGGTTCTCAATCTCACTAACAGAACCAGCCCATGTTCAGAAATCCCGAGGAGATATCTATTCAGCTTTGAGCACTGCGTTGAGCAAGCTCTACTTGATACACACCATCAGTCTACTCAGAGTGCAACAATGTGCTGACCATGGCCGTGCGTTGATCTATAAACCCGGACGAGATATCTGTCCAGCAAAGAGAGGTATGCAGACCACATCCATGTATTGACCTATAAAACGGGATGAGATATCTGTCCTGTACAGGGAGCTATGCAGACCACAGGAGTACATTGGACTATAAATTCAGACTCGATATCTGTCCAGTACGGGGTGCTGTGCAGACCACAACACTGCACTCATCGAGAAACACGGACTAGATATAGAGTCATAGAGATGAACAGCATGGAATCAGAGACTTTGGTCCAACCCGTCCATGCCGACTAGATATCTCATCCTAATCTATTGCCACCTGCCATCACCACACCCATATCCCTCCAAAAACTTCATTTTCATATACCCATCCAAATTACTTTTAAATGTTGAAATTGTACCAGCCTTCTAGTACCAGGAGCTATGCAGACAACAGCACTGCACTGACTTAAAAACGTCGAATATATATCTATCCAGCACGGGCAAATATGCAGACCAATGCAGTACAGTTGAATCCAGGCATTTTGGAAGAGTTTGAGACGAATTTTATTACATTTTATTGATATACGTTTCCAAATTATAGTGAGAATTGCTTGTAATTTCCGGAAACAAGCCCAGTGGTAGTTTTTGCGGAAGCACAGGTGTGTTGGATTCAAACAGACATGGTACTTCGGACAAAACTGATGTATTCCGATGAACATGTACACTCACGTCGTCCCATTTCCCTGCACGTAGCCCATATCCTCCATAACATTGCCTATCCATGTACTTGCCCAAATTCCTTTGCAATGTTGTTAACAGACCCGTCTCAACCACTTCCGCTCGGAGCTCATTCTGTATGCATACAACCCTCTGTATAAAAACGTTGTCCCTCAGGTTCCCCTTTCTCCTTTCACCTCGAACTTTACATTGATGCTTTCTCATCCTCGCTTTCCCAATCCTGGGGGAAAAATGTGTGTGTTCATTCACCAAATACATGCCTCTTATGACCTTATACTCATCCATAAAATAAACCTCTATAAGAGACACCGCAGTCTCCCTTGCTGTAAAGAAACAAATACCTACCTTGTCCGAACTCTCTCTGTATAACAGACTGTTGACTTAAGGCAACATCCTTGTAAATTTCTTCTTCAACTTTTCCAGTCTAATATCATCCTTCCCTTAGCAATTAGGAAATAAGAGGGCAGGTGAACACCCTGTTGCAGTGAAAGCACTTTGAGACCAGTGACCATAATTCTATTAGCTTGAAAATAGTTCTGGAAAAGGACAGTGCCGATCCAAAATTTAATATTATAAATTGGGGCAAGGACCATTTAGACGGTATTAGACAGGAACTTCCAAAAATGATTCAGGGAAACCGTTCACAGGTCGAGGGACATCTAGCGAATGAGACTCCTTCAGAAACGAGAAAATGAGAGTCCAGTAACATCATGTTCCAGTCAGTGTCAAGGGCAATGTTAGCAGGAGTAGGGAACAAAACATGCTAGAGACTCTGTTTAAGGAAAAAAAGAAGGATTCATATATCAGATCTAGGAAGCGGTGGGCAATGAAACCATTAAGAAGCATGGAGGATGTATATTTATGGGGGAAACCGGGAGAGGAAAATGGGGCATGAGACAGCTTTGGCAAATAGTGTTTGTAGAATCAGATAAGATTCCATAAGCATATGAATGGCAAAAGCGTATCAGGGAGAGAATAGAGTCTCTTAAAAATTGAACAGCCATTTATGTCATAGAGTTATTAAGATGTACAGCACGGAAACGGACCCGACGTCCACCTCGTCCTTGTCGACCAGATATCCGAACCCAATCTATTCCCACCTGCCAACACTTGGCACATATCTCTCTCAAGCCTTACTATTCATATACCAATCCAGATGTCTTTTAAATGTTGCAATTGGACTAGCCTCCATCATTTCTTCTGGCAGCTCATTCCATACACGTACCACCCTCTGAGTGAAAAGGTTATCTCTCAGGTCTCTTTTATGTCTTTCCCCTCTCACCCTAAAGCTCTGCCCTGTATTTGTGATGATTCACAGGAGAAAAATTAGGTTTGTTAGATTTATTGTTCTATATACTCACATGAGGACAGTCAAAATGTTACAAGTCGACACATGTGATGCAATCTTACTGACAAAGATAACAGCTCCTCACCCTGCCTCACCCACCCCCATCTGAACCACCCAGGGACAGATTCCTGGTACAAAGCAGAAAAATAAAGAAAACAACACTACAATGCAAAACATTACATCGCTTCCTGTAATAGTGGGAAAAAGCACAAACATAGTTGACAGTTCAACAAAACAGTGTCTGGCCAAGCTGGGTTCACATTCCTCACAACGACTCAACCTTCCCCACTCCGCTGCCTTACAGTCTGTTTCTGCCGATGTGTGAGGTCCTATATAAATATATCTCATGGACATTTACTGTGGGGAGTGAAATCGGGGAAAGGAATCCATGTCGTGATGTTTTGATAGGAGGCTACGCTACAGAAGTTGAAGTGCTGGATGTCTTGAAATGCTTAACCGTTGATCAATACCCAAGACCTGTTTGTATATGCCGGGTAATTGTGGGAAGCAGGGGAAGTAATTGCAGTGCCACTAGTTAAGATAATTGCATTATTCCTCAGAGATCTGAGGAAGGGTCACTGGACCCGACAAATTAACTCTGATTTCTCTGCACAATATTTTAAATGATGTAATGGAGAGGGGAGCTTTGAGATATCAGGATAGAATGGATAGTGCGGGATTATTTACCCCCTTTGCGTGGGTGGTGATGAGGTGACCTTGCAGAGGTTTATGAGAGTATGGGGTGCATGGATAGGGTGAATATCTAAGGTCTTTACTGGACGGTATAGGTGTCCAAACCAGGCATGATAAGTTGAGAGGCGAGAGATTTCAGAGAGAAATAAGATGCAGCTTTTTCTCAGACAGGGTGGTGTGCATATGTAACGAGCTGTCAGTGGAAGTGGCACAGCCGACAACAATTACAACATGTAAAACACAATTGAATAGGGACAGGAATCAAAGTTTCAAAGA
Organism: Chiloscyllium punctatum; assembly: GCF_047496795.1. Classification (NCBI taxonomy): domain Eukaryota; kingdom Metazoa; phylum Chordata; class Chondrichthyes; order Orectolobiformes; family Hemiscylliidae; genus Chiloscyllium; species Chiloscyllium punctatum. Next base: position 32,946,282 of record NC_092773.1, read on the forward strand.
GGTATGTGCCAGGTGCAGGCAAATAGGGTGAATTCCGTTTAGAAAACGTGGTGAGCATGGACAAGTTGGACTGAAGCGTCCTTTTGCTTTTTGAATGTCTCTAACTGTCTTTGACTTTATAATGTCACTTTCATCACCAATTCTCCAAATTCCTCTATGCATTTCCAGGTCAAAACTTGTCTTTAAAAGCTTTCAATCATCTCCTAACTTTTTTTAGAGTATTCCTGACATTGATTTGTTGCTGTGGACCACAGCAGTAGCAGCAGAATTGTATTCAACGACAATCTGTAAGTTTTTGGCTGGGATAATTCTTCAGTCTACCATGACCATCAAGCCGATCTATGGTTGAGGAACGAGTGTAGGTGAATATTTAAGGGTCAGAACCATGTGTACCTAAACCTGATGGGAACCCGTGAAAGGTACCGCACTTGACCGCTTACTTTCCAAACAGCCGGACTAATATATGATGGACAGGGCGATATGTTCCCAACACCAAAAGACGAAGAGTCCTTTTGCAACCAGTCGTAAATGGTGATGGAAACAACTCACTGAAGGATACGTCTTCACAAACATACCGTTGCTAAATAATGGAACAGCTCTTTCCATTGGTGTAAAAGTCAAGGATGAAGTATCTGCAATATCTTCAGACAGAAGTTTTGTCTAGACGATCCAACTCACACTCCTCACAGAATCACAGATACCTGTCTTCAACCTGACCGTGACATGAAGAAACAGCTGAACACAATAGATACGAAAAAGGCAATGGGCCCTAACACCATTCCTGCAATAGGAGTGAAGACTTGTGCTGCACAACAAGCCATGTCCCTGGGGAAGCTGTTTCATTCTAGCACAAACTCTGACATCTCCTTGGCAATATGGAAAGTTACTCAACTATGTCCAGTCACCAAAGAGGGGAATAATCACAGTCTGACCAATTAGCACCCCTCGATCTCATCACAACAGTCAAACTGCTGGAAGTTATTTTTTTCAGAGCTGTTAAGCAGCACAGAAATAACCCGCTCAGTGTGGTTGGCGGTAGGTACCCAAGTGGAGATGGGGCCGTTGTGAAATTATCACTGGATTGTTGCACTGGCAACTGGTGGAAGTTAAGTACAATTTTAAAAATCAAGATCTAAAATCTGGTGTCAGTAATAGTCACGTTGAAGCCAATGTCGCTTATAATCTCTAGTCTGCTTCCCCAATGTTCTTTCAGGAAGCAGATATCCCGTGTTTTCGTGGTCTGACTGAAAACTGACTCCAGACACACAGACATGTGATAAACACTTTACTGGTGTCTGAAACGGCAAAACAAGAGACTCAACTGTCGCAAAGTGCTCCGAGGCCTTAACGGGTTAAATCGGTCAGAAACCCCTTCAACAGCCTCGATATCGGTAAAGGGAATTGGAAATACAATCCAGTCGACCCTGCAGAGTCCTCCTTCCAAACGTTCGAGAGCTTGTTACAACATTCGCAGAACATTCACAGAGACTACACAGAAACACCAAGAAAGGAGGAGGTCATTCAACAAATTAAGCTTTCCCCATTCTAGTATCTGATCGAGCATCTTCCCAATATATTTTTCCCACGCAAGACATGTATTAATTGTTGTGATTGCTCTTTGGAAAAATGTGAAGTAGGAACTACAAGTTTCCCTTCAGTCCAAAGAGTTTTCTACCCCATGGATAGCTAATTCTCGATCACAACAAAATACTCCTTCTCCCTTCGTATCCCTTTAGTGTCTGTACGTCTCAATTGATATCAACTGCCTTGGCATCCACAGCCTTATGTGGGAGGATCTTCACAGTGTGCCCCATCTCTGAGTGTAGGCATTTATTGTAATTTCGGTGTAGAATGGCCTGCCTGTATCTAAAACAGTATTCCCTTTATTTTAGACGTCCCAGTCAGGAGAATTATCGTCCCTGATTCCAGTCTGACTTGTCCTGCAGTGATATGGATATTTCACTGATTTCTCCACTCATTTTCCTATACCAATGGAATACAGGCCCAGTAGAATCAAACTCTACTTACACGAAGAGCCTGTCATCATAGAGGTCAGTCTGGTCATCCTTCGTTGCAATCACTCAATGTCAGATTTGTTCTTTGATAAGTAAGGGGACCAAGACTGCACACAATACTGAACAACGGTCGAGACAAGGTCGCACCAAGGCCCTGTACCGCTGCAGATAAGCAGGCCAACACCTATCCCCAAATGCCCATGAATTAATGGTTCACACACCATTTATTTTTTAACTGCTTCCTTTTCCTGCAATATTATTTTCAGCGATTTGTGAGTAGGAAGACTCAGATCGTTTGCGATGTTACAGCTCCACATTTGCTTGGTCTATGTACACTAGTCCAAAGATGTGCACGTCAGGTGAATTGGCCACACTAAATTGTCCATAGTATTAAGTGCACTAGCCAAAGGGAAACGGGTCTGGGTGGCTTGCTTGTCGGACGGTCGGTGTGGACTTGTTGGTCCGAAGGGCCAGTTTACTCACTGTAGGGCATCTAATCTAAACAGTATGCCAATGTCATTCTCAGTATCAACCTCTGACTTTCGAACTCATTGTCCTGCATTGACTTCAGATGTCTGCGCAGAAGGAAACAACAAAGAGCATAATTCACTTTATACAGTAACGTTTTTCCACCAACTACTTTCAAAATAGTAGGCTGAAATCTATTGTTCTCACCAATGGGCGAAAGTCACATCTACCCACAGTATTCTCCTTCTGTAACGTAGTTCCACATTCACTCCACTTGACTCCATCACCTTGGAGTTTTTTTTTATATCCAGTTCACACACTCACAATCCAACGTCCTCTAGTACCGTCAGAAAACTGGGTTATATTACATTTGATTCAATCAAACGAATGCTGGATGTCTATTGTGAGCAGCTGGTGACCAAGCGATGGTGGTATTCCCTGACATCTTCTGCCGTTGTCCTCCTGGATAGAAGTGGTCATGGTTTTGCAAGCGGATGTCTGCGGATCTTTGATGAATCATTTCAGTGCAGCTTGGAGATAGTACAAACTGATGCTGATAAGAGTTGATAACGGAGAATGATGGATGAACTGATAGTCAGACTGGCTGCTTTGCCGTGGATGGTGTGAAGCATCTTGAGTATTGTTTCGACTGCACTCATCCAGGCAAGTGAGCACGATTGCAACACATGTCAGTCAAAGTTTAAATACTTCGTTTAACATCAACTATGATCTACTGCTTACCTGTTTACCCTTATCAGTTTGATTAAAAAAAAACTTGTTCCTTTAGTTCGAGACATCTCATGAACTTTCGTCCTGTTACCATTGTCTTTAATTCATTAAAATATTTATGGTGGCTTCCGCTGTGAGGAACCATGTAAAGTACTGTTGTAAATTATCCGTCTGTTCTCTGCACTCAATTCCACTGTCAAGAAATTCAAATGTTCTCAATATACTTTCTAAATTTGACTTCTGCCAAAGGTCGCACACTCATGTTGATTTTTTTCTTATATATGTACAGAAATCTCATGATGTTTTGGCAAATATTCCTTGCCAATTTACTTCCGTAATATTTTCTCCCTTTTTTCTCATATACCGCAGAAACTAATTCTGATCCGACTTGTCCATCTGGCCAAGTTTTCCAAACTTTACATTCTCTACAGTGTGGAACAGGACCCTCGGCCCAGCAGGTTCACACCGCCCCTCCGAAGAGAAACCCAACCAAACCCATTCCACTACACTGATTAACACTGTGGGCAGTTCAGCATTGCCAATTCACCTGAACTGCACATCTATGAATTGTGGGAGTAAACCGGAGCACCCACAGGGAGAATGTGGAAACTCCACACAGATAGGCGGGAATCGAACCCAGGACCGTGGTGCTGTGAGGCATCGTGCTAACCATAGAACCACCTTGCCGCCCACTTAATTAGTCCCATCTGTTTGCACTTGGCTCAAATGCCTCTAATCTCTCCAATTTATAGGATTGTCCAAATGTCTTTTAAATGTTGTTGCTGCACTTGCATCTGTCACTCTTTCTCTGGCAAATCATTTCATACCGACATGAGCTTTTGCGTGAACAAGTTGTCCCTTTGTAATCTTACCCCTCGCAACTTAAGCCTCTTCCCTCTATGTTTGAACACGCCTACAGTAGGAAAACACCTTGGCTATTTACCCTATCCATGTCTCTCATGATGTTATAAACTTCGAGAATGTCACCCCTCGACCTCCGAAATTCCATGTGATAATAACTTGACGAGAAAAACATTAAAAATAGCACTGCAAATTTGAAACTATATTTAAAATGACAGGTAAACAGCACTCCGGCGAACACTTCATGCTATTGTTTGTTTTTCCTTATATTGCAATGCTAAGGCCAACGTTTAATAGTGCCAATATGAGGCCAAGCACCTGAGTTCTTTTTCTAAAGGAGCTGGTAATCTCTCCAGTGAAAAAAGCATTTCTGCCAGATCTATATAAGAAAGGGAATTCTTCCATTCCACGGGCAGCCTGCACTTGCCTTGAGCAAAGTGAGACGAAGCTGAATATACTTTTTGTAACTTGCATAAAAGTATGAATTCTGTACAAAGCATGAAAGATGTATTCAATAAGGTTTACTCCAACAAGTAATCTTTCATGAATGAAATGTGAGTGGAAGATGTCAAACAGTATGAATGGAGAGGGTGAACCACACTGAGACCAGAGGCAGAATGGCAGCACAAAACTCAGATTGATGCAAGTGCATGGACGAAAGACTTAATTAAGCAGCTCAAGGTGAACTGTGTGATAGTCATGTCAAGGAATGCTCTGTAATTTGAGAAGGAGAGCTAGGAATCAGAGGTATTGTTATGAGCATCGAGTAAAGCTTACTACAATGACACGAGGGAGAGCTAGCCAGAGTCAGTTGGAAGTCATGTGGAAACAAGGTTGAGCAGCAATCGTAGGGCCTTCTGGGGATAATTCATGAAGCACAGCTGAAATTCATCCCTATCACACGCTTCTGGTTCCAGACATAAATCTCCTAAATCGGTCCTGGCAGTAATGTTTGCCAGTTAGTGATTGAATACTATCCATGAAAGACTTTGTCACACATGGATGCATCATCTTCTTATCGAGTCTTTGCATTTGATCAGAAACAATAATTGCTGAGTGTTACTGGACATATGTTTGTATGTCTGCCCATGCATGCCCACTGACCTTGCTTTCGGCCTTTTTCCACATCCTACTTCAGAACAGATGTCAGCCAGCAATCCTCAATCTCTGTGCCTGGTTCATTTCTCATATTCAGGGGAACATCTGCATGTGGGTGACCTCATGATCAGTTGACAGTGACTCAATTCTCCTAGTTTCTCCATCTCTGTCATTTTGTGTGGTGATACCATATTCCAGTGAGCAGCCTTTGATATGACCTCCTTTCACTTCAAAGTAGAAATCCCCTGAAATCTTGTCGGCTGAGCCTCCAGCTGTTACTGTCCCAATTCCTGGGCATCTGGTAACACCCCTTGCCATCTTTCCTGGAACAATGACAGAGACCCCTTTGTCCTCTCTTTACCCACTGCAGTAGAATCCACATTCACAGAATATTCGTCATCTACTTCCACTACTCCCTGTATGACAGCGCCATCAAACACATACAATATAGAACATTACAGCGCAGCACAGGCTCTTCGGTCCTCGAAGTTGTGCCGAACTGTGAAACCAAGCTGAAGCCAGTCTAAACTACACCATTTTATTTTCATACATATATAAATCCAATGACAATTTAAATACCCTTAATGGTGACCAGTCTACTCCCGTTGCAGGTAGTCCGTTCCATTTTTCTACTACACTCTGATCAAAGAAAATACCACTGCAATCTGACCGATGTTTGTCACCCCTCAATGTAAAACTATTTCCCCTCGTGTGAGCAATCACCGTCCGAAGAAAAATGCGCTCACTGTCTACGCTATCTAAACATCTTCTTATCTTATATGTCTCAATTATTCACCTCTCAACCTTCTCTCCATAATTTTTTCAGTCTCAACTTCCTCAGCCTTTCCTCGGAAGACCTTTCCCGCATTCCCGGCAGCATCCTATTAAATCTCTTCTGAACAGTTTCGAAAGCCTCAACGTCCTTCTTGTCATACATGGGATTGTGTGTGCTTTAGTGGTTTGGATCAGAAATTGGCGAGCTGAAAGAAGACATTATAGGTTGGACGACAACATTCTTCAGCACGATCCACATCTCTACCGATGTCAACCACAAATATACGAACCCATCCTTCTCCGCTCTCATTCAGGTCATTTATGAAAATGACAAAAAGCAGTGGCCCCTAAAGAGAACCTTGTGGTACACTAAATGTAACTGCTCTCCAAGATAAACTTTTCCTCGCAACCGCCACTCTTTGTCATCTTTCAGCTAGCCAATTTCTAATCCAAACAGCCAAATCACCCTCAATCCCATGCCTCCGTATTTTGTGCGATAGCCGACCGTGGGGAACGTTATGAAACGCCACATCAACCGCTTTATCCTCATCCAACTGTTGGTCACCTACTCAAAGAACTCAATGTGATTTGCGATGCACGACTTATCCTTCACAAAGCCGGGTTGATTATCCCTAAACAATTTATTCTTTTCTAGATAATTTTAAATCCTTCCTATTATAACCTTGTTCAACACTTTCGCAACAAACGTACTAATGCTCACTGGTCTATAATATCCAGAGTAGCCTCTAATCAGCTTCTTGACCAAGAGAACAGCACCCTACCGTCTTCCGGCACTATCCCTGAAGAAAATGACGACATAGACATCAAAGCCCAAGTCTCTGCAACCTCCTCCCTGACTTTTCAAAGAATGCCAGGATAAATCCCATCCAGGCCAGGGGACTTATCCATTTTCACACTTGCCAGAGTATCTAAAAACCCCTCCTTGTGATCCCAATCCAATTGCGTCTAGTAGCGTGTATCTCAGTATCCTCCTCGACATTTTCGTTTTCCAGTGTGAAAAATATTCATTCAGCGTTTCCACGACCTTCTCTGACTCGACGCACAGCTTTCCATTACTACTCCACTCCTGTTGGCGCTAAACGTCTTCTAGTCATTTTTCTTTTCCTGCCAACCCTATAGTAAGCCTGAGGGCTTTCCTTGATCCTATCGCTAATGCCTTGTCATGCCCCTTCCTGACTCCTCTGAACTACAGCTTTCGGACTTTCCTGGCGAAATTTTAACTGTCAAGCAGCCGAATTGTGCCTTCACATGTCATTGTAACATCAGGTTTCTTTTTTCTCTGGACATGAGCTTCAAACAGGGTAATCATTCCATTCCTGCTTCTAACCGGAGTCTCCAAGGTTTGTAGACGATTCCATGAACGTGTTTTCCTGCCTCTCCCATCTTCCCCTTCGGATCATTGTCCGCATTTCATATAATTCTACTCCATGTGTAAAATTCTCTATCACTTTGAACACGTTTCGATTTCCCCCGTAGCCCCTTCCCATGCAATTGCAGGATCTGAAACAAGTGCTTTAAAATCACTTCCCTCCTCTTTGCCCGAGGCCCCAAACACACCTTCCCTATGAAGCAGCATTTCACTTGTCATGTTTCAATCCAGTTTCGTGTCATTACTGTTCAGAATGCAGTCTGGGAAAACCGAACGGAGACGGCTTTGAGGAAAGCTGTCACACCATCTGTTGGAATAATCCTAACCTTCGCGTTGCTTCCCACTTCAAGAACCTAACTTGCTCGGATGTGAACATTTCAGCCCTGGGCTTCTGCAATGTTACAATGAAGCACAACCAAAGGTCGAGTAGCACCTCATTTTATATTTTGGTACTTTATTGCCGATAGGAGATTATCTTCAATTCCATAACTTCGCAGCCAGACCTCACCATGACCGTACTCTATTTTCCATACATTCTCCCTTTTGGCCTCTATTTTAGCTTGCCTGTGTCTTGTTTATCTTGCTGCAATAGAGAGAACCCATTTCCCCCATGCAGCCCTTAATTTTCACCCAGTTTATACCTGATTGTCTTTCACCACAACTGAATGGCCATTCTTCTGTGGCGTTGTACCTCCACATCCTCCCTTTCCCATCACCCCCCTCCACTTCTGTCATGTTCTGAAAAAGCCCATTTTGTGGTCCATATTTTATACTTCTAAAAAGTGGTCCCTTTGGACTCGAAAAGTTATCTCTGTTTGACATTCGCAACAGAGGCTGCCATACCTTCTGATTTTCTCCAGAAATTGAGGTTTTTGAGCAATTCAAAAGATATGTGTTCAACCATGAGGCACCGCACACTGGGGAGTGAATGATCATACAAAGTGTGCAAGTTCATTTGTTCTGAAACTACATAAGGCTGGAATTACCGAAACGACAGACGTCTTAACCATAGTCGGGCAGAAAAACAGAGGGAAACACATCATTTCAAACAGAGAAGATAACAAAATTCGAATGAAAGGTTTCAAGTGAATATGTTGCATAGTTTTGCGGAACGTGACACCATGGACAGACCCTCAGAGGAATTAGAATATTGAAATGGATGTGTCACCATATCAGGCGTCAGAGTGGGTAAATGGGTACAGGGTAATCGTTGTATGGGTCTCGGTGTACCTTCGGGGACAGACAGCAGACTTGCACTGCAGATATTTCAGCATAAACTGGTATTCATGTGGTGCTGTGGACCACAGTGGAACAAAAGAAGAATTGTAATCAAACACAATCTGTAACTTTTTTTGTGGGAATAATCCCTCAGTCTAGCATTATTGTCAAACCAATCTATGGTTCAGTGAGAGTGTGGGCAAACACGCCATGGTCAGGACCAAGTTTACCTAAACTTGATGACAAACCGTGAAAGCTACCACACTTAACTGCTTACATTCCAAACTGCAGAAATAATGTCTGAGAGAGAGAGTGAAATGATAAAAAAATCACATCGATTTCTTGCATTCCTGCCACAAACCAGCCAGAACTGGAGTTGAACTCTGAAACATCTGACCAGACAAAATGACTGCACAAATATTATTTTTAATCCAATCATTACTCTTGGGATGAGGATAGGTCTCATTTATTGTCCAGTGGGCAGTTAAGAGTCAACCACATTGCTGTGGGTCTGGAGTCACATGTGGGCCTGAGCAGGTATGGATGGAATTTTCAGTCCCTAAAGGACATTAATGAAACTGATGCGTTTTTCCAACAATCGACAATGGATTCATGAGCATTATTAGACTCTTAATTCCAAACATTTATTGCATTTAAATTCCCCCATCTGCTGTGACAGGATTCGAAGTCTTGTCATCTGAACATTACCAGGACTGCTAGACTAACACCACTAAACCATGACTTTGGCATTCCCCTGAAGAATGGAACAGCCCTGTATATCGCTGTAAAGACAAGGATGTAATGTCTGCAGCATTCTCTGCCAGACATGTTACGTGATGACACAAACAGAATTCCAGATCCCCGTCTTCAATCAATTCGATTGCTGCACATCAAGCAACAGATGAACACAGTAGATACGACAAAGGCAATGGTCCCTGACACCATTTTTGCAATAGACCTGAATACATCTGCTGGACCATAAGCCGTGTCCATGGGGACGCTATTTAATTCCAGCCCCAACTTTGGAATCTCCCTGGCAATTTGGAAAATTTCATAAAAATGGTCAGTCCCTTAAGAGGAGAACAATTACAATTTGACTAATTGCCACTCCCTCACTTTCATCACGATAGTTAAAGTAGTGGGGGTTCTTCTTCTCAGAGCTTTCAAGCACCAAAGAAATAACGTGCTCAGTGTGGTTTATGATAGGCGCTGTCTTGAAAATGTCGCTGAATATCTCATCCAGATCAGACTAATGTTTTGGCAGGTGGCGGATGTTAAAACCAATTTCACATCTGATGCCAGTCATCTTGACCTTGACGCCAGTGTCAATGGTAAACATCAATTTCATTCCTCAATGTACTTTCATGAAGGAAATCTCCCCTGCTTTCCTGGTTCTGGCCTGAAAACGACCTCAGACACACAGACGTGTGATAAAAAGTTCAATGGTCTGTGAAACGGCCAAGTAAGATATTCAACTGCATCAAACTGCCCCGATATGTTTAAGGATAAGCGCTGACAGGACACCTGACACCAGACTTGGTATTCGAAAAAGGAACGAGAATCACAGTCATTGACCTACTTCCGAACATCGGAAAGCTTCTAACAACAATTACAGAGTTTCCCCATAGACTGCACAGAAACATCCTGAAAGGTGGAGGCCGTTCAATGCATTGAGCCTGCCCCATTCCTGTTCATGGTCAATCAGCTTCTTAATTTTTTAACCCAAACACCGCATACTATACTCCTTTGAAATTATTAACTAACAGAAAGATACAAAGTCGGAACTGCAGTCGGCCCTTTAGTCCATCAATTTTACTTCCTCCTTCCATATAACGAGGTCTGATCCTCTATCCCCACACCATAGACCGAGTGCAAACTCATGCATTTCGTGTCTAGAAATCCTTACTTATATTCAATGCCTTGGCTTCCACAGTCTTATGTGGGAGAGAATTTCCGAGCTTCACCAGTCTCTGTATGCTGACATTTGTTCGCATCTCAATGCAGCTTGTCCCGCTGTAATTAATATGGTAGCACCTTGGTTTAGACTTCCCACCGAGGAGAATTGTGGGGATTTTATATCCTTCACGGAGATCTCCACTCATGTTCCTAAACCCGATGGAATAACGGCCCAGTCGACCCAAACTCTGCTCCCATTACATCCTGTCATCCCAGAGATCAGTCTGGTCATTCTTCACTGGTCTCCCTCAATGTGAAGTTTGGCCTTTGTTTGAGAGAAAAACTGCATATAAGACTGCACAATGTCCGAGATGTGGTCTCACCAAGACCTGTACAGCTGCAGAAAGACACCCTCACTCAACCAGTCAAACCCACTTGAAGTGGAGATTAACACATCAATTATCGTCCTAATGGCTTTGTGCTCATGCAATATTGTTTTCATTGATGGTATGCATTGAAGTCAAGATCCCCTCAAATGTTCCAGCTATCCACTTGATAGATCCATGCAAACTGGTCAGTGTGCCAATGCCATTCCCAACATGAGCTTCTGGCTTCAGAACTGCCATTCATGAGCTTCGGAGTTCGCTGAAGAAGTCAACCAACGTATGCACATAAGAATTTCATAATCCAACATGTTTACATTAATATCTTTTTAAATGATAACCAGCCATTCTGTTTTCCAACCAAAGTACTGAAGCCAACGTCCATCCATATTGCTCTTCCTCTCCCACATATTTGCCTATTCAGTTTACTTGATTCAATCCCATTGGAACTTCTTTAACTGTTCCCCACCAACTCACAATCTCACTTTTATGGCATCAGCAGATTTGTAAAGATTGCATTTAATACCCTCGAACAACAGTGTGATCTGATTGCTGAGTATCTCGGGCTCAAATATCAATTTCGGGATTATATCGCCAGTCCCTGCTTTCCACTCCAAGTTCTGAATCAAACTCTGTATGTTATCCTCAGCATGTTTAAAGTGCCCATCCCAGGAGTGGTACAGCCAGTCAAACGTTTAGTTTTTAACACAACCGTATTTCTTTTCAAAATTATCAAAAGAACCACAAACAAAAGAGGATAGAATTTTGAATAACTTAGCCTATCTGAAAACTGAACCCATTATCGCAAATTAATGAAGTTGCTCAAAGTATTTGCAACAATCCATATAAACACTCAAAACAATAAAAGGAAAGAAAAACATCCAATCACAGGTTTTTGCAGGAGAGATGTTGTAGAGTGGGAGGATCAGCACTGTACTGCTTGTTTGGGTTCAGCATATTCAAAACCGGCTCCTTACTTTCAGTGTTGAGTCAGCCTGATAAACGCCAAACCATACAAACTAAAGCAGAGGAGCAGGTGGAGGCCATCTGATCCTTCCAGCCTGCTCCACCACTCAAAAGGATCCAGAATTATTTTTCATGAATTCCCATCCACGTACCTGCACTCTTACCCGATCCCATAATTACTTTACTGCTCACAAATATCGATCTTTGCTTTGAAAACGTTTACTGAAGTAGCGCCAACTACATCACTGTGCAAAGAAGTCCATCGATTTACAAGCCATTGGGAGAAGAAGTTGGTTCTCAATTCAATCCTAAATCTGCTCTCACTAACCTAGTGGCTATGCGCTTGTGTCCTAGCTTCACTTCCCATTTGAATCATCCTCTCTACTTCTATCTTGTACCTTCCCGTCATAACTTTATATATTTCAACAACAGCCACCCTCGTTGTTCTAAATTCCAATGAATATATTTCCAGACTACTCAGTATCTCTTCATACATCAACACTTCCACTCCAGAATCGAACTAGTGAACGTATTCTGCTTTGCCTGCCGTATCAGTATGTAATTTCTCAGGTAAGGAGAACAAAACTGCACACAGTACTCCAAGTGTGGCCTTACCAGCACCCTATTCAGCAGCAACACCACTTTCCTGCTTTCAATCCCAACCTTTCTAACATGATGGACAAAAATTGTTTGCCTTCCTAAGTATCTGTTGCACCTACAGACCGACCTTCGGTGATTCATTCACAAGAATACTCAGTGTACCTCTCCATAGCTGCATTCTGCAAAATTTTATCATTCAGGATATAGTAGTTTTTACGTTTACTCTTATGAAAATGATTGACTTCACATTTATTACCATTGTATTCCATCTGACCGACGGTTGCCCACTCAATTTGGGGATCTATGTTACTCTGCATAGGTTCACAGTCCTCTGCACACTTTGCTCTGGCATTCATTTACGGGTCAACTGCAAATTTTGACACACTACACGTGGCCCACAACTCCTCATCTTTATAAAATGTGAATAATTGCAGTTCCAACACCGATTCCCGCGGCACTGTTCGAGTCACTGATTGCTTGCCAGAATAACACTCATTTAGCCCCACTCTCTACCTCCTGTTCGTCCTCCAATTCTAGGTCCATGCTAATACTTTACCTCAAACGTCATGCATTCTTATCCTATGCAGCGGCCTCTTGTGCAGCACTTTGTCAAACATGTTTTGGAAATGTCGGTTCACCACAGTTACGGATACCCGGCGCTCTCGTTTCTAGTAATGCCTTCGTAGGATTCCAGAAGATTTATTCAGCATGTTATGTCTTTCATTAAATCCTAATGTGTCTGCTCAACGGGACAATTTCTATCGAGATGCCTTGCACTTTTTCCGTGGTAATGTCCTTAAGCATCTTCTCCACATCATAGGTTATACTAATTGGTGTACAATGGCTGATCTTTTCTCCAACTCCCATTTTGAATCGTGATGTCACATTCACTGTTTTATAATCTGCTGGAACTTCCCTTGAGTGCAGCTAATTTTGGGAAATTACCGCAAGTCCATTTGCTATTTATCCCTCCATCACTTTTCGTGTTCTGAGATGCATTCCATCAGGTCCAGGAGTCATGCCTATCCTTAGCTCCATTAGGTTGCCCAACACCGCATTTCTGTAATAATGATTGTTTCCAGTTCCTCACCTACCTTCATCTCTTTATCAATTACTGACATGTTATTACTCACACACTTTGAAGACCGTCACAAAATACCTGTTCAATGCCCCTGCCATTTAACCAGATCCCATTACTAAATGAAACTTCTCTTCCTCGAAACGACCAACGTTCACTTTAGCCATTCTAAATCGTTTTATATCTTTATAGAAACTTTCGCTGTCTATTTTTATATTCTGTGCTTTTTCTCATGTTCTATCTTAACTTTCTTTATCGCACTTATTGTGGCTTTCTATTGACGTTTAAGATTTCAAACTATCTGCCATTTTGTACACACTTTGGTCACTTTGCATGCCTTCTCTTTCAATATGATAGACTTCCTTAATATCCTTAGACACGCGTGGCAGACTACCCCTTTTCTCACAATCCTTCCTTTTCACTGGTATATACTTTTGCTTTGGACTTTGAAAGAAAAAGTTTTTTAAGTCCTTCACTGCTCGTCAACTCTCTCACCATAAAGTATTTGCTCCTAGTCTACCTTAGCCTAAGTCCTCCCTCTCTCTCTATTGCAGTGTTACCTGTTTAAGCACAGGACCATGGAATTGGATTTTATTTTTACAGTCTCTCTCTATTATAAATTCAACCAGACTGTGATCACTCCTTTCAAGAGGATCTGTAACTATGAAATCATTAATTATTCCTTTCTCATTACACAGGGCCACATCTGGGACAGCTAGAACCTCATTTTACAAATTGTATTTTAACGTTGAAAATATTCCCTCATAGTCAAACCAAGATTTTTATGGAAACGCTGCTTTTACGACATCTCTGATTAAAGAAAAAACACCAGGGACAGCTTAACCTTGTTCAAGGAGAATCTTTGTCACAAAACTCGACTTGTGACATCATCAAAAATGTTTTGTGAAAATCAAAATTCACAACATCCAATTCTTCACCAATAATTTATTCACTAGTCTGTTTGTCAAATATGATTCGCGTTTAATAATTCGGTATTGCCTTCACGTATATTCATTACGTTTTAATTAATTCACTTTTCAAAGTTCCTTGGTAATGCATCCTTTAGAATAGACTCTGGTATTGTTCTGACTGCTTCTTTGGTGCTCAGCAGACTGCAAATTCAGGCTGTCTCCCTGCCTCATTTGGAAATATTATGTTATATTTGCTTCTATCAAAATTGAAACTTCAGTTCCAGAAAACCATCACTTCCTGTCCTAATCTGTTAGTTGATTTTCCACAAACATACAGTCAGAGAAGCATGGAATCTCTACCGTCAGAAATACAGCACCACCTACGTTAGTCCCACGTTCCAACACAAGACCCATTGCCGTGAAGATTATGATACTCTAGGTGCTCGCCCAATTACTTTTTTTTAACCATTTTTTGTGACAACTGCATAGTCATGAAGTGCATTCCAAATCCACAACATCATCTCGGTGAAAACAATCCTGGAACCCTCTCGGAACCTCGAAATCTTCACTTTCAAAAGTGTATTCCCTAGTTCTTGATCCTTTGACTAAAAGTATTAGCTGCTGTCTATTCACTCTGTCCATTCTCCTCAGAAAGTTATCCTTCCGAATCCCACCACCCCCAGCCTTCTCTGCTCCAAAGGAAATGACCCGAGCTTATCCAGCCACTCTTCATAGCTGATATGTTCCATCGCTGGGAACGTCCTTTTGAATCTCCTCTTCACCGCATTCAGTGCAATTATATCCTTCCAGTAATGTGGCTCGAAGAACTGTACACATTATTCCATCTTGGCTGAAACATTTTTTATATCGCTGTTACAATCTGTACCTGGATGAGTAAACGCTATATTTACTACTCCCAGTGACTTCTGAATAACCGATCACCCTGTTCAGTCACATTTATAGATTTGCGGCGAAACACGTTCTGAGCCTCCTAGTATGCTGTCACTCCCCGTCTGGTTCCTACTTCCAAATTACATCACCTCATATTTATCAGGGTTCGAGTCCACGTGCCGTTGATCTGCCCATCTGAACATTCTTTCTATATCTTCCTGTAACATAAGACCCTCCCTCTCAGTTCCAACCACCCACGCAATCTTTGTGTCAAGTACAAACTTACTTACCACACTGACCACACTGGTGACTCCACATTCACAGCAACGTCATTTATGAATACCACAGGTAATAAGGGGCGCATCAGCGATCTCTGTGGTACAGTATTGTATGCTGGTTTCTGATCGCATAAAGAGTATGTACTTTAGTTGCTCTAAAACTGTTGGAATACTCACTGCTCTCTACTTTCCTGGTTCAACTCCATCACTCTTCCCATCAAAGGTGTTGTCCAGTCTATTGGCACCACCCCTGTTAACAATTTCCATTAAAATCTTTGCATCAGCGCCGTTCCTCCCTTGTCTGCAATTCAGCTTGAGATACAATTCACACAGGCATAGGGACTTTTCCAATGTTATACCAGCTAAAACCGTCAATCCCTTTTCGCATCTTATGACAATCTGTAAAAGGGTTTTCCAGCCCATCTTCTCAAATTCCATCTCTGAATCCCCAATGCAATCATTCGGTCCATTGCTGCCTCCTCCAAAGTTTCGGTATGAAGGAAATCTGGTCCATCAGACTTAAAAATCCTCAATCCAGCCGTGTTTCTAAATATTACCTCGTTACTAAAATGAGTGATTTTTGTCTTAAATTATAAGGTCCCATTGTCACTTGGTCTTTCTGGGAGCTTTTCTGGATCTTCCTCGATGCAATATAACTGTTTACTTTCCCTGTCAGTTTTCTGTTCTCTACAATAAATTACCCTGCCCACATCTTCCCTGTTGCATATTTGTTTTCATTTTCCTTTCAAATATCAACAGAAGGTTTTTGCGAATATTTGCAAGGAACAAAAAGAAAATCACATCACAGGAACAGGCCCTTCGGGCATCCAAGTCTGCACCAATGTAGATCCTCTATCTAAAACTGTCGCCGATTTTCCAAGGACCTGTTCCCCGTGCATCCTGTCCATTTATGTGTTTGTCTAGATGCGTGTTAAATGACGCTATCGTGCCCACCTCTGCCAATTCCTATGGGAACATATTCCAAGCACTGACCACCTTCTGCGTGAAGAACTTTCTGAGCATAACCTCCAAATCATTATCACCTCTCAGCTTGAACTCGTGACCCGTTGTAATTGAGCCCCCACTTAGGGAAAGAAAGCATTTTGCTATCCATCGTGGTTGCACCCCATATGATTTTGTAGACGTCAACCTCGGTCTTTCTCATGAATACAATCCAAATCTATTCATTCTCTCGTCATAGCAAGCGTCGCCATACAGATAACACCTGGTGAACATGCTCTGCACCCTCGCGAAACCATCCACATCCTTTTGTAATGAGACGATCAGAACTGTACACAGTATTCTAACTGTGGCCGAAGCAAAGTCTTTCATAAACGTGACAGACCATGCCAACACTTGTACTGAATAATTTCCACCAGATTCCCTACTGTGGATGACAATTCATCATCCACTTTCTCCACTTTCTCTTACCTTCCCTTCTTAAATCCTTGGAATGCAAGAAGGAAAGTATACCATATGCCTTCTTGATCATTTTATTGAACGCGTTGCCACTTTCAGTGCAAAATGGACCTGAACTTCCAGATCTCTCTGTGCATCAATTTTCCGAGGTATTTTCCATTTCTCATATAGTTCGCTCTTGAAGTGGATTTTCCAAATTGCACCACCTCACATTTTCCCAGATTGAACCCTGCCTGTCATTTGTCTGCCCAACTGTCCAATCGATGCTATATTCTGCAGTATGTCCTGACAGACTCCATCATTATCTGCTACTCCAACAATCTTACTGTCATCTGCAGACTTACTCATCAGACGACCTAGACCTGCCTTCAGATCATTTTTGTACATCACTAACAACAGTGGCCCCATAACGGATCCCTGGGAACACCACTGGTCACAGTTTTACATTTTGAGAGACTCCCTTCCACCAATACTCTCTGACTTCTGCTGCCCAGCCAGATCACTATCCAGCTGTCTCGTACATCCTGGAAACCATGCGACTTTAATTTCTCCATTAGTCTATTTTAACAGACGACTTGTCAAGGTATATGACATCGACCATCTTTTCCGCATGTTCAATTCTCTCACTTGGTGCAAGAATTCTACTACGTTTGCTCAGGCATGACCTTCCCTGCACAAAAAAAAAGCGACGTACTTTTGCAGAGTCAGTCTGTGCCTTAATCTGGAGTCATATTATTTTTTTATTTTCAAAGTAGGACATTAAAAATGTTATAATGACTTATCGTCTACAGAAATGTATGTTTTTGAACAAATGGAACGTATGGACAAACTTGCAAATGCAAGTTCAACAAATAGAATAGTATGAGTGTGCATGTGTCTGTGTGCGCGTGGGCGCATGTGTGTGTGCGTGTGAGAGAGAGAGAGATAAATGGAGAGTGTGAAATGGGGAGACATTGACAGAGAGTGTGTGCATGTATTTTACAGAGAGCTCAAGGGTAATCTGTATGTGTATGTTTGTGTGCTTGTGTGTGTGTAAGGATGATCGTGAGTGTATGTGTGTGTCTAGGTGAAGACCCAGACAGACATGGGAGGTCTCTTTTCCCTCACACAAACTGACTCCGTGTTTTTTAGAGTTTCCCCTCTGTGCAGCATCTGCTCCATATGCTGTTCATTGTGCAGACGCAGATGTTGTAACTACAGTCCCCGTGCTGCGTCCAGAATTGGGACATTAAATCCTCTGGTCTCCCTGAATGTCTGAGGCAATTCAGAGCACAACCTGCAGCAAAACAAATCCAGCACTTCCACTTAATTTTCAATGACAGGTGTCAGTCAGCAGCCCCTCAGCTACAAGTTAGATGCCTGGTCCTTTACAGTAGGACTCGAGAGGCTTCCTCGTGTTACTAGCCACACGATCAGCTGAGAAGGACCAACACGGGCATTCAATGATAGGCAAAGACCAAGTTTCAAAGACGTGGCTCAAAGCTGCTGAGTCCCCACCACCCCCCATCGAATATGGAGCACAATGTGGTACTCGCCAGGAAGTGAACAACAGCCCGACACAAAACATTTCATTGTTTTTGAACTTGAAAATGCCAGCACTCAATACACGAGGAATCCAGAAACCAAAGCCCGTGAAAGGTACAAAGGGGTAGAAGGATTCACATTCAAGACAGAAAGAGACAATTAAGATAAACACACCACATGTTGTTGAAGTATGGCGAAACAGACAAGAGAGTGGGTCTAAGTAGAGTAATGGGATTTGAGAGTCCAATCACATGAATGAGATGGTTGAATAAAGGCAATGCGAGATCATCTGAAATAATTTGTTACTTAAAATTCTGAATCTGCCCACAGAACCTGCTTGGACAGTATAACCTGGGACAAGCTGATAGCTAAACATGGACAGCTGTGCAGACTATGCCAGTGTATTGCTCATTCAGCTGGTCTATGTGCACAGCATTGGGAGTATTCCCAGCATTTGCCAGTGTATTGCTGCGCCACTTGCACTAAGGAACTGAGAAGCACAGGAAGATTTGCAGCCCATACTGCGAATGACAGTAAATGGGTCTCCCACAAGTTTGTGCCCCGGCATCTCCATGCATCAGCACAAGCCAAGGGGTTTTAAGTGTAAATGTGTCTGCGTGTGTCTGGAACAGTGATAGATGTGAAAATCATGGTCTGAGAGAAAACGTGCATGGAGGAAATCAGTTAAAAGATGAACAACTCTTGGAATATATAAGTGTAGCCAATAACAATGTAGATCAGTGTGCACAGCAGTAATGGATGAATGGGGATTTTGTTGTGAGTTCAGATACGAGTTGTGGAGTATCGGTTCAGATTTGTTTCTGCAGAGTTGAAGCTGGGAGTCTCAGTGGCCGATTATTGTCATCTTAAAGACAGCATTTCATAGATCAATAATCAAATAGCAGATGGGATGTGACAGTGAAGTATCGTCAGAAGAAGTCAGATATTAACCATGGATGGGATTGAGTCGGAGGAACGAAAGAGCGTTTGCAACCTGAAGAAACGACAGTGGTCTCCATACTCCCAATATTGAGCTAGCAAGGGCAGTGATACAATGAGTTGTGGCTCACAGCTGAAACTGGGTTAGTCAATATAGAGACCCATGAGTAACACTGCCAGAAGCAAACAGCGAGAGAGTGAAATATCAAGTTCATTGATGCAGTGCGTCATGGCTTGTAAAGTGAAAATCTGGATTCAGAGTCTGAGCAGGAGAAAGAACAGTGACAAGGATAGTAGAATCAATTGAAAGAACAGTGTTATAGTCAAACATGATTTTTAGGCTTAATGTTTGAACTTACCAGAGACACCGATGAAAGCCAGGATTGGATAATAAAAATATTGAATAATGTAAAGTGCAAACAGGGTCCGCCATAATAATGGTACTTGTTCACCAAATGTGGAAAACTTCCAAACATCCCAAGATAAACTCCTGTTCATTCTTACAATATTTCAATCTACCTTGCTCAAATCCTGAACCTATATTATAAAATTCCAATCACTTGTACTCAGGTTCGGATCTCTCCTCCCGCTCTCTCTATAGCTGCTGATCCTTGTAAATTCTGTCGGTGATGCTGACGCACATACAGTGGAATAATACTTTGACAGAGCCCATTCCTCTTTAAACGATGGAAACTATCCACTAGGCTAATTATAATCCATGGAGACTGAGATTAAGCACAGTCACCGAACAAACAGATTCAGTTAACACCTTCGTGACATCACTTTTTAAATCATAACAAAAGGAAACATGCACTCAATCTCCATTGAATTTATGTCGTTTGCTGAGGGACGTACCATAAATTTTCAAACTTTTTACTGTACCTTTCTTGTATGTGAGCACATTGCCAGACCACATTGTCAACCCGCTTATAAAAGGTGACAAGTATGAAATAACAGATCAGCTGGATAAAATATCTGGTGGGGAAATTTCCCGAGATCATAAACCACGATTTCAATATTTATTGTCCATTGACATTGCGCAATGCTGCTACTGGTTTTAAGTGCTCCATTATCAAATACTCCCAGAACAATCAGACATTATTCAGAGCATTGAGACTGTTGGTCAGGAACAGCAGGAATGGATTCTGTCCCTACGTACCTGTTTCAGGTTACTGGAGGAGGCTATTCAACCTCTCAGGCCAGTCACACGGCAACAGGAGGAGGCCATTCAGCCTCTCGATTCTGCTACAGTTGGACAGTAGGAGGTCATTTAACCTCTTGTGTCTGCTACAGAGGGAGAGGAGGAGGCCATTGAACTTGGGGAACGTTGTAGAGGTAGAGGAGAAGGCAATTCAACCGCTCGAGCCTGTTACAGAGGGACAATAGGAGACCACTCAGCCTCTCGTGACTGGTACAAAGGGACAGGTGGAGTTCATTCAACCTTGCAAGTCAGTTACTCTGTAAATATTAGTTTTAAAATAGTTAAGGAAAACGACAGACCTGATGTCAACATTACATAGAACATAGAACATTACTGCGCAATACAGGTCCTATGGCCCTCGATGTTGCGCCGACCTGTCATTCCAATCTGAAGCCCATCTAACCTACACTATTTGATATGCTTGTTCAATGACGATTTAAATGTACTTAAAGTTGGCGAATCTACTATCATTGCAGGCAAAGCATTTCAGACCCTTACGACTGTTTGAGGAAAGAAACTATCTCTGACATCTGTCCTATAGCTATCACCCCTAAATTTAAAGATATGTCCCCTCGTGCTTGCCACCACCATACTTGGAAAAAGGCTTTCCCTGTCCAGCCTATCAACCCCTCTGAATATCTTATATGTCTCTATGAAATCACCTATCAACCTTCTTCTCTCTCAGGAAAACAGCCTCAAGTCCCACAGCCTTTCCTCGAAAGACCTTCCCTCCATACCAGGCAAAATCCGAGGAAATCTCGTCTGCATCTTTTTCAAAGCTTTAACATCTTTCTCATAATGCGGTGACTAGAAATGTTCACAATACTCCAAGTGCGGCTGCACCAGGGTGTTGTACAGCTCATGGTTCCGGTACTTGATTCCTCAATTAATAAAAGCTAAAGCGCTGTATGCATTCTGAACAATACTGTGGACCAGGATGGCAACTTTCGAGGATCTGTGTACCTGGACACCGAGACGTCTCTGCTCATCTACACTACCAAGAATCTTACCATTAGCCCAGTACATTGCATTCCGGTTACTCCGACCAAAGTGAATCACCTCATACTTGTCTGCAGTAAGCTCCATTTGCCACCTCTCAGCTGAGCTCTGCATCTTATCTATGTCTCTCTGTAACCTACAACATCCTGTGCCACTATCCACAACTCCACCGAACTTAGTGTCCTCTGCAAATTTATTTACCCACCCTTCTACGTCCTATTTATTAAAATGATGAACAGCAGTGGACCCAACACCGACCCATGCGGTACACCAGTAGTACCAGGACTCCAGGATGAATATTCCCATCACCCACCACCCTCTGTCTTCTTTCAGCAAGCGAATTACTGATCAAAAACTGTGATATCTCCCACAATCCCATTCATCCACATTTTGTACAACAGCCGACTGTGGGGAACCTTATCGAACGCCTTGCTGAAATCCATATACAGCACATCAACCGGTTTACTCTCATCTACTTGTTTTGTAACCTTCTCAAAGAACTGAATACGTTTCGTGAGGTACGACCTAGCCTTCATAAAACCGTGCTGACTATCCCTAATCAAATTATTATTTTCCAGATGATTATAAATCCTATCTGTTCTAAGCTTTCCAACACTTAACCAAAAACTGAACTAAAGCTCACTGGTCTATAATTACCAGGGCTGTCTCTACTTCTCTTCTTGAAAAGGGGAACGACATTTGCCTCCTGTCTTCTGGCACTATTCCTGTAGACAATGACGATTTAAAGATCAATGCCAAAGGCTCAAGAATCTCCTCCCTGTCTTCCTAGAGGATCCTAGAATAAATCCCATCCGGCGCAGGGGACTTATCTATTTTCACACTCCATAGGATTTCTAAAAAATCTTCCTTATGAACCTCAATCCAACCTAGTCTGGTAGCTTGGAGTAAGGCCAATTTTGAAAGTGCCAGGTAAGCCCGTTGTAAGGCTGATTGAGAGAAGTATTCAGAGGTAAAGCGATGATTGGAAAATGGAAGGCATTCAAAAATTCTACTGTGCGTTTCCATAGGCAAGGTGTTCCTATCAGTGATGTCGGCAAGGCTGGCAAGTGCAGAGAGTGCTGCATGGCCAGTGATATTGATGCTCTGTTCAAGGAAAGGAAAGAAGTATACGTCAAGTAAAGAGAGCTGGGACCGAGTGAATCCCCAGTGGAGTACAAGAGCAGTACGTGGAAAGTTAACAGGGCTTTCGGGGCAAAAAATGTTGGGCATGAGAAGGCTTTGTAAGTAGGGTTAACAAGGTAATGAAGAAATTCGGCAAATACGTAAAAAGATTAACTAGGGAGAGAATAGGTTCCATTAAGGATCAGTAAGACTGTCTGTGCGTGGAACCACAGGAGATGGGTGAGATACTAAACGAGTATTCCTCCTCAATTTTTAGTGTGGAGTAAACGACAAGAGTGATGGAACTTGGAAAAATACTTAGTGACATCTCAAAAACTGGCTATCTTTCAAGAAGTGTTGGACGTTTTAAAACACATAAAGATGAACAAAACACTCGGACCTGATCAGTTGAATCCCAGAATTTCTTGGAAATCTCGGGATTGATCTCTAAGTCTTTTGCTGATATATGTATTTCATCGATTGCCAGAGGTATGGTGTCAAAAGGCTGGATGGCTGCTAACATAGCCTAGGAAAGAGTGGTGCTGATGAAGGTCCTTTGCCCGAAAAGTCGATTTTCCTGCTCCTCGGATGCTCCCTGACCTGCTGTACTTTTCTAGCACCCCTCTAATCTCGACCCAGATCTCCAACATCTGCAGTCCTCACTTTTGCCTGGCTGCTAACATAGTGTCATTATTTAAGACAGTAAGAAAAAACATGGAATTATAGGCTGGTGAGCCTGAAATCAATGATGACAATATTGTAGGAGGGACTATGAGGGAAAGGCTATATATGTTTCTGGAAGAACCAGCAATGAAGAGGGTTTGTCCGTGGGAAATCGCGTTTCACTGATTTGAGGATTTTTTTTGAAGAAGTGATTAAGGTGATTTTTGAAGGCAGGGCTTTAGATATTGTCTTCATGTATATCAGTGAGACATCGACATGGTTCTGCATGCTAGTCTGGTTAGCAAGTTTAGACTGCTTGAAATCCAGAATGTGTCAGCAATTTAGACACAAAATTTTGTGAAGGTTGGAGACAGCACGTGCAGGTTTTTAAATTGAAATTGAAGACCTGTGGTCAATGGTGTTCCACAAGGATCAATAGTTTATAAACTGTCATTTATTAATCGCCTGGTACAATTTTTATGTGATGAGTCTGTGGAATGACCTCTCAGAGATTTATGACGGCATAAGCGGGATAAATAAGGACATTTGACAACATATTTTTCCCAATGTGGGAAGGTCAAGAATTAGAAGACAAAGGTGTGAGGAGAGGGAGGAAAGATTTAAAAGTGGGAAATGAGGCGCAACGTTTTTTACACGTAGGGTGTTGTACGTGTAGAGTGACCAACCATCAGAGGGTGTGGAAGCAGGTAAAATTACACAATTGAAAAGGCATTTCGATGTGTACATGTAAAGAAAGCTTTCAGATATATATGGACAAAGTGCTGACAAACATGGCGAGATTAATTTCTGCTATCTAGTCGGCATGGACAACCTGGACTGAAGAGTTCTTTTTTGCTGTACTGTCCATCTCTGATACACTATTCTCTCCTGAGTGTGTAATAAATGAACAGGAAGAGATCACTCAGCATCAGAAATCTGTCAGTCAGCTTGCTTGCTGAATGACTGAGAGCAAAATACAAAAGTACAACATTTAAATTTTGAGGATGTGTTACAGAAGCAGGAGAAAGGTTTTCAGACAACAGAAGCTGTGAGCAATGTGAAGAGACCATTTAGTTCATGAATTCCACTCGGAAGGAGCAGCAGGATAGCACAAACTGATGGAGACCGTCACTCAGGAGAAGCAGGAGAGCGAACAGGCATTGGAGCATTTTACTCACGAACAGGAGGAGGACATCTAGGGCAGAGGAACAGGAGGCAGTCATTCATATGACCAAGACTAGGAGACAGGAACAGGAGGCAGCCATTAAATGGCTCGAGATTGGGAAAAAAGATCAGAAGGAAGTCATTCAACTTCTCGACGCGGGGTCAAAGGACAGCAGGCAATCATTCAACTGCTCGGGACGAGTACAATTGAACAAGAGGCAGCCATTCAACTGTTCGTCACTGGTACACAGGGGCAGGAGACTGTCATTCATCTACTAGAGACTGGTACACGGGGTCAGGAGGCAATCCCTCAACTGTTCGAGACTGGTTCAAAGGAACAGAAAGCAGTCATTCAGCTGCACCAGACTAGGTTACAGGGACAGGAGGCAGTCATTCAAATGTTTGAGTGTGGGGTATCCGGAACTCTCGAGGTCAATGAGGCCCCAGGATACCGATACACAGGAAGGGAAATCCAGGTCGTAGTTTAATGATTAATGCTCTTCCCAAAAGGAGTGTAGTGGATCAGACATACCTTGCATATCAGGTGCATGGTTCTCAAAAAGTGGTGTCGCAGATACACAGGGCAGTGAATAAGGCTTTTGGCACACTGGTCATCATCAGGACATTGAGTATAGAAGTTGGGATGTTTTCTTGTCGATGTCAGTTGGTCAGGAGAATCTTTTACTTATTGAGTTGAATCTAATAATAATTTTTCTCAGTGACATTTTCACTGAGTTTGACAGAGGGATTGTCTGCATCAAGCTGAGCTAGTTTCCTTGTGCTACCATATTGAACTCACCTCATTAACTGCCTACCCCACCCCATGGTGTTCCTAAATTCAATGCCAGCTTCATCTCCACCCATCATTCTGGAGTTACTCACCATTACCAAGATGGCCCTGGACCTTCTGTGATTCCAGGCACAGGTATCATCTTTAAAAGACCAATCAACACACCGTTGAGATTTCTCAGTTTAGAGCTGCCCTGCATTGTTTACCCCGAGAATGTTAGATGAGGGACAATTACACCACTGTTTGTCGACAGGGTTATGGAGGGCCCGTGGATGGGCTAGTATACAGGGGACAATTTGCTTACTGTGAGGGAGTGGAGGCAAACTACCAGACCTTCTAGACCCATGGTCTGAGCTCACAACACAGCTCAGTGCAGTATCTGCGGTCTGAATATATGTCCAGCAATACACGACAAGAATCAGTAAACTTCCCACTCTCTCAGGATAAGTGCCACTATATTCGCTCTGCTCTCTTGAAGTCACAGCATGTCTGTCATCGCGCTTAACCCGAACAAGATCCATGCTCACTGTTGCAGGCAGAACCACTCTCACTGCTGCAGACAGGATATCCCCTCTCTCTGTCTTGCTTTTGTAATACCTCCTAAACTGTGAGAGAATGTTGTGAAGAGTGCTGATGAGGGAATGCCCCAAATAATGTTCCGAATAATTCCGAGTTTCAGGAAAATGGCAGTGCACCAATGTGGAAACATAAGAGGGAGGAGCAGATGTGTAAGTTTATAAAATCACTTGCACTTCAAATCCATCGTGAGGCCATAGAGCCATTCAATTGTGGTTTCGCATTCAATTCGATCACGGCTGATCTGTATGTTTTCTCAGCTCCATGTTACGGGAACTTTCATTCGTTCAACCCCTTGTGTTCCTGTCACTGACGAGACGACACTCAGACACTTTTAACAAGGTTTTCATCGAGGATGTGTTCGAGAGGCATTTCCCAAGAGGGCTGACTCTCCAATATATTCGATCAGGTTTATCCTTTCATTTAATAATAAGCATGCTTTATCCAGACCAATCAAAAATCTAAACGTATTTTATGGTTTTCAAAATCCAATCGCAGTTAGTAATCGTCTTCCACTCAGTTGGCTTGACGGCTGGTTTGTGATGCAGAGACAGGTCAAATGCACAGATTGAATTCCCCAAACTGACTGAGGTTACCATTAAGAGGCCACTTTTTCAACCTCATCCCTCCCCCGAAATGTGCTGATCCTTAATTTAAACGACCATTTGTGGCTCTCTAATGAGAGTCGTTCGGGACTCTCTACCAATGTTAACTTATAATTTTAAATTTTTATTTTTAATTTTAAATTTTAATTTTTAAATGTTTTTTAATTGAGAAAGATGTTTAAAAATTTTATAATAAACCAACAACAACACAACTCAAAAACTGTACAAATTGAGCAGCATTACACCAACGGGCATGTACATACAAAGCAGCAAGGTGAATACAGTCATCGGATAGAAGAAAATCAAAAATAAATAAAAGTGATAAATAAATAATGAAGCTCAGCATAACGACATGACAGCTCTCGTTTTCGAGGGCTTTACATAGTGTACATTCAAACGTTCGTAATTCTTCCTATCTCTTTCTGAGATTCGTTAGAAAAGACCGCTATGGCCATACAAAAGCCCTTATTACAGTTGAAGATAAGCCTACATCTAGTTGTGAGAAAGTCCAAAGTGAAATGCTCCATCACCAGCTTACGCCAACCTTACAGATCAGAGGCGTTTTCAGATAGCTAACACAACATAATATTTTTTCAACCACAGAAAGTAATGATGCTATCTTTTTTTCTCACCATGCACATATGCAGAAGGTACCCTGGACAGGCACTGGAAAAGACAAACCGTGTCCTTCTCCAATTCGGTCCCCAAGACCCTCTCTATCACACTGAAAACAGCCATCCAATGTATACAAAGTCTGTGTCAAGGCCACAGGCAATCAATAAGAGTGTCCGTAGTCATTCTATATTTAGGACATGTTGACGATAACCAAAACTTTGAAGTGTGAGAGCCACTCTTGGCCCGATAGACTCGATGAAGCTGCATTATCTGCATGACATGGGTCCTATTATAAAGTAAAATCCTTTTTGTATTTTTACAAATATCCTTCCAGGTCTCCCCAGAGATCTGAACACCAACTCTCTTTGACATCACAAAGCCGCACAGGCTCGTCTGACAGTCCACTCTCCAACTAATGATATATTGGACTGACTGAGAGTGGGATGTAAGCATTAAGCACCCTCTTCTCTCTAAAGGATCTGTCAGGATCCATTAATGGTGTTCTTCTTTTTTGAAGAAAATCTCAGATGTGCAAATAAGAAAGAGGTCTCCACAACGCAGTCCATAATTGCCAGTTATTTGATAAAAGGACATCATTGTGCCACCTGCAAATACTGCACGGTAGAACAATGGTTAGGACTGCACGAAGAACTCGAGTTTGATTCTTCTGTGTAGAGTTTGCAAGTTTTAGCAGCGTCTGTGTGGGTTTGATTCAGTTTCCTCCCACAGTCCAAAGATGTGCATGTTAGATGAATTGGCCATGCTAAATTGACCGTAGTGTTCAGGGATGTGTAGTACAGGGGCATTTGTCAAGGTAAATATAGGATGGTACTGGAATCGGTCTGGGTAGGGTACTTTTTCGAGTATGTGTGGACTTGTTGAGCCCATTGTCTGTATCCACACGGTAGGGTGTTTTCTGATTCTAAATCTGCCAAGCAAGATACATATTCGTTGCCTACAGTTTAAACCCAGAATCCATTGTTACTGGTTAACAACCCAGTATACCAAGTATAGGGGGAAGAAATGTGGTTTTGGCTGTGTTGTCCTGGATATGACGCATTGCCCTCCATGCTGTAACAGTATTGATAATTATTGAGTTATGACAATACTCCTTAACTTTCATGTTTTTATTTCTAAGAACAGCAGACTAATAAGGGAGCACTTTACCTGAGGTGCTTCAATATCTAACCATATGAGGCCGAGTCCTCTCAGGACCAGTTCCTAACATAGGATAAAAGAGGGCTTAATTGTTCGCTTTTATTATGTAGGGGAGCCTCATCCGCAGTCTGTGGGACAATTGAAATTTTGTTATCTTGATAAGGTATCAATTGCAATGCCAAATTAAAGAGCTAAACTAGACATCGAGTTTCCTAAATACTTGTCTGGGGAACAGCAAAGGAAGCATTCGCACGGGGGAGAAAAAAATGAGGAAGGACAATCACTTTAACTAGATCTATCCGACCTAATAAGATATTATAACTGCCTCCCGTCTTCCAAGGTCTTGTTTCAATTTTGACAAAAAATGGACAATGTTCCCGTAAAATGAATGATTAAAGAACAATAAACGTACCTAAATAGAGGCCCTCACGACCACATGCTACCTTTAAAACGAATTCGGCATTCACCCACGGCATCGGGTATTTCCCTAAGACCTCCAGTTGGCATGGCCATCGAATTTGGAAAATTAATCTTATAGCTGGAAAAGGCGTCAAACGAATTGATGCATTGCATCAGGTGAGGTACGAATACTAGGGGATTTGATAAAAAAATAAGAGCATCATCTGTATGCAATGTAATCTTATTTGACTTTTATCCCATGTTTAGGGCAGATATGTTGGGGTGTACTCATCCAATGGCTCTATCAACATTGTAAACAACATAGACGAAAGGATACAATGTTATAGATTGCCTATAGAAACATTAAAATTATTGGATCGCTCACATTTGGTGAGAACAGCGGGCAGAAGATCGTTTTCAAGGCCCCTCACCCACGTGATTAAAGCTTCGCCTCGACCAATCTGTTGCCATGCATAGAAAGCATACCACCACTGAACACAATCAAATGCCTTCCCTGCATCGAAAAACATCAATTATCGTTGTTGACACGCTTGAATCATATTGAGAAATCTCGTAAAAATGTTGGAAGATCTGCAATCCATTGTAAAGCCCGTATGTTCGGCCTCCACCAATGACACTATCGCCAATGTGAACAACAATGGCGAATGGGGACAACTTTGTCGACTGCCTCTGGAAATATGAAAATTACTGGATCGCACATCAATTCTGAGAACCGCTTCCAGAAGATCGCTATAAAGCACCCTCACCCACTTGATAAAACTTCACCGAGACCAAACTGTTTTCACGTATAGATGACACGTGACTACTCAGCCCAATCAAATGTCTTCTCTGCATCTTAGCAGACCTTAAAGCCCTTTACAGATTGTTGTTGACACGCTTGAATCACATTGAGAAATCACCTGACATGGTTGGAAGAATAGCCATTTGCACAGTCAGTCTGGTACTCTTTGACAATGGAAGGCCGCACAGTTTCCTGGCTAAAGGCAAGGGTCTCAGATAGGATTTTAATATCGCCAGTTAATCGTGACATGGGCGTATAAAAATCACATTCAACTATGGTCTTCCCTTTCTTCAGAATAAGAGATATATTTTCCTCTTATAAGGATATGATAGCAGAATGACTGTATGATTGATTGAATATGGCTCTGACAACATTCATTGGGAAGGCCGTCAGGATTGGGCGTCTTTCCACTCTGATGTTGCTTCACAGCGCCCTGCAACTCCAGCACTGGCAATGATGCATTCATGCAGACACTGCTTCAGAGGTTACTCATGGAAGATCCAAGTTCTTGAAAAAATACACCGTCTTAATTAATCTATCCTCACGTTGTTCAGTCTGAAATCGTTCGGAGTTTAGTGACCGAATTGCTGCATTAATCTTTTTGGAATCGCAGGTAAGGGTCGCCGTACCTTTCCTAATTGAGGTAATGAAGTGGGAGGCGCTCTTGTTCCTGGAAAAATACATTAAACACTTGCCCGGCTTATCACCGTGCTCAAACAATCTTTCTTTTACAAAAGCAAATTCCTTCTTGGCTCTCTGAGTGAGCATGGAATTCAATCTAGACCGAATCATTGTGATCCTCTGTCGCTCAGCCACCGAGGGTTGATCGAAGTATGCCCTCTGTCC
The DNA here is from genome assembly GCF_047496795.1 of Chiloscyllium punctatum. Taxonomy (NCBI): domain Eukaryota; kingdom Metazoa; phylum Chordata; class Chondrichthyes; order Orectolobiformes; family Hemiscylliidae; genus Chiloscyllium; species Chiloscyllium punctatum. Next base: position 32,976,660 of record NC_092773.1, read on the forward strand.
AGCACTCAATCGTGTCTCAAGCAAGTGCTGCTGCTCCCCATTCTGCATGTTTTAAAGAAATAACTATTTCCTTGTCAGAAACCTGAGCTGTTTCCCATAGAGTGGATGGATTGCTGGCCCAAACTGGATTAATGCCTCAGGAAGCTCTGGAGCCGTTAATGAAATAGACAGTGAACCTATAACCCTTCAGAATAAAGGGATTCAGTTTGCCAAAGTCTCTACACTGTTATATTGTCCATACATTATTGGCTATACTAGACTGTAACTATTCTAAACACTGTATGTTTAGAAATGGCAATATTCCCAATTGCACAGGACACCACTGAATCTTAGATTGCTGCAGGGTCTGAGGAAGTGATCAAACCTCCTTTGGCATTTCTGCAGGTTAGATAAGAAGGAAAAGTCTCGACCTCGACGCTGGAGATTCCTCCAAATATCAGCCTGCCCTAGTTCCACACAAGAACCTATGAATTCATTCGTTTGCAAAGAGGGTATTGGGAGCCTTTGGGTGTCTGTCCACCGTGAGGTCCACACGACTATTGAAATCTACTTGTACATTAATGTGCGGTGATACAAGATTACTTAATTTGAAAATGCACCTACCAGGAATTTAAGGGAGTGCGCCGCAGCAAATAAACACTCAAAATACCGTATTATTTCCCACATATCAAGTCTTTGAGGATTAAGAACTTTCTCTGAGTGTCTTGCACTATCTAACTATTTAAATGGAAGATTCGTTCTATGAAGTATGGCTTCTCCGCTACTCCTGATATTCAGAGAAGAGAAATAGACTCCATCAAACCCACCCTGCTGTACATGCAAATGTTCTTGTCATCAAGGTGCGTTTTCCTCAATTGAGCAATATTAACCCTCACCTTTTAAAGAGGAGAGAGTAACATTTTCTTCTTGACTGGCGAATGGCACCCCTTCATGTTCCAGGTACACCATTTCAATACATCATTAGGAAAAACACAGTGTAACAACATTTGAAATCCAGAGAGGAAGAACTCCAACAAAAAATCGCCCAGCATCAATGAAAAGAAAGATATACAGCCTAAAAACTACACAGTCTAAATCTATTCCAATTAACATGCTGTCAAAACCGTCTAAAACTACTTACATACAAAACCACAAAAAGAAACGCTTCGAGCCACTGCGCACTGGGGGCATTCACATAACGCAAAGCTTTATCTTCTGCCTGGCTACCAATGTGGTATCCAGGGCAATTAATCCCACAAAAAGGGCTTGAGCAGCCCATAGGGGGAGTTTAGTCATCACAACCACATTGATAACTACCACCAGCTTGTGCCACACCCAGAGGAAGATAAAAATGAACAAGCTCCCCATTCCCTACTATAATATAACACTAGCTAATAACAGGAAAATCCAGCAAACATTCTTTCAGAATGAAAAACATGATTGTCTGTATTTTTAAATCTTCCAGCACACTGTAAAGTGTTCACAAGGGTTTCGCTTTCCACAATGCTCCTCCATTAAGTTCTAACATATATTTGTGGTTGACGATAAAAATCTGCTTGATTGTTCCTTTCACTGGACCTGACCCAGTCTGAGTCCTTTTTCATTGGCCATGTCATCAAACTGGTTACATTTAAAATCTGTTGTGATCAGTGGAGGAGTGGAATTTAAAAATGAAACAGTGACACTCTCAGTCAGAACAGAGAGGAAATTCACAATTGCGAATTCAGTCAGTTGGCAATTCTCCTTCCCAGAAGCTTGTGTTGGTTGGAACTTTAAATTCGATCGTAGCTGAGTTCATTTGTTTTTTGTTAGACAGGTGATTGCGGGACAATGATGTATTGACAGAATAGTGCATCGGGGAGCACAAGGAGATGACCATATTTACTCGTAGAGTCTTGTCAAAGGATTAAATTTGGTGCCCCTCAATTCCATGTTCTGACGTTCCAATTAGCCCTGAAAACCTGCTAAACAAGATTTCGGTCGACAAGACGTCACCGATTAGGTATTGTTTGGAAAATGTGTTTAGAAAATCCAGGCTGAGTCAGGACGTGACTCCCCACCCACCGCAAAACCTTTTCCTCGCCAAACCTCTCTCTAAACTCTGCTGCAGATGATGGGCCATGCTGCAAATCTAAATTCGCTGTGAATACAACCCCCATGTCCCACTAAGTGTGAACTCAACCAAACGCTCTGCTGTCCTGGAATGTAACATTGCACAATGTTACAGGAAAATAACCAGTTATTTTCGAACAACAGAAGATAGGAACGTGATAAATAGGAACTGGAGAATGTTATTCGGTCCCTCAAAACTTGCTCTGTAATTTAATACGAACACGGCTAATTGGTTCCATGTTTCAACTCCACTTTCTTGCCCAATCTTCATATCCCTCCGCAAATCTCAGAGTTAGGGAGTTCTATGCATTCACCACCTTATGAGAGAAGACATTATTTTCCATCTCTGTTCGAGGTCAATGCCCTTAAACTGTATCTATGCCCCTGAGTTCAGGACTCCACCCAGGAGTGGAAACACATTCTCAAAATATACTTTATACAGCCCCCATTACTTCTTGTATTTTGAGAAGTATCTTCACTCATTCATTTAACCACAACGAATGTACGCCTCACCACTTTAGAGTTCCGTGTTAACTCAACGCTTTCATTCCAGTCTTATGAAAAAAAACCTTGATACTTGCTGTATCAGCATGCTCACGTTATGTAGCATACACAGAAAAAACGCCAATCCCTTTGTACTGCACATTTTCTGAAAGCGCTCTCCTTTAAATAACAGCTTGCCTTTTTGTTCTCAGTGTCATCCACAAACTTGGACATATATTCAACTCAGTTCCCTCCTTCAGGCTATCAGTATAGATTGCAAATAGCTGATGCCATTGGACTAATATTTGTGGTCATCCAGAAGATACGTTTTAACATAAAAATACATCAACCCTGACTCTCCACTTTCTCTATGTCAAGCAATCGTCATCCCATACAAATATCTTAACCATCACTCTTTTGTCTTGAATAAGACACTGTATTTTTTGATGTCTTGTCGGAAATCTCTGGAAAGCTTCCGGTCTACAAGTTCCCCTTCAGCAAATGCGGTTGGTACATACTCAAAGTACACCCAAAAACAAATATGCATGATTTTACAGGGCAAAGCATAACTTGTTTTTCAGAAAAAAATCCTGATTCTACATGAAGGTTTCTGAAATACCCTGCAATTCTTTCCTTTATAAAAGATTCTCCCAAATCCCCATGGTTAGGTTAAGTGGTTCCTGCTTCATGTCTCGTTTCTTTCTTGAAAACAGGGACCAGATCAGAGCTTTGCCATTTTCGCTGGAACACTCCTGCAATCCATAGACTTACCGAATATTTCACACAGTTCCACCAGTCACTCGCTGACCACGTCTTTTAAAAGCAACTATGAATGGCTGATGGCCTGTCTACCATGATTGGTTTGTGAAAAATAAAACAACGTTGTTCCTTTTGTTAAAGACAGTTCAAGAACTTTCTTCCTATTACCATTTTGTATATATCAATGAAATAGTTACGGTTCCATCCCCTGTGAGGAAAGATGTAAAGTTCTGGAGTAAATTACCTGTCTGTTCCCTGCAGCCAGTTCCCGAGTCACACCCTCCAAATGGTCAATGTACTTTCCTGATGTTTTATATATGTCCAGAAAGCTCGCGTTGCTTGTGCTAATATTTCTTATCAATTTACTTCCGTAATACTTTCTTCCTTTAAGCTTCACTTTATCGATTCATACAGTCACCTAGCGCAGAAACAGAACTTTGAGCCAACTTGTCAATGCTGACCATGGTATTCAAACTAAATTAAACCCGTTTGCTTGCATTTGACCGCTATGCCTCTAACTGTTCCCATTCATGTGTTTGTCCACATACCTTTTAAATGTGGTCGTTATACTTGCATCTACCACTCTTCCTCTGACAACTCATTCCATAAACACAACACCCTCTGCGTGAAAATGTTACCCCTTTGTTTATTTTATATAATTCCCCTCGCAGGTTAATCATATGCACACCATGTATGAAATCCCTACCTGTGGACAAGATCTTGACTATTCACCCTATCCATGCCTTTCATGATTTTATAAAATTCTGGGATGTCATCCTCAACCAAATATAATTCATCTGATAATAACTTCAAGAGTAAGCATTTTAAAAACTGCAAATTATAAAGAGTATTTAAAATGACAGGTAAACAACACTCAGTCGAAAAACTTCATACTGTTCTTTGTTTGGTTTTCTCCATATTACAATACTAAAGCAGCATGAAACTCTTACTCGTGCCAATATGAAGTCAAGCACCTAAATTCCTTGTTCTAAAGGAGGTAATGTTCTCTTCAGTGAAAAAGCGTCGTTGCCAGATCGAAATGAGAAAGGGAAGTCTTCTACCACATAGACAACCTGCAGTTGCCTTTAGCAGAGTTAGCCGAAGGCTGAGTATACTTTTTTTTTGCAAATTGCATGGAAGTTTGAATTCTGTACCAAGAGGGAAATTTATATACAGTAAGGATCCCGGCAAGTGGTGAGTTTTCGAGAATGAGATGGGAGTGGAAGGTTGTAAAACAGCATGAATGGAGAAGCTGACGCACATTGAGACTAGCAAAAAAATTGCAGCACAAAACTCAGATTGATGCAAAGAGTATGGAAGTTATACTTGACTAGTCAGCGAAAGTGGGTAGCAATCATCATGTGAGAGAAAATGCTGGGCAATTTGAGAAGGAGAACCGTGAATCAGAGGTAATGATATTAGCACTGAGAAAAGATAAATACAACGACATGAGTGAGATCTCGCATGTGCCAATTGGAAGTGGAGACGAGCAGGGAAGATGATGGAGGAGCAATCGCAGGAGTTTCTGGGGTTAATTCAAGAAGTACAGCTGACATTTTTGCCAATCACCTGTTTGCTGCACTGATTCAAGCATCTTAAATCTGGCCCTGTACTAATGATCGCCAACCTGTGATTTAACACGCTTCTTGGCATCTTTCTCAACTATGGGCTGTTCAAGTTCTTATAGAGTCCTTCTGTTTGAACAGAACCAATCATTGCTGACCGTTGTGGGATATCTTTTGAATGCCTGCTCATGTATACCCACTGATCTTCCTCGCTGTCTATTTCCCTGACCAACATCAGACCAGATGTCAAATAAATGTCGTCAATTTTGATGCCTGGTTCATTTCCATCATTCAGGGGGAACGCCTGCAAATGCCTGAACACATGATCAGCTGAGAGTGAATCCATTCTCCCAATTTCCCCATCTCTGTCGTTTTTCTGTGGTGATACCATATTCCAGTGAGCAGCCTTTGACATGATTTCATTTTCTTTCAAAGTAGAAATCCCCCTAATATTAGTAGATTGACCCTCCAGTTGTGACTGTCCCAACTGTGGGCTTTTCATTTCACCCCCTTCCCTTTCTTCCCAGAACAATGACCGAGATCTCCTTGCCCTCTCTTCCCACTGCAGTCGAATCCACATTCACAGAACCATCTTGATCCACGTCCACCACCTGCTGCAAGACATCATAGACTATTACAGTGCAGTACAGACATTCAGCTCTCGATGTTACACCGAACTATGAACAAATCTAAAGGCTGTCTAAACTGCACTCTTCCATTTTCATATACTTGCCCAAACAATGACAATTCAAATGCCATTTCAGTTAACCAGGCTACTACTGCTGAAGGCTGTTTATTCCATGCCACTACTACTCGCTGTGTAAAGAAACTACTTCTGGCAGCTGCCCTATACCATCACCTAGGTGAAAGTGAGGATTGCAGATGCTGGAGATCAGAGCTGAAAATGTGTTACTGGAAATGTGCAGCAGGTCACGCAGCATCCAAGGAGTAGGAGAATCGACGTTTCGGGCATGAACCCTTGTTCAGGAATGAGGAATGTGCGCCAAGAAGGCGAAGAGATGTCGATTCTCCTGCTTCTTGGATGCTGCCTGACCTGCTGAACTTTTCCAGCAACGCGTTTTCAGCTCTCCCATCACCTGCCAATATCAAGCTCTGTCTTTCCTGTTGAAGGGCATTTGCCCAAAACTTCGATTTTCCTTTTCCTCCGATGCTGCCTGACCGGCTGTGCTTTTTCAGTTACATTCTAATCTTGACTCGTTTCTCCAGCATTTGCAGTACTCACTTTCACCGTAAAGCTATGTCCCCGTCATGCTAGCCATCACCATCCGAGGAAAACTGCTCTCACTGGCGACGCTAACTAAACCTATGCTCATCTGATATGTCTCATTGAAGTCGCTTCTCAACTATCTTCTCTCTAACGAAAACAGCCTCAAGTTCCTTACCCTTTCCTCTTAAGTCTTTCCCTCCCTACCAGGCAACGTTCCATTGAATATCCTCTGAATCCTTGCCAATGCTTCCACTTCCTTCTGATTGTGCATGAGATTGAGGGTGCTTTGGCGGTGTGTATCAGATATTATCGAGCTGATAGAAGACATTACAGGTTAACCGATAATATCCTTTGGCACTATCCACAACTCTATCGCCTTTAGTGTCATCCACAAATTTGCTATCCTATTCTTCCACACCCATATCCAGGACATTTATAAAAATGAGAAAAAGCCATGGCCGTTGAACAGATCCTTGTGTTCCACTACCACTAACTGAACTCCAAGATGAACGGAGATACACCAAGTGAATCATCCAAATTCAGGCAATGGAATTGGATTCAGAGCATGAGGAGAGAAAACCGCCAAAACCTATTAACAGAAGGTATTAGAAACAGGCATTGTATCCAAAGTGAACCTTGTCATGCCAAACTGCACAAGGCAATGTGCCAAGTACTGAAAAAAAATTGGGATTAAAAATTGGGTGCTTGTTTATAAATGATGTTACCAGTGTGGCCAAAAGACGTGTTTTTGCTGTGCTGTACTATTCAAAAAATCAATCACAACATGAAACATGGAAATATAATAGGTTAAACATTAGCAAGAAAACCAAAAGCTGAATGCTACCTACTGTTCCAATTGCATTAAAATCCGTTCCCTTCTCTCCAGGAAGATTATTAACCTCAAGGTTTTCCTATGTAATTCGAGTACCTCCATTTTAAACTCGAAATCGAGGAACAACTGAGGCATAACATATACAATGGATCAAAAACGTCGATACCCAGCACTCATTGAGGGTGTACAGCAACACCAAAGAAAAAAAAAACTGAACAGTTCTAAAATGACACTCTGTTTGATTCAAAATAACAAAATGTATCAGGACATGATATAAGATTTGCTGAAAAAAGAAGAAAATAAATTGCAGTTTGGAGAAGGTATAATCCTGGACTATTTGACTTTTACACAGTGCAGCCAAGTCCTGGTGGTGAAATCGTGGTCCGGAACATGGTGCGGGAGGCAGTCAGAGCCTGTGTAGGTAATTCATGGAGCCAGGCCCCGGGGCAGAGGCCAGGGTAAGGAGGCAGCTGGGCTTCCAGTTCTGATACCCGGATTTCATGGATTCAGTGAAACCAACTGTAATTTGTTTATTTTTTCAAGACACTTTTAATTTTACGTTTATTCTGTATCCTGAATGAAAGTTTGTATTGCTTTGTTAAACGTTATGTTTACACTGTCAATTCTGTAACAAGCATTTCAGAATCTATACCTAACTTGGCGCCAAATTAGTGACATTATCATATTTTGAATGCACATGGCAGTGCATGTGACAATAAAGGTAATTATACTCTATTTTGATATTATATGCAGAAATAACTCTAATAAACATAAGATCCAATCCTGCTACACTAAAACGCATCCTGAACTAACAACTTGTGCAGTTTTCCTCCAGATCATATCTTTTTGAAAAGTTAGAAATATTTTCCTGTTCTGTCGCCGATTGTTCACAAGCTGTTAAATCGTTCCAATGAACAGAACAACTGCATGTACATGATACCGGGTTCAGATGTTCACGAAGAATACTCAACACATCCAGGTGTATAATCGTTGTTTAAATAGTTATGCACATATTTAATTAATAATTACGAGAACGACGCCTGACTCATCAAAGTAAATTGACAGCATTACACAGGGAACATGTCGGACTATGTAAACCCAATCTGTTCTCCGATTTGATGATTATCAGGAACTTGAGCTGCTTAAGCTGAGTCAATTTCCTGAACAGGCCCTTAGCCCAGGTAAATGAAGCGTTTGAGAGATCACACCTTGTCTCCGACATCTGAAATTCAAGGAGAACATGTTCCTTATTGGTATGCATACACTTCACAATGGGAACAAAAAAATGTCCAAATTACGTCATCAAAATACTTATTTTCTTTATAGTTTAACTCTTTCAGTCTGTTAGATTATTCTAGTCCTGACCTCCACGTTAAAAATCAGATCTTAATGCAAAATATAATGATCTCATGTTCTTTGCCTTTCTTTATCTGAGCATCGTCATCGATGTCTCATCATCACGAATATTAAATAAACATCGCTGTGGTTTCAAGTTCGTGCATGAACAGGATTGCAGTTTGCTTTGCCCTCTTATTTGCATTCGTTAATTTTCTTAACTGTTTCCTCTACTGTTCAATTCAGTTAAAATGCTGTTCTACGCATCAAATGCAGCACATCAGTAAACCTGTTTTCAATTTCTCCAGTGATTCATACAGTCTGACATGCATCACAGAAAAGCTTTAAAATATGTCAACAAGATTGGTCGTGATGGCGACCAAATATCTCACCGCGGTCTACGGTGTTCTGACAAAGTTCCAACACTAGCATATAACCAACAATGCAGAAACTTTCCAATGTCCAACTTTTACACAAAAACAGAGCAAATCCAACATAACCAATTACTACAAATCAGCCTCCTATTGATCATCAGTTAAATGATATAAAGTGTCATCAACAATGCAATCAAGCAACAAAAACTAAATTACAGTGTGGAGAAGATGTAATCTAGGAATATTTATATGTTTGAACGACACCCACTTTAGCATCCACCAGGACTAATCAGTTCCTAACCTCACTACAATTTTTGTTCAAATATAGCAAATCGAGTTAAATTCCAATAGTGTGGTAACATCATCCCTTGACATCAAGGCTGCATTCGACCAGGAGAGGATTAGGGAGCTCTATTATAGCTGGAATCAATGGTAATTAGGAGGAAACATCTCCAGTGATTGAAGACATACCTCGGACAGAAGAGTACAGTTTTGTTCGTTGGCGGTCGCACCTCCAGGTCATCTCTGCCGGAATTTCCTCAGACAAGTGTCCGAGGCCAAAGAAGCATCAGTTGCTTCAGGTGTGGCCTGACCTTCATCACAGGCTCAGAAGTGGGGATGCTTGCTGGTGCCTGCATAGTGTTTAACACAATTCACGAGTCCTTGCATGCTGAAACAGTTCATAGTCCAATGTAATGAGACCTGGACAATACCGAGGGCTGGGATGACAAATGACAGGCAACATTTGCGCATCATAAATGCCAGACTCTGATGATCAGTGCCAAAAACTTTGGTACTGGAAAATTACAGCCAGTCGGGCAGCATCTGTGTAGTGGGAAAGTCGGCGATACAACCGTAAGATCCTCATCATGAATGTGAGGCGGGGCAACGAAACTGAAAGATCTGCCTCTCACTCAAGACAAAAGCGATCATATTAGATTATGAGGCTTAGACGATCACCATAAAGTATGAATAAACCTGAAGCGAGAGACTATTTAAGCAATAAGTGTTAAAACGTTTGCCAATGGTCTGCTCAAAGGAGGTGGACAGTGGAAAGAGATTCATTGTCAGGGTTCATTGACACAGAAGGAACACGGCGACTTCAATATTTTGGAGGTGCTGAGAGGTCCAAGAGTGGCAAGGGCCTGAAGAGTGTTACAAAGCCAGTATGAATCTTGGAACGGGAGGTGTTTTCAGAGGTAAATAGTGACATATGTACTTTTATTTATTCATTTATGGGATGAGGATGTCACGTGAACCAGTATCCTTTGCTCCAGTGTGAATCACCCAGAGATCAGCTCAGAGTCAACCATATTACTGTGGGTCTGAATACACATGTTAGCCAGGCCAGTTTAGAATGTCATGTGCCCTTCCAGAAATGACGTAAGTGAACCAGATGTGCTCATTCTACTGATCAACAATAGTTTTATGGCAGCCCCATCAATGCCTTTAATAGCCATAATAGGACATCCACCTCCAACTGTCAATGCTCTGAAAAATGAAGACAAATGTCCCAAATACCTGCTTCACCACCCCGTCTCCATGTGGCACCACTTTCAAAGAACTGTGTACCAGCGTTCCTCAGTGTCTGTTTGACATGCTACCGAGCGAACCAACATTAACTGTAAACTCCTGGTTTCCTTCAACAATTGGAACACTTCCTACTTATCTCAATAATTTCCATCTGCCATTCTTCATCCCGCTATTCCAACAATGCTGTTAATCACGTTGTATCTGATATTACCTCCTTCCTGCGAAACGTATCACTAATTGCCATGTCACCACCACCCCCCCCCCCCCCCCCAACCTTACGGACAAGGAAACCAATATTCCCATCCAAATCATTTACCTAAATATCAAAATTCAGTGTCCATCCTGCACCGCTTGTCTATGCTTCCCGTAAGATAATCAAAGTGTGTCCCACCGCACTCTGTCTTCTAATGTCAAGCCAAATTTATATCCAGTTGACTAGCTCCTCCTGGATGCCATATCATTTTATATTGATCTGAACTTATTATCTCGTCTACCATATGGTAGAACATAGAACATAGAACAGTCCAGCACAAGGTCCTTCCGCCCTTCATGTTGTGTTGACCTTTCACCCGACTTTAAGATCAAACGAACCAACGTGCCCTTCATTTTACGATCATCCATGTGCCTATTCGAAGTCTACTAAATGCCCGTTATGTGTCTCACTCTACTACCATCGCTTGCTGCGCACACCAGAAACCCTCCACTCTGTGTAAAGAACTGAACTCTGAAGTGTCCACTTATCTTTCTCCAATCTCCTGTATACTATGCCCCCTCGTGAAAACCATTTCTATCATTGGAAAAATAAATGTCCCTCACTACGCACTACAACTATGTCTCTCATCAGCTCGACCAACTCAATCAAATGGAATACTTCATACTTGTCTAATTAAACTGCATCTGCTATTTTTCATCCCACTATTCCAACAATACTGTTATATGAGAGATAACATTCTTCACTGCCCAGTATATTACCAATCTCATAATTACCCACAATCTTACATACCAGGAAACCAATATCTACCTCGTCTGGCCCTCGGGACCTGTCTGTACTACCTTTTTCAAAATATTTAGGACATCCTCCTTCTTAACATCAACTTGTTCGGATGTATCAGCCTATTTCACGCTGTCCTCACAAATGACAAATTCCTTCTCATTCCTGCATACTGAAGCATACTATTCATTAAGGATCTCGCCTACCTCCCTCGCCTCCATGAATACGTACCCTCCATCGTGCCTGATCGGCCCTAGGTTCATTCTGGCCATCGTCGTGTTTGTCACTTAACTTGAAAACGCCATTTGGTTTTCCTTAATCCTACCCATTAAAGATTTTTTATGCCTGAGATCTAGCTCCCCTAAATCAATTCTTCAGATCCTTCACGGCTATCTTGACAGAATCCCTGTAGTGTGGAAACAGTCTGTTCGCCCCAATAACTTCAGATTAACCCTCCGAAGAGAATCCCTTTCAGACGCATTCCCTCATCCTGTTACTCGACTTTTCCACCGACTAATGCCCCAAACCTATACATTCCTATACACTATGGACAATATTGCATGGCAAATTCACCTAACCTCCACTTCATTGCGTTCTGGGGGATACCTGAGCACATCGAGAAAAGCCATGCAAATACGAGAGAATATGCGAACTCCAGACAGACATTTGCTCGAGGCTTGAATTGAAGCCAGATCCCTGGTGCTATGAGACAAGCAGAGTTAACCACTGAGCCACCATGCAGTTTCATGTAACCCTTTCAAACCCCGTTTGATATTTGCTTCAGCAACCTTCGTAAGCTTCCTTCTTCCTTATGACTAGATACTCTACAATCCTTCGATCCTTGTAAAAGGTCTTGCTGAAATCCATGTCGACGACATTGACCTCTCTACCTTCATCTGTCTCTTGTCCACCTGTTCGAAGAGTAAATCAGGATTGTGAGACACGATTTTCCACTCACAAAGCCATGCTGACTGTCTCTTGTTAGCTCTTGCGTTTTCAAATGCATGTCGCACATTTCTCTCAAAATCTCCCCGTATAAATAAGCCATCACATGTCTCACTGTTCTGTCGATTCCTAACTGTTCCATTGTCTCCCCTCCAGTCTTGCCGCACTCACTGTGTCTTTTGACAATGCGAATCTCTCGGTTCGGGGCCCTGCAATACAGTCCACGGATTCCACAATATCCTGGCATAGACTTTATATGTTACGAATTATAGATCTACCTTTATTCCTTTTAAGATTCTAGCACGGTTACTCTTTAACCCTTATTGACAACTTTCTTAAACCTTCTGAAAATTTAAATAAATCACATTCTCCTGCCATCACACCCTTCCAACATCCTTACCTATTCTGCCATTGATATTCACACTCACAAATATAATCCAACTGCCTCAAAAAAAATCTCTTCCACAAAATGTAGCTCCCAATGTTCATAATGTTCCAGTTATTGTCTATTCCCGTTTATATAATAATACATTCCACCGTTCGTTACTTACTATCAGGCTAGCAACTTCTGATTTCAGATTTACTGCACAAAGGGTTTTGTTTAGCTCACAGTGTCAGCAAGTAATGGAGAAGGCAAATCAAATGCCGCATTTACTAATAAGTGAATGTAGTCTAACAATAGGGAGGTCTTGTATTAAGCTATACAAGGTACAAATCAGACCATTGCGAGAATATTATGGACAGTTTGAGTACCAGAAAGAAAGATACTCTTCCATTGGAGGCAATTCATTCAGATGATCTTGAGAATAGATGGAATTTCTAGTGACAAGAGGTGGAGTGATTGAGCTTGAGAATGAGAAGAACTTGAATGAAAAATCTTAGATTCTGAGGGTTTGATAGGGGAGATGCTGAAAAGTTCGAAAATAGAACAATACACGACAGCAATAGGTCCATCAGTCTACTATGGCTGTGCTGATCATAATGCTATTCCGAACGAACACCATTGGCTTGCAAATGGTCCATCTCCTTATATCTACGCTTGTTCACCTGCCTGTCTAAATGCGAAATAAAACTTCGCTCACATTTCTGGTTTTACAACCTAACTTCACACCTTCCAAACTCACTGTAAAGGAAACACTTGTTTCGCACATCTCATTTAAACTTTCCCCTTCTCTCTTTAATACCTTTGTATTTGATACTTGTAAGCTAGAAAAGGGAGTTCAACTATCCGAATTATCGTTGCCCTTCCTATTTTATATGCTTGTACCCTTCCGCCACCCAGCCTCTGACACTCGAGCAAAACAATTAAAGTTTGTTTATATTCACCTTGTAGCTAATAGACTCTTAAAAGACCTAGTGGATTAGTGTTGCTGGAAGAGCACAGCAGTTCATGAAGGGCTTTTGCCCGAAACGTTGATTTCGCTGCTCGTTGGATGCTGCCTGAACTGCTGTGCTCTTCCAGCACCACTAATCCAGTATTTGGTTTTCAGCATCTGCAGTCATTGTTTTTACCTTCTTAAAAGACCTAACAGAGACAATATGTTCATAATCCGCTTTTATTAACTTCGAATATTTTCTCCATTCTTCCTGTCATGGGACAATGAGGACTGCACACAGTACTCCAAATGTGGCCAAATCAAAGTTTCATACAGTTACAACATGACATGCAAACCTCTGCACTCAGTCCTGCGACTGATGAGGAAAAACATGTTATGTGCTTTCTTTCTCATCTGAACTACGTGTATTGCCACTTGCAGGCAGCTATGACACATATCGAGAACCCTTTGTACATCAATTCCCTCCTAATATGCTAATTCCTTGCATTTTACAACAGAAAATTCGTCATCTCATATCTCACAAGTTAAGGTCCATTTGCCATCTCTCCATGCATCATTCTAGCTGATGCATGCCCTGATGTAAACTTTGATATATTTCCTCAATATACACAACTCCACCAATTTCCTTATCGTCAGCAAAAAATATCTTTGCCACTGCATTTCGTTTCCCTTGTGTGAGAAGCTGTAACAAGTGAGTATAAAATCCCAGTAAAGGCTCACCTATTCAAGATTGAGGTGAGGAGTAATTTCTTCACTCACAGGGAAGTGATGCTGTGGCTTGTGTTTCTGCAGACGGCTGTCGAGGCTACGGCATTAAGTCTGTTTAAATAATTGGTCAGATTTTAGTCTATCGGGGAAACAAGGTTTATGTGGGAAAGGCAGGATACCGGATCAGCCATGATTTCACTGAATAGTGGAAATACCAATGGGCCAAATGGCCTAATTCCACGTCTATGTCTGATGGTCTATGCTTAGTCAGATGGAAACGCAATACGAGATGAGGTATATTGCACTCACAAAGCTTTTTAGAATGATCTTATTAGACATTGATCATTACACCAGATTTGATATGGAATTAGTCCTTCTCTTGATGGGCCCTTGGCATGCTATCATAGAAAGCCATCTCTTACACATTCCAGAATTTGATGCATGACAGCCCTGATGCTCATTAATTATCCAGTCGGGATGGTGACTACTGTTACACACAGTAGCTATACTGCCCTTGAGACAAGTGCATTCAATTTCCTGACTGTAGTCATATTTACAATACCATCAACGATTACTGACTGTAACGGTTGCTGCTGCTGCTTGCTGTTTCTCAGCTCCATCCAAATAGAATGTGCTCTTTGTTCTTTCATTCCACGTGGCTATCTCACAATTTTTTTTCACAATGTTACTGGAACTTGCTTATCGTTTTGCCTGTCGTGCTGAATCCCGACACCCCTTTAATATTTACTTCCCATCCATGGCCATTGTGCAGCCACATCTCCCTAATGACAGTTCGATCATATCTGCTCACTTCAGTTAATGCTGTTAACACATTTGCTTTGTTGCAAATACCTGGATTGTTTCAGTGACTGTGGGGATAATAAGATGGAGGGAGCTTACAGAGATAGGGAGGATTTCAGGGGCTCAGGGATGTTACAGAGTTTCGCGCAGTTCCAAGCAATCGAGAGTGATCGCAGAAGAAAGAGCTTTTCAGATTGCAGGAAATTACAGAGGTAGAGCAGGCTGGATGAGATTCCAGATACACGGATGAGTATAGGCAGGCGCAGGCAGTGAGGAGCACACACAATGAGGTGGCTTTAAAAGAGAGGACGTGAGAAATTAAGAGAGATATGGAGGGGTGTAGTGACTGATTTCGTTGTAAATATAGGAACGATTGTTCGTTCTGGAAGTTACGTGGACATGAAGGCTATGGAGAATGGCAGACTTTACAGGCCAGAGATAGTTTCCGACATAGGCGGTATCACACAAACTAGATGATGTAACCTCGATAGGGAGGATTGAAGGGAAGAGTACACTTTACATAGATTAGGTGCAAAGGCTGCAGACTTATGTCAAGGTAAGTAGTTGGATGGAGAGACTGGATGAGCTGATAGGGAGGATCTGAGGGGCTGAAATAGTTTGTGGAGACAGTGGAGGATTTCACAAAGAGAGGGAAGATTTTAGGGACGGTCATAAGAAAAGTTTTTACTGGTGTGAAGAAATCGGAAGCTTCATGGGTCTGAAAGCGTGAGGAGAGGTACAGTGGTTGTGGTACAGGAGACGTTTCTGGACTCTAGAGCCACTTGTACATACTTGTAGTTGACAGCACTAGAGTGTTTCAGACACTGACATTCATTGGAAGGACAGGAGTACGCTTGGCAAATCGCAAATCAGGCAGGGGCTGAAGGAGTTTGCAGTAAAAGAGGGTGCTGAGAAAAGATTGGAAAAAAGGTTCCAGATATAAGGAGGACTATGCAGGCTGGTGGGATTTAGAGATAGGGATGGCGGCAGAAACAGCAGGGATCATGCAGATAGGGAGGTTTCCAAGAGCAGGGGAAGGTAACAGAAATTGAGAAAGTGCAGTGCCTGAAGAGGTTTTACCAATCAAGACGTTTAAAATTGCAGGATGATGTCACAAAGAGAGAAGAGTTCGAGCGTTTGGAGGACATTACAAAGACAGGGAGAATTTTATACACTGTAGGAAAATACTTGACAGAGATAAGGAGGGTTTAGTAACTCTAAGAATTTACGAAGAGCGGGTGAAATTGAAGTATTCAGGTAGATTTCACATAAGTGGAGGATGCAGGTACAGCAGGCAGTGAAGAAAGCTCTGGCATGCTGACCTAAATGGATATAGAGAGTGTCGTTGGGGAGGAACGAATTTACGGAGATGAGAGGTATGACGGTTCTGAGGAGGGTAAAGAAATAGGTACAGTTGTGGTTACAGAGATCATGGAGATAGGGGCGTGCGTGGGGACTAAAAGAGGTTAAACAGACAGGGATAGTTGTCGAGATGGAATAAGGCTGCACAGACAGGGAGTATGTTGAGGACTGAGGAGGTTACACAGACAGAGATGATTGTAGGATTGAAGGGGGTTGTAGAATTAGGGAGGGTTGTGAGGGCCGAAAGGGATTATGAAGATCAGGAATGCTGTGTGGATTGAAAGAGCCTATGGGGATAGGGAGCGCTGCAGCCACTGTAGGAGTTTATGGAGATAGGGATATTGATGGAGACTGAAGGAGGTTACACAGATAGGGAGGGTTTTGGTGAGGAAGGTTACGACACAGTCAGGCAGGATTTCAGGGACTGAAGGTGGTGATGGAGATAGGGAAGGTTCTGTCGCTGAGGGGAGGTTATTCAACTTTGGAGGGCTGTGGCGACATGAAGAAGGTTACACAGATAGCGATGGTCATGGGGACCGAAGGAGGTTATGACGTTAAAGAGGGCCATGTAAACTGAAGGTAAAGTGAACACACGGTAAAGTGTGTGGAGATGTGAGTTTGATGTTGGGAGAGTGGATGATGTACTGGGGGAGTGAAGGAGACGGTGGGGAAAGTGCGTGGGGTTGTGTGCCTGTCGGTTAGGAAGTTACAGGGGAGTGCGTGTGACGGCGCAATGTGTGAAGGAGTGAATGTGATTGTAGGGGAGTATGCGGGGGGCTGAGTGTGACAGTGCAGAATTGGGTCGGAGATTAGTGCGAAGATGGGGAGTGTGCAGTAGTGTGAGTATTTCAGTCGTAGAGTGTGAGGCTGGCCATATGACAGTAGGGAAGTGTATGGAGAGTAAGCGTGATGATGGGGTATTGTGCATAGGAGTGAGCTTTACTCTGGGACAGTGACTGACATGAAGGGAAATAGCGTGACAGTGGTGAAGCATTTGTGGGGGAGTGTGCATAATGGTGGGGGAGTGTGCAGTGGAGTGAGTGTGTGTGGGGAGTGCGCGGGGGAGTGAGTATGAAGGTGGGCAGTGTGCCGAGGAGTTAATGTGATGGTGGGGTACTAAGCAGAGGAGAGAATGTGAGGCTGCGAGATTGTGCAGGGAAGTGAGTATAGCTGTGGAGGAGTGAGCAGGAGAGGGAAAGTGACGGGTGAATCATTGTGCAGGGGAGTGAGCATGACGGTGGGAGAAAGGATGATAAAGTGGAGGAGTGTGTATGATGGGGGCAGAGCATGCCCGTGAGTGAGAGTGATGGTGGGAGTCTGTGGATGAGTTTATATGAAGATGGGGCAGTGTGCAGGTGAGTGGGAACTAATATAGGGGAGTGTGCGAGGGAATGAGCATGATGGTGGATAGTGAGTGTGATGGTGCAGGAGAATGGTTGGACGGAGCTTGATTACGGGGGTATATGCGGGTGAGTGAGAGTGATGGTGAGGAGTTTGTGGGGGAGTAAGCGTGATGACGTTGCAGTGTGCGTGGGAGTGAGTGTATTTGTGGGAGACGGGGCGTGAATGTCACGGTGGGATAGTGTGAGGGGGAGCGTGTGTGATGGAAAGGGAATGTGCATGAGTTGAGTGTGCTGGTAGTGGAGTGTGTATGGCAGTGAGAATGACATTATGAGAGTGTGCGGTGGAGTGAGTTTTTTGGTGGGGACGTGTGGGGGGAGTGAACTGAAGGAGGGACAGTGTGTTGGGAAATGAGCGTGATGGTGGGGAGTGTGCGGGAGAGTGAGATTGACAGTGGTGTGTATGTGGAGGTCATGTCTGACAGAACGGGAGAGGGGCTGGAATGTGATGGTTTGCGATTGCGCATGGGAATTGTGTTGACAGTAGGGGAGTCACGACGGTGAGGGTGGGACAGTATGCTGGGAATTGAGCATGACAGTGGGTGAGTGGTGCATTTATGTGGGTGTGACACTGGGTGAATGTGTGGGGGCGTGAGCGTCATGCTGGGATTGTGTGCGGCTGAGTGAGCATGACAGACTGCAAGAGCGTGGATGTGGCTGCGACTGTGGTGGATTCTGCATTGATATAAGGATAACTTGTGGGGTGGGTACGGTGTACTGAGTGTGATGGCTGGAGAATGTGTGGGGATATGAGTATGATGGAAAAGTAGAGTGTGGCGGCTTGAGCATAATGGTGGGAAATGGGAGGGGGATTGGGGTGACAGCGTGAGGTTGTGTGTGGCGTGGAGATGAATGTAGATGAATGTTCTGGGGAGTGCGCATGATAGTGGAGACTGTGCAGGGAGAGGGGATGATATTAAAATTGTGTGTTGGGGAGTGAGCGTGATGATGTGGAAGTGTGTGGGAGACAGAGCATCACTGTGGTGGACTGAGTGGGGGCGTGAGCCTGATGGTGGGGGAATGCGTGGGGAACTGATCACAGATGGCGAGGGAGTCTGTGGTGTGTGAGTTTGACGCTGAGGCTGTTTCTGGGGGAGTGTGTGTGATGGAAAGGGCGAGGGCGACCGTGTGACAGCGGTAGACTCTGCGGAGATGAGAACGTTACAGTGGGGAGTGTGTGGGTACAAGAGTGTTAAGATGACAGAGGGTGCGGGATACTGTGTGTGGTGCGATAGCGTGCAGGGGCGTGAGTGTGATGTGGGTGGTGACTGCGGATATGTGAGGCTGAAACTGGCAGAGTGCACGGGGTAAAGGTCATGATGGGTGAGAAGAGTACGGGGTTCTGAGTGTGACTGTGGGAGAGTGTGTGGGGACATGAGTGTGATGGTGGAGGAGAGTGTGGGGGTTTGAGCATAATGGTGGGAGAATGGGAGCAGGAATGAGCATGATGATGGGGGAATGCGCGGTGGGAGTTAGCCTGGCAGTCAGGAAGTGTGTGTGCAACCGGAACTGAAATTTGGGGAATGAGTGGCTGAGTGATCATGACAGACTGGGAGTTTGGCGAGGAGTGCCATTATCGGAGTCTGCAGACAAATGAGTGCAATGGTGAGGTAGTCAGCCTGACGGCGTGGGATTAAACAAGGGCTGACCCTGCGGTGGGGGAGGGTGCGGGAGAGTGAATAGGTTCATGTGCAGCCGACTGAGCATGGAGATGGGTTAGTGCACAAGAATATTGGCGTCAGACTGGGAGAGTTTGCGTGTGGTGAATGTGACAGTTGGGAGTCGGTTTGGGAATGCATATGACAGCAATGGAGAATGGAAAGAAGTGAGCATGATGGTGCAGGAATGTGCAGGGACATCGTGATGACACTGGGGGATTGGGGAGTGAAGAGCCTGAAGGTGGGCGAGTGTGGGAGAATGTGGATGATACACTGGGTGAGTATGTAGTGGAGTGTACGTGACAGTGGGGGAGTGTGTGGGGGGCCTGTTGATGATTGTGGGTGAGATTGTGGAGAAGTCAGCAAAGCGGTGGAGAGTGTGCAGGGATTGTGGAGGAATGTGGGGCTGTGTGCTGGGGAATGAGCATGATGATGCGGGAGTGTGCAGGAAAAGTGGGAATGGCATGTGGGAGTGTGCAGATCAGTGAGCATGATGGGGATTGTTTCTAGCGTAGTGATCATTGTTCTGGTGGAGTGTGCAGGCGTGTGAGCTTGAGGCAGCACGCACTCAACTGAGCATGACGATGGGAGAGTGGGTGGGCTAATGCGCGTGATGACGAGCGAGTTTGCAGGGGATTGAATTTGATGGTGGCTGAGTGTGCGGCAGAGGAAGTACGATGGTGGCACAGTGAGTGATGGAGGGAGCGTGACAGTGTGTGTGCATGGGAAGGTGAGCGCGATAGAGGTGGAGTATGTTGGGAATTGAATGTCCCAGTTGGGGGAGTGTTTTGTGGAGTGAGAGTGGTGCTACGGGAGTACGTAGGTGACTGAGCATGATGGTTCAGGAGTGTGCAGGGAGTGAATGTGACAGTGCGGCTGTGTGTGGTGAGTGTATGGCAAAGTGAGGGAATGTGTGTGGGCGTGAGTCTGACAGTGGTGGAATGAGTTGGGGTGTGTACATGACAGTGTGGTAGTCTGTGGGAAGTGAGCATGATGGTGGGAAGGATGTGGGCAGTGAATTTGACGGTGGTGGACTGTGCAGAGAAAAAGCGTGACCATGGGGTAAGATGTGTGGTACTGTGTCTGGCGATGAGAGTGTTCGCTGATATTAGTGTGATGGAGGGAAAGTGTGCAGAGAAGTGAGAATGACAATGGGAGAATGTGCAGGTGAAAGAGCATGTCAGTGGGGCACGGTGTGGGGTAATGGATGTGATCATGAAGGAGTGTGTGTGGGTGTGAGCATGATTTTGGGGGAGTGTGCGGCGGTGTATGCATGTCAGGCCGGGAATGTGAAGGGGTGGGGGCGTGATGATCGGGGAGTGTACGGGTGAATGGAGTTACACAGGTGGATGGGCAGGGATAGAGCATGAAATTGAATGATGCTGATGGTGTTGGAGTTTATATGGGAGTGAGTTTGACATTGTCGAAGTGTACAAAGGAGTGAGTACCATGCTGCGGGGAGTGTCTGGGGGAATGAGCTTGATGGTGCGGGAATTTGCGAGGGGTTGAAGGCATGGTGGGTAAGTGCACGGGGGACTGAGCGTGATTCTGGGATGGTGTGAGGGAAAGTGAGTGTGCAGGGGTTGAGTGTGACAGTGGAGGATTGTGTGGGAGTGAGAATTATGGTGGGGGTACGAGCGTTACGATTGGGGAGTGACCGAGGTGTGATTGTGGTAGTGGGATAGAGTGTGGGATAACGATTTTGATGGAAAGGGAGCTTACAGTGGGTGAGTGTGAGTGGGAGAGAAGATGACTGCGGGGGAGTGTGCAGGAATGTGGGGGTGCCAGTGATGGAGTGTATCGGGGAGTGAGCGTGACGGTTGTAGATTGTCTGGGACAGTGGGGGAGAGTGTGGTGGAATGAATTGATGTTGAGGATGTGTGCAGAAGAATGAGTGTGATATTGGGAATTGCACAGGCAACTGAGTATGGCGGGGGTGCATTGTGGGCTAATGGCCCTTGGCGTGGTGAAGAATGCTAGGTTTCAGTGTGGACGTTAGTTGAGTAAGGGTGAGTGAGCATGACTGGAAAACTGATCGTTGTTGTGAATGTGAACGTGGACGAATGTGCTGTGGAGTGAATGCAATAATGGGGACGTGAGCTGGGGATAGTGTGTGAAATTAGAAAGTGTGTGGGTGAGTGAGCATGTTCGGGGATAGTGTGCAGAGGAGTGGGAAATACAGTGGGGCAGTGTACGGGGAAGCGTCATGGGATGCGGGGATGACTTTGCGGCTAGTGTGAGAATGTGCATTGGAGTGAATATGACGGTGGAGGAGTGTATGGGACAGTCAGAGGTGACAGTGGGGGAGTGTATTGGAGAGTGACCGTGAGGATGTGGAATCGTGTGGACAACTGATTATGACTGCAGGAGTGTGTGGAGAAGTGGGTTTGGCTGTGGCTGTGCTGGGCGGTGTAGGTTTTGGATGAGTGAGCGTGACTATGGATGTGTGTGGCATTGTGAAAGTGACAGTGGGGATTGTGCTGGGGAGTGAGCGTGACGGTGGTAACGTGTGCAGGGGATTGTGTGCGACAGTTGCTAGTTTGGGGAAGTTAGCATGATGGTGGAAAGTATACTCTCTGGGAAAATCATCCTCTGTTACCGCCACTTACCCACAAATCTCCACCGTCATGCTCACTCCCCCGCACACTCACCCAGATTGGGTGGGGATGACCGTGAGGGAATAGTGGGGGCATGGAGATAAATCTGAGTGAGCGTACGGGGGAGTGAACATGACGGTGGAGATTTGTGGATAAGTGGTGGGAACAGAGAGTGATTTTCCCAGGGAGTGAGCGTGATGATTCTGCAGAGTTCAAGGGCATGAGGATGACATTGGGGAGTATGCAGGGCAGTGAGCATGGCATTTTAGGAGTGTACGGGGGAGTGAGAACATTGCTGCGGGTGTGTCAGGCGGAGTGAGTGTGACAGTGGGATAGAGTGTAGGGGAGTGAGTGTGCTGGAAAGGGAGTGTGCATGGGTTGAGTGTGCCAGTGGGGGAGTGTCTTTGGAATGAGAGTGACAATGAAGGAGATTGCAGGGGAGTTCGTGTGACAGTGGGTAAGTATACAATGGGGTATAAAATGGTGTGATTGGGGTGTTGGGATCGTTTGCATGCAGTGAGTGCGATGGAAACGGAGTGTGCAAGGGTTGACAGAGCAAGTGGGGGAGTGTGGATCAGAGTAAACATGACGGTGGGGAATGTGAAAAGAAGTGGGAGATGACAGTAGCCGAGTGTACAGGGGAGAGAGCTAGATGGTTGTGGGGTTTTGTGGCAGTAGGGGTGTGTGCATTGGAATGAACATGACGGCGGGGGAATGTGCGCGAGAGTGAGCATGAGGGTGTGGAATCGTATGGGCAACTGTGACCGGCAGGAGTGTGCAGAGAACTGATATTGGCTGTGGGTGAGTGTGCTGAGTGTGGGTTTGACGGCGGTGTAGTGTTCGGCAGAGGGAGCTTAACTGTGGGGCAGCGTGTGCGGTTGTGAATATGATGGTGGACAATTTTCTGGGGAGTGAGTGTGATAGTGGGGAAGTGTCTGGGGCATTGATTGTGACAATGGATAGGTTGGGGGAGTGAGCTTGACAGTGGAGAGTGATGTGTGGGAGTGGGGCTGATGGGGGAAATGGGCGGGCGCGTGGACATGACTCTGGGCGAGTTTGCTGGGGAGTGAGCATGACGGTGAAGAGTAGTGGGGGAGTGGCAATTAGAATGGGTGAGTGTACCAGGGTGGGAGTGTGACGATTCCAGAGTGTGCAGGGACATGTGGATGACAGTGCGGGAATGTGTGGGGCAGTGAGCGTGACGATGTGAGAGTATGATGGAGACTAATCCTGACTGTATAAGAGTGCGCATCGCAGTGAGCACGATGGTGAGAGAGTGTTTGGCGGACGGAGTGTCAAAATGAGGCAGTTGTCGGGGGAATGAGCGTGACGGAAAGGGAATGTACAGTAATTGAAATTGACAGTAATGGAGTGTGGGAGAGTAAGTGTGATAATGAGCCAGTGTGTGTGGGAGTATCATAGAGGTTGGGTCATGAGTCGGGGACCGAGCGTAATGGTGGCGATGGGTGCGGGAATGTGGGGATGATGGTGGTGTAGCGGGTCAGTGGGGGCCTGTGTTTGCAACTGTGCTTGATCGTGAGGATATGACCTTGACTATGGAGGGATTTGCAGGGGTTGAGTGCGCGTTGCGGGATTGTGCCGGGGTGCGAACATTAATGGTGGGTGTGTGTGAGACGGAAAAAGCTTGACAGTGGGGGGAATGTGCCGGGGGAGTGAGTGTGTTGATGGAATGGTGTGCATGAAGACAGTGTTATGGAAAGGGATTGTACACGAGATTCGTGTGATGATGGGAGTGTGTGTGTGTGTGTGAGAGTGAGCTTGATGGTGGCGGAGGATGCAGGAGTGAGAGCTCAATTGTGGGGAATTGTGCGGATGACTGAGTTTGCCGGTAGTGCTGAGGAGTGAGCATGGGTGGTGGGATCGTGTGCGAGGAGCGAGTGTGATGGAAAGGGAATATGCACGAGTTGAGTGTGCTGATGGGTGACAGTACGTTGGCGTGAGCTTGATGCGGGGAAGTGTGAGCATGACGATTGGGAAATTGTCCAGATGACTGAGTGTGTTGGTGGTGACGTGTGTGTGATAGTGGGTTTGGCAGTTGGGAAGTTTGGGCGAGTGAGCGTGGCTGTTGGTGACTGTTCCGGGGAGTGGGGGAGCTTGTGGCTGAATGAGAATATCGGTGGGGGAGTGTACACGAGAGTGAGTGTAATTGTATGGGCTGAGTGTGACGGTGGGGGAGTGCGCGATGGAGTGTGGATGGCAGTGGGGGTGTGTGCATGTTTTGAGTGTGACGGTGTGATGATGTTTTGGTGAGTGAGCATGACTGTGCAGGAGTGTGCAGGGTTAAGAATGTGACATTGAAGGAATGTGCCAGGGAATAAGTGTAACAGTGGAGAATTGTGCAGGGGTCAGTGTGTCAGAGTGGAGGTAGAGTGGGGGATTGCGAATGAGAGTGAAGATGTGTGCGTGGGAAGGAGCATGATGGTGTGGGACTGAGTGGAGAAATGTGCAGGATGGTGGGGGAGCGTACGGAGCAGTGAGCGTGACGGTGGAGTAGTGTGCATGGGATTGAGCATGAAACTGGGTTATTATGAAAGGCAGGGAGGGTAGCAGTGGGATGTCTGTAGGGAAGAGTGCATCTTAGACAGGGAGTGTGCACGAGAGTGAGAGTGATGTTCTGGAAGTGTGAGAGGGAGTGTTGTAAGTTGTGCATACATTCTTTGAATGTGCATCAGGAACAGTGCGGTTGTTGTACTAAGTGTTTCATTTCACGGATTGAATACAAATGTGTAGATGGTGATGGGAGGCCATTTTTAGTGGTGGCATCTTTCCCACATAATGAGAACAGATTTTGAATTTTGACAGAGTCATTATTTCTTCAACTAATTTCTCCTTCACCTGGACCCACAAAAATGGTTTCTTTAGGTGTTGGCCAGGCACTCGCTTTGGTTTCGAGGAGTGGAGGGGTTGTGGGTCCCATGACGGAAGATGAGGGTTTATTCCTCCAGGTGTCAGATGGAGATGGCGAGAGTTTAGCTGGAGAGCAGGCCCAGGATTAGCATGCCCTTGTCGGAGTGGGAGGAGGAGTTGAAGTGTTCTGTCACAGGATCGTGGGTATTTTTGTTGTACGTATATCCCAAAGGTGTTCTTTAATACTTTCCGCCAGTTAACGTCCTATTTCACCACTGCAAAGAATACCACAGTGAGAGTAACAGACACGATGAGTGAATGTTGGAAAAGGCTGAATAAACGTCTCCCGTTTCACTTTAAAAACTTTGAACAGGAGAATGCCAATAACTGGTTCTGTGCTAGAGGCTAAGATGGCTTAATCGCCTCTTCCTGTGGCCATTTAACAGACTTCAGAAGTTAAATTTTCCTTTCTTGTTCCTGTGCAAAAGCCTCAATGGACTGCATGTGTTCCTTTCCTTCCCGTCTAACCTGACTCCTGAGGGTGAATGACCACGTCATTTCCCTATGCCACGGGATCAAGGCTTCAATGGCACAACAGCCCGTGGGTTATGTTGAAATATATCAGATGGAGGGCCCTTCATTCTCCAGGTCCAGGGAGACAAAAACCTCCAGATGTCATCATAATAAGAACTTGTCGAGCTGCAATAACTATCCACGTTTTGAATCATTCTGTTTGAGAGACGTGCAAACCATCCTGCTTTCAAACACTAACAGTGGTAATCTCTGTAGTCGACTGATTGACTTCGTCCTATCTCTGCCTTACAGGCATATGGGGTCAAAATTGTTCCCCCTGGCGCTTCCTGCGCAACAATCTCAATCTTATGAATACTTTCACAATTTATGAACGGATTTAATAATCGAGCATTGAAAAAAATAGAAGGAGTGTAGAAAAAGTCAATGGGCAAAGAAAATTGCACCCTGGTTCATTGTCTCTGGAAACTACACAAAAGTATTGTTTGTCATTGTACTGCTGTCCTCTTTTACAAAAAGCGTGGGACACGTTCAAGGAAGAAAGATGGCAAAAAAATAGAAGAAGATATGGTCTATCTGTCAGCAACCCTCCTCCATTCCATAGACCATAAGACCATAACAAGACCATAAGACATAGGAGCATAGATTAAACCATTCAGCCCACCGAGTCTGAACCGCCACTCAATTATGTCTGAAATGTTTATCATCCCCATGCCCCCTCTTTCTCCCTGCAACGCTTGAACACCCTTGATGCTCACGAACATATTGATATTAGTCTTAAATATATTCAATGATCTAAGTACGAGAAATTATTCGCATTTATTGTGATATGAAAAGTGGTGAAAGGAAGGCGTTAACTGAACATGTTTGTTCGGTGATGCGATTAATGTTAGTCTCCATGAGCTTTAATTATCCCAGTTGAGGGTTTTCATCTTTTCCTGATAAATGGTTCCCATTCTATGTGCTATCCCATAGTAGGAGTGGGAGCATCACCGACAGGACTAACAGGAAGCAGAAGTTCCAGAGAGAGAAGAAGGAGATCAGAATCTGATAACATTAGACTAGACTTTTCCAACAATGGATCAAAATAGGAGAGTCTTAGACTGGAATGTTACAACAACGTATCAGGATCTGAGAACAAAAGACAGGAATGTTAGAACAATCGATAGGAGTTTTTCCTGGTATGTTTGGTACCTTTCCACATAGTACGATGAGATGCCATTATCACGGAGAATTGCATTTGCACTTTCTATTATTCAAAACTTTTATTATCCTCTCCTGGCAATCGTTGGTGTCCCTGGTAAGTCTGAATGTTCAGTTTTTGCTACTAAAACTAAATAATGAGGATTACAGTTCTTTTCATTTTCTCTATTATTTTTGCCATTGTTATTGTTCCTGCTGACTTTCTGAAAAAAGATATCCACCCCAAAATCCATTACTAATATGCATCAGTGAACCTGTTGAACCACACTCTCCCTGTTTGATTCTGGCACTGTCCTTCGTGGTCTCTTTGTTGACCAAAGCAGCTGCAACAGCGAACTTTGATGCACATATCATTGTATTATTTGTTTACGTTTTTTGGATCATGTGGTCATTGTCTTTTGTTCCAGTCACAAACTCCATTTGCTTCCTCTGATTCCAACTCATCCCCTGCCAATATCTGACACTGAAACTGACGAATCACAACTGTGGTAATCGCTTTTCCATGATTTGATTCTTAATGCCAAACCCTGATCATTTCTAATTTTACCGACTAATATCTCCAGAACATACTTCACTGGATCATTCCACGTGCTATTTCAAATCTGAACTGTGAAATACTGCCTAAATGATGGCAATTATCTGCTCATACTCCTACCTCCATTCCTGCACACCAAAATCTCTTCCCATTTGATGACCCAATTCTGGATGGAGCTTGGGAACTGTGGTTCCTGCTTCTGGGTCTGCAACATGTACAGAAAATGGAGCAGAGGCTGCAGAGAGGACAAGCTCTGAGCTCATGGAGTGTGTGTGTGTCTGAGGAAAGGGATCTGCCATATACACACCGAGTTTCCCAAGAATAGCCATCCAAGCGACACTTAACTCAGGAACAGGGTGTGAGTGGATCCTGATTGAACAACGGACTGGTCACAGAGCGCTGTCACCTGCTTCAAAACAACCTTCAGCTTCACTCAGGGGTAGGGCAGTGCTGTCAATGGCTGGTAGGGTCACAGTTTCATTCAGCTTCCAGGATATAAAACTTTCTGGGCAGGAGTGGGTGACATATGCATTTCACAATGTGGTAACACTGAATATATGATGGTTGAGGGGAATATGTTGTTTTCTCCCTCAGTCGGGAGCTGCCGGTTGAATCCTTGTTTTCTCAGTGTGTTGTGGTTCCCAATGGTGCACATGGCTATACCAGGTCCCTATATCAATGGGGAGAGGTCAGGGAATTGGGGGAAATCTCTCGCAAATAATTTTGCAGTGTAAAAAGGCACAGTACATAACGATTGTGAATACCTATTGTCCTGACAGCAACCACAGCCTCATCATTCAGGAGCATCTTCGGGTCTCCACGTAGCAATAAAGTATGATGTCTCGGATTGACTTCATCTCCTTGATACATGGCTAAAAATATCCTCGGCCTCACTACTCTCCACCGCCAAACAACAACATCAAGATCTTGCGTGATTCCTGAGAGCAATGGAGTTACTGGGAACATAAGGGAGCAGATCATCAGGGACATGGAGCACCGTTCCCGTTGTCTTCAACTGTCAGAGTGAATCCTCCAATACACACTTTGCCACGAAGTACATTGAATTAACGTTCTTTCTGAAAATGGTTGAAACTCATGAAACACGATATACAAAACAATTATCCATTGGTGTTATCGGTTTATGCCCATTTACAGTCTTTCTACCTTCTATTGATAATTTAATTTATTGCTTATCTTAGTATCACCTCCAAACGTAGTTACAGCCCATTTGTCCCATGTCTCCAAAGCATTGATATCGACTGTCCATAGCTGTGAACCCAGCACTGGGCACTATTTCACTCCCCTGGTTACTGCTGCCAAAATGATTATGACTAATTTATTCCAGTCTTTTCCTGCTGGTTGATAAGCAGTCCTCCTCCATTCCTGTGCAGCAGAGTCGAAAGGTAGAGTAAGAATCAGGGACATCGTTCGCGAATTCAGCCCCTGGACCCTGTTCTGTCATTTTGTACAATCATGATTGATGTCAACCCTGCCTCAATTCTACTTTCCTGCCCTTCATTCGCTGAATAATCCCTGCATCCAATGCAATCTGCTGTCATGAATCAAACAGATTTAAAACCATTTGAGAGAAGGAAGTTCTCATCACCCCGGTTTAATTCTGTCCTGTCTTGAATTAAACCTTGTTGTTTTACATTACCCCACATGTGGAAATGTTCACAATTACATTATCAATCGCCTTCAGTAGATTGCATACCTTACTGAGACCTTCTATCATTCTTCCCCTCTCCAAAGAATGTCAGACTGAACCGCTCAATCACTTTTCATAAGAATGACTCCTCATCTTTGGAAACAGTCTGATGAATCTCTTCTGAACTGCTTCAAATGAACGTTCAGTGCATCCGTCTGGCAGTCAGGGCATCGAAACCGAGCCCATTACTCCAGTTGTGACCTCACTAACGCCGTGCTTAGTAACAGCAACTCTGCCCTACTTAGGGACTCTATTCTTTTTGAAATAATCTGTGAAATATCACTTGACTTTCTCAGTATCTGGTGTAACAGCATATGATCACACTAGATTGCTCTGCACCTTAGTACTTTGAAGTTTCCTTCCATTTAAATGGTAAGTTCTCTCTATTCTGCTGAAGAAAATGAATACAATCATAACTTCACCTGCTAAATGTTGCGTAATCAACAAAGCCATCTTTTGTCCTTTATAATTTGCATTCTTTTCATGACAAGCTAATTTTCCAACTACTTTAGGGACAGCTGAAAATGTGATGATTTTGTTTCCTATCCTCACCTCCATTAAATAATTTTTGCAAACCATTCGAGCCTCTGAGCAGAAAGCTATGGCACCCCAGCCCTTGTTGATCAGAAAACGACTTCATTATTTCACCTTGTCCATTTTTTGGCTCATCAATCCTCTGTCAAAGCGAGTGAATGACTCTAAAACCCATGTGCTCTTACTTTACATCTACCGAATCCACATTATTTGTTTTGTTTGACACATCTTTAAAGAACTCGAATACAAAATTCAAAAACGATTTATCCTTCATGAAACTATGCTGATGCCGATGGATTGTATTTTGAATTACCAAATCTCGTATAGTTAATTCATTGATAATAGGATTTAAGAAATTTCCTTAAATATCAGTCGTTTGCACACTACTTTTTATTACCGAGTGAATACGATTATTCTCAGTTCTCCCCTTTTGATAACGTCTGCATACCTAGTTTATTCCCATCTAAAGGCCACAAGACTTTAAAATATCGGCTCCGTTTGCCGTTTAAGAGGCTGCAGAGGCTGCATAAACTCATTCTGGTCCTGGTTTACACACTCCATGGTCTGAATGTCTTCCTGGTGTTCCAACATTACAGACTCAGTGGCCTAAATATCCTGTTCCTGTTCCTTAGTAAGGGGTTCAAGATCATCTTGTCGTCCTCCTGTTGATAAGTAAGAAATTGCAGGGCTAATGGAATCTTCCTGGTGCTATGTAACAGTTTGAGTGGCTGAACCGTCTCCTCACATTTCTCGAAACAAAGCTCCAATCATTGAATGTTTACCTCCTGCATCCCTGAAATGTGTTTGAGAGAGTTATTGATTTCTCGTGTTCCCATAGAACAGCCACGTCCCTAAACTGCCCCCTTTTTCCCCATTACATGTCGTAATTATTTTCCTTTCTCTCCAGCTCTCGTGCAAGAGGCTCACTGGCTGAATGGCTTTCTCTGAATCCATTATACCAATCTGCAGCCACTTTGTAGCTTCTTCTCTTTCCTGTGTTACAGCTTGAGGAGGCTGAGTGAACTGATCCTGTTGCTGTGTAAAAGGTTACTGGTGCTGTTTGGTCTACTCTGGGTGCAGTGTTACAGGGCAGAAGGATAGATTGGCCTGATGTTGGTACTGGCCATAAGTGGCCAGGAGAAGCGATTACTCCTCCTGTTCCGATGTAACAGAGTCGAAGGCCTGAATATCATTCTGTTCCTGTGTAATACGCTGGAGAAAACGAATGGGTTCCTCTATTATTGGTGTAATCGACTATTCATGCTGACTCGTTCCAAAAAAAAAGTACCTTTCATTATTGGAAAATCCAATAGTCATTGGATCAACCTGATTATCCTTTCCTTATAAGGTAACGCTTTCAATTCAGGAATCATTTGATGGAACCATCTCTGAGCTGCTTCCAAAGTCACACTAACTTTTCTTCAGTGAGGAGACTAAATCTGTACATGTTACTCCAGATGTGATCTCACGAAGAACCTGGGCATCAGCAGCAATACTTGGCCAACCTGCTGTAATGTTCCCACCCTGATTAGGGCAGTCTCAGTTGTCTGGGGAAATGCACAAAATTGCTTAAAGCTCATTGCCGCTTTTACTCCACCAGCATAAAAGGAGATCTGGCGAAGATGTCACAAATTTGCTTGTGAAGATCAAATAAGATGTGCTGAGATGATCTCAACATGGAGAAAGGCATACCTAAACAACTCGTTTAAATCCCTCGAACCCATGTCGCTCGGATTACACAGAATCTTGTCAGGTGAAGCTTAGAAACAACAAAGAGAAGCAAAATAAAGTTATATGTCAAAGTCTACTGGACAGTGTAAATGTTTCGAAGAGTTCTGACGAAGGGTTACAGGACCCGATTTGTTAACTCTAAGTTCTCTTCATGGGTGCTGCAAGAACTGTGACCTTCGCCAGCATTTTTTGTTTTGGTCTCTGATTTACAGCATTCTATGTTCTTACGGATTTCATATAAATGTTGGGCATGCAATAAAATCGGAAATTGTATGAACAAGTATGCTCATCCTGCAGTGACAACTGACACATCCAAATTGCTTTTAAACTGTGCTAACCTAAGTAAATGATAAAGCTGAGAAAATAGATTTCATGAGCCTGTATGAGATCTGATGTTTTTGCAGATTGCTTGAACACTGACCTGGAGAGCAGTCTGCTTTGAAATTAATAGTTATGAGATCCGACTAACACATTGCAAACTTTACAGTAAATGACCCTTTTGGAGTTAGTGAATATAACATACTGAATTTTTCTGACGTCTAATTGCAAAACAGCTTTTCTTTTGATTTCAATTTACGGTTAATAGCTCTCGTCATGCAACCCATAAAGAGCAAGCTTGCTTCATTGAATTGGAAAAGCAAATGAAAAAAAAATTAGATTGTTAGATACACCGTAGTTGTACAATATATATTATCCCTCCAAAAATCAAACAATAAAAACAAAAGATGATTAAATGAATGTAAACAAAGAAAGTTAAAATTGCATTCGATCAAATAAAGCAGTGTTTCGTATGTTAGATCAAGTGGCAAGCCATAGATTTGGAGACATTTAGGACTCAGCAAAGAAGACCAGGAAAATGGTAAGCAAATCGAAAGGCAAGCACAAGAGAACTTAATGAAACATATAAAGACTGCCGACAAACACCTTCTAGCATTGAAATGAAAATGCAAGCAAGGTGAAAAGTTAACAGTGCATGTACGGACGGAATCATTTACTTTAAAAAACAGGAAATAATTACAGGAAAACTAAACAGTTACTTTGTGTTTTTATTTATGGCGAAACATCCAGAAAATCTCCTGGAAATACTAAGTAATAGTTTAAAAGCATTCATATCAGTCACAAAGTAATATTAAAAACCATAGTTTGAATTAACATTTCACGGGTCAAATGTACTTCAGTCCAGAATTCCGGTGGAAAAGCCAAGAGACATGTGGATTCCATTGGTGATCGTTGTGTCATTTTCCCTGCATAATCTGCAACCGCAGGATATCACTCTGGATCGCTAAAATGTTATGAGTGATTAAATCCAGCAATTGTGAAGGGGAACAAAGAAGGAGAGTGGGGAACGACAGACCAATTAACTTGATATCCGCGTAGGGAATTTGTTGGAATCTATTGCAAATACTGAGATATTGGACAACAAGAAAATAACGGCAAAATGGTAAGGAATAATTATGCAGAAAGAAAAATAGAATTGACAAACTTTTCCTAATATTGCTCTGTGATATTTCTTGGAGAAGTAAGCAATGGAGGATTAATGGAGTTGGATGTACGGGAAAATTCTTTCAGAACTCATAAGGTGAGTCAGTAAATCAAATTCGCAAAAGAAAGGTAGACGTTATGTTGACCTTCATTTAAAATGAATCAAAACACAGAAAAAAATACGGCCTGCACATATTGTATGGCGTGTTGGAGGACTGCATCTGGAGTATCTTGTGCAGTTTTGATCTGTCAATTCGAAAAAGCAGCAGAGGAAATGCAAAGGACGTTCTCCAGTTTCATCCATCAAAAGGAAAGATTATATGAGAAGCAAACTCAGCATGTGTTCTCCGCAGTTTCAAGGAATGAGAGGGGAATTCAGTGAAACTTACACAGTTCGCTCAGACGGGATTCAGGAACGCTGGACATGGAGCAGTGTTGGCAGGCAAGATACCGAAGGATACCCAATGTTCTACAAGTTTGTCAAGCAGAAAATAATAACCAGTGAACAATTTAGCCCCACGAGAAATCAGAGCAAAAATACTTGAATGCACCTTCGCATTTGCTTTCATCATAGAATTCCAACAGTGTGGCAGCAGGCCATTTGGTCCATAGACTCTGCATCGACTCTCTGAAGAGCATCCGACCAAAGAGCATCCTAACTCATCCGATTTAACTTGCATTGCCAATTGCTAATCCACATAAGCTGCACACTATGGAAATATAGCATGGATAATTCACCGCAACTACGATCTCTGGTTTGCAGCAGGGAACTGAAGCATCCGGTTGAAATCCACGGAGAAACAACTAGAATGTTTAAAGTCTTAATTCTCCCCCATTTCTGTATTTGAACCCATGTCCTTGGAGCTGTGATGCTGTGATGAGTCAACATTCCGCATCAGTTGTTACATGGGAGAAGGAGGATGTCCGCATCGAATTTGAAATTGTGCTCTGTGAAGGTCTTGAGCAGATTATTACAAGATTCCAGCAGTGATTGATAATTTTGGCAGTTTTAAAATTGGCCAAATCTTCAGGTCCGGAAGAGTTGAATCACAGGATGCTATGAGAGAGACGAAAGGCCCTGATTCAAACTTGTACGCAGAACCTGGCCACAGGAGAGGTTCCAGAATACTGGAGAAGAGCAAATGTGGTTCAACTTTACAAGGATGGCGTAAAAGAGAGACCTTGGAAGGAACGATCTATGAGTAACAGATCAGTGTTATGGAAGTTACTGCATAAAATAAGAAAAAAGAATTTCGTTCTCTATTTTCAGACGTAGAGGACAGTCAGCTTGACAGTTTCAGAGGGATGTCAAAGAAAATTAATGTTTTTTTTTTAGAAGCTTTTTTTTTCGTATTTCAGATAGGCCTTTACCAGATTGTTCAGATTGTAGTCATTTTCCCCTCGGGGACTGGACATAACTGAATAATTGTCCATATTGCCAGGCCAATGTCAGCTTTGGAGCTGAAATGGAGCAACTTCCCCAGCGACACGGCTTGTTGCGAATCAGACGTTTTCAGTCCTATTGCAAGAAAGATGTCAGGACCCATTGAATATGTCGTATCTACTGTGTTTAGCTATTTCTTCTTGTCATGGACAGTCTATCGATTTTGTTGAAGACCAGCATCTGTCATTTGGTACACGATGAGGTGAGCATTGACTCAACTCTTTTGGCTGAGGATGTTGGATGTACTATAGTTTTGACGTTTACACTGATATGCAGGGCTGTTCCATTATTTCGGATGGGACCACGTGTGGAGCCCTATTCTCCAGTGAGTTGCTTTATAGTCCACCATTTGATGTGGCAGGATTGCAGAACATCGACCTGACCTGTTGATCTTGGGATTATTGTTCGGTCTCTGTCAGATATTAGTTCTGCTGTTTGGAATGTAGGTCGTCAAATGGGGTATCCTTAGCTGTTTGTCTTCAGATTTTGAAATACACATAGTTCCAACCCTAGCATGTCCGGCCATGCTCATCACTGAACCACAGATTGACTTAATGGTAAGGGTAGACTGAGTGATTATCCCAGGCAAAATATCCCTGATTCTTGGTGAATTTAAATTGTTTCGGCTGTTGCTATCTTCCACAGCAATACACGAGTGCCCAAGTTTAAATTGGATCTGCAATCCAAGTCTGCTGCCTGTTCCCCAGTTCACCCCAACACCCTGTCTTCAGTGACCTACTCATGTTCTTGTTGTGCAAGTACTTCCAATTAATCGTCTCTTCTTTTGTGAGGGTCTCTTCATGGTCGTAGAAGTCCAAGATGTCACACTTTTCAAATAGTTCAACATATTCTTCTGAATATGTTCCCTTCCACTCATTCAGTCCTCACTGTTTGTAGTGAATGTGTTTCCCACAGATCCAACGGATTGATAATTTTCACACCGAACCACTTATTTTATTTTAACTTATATTGAACATTGGTGTAGATGTTGTCATGGGTCAAATGCAATAAAGTGCGTCAAATGAAATAACTGCAACTCCTAATTGTGATTGAATCCGGATACCTACACGAGATTTTTTAAATTTGTCCTGCAATCTGATGGAGTATTTGGAGAATCTGTCATTGCGGGAAATGGCTGCAGAATACATGCTTGATGAAAACCAATGTCATAAGCGTAGCTCAGGATCGAGTGATTGGTGACAGGATTTCAAGGTTTGACTGACTATTCCTGTGACACAGTCAGGTCAACCCCGATCTTTGTGAATGGCTGAGCATGTGTAAAGTGCAGAATGGACGCCTAATGCACCTGAATTGTATGTTCTTGTGTTTTGAAAAGAAAAAGTCTATTCCCATCTTCGTGTATCACATAACGTGTTCTTCATCCTGGGAAATGTTTAAAACATTCCTTGGCACATTGTATCATCGGTATCACCCAGAATATTTGACGAAAACATTATTTGTGAATGGTCTGATGTCAGATAATTGAACAAAAGATAATGTCTCAGGGGACAAAAATCAGTTGCAGGGAGAAGGAAACACTTGTTTGGAGTCCCCTCTGGCAGTTAAAACGGTGAATACATTTTCCCTGAGTTTACGTTTCTGTACAACAATCAACCACAAAGTAAAATGTATGATTTGAATTTCCAAACTCGAGTTTGTCAGAATGCTAGTTATTTGTTTTTTTCTTAAAAGCTGCTCGTTGCCTCAAGGATTTTTTTCAGACGGGCAAAATACCAGGCTGGACTCCAATAACTCTGCTTTTGTACAGAGTTTAACGTGTATTGAGGCATTTTTGATCATTTGTGAACGGATGGCAATTCAGGCTAAAGTGGTCATGTTTCAGAAGTGTCCTGTAGAATGAAAGGGGAGTGGTGAGATCTCGAGCTGATCCGTTCAGTTCAGTCCAGAATTCGTCGTGAGTTCAACTCTCTCCCTCTCTATCTTCTGACTTCAACCTGTTAGCATGTGTTTCATTTGTACGGGGTAATAAGGGGGTTTGATAATTGGGACTGTTGTGTATCTTTGGAACAGCATAGTTAAATCTATATTGGGTAGATAGAGTTTTGTCATAATTCTTTATTCTGTTCTTTGTGTTTCATTGTCTAATTTGCGTATGTCATTTTGTTTGTTTTGGAATCTGGGAATCAACCTTGCTAATTCATTCTGGGTAATTTCCACTGAACACGTATTGAAACAAATTGTAATATTGCTGTCTAGGTTGTCTGTTTTCGAACATTTTGAGTGGTCTGGCCTAATTCGTACCAGATTGGGGGCACTTTGGGCTAATTTACGCAGCAAGTGGTATGTGCTAATGTCTTTGTTGCGGGTGTTGGCTTGGTTCTGTAGACGAAGCCTGTGATATCAATAGCTCCTTCAGTCGCCATAGAATTCTAGATATAGATTTAGTGACTTCGGAATTGTTTCAAAAAGTGAGTCTGACCCAGCTGCAGGAACTTACCGTAAAGGTTAAATGGGAAATGCATGCTTCTGTGAAGAAAAGAGAAATAATTACAACAGTAGCTCAGCATTTAAGCTTGCGGGAGAAACCATAAGAGTCTACAGCGCTGGCAAGAATTCAATTGCAAATGATCCAACTTGAGTCAAACGTGAGAGATAAGGAAAGCGTTACAGAAATGAAACAGTTATAGTTACGATGAGGAACAGAAGAGAAGGAAATCGAGAAAGCAGAGAAAGAGAAATGAGTGAGCTTTTCAAGGTCAGAAACTGAACCTTAAAAAGGAAATCCAGCTCAAAAAGGCTCCAGATAAAGGCTGAGGATCGGCTTATTGAGGAAGAGAGTCAGGATGAGCAAGCCCTTCGTAGTCAGAGGCCCAGTGAGAAACTGTTTAATAATATTCAAACTTTGCTTAAGTTTGATGAACAGAATCTGGAAGCCTAATTCACCTCATTTGCAAAGGTGGCGAAACACATGCAGTGGCAAGTGGCAAAGTGTGTTTTTTTGATCCAAACGAACGTTGTCATTCGGGTTTGTGAGGTATTCGCATCACTTTCAGAGCAGGTACCTGGGGAGTATGAGGAGGTGATAGAAAGCATTTGAAGTGCACATCAGCTTGTACCAGAAGCCGATAGACAACGTTTCAGGAAACTAAGGGGAGATCAGGGTCTAACCTATATTGAGTTTGAAAGCAACATTCACAGTAATTTCGACAGAGAAGAGCTTTAAAATTTGAGCAAACCAATGATGCCCTTGGAGAGGTAATTATTTTGGAGGATTTCTAAAATGCACTGACTGAAGCAGAACGAACACATGTGGAGAGCAGACAGTTAACGCAGTTAGAGCATAGAGTGCTGTGGTACCACAGATTGATTGGATTTTACCAATCGTTGGTGCCAAACCTTAACCATGTGTCTGCTGCACTCAACGAATTGTTAAAAAAACGCAAGGCCTTTCAGTGAACAGCGGACTGCGAAAAGGCATTTGAAAGCCGTCAAACCTGTTAGCCCCTGCCCCAGTATTAGTCATACAAAGCTCCACGAAGCCTTTCGAGGTGGCTATCGATTCCAGTTTTGTGGGTGTCTGTGTGATGCACTGCAGGAGGATGACGAGGGATTAGAAAGACCCATCCTCTATTTGTTCTCGGAAGCTGAACGCTCATCCACAGCAACATTCAAAATTGGAGAAAGAGACTTTAAACCTGGTGTTTGCATTTCAACATTTCACTGTATAAATTAACGGCAATGCATTTGAGACAATCATATACACTATCATCCCCATTGACACTTGTGGAAAAATAAACGGACACAAATGCCAGATTAGCTGCATTTTTTTGCAGCTATTCACTTTGACAATTGTGTGCATGTGAACACGTGACTGCCAATGCGTTAATCTGACCCCAATGAAATATGGAGGCGTTCAGTATAGAATGTACTGCGGCCTGATTTGAATGTGGTTGTGCATGTTTGCATGTTTAGAGTTACTATAGTGAATATGTCCGGATTTTTTCTTTGGTTGCAATGAAGCCACTCTATCGCATTGATGGTTCATTTTTAAAGATCGGAGGTGACACAAAGCTTGATTCTTTTGACGCTAAAAGCTGTTCCTTGGCTCAAGGATACTCTGCCCTTGATTTTTTTTTTCAAATGGTATAATAAACCAGCCTGGGCTCCGATGAATCTTGTTTGGTACATTTTTAAAGGATATTGATAGGGCTATCTGCTGAAATGTAAAATGAAGGAGACTTCAGGTCAAAGTGGTTGTGTTTTAGAAGTGACCTGTAAAATCAAAGGGGAGTGGTCAGCTCTCCAGCAGAGCAATTTAGTTCAATTCAGAACTGCTCGTGAGTTCGACAGTGAGCTGTGTGCAAACTCTAACGCTTTCCTAGCTTCAAACTCTAAGCATGTGTTGCATTTGTGCTGGTTATTGAGGGGGTTTAATAATTGGGACTAATGTGTATATTCGGAACAGCATGATGAAGTCCAGGTTGGATGGACTAAGTTTTGTTGGAACTCTTTATGCTGTTACTTGTGTTTCATTGTGTAATTTTGTGAATAAATTTTTGTCTGCTTTCAAACTTGTTAGTCAACCTCGCTAACTTATTCTGGGTAATTTTTAGTGTACACTCATTGAAAAAATTGAGAAGTTATAGTCTGACCTCCCTGCTTAAGAATGTTATGAGTGGCCTAGCCTCGTCCATGACAATTTGTCTTTAAGGAACTGGGACACAATGCCTCAGCACAGTAACTTTTTCACCCTCAATATTAGGAACTGGAAAGAAGTAACCCGTGTCTGCTCTCGAGTGATCAAGTGTGTGGAAATGTTCACAAAACCATCTGTACATATGGATGTGTGTCTGCATGTGCAGTTTTGAATCTACTTTGTGCTTTTCGTGACATCTTCGTAAGTAATTCAGAGTTTCCCATGTGTTATTTCAGCTCCAATTCCTTCAATTAAGTAACCCATTTGAAAATGCTAACTCTGTCTTTAAAAGCAAATTGTGAACTTTGGTCCAGGTTGATGTATAATTTGCGTGTTTTCATTCCTCGCAGTTAACGCAGTAACGATCCATGTCCTGCTTTGTAAAGATTGTGGATTGTCTCCATGTGTCAGACGCTACCTGGGGGCCATGGCAGCGGCAGATTTACTGGTCATTATCATCGACCTGATATTGAGACACATTCCCATTGTTTTTCGGGAACATTTGGAATTCCGCTATTCCATCCCCGTGTGTAATATCCACGCTGTCCTGCTTTATGCAGCCACTGACTGTTCTGTCTGGTTCACCGTCACTTTCACCTTTGATCGATTTGTGGCTATTTGTTGCCAGAAGTTGAAAAGTAAATATTGCTGTAAGAAAACGGCGGCTGTGGTTATGGGAATAGTGACTGTACTGAGTATTTTAAAGAATATTTTCTGGTATTTTATGCTCACAAGCGAGTATTACGTGGTGAACATCCCCTGGTTTTGTTATGTTACATATGATGTTTACTTGTCTCAGGCCTGGGCCATAATTGAGTTCACCCATTACGTTCTAACTCCGGCTGTCCCATTTCTCCTGATTCTGCTGCTGAATTCTTTCACTGTCAGACACATTATAGTGACCAGCAGAGCCCGCAGGAGACTTCGGGCTCCCAAAAATGGAGACACTCAGTCTGACATTGAAATACAAAATCGAAAAAAATCCATTATTTTACTGTTTATGATCTCCGCCAATTTCATCCTGTTATGGTCAATGTTGATGATGTATTCCATATGGAACCGGATGTATTTTATCGTGGATACCCCTGTATATCTAGAAATCTTTGTTCGGGAACTAGGATTCATGCTGCAGCTTCTCAGTTGCTGCACAAACACCGCGATTTATGCCGCGACTCAGACTAAGTTCAGACAGCAGCTGAAGAATGTTTTGATATATCCCTTTACCCAAATCAATCAAACAATCAAATTTTCTCCTTAATTATTACGTCCGGGATTTTCTCATTTTAATTCAGTGATTCAGCGATGAAGTCATCTGTCGCTATGATAACAGATGGGGGATAGTGATGATTTATCTAACCTTATGCAATGGGGGTTACTGGAACATGTATTAATGTTTTGCAACTTATGGCCAGTGAGAAAATGCACCATCCTACCCTCACTTTGTAAATTATAAAAACGTTCATTCAATATGACAAGGGGCAGAGTGAATCTATTGCTGTTTATGTTTGTGTTGACGATTCTGAGCAGGAGAAGGACAGACACAGCCCCAGCTGTTGCTCGGAAAACAGAGTGGGATAGTATCACAGGTTAGTGTTAGGAAAATAACGCGTGGTTGTCGCCACAGAGCATTATGATGAGAAGTGAGTGGGGGTTAGTTTATAGGCCATTTCTGGGGTAATGGCGTGGGAATAAGTTCACAGACCGTTGTCAGGTGAAAAGAGTGTTGACGGGACGGAAGGGCATTGCCAGCAGAACAGAGTTGTGATGAATAGACATGCCGTTGTTAATGGGATAGATTGGAAATCAGCTCACTGGATGTTGAAAAAGAAACATCGTAAGTATGTGCTCTCAGGCGGTTGCCAGGATGAAAAATAGTGATAGGTTCAAGTGGCGTTCTTTGGAGAAGAGAGTGGGGTTGGCTTCATGGGCCATTGCGAGGAGAACACAGTGGTGAAGGGTATACAAACAGTTTTTAGGAGAGCAGATGAGGGATGGGGGTCATACGCCAGTGCTGAGCAACAGAGTTGGAATGGATTTAAAGGCTTTTTCTTGGGTAACTGCGTGGGGATGGATTCATAGGCAATTGTTTGGGGAACAGTGTGGGAATGGAGTAAAGGCTGTTGTTAGCACGACAGAGTGTGGACGGATGGTAGGCTGTTGCTATGAGAAGTGATTCAGGATAGGTTAACGGCCCGCGTTTAGGGCAAAATAGTGGAGATGAAATCCACTAGCTGTTGGGAGGGTAACACAGTGGGTATAGAATCACACTCTGCTGCTAAAAAGACTGAGTAAGGATGGGGTCACGTGGCAGTGCTTGCAGGATAACGTCGGGATGCAGTCACATGCTGTTTCTTGGAGAAGAGAAAGGGGGTGCGTTCACAGGCTGATGCTTTGAAAACTGAAAGGAAAGGGATTGACAGTTAGGTGTTAGGAGACTAGTGTGGGGTTGAGTGAATAGGTAGGAGCGAGGAGAAACGGGTGTGGATGGTATCACCAATGTTACTACTTCTAACCGAGTCTGAATGGCACACGGGGATGCGAGGTAAAAGGAGTAAGGATGGAATCAAAGGTTATTATGGGAGAAGAGAGTGAGCATAAGGTCACAGACAAATGCTCAGTGAACAGAGTGGGAATGGGTTTACAGGCCGTTGCTAGTGGGACAGACTGCTCATGGATGACAGGCTGTTTTCCAGAATTTAGACGGGTTCAAGGGCCGTTTCAACGAGATCCGAGTGAGGATGGGTTCACGGTCACTGGTAGGAAAACAGAGTGAAGATAGATATTTCAGTCTATTGCTAGGTTAATAGAATGGGGATGGTGGTCACAGGCTATTACTCAGGGAACAGTTTTGCGATGGATTCAACGGCAGTTGCAAGCGCAACACCGTCGGAAGGGGTTCACAGACTGTTGCTCGGACAATAGAGTGCTGAGAGAATTCACAAGCAGTTGGGAAGGTGAGCAGGGAGGGAGAGCAGTCACATTCTTTTGGCGGGAGAACAGAATGGGAATGGTTTCCCACGCCATTGCGCGGAGGACACAGTGATGATGCATTCACGGGCTATTTCTTGGCGAACTGGAAGGGAAGAGGTTCACAGGCAGTTGCTGGGAGATTAGGGTGTGGGTGTATGCACAGGCCGTTGCTGGGATAACAGAATGTGGATGGTCTCACCGGCCATTGCTAATTAGAGCACAGCGAATAGGCTATTGCGTTTTCTATAGATGGGGGATGGGTTCACCGGCCATTGCTGTGAAAGTGGAGATGATCTGCACAGGATGTTGATTAGGAAATACAGATGGGGTGGAGGTCTCAATCTTGGGGAACAGAGCGGAGATTGGTTCGCAAGCATTTGCTTGGAGAAGAGAGAGTGGTTCCACAGGTCGTTTCCCATGTGAACACAGTGGGGATCGAGTCACAGTCTGTTGATTGCGAACCCAGTGGAGGGGGTTTCAAGGGTAGCTGTTAGCAGAACAGAGTGAGTAAAGGTTCA
Source organism: Chiloscyllium punctatum (assembly GCF_047496795.1). Lineage (NCBI taxonomy): Eukaryota > Metazoa > Chordata > Chondrichthyes > Orectolobiformes > Hemiscylliidae > Chiloscyllium > Chiloscyllium punctatum. The sequence goes on from NC_092773.1 coordinate 33,018,840, forward strand.
GAAGCTGCTGCTCGGAAAACAGAGTGAGAATGCGGTTAAAGGCCATTTCCAAGGGGGAAGAGTCTGTTTTGGGCATACAGCATGATACTAGCAGAAGAGAGGCAGGATGCATTCAGGTGCCCTTGCCCGGAAAACAGAGTTGGCATAGATTAGTAGGTTGTTGTGAGGAGAAAACCTTGCGAAGAATTTACAGGGTATTGGTCGGAGAACAGAGACTGGATGGGAATAAGTGGACGTTGCTTTGGGAACAGAGAGGGGAGGGGATCACAGACCATTTTTATAGAAACAGTGTAAGGAGTGATCGCATGAAAACAGATTGCAGATGATTTTCCAGGCTGCTTCTTGGAGAAAAGAGTTTCGATGGGCTTCCCGGCCATTGCTGGTGAACAGATTAGGGATGCGTTGATGGGCGCTTGCTAATAAAACAGATTGAGGTTGGTCTCATGGGCTGTTGTTAGCAGAACAGCGCAGCTATGAGTTCACAGGCGATTTTTCAGAATACATCAGTGGAGCTGAGTGCAGAGGACATAACTAAGCGAGCAGAATGGGGATATAGTCACAGGCAATTGCCAGAGGAAAGAGTGGGGATAGTGTCATAGCCAGTTGCTCGGAGCACAGAGTGGTGATGGACGACATGAATAGATTGGGCATGAGTTCACAATCTGTTTCAAGGGAAGAAGTGCAGTTCTGTATCCACAGGCTGTTGCCACAAAAATAAACAATACGAATATGCTCACAGGACGTTTCTAGGTGTTAGTGAGGTCTGCAGATGCGGGAGATCAGAGCTGAAAGTGTGTTTCTGGAAAACCAAAGCAGGTCAGCCAGCTTCCGAGGAGCTGGAAAATCGACATTTCGGGGCTGAACACTTCATCAGGAATGTCACATGGGGAATAGACCGGGGTTGACTTAATCGGAGGTTGTTAGGAGAACCGAGTGTGGTTGGCTTCACAGGCTGTTCCTCTGGGAACGGAGTGTGGATGGGTTGACGGCCAGTTTTTAGGAGAATCGTGTGCGGATGGGGACACAGACTACTCCTAGAGGCACAGAGCGGGTAATTTCACAGGCCAATTCCGAGGGGAACAGAATAGGAATGGTTTCACAGGCCATTCCGACGGGAATGGTGTGGGGATTGGGTCACAGTCAGTTCATCGGGGAAAAGAGTGAGGATAGGTTTAAAGCGAGTTTCCACAGAAAAGATTGGTGATGTGTTCACATTGGGTACTGTTTGGAGAAAAGAGTGCAGATGCCTTTACAGACAATTCCAAGGTGAAAAGAGTGTGGATGGGTTCACAGGGAGTTTTTCGGGGAACAGAGTGGGGATGGGGTCACAGACTCTTGCGAGGCAAACAGAGTGGGAATGGGTTCAAAGGCCATTGCAAGAAGGGCAGTGAGCGGATGTATCATAAGTTGTAGCGAGAGTGGGGAGGCGTTAATATACCGACTGGCGATAGGCTCCCGGTCCATTGGTAGGAAAAAAAAGAGCAGCGATGGACATTTCAAGCTCTGGCTAAGGAACAGAGCAGGGGATAGGGTCAGAAGATGTTAATAATTCGAAAAGAGTGTGGAAGCATCTCAGGCCATTACGAGGAGAACAGAAAGGGGATGGGTTCGCAGGCAGTTGCAGGAGTAACAGAGTGTGGATCAGTTCAAAGACATTGCAAGGGGAGCGGGGTGGAATAGTTTCACAGAGTGTAGGTGGAAGAATGAGCGTGAATGGAGTCACAGGCTGTTCCTCAGGCAGCAGAGTGGGGATGGGTTCCCAGGCGTTTGCGAGGAGAGCAGCGCTGGGATGGTTAATCGAGCAGTTGCCATAGGAAATAAGAGGGATATGTTCACAGGCTACTGTTAGGCGAACAGTGAGGAGATGGGTTCACAGGCAGTTGTTAGGAGATCAGACTATGAATGGATTACAAACTGCTGCCAGATTGTGGACTATATCATAGACCAGTTCTCGGAGTACCATATGGGGACAGGTTCACAAGCCAAAGGCATCGAAACAGAATCGAGAATTGAATTTTCAGGCTATTACTACGATAAGGGAGTGGGGTTGGGTTCACAGGCTGTTGCTCGAGTAACAGGGTTTTGACTGGTGCTAACAGAACCCAGGGGGAAGTGGTTCACAGGCAGTTCATACAAGAGTGGGGAGGGCCGTCAAAGGCCGTTGCTATGGAAAGAGTTGCGAATTGATTCCGAGGGCCGTCTCGGGGAAATGAGTTCAGAAAGGTTCACAAGTTGCAGCTCAGAGTGGCATGGTGGCACAGTGCTTAGCACTGCTGCCTCACAGCGCCGGAGACTGGGTATGGGTGGGTGGCGCCTCGGCGGGTCGGTGTGGACTTGTTGGGCCGAAGGGCCTGTTTCCACACTATAATGTAATCTAATCTAATCTAAAAGAGAAATATTCCGGATGTGCTCAAAGTTAGTTGCTACTTCGAACAGAGTGGGGATGGTTTCCAGGCCGTTTCTAGGAGAGTGGATTGCAATGGGTTTCCAGGAATTATCTGGAAGAACAGGTTGAGAATGCGGTCACAGACCCATCCTCGGAAAACAGTGGGAATGGTTTCAAAGACTGTTGCTAGGAAAACAGAGTCAGGCGAGTTCACAGGTAATTGCTAGTCTAACAGATTGCGATCAGTTCAGCGGCCATTGGAGGGAAAACCGATTGGCGATGACCATCACAGGTTGTCGCTCGCGAAACAAGTGGGGATGTGGTCACTAACTGATGTGGGGATAACAGAGTGGGGATTGAATCAAAGGCATTTGCTTGGTCAGCACACTTGGGATGGGTTCACAAACAGTTGTGATAAGAAAAGAGTGGAGATGGCATCACAATCCTTTGTGACGAGGGATTCACAGGCTCAGAGAACAGAGTGGGAATGTTTTCACAAAATATTGTGAACAAAATAAAGTGTTCACAGGCTGTTCCTTAGCGAAAAGATTGGGGAAGGGTTCAAAGGCAATTGGTAGAAGAAAATAACAGGAATGGAATCAAAGGTGGTTGTGAGGGCAACACTCTGGGGAAGGGTTCACTGGCCGATGCTGGGGACAAGGTGGATATTGCTTCAAAAGTCGTTGCTATAGAAACAGATCAGAGATGGTAACCAAGCGAGAGGCACAGAGATGGGATGTGTTCGCAATCTGTCGCTCGGAGGACAGAGTAGTTATGGGTTCAGAGGCCGTTGCTCAGGAAACAGAATGATGTCATGGTCAAACGCGGTTGCTCAGGAACGAGAGTCTGGTTGGACTTTGCAGACTGTTTCGAGGGAAGTAGAGCAGGGATGGGGCTACAGGCTGTTGCGATTTTAACAGAATGTGGAGTCTTCACAAGCAGTTGCGCGGAGAACATGGTGTGAACGTGGCCAAAGTCAGTTCTGAGGAGTGCAGATAAGATCACCAGGCATTGCTAGGGGAACAGCGTGGTGTTGGTATCAAAGGACGTTGCCATAGAAACTAGATGGCGATCGTTACACAGGCTGTTTTTAGAAACACAGATTTGGGATCGGCTCACAGGCGGTTATTAGCTAAACAGTGCGGGACGGATTACCAGGCGTTGCCTGAGCCATGATGGATTCACAGGCCATTGCTAGAAAAAACAGGATGTGATGCATTGACAACCTGTTGTTCGCGAAACAGAGTGGGGAAGAGGTCACAGGCCTTTGTCAGGGCAACAGATCTTGGATGTTGCGCCATGGTGTTGTAAGAGCATCAGAGCGGAGATTGGTTCACAGAACGTTCTCGGGCATCAGAGTGGATATGATTTCAAATATCGTTACATGGACACAGGGTGGTAATTTTGAAGGTTTTAAGTGACACTGTACCTTTAATAAAGTTGGAAGCCAGCAAGGGAACAGTGTGCTTCAGCATTTACTCTGCAATTTTTGGTTCAGAACAGCTCGCGCTGGCTGGGTTGCCTGGATAAAAGAACACATTCAAATTCGACCAATCAGTTTAAATTAATGCCAAATTCCAATCAAGTTTTTGGTTAGTATATTGACAATATTAAGAAGCAATGGAACAAGTCGATGCATTGGAGTTTGACGGAGGAAAATTGAACAGCTGGGAAGGACTACCAAGCAACTAGCATGTACAGATTGCCCGAAATACATCTCTCTTCGAAGCACCATTATCTATCAATAATATGTGCATCAGAAACCACTAAGCAGAAGAAAATCTACAGAAGAAAGTAGAAAAGGAAGTTTCGACAGCTGGCTGATTCTGAAATGTGAACATTTTGGCAAATCTTACTGGGGGGAGTATCGGAATAATATTATTGAAGGGAAAGGAAAAAGATCGTTCTGAGGGATGAGTTGCAAATGCTTTTTTGTTAATTATTCTCTGTTGTACTTTAACAAGTGAAGTTGCTAATTTTAACTTTAAATAGTTATTGGCCTCTTGAAGTTTTACAGATTACTCTATTGGATCAATCATTTGTGTGACGCTGTTTGGAATGAGCAGGGTTGCGGTTGGGGGTTACCATGTGTCGTAACACTTTGGGGGTTCGACGTCGGGTTTTGAATATTTTAGGTTTAGATTCGTTTTGATTTTCACTGGTTTGGACAATTTCAATAGATTTCGGGGAAATCACATAAAGGCTGGAGGTGTCATTGATAGTATAGAGGGCAATTTCAGGCTGCAGCGCGACATAGACAGGATGCAGAGCTGGCTTGAGAAATGGCAGATGGAGTTCAACCTGGTTAAATGCGAGATGATGCATTTTGGAAGGTCGAACTTGAATGCTGAATATAGGATTAAAGACAGGATTCTTGGCAGTGTGGTAGAACAGAGCGATCTCTGTTGGAAGTACATTGATCCCTCAAAGTTGCCACCCACGTGGATAGGTTGGTGAAGAAAGCATATGCTGTTTTGGGTTTTATTCACAGGAGATCAATTTTAAGAGCTGCGGGGTTTCGCTGCAGCTCTTCAAGTCCCTCCTGAGACGACACTTGTAATATTGTGTCACTTTCTGGTCGTCCTACGATAGGAAAAGTACAGAGCCTTTGGAAAAGGTGCAAAGAAGGTCTACCAGAATGCTGCCTGGACTGGAGTGCTTGCCTTATGGTGAATAGAGGCGATTTGATCGAGGTGTGTAAAGTAATGAGTGTAATAGATGGAGGCAATAGCCAGAGACTTTTCCCCAGGGCAGGATGGACTCCTACGAGAAGTAACAATTTGAAGATATTAGGTCGAAGGTATAAAGGAGACGTCAGAAGTAGTTTCTTTAGGCAGAGAGTTGTGAAGGCATGGAATGCGTTGCCAGCTGAGGTGCTGGAAGAAGAGTCTTTGAGAACATTGAAGCCAATTGCTGACATCCACATGGACAGCAGCGAGTTGAGAGGTGCCATATAAGTTACCATATTTTACAGTAAGATTAAATGTCGGCAAAACATCGTGGGTCAAACGGCCTGTTGTGTGCTGTATGTTTCGATGTTCTATATTCCATCAACCGAAAAACCCCAGCGGATATAAACACTTGCATATACAAGATCCTTATATAAAGCCTAAATGAGACAATGTTTGAATTTTGGTGATTTGCTATTGATGCAAACTGAGAAACATGACTCTGAAACTTGCTGAAGAGATTCCAGGATTGGAAGATGATTCTCTAATTTGCCAAGGAAGCTGAGGATGACAGAAAAAGGGCCATACTTCTAGAAGCAGGAAAGAAAAAAACGATTTGGGTTTAACCACGGACAAAATTAAAGATGAAATTATAAAGTAGTTGTTCAAACAATTTGGTGTGTCAGAGAAACAGGCAAGTGCAGGAGAGGAAGAAAATGTCAAGTTGCATTTGAAGCAAATGCAGTTACAAGATAAACAACCGGAAAGAGAAATAAGGGAAAAAGAGTGACGTTTAAGGTTCTTTTCTGAGCAAAGAACAAAAGAGAGCGAATAAAGGGAGAGAGAAAACGTGAGACAATTTGAATTGCAGAACTTGTAACTTCGTTAGTCCCCACGCCTAACCCCGTCCCCACTCCCAGTTCCAGCCCTACACCAGGTCCTAGCTCCCAGCCCTGGAGTGATTTTCACCATCCCTCCAGACCTCCCCCTCTCGGAGGATGAAAGATCGGTCCTCAGCAGAGGCCTCACCTTCAGCCCCAACACTCCCGGATTAACGAGTTAAACACGCGATGAGACATCGAACAATTCTTCCACCGCCTTCACCTCCACGCCTACATCCCCAACCAGGATTCTCGCCCACCTTTTGATGAACCATTCACCTGGACACTCCGTGCTGGCCTCTTACTAGCCCTCAATCACTTCATAGTCAACTGCTGCCGCAACATTGAGCGCTGCAAACTGTCCACCCCTCTGACCCACACCAAACTCTCACCATCGGAATGTGCAGCCCTCCAAGCCCAACCTCACTATCAAACCGGCAGATAAGGGAGGCGCGGAGGTAGTTTGGCGCAGCGATCTTTTCACCTCTATGGCTAAATGCCAGCTCACGGACACCACCTCCTACTGCCTCCTTGACCAGGACTCCACCTCCCACCACCAAACCATCATCTCCCAGACCATCCATAGCCTCATCACCTGTAGGGATCTCCCATCCACCGCCTCCAACTTCACAGTCCCAAAACTCGGCACAGCCCATTTCTATCTCCTGCTCAAAATCCACAAACCTGACTGCTCTGGCCGATCCATTGTCTAGGCCTGCTCCTGCCCAATCGAACTCATCTCTGCCTGACTGACAGAGTCCTGTCCCCCTTAATCGAAGAACTCCCCATCTAGGTTCTGGACTCTGCCCAGGCTCTCCACCTCCGCCATGATTTTAGCTTCCCCGGCCCCCAACGCCTTATCTTTTCCATGGACATCCAGTCACTATACACATCTATCCCCCATCACGAAGGCCTCAAAACCCTCTGCTTTTTCCTTTCCCGCAGAATCAACCAGTACCTTTTCACTGACACCCTCCTTCGACTGACTGAACTGGCCCTCACTCTGAACAACTTCTCTTTCGAATCCTCCCAATTCTCCTAAACCAAAGGGGTAGCCATGGGCACCCGCCTGGACCCCAGCTATGCCTGGCCCTTCGTCGGATATGTGGAACTGTCTATCTTCCACAGCTACACTGGCACCACCCCCAGCCTTTTCCTCCGTTATATTGATGATTGTATTGGCGCTACCTCGTGCTCCCACGAAGAGGGAGCATTTTACGAACACCTTCCACCCCGACCGCAAATTTACTTGCACATTCTCAGACTCCTCTCTCCCCTTCTTAGACTTCTCCACTTCTACCTCGGCCGACCGACTCACCACGGACATTTACTATAAACCGACCAACTCCCACAGCGCCCTCGATTATACCTCCTCCCACCCTGCCCCCGTTAAAACGCATACCCATATTCCCAAGTCCTTCGCCTCCACCGCATCTGCTCCCAGGAGGACTAATTCCAATACCGAACAACCCAGATGACCTCCTTCTTCCAAGACTGCAACTTCCCCTCAGACGTGGTTGACGATGCTCTCCACTGCATATCCTCCACTTCCCATTCCTCCAGCCTTGAACCCCGCCCCTCCAATCGCCACCAGGACAGAACACCACTGGTCCTCACCAACAACCCCACCAACCTCCAGACACATCGTGTCAGCCTCCGGAAGCATAACGCATTCATGCAACGAACCAAACTGCACGTGTTAATTCAACGAGTAGAACTTCTCTCATTTATTCAAGGAAACAAAATGCAGACATTCATTCAATGTGTTAATGAAATGAGTAGATGTTCTCCAATGTATTCAATGTTTCATTCAATGAAACAAACTGCACGCATTCACTCAATGAATCACACGACACGTGTTAACCCAAGGAGTAGAGCTTCTCACATTCATTCAATGTGTTAAGCTTAATTCATTCACACAATGTAAAAAATCTGCTCGTGTTAATCTAATGAGTACAACTTCTCTCATCCATTCAGTTCCAGGAGTTTAACGTATTGATTCAATGCAACAAACTGCACCGATCCATTCAATGAAACAAAGTTAATTCAAAGAGTCGAGCTTCTGCCATGAATTCAATGCATCTTCTGTAATGCTTCCATTCAATCAAACAAATTGCATTCCTTCAATCATTGATACAAACTTCAATCATTGACTCAATGAAGCAAACGGTATGATTTGATTTAAAGAAATAAACTTAACTCATTTATTGAGTGAATCTAATGCGATAAAATCGAGGCACTGAATGAATGAAAGTACTGACGTATAGTCTCTTTCGTTGAATTAATGAGTCCAGTTTGATTCACTCAATAAATGAGTTAAGTTTGTTCCGTTGAATTAATGATTTTAGTTTGATGCAATAGTTGACTGAATGCAGTTTGTTTCATGGAATGAATGTGTTAAGCTTCACACATTGATTGAATGAGAGAAACTCTACTCATTGGGTTTACGCGTGCAGTTTCATTGAATGCACGTGTGTTGTTGATTTTATTGAATCAATAAGTTGATCTCGTGGCATGTATGAGAGAAGCTTGAGTCATTGATTAACACGTGCAGTTTGTTTTATTGAGTGAATGCATGAAGCTTGGTATATTGAATGAATGGCAGAAGCTCTACTCGTTCAATTAACACGTAAAGTGTGTTTCATTGAATGAATGAGTACAGCTTGATTCATGACATAAATGCGTTAAGTTTGTTGCATTGAATCAATCAATAACGTTTGCTTCATTGAATCAAATGATTGAAGTTTGTATCAATGATTCAATTAATGTGTTTTTTTTGATTGAATGAAATCGTTACAGTAGTGGTATTTATTGCATGAGAGAAGCTCTATACATTGAATTAACCCATGCTGTCTGTTTCATTAATGAATGAATGCAATTTGTTTCATTGAATGAATGAGTTAAGCTTGAAATATTGAAAGAACGAGAGAAGCTCCTACGAACTTAATAACACGTGAAGGTTTTTTCATTGAAAGAATGCGTGAACTTTGTTTCTTTAAATGAACGAGTGCAGTCTGACTCATTGAATGAACGAATGCAGTTGTATTTATTAAATAAATGATTGAAGCTGGAAACATTGAATGCATTAATTGGATGAAAGTGTTAAGCTCGAGATTTTGACTTCACGAGATAAGCTCTATCCATTAAATTAACACGTACAGTTTGTTGCAGAGAGTTCAGGTTGATTCAATAAATGTATGCAGACTGTTTAAGTAAAATCACGAGTGCGCTTTGATCCGTTAAATATTTGATTTATGTTTACTTCATTGAAACAATAAAATGACGTTTGATTCATTGAATGTGTCTTTGAAGTAGGTTTCATTGAATGAAAAAATGCACTTTGATTCTTTGAAATAATAAGTTAAGCTTGATGCATTGAATGAATAAGAGAAAATTTACTCATTGAATTAATCCACGCCGATTGTTTCTTTGAATTCAATGTCTCCAAGTTAACGCATTCAATCAATGGAACAAACTGCATTCATTCATTGAATCAAGCTTCAATCGTACATTCAATTAATCAATTCATTGATTCACTGAAACAAACTTAATACAAGATTTAATTAATCCAGCAGCAATCGTCCATTCAATGATTCAAACTGCACTCAGTCATTCAATAAAACAAACTGCGCGTGTTATGTCAATGAGTTCATCTTCTCTAATTCATGCAATTCTTCGAGCTTAACTCATTCATTCAAAGAATCACAATGAGTTCACTCATTCAATGAATTCAAATTGAATCGTACATTCAATGAAGCAAGCGTTTTTTTGAACCAGTGAAACAAACTTAACTCATACATTCATAAGTCAAACTGCACTCATTTATTTACTGAAAAAATGCATTCAGTCATTCACTCATGCAGTGAATCAAACTGAATTCATTCATTCAGTCAATTTATTCAATGAAACACACTTCACGTGTTAATTCAATGATTAATGGTTCTGCCATTCATTAAATCTGTCAAGCTTAACTCATTTATTCAATGAGCCGAGCTTCTCCCATACATGCAGTGCCACGAGTTCAACGCATTGATCCAATGAAACAAACTGCACACATTCACTCAATGAATCACACTACACGTGTTAATTCAATAAGTAGAGCTTCTCTCATTCATTCAATGCGTCAAGCTTAATTCATTCACACAATGAAGCAATATGCTTGTGTTAATTCAATGAATAAAACTTCTTCATCCATTCAGTTCCAGGCATTTAACGCATTGATTCAATAAAACAAACTGCACCCATTCATTCAATGAAACAAAGTTAATTCAAAGAGGAGAGTTTCTCTCATGTATTCAATGCCGCTTCTATAATGCTTCCATTCAATCAAACAAATTGCATTCCTTCAATCATTGATACAAACATCAAACTCCATGAAGCGAACGGCATTAATTGATTTAAAGATATAAACTTAACTCACTTATTTAGTGAATCCAACTGCAATTATTCTTTCAATGAAACACACTGCACGTGTAAATTGACTCTCTCATTCATTCAATACCACGAGTTAAATGCATTGTTTCGTTCAAACAATCTGCACATATTCATTTAATGAAACGGACTGGACGTGTAAATTCAAGGAGCAGAATATCTCTCATTCATTCAATGCAACGACTTTAACGCATTCATTCAATGAAAAAGACTGCAGTCAATGTTTGAAGTATATCTTCCATATACTTTTCCACAGTAAATGCTGATGCAAAAAATTCATTTCGTATCTCACCCATTTTCTCTGGTTCCAACCAAAGGCCGACTTGCTGATCTTTGAGGGGCCCTATTCTCTCCCAGTTACCATTTTGTTCTTAATATATTTGTAAATATCATTTGGATTCTCATTAATTCTATTTGGGAAAGTTATCTCATGCCCTCCTGATTTCCCACTTAAGTATAAAACTATTCCCTTTATTCTCTTCGAAGGATTGAATCAATCTATCCTGTCTATGCCAGACACATGCTTCCTTCTTTATCTTTACCAAACCCACAATTTCTTCAGTCTTCCAGCATTCCCTATACCCACCAGACTTTCTCTTCATCCTGACAGAAATGTACTTCGTCTGTATTCTTCTTATCTCATTTCTGAAGGCTTCCTATTTTCCAGCCGTCCCTTTACCAGCGAACATCTGCCTCCAATCAACTTGCGAAAGTTCTCACCTAATACCATCAAAATTGGCCTTTCTCCAATTTAGAACTTCAACTTTTAGATCTGGTCTATCCTTTTCCATCACTCTTTTATTACGAAACCAATTATGGTCGCTGGCCTCAAAGTGCTTTCCCACTTAAACGTTAGTCGCCAGCCCAGCCTTATTTCCCAATGGAAGGTCACCATGGTGTATTAAGGCTCCGGGTTGGTGCAAAATCATTTTTTATTGGCATGGATTGCACAAGGATATTATTAACCTTCGACAAACACGCCATATTTGCCAAATGTTCGGAATGGGACATTTTGGCGCTGCCTTTTTGGCGCCGATCATTTGGCCCCGTCGTTTTGGCTCTAAACTATTTTGACGCTCATTACTTTGGCTCTGAGTGTTTTTGCGCCAATTCAGAATTTAGAAAAAGTCATGAAGAGACCGTAAGAAATTCGTTTTCATTGCATTGTACGAAATAAATCTAGATCATCCTTATTCATTATTTTAACCTATTCAGTATTTTAAAAAAGAATTTCTACATTTTGCTACATTTATCTAACACATTTTATTTTATCTCTCTTGCTTAGAATGCTTTCATCCATTTCTGGTATGAGCTCTCCAAGAAAATAGAAAGAAAATTGTGTTACAGCTTTCCAATATGAAGACTGAATGGCTTAGATAACATCAAGGCAGTAGATGATTATGATCAATTGTTAAAAGAGTTAATGATTACAAAACGTGATTTGAATCCACAGCGGGTCATTACAGCTTTGACAATCCACTCTTGCTAATTGAGAAAATTACGTCGGTCATTCGTCATCCTCTCTTCTTTAAACAAACAAGACGTTGTTTTTATCTGAAATGGCGCCAAAACAGCTCAGCGCCAAAGTAATGAGCGCCAAAACGGTTTCGAGCTTAAACGGCCTGATCAAATGATCGGCGCCAAAAGGGCGGCGCCAAAACGTACCCGACCCCCAAATGGCAGGTAGATTCCAGGCGGTGATAAAACCAGGACCTATGTTACAAATTCCCGCATGTGAGGAACGTTTCACACGTGTTATGAATGATTGTGTCGGACACATGCCGAGAAATAAAAGTTGTAAATAGCTTACATTAAGCATAAAGTTTGGTTCTACCACATTTCAAGATTCAATTCCATTATGAAGATTAAGGCAAAATCAGTTGTAGAGGAGTTCGTCGCTTTCTTCACATGGTATGGCCTACCCAGAGATTTTAATTTGAATCAATGTTCTAATTTTACTGCGAGACAGTTTATGGATTTGGATTTTAAATCAAATATGCATCAGCCTGAATCTCAGAGAGTTTTAGAAAGCTGGCATCAGACATTGAAGATCATGTTGACAACGTACTGTCAGGATGACCCGAATGATGAGGATGAAGATATCCAATTCGTATTGTATCCCATTGAATCATCTCAGCTTCCTCCCTTTGAGTTAATATTCGGACACGAAGGTGAGGTTCCATGAAATTATTTAAAGAAAAAATGACAAGACCAAAGCCCAACAGCTCCGAATTAGATTATGCATCTGGTGAAATGAAGAGATTAAATCGAGTCGGTGATTTAGCATAAAATGAGTCAGTTTGCAGATAAAAACACAGATTTGGACATTGACTTGAGATAATGACGTATTCGTACTGTTGCCAGTGATATGACGCAATTTACAGCCAGGTTTAGTAGCTCCTCAAAAATTTTGAAAACTTTGAATTAGATGAACTATCTCATAAAGCTGTTGACATATTGAAACCGTATTAGGAGAGGTATATCTGAAGTTATGTTTGTGTTCGCCGAGCTGGGAATTTGTGTTGCTCACGCGAACAGAACCACAGCAACGAGCACCCGAGCTCCAAATCTTCTCACAAACTTTGAATATATCTGAAGAAACACGTGTGAGTTACTGTCCAATAGACTGAGGAACCAAATCCAGGTTTTGCCGAGTTTGATGTGACTCAAATATCTTTAAAACCAAGAAGGCTTTGAGGCGTGGGAACAGGTTCATATGCTATCTTCCTCAGGAGCAAAGAACACAGCTGGAAGTTTGTTACTGTAGTATGTGGACATATTTATGAATCAAGTGCATGGGAAAATGTGATTGTACATGAAGTAGATGTCGGGGATGCTGTTCTGATAAAACAACACCCTAATCAGCTTCACACTTCCAAAGCCAGCGAGGTCAAGAAGGTTGTGGTAGCCAAACTTAACGAAGATGGAATTGAACTGAGGCAGAACGAATGAAGTATGTGAAATAACTAAAATGTAACTCTGAAAATACAGAAAAGCCCTAGATACTTATATTTGTGTATGTGTGTGTGTAAGTGTGGTGGAGGAGTGGCTATGTGTGTCAGTGGGACAGATTGTATGTTTGTGTATGATTGTGAGTGTAAAGGGGTATAACTCTGTGAGAGGGTGCGTGTTTGAGTGTGGGAGTGTATGTGTGTGTAATGCTCAATGATATTCACCTCCAAAAGAATGTCATCGCACTTCAATGCAAGCTCTCCTGATGGACCTTGTAGCTTAAAATATAGCACACAAATGCAATCAGAGAAACACTGCAATTTTCATATCTTCCACCTCTCCGTAAAATGAGATGATAAAATAAATAATTTGAGAGACATTCAAAAGAAACAAATATATCTCTTCGTTTGAGTGTCAATCATGCAATCATGTCAATCATGTTAAAGGACTGTCCAAAATCCATCACCGTCAGTTCAGGATGGGAATCTACAAAATGTTTGAGGAATTAAGTACTTTATTGCCAAGGTTATGTTGTCGAGAGGGTTGAAGAAATATGATCGATGCATGAAATTTGAGTTGTCTATTTACCCGCCAATTTTGTTTTCGAAAGATTAGTTTGAAGCAGAAGCTTGAAATGCATAAAAGAGAAAATTAGTAATGAATATATTCAACATACTGTAACAATTCGACTCAATGGCTGGGTACACCCAGCTTTCAATGCCGTGAGACTGTCCTCTGTACTCGCTATAGAGGAAGGCGGTCCATTCACATGCTGGCTTTATCTCCGTGGTAAATGAGAGACATGCACTTTCCCAGACGGTAAGGCTGTAGAGGCAGGAGAGAGGGATTCAGGCCGTCAGCGTTTAAAAACGCTTCAGCGAATAGCGTGCACCGTGCAAAATAACAAGTGGGTAATTGTTTTGCAGTTCAGGGTTGAACAGCCGCCAGTTTGGCTTAGGTTTGGACGCATGCGCGGGCGGAACGGTGACGTCCTCGTACAGGGAGGGACCTGAGGGTGATTCATGCAGATGCTGAAAATCAGAGACTAAGACAGAAAGGGATCGAGGAGGTCAGCGGTTCTGGCAGTATAGATGGACAGAGAAACATCGTTAACAATCCAGTCCAGTGTGCCTTTTCTTCAGAATCCATTTCCTTGGTTGTTCACTGTCCTGGGTGATAGCGTTTTTAGCAGCTTAACACACAAGTGGTATTTGACACAAATACAACAGTATGCTTGAATCTCTGAATTTTACCGCAGGTGACATTTTTAATCAACCTGTTCACACGTGTCATGATACATTTGTGAAGCCGGTGGTGCTTGAAAATCCACACCTTCCTTGCCAGAGTGGAGTTAAAATGGGTCGAGAGTGTGGTGATGGAAAAGCAGAGCAGGTCATGCAGCATTGGAGGAGCAGGAGAATCGATATTTCGTGCAGCAGACCTTCATCAGGAATAAGGGCTCATGGCCGAAACGTCGATTTTCCTGCTCCTCCAATGCTGGCTGAAATTCCACGCCTTTCCAGCAACAAACTCTGGACTCTGATTTCCAAAATCTGAAACTCCACATTTTCCCCTTGGAGTACATTTGGGTCGTGGCCTTGGCCCAATCATCTTAACCTGCTTTGTTAATGACTTTCCCTTCAGAGGTGGGAATGTTGGTTGACGATTAGACAGCATTCAGTATCATTTTCAACTGCTCAGATACTGATGGCACGCATTTGCATATGTTCAGGTTCTACGTTTGGGAGCTGAGATGGACGACTTTTTCTCATTGAGAACAACTTTACAGCCGGAATCTCAACCTGCGATTAAAGAAAATCACAAATATCATATATTAATATGTAACAACACCTGGAGAGCATCCAAAATCTGCACAAGTGGCAAGTAACAGTCATATCTCATATATGCCTGACAATGACCATGTTCAATAATTACAATCTGAGTATCCCGTTTTAGTATCCAACACCAAATGTATTCTTGAATCCTCCACAAGCAGCATTCTGGGGTGTACTCTTGAATAGAAAGAGAACAGGACTTACCATCCACATGCAGTTGATACAGGATCAGGGCAGAGGCTAAACATCTGGCAGTGCTCACCTCACTTCCTGACTGCCCATTATTTATCACAGATAACTGAGTTGTGTTATGGAATACGCTTCGCTTGTCTGGTTGAATTCTACTTCAATAACTCAAGAATCTTGTCAACGTCTGGGACAAAGCATCATTTTTGTTTGTTAAACACTTCACCACCACCTTCACCTTCGATGTACAGGAGCAGCAAAGGGTATCATCTCCTGGGTAAAATCCTTCTGGAAAGGGAGCTTGTGCAGTCCAGCAATTGGCGTCGTATGTCCAACAACATTTTGACACCTCAGGACGCACAATGTCTCATAGATGTTAGAAACAACAACCTGATTTGTGTTTACTCGTGCTTTTTGCATCTATCAGTGTGATCGGATCATTTGTTTTGGAAGAGGTGCGCAATAGTGGAAATATTACTTTCCGTAATTGGATTTGTTTGTTCTTAGATTTTACCCTGTATGGACAGAGTTAATATTTCGCCGAGGAATAGATTGAAAGAATTGAAGAGTGAGTCAAATTCAGTTTGATATAAAGATCTAAGATCCAACAGAGTCACGAAATTCAGCAGGACATGAAGGCTACATATTTATCTGATATGTTTGTGGAAAAAGATATTAAACGGCAATGTGAGTGTAAAGCGCTAATACACACACACACACACACACACACACACACACACATACACACACACACACACACACACGACATTCTGAGTGTTCCAGTGGCATTGACTGCAGAAAGTATTTCACATTATCCAATGAACATTCTTTCAAACATCTGCAGAGGAGCCATACCTATGTTGTGGTTAAGGGCTGGGATTCAACAGATCATTCAACTTGGAGATATGTAAGGAGGTGGCAACATGGAAATGACCGAATTGTGGGAAGGATTACAACTGCACAGATATTCTGAGGAGAGACTGTTGACTTGCTCCATGTGTGGAAAGAGATTTACTCTGTCATTCAGCCTCGTATAGCATCTGTGGATTTAGACTGCCAAGAGTCCTTCCATCTGATTGTGGGGAAAAAATCTTTATGATTTGCACAAGTCTTAAATTCAGAGATTTGAATTCATCATCAAATTATTCAAATCGGCGACAATTCTTTCAGCTGTTCTCTGAATGGAAATGTATTCACTCGGGGATCCGGTCTACTGTCACACTAGCGTCTTCATCACTGGGAGAGAAGCTTTTCTGCTCCGTTAGGACAGGGATAACCTTCACAGTCCACCCCAATTTGACCCAGTCGCATTGAAACTGCAGAGTGAACATCTGTCTGCTCTGTGCTTGAGACGGGAATTATTAAATCAGGAAAGCTTCAGACACACACGCTTGACCACACTGGATGGAGAATATACGCGTCCACTGAGTGTTGGCAGCGATTCACTTGGTCATTTGTACTTAGTGAGCTCCAGCATATTCACATGAGTGACAAACACTTACTTTGTTCCTGTATGGAAGGGGATTCACTTGGATCTCCAATCTCAGCATATATTGCCTTGTTCATACCAGTGAGAGAAAGTAAATGCTCTGACTGTGAGAAGAGCTTCAGTAGCAACAATTCTTTGATGAAACACCAGCAAACGCATTGTGAGGAGAGGCCGTTCATTTACACTGTGTGTAGCAAGGGATTCAATAATTCATCTGCACATGTTACATGGCTGTGAGGAGGTATTGGATTCGCTCAGTTGGCTGGGTTGTTGGTTTGAAAAGTAGTGTGATGCTGACAGCATGGGTCCAGTTCCTAACACCGGGTTAAGAATGGCAAGAGCATTCTACTGACCCTCTTCACTTGCCTGAGATCTTGTAGCCCACTGGTTAAATCCCCACCAGTCACTTCCCTTTGTAATGAAGGGAGCAGCTCCTGTGGTCTGGAAAGTCGATGGTGGCACACGCATTCCAGTTAAGTTAAAAGTGATTGTGTCCGCTTTTATTGCATCCAGAATTGATTTGTGTTCATTCTGTCAATCGGCGTTTTCTTCATTGGATGTGAATAGCCTCTTTAATTGAACTATATTCTAATTGCTCAAATATCAATTACATGAAATATACAGTTTTTCCTCAATTCCTCTCCGATGAGAGGAGACTGCTGGATTTGCATTTACATTCTGCTCTTGTGCCTTTTCTTCATTGTTCAAGCTTGGTATGTATTTATAAATTTGTTTTCACACATTCAGATTACTGATTGTGTTTCACAGCAACGAAAGTCCTTGGGACGTCTAGTTACTGCTGGAGAAAATGCAGCAGCTAAATTGTGTTGATGCACAGTGGGAAGTCAGTCCCACAGTGAGAGCTGGTGAATGGTTTCTCATCAGTGTAAAGACGTTAATGGGACTTCAGTTCATGGAAACTTATAAAAGACTTCCCATACTCCAGACATTTAAACGATTTATTTTCACTTGCAACCCGTTGGTGTACCAGCAGAATGGATAACTTAAATGTATCATTTCCCAGTAATGGAACATGTAAATGGCCCCTGCCAATGTGAATTCGCTGGTGCCTCAGCATGTGTGTTAATGGAGTGAATCCTTCTCCGCATTCAGAGCGGGTGAATGGCCTTTCTCCAGTGTGAACTCGCTTGTATTGCAGTAGGTTGCTGAAATCAGTTAATTACTTCGCTCACACAACAGGCGAATGGTCTCTCCTCTGTGTGAAACTGCTAGTGTCTCAGCTGACTGCATGATCGAATGAATTCTTTCCCACATTTAGAGCAGGTGAACGGTCTCTCTCCAGTGATTTCGTAGATGAAACCTGAGATCAGATAACGCCCTGACCCCATTCCCACTGTTAGAATATTCAAATGATTTCTCATCAGTGTGAATACATTGGTGATACGTGAGTTCCGAAGGACTTATTTTAAAGCATTACCCACACTCTGGAAAATTAAACAGTCTCTCCTCAGTGTGAATGCATTGGTGTTGCAGCAGTTCGTTAACTGCGCAAATCACTTCCCGCAGTAGCTTTTACCCAGTGTGGCCGGATGAATTTCCACGGCTTTCGAATAATTGAATACTTTCCACAGTTGCCACATTTCCAAAGGTTCCCTCCAGCTTCCCTCCATTTATGTCTTGAGAGTCCAGATGATTGGCTGATGCACCCCCACCCCCCCCCCGAGACAATACACGTTTCATGTGACTCTCAATGTTGTTTACTTCTTTCATTTTCAAAGTCCGATGAGTTCCGGCTACATTAAACTGAACAACTCCATCAGATACTGATGTGAAGCTTCGGTTCAGTTTCCCAATGCAAATCTTCACCTTTAATACTTCTGAAATTAAAACAGAAATTGCTGAGGAAGAGAGAACTTGTTTAAAACACGAAAGCATTTAATTGTTATTCTTCTTTCAGATGTGGATATTCTAGACAGGATTAGCATTTATTGCTCATTCCTAATTTGACTGGGCAAGGTGATAATGTGTTGCCTTCTGGAACCTTTTTTGCCCAAGGGCTATCAGTAGACCAACATTATATGGGAGGGAAATTCAGAATTTTGATACAGTGACAGGGGAGGAATGGCAAAATATTTCCAGGTCAGACTGGAAACCGGTTTGTCAGGTTTTCTGACGTACCTGCTGCCCTTTTCCTTTGATATGGAAGTGGTTGTGTACGTGAAAAGTACTGTTCAAGGAGGCTTGGTGAGTTTCTGCATTGCATCTTGTGGATAGAACAACCTGCGTGTCTGAGTGTTTGGTGGTGGAGGAAGTCGATCTTTGTCGATGTTGTGTCAGTCATGCTTTGCTGATCAATTTGGGTGCACTGTTCTGGGTGGTGTTGAAATTTGCCTTATTGTTGGAACTGCACTGAGGAGCCGTGAAGAAGGTCCTGACGTAAATGGCTCTTCCTACTTGGATGCTGCCTTATCTTCTGTGCTTCTCCTGTGCCATGTTTTCTTAATACCGCACTTATTCAGGCAAATACGGAGTATTCCATCATGTTTCTTACTTCTGCCTTGTAAAGGAATAAACGTAAGATGGGCAAAAACCCAAAGAAGGAGAAGAACAGTTGGACATGTGAGTGGATAAGGATCTGCTCGGAGAGTGAAAATCGGTTAATGGAGACTGTTCATGACTATTCATTGGTGCTGTGTAATTATAGGCCATCTGATCGATAGTTTTCAGGGAATAAAGAATTGTATTATTTGCTGCAGTAATCCCAGACTCTGCCCTGATATTGATTGCACTAAAGGCTGATGCGATTGATTTCTCTTAGAGACTGGGACTCTTACAGAAATGGGAGAGGACTTTTGGAACTTCGAGCCAATGTCGGACATCAAACGCCTATATACTCTAATCGCACTTTCCAGTACATGCTCTGTAGCTTTTTGTGCTGTGGTGCTTCAAGTGATAATCGATTTTTTCAAATTCCACCAGCTCCAGCGAAATGCCATCACCACAGATATGTTCCTCTCACCTCCCTTCTCTGCCTTCCGCACAGAACTTTCCCTCCTAGACACACTGATGCATTCTGCCTACATTCCAAACACCACCCCACATAGCACCGTGGAATCTGCCCCTGCAATCGCTGAAGATGTGAAACATGTGTACATACAATATTAGAATTATGAGCAGGAATAAGACCTATTCGTGCCTGCTCCACCATTCATTATGTTCATGGCTGATCATTTCGTGCGCTCAGATCCATTTACCCGTCCTTTCAGTCTATCCCTTACTTCCTTTATTGTTCAAAAGTAAGTTTTTAGCCGTAAAAACGTTTACTGAAGTGGTGTAACCTACTTCGCTGGGAACAATTCCAACTTTGAAAGTGAGGACCGCAGATGTTGGCGATTCGAACTAAGGGCACGGTGCTGCAAAACGCGCAGTAGGTCAGACATCATCCCATTATCAGAAAAAATTGTCGTTTTGGGTAAGAGCCCAACAGCAGGAATCAAGGATTCCAAAGAGTAACGATTCTTTGGTTAAAAAAGTTCCTTCTCAATTCAGCGCTGAATCTGCTCCCTCTAATCTTGAGGCTATTCCCTCTTGTCCAATTTTCACCCGTTAGTGGAAAGATTCTTTCCACTTTGATCTTACCTATTCCCTTCAAAATTGTGCATATTTCTATAAGATCTCTCCTCATTCTTCTCAATTGCAATGAACATAAACCCAATTTACTCAGTCTCTCCCATAACCCGACACCCGTCAACTCCGGCATTATCCCAGTGAACAACTTCTGCGCCCCTTCCAATGCCAGTCCATTACTTCTCAAGTTAGGAGACCAAACCTGCTCACAGTGCTCTAATTATGTCACCATCAGCACCCTGTACAGCTGCAACATAACCTCTCTTCTTATAAACTCAACCCCTTTAGTAAGGAAAGACAACATTCCATTTGCCTACCTAATTACACGTGATACCTGCAGACTAAATCTTTGAGATTCATGTACAAGCACAACCAGTTCCCTCTGTACAACAGCCCTCTTCAATATTTCAATAGACAAGTAATAACCCGTTTTTCTCTAACTTCTACCAATATTGATGACATCACATTTTTCCTGCCAGACTTTTGCGCACTCAGTCAATGTATCTATATTCCTCTAAAAAGTTTCACAGTCCTCTGTGCACAGTCCTCTGCCATTCATCGTCGTGTCATGTGTAAATTTGGACGTGCTACACGTTGTCCCCAACTCTAAATTATCAAAATAAATTGTAAATAATTGCAGTCCCAAAACCCATCATTGAGGCACACCGCTACTCACTGATTTCCAGCCAGAATAGTAATCATTTATCGCCACATTTTGCTTCCTGTTACTTAACCAAACCTCTATACATGCTAGTACTCGACCACGAACACCACACATCCTTACCATATGCATAAACCTCTTGTGTGGCGCCTTATCGAAGTTTTGTTTTGGAAATCTAGATACACCACATCCTCTGAGTACCCATTGCCCATTATACTTCATAGAATACCAAAAGCATAACCTGCCCTTCATGAATCCATGCTGTGTCTGTTCAATCTCACTGGTCTATAACCCGCTGTCTTATCCGCCTTCCTATATTTAAATAGTGACGCCATATTTACTGCATTCCATTCTGCTCGAATTGCCCTAGCGTCGAGCGAATTTGAAAAATTATTGCCAGTGCACCTGTCATTTCCACCGCCAACTCTTTTAGCAACCTGGAATACCTTCCATCAGGGCCACGAGACATTCTGTCGTTCGCTGCATTACTTTTACCAACAATTGCTTTTCCCGAAGAAAGATTATTTCCAGGTCCTCACCGACCTCCGTTTATTTGTCACTTACTGGCATTTATTAGTGTCTTCATCTGGAAAGAACGATAAAAAAAATACCTGTTCGATTCCTCAGCCATTTCATCACATCCCATAACTAAATGGCAAAAGGACCAACGTTTACTTCAACGCATTCTTTTTCAGTTTTTTTTTGAAAATCTTCTGCTAAATGTTTTTCTATTCTGTGCTTGCGTTTTTTTCTCATGCTCTTTCTTACGATTATTTACAGCACTTTTTGTGGCTTACCTTTGACATTGAAAGCTTTCCAAATCTTCCAGTTTCATGGTGAATTTGACCATTTTGTATGCCTTCTCTTTCAATTTGATAGTCTCGCTTATTTCTTGAGACACACATCGCAGATGACCCCTTTTCTTAGTCATCATTTTCACTGGAATATTATTTTGCTGAGTACTTTGAAAAATTCAGTTGAAAGTTCTGCTCATCAGGTGTACTACCATAATTTTTTTTTGTTTTCAGTCTATTTTAGCCAGGCCATCCCCGTTCTATTGTAGAGCCACGATTACATGCACAGGAATCTGGCATTGGATTGTACCTTCACACTCGCCATCTGCATTCTAAATTCAACCATACTGTGATCACTCCTTCAAAGAGGATCCTTAACGATGCGGTCATTAATTGTTCCTGTCTCACGACTGAGGGCCAGATCGACAATAGCTTGAGTGCTCATCGTTTCTTTGATATACTGTTCAAGAAAACCATCACAATTAAATCCAGCAAAGTCCTCCTCAAAGCAACACTGACTGAGCGAGTTCAACCAATCTACATGTCGATTAAAATCCCCAATGATAATCGCCGGTCCATTTTCAATGGCATGACTTATTTCTTTGTTTATTGACCTCCCCAATGTAATCGTTTATTTGGTGGTCTACAGACTGCACCTAGTAGTCAAGATTTCTTCTTAGAATTTCTAATTTCCAACAAAATGGAATGAAAGTCATTCTCGATCGAACTCATACCATCTCACAGTACCGCTTTGAAGACATCCTTGAATATCAGACTCGACTGATCGTCCTTACGAATAGTCTGAAAGTCCTGGATATTTAACTCCCAGTCATGACCATCTTGTAACCATGTCTCCGTAATGGCTAATGAAGCATATTCATTCGTGATGATTTGTGCCTTTAAATCTTCATCCTTGTACCAATTGCTCCGATCATTTTGGTAATGTCTTCATGATAGCTTTTTTATCCTCATGATGACCAACGTCTCTCATAATAACTCCTGAATGATCCTTCCTTTTTGCATCTTGTTTCTGCTAACCTGTCCTTTTACATCCTCCCTCCTCAGTATCCAAGGGCCCAACCACACCTTCAAGGTGATGCTCGATTTTGGAGGCTAATAGTGAGGCTGTGCCGACTTGCACTCGTTTTACTTGCCATTGGAAATTTCCCTTCTGAATCTTTGTTATTTATTCCCTTCATAATTTAATGTGTTTCTTTGGCAACTCGCTATCCCCCATTCTTCGGAATTGCAATCAAGATAATCTGAGTTCACTTCATCTCTCCTCAAAGGCCAATCCCCTCAACTCCGGAACCAACTTAGGGAACCTCCTATCCACACTCGTCGAGTGCCACGATATCCTTCCTCAACTAAAGAGACCAAACTTCCACCCAATATGCCAGGGTGGCCTCACCAGCACCCTGTACAGCTGCAGCATAACCTGCCTGCATTTATTGTGGTGGAAGATCCAGAATATCTCCGAGAAACGCGAAGTCGCCATGAGACTGTCGTAAATGAAGAGGAAATCTATTAATATCAGTAACAACGTAGCACTTTAAAAAGGAGCTGCACCGGGCATTGATCGGTCTGAAGGGCCAGATATACCTGGCACCACAGCGTCATATAACACGAACTGGCCCCAGCTGGTCGATGTTGAACGAAATGTTCATCCATGTTAACCAGTTTTACCTGCATTTGGCCCATATTGTTATTGAATATACCCACATCGACTGCAACCGCTAGAAGTTCCTTCTGTATGCGTATCATGGTCTGTGCGAAAACCTTGCATCTCAGATTCCCTTTTATTCTTTTCCCTCTTATATGAAACTGCCCCCTCCTGTCCTCGATTCCCCATACCTGGGAAGAAGTGGGTGAAGTCACCTTATCCACATCTCTCATAATTTTATACATTTGTATAAGATTTCCACCTCGCTCTTCTACACTGTCAAGAGCTTTTCCTATCGCTCCCTGCGACGCACACCATTGGTTTCTGTCAACATCCTTGTGATTTTCTTTTGCACTCTTTCCAATTTAGTAAGATCCTTCATCTAATAAGGTCCCAAAACAGCAAATAATACCTCAAGGGCGGCAATAGCAACATCGTGTACAACTGCAATATAACTTTCCAGTTTAATACTCAATGCCCTGAATGAGGAGGACCAGCCTGCCAAAAGCCTTTCTTCACTCCCCTGTGTAGTCGTGATTCCCATTTCAGTGAACCGTTCAATCTTACACCAAAGTCCCTCTGTTCTCCTTCAGTCCTTCAGGCGCTACCATTCACCAGGAAATTCCTGCCTTGATTTGACTTTCCTAAATCACACAGCTTCAGGCTTCGCTAAGCTCAACTTCATTGCCAATTTTTTTTGGCCATTTCTGCAGGTGGTCGAGGTCTCATCGCATTTTCTGATAAACTTCCTCATTATACACAGCACCACCTATTTTAATGTCATCTCCAGAACCATGAATCATGCCTTGTGCTGTTGCACTGAGATTATTGATTCAGATAAGCAACAGCAATGGACCCAGATCACACCGAGCGACACCAGCATTCACAGGCTTCCACACCAACAAGCATATACTCTGCTTTCTACCATCAAGCCAATTGTGTATCTAATTTGCCACTCCCTCTGGATTCCAGAGTAACTTATTATGTAAACCTTCTCTTGGGCCTCACTGAAATTCATGTATACTGTGCCTACCCTCATCAAGCTTCCTGGTCATTTCATGAAAGAACTCTAACAAAGTTGTGAGACATGTTTTTACACGCACAAAACAATGCTGATTACTCCGAAACAAACCCTGTCTTTTGAAATGTGTCTACATCCTATCTTTAAAAATCTTCTCAAGTAACCTGTGTCCGACAGATGTTAGGCTCACTAACCCAAAGTCCCCAGGCTTTTTTTCACAGCTTATCTTGAACTTTATTCCCAGAAGTTTGGAAAAAGTAGCAATTAACATTTTGATAATATTGGTGATCAAGATGCTATTTTCCAATGCAATCTTCAAGGCAGGAAGTCATTTTGATAACAGGAATGTTGCTAACGCAATCCGAACTTTAAATGAAGGCAGAGGAGAACGTGTGGCAAAGTACAAATCAGTTCAGCTTGTCATCATCTGTGGGGAGTCTTTTGGAGTCTTGTCGAAAGAACGTAATATTTGATCTTTCGGAATTAACAGCAAAATTGCAAGACATAAAAATTGAATTATGGGATGGAAATCAGAACTACCATTTCTTATGTAACTGTTTGAAGGTATTTCTTGTAGCCAGATTGAAATGAGACTGGAAAGGCAGGAGGCTGGAATAATACAGCAAGCCAGGCTGCCTGAGGAGGTGAGGAAAACGATGTTTCATGTGTAATACAATCACAGGTGTGGGGGTGGGTTTAGTTGGGAGCTCCAGATGCAGGGTGAGTCGGAGCATAGTGCGGAAGCGCACTTAGGTGGAGGGTACGACCTTGAAGGTCATGGGGAGGAACGAATCCGTTTGGTGGCAGGGAGCACGGGAAGGCGTTGGGAGGGGCTGACAAGATATTTCGGAAAGGGGAGGGACATTCTTTGAAATTGGACAACTCAATATTGTGTCCTATGGGCTGTACATTGCCGCGGAGGAAGATGAGGCATTGTTTTTCCAATAATTGAGAAGCAGTAAATGTGGAACAGTTGAATACTCAGATGGATTTTTCAGGAACTCACACAGTGAGTTAGTGAATAAAATTAAAACAAAGGTTATTCAGAAGATCATACATAAATAGAAAAGTAAAAGTTAGTTTTCCCTAATTTGGACAGAATTGGAATGTGGAGAGCATGGAGGTTTGGTGAGACTGTAGTAGGAATATTGCGGACAGTTGAGATGTAACCTGAGAAAAAAAGTATAACGACCACAGAAAGAGCTTGATGGGAATTTTCCAGATTAATCTCTCATGAAAGCAACGTTTTCTGATGAAGAAACTCGAATTGTGATCTGTAGTGTTTCAAAGTATGATTGAAAGCGCCCATTTATTAAAGTTATAAACTTATTTCAAAATATAGCAATGAAATCGAGAAAATACACCCAGGAGACAGACCAACGAGGGGCACAGAAAGCGCAACAGTCAGGTTAAGTCATGATCCCACATTTTTCTACATGTTCGTCAAGCTGAACATGATGACCAGGGAAGAGTGAGGGCAAGATAGTGAAGTGGCAGTCATCCTGTGAAGCTGAAGAACATTTATCGATTGTTACATATATGCCTGCTTCACATTTCCTTTCTTGGTTGCATTGATTTTTCAGTGGTAGAATTCTCACCTGCCATGTGCGATGCTCAATTTCTTTTCCTGGTCAATGCATTGCTTACTTCAATCTTTTGGGCAGCACACGGCTCAGAGGTGAGCACAACTGTCTCACAGCACCAGTGACTTGGATTTGATTCCAGCCTCAGGCGACTGTCTGTGCGGAGTTTGCACATTCACTCTGAGTGATTTCCTCTGTATGGTCTGGTTTCCCTGCACATGCTGGTTCAGGGAATTGACCATCCTAAATTGCCCATTGTCTTCAAGGAGTTGTACAATAGCTCTTTAGTCAATGGAAATGAAGCACAATAGTGATGCCGTGTGGGTTGATGTGGACTTATTAGGCCAAATAGTCTGTTTCCACACGATTGGGTTTCTTTGCTTCTATGAATGAGGATGCCGATAAAGAATACCAGAAGATGGTCTGTTAACAGCTTGAGCAGAATGATAGAAGATGCGGGCACGAATTGATTGCTTGGGCGAACATAAAATTAGACAATCTCCAAGCGCAGTTGAGTTTTATCTCAATAGTGGTGGGGAGTCAAAGCAGGAAAGGTCCTGACCCAAATTTTATTTTCTTGGAATATAGCTACATGGGAGGTGCTACAGAACTGGAGACTAGCTCATGTGGTTCCATTTTACAGGAAGGGTGGTGCAAACAAACTCTGAAAATGTATACGTTAGTATCAGAACAGTTGTATGGAAACTGATGGCGAAAATATGACGCATGAATATAGCGTTGAAAAAATGTGTTGCGTTGTGCCCACCCTGACCATGATTCTCGTGATGCTATATACATACAACAACCCCATCAGCCTTCTCATCTCCCAAGCAAACGATTCCGAGCAATCCTATGTCTCTTAATTACTAACATGCTTCTTTTCAAAGAACATCATGATGAATTTCCATTGCACATTCTTCAGCGCGATTCCCTCCCTCTTGTAATGTGGCGACATATTGGCCTAACCAAAGACTTAGACAGTTCTTACAATCTTTGCCTCGACTCATAAACGTATGTCTATGTCTATGGTCCCCTACAGTAGTACACTGGAAAAGCACAGCAGGTCAGGCAACATCCAAGGATTCGACATTTCAGGCATAAGCCTTTCTTCAGGAATGAGGAAGGTGTGCCAAGCAGGTTAAGATAAAAGGTAAGGAGGAAGCACTTGGTGGAGGGACGTTGGGAATGCGATACGTGCAAGGAGGTTAAGGTGAGGATGATAGGCCGGAAAGAGGGTGGGGGCGGAGTGGTCAGGAAGAAGATTGCAAGTCAAGAAGACGGTGCTGAGTCTGAAGGTTGGGACTTAGATAATGTGGAGGGAAGGAAAATGAGGAAGCTGGAGAAATCTGCATTCATCCCTTGTAGTTGGAGGGTTCCTCGGTGGAAGATGAGGCGCTCTTCCTCCAGGCGTTGTGTTGCCATTGTCTGGCGATGGAGCAGGCCAAGGTTCTGCATGTCCTTGGCGGATTGGGAGGGGGAGTTGTAGTTTTCCGCCATGGGGCGGTTCGGTTGGTTGGTGCGGATGTCCCAGAGGTGTTCTCTGAAACATTCTGCAAGTAGTCGGCCTGTCTCCGCGATGTAGAGGAGGCCCCATCGGGTGCAGCGGATGCAGTAAATGATGTGTGTGGAGGTGCAGGTGATATTGCGATGGATATGGAAGGATCACTTGGGTCCTTGTAGGGAAGTGAGGGGGAGGTGTAGGGGCAAGTTTTACATTTCTTGCGTTTGCAGTGGAAGGTGCCGTGATGGAGGTTGGGTTGGTGGGGAGTGTGTACCTGATGAGGGTGTCACGTAGGGAGTGGTCTGTCCGGAATGCTGAAAGTGGATGAGAGGGAAATATTTCCTTGGTGGTGGGGTCTGTTTGGAGGTGGCAGAAATGACGAAGGATGATACGATGTATCTGGACGGATATGGAAGGATCCCTTGGGGCACATCATTCTCCACACACATCATTTACTGCATCCAATGCACCAAATGTGGCCTCCGCTACATTGGGGAGACAGGCCGCCCACATGTGGAACATTTCAGAGAACATTTCTGGGGCATCCGCACCAACCAACACAACTGTCCCGCGGCGGAACACTTTAACTCCCCCTTCCAATCCGCCAAGGACATGCAGATCCTTGGCCTCCTCCATCGCCACACCATGGCAACACGATGCCTGGAGGAAGAGCGCCTCATCTTCCACCGAGGAACCCTCCAACTACAAGGAATGAATGCAGATTTCTCCAGCTTCCTCATTTTCCCTCCCTCCACCTTATCTCAGTCCAGACATTACATTTTCCCTTTGCTGGGCGTTACTTCAATGAAATTCATCTGTAAATGTTGAAAAGGTTTTTGGGCATGGGTGTGTGCTGCCTGACTCATCAGTGTTCCACTCCCCACATTATTAGTGACACTAGCTTTACAAAATTTCTGGTTGTAATGAGTAAATCCCTTACTGCATGAGTGTGCTGAAATCCTGTCATACATCCCCCCTTTTGACACATTGTCCTCACCGTGTTTCAGCTTGGCATAGAATGGAAAGAATGATGGTGATCGACAGGGTTTACCATTGGGGCTACACCATCTGCCTTCCCTGACACTGCATCCTGCTTTCGTCCACTCACGCTTTTCTTCCTGTGTGGCCTGTGACTGTAACTCCCATATATATGCAGTTGTGGTGCAATTTTTTCTTTCATACACATGGCAATCTGCTAACTTATTGGTTGGTGGGTTACTGTTTTTGCTGCTGAGTCTGCCCTTGCATTGTCTTGAGAAATAAAATCTTTTTTCATGATTGATTTAGGTAATAGGACCGCCTCCAGGAGGTCAGAAATCTGACCACGGTGTGTGATGGGCTTTCCAATGGAGGTCAAGTAGCCCCTGTTTTTTCACAGCGTTCTAAAATCATGTACAACCCCGAATGTATATCTGCTATCGGTGTAAATATTCACTGTCTTTCCCGCAGCCAATTGTTAGGCCTCAGCCAAAGCAATCGGCTCCACTGCTTACGCTGACAGATGAGAAGGGAGTAATCCCGCTTTCACTATATCATCGGTCATGCCCAACACTTTTCTGAGATGGCTCCTTGGTCCTGAATGCTGACTCGTCCGCAAAAAAACTCCATATCTGGATTCTGAAGTGGTAAATTCTGCAAATCTAGTCATTGGCTGCAAATTTCATTAGTTACAGCGACACAATCATGTGGGTCCCCGTCTCCTTCTGTGGGGAGATGGCTTGCAGGGTTAAGGACGTTACATCACTTTATTTTAATATTAGGCATCTCCAAAAGCGCAGGGGTGTATCTGAGCTAACGTGCTGCTGCCATGTGTGAGGCCCTTTGTTCAGAAAGCAGCAAGGATAATGCATATGGGACCAGAAGGGTTAATTCATCGTAGCCAGCTATATCCCTGGACTCTACAACAGCTTTCTCAGATGCAGCCACGGCGCGCAGGCGTTTAGGCAATCTTGACGCTACCGGGTCTAGTTTAACTGAAAAATAAGCTACCGGCCTCAACCTTCCCCCATGATTCTGCAACAGCACAGATGTCATGCAGCCACACTTCCTTTCCATCATTTGTACAAAAGGCTTGTTTGAATTCGGAATTCTCAGCATAGGTGTAGTATTGAGCGCCCTTTTTAATTCAACAAAGGCACTCTCGGCATCTGGCGTCCACAGCAACGGACTCTGGTTCTGCAATACTTAGCCATGGGCTATGTCACTTACGGGCACCTCAAGGTTTGCGTAATGTGGGATAAACGATCTACAGTAGGAGCACATGCCCAAACCGGTTAGTAACTGTTTCTAAGTGTGAGGCTTTGGAATTTTCTGGATTGCTTGAACTCTGCCTTGCCTTGTTCAAATATTAATTGACCTAAGAACTTCACCTGTTGTTGCACAAATTGTAGCTTCGCGAAACTGGTTTTGTGCATTTCCCTTGCTATATGGCAGATCAACGCAAGGGTATCGTTCTCATATTGTTCCTTTGATGGTGCCGCTGTCAAGCAATCATCTACATACTGCAAAAGCACTGACGCCGGAGTTAGAACAAGAGTCTCCAGACTCCTGCGTAGAGTCTCATTATATAAGGTGGGGGACTCAGAGTCACCTTGACGAAGTTGTGTCAAGGTATATGACTTCCATTTTAATGAAAAAGCGAACCAGAATTGACTGTCTGGGTGCATAGGTACACTAAAGCAGGCATTTGCTAAACCCACAACAGAAAACGGTTTATGGTCCGGTGGAATCTGAGCCAACACAGTCTAGGGTTTGGGAACATTTCGGGCGTGCGGGACAACAGTGCTACTGACTGACTGCAGGTCTTGAACAAGCCTCCAGTCTCCGGTTCACTGGGAATGTATGCCTTTTTGACTGGAAAAATGGGGGTTCTCACCGGTGAGTTTTCAGGGGGGATAATCACTGTAGCCTTTAGGAAGGATTCAAAGAATGGAGTAATTACATCTCTGGCTTCGGGTTTTAGTGGCTATTCCGCTCAGTCGGCACCATTTTTAATGTTGGGTCTGAGACTTCTATCTTAGGGTAACGCCAGGCTATCCCCCGAGGCTTTTCAGGGTTAGTGGGGGTTACCAGGACTGTCCTATCTGCCTGGGTTAGCCAATTTTGTTTCTTCTTATATGTCCGCACATCTGCATTGAACCAGACACCCACATCGGCCCTGAGGACTCAACCTTTCGTTCTTTGTGCCTGTAGTACCCATGGTCCCAAATCCTGCCACCTGTCACCAGACGCCTTCGCAAGTGACATATGAGGAGGGGAGACTTCCACATCAAAAATATAGGGTCTGCTTGTTGTTACAGATACCTTAGATAAGTTCACACTGGCTGCACATCCGTGATCAATCCAATAAAAATCGCACAACAACAACTGATCTTGTATAACCATTCTCCTGAACCAATCCTTCTCATATACTTCGTCTTGGCCGTCACGTTGTATGTGTGCTGTGCAGAGCAGCGTACGTCCAGCAAAAAAATCGGCGTTCATCGGATTAACATGGTTGCTTGCTTCCAGTGTGAGTGAATCGCTCACTGAATGTATCACCCCACCCCGGCTTATTCGCCACTCAGATCTCTACATCAGGGGTCGTGGGTCATAATTTCCAGCCTGTACTGGTAAATATTCCCGTTGCATTACCTGCAAGCTCGTCGGAGTACAGCGAAAGTCCAACCCCTGTCTCCCTGTGAGATCCCGACCCAGCAAATTTAAAGGCCAAAATTCCGAAAACAAGAAGGAGAATTGGAATGTTTCCCCATTACTAGTTTTGCACAGGAGGGGTGTGGAAAATCTCTCCCGCACCTCGATTCCTGATGCACCCATTCTGTCAGGAAACTTTCTCTCATCTTTATTTACGTATATTTTATAAACTGGCTTAATTTAAATAAGTTGCCGCTGTGTCTACCAAAAAGGTAACTGTTTTCCATTCCATATATAACATAGAGGTACACATCGACTTAGATATATTATTGTGATTATGAACAGACTGTCCACTTTTCACAATCTCAGCGCTCAACATAGAGGTTGGACATGTCTCAGTGCCCATCAAATTAGCGAAGAGATTAGTATAAGCGAGTCCTCGTTGCTTAGCATAAGGGAAAGGGGTTACCTGTACCTTGTGGGCTGCCCAACTTCACCTCAGCCTTTCCCTGTCAGTCACCCTACTGTCCAGCCTCCAGGGCCGATTGAAGCTTTCTCTGTGGGCATTGTCTCGCCCAGTGATCCATTGCTCTGCAACCAAATGACCCGCCAAATCTACCTCTGCCCACACCTCTTCCACGACCTCTTCCACTTCATCTTCAGGACCTCCACCTCTGCCTCTCTCTCTTCCTGCAGTACCTCCGTCCAACGGCTGGGTGAAAATTTGCATCATAGTAAGCTGAGATTTATGTGATTGCTGTTCCATCTTTAGTTTCCGCTTATCCTTGTCTTGGATAAGCAATTGTTCAGCGTGTATCGCATGTTGTTCTATCAAATTCAGCTTTCCCGTATCCCAGGTAGTACATGTGGTTTTGTTTTACATTTATTTGTTCTTTTGTCCTTCATTCCATTGATGAAGCTGTTCCTCAAGTGGGCCTCAGACGGCGTGATTTCTGTCACCATTACGTCGTCGGGCGGTCTCAGTCCACTCTGGGCATTATGGACTTCAGTGAGGTGCGTAAGTTACTGGGCACTGACTCAACTGTCCGTTGTTGACGCATTGCTATTTTGGTCATGTCCATTCGCACTGGGAATGCCTCCCTGTAGGTGGTTGCCAGTGCTGCAACGAAAGCATTAAAGTCTCCGTTCTGCTCCGCTTGCGAGTTGGCTACACTGGCATGCACATTTGCAGCTGGCCAGTTATACGTGATTTTCGTGACCTCGGCACCGAGTTTTCATCCCAGGAGCCGTCTCATCTCATGTTACGTGGGATGAAACTCAGGACAGAACTTTGTCACTTCTTTGGCGAACTGATTACCTCCAACCTCGTGAGTCAGACAAATAACCACAGGCACTTCCAGATCCTTCATGATGGACCAATACTGGATACCCTTCTTGACCTGCAACTTCAACCATAGTGGCTGAAACCGAACTACCTGGTTGAATGGTTATACGCCAGTACCCTCACTCTCTGATTCATGATCCGTCGGAGGTGTTCGCGAATCAGCCCTGTTAGTGATCACCTCCTTCTTTTGGGCATCTTGCTTCAATTGGTTGTGGGTACGGTGTGCGATGGTTGATGCAGCAGACCCTGAGGTGGCAGCTGTTGACGTGGAATGTTCGCCAGGTATATCTCGTAGGGGGGCTGTTGGTCTCGGAGCGCAGTCATCAAGGACGGAATCAGAAAAATTCTTAAGACACTGGACAGCATCGTTAGTGTGTTTTGCGCGCGCGTCTGCATGTGTGCTGGTTTTTGTACATGTATATGATCTGTCACTTACTTTATGTTTCCTTTCTCTTATGTCAGCTTCAGCCTTACACATATTATAAGCACTCCAAGTGAAAGATTCTATTTTTCCCTTCATTTTCTCCTTCTCTCTCTCCAACATCAATCTCAATACTTCTAGCTGTCTTCTACTAAAACTTCCTCCCTCTGGTAAACGACACTCCTTGATCCACAAATCTAACGGCTTTACAGACTCTGGGCCGTAATAATTTAGCATGAATTGTATTTTTGGTTGGCCATTTCAAGTACTGTGTGGACTCTCCTTTTGTTTGCTCTTGATGGAGTCCATTTTTATTGTAACTGCCAAAGTGTTCAGCTCTCTCTCTCTCATGCGGTACTGTTATAGAACATAGAGCATAGAAAATCACAGCGCAGTACAGGCCCTTCGTCCCTCGATGTTGCATTGCCCTGTCATACTAATCTGAAGGCCATCCCTGTTACACTATTCCACAGACGTCGATATGCCTTTACAATGTCGACTTAATTGCACTTAAGCTTGGCGAATCTACTACAGTTGCAGGCAAAGCATTCCATACCCTTACTACTCTCTGAGTCAAGAACCTACCTCTGACATCTGTCTTAAACCTTTCTTCCCTCACTTTAAAGTTACGTCCCCTCGTGTTTGACGTTCCCATACTTGGAGGAAGGCTCTCCCTGTCCACCCTATCTAAACCTCTGATGTCTCTATTAAGTCACCTCTCAACTTTCTTCTTTCGAACTAGAACAGCCTCAAGGCCCGCAGCCTTTCCTCGTAAGACATTCCTTCCATACCAGGCAATATCCTAGTAAATCTACTCTGCACCCTTTCAAGGCTTCTACATCCTTCGTATAATGCGGTGACCAGAACTGTACACAATACTCTAAGTCTAGGCCAGACCAGAGCTTTGTACAGATGCAGCATAACCTCCTGATTGCGGAACTCAATCCCTCTATTAATTACGGCCAAAACACGGTATGCCTTCTTAACAACCCTGTCAATCTGGGTGCCAAATTGCAGGGATCTGTGCACATGGATGACGAGATCTCTCTGCTCATCTGCACTCCCAAGAATCCTACCATTAGTCCAGTACTATGCATTCTCAATACTCCATCCAAAGTGTATCACCTCACGCCTGTCTACATTAAACTCCATTTGCTTCCTCTCAGCCCAGCTCTGCATCCTATCTATGTCGCTCTGCAACCTACGACATCCTTCGTCACTATCCACAACAACACCGACCTTAGCCTCGTCCGCAAACTTACTAACCCACCCTTCTAAGCCCTCATATAGGTAATTTATAAAAATGACGAATGCAGTGGACCCAACACCGACCCTTGCGGTACGCCGCTAGTAACTGGACACCAAGATGAACATGTTCCATCAACGACAACCCTCTGTTTTCTTTCAGCAAGCCAATTACTGATCCAGACTACTATGTCTCCCACAATCGTGTTCCTCTTCATTTTGTATAATATCCTACTGTGGGGCACACTATCGAACGCCTTGCTGAAATCCATACACAACCCATAAACCGGTTTACTCTCATCTACCTGTTTGGTCACTTTGTCAAAAAAACTCAGTAAGATTCGTCGGGCACGACCTACCCTTCACAAAGCCGTGATGACTGTCCCTGATCAGATTATTCTTTTCTAGATGGTTGTAAATCCTATCTCTTATAAGCTTTTCCAACACTTAACCAACAACTGAAGTGAGACTCACTGGTCTGTAATTACCAGGGTCGTCTCTATTACCCTTTTTGTACAAGGGAACCACATTTGCTTTCCTCCAGTCCTCAGGGACTGTTCCTGTAGACAATGATAATTTGAAGATCAATGCCAAATGCTCGGAAATCTCTTCCCCTGCTCCCCAGAGGATCCTAGGATAGATACCATCCAGCCCGGGGACTTGTTTATGTTCACACTCTGAATTATTTCTAATACCTCTTCCTTGTGAACCTCAGTCTCATCCAGACTAGATGCAAATATCTCTGTATCTTCCTGGCCAACATTTTCATTTTCTATAGTGAACACTGTCGAAAAATTTTTTTTAGTGCTTCCACTCTCTCCTCTGACTCCACACACAACTTCCCACTATTATCCTTGATTGGCCCGAATTTACCTCTCGTCATTCTTTTATTCCTGACATACCTATGGAAAGCGTTAGGGTTAACCGTGACCCTTATCCGCCAATTACTTCTCATATCTACTCCTGGCTCTGTTGAGCTCTCTATTTTAGGTCTTTCCTGGCTTCCTTATAACCCTCAAGCGTCCGAACTGAGTTTTCACATTTTGTCCTAGCATAAGCCTTCTTCTTCTTCTTGACCAAATATTCCACATCCTTAGTAAACCACGGCTCATGTGTTCTGTATCTTCCTCTCTGCCTGCCAGGTGCAAACTTATCTCGGACACACAGGAGCTTTTCCTTAATAAGCTCCACATTTTAATGTGCTCATCCCATGCAGTTTCCTTCCCATTCTATGCTTCCGAAATCTTTCCTAATTGCATTCTAATTTCCCTTCCCCCAGCTATAACTCTTGCTCGGTGGAGTACACCTATCCCTTTCCATCACTAAAGTAAACCTGACAGAATTGTGATGGCTGTCTCCAAAGTGCTCACTTACTTCCAAATCTAACACCTGGCCAGGCTCGTTGCCCAGTACTAAATCTAAAATGTCTTCGACCCTTGTACGCCTGTCTACATACTATGTCAGGAAGCCCTCCTGCACACACTGGACAAAGAACTGACCCAGCTATAGTACTCGCACTGCTGTGATCCCAGTCAATATTTGGATAGTTGAAGTCCCCCATGAGAACTACCCTGCCTCTCTCACTCCTATCGAGAATCATCTTTGCTAATCTTTCGTCTACATCTCTGGGACTACTTGGAGGCCTATAGAAAACTACCAGCATGGTGACTTCTCCTTTCCTGTTTCTAACCTCAGCCCATACCACCTCAGGTTACGAGTCCCCAAACATCTTTTCTACAACTGTAATATTGTCCCTGATCAAAAAGTCACACCTTCCTCTGTTTTACCATCTTTTCTGTTCTTACAGAAACATCTGAATCGCGGAACCTGCAACAACCATTCCTGTCCCTGCTCTATCCATGTCTCCATAATGGAAACAACATCGAAGTTCCAGGTACCAAGCAACGCTGCCAGTTCATCCACTTTATTTCGGATGATCCTCGCGTTGAAGTAAACACACATCAAACCAGTTTCTCGTTTGCCAGTATCAGATCTTTAATTTTGAAACTCCCTACTCTCATCCTGTTTTGTACCTGTCCGACTATTTGGTTTCCCATCCCCCTACTGTATTAGTTTAAATCCACCTAAATATCTTTTGCGAATTTCCCACCCAGGATATTGGTGCACCTCTGGTTTAGATGAAGACCATCCTGCTTGTAGAGGTCCCACCTACCCCAGAAAGAGATCCAATTATCCAAAACCAGAAACCCTCCCTCCTGCACTATCCCTGTAGACACGTGTTCAACTCCTTTCTCTCCCTATTCCTCACCTCACTAGCACATGGCACGGGCAGCAAACCAGAGAAAACAACTCTCTTTGTCCTCGTTCTAAGCTTCCATCCTTGCTCGCTGAATTTCTACTTTTGGGCGGCACGGTGGCACAGTGGTTAGCACTGCTGCCTCACAGCGCCAGAGACCCGGGTTCAATTCCCGCCTCAGGCGACTGACTGTGTGGAGTTTGCACGTTCTCCCCGTGTCTGCGTGGGTTTCCTCCGGGTGCTCCGGTTTCCTCCCACAGTCCAAAGATGTGCCGGTCAGGTGAATTGGCCATGCTAAATTGCCTGTAGTGTTAGGTAAGGGGTAGATGTAGATGTAGATGTAGGGGTATGGGTGGGTTACGCTTCGGCGGGGAGGTGTGGACTTGTTGGGCCGAAGGGCCTGTTTCCACACTGTAAGTAATCTAATCTAATCTAAAACTGATCATGTAAGTAATCTAAAAGTCCGCATCTCTCTTCCGACCCATGTCGTTGGTGCCAATGTGAACCACAACTTGTCTCTGCTCTCCCTCCCCCGAAGGATCCCAAAAACATGGTTAGAGACATCACGGACCCTGCCACCCGGGAGGCAACACACCAACCGTGAGTCTCTCTCGTCCCCACAGATACTCCTATCTGTCCCCCGAACTACAGATCACCAATGACTACTGCTCTGCTCCTTTTCCCCTTCCCTTCTGAGCAGCAAGTGTCCCCTGCTTTCCCCTCGTAAGTTATCCACCCCAACAGTATCCAAAACGGTATACTTATTGTGGAGGGGAATGGCCACCGGATATCCCAGCACTGCCTGCCAGCTCCTTTTCTGTCCCCTAACTGTCACGCATCTGTCTTTTTCTTTTATCTGGGGAGTGACGACATATCTTTTCCCTTTGACTTGCTTTCTTACCTCCGGAGGTCCCCTCTCGCATCGGACAAGTCCGCCTCAATGCCTTGGTTTTCGAAACCAAGTCACCACGTTTCCAGTACGCCTTTGGCTCCAAGTCTATAACCATCCTTAAAAGTGCTGTCTCATAAACACTCTAGAGACGGTTATCCCCTTTCCTTGGGTTTTGCTCTCGTACACCGCGAGAGTTCACTGAACCCTGTTCCTGTTGTATTTATTTCTTAGAATGATTCTCCATGTAGGATTAGTTAAGCCACGACTCTTACCCCACCTCTCTTCAATTCGAACGCCAGCGCTTAGGCGATCGACACATTTCTCTGTCCTCTCACGCATAAGGGCCAATTGTGTGCTCGATATGAAGAGAAACAGTCGCCTGGTAGCGGGATGAGCCCCCAAGTTTACTGTCGTGTAAACTAAATTGACTTGACTCAACTATTAGCAAGGGCAAAGAAAGGAACTTTATTTAAATTCTGCAGAATTGAACCCAGTACATTCACCTCGACGCCTCAATGTCAGGATTATCTGAGCAGTGTTCAGATACTTGCCTTATACTGATACTTATCACACACTCAAGGGCAAAGACTGGGAAAACTCAAGTTGTTATTCTCTCAACCCCTGGTCTTGGACATGACAGTTCTTATGCTTTCACTGTGTCCGACTGTTGCAAGGTGGAGTTGAATGTTTATAAAACTGAACCAGAGACAAGCTGGCTGCAAACGTGACCAAATTATTGTTTACAAAGCTAAGCACAGCATTAAATGTTAGAAAAGCAATCTCTTTCAAATTTCACAGTAAATGGATAATTTTCCCTTACAGTAACTAAGAGGATTCATGAGGGCACAGTGGTAGATGTCATCGATATGGACTTCAGTCAGGCGTTCGACAAGGTTTCCCATGGGAGACTGATTAGCAAGGTTAGATCTGAAGGAATGCTGGGAGAACCAGGCATTTGGATACAAAACTGTCTGAACGGTAGAAGGCAGAGAGTGTTGGTGTAGTGTTGCTATTCTGACTGGAGGCCTGTGACCAGTGGAGTGCCAAAAGGATCAGTGCTGGGCCCTCTACATTTCGTCGGTTACATAAATGAGTTGGATGTGAGCATAAGAGGCATCGTCAATAAGTTTGCCGATGACACCAAAATTGGAGGTGTAGTGGACAGCAAAGTAGGTCACCATAGATTACAACAGGATCTTGATCAGATGGGACAATGGGCTGAGAAGTGGCAGGCGGATATTAATTCTGATAAATGCGCGGTGCTGCATTTTGGGAAAGCAAAGCTCAGCAGAACTTTTCCACTTAACAGTCAGGTCATAGGGAGTGTTGCTGAACAAAGAGACCATGGAGTGCAGGTTCATAGCTCATTGCAAGTGGAGTCGCTGGTAGATTGGATAGTGAAGAAGGCGTTTGGCATGCTTTGATTTATTGGTCACAATATAGCGTCCATTTACTGGCTGTCCAGGACCTTGTTTAGGCCGCTTTCGGAATATTGCATGCAATTCTGGTCTCCTACGTATCGGAAAGATGTTATGAAACTTGACAGGGTCCAGAAAGTATTTCCAAGAATGTTGCCAGCGTTGGACGATTTGAGCTTTCGGGAGAGGCTGAAAAGGCTGGGGATGTTTTACATCGAGCGTTGGAGGCTGGGGGGTGACCTTATGGAGTTTTACAAAAGTGATGAGGGCCATGGATAGGAAAAATCGCCAAAATATTTTCCCGGGTGTGTGTGAGTCCACAATTAGAGGTCATAGTTTTCGGGTGAGAGGTGAATGATATTCGAGAGATCAAAGAGACAACTGTTTCACGCAGATGGTTGAACGTGTATGGAATGACCTGCCAGAGCAAGTGGTGGAGGCTGGAAGAGAATATGAATAGGAAGGCTGAGGAGAGATATGGGCTGGGTGCTGACAGGTGGGACTTGATTGGGTTGGGATATCTGGTCGGCATCGACGGCTTGGACCGAAGGGCTAGTTTCCTTGCTGGACATTTCTATGACTGTACGACTAGTTCAGCACAGATCAAACCAGATAGCCGATTTTCCAAAGACCGCAATTGCCCCTCCCACGTGGTTGATGAAGCCCTCCCCTGCATCTCATCCATTTCCTGCATCTTCACACTCGAAAGACACACCTCCAACCCCAAAACGGGGAGAGCCTCTCTGGTTATCACCCTCCACCCCAGCTACCATTTGCAGTCAACGTTCAGCCTTCACCATTTCTGCCACTTACAAACAGAACCCAACACCAGAGATATATTAGTCTCATCAGTCTTAACCGTTTGAAAGGAAGACCATTCCTTCTGCTACTCTCTCGTCAGGACCACTCCCACACCAATCCACCCAACCATCCTAGCCGCTTCCTTTGCCACCGCAGGAATTGCAAAACCTGGGCCCACACGTCCCACCAACCAGGGTCCAAAGCCACAAAGCAACCTTCCACATCCATCAGACTTTTCCCTCCATTTCCATACATGTCAGTTACTGTATCCATTGCTCCCGATGTAGTCTCCTCTACATTTAGAAGACAGGATGTGGACTCGAAGAGCGCTTCAGTGAACATCTGCAGGACACCTGCACCGTCCGCCTCATTGCCGAAAACTTCAATTACCCTCCCACTCCACCGAGGACATGCCGGTCCTTTGCCTCCTCCATCGCCACTCACTTCCCACCCGACTTTGTAGAAATCACACCTCATCTTCAGCCACGGCAACCACCAGCCCCATGGTATCAATGTGGATTTCACCAGTTTCCCCATGTCCCCTCCCCCCACCTAATCCCAGTTCCAAACTTTCATCTCGGCATGGCGCTCATGGCTTGTCATACCTGCTTCCCACTTATCCGCCCACTCTTCCTTCTGACCTATCACCATTCCCCCACTTCAATCCACCTTTTTCACTCTCAGCTGCCTTTCCCTAAGCCCCACGCACCTGCCATTTAATCTCTCCAACCCCGAGGCTCAAACCCTCAACCTGAATGAAGGGCTTTTGCTGAAATGTCGATTTGCCTGCTCCTCCGAAGATGCCTGAACTGCTATCCTTATCGAGCAACACACTCCTGACTAATCTCCAGGATCTGCACTTCTCCCTTTTTCCGACGTAATTGAAGCTGTATTTTGAGTGTCAGCTTCATTCTATTTGTGTATTGCACGCTCTGTCCGCCCACAAAACTCAGGCAAGAGATTAGATTACTTACAGTGTGGAAACAGGCCCTTCGGCCCAACAACTCCACACCGTACCCGCCGAAGCGCAATCCACCCACACCCCTACATCTACCCCTTACCTAACACTACGGGCAATTGAGCATGGCAAATTCACCTGACCTGCACATCTTTGGAGTGTGGGAGGAAACCGGAGCACCCGGAGAAAACCCACGCAGACACGGGGAGAACGTGCACACTCCACACAGAGAGTCGCCTGAGGCGGAAATTGAACCCAGATCTCTGGCGCTGCGAGGCAGCAGTGCTAACCACTGTGCCACCGTGCCGCCCACTAACCCTGTTAGTAACCTAATCTGACCTTGTTCTTGATTGCAGATGCTGCTTTTCATACATTGTTTAAATTCTGACATATTCAATATGTCACTGTTTTCTCGATTCTGTACCTTCATTGTCAGGGTGATGACCGATCAATTGTGCATTAGCAGAAATTAGGTGCACTTTCCCACATACCAAAGAATCATCACATTACTTTTGATTCCTACAAGACTTCACTGTGCAAGAAAG
The DNA here is from genome assembly GCF_047496795.1 of Chiloscyllium punctatum. NCBI lineage: Eukaryota > Metazoa > Chordata > Chondrichthyes > Orectolobiformes > Hemiscylliidae > Chiloscyllium > Chiloscyllium punctatum. Next base: position 33,059,995 of record NC_092773.1, read on the forward strand.
AGAAAAGAACAACTTTAGTAACTTAAGATCAGTTGAGTTGAAGAATCCCAATCTTTAACTGCTGTGGTCAGATCGACTCGATCGTCCTTCTTCTGAGGAGTTCTGTGAGTTTATAAAATAATCCTACACAGATGCATGAGTTTCAAGCAACAGATCAAACATTTGTGTAAAATTTTCCACCCTTTTTATTCACTTGTGTCCGAATTGTGGACAGTTCTTAATCATCCCAATCAAAGTGTCAGACTCTTGCTGATGATCCTCGCTGCATTCCTGCCCATTCTCTGTGAGAATGAATTCTCTCCTGACTGGTTAAAGATAGTTCCCTATGGGAGAATATGTCACTGTATCGATGATGTCAAAATGCAGCCCGATTCTCCGGGACAAATAAATCGTTTCATGTCCGGCTGTTCCTCAAAGAAGTAACATGTATTTAGGACCCACTCAAGTGCAGGTTTACAGTGAATTCACACGTTCTTTATTTCACATATAACACATCATACATTACTGAAAGCTAAACATCTTGGTACATACAAATTTCCAGGTGCATTTATTAAAATGAACGTCTGCCACAACATCTGTCTACGTGGGCCTGCTCTGATTCTGCATTGAAATTCGCATTTCCAAAGTGAACGACTTCACACTTGTTCTGGTTTAACTCCATCTGCCACATATCAGCCCAGTTCTGCAACCCTGCAATGTTCCGTTGCAATCCACAACAGCCGAATACACTATCGACAATTCCACCAAGCTTCATGTCATCGGCAAAATTACTACCTCACCTCTCTTCTACCTCATCTAACTCATTTATAAAAATCGCAAAGAGCAAAGCCCCCCTAACCAATCACGAAGGACGTTCACTGGACACCGACCTCCACGATGCCGTATCCAATAATCTTCAGTGTACACTTGATGGTCACTGTTATTGAGGAACTGTTTATAATGTAATTTATTAAGCCTGCCAAAGCTAACGGTAACAGATGAAAATTAACTGAGTATCGTGCATTACTTTGCCGCTTTGGAAAGTTAAGGAAATACTTCTGTCTGTAATTTATCCTCCAGCATTCAAGAAAAAAGGCTTTCATGGTGAGGGAAGAAACGGAAATCAATCTTTACATCGTATAGATTTAATGAAGGATGGAAGCATTTCATATCTGTCCCTCCAGACTCTGTCAGTTCATGGCTCGTTATTTATTCTCCACTCATTAATACGTTTACTTATCATTGTATAAAAGTAACAGATGTCGTCAGTGTTACGAAAACATTGATCATCTGCGCGGCTGCCAAGATGTCTCAGCAGGTCGGATGATTGGTTGAATCGCTTCCAACACGAGGAATGAATGAATGGCTTCTCCCCGATGTGAACCCACAGGTGCCTCAGCAGCTTGAACCCCTGAGAGTATCCTTTCCCACACACACAGCATTATTCATAGAGAGTGTTGCAAATATAGAATGAGTTGCCAGAGGGAGAGGTAGCGGCTGATAGCAGTACAAAGTTTATAATGCATCAGGATTGGTAAATGAGTAGGAAGGGTTGAGAGAGTTATGTGTCAAATGCTGACAGACAAGATGAAGTTATGAATGATATATTGTCAGCGTGGACAATTTGGACTGAAGCATCTGATTCTGTGCTTTCAATGCCTATGTCACTCTCTCTCTCTGTCATATCTCGATGCGATCTGCCCTCAGTTCAGACAAAGAGGATTGGGGCTGGGTCAGTGGAAAGTGGATAGGCACACTTCGAACCATTTTTACCCAATCTTATCCCTGGGAGTGGATAAACTGAAGTCTACTCCAGTACTGGCAGACTTCGATTTTGTTCCATGCAATGAAGGTGTGTGTGAAAAAGACATGGAGGGTGTGTGAGACGGTGAGTGGTAGAATGTGGGTGTAAAACATGGTGAGGCTGTGTGAGACAAAAACAGGAATGATGCATGTGGCCAGACAGGCAGCATATGTGTGACAACGATAGGCAGGATGCTTGTGTCCTCAAACATGAGAGAGGGTTTTGATAATGTATTTATCTTCAGACTTGCCATTGAATAATTTAATAGACAGTTTGCATATCCAGCTGCCATTTGATGCTTTTTTCTGGAAATATTAGCATAAAGTATTTTATATACAATCCCTCAGCACTATCACTCCGACAGCGCTCGCTCACCTCACACTGAACGGGCGACGATGGTAATTTCTCAGCACTGACCCTGTGACAGTATCCTCTCGCTCAATACTGACATTCCAGCAGTACCTGCTCCCTCAACACTAACCCTCTGACAGTGCCCATTCCCTCAGCATTAATCCTGTTACAGTAACCGGTCCTTCAGAACTAACTTTCTAAGAGTATCTGCATCCTCAGCACTGATGTCTTGACAGCGTCAGCACCCACAGCACTGACCCTCCAAAAGCGCCGCTCTTTCAGCACTAACTTTTTGTGTTGGAAAGGGAAAGCACCGTTCCATCAGTTCTGGCACTCCGAAAATAGATGCTGTCTTGGGTCTCTCATTGGAGCCTCGTCCTTGTGCACTATTTTACTCTCTTGCACAGTGTTCAGAAGATTCGAAGTAATCAAAGGTATCATCGGTGAATTCCTGCGCCAAATGATAATAATCTCCTGCGAGTTAAGGAAACAGAGGGAGATGAGCTGAAAAAACTATTTGTCCCAATCAACATTGATGAATTCCTGTCTCATCCTCAACACAGGTCTAAAACCTGCGGCCAGACTGCCTCTTACTAATAGTCACAGGCAACATTGGACTTAGTACTAGGTAATGGCCAGGCCAGGGGTTAGATCTGGATGTAGGTGATCGCAAACACAATTCGGTTATGTTTACTTAAGCAATAGAAAGGGATAGTTACTTACTGCAGGGAAAGTCTTATGATTGACGGAAAGGCAATTATGATGCGATTTGGCAAGATTTAGTATGTACAGGATGTGGAAGGAAACTGATGGGATGACCACAAGTGAAATGTGGAACTTACTCAAGGAACTGCTATTGCACGTACTTGATGAGTATGTACCTGTCAGGCATGAAGGAAGTTGTCGAGCGAAGCAGCCGTGGTTTACGAAAGAAGGTGAAGTTCATGTCAAGAGAAAGAAGGAGGCGAATGTTCGGGTTTGACGTGAAGGCTCAGTTAGAGCGATTGAGTTTTACAAGTTAGTTAGGAAAGACCTGAACAGAGAGTCCAGCAGCGCCAGCGGAGGACATGAGAAGTTGTTTGCGGATAGAATCTTAGAAATCCCTAAGTATTTCTACGTGTATGTGGGGAATAAAAGAATGACGACAGTAAGATTAGGACCAATCAAAGATAGTAGTGAGGAATTGTGTATGGAGTCAGAGGAAATAGGATGGCGCCAAATGAATAACTTTCGTTAGTGTTCTTATTGAATTAGATCAACGTTGTCGAGGAGAATCTGACATACAGGCTACTAGACTAGATGCGACTGAGGTTTACAAGGAGGACCTGTCAACAATTCTGTAAGGTGTGAAAATAAGTAAGTCTCCTGGGTGAGATGGGATCTATCCAAGGATTTCCTGGGAAGCGCGGGAGGAGATTGAAGAGCCATTGCCTTTGATCTTTATTTGGTTATTGTCAACAGGAAGATCACTCGAAGATTGGAGGAAAACAGAAGTTGTTCCCTTGGTCAAGAAGGATAATACAGATGACCCAAGTAATCATAGACCAATGAGCCTTACGTCTGTTGTATGAACAAATTATGGAAATGATTATGAGAGATAGGATTGACAATCATTCAGCAAGCAACAATTTGATTTCAGATGGTCAACATGGTTTCGTGAGTTTTTTGAGAAGGTGCCCAAACATGTCGATCAGGGTAGGGCACTTGCCGTGGTGTACATGGACGTCTGTAAAACCTTGGATAAGATTCCACATGTTAGGCAGTTGGAGAAAATGCGGAGGCATGGGATTGATGATGATTTCGCAGTTTAGATGAGAAACTGGCTTTCTGTTAGAAGGTAGCAAGTGGTGACTAATGGAAAATATTCAGACTGGAGTCCGGTTATGAGTGGTGTGGCACAAAGATCTATGTTGGGACCACTGTTGTTTGCCATTTTCATAAATGACTAAAACGCAGGCAAAGGTGGATGGGTTCGTAAGCGTGTAGATAACACTAAAGTTGGCGGAGTAGTGGACAGTGTGGAAAAATGTTGCAGTTTGCAGGGGCGGTCGGATAAACTGCAGAATTGGTCTTAGAGGTGGCAAATACAGTTTATTGCATCTACATTTGAGGTGATTAACTTTGGGAACATCGGTAGGAATGCAGAAAACTGAGTTAGTTGAAAGATTCTTGGTAATGTGGATGTGCAGAGGGATCTTGGAGTCCATGTACATAGATTCCTGAAAGTTTCCAGCCAGTTTGATAGTGCTGTTAAGAACGCATACGTTGTGTTAGGTTTTATTGATCGATGATTGAGTTCCTGAAACATAATGCAAAGCTGCAACTATACAAAACACTTGTGTGGCTCCACTTGGAATATTTTGTACTGCCTGGTCCCCCCATTCCAGGAAGGATGTGGAAGCATTGGAAAAGTTGCAGATGGTATTCAAAAGGATATTTCCTGTTCCGGAGGGAAAGTCTTATGAGGAAAATCTGAGAGACTTGGGTCTGTTCTCATTGGAAAGAAAAGGCTAAGAGCGGATTTGATACAGAGTTACAAGATGATAAGAGGATTAGATAGGGTAGACAGTGGAAGTCTTTTTCATAGGATGATGATGTCAACTTGTATGGGTGGCCATAAATACAACTTGAGGTGTTGTAGATTAAAGCCAAATTTCAGAGGCAGGTTCTTTGCTCAGAGAGTAGTAAGGGCGCGGAATACCCTGCCTGTCGATGTAGAAAAACAATAACTGCACATGCTGGAAACCAGATTCTGGATTAGTGGTGCTGGAAGAGCACAGCAGTTCAGGCAGCATCCCAGGAGCAGAAAAATCGACGTTTTGGGCAAACGCCCTTCTGCCTTTTTTCCTGATAAAGGGCTTTTGCCCGAAACGTCGATTTTGCTGCTCCTTGGATGCTGCCTGAACTGCTGTGCTCTTCCAGCACCACTAATCCAGTGCCTGTCGATGTCGTTAGCTCAGCAACATTAGGGAGATGTAAACAATTCTTGGATAAGCACATGGATGATGATAGGACAGTATGGGGGATGACCTGAGAAATATTCACAGGTCGACGCAACATCAAAAGCGAAAGGGTCTGTGCTGCGTTGTATTGTTCTATGTTCTGAAGCCAAATCTCCACTTTGGTAACGTCCAACCTCATGGCATCATTGGGGTTTCACCAGTTTCCACATTTTCCCTCCCCCACCTTACCCCACTTCACAATTTCCAGCTCAGCACCGTCCTTATGAGCTGTCCCATTTGTCCCATTTCCTTCCCACCCATGTACATCACCCTCCCCTCCAAACTATCAACATTACACCCACCCCGTGCACCTATTGCTATCTTAGCTACCTTCAGCCCAGCCCCATCATCTCACATTTTTCTCTCCACACTCGAGGCTTCCAACCAAATTCCTGATGAAAGGCTTTTGCATGAATCGTGTTTTTCGTGCTCTTCAGATGCTGCCTGAGATGCTCTGATTTTGAAGCACCACATTTTGACTCTAATCTGCACTCCTCACTTTCCCCTATTAATCATGAGTGTCCTTAACATCCACTCTCCCTTCCCTGACTCCATTTTCAATAAAGTTTAGTGATCTGTAAACAATACATCAGCTATGTCCCAAGAACAGCACGAGACATATCTTGGTTTTCGATTAATTTGCAGCCTCCTTCGTTTCAGTCATTCCCTGGGATATCATCTCTTTCATTGTGAGCATTACGAAAGGACATTCTTTTTAGCAGAAAAAAATCAGTCTGTCACTAACCATTGTTTGTTTCACGCAATATTCTGGAGTTTCTCTTGGTTTTAATTGCAGTTAGTCTTTTTGAATCTTCCCACCAAATGCATGACCTCAATCGCCCGACATGACATTACACCGACAAGGATTTTGCACACCCACTGAACCTGTGTCTATCCATTTCCAGATTCTGCTGTCCTCATCACAACCTGCCCTCCCAGTAATTGTGTATCGTCAGTAAAACTGGACACATTTCACTCAGCCAATTCGTCCAAGTCATTAATGCAGATATAAGTCATTGAAATCCTATGACTGACCTTTCCAGCACTTGAGTAATTACATCTTTGCAACTTGAAAAATACCAAATAATCCAGATTTTGTGTCTTCCATTAAGTAAACAATGGACAAGCATGGCTTTTGTTTTTACTCAACACCGTGAACTCTTACCGACTGTAATGACTTTTGATGTGGTCCCTTATGGAATTCCGACCAAAAGTTGATCAACTCGGCATGTGATATTATAAAAGACGTCTGACAAAGTTGTCAAGTGTGTTTTTCGTTTCAACTAATGATGTTGACTCAGTTTGTTTCCAATCAACTTTTCTCAACGTCCTGCTATTTTTTTTCTTCACAATGGTCTTTCACAGTATCCAAGTGACAGACAAGATATTGGAACAGATGGAAGTCATTCCAACCATCAGGTCCTCGCCACCTTTTAATGAGGTCATATCTGATTTGGTTCATTTTAAACTGAAAAGATCCCCCTTATCCCCGTCTCCCTTTATTCCCCAAGTGACTAATTGGCTCGCCATCTCAGCCTTGATCATACCCAGCCTTGACAGCTCTCTGTTGAAAAACATTCTGCAGATTTGCTGCCCTCTGAAAGAGAGAAAATACTCCTCATGTGTGTGTCAAATGATTAACAGTTCACCTGAGATTGGGCTCTATATATTCGACACAAATGTCAGTTTTCAGTAAATATCTTCATTCCCAGTCCATAAGACAATAAACCATAAGACATAGAAGTGGAAGTAAGGCCATTCGGCCCATCAAGCCACTCCGCCATTCAATCATGGCTGATGGGCATTTCAACTCCGCTTACCCGCATTCTCCTCGTAGCCCTTAATTCCTCGAGACAATAAGAATCTATCAACTTCTGCCTTGAAGACATTTACCGTCCCGGCCTCCACTGCACTCTGCAGCAATGAATTGGCCTCTGGAAACTGACTCTAATCCGTGGCAACATTTCCTCCAGAACACCAACTCGCCCATCCGCAATGCGCCCTCCCCCATCATTATTAACAGACCACGGTTACAGAATCACGAGAAAACTCGGGAACACACAAGTTACGAAAAACCCTCGAAGCCAGTCAGACTGCTGTTGTAGAAAAGTTGGTTGCTGTGACATGGATGTGTTTGTAGAGGATGCAGGACTGTTGCCATCTCATTACAGTGAATGTCCCAGGTTTTATTTTGGAAAAATAAAACTGATTGAGGACAACAATCGCTTCGGGAAGGTCAGGCTGAAGTTTGAGTTCGTGAAAAGCCTGTTTTATGGATCGTGCAACGAGTCAGCTCACCCGTCTTTGTTGCGTAATTGGTCAACACGTTCATCCATTAACCGAACAGTTGGTGGTTTGGGACCACCCAAGGTCGGATCTCTCATGGGTCATACTTCATTGGTTTTCTTTCCTGCACAGCTCTGGGTATTTAATGTGGACAGGAAAATGTTCCCCAAACAGGAATCTAGTCGGGAACCAGAAAGGAATTTCTGTATTGTTTAAATGGCTAATGTAAAGGAATTTGGATTTTCAGAATCTGAAACAAAAATATAAAATGCTGGGGAAAGACTGGGGTTTGCCAGCACTACTGGGAGAAAGCGGAGTTCGAATAACGTAATAAACGTTGAATCGCCCTTTCCCAGCCCAGATACTGCTAGAACTGCTGCGTATTTTCCTGCAATTTCCGCCTTCTTTTAATCTGAATATCGATTCTACCTATTGGAGTGACACACCCAGACCCACTTTGTCCCGACATTTCATCGATTTGAAAGCTGTGGTTTTCGAATTCAAATAAACCAAACAATGATTCAGAACTGCTAAGCTCAGCAGAGACAGAGACCTGGAAATAACTAATTTAACAATCAGCACCCGCTCTCGTGTAGTTGTGGCCGAGTGGTTAAGGCGATGGACTTGGAATCCATTGGGGTATTCCCACGCAGGTTCGAATCCTATCAACTACGATAGAGGGCGGAGTTTGCTTTGGACTTTCTTTCTTGGGATTCAGATTACGGCAGAGAGAATCACTTCATTCAGGCCATGCATGGTGCAAACCTCCACTGCACTCAAAGAACTGCACAAATGTACACTTGCATTGCCAATTTGTTTAGACTCGTTACGACACAGGGTAAACCATCCTGCTTAATATAAAACACAGAAACGATTTATGCCGTACAGTAATCTGCAAAAATTCGATAGGCCAAGAACTGCACAACGTAAAAATTAAGAACTTTATTTCTAAAATAAAAGAGTAATTCATTAACAAACTACGATTAACAATGTATTTTCTTTAACCAATTTTGACGTTTCCTTCAATAATACTATTCAGATAACAATTCCAATTAAAGTTAATAAAACAGCTTTTCTCTTCTCAAAACCAGGCAGCTGTAGGTTCTTTTCTTCAGATCTTCCTGTGTCTTCTTTTTCCTTGTTAGGAAATTCTGTGTCACACATCACCGATCGAAAAGGTATTTTTCAGAGTTTACTTTTTTCAAGAAGATTGTGACATGCAAGGACTTGGCAGTCCTCCTCACAATTGTGCAATGTCCGCCGTATCATACCCCAGAGCATCTGATTGTGTCATTGCTTTGTAAGATTTTCAAGAGACACAATTCAAATTTGAATTGAAATTAATATTGTATGCTGGATAAAATTTAAAATGAGTGGTCAACTCGAAATGGTTATGTCTCCAGGCAATGAGCTAATTGAGTTGTTCGACCCAGTATTACTTTGTGGTGTTCTTGATAACACTTGTTGCAGTGTCTGGTTATTCTGCTGCTTTTAACTTTCTTAACCGTGCACCAATATGATTAAAACACCTCTCCTCTTCAGGAAAAATGAACCATCATAATGAAGATATGTTTACATTTTAATTTTTCAATACTTTACCCTTACATACCGGTAAATTTTATAAAATATCGCCTTAATTTTTCCTATATATACACATAAAACATTAAATAATGACAAATCTCATCTAAATGCCATAAATTGAATCTGCGATAACGTGTCTGTGAATACATTCTACAGATACACAACATATACGATTTATAAATGGGAAGTCTCTACATAAGAAGCCAACGAAATAGTATCATATTCTTATATATAAAACGTTTTAGTGGATTGTGCTCAGTGAACGTAACCATTTCTGAACAATTGTTCGGCCACATACATTAAATCTTTAAGGCCAGTACCAAAATCAATTGTTCTTTTTCGATTATGGAGCATTTCCTCTGGTAGATGTTGATTTTCTTTGAAAAGTAACCAACTAGCAGTTCAATCCCATGCTCATTTTTCCTGTTGGAGTACAGCTCCAATTCAAACGTCACTACCATCGATGACGACTTGAAACGTTTTTGAGAAGTTTGGTGTGCGTACAACTGGTTTGGTGGTGAATATCGACTTCAAATGGTCGAATGTCTCCTGGCATGGTATTGTCCACTGAAATGTGGTATTCTTATTCAGAAAATTGGTTAACTGTGCCACTTCACGAGTATAGTTTGGAACTGACTTCTGACAGAGTCTGCTGAGTCTGAAGAATTGAAGAAACTCTTTCTTCGCGGTTGATCATGTAAATTCCTCTGTAGCCTTCGTCTTGACGTTCCGGGGGAGGCGGAGTCAAACTTCCATGACCGATGTTACATCCCAAGAATGTCACCTCTGCTTTCGTGAATTCTGTTTTATTTATGTTTAGCATCAGTTTTGCTTCTCATGGTCGTTCAAAGAGCTCTGCCAACAATCTTTTGTGATCATTCCTTGAATTGCTAAAGATCATGACATCGTCCAAATAGACTGCACAGTTTCTCAACCCAGCCACAACTCTGTACATGTGTCTTTGGAGTGTGGCGGGCTTGTTCTTCAGTCGAACCTGCATCACATTAAGCGGACATCGCCTGTATGGAGATGCAAACGCAGAAATCTGTTCACCAACTTTGAAAATAGTATCTGCTCGTGGCTACGCATTATGCTCGCATTATGGCCCATCTGATCAAGATCCTGTTGTAATCTGTGATAACTTTCTTTGCTTTCCACTACTGCTCCAATTTTGGTGTCATCTGCAAACTTACTGACTATGCCTCTTATGCTCACATCCAAATTATTTATATAAACGACGAAAGGAAGAGGATCCTGCACCGATCCTTTTGGCACTCTGCTGGTCACAGGCCTCCAGTCTGAAATGCAACCCTCCACCACCATTCTCTGCCTTCTACCGTTCAGCCTGTTCTGTATCCAAATGGCTAGTTCTCCCTGTATTCCTTCAGATCTAACCTTGCTAATCAGTCTCCGAAGGAAAACCTTCTCCAATGCCTTACTTAAGTCCACATAGATCACACCAAGCGCTGTGCCTTCATGAATCCTCTAACTGTAATGGAAAATTATCTACTTGCTATGAAATTTGAAAGAGAATGTTTTTCTAGCATTTAATGTTATGCTGAGCTTTAAAAACAATACTTTGTTGAGTTTTACAGTCAGTTTGTCTCTATATCAGTTTGAGAAACAAACAACTCGACCTTGCGACAGTCAAACTCAGTGAAAGCAGAACTGTTATGTCAAAGACCAGGGAATGATAGAATAACAACTTGTGTTTTCACAGTCTTTGCCCTTGAGTGTGTGATAAGAAACAGAATGAGGCAAGTATCAGAACAATACTCAGATAACACTTCCATTGAGGCATCTAGATTAATTGACAGAGGTCAATTCTGCAGAATAGAAATATAGCTCCCTTCCTTGCTCTTGCTCAGAGTTGAGTCAAGTCGATTTAATTTTCACGACAGTGAACTTGGGGACTAGTCCCGGGACCAGGCGTCTGGATGGGATTTTGAAGCATAGGTGGCAGCGCCTTGAAGGTGTTTCGCTTCATATCAATTGCTGAATTGGCCCTTATGCGTCAGAGGGCTGGGAATCGGTCGGTCGCCCAAGCGAATTGAATAGAGTCGGGGTTAGAATCGTGGTTTAAGTAATCCTAAATAGCGACTCATTCTAATAGAATAAATGCAGCAGGAACATGCTTCAGTGAACTCTCACGTGGTCTTAGAGCAAAACCCAAGCGAAGGGGACTGCCGTTTCTCGAGTGTTTCAGAGACAGCACGTTTAAGGGTGGTTTTAGATTTGGAGCCACCACTGTCTGAGTTGGACTCACCAAAGGCATACTGGATACTTGGTTTTTTGGGTTAGGAAAATCAAGGCATTGAGGCGGACGTGTCCAATGCAAGACGGGTCCTCCAGAGGTAAGTAAGCAAGGCAAAGGAGAACGATAACGGTACCGCGTGAGAGAGAGAGCTGAACACTTTTCCAGTTACACTAAACTTGGGCTCCGGCAAGAGAAAACAAAAGGAGAGTACAAACAGTACTTGAAATGGCCAACCAAAAATACCATACATGCTCAATAATGACGGCCCAGTGTCTGGAAAGCAGTTAGAATTGTGGATCAAGGAATGTAGATTACCAGAGGGAGGAAGTTTTAGAAATAGATAGTTGGAAATATTGAGGTGGAGGTTGGAGGAGAGAGAAAAGGAGAGAAGGAAGGGAAAATTGAAACTTTGAATTGGAGTGCTTTTAACATGTAAGGCTGCGCTGCCATGGGGAACGGAAATCTCAAGTAAGTGATAGATCAAGTACACTTACAAACACCAGCGCACACGCAGATGGGCACGGAAAACAACCTAACGAAGCAGCACGGTGTGTTAAATATGTTTCAGATTCTGTCCTTGATGACTGCCATCCGAGACCAACAACCCCCCGACGGGATCCACCTGGCGAAGATTCCACGTCAGCAGCCGCCGCCTCACGGTCTGCTGAATCACTGATCGCACGCCATACCTGCAACCAATTGAAGCAACAAGCCCAAATGGAGGATGACCACTCCAAGAAGGAAAGGGATCCAGGACCTCTTCACGATCAACACCCGACAGATGGTGAGCCAGACAGGGAGGGTACTGGCGAATGATACACTAACCAGGCAGTTCTGCAAGTTGCAGTTGCAGGTCAACCGGCCATGGACGATGAAGGATCTGGAATTTGCCGATGGGCAGTTTCCTGACTCAAACGAGGTTGGAGGTAATAAATTCGCCAACGAAGTGACAAGGTTCTATACTGAGTTCCCATGTCATATGACATGAGACGTTTCCTGGGACAAAAGGTAGGTGCAGATGTCACGAAAGTCATGCATAACTGGCCAGCTGCAAACATTCATGCCAGAGGAGCCAACACACAACCGGAGCAGAACGGAGACTTTAATGCTTTTGTTGCAGAGCTGGCAACCGCCTTAAGGGAGGCATTCCCAATGTGAATGGACAACACCAAAAGAGCAAAGTGTAAATAACGGGAAGGTGAGACAGGGTCCCAGGACCTTAAGGGCCTCACTGAAGTCCATAACGCTCGCTGTGGACTGAGACCACCTGACGACATAAAAGCGGCAGAAATCATGCCGTATGAGGCACACCTGAATAACCGGTTCATCAATGGAATGAAGGACGAAATAACGAAAACAGGTGAAAGACACATGCACGAGCTGGGACACGATAAAGCTGAAGTTGATAAAACAACATGTGATACATGCTGGAAAATTGATTGCACAAAAGGATAAGCGGAAGCTAAAGATGGAACAGCAAGCACATAAATCTCAACTTACTATGATGCAAATTATCACCCAGCCATTGGAGGGAGGTGCTTCAGGAAGACAGAGAGGCAGAGGTGGAGGTCACAGAAGATGACGAGGAAGAGGTCGCGTAAGAGTCGCAGGCACTTGTAGATCTGGCGGGTCCTTTTTTTGCAGAGCATTGGACCAGTAGGCGAGACAGTGCCCACACAGACAGCTTCAACCGGCCCTGGAGGCTGAACAGCGGGGTGACTGACAGGGAAAGGCTTAGGTGGAGATGTCCAGCCCACAAGATAAGCTTTATGCTTGGCAATGAGGATTCGCTTCTGCTTCTCTCTCCGACTAATCTTACAGACACTGAGACATACCCAACCTCTATGTTGAGTGCTGACATTGCGAAAAGTGGACACTCTGTTCAAAATCACAATGATGCGTAGAAGTCGGTGCCTACCACTATGTTATATGTGGAAGGTACATCAGTTACCTTTTTGGTAGATACGGGGCAACTTACTCAGTCCTTAAATTAAGTCAGTTTAGACAGTCGATGAAAATAAAGATGAGTGAAAGGTTCCTGAACACAATGGGTGCATCAGGAGTCGTGATGCAGGAGAAATGTTCCGCACGCTTCTTGTGAAAAACTAGCCATGGCGAAACATTCCAATTCTCCTTCTTGTTATCAGAATTTTGTTCTTTAAACCTGCTGGGTCAGGATCTCATAGGGAGACTGGGGTTGGACTTGCACAGTACTCTGACGAGCTTGCAGGTAATTCAAAGTGAAGATTTACCACTCCAGGCTGTAAAATATGTACCACGACACCTGATGTACATGTATGCGTGGCGATTAAGCCAGAGGGTGATAAGTTCAGTGAGCGATTCACTCACCCTGGAAGCAAGCAAACATGTTAATCCTATTAACACAGGTTTTCTTGCTGGAGATATGCTGCACTGCACAGCACACATACACCGCGAAGGCCCTGATGAACCAGATGAGAAGGATTTGATCATAAGATTGGTTAGACCAGATCAGTTATTATTTGCGAAGTTTATTGGAGTGATCACAGATGTTCAGTCAGTCTGAACTTATCTGAAGTATCTGTAACAGCAAGCAGACCCTATCTTTTTGATGGGGAAGGCTCTGCTTCTCACGTGTCACTTGCGAAGGCATCTGGTGACAGGTGGCAGGATTTGGGACCATGGGTGCAAAAGGCACAAAGAAAGAAAGGTTTGGTCTTCAGGGACGATGTGGGTGTCTGGTTCAATGCAGATATGACGACATATAAGAAGAAACGAAATTGGCTAACTCAGGCAGATAGTTCAGTCCAGGGAACGCCCGCTAGCCCTGAAAAGCCTAAGGGGAGAGCCAGGCGTTTCCCTAAGATAGAAGTCTCGGAGCCAAGAATAAAAATGGTCCCGATTGAGTTGTTGGCAAAGGACAAACGTGATGTGGGGCTCATACCGGGCTGTGAACCCATACAGATAACCCCAAAGTCTGAGTATCATCCTTTGCAGAGCACAATACCCGTTAAAACACTCAGCCATAGAAGGAATTACTCCAGCCTTTGAATCCCTCCTAAAGGCTGCAGTGATAATCCCCTGTGAAACCTCACTTGTGAGAATCTCTATTTATTCTGGTCAAAATGGCATACAAACCTGGTGAACCGGAGGAATGGAAGTTTGTACAAGACCGGCAGACAGTCAATAATGCTGTTGTCACACGCGCCCCAAGTGTTCCCAAAAGCTATACAATATGAGCTCAAATTCCACCGGAGAGCAAAAGATTCTATGTTGTGGATTTAGCAAATGCCTTCTTTCGTGCACCAGTACATCCAGACAGTCAATTCTGGTTCGCGTTTTCATTCAAAGGGAAATCGTAGACCTTCACGTGACTTTGTCAAGGTTAATGTGAGTCCCCCACCATATATAACTAGGCTCGACGCAGAAGTCTGGAGAGTCTTGTTCTTACCCAGGGGTCAGTGCTTCTGCAGTATGTAGATGATTGCTTGATAGCAGCACCAATAAAGGAAAAATGTCAGGAGGATACTTTTGCGTTGTTCTGCCATCTCACCAAGGAAGGGCACAAAGCCCGTCTTGCAAATCTATAATTTGTGAAACAATAGGTGAAGTTCTTCCGTCACTTACTGTCTGAACAAGAGAAGGCCATTGGTCAAGACAGAGTTCAAGCAATCCAGCAAATTCTAAAGCCTCACAAGAAGAAATAATTTCTACCCTTTTTGGACATGTGCTCCTACTGTAGAATATTTATCCCAGATTACGCAAACCTTGAGACGCCCGTCAGTGACATAGCACATGGCAAAGGTTTGCAGAACCAGAGTCCGTTGCATTGAACCTCAGAGGCCGAGAGTGCCTTTGTTAATTTTACAAAGCGCTCCAAACTACACCTACAACTGAATTGCGAACACAAACAAGCTTTTTGTCCAAACAGTAGATGCGAAGCGTGACTGCATGACATCACTGCTGTTGCAGGATCATGGGGGAAATTGAGGCCAGTAGCATATTTTTCAGCTAAATTAGACGCCATAGTGTCAGCATTGCCTAAATGTCTGCCAGCCATGGCCGCAGCTAAACAGGCATTTGAAGCATCCAAGGATATAGTCGGCTATGGTGATTAAACCCTTCTGGTCTCAGAATCCTTACTGCTTTCCGAGCAAAGGACCGCACACATGTCAGCAGCACCTTGGCTCTGATATAGCACTGTGCTATTTGAGATGCCTAACATTACGATAAACTGATATAAAGTCCTTAACCTAGCTACACAACTCCCCACAGAAAGAGGCTGAGACCCACATGATTGTGTCGCTGTAACTAATGACATGTGCAGCCCTGGACCAGGCTTGCAGCTTTCACCACTTCAGAATCAAGATATGGAGATTTTTTTGTGGACTGGTCAGCATACAGTAGCAACGACACGGGGCAGAATTGTATTGCGTATGCTGTAATGTCTACCTAGGAGATAATCAAAGCGGGATTACTCCCGTCTCATCTGTCGATGCAGATAAGTGATAAGAAGCAGTATAAGACAAATATCTGAACAATGCTCAGATTCCCCTTATATTGAGGCATCTAGCTGAATGTATTGCGCTCAAATCTGCAGAACTTAAATAAAGCTCCTTTCTTTGCTCTTGCTAACAGTTGAGTCAAGGCGATTTAATTTCCACGACAGGACCAGGTGCTGCAGAATGTTACAAGGATAGATAGTGGTTGTCAGTACTGGACAATGTTACAGGGATACGGCTGCAGAATGTTTCAGGGATAGACATTGGGTGCAGGTGCTGGAGGACGTTGAATTGATCGTGAGAAGGGTGAAGGTGCTGGAGAAATTTAACAGGTTCTGGAGAGTGTTACAGGAATAAGTGCATAGGTTCTGGACAAATTACAGGGGTAAGGAGTGGGTGCAGGTGCTGAAGAACTTTAGACGGCGAGGGCGTGTGCGAAGATGGTGGACAATGTTACAGTTTTATGCACTGGTGATATTCACGGCATATGGGATGGTGTAGGTGCTCGAAAATGTTGCAGGAGTACAGAATGGTGCAGATGGATGAGAAGTTTGAAAATATAGGCAGCAGATGCAGGTGGTTAAGATTGTTACAGGAATTGCGAGTGGGTGTAGGTGCTGGAGAATGTCGCTGGGACAGGGAGTGGCAGCTGGTGCTGGAGAACGAGACAAGAACAGGTGGTGGGTGTGGCTTCTTCAGAATGTTGCAGTATTAGGGAGCAGCTGAAGTTGCTGGAGATTGTCATAAGAATAGGGAGTGAGTGCAGGTGCTGGACAGTGTTACAGGGACCGGGTGAGGGTTCAGGTGGTGCAGACGATTATAGAAACAGAGAGTGGGTGTAGGTGGTATAGAATGTGACAGAGATGGGGAGTCGGTAGGGGCTGGAGAATATTAGAGGAATGGGCGTGTTTACAGGTGCTGGGGGATACTACAGTGATACATGGACTTGTAGTTGCGAGTTAATTGGACATGGATAGGGAAGGATGTCCCTGCTGGAGAACGTTTCACGGATAGGGCGGTGTGTCAGGGCTGGAGAAGCTTGCAGGGATGAGCGGAGAATGCTGTGGTGCGAGGTGACAGTGCAGGTATTGAGAACGTTACAAGTGCAGTGACAGGGCATAGGTACTGGACAATGTTACAGGGATAAGGTGTGGATGTAGGTGCTGCAGAATGTTTGCTGGGATGGGGTGCTGGAAAGTGTTACGAAAATAGTAAGTGGGTGGAGAGGCTGGAGTTGTTACAGGGGTATAGGGGGCTGTCGGCACTTGAGAATGTTACAGGGACAGTGAGTGCGCCAGTGGATGAGCAGATTGCAGGAATAATAAGTGTTTGTATGTGCTTGGGAATGTAGCATGTATAGTGAAGGGGCGTAGGTGCTGGACAATGAGTTTTGGATAGTGACTGGATGTAACTGCTGGAGAATATTATAAGGATGGAGAGTCGGATGTCATTGGATGGAGATAGTAATGGATAGCAAGGCTGTCTTTTCAGGAGAACATT
Organism: Chiloscyllium punctatum; assembly: GCF_047496795.1. Lineage (NCBI taxonomy): Eukaryota > Metazoa > Chordata > Chondrichthyes > Orectolobiformes > Hemiscylliidae > Chiloscyllium > Chiloscyllium punctatum. The sequence continues at coordinate 33,077,236 of NC_092773.1, forward strand.
TCAGGGAAAGTAAGGGTAATAAGGATTGGAGAAGGATGCTGTCTGAATCGGAGGGCTTCTCTTCCGAGGAGAAGTTGCTGAACTTGGACTTTTCTCTCTGGAAAGAATGAGGAAGAAAGGTGACCTGATCGAGGTGTACAAGGAAATGAGAGACATTGATAGAGTCGATAAACAGAATCTTTTCCCCAGGGCAAGATTTACTGCCACGTGGGGTCATAGTTTGAAGTTCTTAAGAGGAAGATATAGAAGAGACGTCAGAGGTAGGTTCGTTACGCAGAGAGTTGTAAGTGCATGGAATGCGTTACCAGCCATAGTGATGGAAACGGAGTCATTAGGGAAATCGAAGCGACTGCTGGAGACGCACGTGGACAGCATTGAATTGAGAGTTGAATAGATTAGGTTATTTTTTATTAGATTGGTGTAAATCCGTTGAACAACATCATGAACTGAAGGACATGTAGTCAACTGTACTTTTCTATTTTCTGTGTTCTATGTTCTGAGATTACGTGGATATTGAGACCCTTTAAGCGCAGAATTAGGGCGGGCTGCAGGAGCACTAAATGGTGTCAGCGACAGGGAGTAAGTTCGTTGCTGCAGGATGTGAAAGGAATATGGAAGGGTGTAGTTGCTGGAGAATGTTACAGGGATGTAGAATAGAGTAGGTCCTGCTAAATGTTACAGGGATTAGAAGGGATGTAGGTGAGAGAGAATATTACTGTGATAGAGAGTGGTGTCGTTAGAACATAGGACATCACAGCGCAGTATAGGCCCTTCGGTCCTCGATTTTGAGCCGACCTGTCATACCAATCTGAAGCGCATCTAACCTCTGCTATTCCACGTACGTCCATATGCTTTTCCATAAATGTACATAGATTTAGCGAATCTACTACCATTACAGGCAAAGCATTCCATACCCATCCGGCTCTCTGAGTAAAGAAACTACCTCTGATAACTGTCCTACATCTAATTTGCCTCACTTTAATGCTATGCCCCCTCGTGCTCGCATTCACCATACTTGGAAAAAGGCTTTCCTTGTCCACCCTATTTGACCCAATGATTATCTTATATGTCTCTGTTACGTCACCTCTCAATCTTTGTCTCTCTCACGAAAACAGCCTCAAATCCCTCAGCCTTTCCTCGTAAGACCTTCCTTATATACCAAACAACATCCTACTAAATCTCCTCTGCACTCTTTCCAAATCTTCCACATCCTTCTTCTACATAATGCTACATGTGCGGCCGCGCTAGAGTTTTGTATAGCTGCAGCATAATCTCATGGTTCTGGAACTCGATCCCTCTATTAATAAAACCTAAATCACTGTATGCCTTCCTAACAACCCAATAGTACTGGACAACATTACAGGGATAGAGCGGAGTGTAGGTACTGGAGAACTATAACAGGGATAAGGAGGAGGTGTTGGAGGGAGAGAATGTTGCAGGAAATGGAGAGTTGAATGTGCTGGAGAATGTTAAATGAAAAGAGTGTTGAAGGTGCTGAAAAATGTCATCGGCAGAGGGATTGCGTATTGGTGCTGGAGAATGATCCAGGATTTGGGATTGGGTATCGATGCTGTAGAAGGTTACAGGGATAGAGAGAGTTTGTTGGTGCTGGAGAATTTTATAGAGATAGGGAGTGGTTTAGGTGCTGGAGAATTTTACATGTATAGGTGTTGGGTGCAATTGCAAATAGAGTACAGAGATCAGGATAGTTGAAGGGACTGGAGGAGACGCAAAATGTTATTGTTTCTGGGGTATTATACTGAGATTGGGATGGGGCACGAAAGCGGGCGATGGAAGATTTAAGGTTGTGGAGGAAGCCACAGAGATAACGAACATTGATGTATGAAGGACTTAATCGTGGTTTTATAAGTTGGAGGATGTCAGTAAAAGAGAAAAGCAAGGCTGGAGATCTAAGGGAGAGAGTGATGCCTGTCCATGCGAGGACAGGCTATTCAAGTACTTTTGTATGTTTTTTACACGATATGGAGAGGGTTGCATCAGCTGGAGGTGAGAGAAATGGGGAGGGATGTCGGGCTTGAGATGGACATAGAGGTAGCGAGGGGTGTGGGGATAAACGTTATAAAACTGATATGTAGGGCTGGGCAGGTTGGAGCTGGTTAGAGAGATAGGGAGTCGTGTTGGGGCTGGAGGTCGTCGAGAAGTAGGGATAGGTGTATGGACTGGAGGATGTCAGAGAGAAAGAGAGAGATGTAGTGATTTGAGGTAGTTAAAGAGATAAAGAATGTTTCAGGGGCTGGAGGTTAGAAAGAAAATAAGGGTTGCAGTACTGCAGAGTGTTCTAGAGTTACAGGGAGTTATAGGTGCTGGAGAATTTTACAGCGATAACGAGTCGGTCTAGGTGCTGGAGACTGTTACAGGGACAGGGAAATGTTAAGGTGGTAAAGAAGTTTTCCGGGTTAGGGAAGGGTGCAGGTGCTGGAGAACGTTACAGTGTTAGCGAAGGATGGAGATAACGGAGAATGTGAAGTGAAGTGATAGCGAGGCGATGTGCATGATGACGATAGTTACAGGGAGAACCAGTCGGTTTAGGTGTTGAAACATGATACATGGATAGGGAGTGGTGTAGGTGCTGGAGAATGTTTCATAGATCGGGTGTAGTGGAGGGACTGGAGAATTGTACATGGTTAGCAAAAGGTGTAGATGCTGGACAATGTTACAATGTCAGCAAGAGGTCTAGATACTGGAGTAAGTGATGTGATAGGGAGACGATGTACGTGCTGCAGAATTTTACAGAAATAGAGTCGGTTTAGGTGCTGGAAAATATTGCAGCTACAGGGATTGGTGCAAGATCTGGGAAATGCTACAGGGATAGGGAAGCGAGTAGTTACTGAGGAATGTTGAAGCAATCGAGAGGGGTATAGTCACGACAGAAAGTTACAGGAAAATGGAGTGAGTGTAGTTAATGAAGGATGTATCAGGGTTAGGGAGATGAGGAGATAATTGAGAATGTTGCGGTGATAAGGAAGGATGAAGACTTCGTGAGTGGTTCCTGGGATGGGGTATAAGGTGTAGGTGATGGAGAGGGTTAAAGGGATCAGAGGCGGGTGTGAGCTGGAGATTATTATATGGATCGGGAAGGATGTAGGTGCCGCCGAATAATACCGCTGAAGGAATGGTTGTAGGTGCTGGAAAATGTTGCAAAGATACAGAGGGGTATAGGTACTCGAGAACGTTATACTGTGTGGGTTATAGTTGCCCCACAGTAGTATAGGGATAGGGAGTGGATGTCGTTGCTGAAGAATGCATGGGGATAGGAAAGGGTGTAGCTGCTGGCGAAGGTTGCAAGAACAGCGAGGGGTGTAGGTGCTGGTGTAATGTGGGCTTGTGGATGTAATAAGGATAAGGAGAGTTTGTAGGTGCTGGAGAATTTTACAGGATTTGGAGAGTTTAAAGGTGCTCAAGAATGTGACAGGGATAGAGTGTGGCGTTGGTGCTGGAAACTGTTGCAGGAACAAGGACAGGGTGTACCTGCTGAAGAAGACTACAGAGATAGGGAGGGATGCAGGAGCTAGATGATATTACAGGGAATGGGAGGGTTCTGATTCTGGCAAATATTACATGGGTAGGTAATGGGTGCAGGTGCTGGCGTAGATTACTGAGATCGAGAGAGTTGAATGGACTGGAGGAGATGCCAAGTGGAATAGAATCTGGAGCATTTTACAGGGAGTGACGGGACAAGAAAGGAGGACATGAACAATTTTTAGAGGGTTGCAAATTGTGGAGGAAATCACAGAATTAAGCAGGAGTGAAATCTGGAGGAGGTAATCGTGGATTTATGAGTAGGATACCGGAAGATGAAAGTAAGGTTCAGGATGTGACAGAGGTAGTGAGGACTGTGCATGCTAGAACAGGTTTGAGATTTCTATTATTCATTTACAGGATATGTGGGTGGTTGAAGCAGCTGGAGTCGAGACACAAACGGAGGGCTTACGGGCTGGAGGTGGTTAGATTAATCGGGTGAGGTGTTGGCGCTGGAGTTGGTTAGAGAGATGAGGAAGTATAAGTAGCTGGAAGTGGTTAGAGAGATGGGGGAGTGAGTGGTCTCGAGGTGGTTCAGAGACAGAGTGGGGTGTAGAGCCTGGACATGAATTAGGGAGTGATGTGACAGTTGGAGATGGTTAGACCGATAGGGAGAGGATATTTGGGGTGGAGATGTTGAGAGAAAGTTAGGGAAGAATGAGTGAAGTAGGAAGTGATGCAGTGCATGGAGGAGTTTGGAGATATATGGAGGGATGTAGGGAGTAGAGGTGTGTAGAGAGATTGAGAGGTGGATGGCTGGAGGTGGTTAGTGAGATATGTTGAGGCGTGGGCTGGGGGAGGTCATAGAGATAAGGAAGGTGTCACGGCAGGAGGTTAGAATGATGGTGAGCGGGTGTCGAGGCTGGAGGTGTTGAGAGATATAGGGAGGGGTAAAGAGGCAGGAGGTAGTTCGACAGACAGGTACGTGGGAAGGAATTGGACGAGGTTACTGAGACATGGGGTTGTGGGGCTGGTGGTTGCTGGACAGATATGGAGGACTGGATGATCTTGAGAAGGTTACCGAGGTACGGAGAAGTATAGGGGCTGGAAGTAGTTCAAGAGATAGGAAATGTGGCAATGGCTCCAGATGGTGAGGGAGATAGGGAGAGTTGTATGGGAAAGAAGTGGTTCGAGAAATAGAGACGGGCAAGGGAATGAAGGAGGTCAGAGAGATTGAGTGGGTGAAGGGTCTGGAGGTGGTTAGAGATATAGGGAGGGTTGAAAGAGCTGGAGGCGATCAGAGAGTTGGGACGATGTTAGAGAATTATGTAGCAGCAACGGTTCTGCAGGAACATACAGCCGGAGAGCAGTGAAGGAGCTGGCGATGGTTCGGCAGACAGTGACGGGTGTCATGTTTGGGAGAAGGATTGAGGAATAGAGAAGAGTATAGATGCTGGAAGAACTTAACAACGATTGATATTACTGTAGTAGCTGATGAAGATTATGGTGATACGGAGGGTTACTGAGATACAAATCAAGATCTAGAGGAGACGATAGGGAGAGATGCTGAGATGCAGGTGGTCAGTGCTGCTTCACCTCTCATCCAATAACACTCAGTAGCAACAATATCTGCCATCTACACGATGCTCTGCAGAAATTTACCAAGGCTCCTTTCAAAGCCCCTTTGAAACACGACCATCAAGAAGGTCAAGGGCAGCTGATAGTTGGGACCCCCACGATGGTCACGTTTCGTTCCACCCACCTACCTGAATTGGAAATGCTGTTCTTTCAGTGTATTTGTTTCAACTTCCCTCCTGATGGTGTTGTAAGTCCACGTCCAGCACTTGGGCCACAGCGTTTCAATGTGGCAGCACAAGACTATCTTCTCAATGGCATCATGGGATGAGCAATAAATACAGTTGCTTCCACATTCCCGTTATAAACTAGAATAGAAAATATTCTCTTGACATTCTGGAAACTGAGGTTTGAGATTTGAGACCACAGGCTGGTTTGACCCAGACAGTACCTTGCTTGTTTTGAACAGTTGAGTGGATGTGCTGATTGAAAAAACTCAGTGGCATCATGTACATACCTTGCATGACACAGGCACGAGCATTCACATACCACATCACTGAACTGTGAGGTAACAGAGGCAATTGTAAGTGTACTTATAAAAGACTGCAGAATATTTAGCCAAAACAGTGATATTGTTCCAATAAATTATTGTGTGTGAACATTAGCCCTCGATCTTAGCACATGGGAAAATAACTGCACACTTCGAGGCCCTTGTACTTAATAATCAGAATTAGTTCTTGGGTGTGTAACCAGACTCATAATTTCCAAACTCCAACTTTGATTTGTGCATTGATTTCATCATATTACGTCATAAACGTGTACTGAATCGAGTGGATTTTGTGCTTATTGGAATATTGACTATCAGTGAAGAGACTTTGCTACTAAAATTCAGAACAATATGTGCAATTATTTACTTAGACATTTCCAGCTCAAGTCGCACACAAGGACGTTGGGCTGGGATCATGCTGTCGTCAGTGGAGCTGCGCAGTTCTGCTTGGATAATGATGTAGTGCTGACATACACTGGATATGTTTTATTAAGGGTTCAGCGTAAGATAAAATGTGATGCAGATATCATGTATGGTGTCAGGTGATTTTTTAATAAATGTTGAAACTGCATTTCCACCAGCACCCAGTCTGCTCCACACATTTCCCTGTTGTTCAGATATGTCACTAGCTGGTCTGTTGTGATGGAACAGCTCTAGCTTGGAAACTCTGCAGGCAGATTTTGCAGAGCGTTGTGGAGGTAGTGGTGAGGCCTAGTAGCACCTTGCCTGAATTCAAGCAATATTCAAAGTCATTTTCAACGCTTGCATACTGCAAGATGGTGTTCCCTGATCTGAACATGAATCATTTGCTTTCTGCAGTCACTGAATTCTGTAATAGTTCGCTTTGTACACTGGTAATTTAAACATTGTTTGCTTCAATAATTTTAAACGGAAATAATGCTGTCTGGGTTATTAAAAATATGTAAGACATAAGTAGATATCAACTCTTCATTGAACAATATGCAGAAGTCACTTGCCATACATTTCCAACAGGCTAATCAAGGTACAGACATAAATTTTCTGTAAAACAGGATTCATGAACAGTGCTATGTGCGAAGCAGCATCACCAACCTCTCTGCTGGACACAGCTAGACAGAGGGGAAGCTCCTTTCGACATCGTCAATATAGTGCTCAGTATTAATCTGTCACAGGGCTGTTGGACTCCCCTGTGGCAGATTATGGGGAAATCAATAAAAGTGAAACATATCCCTGACCCCGTCGTCACTAATTGGCTTGCTGCAGAGACATGTCTCCATGTAAAATATGAGTAAGAGCAGCCATTCCCTAGTCCTTGTGGGAAGGAAGGGCCACCTTAAATTTTGTTGGTTTTCCCCACCATGTTTTGTAGCTACCTGTTCTCTGAATGGGGCAGACTACAAACAGATTAATCAACCGAAGATGAGGTGTCCATGCGGTGCAGTGAGCCATCGGCAGCAGCAGAATCATATTCTGTACAACTCATTCAGACTGCAACCTCATGGGCCGACATATTCCCACTGCACAGTCAGCTTCACGCCAGGAAGCACCCTCGTTCAAACAAAAGTGCAGAAGGACACCTCATTAGCAGCCCCAAACAACCTGGAGAAGCTCGTCCTTAGCTCAAATAACAGGACGATGAATGCTAAACAGCATAAGCAGCAAGTAGTGGACAGAACTCAGTGATCCCACAATCAATGTTCAGATCGGTTTCTGCGGCCTTGTACCAATTAGTCACAAAAATAGTGGACAAAAAAAGAGACCATTGGAGGAGGAGGCTGCTCTCCAACAATGAAGTCCCCGGTTATGGGGGAGCGCTGCACATCAGGGAAAATATAAAGCTGCTGTATTTGTAATAATCTTCAGCCAGAAGAGCTGAGAAGATGATCCATTTCAGCGATCTTTACTGGACCCCAGCATCACTGACACAAATTTTCTGACAATTCGATCCACTCTGCACATTTTAAGATATGGCTGGAGACACTTGAAACTGTTATTAAACTCCAGACATTGGCCCATCTCTAACCCAGTTGTTCTATTTCAGTAAGAACATTGACATCTATCAACAATGTGATAAATTGCCGAAATATCTCCTGTACACATTAAGCAGGATACTGGCATTGCAGGCAGTCACTGACCCATCGATGTACGGTCTACCATGTCAAAGTGAAGGAAGGTATCAGCCATAATGTGTTCGATCAGCAATAACCTGTTCTGTGACGTTCAGTTAGTATCCCGTCAGCCTGACTCAGCTCCTGACCCGATTGCCAGCTTCAATCAAAAGACTGAAATTCAAAAGAGGCGATGTGTGCAATTACAATTAACATCAAGGCACCATTCAATAGTGCGTGACAACAGGAGCCCGAATAAAATTATACTTCATCAGAATCCTGGGGAAGTACTCTCCGGGTTGGAATAATCACCAGCAACAAAACTGATCATTGTCCGTTTCGTAATTCAAACTCCAGAACAGCTCTGCAGCCATTGCTCAGGAAAGAGAGAGCCCCAGGCTCAATAATTTTCGCCGGCTGCAATGACCCATTCTCCAACATTAGGTCAGACGTGGGAACGATCACTGATTATACAATTCCTGAAATAGTCCATGGTCAATACCACAAGCCTTGGAAAACATTTCGGTTTTGTCTGACAAATAGCAGTTAATGTTCACGTCACACAAATATTAGCCAAGTACGACAGTAAAGAATCAAACCATCCTTCTTTGAGATGCAATTACTATCACTGATTACCCAACCTGGTATTTTCACCATCCTGCGCGCTACCACGAACAGAAATTGCTCTGGACTAGCCATTATCAATAACATTGTCTTCAAGAGCAAGTCAGTGGCAAGGAATTCGGCAATGAGTAATTCAGTTGCTGACTCCTCAAAGTCTGTGATTGAATGGACCACCTGGGAAAGAGTTGGGTTCGGGTCAAGTTATAATATTTAAAATACGTTTAGATATGCACATCGTTATGAATGTTTTGAATGGATATGGGTCAACAACATGCAGGTGGGACGAGTTTTGTTTTATATTACGGTTCGTTAAACCGAGACATCCGATGTCTGGAGGAAGAACACCTCATATTCTGGCTTTGGACCCTCCAACCACGTGGTGTCAATGTGGATTCAACCAGGTTCCTCATTCCGCTCCTTCTACATTATCAGAGGTGCAAGCGACCAACTCAGCTCGAACCTCTTGAACTATCCATACGTCAGCTTTTCCCATACATAAGCTCCACCCTCCTTTGAGACCTATCACCTTATCCCCCATATCCTCTCCCTGCCACGGGGTGTTTGAAGAATTCATCACTTCACCAGCACATTACATCCCGACTTCAATTTGACCAGGACCATCTTAGTCACGTTCATCCCTTTCCTGGGCCGCTCCATCGCCATCTCCAGCGACTGACTAAACACATTTAATACAAACCCACAAACTCCGACAGGTACCGAGACTACACCTCCTCCCAACCTGCCTCCTGTAAAAACGCCATCCAGTATTCGCAATCCCACCACCTCCGCTGCATCTGTTTCCAGGATGACCAATTCCAATTTTAAAAAAGTCAGATAACTTCCTTCTTCAAAGACCCACAATTTCCCCTCCAATGTAGTCGATGATGCCCTTCAGCCCATTTTACCCATTTCCCAGACCTCCGTCCTCACACTCCTTCCCTTCAACCACAACAATGACACAATCTCCCTGTTCCTCTCCTTACAGCTCACCAACATTCATATACATCCCATCATCCAGCGCCAACTACGAATCTACCCCACCAACACCGCCCAAAACACCCCTCACCGTCGTACAGGGCCACAAAGGAAACATACACGTCCGACAGAAATTTACCTGTACTTTCACTCATGTCATCTACTGTATCCGTTATAGTCTTCTCTACCTCGGGGAGATCGGACACCAACTTGCTGATCGTTTCAGAGAACATCTCTGGGACAACCGCACAAACCACCCCCACCACCCTGTGACTGCACACTTCAAATCCCCCTCCTAATGCAACAAGATCCTGCAGGTCCTGGGCATCCTTCTTCGCCACACACTAACCATCCAATGCCTGGAGGAAGAACACCTCATATTCTGTCTTTGGACCCTCCAACCACGTGGTGTCAATGTGGATTCAACCAGTTTCCTCATTCCGCTCCTTCGACATTATCAGAGTTGCAAGCGACCAACGCAGCTCAAACCTCTTGAACATAAGCCTTTCCCATACATTAGTCCCATCCTCCTTTGAGATCTATCACCTTATCCCCCATATTCATCGACCTACCCCATTCCCAGCTAGCTTCCTCCAAGCCCCACTCCCCTTTCATTTATCTCTCAGCCCCTTGGGACACGGACCTCTTTCCTGATGAAGGGCCTTTGCCCGCAACTTAGATTCTCCTGCTGCTCGAATGCTGCCTGACCTGCTGTGTTTTTCCAGTACAGCACTCTCTGTCAGGAAATTATCTGAGACAATCATACTCACAGACGCAGACCTGAGGGGTAATATTTCATGAAGCCCTATCACTGAACCTGGCTCTATCCTGTCCCGCTGCCAGGGGAGCCCGACTAGTGTTGGCGAAACTCTGTAATACTGTCAGGGAAGTACTTACCCTGGAATTGGCGAATATTGATTCCAGAACACGGGAAATCTCATGGTAACTGGACAAAAATGTTCAAGGAAATGGCTTGATGGACATCTATTGCCCTCCGCCGCATGCATTGATGATAACTCAGTTCCTCTGTTGTTGAAAACAAATGAGTTTGATAAGGACACCGAACGTACTATGGGTGTGGGTCCAAAATATCCATCATCAAGATTGTCTCCACAGGCCCAGCACTGACTGAGCAGGGCGAGGCCTCAAATACACAGCAGCCAGACTTTGGGAAGTGATGGATGAACCAAGGGAAACATTCTCACCGAAACCCCTCGTCATACATGGTTCTGCCCCTCAAAGCATCTGTCGGAGCACGCAGCACAGTATTCTGCAAAGGGCAAGTCTCAGCCTAATGTTGAAGAAACTATCCACTGTGTTATGTGGTACTACGTACTCTGAAGTAGGACATGCTTGTCAATGACCGACCAAGTGGAAACTGGACATCAATGAGGCACGGTGGGCTATCAGCAGCTGTAACATCAATAGCCCTCCCGCGATCATAAAGTCAGAAGTGATTTGGAGATGCCGGTGTGAAGTGCAAAGTTCAAAAATTACACAACACCAGGTTATAGCTCAACAGGTTTATTACGAAGCACTATCTTTCGGAGCACTGCTCCTTCATCAGTGGTTGTTGAATATAAGGTCGTAAGACACAGAATTTATAGCAGAATTTACAGTGTGATGTAACTGTCGTTATATTTTGAAAAAAGACCTGGATTGTTCGTTAAATCTCTCATCATTTAAAATGAACATGTTGTTTTCAGTTCTTTTAGATGTAAATTGGAGAACCTTTTTAAAAGTTACATTCTCAAATGAGCTTGAACTGGTGGCATGTCGGCCCAGGTAATGCCTTGAAGGTGTGAGTTGCACTGTGTGAGATTGTCTGTGCCACAATGTTCAGATCGATTCTATTTTTTTTTAAAAAGGGGTTTACAGAACCTTAAACGGATTCGTGCACATTTTTGAGGAAAATAAAATGTAATTAAGCAAATAAACGTTCAGGCAACAAACTTACATGTGTTTTTGTGTTTGTGTGCATGTATGTGAGTGCGTGTGTTGGGGGTGTCGGTGTTGATGGTTATGAGTGTCTGTGAGAGTGTGTGCGTATGTGTCTGAGAATGATTGTAAAGGTGGACACGTCTGTGAGACGGTGTATGTGAGTGTGGGTGGGTATGTGGCAGCGTTTGAGAGAGCTCTGCATTAGTGTATGGGTCTGAAGGAGCGTGTGTGCCTGTACGAGTGCGTGTATGCGCCGGAGTACCTGTGTGTTGGACTGTGTGTGAAGTAATGTCCGTGCCTGTCAGTGTGTTTGTGCGTCTGTGTCTGTGTGTGTTTAGTGCAGCATGGTCACCGGTAGTGTGACATGAATCCAAGGGCTGCTCACTGATGGTTCCAAAAGTTTCAGCACATTCATTGCGACACCTACACTGAAGCAGACTAATCAGCCCATCAAGAGTTTTGGATAGGAACACATGAGGCCATTCAGACATTCGATGCTTTTACTCAACGAGAGAAGTCGATCTTTTAACTTCTTATGCCTGTTACACAGGAAATGGAAGGGAGCATTCAAACTTACAAAGCTGCTGCACAGGTATGCAGGTAAGACTGGTTACTGAGCAGCGAACGGGAATAAGTGCGGGATAAATCAGTTTTTAACAGTTTAACACAAATTGACCACTGCACTGACACAGTGACTAGTACTGGGGCCTTGAACATTGGCAACAATAGCAAATTTTTAGATAATTTGAACAAATGTATTCTAACTAGGATAGGCAGGACATTACGCTATCGAGAGGAGCTATATTGGGCAAGCAATGGACAACAATTCAGCAGCTGTAATATAACCTGGGTAACTGTGGACCTTTTGAATTTTTCAGGAAGAATAGAAGGCTGTTTGTTATATAAACGAAGAGAGATTACACGACTTACTAGCCCGGTGAGTACTGGAGAATTCACTCTGACCAATTCAGACGTGGTAAGTGTTGTTCCATCTCCCTGATAGTCTGCTCCCTGATGCTTCCAGCGGTCCCGTTGCTTACAGTACACTCGGAAGTTTCTGATGTTGTTGCTTGGCAGTGGGGAGTGGTACGAGGAGGGTGTTTTGAATCGTGTATCAAGTGGATGGCCTTTATCCAAGAGGGCATCGTTTCTTTCTACGTGGAGACCCGAAAATGATGGAATTGTCTAACTGCTTCTGAATGATGACGCTGTGGCTGTTAGCAGGAGACTGTATTAACTGGTAGGCTACTGCAGAAAATACGGAGGTATGGCATTGAGGGTGAGTTGGAGGTTTGGATTTGGAATTGGATGGCTGGAAGAAGACAGAGGGTAGTAGTTGATGGTAAAGGGTCATCTAGGAGTGCAGTTACTAGCGGTGTTCTGCAAGGATCTGTTTTGGGACCATTGCTGTTTGTCATTTTTATAAATGACCTGGAGGAGGGGCTAGAAGGTTGGGTGAGCAAGTTTGCGGATGATACGAAAGTCGGTGGAGTTGTTGAAAGTGAGGAAGGATGTGTCAGGTTACAGCGAGATATGGATAAGCTGCAGAGCTGGGCTGAAAGGTGGCAAGTGGAGTTTAATGTAGGTAAGTGTGCAGTGATTCACTTTGGTAAGAGTTAGAAGAAGATGGGGTACTGGGCTAATGGTCGGATACTTGGCAGTGTGGATGGGCAGAGGGATCTTGGTGTCCATGTACACAGAGATCTGAAATTTGCCACCCAGGTAAATAGTGCTGTGAAGAAGGCATATGGCATACTGGCTTTTATTGGCAGATGAATTGAGTTCCAGAGTCCTGAGGACATGTTGCAGTTGTATAAGACTCTGGTGCGGCCGCATCTGGAGTATTGTGTGCAGTTTTGGTCGCCATACAATCGGAAGGATGTGGAGGCACTGGAACGGGTGCAGAGGAGGTTTACCAGGATGTTGTCTGGTATGGTAGGAAGATCGTATGAGGAAAGGCTGAGGCACTTGGGGCTGTTTTCATTGGAGAAAAGAAGGTTTAGCGGTGACTTGATAGAGGTGTACAAGGTGATTAGGGGTTTAGATAGGGTTGACCATGAGAACCTTTTTCCACGTATGGAGTCAGCTATTAAGAGGGAGCATAGCTTTAAATTAAGGGGTGGTAGGTTTCGGACAGATGTTAGGGGTAGATCTTTTACTCAGCGTGTCGTGAGTTCATGGAATGCCCTGCCAGTAGCAGTGGTGGACACTCCCTCTTTATGGGCATTTAAACGGGCATTGGATAGACATATAGAGGACAGTGGGCTAATGTCGGTTAGGTGGGCTTGGATCGGCGTAACATCGAGGGCCAAAGGGCCTGTACTGAGCTCTATTTATCTACGTTCTCTGTTCGATGATATTAATGACGTGAAAAATGGAGTGCCCAATCAAAAGAATGAGAATATTTTTTTTAAAAAACATTGACAGAACAGCTGAATTAGTTAGTTATTTCACATTCTCAATGCACCACAGAGGAGCATTAACCCAGAGGTGATATCTGTTCAGCACAGATCAGCCTGTGCTCGGTCCGACCCAACAATCTGTTGAGTGCAGAAAATGTGCAGACCACAACAGTACGTTGATCTATGAACCCAGTCTAGATATCTGTCCGGCACCGGAAACTGTGCAGACCACAGACGTGTATTGGTCTCTAAACACGGACTGGATCTCTGTTCATCACTGGGAGCTATGCAGACTACAGCAGTGCATTGATCTTTAAATCTGGTCTAGATAGCAGTCCTGCATGGGGAGCTATGCAGAACACAGTAGTGCATTGACCAATGAACCCAGACTGAGTATTTGTTCATCACTGGGAGCTATGCAGAGAACAGCAGTACAATTGTATTCAGGCCACTCTGAGCGAAGCACTTTGTATGCATGTTGAATTAAAGTTCATTTCATTTTCTCCCGTTTTCAATTTTTTTTGATGCACTCTTCCAAATTATAACAACAATAGTTTGTAAAGCCTTGAACCAATGAAATGGCAGCAATGGGCATGTTCGTCTCCTTCTGTTAATATCTCAGGGACTGAAATGCAAGGAATCGGACAAAATGTGTCTGAGACACCAAAACAAATTCTTCGAAGAAGGAAACAGTCATGAATTGTCTGAAAGATGGCGGCAGGGTCAGAGTCTTGCCAGGCAGCGCTCCTCTGCTTCATCCAATCACTCATTGTGTGTCTCCTTTTTTAATTATTTATTCTTGAGGGTCTTTTTTTCCACAAACGTTAAATTTTTTGAAGTTACTCCGGCAGGAATGGAGGAGTTGAATGTCAGGACAAAGGTCGCTGTTGGGAGGGCAGGTCGTGAGATTTGAAGCACAGAGTAGTCTGGAGAGTGGGCCTGGCATGGTGTGGAAATGGGGCCCGGCATGGTCTAGAGACTGAGCCAGTGCGGCTTGGAGACTGGGCTGGCACGGTCAGGAGACTGGGCCCGGTCCGTCCAGGAGATCGGACGTGTATTATCTGACGCTGTGCTTCGTGCAGTCTGGAGACAAGGCCCAGTAAGGTCTGAAGACTGGGGCCGGTGCGGCTTGGCGACTGAGTGTGGTGCTGACTGGGGACTGGGCTGGGCGCGGTGTGCAGACTGAGCCCGCATGTTCTGTAGACTGTGCCCATTGTGGTCTGGAGACTGAGCCCGACGCTGTCTGCAGACTGGGCTGTGTGCAGTCTGGAGACTGTGGTGCCTGGAGCTTGGGCTCATTGTAGTCTGAAGACTCGACTGGGCAGAGCGTGGATACTGGGCTCGATGCGATTGGTAGACTGGTCTTTTGCAGCTGGATACTGGGCCTCGTGCAGTCTGGAGACTGGGTCGTGTGCGGCCTGGAAGCTGGGCGCAGTTTGGCCTGCAGACTGGGCCCAATGTCGCCTGGAGACATGGCTAGCTTAAATCTGGAGACTGGGTCCCATGCTGTCTAGAAACTGGGCCCGGCGCAGTCTGGAGACTTGTCCCAGTGAGGTCTGGAGACTGAGTCCGGTGTAGTCTGTAGACTGCTTCCAGTGTCGCCTGGAGACTCCGTGCTCACACAGACTGGGATGTAAGCAACTTTAATTCGATTCTGTTCATTTTTTTCATTTTTAATCTTCTGCTGGACTTACATTTATTATTCTTTCAATTTTGTACCAATCACTCAAGAATATTTACCGAGGTGCCTTGGAAATAAGATTATGCCATAAGCGAGGACATTGCATAGTTTTCACTGCATTTATTAGAGTGCATGTGTCAATGAAGCCAATTCAACTCAAATGTGAGAGAGTCTCCGTCTTTGATGCTTTTCTCAACAAAGCTGCTCCTTCTGCAGCGGCCTGGAGCAGCGCGCAGTGGGTGGCATTACGTCACTTCAAATACACGGGAGATAGATTGAGAAAGAGTCAGAGTGCGACGATTTTCATTCCCATTTCAATGGATTCACTCCCAAAACAACAGGAAGCCAAATGCTCCGAGACGTAGATGCATTAATACATTGAAGCACTGACACAAATACACATGAAAACACACACACACACACACACAAAAGTATAAACACTCATACACAGATAGACACACATACACACAACCATAAAAACACAGATATATGCAGACATTCGACCACTCATGCTTCCCTTCCCAATCAATAAGATCACGGCTGATCTGATTCTGGCCTCGCCTTTATTTCCTCTTGGGAAATAAGGTAGTGCAAGTGACTGACATGTCACACTTTGTGCACATTGGCATCTGTGACTGAAAGTTTATGAGTTTCAAAATAGTTCCAGAAAACGATAAGCCTTTTCCACAAGGTCAGTATATAAAGTGGGGCAAGGCCAACTGTGATGGATTTAGACAGGAACTTTCGTAAGATGTTTGCGGGAAAGCTGGTCACAGGCAAAGGGACGTCAGGCAAGAGCGAGACTTTCAAAAGCGAGAGCGATAAGGGACAACATGTTTCTGTTTGCGTGAAGAGGAATGCCAGCAGTAGTAGGGAACAGGTCATTACAGGAGACATTGAGGCAAAGAAAAAACAAGGAGGTTTATGTCAGATACAGGCTGCTGGGGATCAAGGAAATTCTTCTAGGAACATAGGCAGTGTAGGAGAAAACCCGAGGGAAATCAGGAGGGGGAAATGAGGTAGGCGATAGCTTTGGCTGTTTATCTTCCAACAACACAGTCCATATGTGTGTGGCCATGCTGGGTTCATACTCCTCACAAAGACTCGACCTCCTTCCACTCCGCTGCTTTACAGCCAATTCCTGCTCATTCGATAAGATTCTACATGAATAAATCGCGTCAGTATTTACTGCGGAGAAAGTCATGGAAGCGAGGGAACTTGTGGATACAAAAAAGAAGGTGAGGTTTTGAAACGAGTCCTCAATTTAAAAGAGGAATTACTGCAGGTGATAAAATGCATAACCGTTGGTAAACACCCAACACGGGTTCCGTTGTATCCCAGATCATTGCAGGAAGCTGAGAAAGAAACTGTAGGGCCCCTAGCTGAGATATTGGATCATCGCTTAGTGCTATGAGGATGTATCACTGGATCCAAGACATGAACTGTGATTTCACTGCACAGATGCGGCCACACCTGCTGAGCCTTCCCAGCATTTGCTGCCTTAGTTTTTAATTTACAGCATCCTCAGCTCTTTTAGTGTTTTATTTGTATATTTGACAACCACAGATGAGCTGCTGGATGACTGGAAGACAGCTAATGTAATCACATGTTTTTTTTTAAAAAAACGTGACTGCAAGGAAAAACCAGGCTGCTGCAGCACGTTGAGGTTGATGTCGGGATGGACAAGTGTTTGGGGGAGATTTTAAGAGACAGGATTGATCAGCATTGGGAAAGGCAGGGACTGATTAGGGGCTTTGTGTAGGGTAAAACGTGCCTCACCACCTTGGTTGAAAATTTTCAGGAGGTGGTAATGAAGTCAGATGAAGGCAATCTACGTGGACTTAGTTAGGCTCAGCAAAAATTCGACATGGTAGCCTTGTTAAGAAGGTAATATCACAGGGGATTAGGGAGGGCTAGTTAATTAGATGCAAAGGTGGTTTGTCAGTATGAGACAGAGGGTAGTGGTCGAGATTTGTTGCCACAATTTGTTGTCTATGATACGTCATATGCCACAAAGACCAGTCTGCCATTTTCCGTTATTTTTATTAGTGATTTGTATGAAAAGGTAGGAATGATGAATAGTAATTTTGAAGATGAAACCAAAATTGGTTTTATCGTGGACTGTGAAGAAGGTCACTTAAAAGGACAGTGAGATCTTGAATAACATGGTCAGCGGGCTAAGGAATGGCAGATGGAGCTTCGTGCAGATAACCGTCAGGTGTTGCATTTTGTGAGACAAACCAGGGCAGGGTCTGCACAGTTAAAAGCAGGGCTCTGCAGAATGTTGTTTAATAGACTGACCCAGGATTGTAGGTTAGAAAACTCCTTGAAAGTGGAGTCGCAGGTGAGGAATGCCGACGTTCATTGATCAGAGCATTGATTATATGAGCTTGGACATCATGTTCCAAAGCCGCACTTGGAGTACTGAATATAAATCTTGTTACTCTACTATAGGAAGGATATTATGAATTGGCAAGGGTACAAAATATTTAACATGATGGGAGAGAGACAGGATGTTTTGAGATACAAGACTAGGCTGAGAAGTTGTTCCCTTTGAAGATTTTATCGAGTTACATCAAGCCATGAGGGGCATGAATATGATGCATAGCCAAGGTCTTTTTCCGCAGGTTGGGGTGTCCAAAACCAGAGAGTATAGGTTTCAGGAGAGAGGGAAGAGGTTTAAGAGGGATCTAAGAGGTAGTTGTTTCTCACATATTGTGAATACGTAGCGGGCTATCAGAGGATGTGATAGCAGCAAGCACAATTACAACATTTAAAAGACAATTGGATGGGTACATGAATATGGAAGATTTCTAGGGATATGTTCCCAAAGCAGAAAAATAGATCTAGTTCAGTTTAGGAGACCTGGTGAGCATGGACGTGTTGAGACAAATGGTCTATTTGCATAATATATGACTCAAAGAGCTTATGGCTCTTTCACACCCCTCTCATCTCCGTCATTATCCTTAATTTATTTCCAGGTAACAAATACTATGTAGAAACTTCCAATGATCTAGTTTTCTTATTTTGCTTTAATAGAGAATTCCTAAAATAACATGGCCCTGCAGAGCATAGCTGAATCAGAATTGTATTCAACCACAGTTTGTAACTTTTTTGCCGAGTATGATCCCTTAGTCTACCGTTACCATCAAGCTGATCTATCGTTCAGAGACGAGTGAGGGTGAAACTGCCAGAGTCAGAAACATGTGGACCTAAAACTGAACAAAAAACGTTAAAGCTACTGCACTTGAATGGTTACATTTCAATATGCAGAATTAACATCTAATGGAGAGGGCGAAATGATCCCAAGACCAACAGATCAGCTCAAATCTCTGATGTCCCGCCTCATCCAGTCTTAAATGATGATGGACGATTGAACAACTCACTGGAGGAGTTGACTCCATAACTAACCCCATCCTAAATTATTGAATAGCCCTGTACATGATGGTAAAAGACAAGTATGCAGTATCTGCATTATCCTCAGACAGAAATGTTGAGTTGTTGATCCATCTCACACTTGTCATGATACCCACAGAATCACAGATTTGATTCACAGCACATGACACGAAGAAACAGCTGAACACAGTTATTAAGACAAAGGCAATGATCCCTGACAGCATTCCTGCAATAGGGCTGAAGATATGTGCTGTCCAACAAGCAGGGTCCATGGGGAAGCTGTTTCATTCCAGCTCCAACTCTGACATCTATCTGGGAAGTGGGTAATTACTCAACGATATCCAGTCATTAAAGAAGAGAATAATTAAAATCTGACCAATTAGTGACCCGTTATACTCATCATGATAGTCAAATTGGTGGAAGTTCTTTTTTGACAGAACTGTCCGGCAGCACAGAAATAATCTACTCAGTGTGGTTTCTGATAGGTCCCCATGAAAAGTTGGTGCCGTTGTGGAAATGTTACTGGATTACTAATCCGGAACAAGCTGATGCTCTTGCAGATGGTGCGAGTTAAAATAATGAATATATATCAAGATCTAAATGTGGTGTCAGTAATAGTGCCCTTGAAGCCAATGTCGATTTCAAACAACGATGTACGTTCCCAATGTACTTAAAGAAAGCAAATCTCTGGTGGTTTCCAGGTCAGGCCGAAAAGTGATTCCAGACTCACCGCCATGTGATAAACTGTTCAATGGGCCCTCAAACAGCCAAGCAAGACACTTAATTCTATCAAACTGCTCCGAGGTCTTGAAGAATAAGTCCGGGCAGAATACGGGCACCAACCTCGGTATCGAAAAAGGAATGGGCAACACAGTCCTTTCGACCCTGCAGAGACTTCCTTCCTAACATCTGAGAGCTTGTGACAACATTTACAGAGGTTTCCCACAGACTGCACAAAAATATCGAGAACGGGGTATGCCATTCAACACAGAAAATCTCCCCCATGCTGGATCATGGCGGAAAATCTCGAAAATGCACTTATCCCTTAATCGCCATATCCCTTAATGTGATCGACCATCGTGAAATATAGGATATGAATTGCAATAGTCCCTTTTCTCCATCGATTTTTCTCCCCATTCAATTCCAGATGGTTCTCTAATGAAGCGAGTTTATTAAACAGTTTTGGTTGTAACGTAATTAGTAAATTGTGGATCTTATTTATATAAATCAAACACCCGTTCACTGTTATTCGATTCCATCCCTGATGCCAGCTGAACAGCAAAGCCCAGCCTCAGGACCCTCGGTCGGCAAAGTGTACACTCAGTGTGTTCAGTTCAAACAGGAATGCAATCCGTTCTGTGAGGCTTGAAATTGAGCCTGAACTGTGAATTGTAGTCTACACTGAGAAGGAACGTTATTTCAAACCATGAGGAGAATCTTCGGGACAACTGGAGTACCACGTCAGCATTACGTGTTGAATCAGCTCACGCGCTTATTTGTGAAGACCTTGATAAAAGGTAAACTGCTGTAGTCAGAGAACGCTGTGTCAAAAATATAAATTTGCTGTACTATTTCATGATAATTTATGAAATTATGAGGTTGACTTAGACTGTGCTGTCCGTTGTATTAGGCTAACTATTAATTTTGTTTTGCTTTTTACTGATATTTTTTGGAATTTTGCCAAGAAACCTGCTCTTACACCGGCCCCAATATTGCATGATTTTCTAGAAAGGAGGAGAAAGGGAGGACTGCAGATTTTGGAGATCAGAGCTGAAAATGTGTTGCTGGAAAAGCACAGCAGGTCAGGCAGCAACCAAGGAACAGGAAAATCGACGTTTCAGGCATAAGCCCTTCTTGAGGAATGAGGAAAGTGTGTCCAGCAGGCTAAGATAAAAGGTAGGGAGGAAGGACTTGGGGGAGGGGCGTTGGAAATGCGATAGGTGGAAGGAGGTCAAGGTGAGGGTGAGAGGCCGGATTGGAGTGGGGGAGGAGAGGTCAGGAAGAAGATTGCAGGTTAGGAAGGCGGCGCTGATTTCGAGGGATTTGACTGAGACAAGGTGGGGGGAGGGAAATTAGGAAATTGGAGAAATCTGAGTTCATCCATTGTGGTTCGAGGGTTCCGAGGCGGAAGATGAGATGCTCTTCCTCCAACCGTCGTGTTGCTATGGTCTGGCGATGGAGGAGTCCAAGGACCTGCATGTCCTTGGTGGAGTGGGAGGGGTGTTGAAGTGTTGAGCTGCGGGGTGGTTGGGTTGGTTGGTCCGGGTGTCCCAGAGGTGTTCTCTGAAATGTTCCACAAGTATGCGGCCTGTCTCCCCAATATAGAGGAGGCCACATAGGGTGCAGCGGATGCAATAGATGATGTGTGTGGAGGGACAGGTGAATTTGTGGCGACAAGGCCCCAAGGGATACTTCCATCTCCGCCACAAATTCACCTGTACCTCCACAAACATCATCTATTGCATCCGCTACACCCGATGACCCGATTTGTCTCAGTCAAATCTCTCGAACTCAGCACCACGTTCCTAACCTGCAATCTTCTTCCTGACCTCTCCGCCCACACCCCACTCCGGCCTATCGCCCTCACCTTGACCTCCTTCCACCTTTTGCATTTCCAACGCTCCTCCCCCAAGTCCCTCCTCCCTACCTTTTATCTTACCCTGCTGGACACACTTTCCTCATGAGTTTCTATAACACAATGTTGCACGGGAACACAACTATTGTGTTAAAGAAGACCTCCCGCTAATAACGCCTGATCTTTTACCTCCACAGCAAACTCCTGCTCTCTCACGATCCCTTCATTGCCTTGGCTTCCACAACCTGATGTGGGAGAGAATTTCCCATGTTCAACAGACTCAGGGTGCAGATATTGATTCTCCACTCAATGCAGATTGGCCTGCCCGTTCGTAACACTGTGGCCCCTTGTTTAAGGCATTCCAGCCAGGGGAGATATCACCCTCGCTTCCAATCTATCTCGCACTGTCAGAGTTTTATATATTTCATTGAGATGTCCTCTCACTTTCATAATCCCCATGAATTATAGAACCAGTCGACCCAAACTCTGGTCTCACAACAAGTCTGTCATCTCGGGGTTCAGTCTGGTCATCCTTCAGTGCTCACCCTCAATATGAGTTTTGGACTTGATTAGGTAAGGAGATCAAAATTGCACACAATACCACACGATGCCCGGGATGGAGACTCACCGAGACCATGCACAGCTGCAGTAAGACAACTTTACTCCTGTACTCAAATTCCTCTGAAATGAAGATCAACACATGATTTATCTTCCTAACTGTTTTCTGCCCGCGGAGTGTTGGCATCAATGACTGGTATACAGGGAGATCCAAATCATTTTCAATGTTACAGCTGCCCACTTGGTGGGTCTATGCACGGTGGTCAGCGAGAAATGCCATTCCCATTATTGACTTTTAGCTTAGGACCTCACTGCCCTGGAGGTCTGCGCAGGAGAACACAACAAAAGGGGCATCAGTCTCTTGAAAGATCAATATATTTCAACCAATATCTTTTCAAATGCTCGGCTGCCATTCACTGATTAACACCAAAATGCACAACCTCATATCTTCACAGATTGCTCCTCATCTGCCACGTATTTGCCCATTCACTTCATTTATCTCCATTTACCGGGGTTACATTCGATCTGCCATTAATCAGCCCATGCGGCCATTCCATCTCGACCTTCCCGGAACAAAAAGATTTTCCTCCTCGCTGCCAACTGCCCGGCCAAGAGAAGTGAATGCAAGGGCTTAGGTAAGAGCAACTGGACTCGACATCAAGGCTGCATTTAACTGAGGATGACATCAAGGAGCCTGAACAATATTGCACTCAATGAAAATTGTTTGTAACTTCTCCACTGTTTGGAGTCATTAATACCACAAGGGAAGATTTTAATAATCGGTGAATATCAATCATCTCAGCGATGGGACAGCGTTTCAGGAGATCCGCCGTCTAGCTTCCTCAGCCCAAATATCTCCAGCTTGTCAAAAAGAATCTCTGCAATGTGGAAGCAGGCCATTTAGTCCATTGAGTCCACACTGATCCGAAGTGGGGATATTCATTGACGATCACACCATGTTCAGAGAAATTCCCCGCCCCAACACCAGCAATCACTACTGAAGAAGACTGTGAGCATGTGCAACAAGACCTGGAGAATATTCAGGCTTGCGATGTTAACATGTCGGTAACATTTATGTAAGAGCGCTGCACATTTCAATAGTAAATGGGCTGCATCGTGACTCAGTGTTTAGCAGTGCTGCCTCACAGCAATAGCGTCCTGAGTTCGATTCCAGGCTTGGGAGATTGTCTGTGTGGAGTTTGCACATTCTCCCCCGCCTGTGTGGGTTTCCTCCATGTGCTCCGGTTTCCTCCCTGAGTCCAAAGATGTGCAGATCAGGTGAACGGGCCATGTTAAATTGCTCACAGTGCTAGGTGCATTAGTCAGTGGGAAATGGGTCTGGGTGGATTATTCTTCGGAGGGTTTAGTATGGACTGGATGGGCCGTAAAGCCTGTCTCCACACGGTAGGGAATCTAATCGAAGTTAAGGAGATCATTCAGTCCCTCAATCTGGGTTGACACGAAAGCCATTCAGCCTATCAGAACAAGGAGATGTACTGCCCATTCAGTCCCTGCTGTCTGATACACTGGAAGACAATGGGTCTGCTCATTCCCATCCGTCACTTACACGGGATCGGGAAAAAAAGACTATTTCCAACCTGGAATCATTTACAATGAAACAGGAAGAGGTGATCAGCTTCTAAAGTCACAACCATGGTCGAGGAAGATGTCAGTTATGCACCAATATCGCAAGCTAATGGAGTAACAAATGCACAGATGGATTGCTCCATGTTATTCCCGTAGCTTCATTACTCATAGGACATATGTCATATTTTGACATGGTGTTCTGGCACCGGGAATGGAACCTTTTTTTCGATAACTTCAAAGGCATCTTCCAACCCTGAGAGAGCAGGCCCATGGTCTCTCTGCAGTTCACAAGCTGGCGGGGAATGGCAAACTATTTCAGAATGAATGTAGTCCGGCTGCTCACCGGATTGTGAACGATATAACGTTAAGTGCAGGTCCCACAGTAACTCTACATTAAAGAGTTCAAAGTTCATTCAGAGCCTGTATCTCTCTGTCAATCGACATGAGGTCTCTGCCAGGCACATACATTCCTGGGAAGAAAACATCCAACAGGAAGTATGGAATTTCACACCTTCCTAATGGCTGTTTCAGACATAATGAGTAAGTTTCCATAACCATCAATTGTTAACAACTTATTCTCTCACAGCTATACAGATTAAACACATTGTTACTGCACTCTCTCATCATGGTAACATGATGTCATGGTTTAATGGCACGTCTCCAATCGTGAAGTAAGAGGTGAGGGGGAGAGATGATGCTTTCTCTTCACATTACGATGATTGTAGTGTGTTTTAGCAGGCGAGGAAGTGCTGGGCTCAAAGTAGGTTGCTTGCTACTGATCAACAATCTTTCTGAGTCTTCTTATTTTATTTCTTTATGTTTCACTTCAGCATTTATTTTAATATCATTTAACGGCTTGAGTGTGCATAGGAAATTTTTGAGAAGTTCCATTAGTGGCGTAGGCGGGGTGAGTACATTCCCTTCCTTATGGGCATTATGGTCTGTGGAGTGGTGCGCGGCTTCAGTGGAGAGATGGTCAAACTGACTTACACAGAATTCTTAGTTTGACAGATCGCCAGTTATCGCTGCCGTATCAGCAGGGTTGTGTGGCAGTAAATATCTGCGGTCTGCTGCACACTCTCTTTATGATTTATCTCAGAATGACCTTTTGATGTTGTTTCCTCCCGGTTTGGAGAACTGCATGCGAGAATATATGTCTCCTGATTTGTTTTTTGACAAGTGTGTGTCTATGTGATGTCCCCATTTGGAGAAATTACTTTAAAAAGCCGATTTGTCCGGTACGTTTTCCAGTAGAAACAAGTTATTCCAAGTTCCTCTTCCTTTAGTTGTGTTTTGTCAACGGTGTATGAATAAATAGTGTTTTGTTATTGTCAAATATTTTAACAACGCGAATTGTTTCTGCAACACAACACTTCACATTTACCATTAAAGAAGAAAACGCCTTGGTCGAAGCTGCCTTCTTTGTGTATTTTGAGGAGCTCTGTCTGATCTATCATAAGAGGGGTACATATCTACGTTATAATTGGATCTGCACGTAATGAACAACATATTGCAGAAATGCGGGGTTGGGCTGCAGCTGGAAGAGTCATAACGGATACTCAGTCCACCTCAGAGATCCAGCCCGGACATGTATAAGCCCAGATGAGATAGCTTCTCAGCATGGAGCACTCTGCAGACCAGGCTCAGAACAACCCAGCAATCTGTCCAGGCAAGAACACTGCCCAAGTCTCACCAGACCACTAGTCATGTTTCCAACATTGGGAGCAATGCAGACAAGAACGGTGCATTGAATTATAAACCCGAATGAAACGCTTCGTCCAGCATGAAGAGATACACAGACCACACCAATGTCTTGCTCTATAAACGCGGGCAAGGTTAAGGAGCTGAACAATGAATAGGCCTTCATTTTACAGTAGCAGTGGCATTGGTGAGAACGAGGATCTTGGTTGCTGAGACGTTAGGTGAACTATATTTGAGCAAAGGCTAGAACCGAGACATGACATGTGTAATACCTCCATCCGCCCTCCTCCTCCAATCAAAAAGACTGATGTGCTGATGAGGTAAGGATTTCTATTTCTTTTATATTGCGTGATTGCGGAAGATTTACTTTTGTTTTCTTCTATCATCTATATCCGACTTGAGTATTTGAAATAGGCCATTGCAGAAAAGTATTAGAAATCATTTAACTCATACATTTATTCAAATAAAATACTGACATAAGTAGAAAAAGATGGGCAGGTGATGTGAGTCGCTGTATGAAGTGGGAATTGGCCAATCCCTTTCTGAATGGCAGTGGCCACATCTGCAGCAAGTGTTGGTTGCTGGATGAGGTCCAGCTCAGAGCTGATGGTCAGGATTCTGAGTTTAAACCTGTCGGTACATCCAAGAGGGGAGAGTAATCTGGATGCTTTGTTTCTGTCGGCAGTGACACCTGGTTGATAAAGTAATTCAAATTCAGTTCGCTCTCAGGGCCAAAAGAGTGTGATTGAAAGTGAGGCATGTCGGGCCATTCAAGAACTCAGAAATGAAGGAACCTCAGCTTTTGACCTTATCCAACAGGTATGAGATGCTTGGTCCCTGTGTGGATGAGGAAAAGGGCTCCGGGGAGCATGAGCCAGCTGACGATGGCACCGTGTTGCAGAAAGCGATTAAAGGGACAGCGAAAACCATCAGAAATTCATTCAGAAAGCGACAGGGTGAGGGCAGCAACTCACAAAACGATCCAACCTGATTTCTTATCCATGTACTGGGCTAAATGTCTTTTAAACGTTGTAACTGCACCCGCTCCCACCACTTCCTCTGGAAGTTCATTGCGCACACAAGCCTGTTCATGTGTATAATGAATGACCCTTATGTCTTGTTCTAATCTTTAGTCCTTTAATCGTAAAATATCTGTGCCTTATTGAATCGCCAACCCTCGGTAAAAGACATCTGTCATTCAGCATATCTGGACACTTCCTGATATTATAAACCTCTTTAACCTTCTACTCTCCAATGAAAACGTTCCAGCCTATCCAGCCTCTCCTTATACCTCAAACCCTCCATTCTCAGTAACGTCCTGTTAAAACTATTTTGAATCGTCTCCAGCTTAATAATATTGTTCCTATAACAGGGCAAGCTGAGTTGGACACAGTCATCAGAAGAGAACTCGCCAATGTCCTGTAACATCTCAACACACCTTCACAACTCCTGTATTCAAAGGTCTGAATAATGAAGGCAAGTGTGCTAAGTTTACTAAACTTCTTCTACAGCACACTTCTGTATGTGACGCAAACATCAAAGAATTCTACCTGACAACTTAACTATCTGTTCCATACGACCAAAGCCTAATTTTAATTGTATAAGTCCTGCCCCTTGTTTATTTTACAAAATCGACGACCTCGCGATCATTCACACGAAACGCCTCTGTCACTCCTCAGCCCAGTGGGTGCCGTTTCAGTCCCTCATCCTCTCCATTCAGTTTTCATAGAATCTCTCTCTCTGCAGGAGACTTACACACTCTTGCCTTGATTACGCAAAGACTTTGAGCATGGCATAGCTTGTGCAGTCAGTGGGGAGGAGAGGCTGGAAAGAAATCAGCTACCTTGTATCACTTCAACGTTTCAGAAAGAGGGCGTTCACACTTCAGTGGTATGAAGTTGTGATCAGTGTTTGAGGCCAGAAATTATTCTCTTCGGTTTTCCCTTGTGTTCAGTAATAATATTTATTCGAGATCCTTCAAACCACAGAATGTGTCTGAAGTATTTGTTTCCTTAATATTTCAGTTGATAGAACATAGCCATTTACACTGAAAGTTATACTCAAGCAACTGCAGTTGTTAATGGACCATAGAACAGAGAACAGTATAATACAGTATAGGCCCTTCGACCCTCGATATTGTACTGACCATTTTTCAGACTCTGGGATCTGACTACATCACATCCCCTTCATTTCTATCTTCCATGTGCCTATTGAAGAGCAACTAAAGTGTCGCTAACGTATCTGACTCTACTACCACTGCTGGCACGACATCGCACGCACCCACTACTCTCTCTGCAAACATGCTATGTCTGAAACCTCCTCTAAACTTTCCTCCTTTAAATTATGCACACTTATGCTAAGACATTTCCGCCATGAGAAAAAGTTCCTTGTTATCTACTCTCGCCATGACCCTCATGATCTTGTAACAGATATCAACTCACCACTCATCCTCCTTCACTCCAGTGAGAAAAACCCCAGCTCCCTCAACATTTATTCATAGAGCATGCACTCCACTCAAGGCAGCATCCTGGTAAATCTCCTCTGCAACCTCTCCAAAACTTCCACATCCTTCCTATAATCAGTCGACCACAACTGAACACAACTTTCCAATTGTGGTCTAACCAGGGCGCTGTTGACCTGCAGCAAAACCTCATGGTTCTTAACCTCCAACCCCTGCAAATCAACGCTTTCACGCCATAATGCCTTCTGAACAACTCTAGCAACTTTCTGGTAACTTTGACATATCTATGAACATGGATCCCATGGTTTCCCTGTTCCTCTGCATTGCCAACGATCCTGCCTTTAGCCTTGCAAACTGCATTGAAACGTAACCTTTCAAAGTGAATCACTATCCAAGTTGATCTTCAACTGCCAATTATCAGCCCAGCTCTGTATCCTGCCTTGTACGGTTGCCATCTTTAACATCTCTACATACTTTCCACAACACCACCAACCTTCGTTTTATCGGCAAACTTACTAAACCACTCTTCCACTTCCTCATTTCAGTAATCTATAAAATTACAATGAGCAGAGGTTGCAGAACGAATCCCTGCAGAACATCACTAGCCACTGAGCTCCAATCTGAATATTTCCCATCCACACCACACTTTGTCTTCTATGAGCCAGCCAGTGCTGTATGCAGACAACCAGATTTCACTGTATTCCATGCCCTCTTACTTTCTGAATGAGTGTACCATGGAGAAACTTGTCAAATGCCTTGTTAAAATCCATTATACAGCACTTCACTACTCTAACTTCATCAATGTGTTTTGTCACACCCTCACAAAGCCATGTCGATTACATCTAATCAAATTCCAAATAATCATAAATCCTGTTTCTCAGAATCCTGTCCAATAATTTGCCCACAACTGAGGTAAGACTGACTCGTCTGCAATTCCCAGCGTTATCCCTCCTCCCTTCCTTAAACAGGGGACGAGCATTTACCACCTTCCAATCATCTGGTAATACAACAGAAGGCCACTAAACACAATGCGATAAGGGCGTACGAGAGTGTAGTGAAGATGAAACATATGGGTAAAACAGCAATTACTATAACAGACTGAAAGACTTTCTTTTCCTTTAAAGTTATGTAAAAATGAGAGAAGCACGGATAGACATTGGTCCACTGAAAATTGAGTTCGCAGATTTAATAACGGAAAGCAAATAAATGGCGTAGGAAATCAGTTGCTCGTTTGAGTGGGCCGTCATGGCAGAAGACCCCAGTAATGCGTGAGAACATCACGAGAAGCTGCGGTGCAGGTGAGTGCAGTGGCCATCCCAAATGAAAAGATGCTGGAGACGTTTGGTAGGCGGATCGATCATCCACATGAGAAGCACAATATTCCAGAGTTCTGAAGGGCAATGCTGAGGAAACTCAAGATGCATTTTTGCTGATCTTTGAAGAACCAGTTGAGTCAGGGCGGGTGTTAGGATGGAATGCTGAAAAATTCAGCCGAGTTCCTGGAATTCACTTCGAGCATCAAACAGTTTATTATCATGATAGCAGTGGGGTGAGATCCTCTAAAAATCCTGATCATTCTGCAATGAAGAAAGAAAAACATACATTACCGCCCACTTCTAAAAATTACAGAACAAGCATAATATTATATAGTTCTATACACTTACAACTGAGTTAATCATATGGCTGCACGGATAGATACGGACAGGCTTGTGGTGAAGAACGGCATTGCATGGTGCCATGATGTTTCCCAGACTTCCTCCTTTCACTTTTTGTGGATTTTCACAATGGACACTACATTTAAGTACATTCCTTCCCAGTTATTTGCCACCTGCACTATGTTAAGTGCCAACAAATTGAATAGTTGTCCATCACTTCATGACTTTTAATTCCGTCGCATTGTTTAATGATCTAATTACAATATCTGCAAAAGGATTTCATTTTTACAAATTGTTATAAAAATTGTGACATCAGTTCCAATAAATTTATAGTTAGAACTGACGTTCGAATTCTGCAGCTAACAAGTTATGCGCCGTTCTTTATTGCCGTTTTTAATAGAAACGCTCTATCTTTATTGTCGTGTACCACAAAATGTAACCATTAAATTCACATTCCACTGCCTGATAGTTTCTATACCTATGATTCAATTATCGCAAAAAATGATCTGGAGACTGCTTTTACAGTCTGAGTCTGGCTTGTTCATGCACTTCTTTATGATTTCCCCCCTTTATTCTATTACTGTGAGCCTGCAGAAGAATAAAGAAACGTTGAAACACCGACGATAGGAGCGGGAGTCGGCAATTTGGCCCTTTCAGCCTTCTCCTTCATGCATCCCCATAATGGCTAACCATTCAACTCAATAGCGTAATCCTGCTTTCTCCCGAAGACCTCTAATCCATTTCGTCCTAAGTGGTACTGTTGTCCTAACTTATGCAGGCTGTATAAAGCATATGTATTTCCACACTTAATAAGAGTACTGTCAGTCATGTTTCGATTGCTTTTGCCAGGGCAGTCTGCCGCCATCATGCTCTGGCTCGTTATAAGTAGCCATAACATGTGATCATTCCAACTGTAAAAGAGCGAAATTCATAATTCTGGTGAAGAAGCGCAGGAGGTTGAAGACAGGAATAGACTTGGTAGTTAGCCTTACCGACGCCATTGACACGATTTCAAAGTGTATTATTGAGTATGACATTTGAAGTAATTTCGAAGTGTATGGTGAAATATGGGTGACATATCATGGCTTTGTCAATGGAAAGTGAAGCATGACAAATGTTTTCGAGGAGGTAACTTGTATTTTACGTGAAAATGGCGACTGAATGTGATCTCGTCGGATCTCCAGAAGAATTTGACAATGTCCTTCCCAGGAGACTGCTGAATAAGTTAATAGTCTATCGAGTTCGGCGCAAGGTACTTCGATTGATGGAGAATTGGTTGAAATGTTGAGGGCAGAGACTGGAGTTCAAGCCTATTTTTTTGAGAATTGAAGCCAGTTACTCTTGGAGTTCTGTGGGGATCCATGTTCGGATTATAATTATTCATGATATACATTCAAGATCTGGATGACGGAACTCAGCGCATTGTTGCGGTGATTACAGATAAAACAAAGATGAGTGGAGAGACAGATAGTGTTGAGAAAGCAGGTAAGCTTCAAATGGAAATGGACGGAAGATGAAAGTGGGCAAAGATGTTCAAGGTGGAAGAAATCATGGAAAAAGGGTGTTCATGTGTGTGATAAATTCAGGTGAAATAGTGATCTGCAGACAAGTTATAATGAAAAGTTATAACATCAATAGTCGAATAATATAGATTGAGAAGCTTATAAAATTAATGCAGCACTTGGTGGAAGGCTGCTGTGAAGACTTCTAATTACTTTATCTGGGTCAGCACTTGTCTGATGCTTCTGTTTACAGAGAGCCGATCCAAACCAAAACAACAATATCTTATCCGAGATGGTCATTGGAACGAGACAATAAAGGTCGTTTAACTCATACAAAGTCATAAATAAGTATAGTCATGACGTTTTCAACTCAGCAACTCATTTCAAAAACATCCGTAAAGTCAAAGCAGGATTTTTTCGTTGTGCTAATGAGTTCAGCCATGTGCAATTGGGTAATGGAAGAAAGGCATTGATTTGACTTTCACACACACACACAAAGTAAATTACTCAAAATCTATGACAGTGAGTTGAGTAAACCGATACATTGCAAGACAATGACAAAATGAGAAGATGATGATCAAGGAATCAGAAAAACCCCAAGAGATAAAATATGTCTAAACTGCATGTCTCTCCTAACTATTAGCAGGTTGAAATTAAATTGTCGAGGAATATATTCAGAATTGCTGGAGGTAATATTCATCCTGATAATACAAACGCACTGATCTGAAACTGTACAATTGAAATAAAACATTTTGCTATCATTGTAAGTATGCTGAACAGGAAAAATTCACACGATATATTCGTGGTCTGAAATGCACGTCTTCATAACGGTCATAAAGGTTCATAGCTCGATCTTTGCATTATAAGTTTAAACTACTGCCTCTGAAAGTAATGACCATGGTATCGCGTAGTTTGAAGCAATGTTCCATATGAATCATCTCTACATAGATTGAATATTAATCTGAGGAGGTAGATAGTTTGTGTTTGCCTTTTGAAGCATAAAAAAGCCTTAGACGGTTCATATCTTGTCGTGGAAACAATGAAAAAGATCACTGAGCAGGTGAAAACGAGCAATTCCTCACCTGCAGCTGTTTTTGTTTTCATTGTGTGAAATATGCATCATTCCATACTTTCTCGTTTTCTTTATCTCTCATCTGACAACTGAATATGACGCCTTGATGTACCTTCACCTCTGTGAAAACAAGCCATAACAATTGCAGTGCGCTTCTTTCACTCATTAGGATAATTACTGAATAAAGCAAGATGAAAAAAACTAATTATCTCCCTGGAGCCCGACATACACTACAAATCTGACAAGCATTCAGTGCAACGCAAAACGGATGCAGTCTATCTAAACGAAATGCACGGAACACCAAAGGGTTTGCTCTACGCAATTTACTATCCAATCATTGCAGCTATTGGTATTCCAGGTAAACACACTTTTTGATATTAAAATGAATCATGATGATCTGTATCAATGTTCCAATTTCTCAAATGAACTTTGTGTTCTGAAGAATTTCTAACCTCCAAATTCATGGAAAAGGTTCCCGCTTACGATGGGATTATTTCGTCTCGTAACTATTTATGCTGGATTTTCGGAATCTGCATGATGTCAAATAGTGTTCCTGACTGTGTCACTGTTAATCTTTCAAAAAAAAATTCACCCGATAAGGACAATGCTGGCTCGGCCAGTCCTTAATTGTCCAGAGGACAGTGAACAGTGAAATACGTTGCTTGGATTTGGAGTCACATGCAGACTCCAAACACTTGGTATGGTAAGAATGGCAGTTTTCTTCTTTAAAAGATGGAAATAGATCAGCTGAGGTAGCCGACATTAACAATTGATTCATGCTTATCACTCGATCCGTGATTCCAGATATTTGCTGAATTTACATTCCACTATCTGCTTTGATGGGATTTGAACCTGAGTCTCAAGGTTGATACCTCAACTGCTGTGCTAATACTTCAGTGATAATACCACTCAGACATCGACCCCCAGTGCATGTTATTGAGTGTTATTCAAATTAATTCTCCCTCGAAAATGTTCATGGTGTAAACTGAAGTGTACAGTGTTTTTATCACTGTCACTCTGAGGATGCTTGGTAGTGTGGAGGAACAAAGGCAAATTTGCGTCCATATTTTCCACTGAAGTTGAGACTGTTGTCAAAAAGGTACGTGGTGTGTTGGCTTTCATTTGCAGAGGGATTAAATTTAAGAGCTGTGAGGTTATGCTGCAGCTCAAAACAACCCTGGTTTGACGCCACACGGGATACTGTGTCCAGTTCTGGTCGCCTCGTTAGAGGAAATATTCTGAAGCTTTAGAGAGGGTACAGAGGAAATTTACGAAGATGTTGCCTGGATTGGAGTGTATGTCTTGTGAAGAATGGTTGAGGGAGCGAGGGATTTCCTGTTTGGAAGGAAAAAGGATGAGACGTGAGTTGATCGAAGTGTGCAAGATGTTGAGAGGCATAGCTGGAGTGGATAGTCAGAGATTTTACTTTCCCATGGTGGGAATGTCTATCGGGAGCGGGCATAATTTTAAGGCAATTGTAGAAAGGTTGATTGGAGATGTCAGAGTCAGGTTCTTTGCACAGAGAGTGGTGGGTGCATGGAATGCAATGCTGGAGTGGGAGTAGTTTCAGAAACATTAGGGACATTTAAGCGACTCTTGGATTGATATGTGGAAGAGAGTACAATGTAGGTTATGAAGTTTAGTCCGATCTTGGAGTGATAAAAGAAGCTGGCAAAACATCGAGGGCCGAAGGGCCTTTATTGTGCTATTCTCCTCTGTGGTCTCTGCTCTTCTCATATTCTAAAACGGTGTAGAAGTTTGACAATTGTGGGAATTAGCATCTTCCGTGTATGCAGTGTTAGATTGTCCGACAGGTTTGAATTTTGCTGTCGTTTTGGGTTGGCGAATTCACCTCTGCTACCACAGCCTATTTCAGATCTATTCTCATTTGAATAGTTACACTGATGGATTAATTTCTGAAAACGGTTAATTAATTAGATGCTTCAGCGATTAGATGTTTTTTTTTCATGGATTTACTAAATTAATTGAGTGAATGGATAATATGCATCGAATGCCTTTCACATAAAAGCAGTAATTTATTTGTGATCAAGAATATAACCTTTCTACTGTAAGATTATGAGACATTGAATTCCCAGTTTCTCCTCCTTCACATTATTTGATGAAAACAATTTAATAATTCTCATTATTTGCATCTGTCTTTTTTTACCTTCTTCACCTGCCATCTGCCAATACATGTATCTTAGTTTCTTCAACAGTTGTGAAGTAACATCGACATGTGTGATGTCACTCGCATTTGAGGTGTAATATTCACCACTAAGTATCCACTTTCTGCCCACAATTAGTTATGATTCCTAAGCAGCGGTCAGTACTGAGGGACTATGCTATTTGGAAGGACACGTTTATCTGTATAAATCTTCAATGATCTCAATCTTCCTTGTGCCAGATGGGCAAGGTAACTCTCAAACTACTTTGGATTTATCGCTTTGACTAAATCAATGCCTCTGGAATCAAACACCATTGAAGCTCCTGCATAATGATGCTTGATTAGTTTATGTTATTTTCCAAACAAATTATTTTGAGAAATATAAATGTTCAGAGTGTACAAACTCAAGTATTCATCTGAAAGCAGTAAACCTGATACAAATTTAGTGGAAAGATAGATGTTTTAAAGTATTAAAACCCCTTTCCATTTCAGGATCCAAGGTTTCTTCTTTCGATAAACAGAGCCTTACTGAGACAACACCTGGTCAATTGTTGACCGTTTTGGTTTTCTAACCTTAACAAAGGTGATATGGTCATGTCTGCACAGCAGCAAAGCTTTACCAGGCTCATTTTTGTGATGGAAGGACTGATATTTGACGAGAAAATGGACCGGTTCAGAATGGTTAACCATCCACTAAAATGTCCGATTTTAGATCTGTGGAAGGTCCCTGGACATGAAAAATAAAATCTGTTTTCTTAGCACAGTTACAGCGAAAGCTGTTGAGATTCTTCAGCAGTTTCAATTTTTCCAGCATACGCAGTTCTTTGATTGTTTGTTCTGGAGTGGGGGTGAGTAGGGTGAAGTGCAAACTATGTTCACTAGATTAGAGAAGAACGAGAGGAAACTCGTAGTAAACTATAATAGTTAACAAGGCCGGGAGAGTATAAAAACAGGAATGCTGTATTTCAAGTTCAGGCGTTAGAGAACCAGATGTCACAGTCTCGGGATACAAGATCAAGCATACAGGAAACAGATGAGGATAATTTCTTCATTCAGAGCGTGTTAAGCTGACTGTTCATATTCTGTGGCAAGAGAATGGAAGAGGCCAACACATTGAACAGTGTGGAGCAGTGGATGTTGTGCACATGGATTTTAGCAAAAAAATTGATAAAGTTCCCCATGATACACTCATCCAGAACTTTCGGAAGAATGGGATACAGGAAAGTCTGCCGGTCTGGATATGGAATTATAGACGACAGAGAGTATAGGACCATAGACGACAGAGAGTGATAGTGGATGGAAAATATTCACCCTGAAGTTCGATGATCAGTGGTGTTCTGTTGGGATGTGTTCTCGGACCTCTTCTCTTTATGATTTTCAGAAATGACTTGGATGAGGAAGGGTAAGTCTGTTTGTGTATGTTTGTCGATGAAAGCAAGGTTGGTGCAGTTGTGCTTAGTGTGGAGAGCTATTCTCAGTTGCACTGGGGCAAGAAGTGACAGGAAGCAGAGATCGTCTGAGAAGTGTAGATGCATTTAAGCTTGAAAATTTTTAAAGTGATTAATTTTAGACTTTCGAATTTGAATGCAGAATACAGAGTTAAAACACATGTTTCTT
The DNA here is from genome assembly GCF_047496795.1 of Chiloscyllium punctatum. Taxonomy (NCBI): domain Eukaryota; kingdom Metazoa; phylum Chordata; class Chondrichthyes; order Orectolobiformes; family Hemiscylliidae; genus Chiloscyllium; species Chiloscyllium punctatum. The sequence goes on from NC_092773.1 coordinate 33,112,836, forward strand.
AGCAGTGTTGAGAGACACCCGATCTTGGGTTCTATGCCCAAAAGATCTCTCAAAGTTACCAAACAAATTGTAAAGAAGGCGAATGATGTTTTGTTTTCCGTTAACAGGGGGCTTGAATTTAAGAGACGTGAGATTATGCTGCAGTCGGATAAAGCCCTAATTAGACCGCATTTAGAATATTGTGTTTAGTTCTGGTCGCCACAATGTAAGAAGGATGTAGAAATTTTCGAGAGGCTGCAGACGTGCTTCCTCAGGATTCCCAATGGACTGGATGGTATGAATTAAGGAGAAATGCTGAGGGAACTAGACCTTTTCTCACTGGAGCAAAGCAGGGTGAGCGATATGATAAAGGTGTACAGCATGATGAGTGACATAGATAAAGTGCATATCCACAAACTTCTTCCCATAGCAGAATTGTCTGTCCTGAAGGGGTACGATCTTAAGATTATTGAAGGAAGGTGTCGGAGAAATGTCGGAGGTAAACTTTTGATACAGAGAGTTGTGTGTGCGTGGAATGCACTGCCAGCATTGCTATGAGAGTCAGATACATTAGAGCAATTTAATCGACTCTTAAATCTACACATAGCTGACAGTAAAATTAAGCGCATGAAAGATAGTTTGATCTCAGCGTAGCATATCATTCAGCACAACATCGAGGGCCGAAGTGCCTGTACACTGCTGTACTAATTTGTGTGTCAGGATGTCCAAGACTGTAGGGAGGCTGTGGAGAAGGTAGCACTGACAGGGACTACTTGCAGACACAGAGATGGGCTCAAGTGCGTATACTTCAATGCAAGGAGTATCAGAAATAAGGTGGGTGAACTTAAGGCGTGGATCGGTACCTGGGACTACGATGTTGTGGCCATCACGGAAACATGGATAGATGAGGGACAGGAATGGCTGTTGGAGGTTCCTGGTTACAGATGTTTCAGTAAGATTAGGGAGGGTGGTAAAAAAGGAGGGGGGTGGCATTGCTAATTAGAAATGGTATAACGGCTGCAGAAAGGAAATTTGAGGGGGATCTGCCTCTGGAGGTAGTATGGGCTGAAGTCAGAAATAGGAAAGGTGCAGTCACCTTGTTGGGTGTTTATTATAGGCCCCCCAATAGCAGCAGAGATGTGGAGAAACACATTGGGAAACAGATTTTGGAAAGGTGCAGAAGCCACAGGGTCGTAGTCATGGGCGACTTCAACTTCTCAAATATTGATTGGAAGCTCTTTAGATCAAGTAGATTGGATGGGGCGGTGTTTGTGCAGTGTGTCCAGGAAGCTTTTCTAACGCAGTATGTAGATTGTCCAACCAGAGGGGAGGCCATATTGGATTTGGTACTCGGTAACGAACCGGGACAAGTGGTGGGCTTGTTAGTGGGTGAACATTTTGGTGATGGCGACCACAATTCTGTGACTTTCACCTTGGTTATGGAGAGAGATAGGTGCGCACAACAAGGAAGTTTTTACAATTGGGGGAAGGGAAATTACGATGCTGTAAGACAGGATTTGAGGAGCATACGTTGGGAGCATAGGCTGTCAGGGAAGGATGTGGTGGAAATGTGGGACTTTTTCAAGGAGCAGATACGACGTGTCCTTGATATGTATGTACCGATCAGGCAGGAAAGAAATGGTCGTGTGAGGGAGCCTTGGTTGACGAGGGAGGTTGAATGTCTAGTAAAGAGGAAGAAGGAGGCTTACATAAGGTTGAGGAAACAAGGTTCAGACAGAGCAGTGGAGGGATACAGGATAGCCAGAAGGGACCTGAAGAAAGGGATTAGGAGAGCTAAGAGAGGGCATGAAAAATCCCTGGCGGATAGGATCAAGGATAACCCCAAGGCATTCTATGCGTATGTGAGAAACCTGAGAATGACGAGAACGAGGGTAGGTCCGATCAAGGACAGTGGTGGGAGACTGTGTATTGAGTCGGAAGAGATAGGAGAGGTCTTGAACAAGTACTTCTCTTCAGTATTTACGAACGAGAGGGACCGTATTGTTGAAGAGGAGAGTGTGAAACGGACTGATAAGCTAGAAGAGATACCTGTTAGGAAGGAAGATGTGTTGGACATTTTGAACAACTTGAGGATAGACAAGTCCCCCGGGCCTGACGGGATATATCCTAGGATTATGTGGGAAGCAAGAGAGGAAATTGCAGTACCGTTGGCAATGATCTTCTCGTCTTCACTAGCAACTGGGGTGGTACCAGGGGACTGGAGAGTAGCGAATGTTGTGCCCCTGTTCAAAAAAGGGAATAGGGATAACCCCGGGAATTACAGGCCAGTTAGTCTTACTTCTGTGGTAGGCAAAGTAATGGAAAGGGTACTGAGGGATAGGATTTACGAGTATCTGGAAAGACACTGCTTGATTAGGGACAGACAACACGGATTTGTGAAGGGTAGGTCTTGCCTTACAAGTCTTATTGAATTCTTCGAGGAGGTGACCAGGCATGTGGATGAGGGTAGAGCAGTGGATGTAGTGTACATGGATTTGAGTAAGGCATTTGATAAGGTTCCCCATGGTAGGCTTATGCGGAAAGTCAGGAGGCATGGGATAGAGGGAAATTTGGCCAATTGGATAGAAAACTGGCTAACCGGTCGAAGTCAGAGAGTGGTGGTAGATGGTAAATATTCAGCATGGAGTCCAGTTACAAGTGGAGTTCCGCAGGGATCCGTTCTGGGTCCTCTGCTGTTTGTAATTTTTATTAATGACTTAGATGAGGGAGTCGAAGGGTGGGTCAGTAAATTTGCAGATGATACAAAGATAGGTGGAGTTGTGGACAGTGAGGAGGGCTGTTGTCGGCTGCAGAGGGACTTAGATATGATGCAGAGCTGGGCTGAGGAGTGGCAGATGGAGTTCAACCCTGCCAAGTGTGAGGTTGTCCATTTTGGAAGAACAAATAAGAATGCGGAATACAGGGTTAATGGTAGGGTTCTTGGTCAGGAGGAGGAACAGAGGGATCTTGGGGTCTATGTACATAGATCTTTGAAGGTTGCCACTCAGGTGGATAGAGTTTGTAAGAAGGCCTATGGAGTATTATCGTTCATTAGCAGAGGGATTGAATTCAAGAGTCGTGAGGTGATGTTGCAGCTGTACAGGACTTTGGTTAGGCCACATTTGGAGTACTGTGTGCAGTTCTGGTCGCCTCACTTTAGGAAAGATGTGGAAGCTTTGGAGAGGGTGCAGAGAAGATTTACCAGGATGTTGCCTGGAATGGAGAGTAGGTCGTACGAGGATAGGTTGAGAGTTCTCGGCCTTTTCTCGTTGGAACGGCGAAGGATGAGGGGTGACTTGATAGAGGTTTATAAGATGATCAGAGGAATAGATAGAGTAGACAGTCAGAAACTTTTTCCCCGGGTACAACAGAGTGTTACAAGGGGACATAAATTTAAGGCGAAGGGTGGAAGGTATAGGTGAGATGTCAGGGGTGGGTTCTTTACCCAGAGAGTGGTGGGGGCATGGAATGCGCTGCCCGAGGGAGTGGTAGAGTCAGATTCATTGGCGACCTTTAAGCGGCATTTGGATAGATACATGGATGGGTTCTTAATCTAGGATAGAAGTTCGGCACAACATCGTGGGCCGAAGGGCCTGTTCTGTGCTGTATTGTTCTATGTTCTATGTTCTATGTATTCTCCATTTAACGTAGAAGACGAAATAGATAAGAGTACCTAACGAAAAATAGATCGAAGACATGCATTAAAAATGGAAATATGTTCTGATTGGTTGATAGAACTGGCTTGAAGGATTGAATGACCAATTGCTGTCCCAATTTCCATGTCTCCATGTTTCATTTTTTCACTGTTATCACTTCCTCTTTCACCTTAATGCATACAGATATGTGGCATTACAACATCTCCTTTTCTCTCTTCCTATCTGTTCTCCAGCAAACATTGCTGTTATTGTGATCCTGGTTCGAGGAAGATGCGGACTCTCCAAATGTATTACCTCCTATCTGGTGTCCATGGCAGTGGCAGATGTGTTACTCATTATCACCGGTGTCGTCATAAATCGGATTTTTGGGATTTTCTTGCCATTTAGTGTCTTCTCTCTAACACAATTATGCAGAGTCCGTATTGCATTTATCTATGCAGTCATCGACTGCTCTGCCTGGTTAACAGTTGCATTTACCTTTGATCGATTTGTTGCCATTTCTTGTCAGAAGCTGAAAGCAAAGTACTGCACCATGAAGACGGCTCAGCGCGTCATAGGAATCATTTATATTCTTAGCTGTCTGAGGAATACGTTTTTGTATTTTACATATGAACCTTTATACATCATTGACAATGTTCCCTGGTTTTGTGCCGTTAAGTTAATGTATTATACGTCAGCTGCATGGGCCACATTCGACTGGGTTCTTGTTATTTTTACTCCTTGTCTCCCTTTCATTCTAATATTGTTACTCAATGCCCTGACCGTCAAGCACATTCTGTTAGCCAACAGAGCTCGCAGGAGACTCCAGTTCCAAATAAATGGAGGAAATGAGAATGACCCAGAGGTGCAGAAGAGGAGAAAGTCAATTGTTTTACTTTTTGCTATCTCTGGCAGTTTCATCTTGTTATATCTGTTATATTTTATAACTATTGTCTATGTTCGGCTTGTCGATGTTACTTATTTCTCAGGGGCTAATTTCAGTGATACAACATTCCTTATGGAAGAAAACGGATATATGCTTCAATTTTTGAGTTCCTGCATTAACCCATTTATTTATGGAGGAACACAGAGCAAATTCAGGGACGAATTAAAACATGGGTTAAAATATCCACTCAGACGTTTGAAACAGTTCAGTAAAAATTAAAATTGAAGACAAAAGATTAATTCTCTCCTAATTTCTGTGTCCCGTGTTTCTTATAGGTCTCAGAAATGGCTCATATTGCAAAATGTGTAATTAATTGCTTTGAGATCTTTAGTGCCTTGAATTTAACAATGCAGAGCAATAGCGTATTCTAAACACAACGTAGAGCCATAAAATCAAATAAATTATTTTCAAGTTTCAACCATGTTGCTGACGGCATGCTTGATGCTCATTGCCGTAAAAGTTATGCTTTCCACTCGCAGTCTGACCTTTAATCTATCATGAAATAACAAAACCCTTTGGCTAATGAAGGATCTCTAATTTCTATCTCCATAAACATCCAATTAGTACATGTTTGTGTCCTATTTTTATGTCTATGCGAAACTTTTTTTTGAAATTATGTGCGTTGTTCATTATGTAATATCCAAAAATCACATTTCTATCACCAGAACGTATGGCAAAGAAGAAGCCAGAGGTGGAGTGTGGAGCCTTGCGGAAAGTACTTACTGGGCATTTTATTTGTCACTGTTTGCAGTCAATCCATAGTAATTCCTTGGACAATCAAATGGTTCCCAGTATATGGTTAATTATGTTGAAATATGGCAAAGTACAATTGAAAATTGGGCGATCATTAAAAGCACAATACATTTCTATAATTAGTTTTAAATTTATTAGCAGTGAACGGTACAAGAAATATACAGGGGTGGAAATCAAGGGCACACAATGAATTGCAGGAATGCATCCCAACCTGTTGTCTGGAATTGCCGAACCCAGACAACTGTCTCTGAAACACATGTCTGAATTCTGCTTACACTGGTGCAACAGTGCATATTTGGAATTCCAACTGTATACAAACTCTGAAGAAATTGCACATGAAATTGAATATTTCCAATGCGATTTTTCTTCGCCTGAAGTTGTATGAAAAATTCATATCAATCGTAAATCCCACGGGGTCTATTGAAATGAAATAAACTGTTATTCAGAAAAAGGTAGATACTTAAGAACATTATTAAACATATATTAAACAGGCCCCTAACTAATCTAACACACGACGACTAAAACCTCCATTGGATCCTTTGCAGCTACAATCGTCCACCGTGTTCTCCAGCATATGGAGTACTTACTTTCTCCCAGTTGATTTTAAAACTCCTGCGAAGACCCTTCCAATGATGCGTACCTTATAGAAGTTCTCCTCCCTCTCCACAAGGATCCCAGTGAGTCTCTCTCTACCTTGAAGTTCTTCAGGCATGTTTTCAAAGAGACTCGCTACTTTAGCCACATCTCCTTCCCCAGTACTTGCCGACAGAGTCGACTGATCACGCATGTACTCTGGAAAAGTACGATTTGGAGTTCAACAGGACAACAAGAACATATGACAAATCTGAAACATTCAGAAATGGTTTCCTTTTGGATCCTCCATTCTACACTCGTAACGATGTGCTGCCAATTCCCCTCCTTACTGTCATCACTGTCTCCCCGCAGGGCCACACTATCACAGACATGCAAATGACCTCTGTTGTTTTACATTCTCAGAAGTATTCACACGCTAAATAAATGTTTTTTTTCCTTACCATATCCGCCATAAAAGAACGTACGTTAAACAAACGTTCATGTACATAAATCAAAACTCGGATTTGCACGACCATCCAAGAACCTACTCTTGGCCTCTTGAACCGTTCAGATGCAATTAGCAACTCAGCCACTTCAGGCACGACGCCGTGGAGAATTATGAGCCGCTTCCACACCCACTGAACCAAAGATCACAGCTACTGCCAACTGCGCCTCCTTCACGATCGCCATCCAGACAACAAACTTCATTATCCCTGGGAAGATGACCCCCTCCGCGACCGTCGCAGGATCTACTGCTGCCGTGATCGCCAGCACCGATGAGATACCTAACCTGTATGTCACTTCTGCCATCGCAAATGCCGCCACCGCAGTCACTTCCATCCCAAGATATATCACTCACCAGAATGCCAACGGCTAAAGCATGACATCAATTCTGGCATCAGTGATGTCACTCACCAGAGCTCAGCTGACGACGTTGTCATCACGCGTTATGTCACTTCATCCCGCATGTCCTGCAATCGGCCCCATTTCCGCCTCTATGGTCAGTGTCATTGACGTTGGTGATGTCATCCCAACACCTTGGCGGGCCAATTCCCATGGCAGTCTCTGCCCCCAGTCCCAGCTCCAGCCAGACCCCAGGTCCTGTGTCCCTAAACTGCTGCATTTTCACTATTTCCCCAGACCTGCCCCTGACTGCGGATGAACGTTCAGTCCTGAGCAATGGCCTCACCTTCATCATTCTATTATCCCAGATTAATGAGTTCCACACATGTTGTTACATGGAACATTTATTTCACAGCTTCTCCCTTCTGGCCCACTTATTCAATCCAAACACTTGCCCACACTCCGCAGACGCCCTCTCTCATCTCCAACACTGCCAACCTACCTGAACATCCCGTGCTGGCCTGTTACCCTTCCATTTCTAACTGCTGCCATGACGTAGACCATCTCGGCTGTTTCACCCCCTCACCAACTCCAATGTCCTGCCCTCGCAACGAGCAGCACTCCACGACCTCCACTCCAACCCCAAGCCCGCTCGTAAACCAACTGACAGTGGGGGCAGGGTACAGTGCCAGCGAGGCGCATTGATTTCTCCACCACTGAAGTCAGGTGCCAACTCGCTGACAGCTCCTTCTTTTGCCAACTCGACCATGACCTCAACTCCCATCACCATACCATCGTCTCCCAAACTATCCACAACCTCAACACTTCCAGGGATCTTCAATCCAAAGCCTCCAGCATCATATTCCAAGAACTACACACTGCCTGATTCTACCTCCGATGATGATTCACGAACATGACTGCCCCGGCTGACTCATTGTCTCGGCCTGCTCCTGTCCCACTGAATTCATCTCTGCCTACCTTGATGCAATCCTGTCCACCTTAGTCCAGGATCTCCTCACCTATATTCGGGACACCATGCACGCCTTTCAGCTCTTCCAATACTTTCCTTTCAGTGGCCCCATCCTTTCTTCACCATGGACATCCCTCCCCTGCACACATCTATCCACCACGACGAAAGCCTGCAAGCCTTCCGTTTCTTCCTCTCACTCTGTCCTAACCAGTAATCTTCCACTGATCTACATGGCTGAACTGGTTCTCACACATAAAAGTTTCTCATTACAATCTTCCCACTTCCTCCAAGCAAAAGAGGTAGCCATGGGCACACGCATGGGTCTAAGCGAAGCCTGCCTCTTTGTCGCAGAAGCGGAACAGTCCACCTTCCACAGCAACAATGGCATCATTTCCAACCTTGTCTGCTGCTACATCAATGATTGAATCGGCGTTACCTCGTGCTTTCACAACTCAGCGCAATCAAGCCTAACACACCCATCAATAAAACGGGGCTCCTGACTCTGTTCCAGTTCTGAATCGGCACTCTTCCCTGCCCTAGCTCACTGACTCATTTTGTGATCAAAATAAGTATGCCGCCTTCATCAACAATTTTGCACATATGAGGACCTGAACCCATGTAACAGCCACAAGCTCTCTCCCTTACTTCAGCAACTCTGACTCTCCATTGCATTGTGATATTCTTTACAGAGTCCATCACATACCTGGCCACATTGTAACCCTGCACCCTGACGTCCTCGGGGACTGACCATACGGAACGTTCAAATGTATGCCACCTCGCCTCCTGCCCTGGGATGAATAATCACCCTCCATTCTACTGGTTTGTACCCTATCCTCTCCCTCATTACACTTTCTCAACCGACCGCCATACTTACCTGGTATCCTAAACCACCATCAATTTACATTCCTTCACTCCTCATGGCGTAAGGTCGCGCTTACTTTACCCCTTAATGTTTGGAAGAAGCTGTCAAATTATCTGCCTGCGATGTTTGATATTTAAATTATAGAAAATGACAATTCACTGCAGTAAAATAGTGGAAATGAATTGATTTCTCTGGCAGTTCTGCCCAGTTCCTGCCCATCTGATATTTCTGAAGGAGCCATGATCACAGCCGAATTAAAGTCATGCAGGACTCTTCTACTGCAGAGAGAATAAGCCATGGAGAACGAATCTGAAAAATCGCATGCTTGCAGGAACGCTGCCCTCATGTATTTTTTCCTGCAGTCTACTGCTTCCTGCATTTCCAGCTGCCATTCATTAAAAATGCTGAAGGCGAATGTCCAGCCTGCAACGAATCAGCGTCAAGCTGTTGTCAAAGTTTCTAAGCTGATAACACAAAAAAAATGTGAAAACTGATCAATGCTGACAATGTCATTGTAAGTTTTGTAAAACAGAATATCTTCACTTGTGATCGTCACACGCTGGCCAAAATTTCTTACCTGGACCAAGTTGTCCTTGCGATGGTGGCGATGAGCTGCCCTTTTGAACTGCTGAAGCTCCCGTGCTCTATTAGATCAATAAGGCCCTTCGCAAGGAACTTCCAGTGCATGAATCGCAGAAATATATATCAGACCATCCTGCAACTTGTTAAATTGACAGATTAGTTCCCAAAATAATTATTTGAAGAGTTTGTTCTCTTCATTGAACTGGAAATGTCATGTGTTGCTACTCGAATGATATTCTTTTTGTTTTTTTTTTCAATTCCAGAGCGATGTGTTGCATGTTGTGAAAAGTAAAATATATTTTGTTATCTCTTCACACATTATGACGACTTGTTATAGTCCAACAAGGCAATTTGAAAGTACATGCTGTGATCGTGCACGGAAATTGGATGTCTAAAATATGACAGAGGAAAGTCAAAATAACTGTCTATTCGAGTCAATGAAAAAAAAAATCCTCCAATAACAATTACTTTACTACATTTCCCAGGGATTAATTTTTAAAATTGCATATCTTAGAAATTGGGAAATATTTATACTGTTCAATGCAAAATACATTTCAACAACGACAATGTCATAGTAAACACATAAAGATTGGGGAGAAATCCAATTTCCTCTCAGACGAATTTTTTTTCGGGCAAATACATACCATCCACCACACTATCAAACATAACTGGTAGCCTTCATTTACAAGATACGGCTTGAATATTGAGGGGACAGTTATACCTGATTTGGATTGTCTTATTTTCTGACACGGGTTAAAGTAACACTATCAGCAATTGGTGTAAAAACTACTATGTTGAAGTTTCATGTTCTGATTTAGCAAAAAACATGCGTCGTCAAATCCATACAATATACAATACAAAGAACAAAGAAAGGTTATAGCCCAGGAACGATCCAAATGTACTGTCTAAACCTATCCTAAGCTTCTGTATCCATCTGTTCCCCAGCTACACATCCATACATCCAGAATCTACCGTGCCTGCCTCTGCCACCTATGCTGGCAACACGTTCCAGATGCCCGACACCCTCTGAGAGAAGTACTTGCTTCGTTTATCCCCCTTAAGCTTCCCAGCTCTCACCTTGAAAGCGTGACCTCTTGTTATGGAATTCTTCGCCTTGGGATTAAAATCCTTGTCTCTATCCACCCAGTCTATACCCTTCATGATTTTTGTGAACCTCAATCAGGTCCCTTATCAATCTCCTCTTTTTTAATGAGAATAAACCTAACCCACTCAACCTGTCGTCATAACACCTTCTCCACCAGGCAACCTCCTTGTAATCCTTCTCTGCACCGTCTCCAAAGCGTCCACATACTTTTGGTAATGTGGCGACCAGAACTGTACACAGTATTCCAAATGCTGCCGAACCAAAGTCCTGTAAAATTTTAAGATGACTTGCTAGCTATTATACCCCGTCCAATGAAGGCAAACGTACAATATTCCTTCTTGATCACTCTATCCACCCGTGCAGCAACCTCCAGGGTACAACGAACCTGCACTCAAGATCTCTCTGCCCATCAACTTTTCACAAGGCTCTGCCGTTCATTGTATAATTCGCTCTAGAATTAGTCTTGCCTAAATGCATCACCTCACATTTGTCTGGATTGGAGTCCATCTGCCACTTTTCTACCCAAATCTCCAGTCTATCTGTACCCTCCTGTATTCTTTGAAAGTCTCCTATGTTCTTTGCTACTCCACCAATCTTCGTGTCATCTGCAAACTTGCTGATCATATCAACAGTGCCCTCTTCCAGATCATTTATCTATATTACAAACAACAGTGGCCCCAACACTGACCCCTGTGGAACACCACTTCTAACCTTTCTCCATTTCAAGGAACTCCCTTCAACTGCTTCTCTCTGTCACTTGTTGCTCAACCATTTCTTTATTCACCTCGCTAGAACACCCTGCACACCATGTGACTTCACTTTCTGCATTTGTCTACCTGGGGAACCTTATCAAACGGTCCCATCTTTGTGTAAAATGTTTTACAATATACATATTCTGACTTTCTTTTGTTTTCATCGCAAGCATGGTATACAGCCATTTTGTACTGATTCATCTGAAATTTCCATTCATAAATAAAATTGGTGGTTCACGAATAGTGTTATTTGAACCACCTGAAAAAGAAATTCTTCGGTTTCATTTTCTACAATTGTAACTCAATCCATTTTTTCGTAAAAGTAGTTGCAGAAATAGCTTTTCGGGACTTTTGCGTTCTGTGTATCATCAGTTGTCATTCCGAATTTCCAGAGACTCTAATCATACTGTTACTAACATAACTTTCTAGTTGCACAAAATATTCTTCCAAAGATAGTTATAAATTTATCTTCATTTGTAATCAACTCCCCAGCTGGTCTTCCTTATTTGTTAAATTAACAAATAGCAACTTCTTTTCTATTAGTTCTATACACATTGTCATGGATCCATGAAATGTGTTTTAGGTAAATGTGCAAATACCTTCCAGCTACTTCTTCACCTCGTTTGCCTTTACGCATTGAATCTATTTAAAATCTGCTGTGGTATTTCAGGATCATCTATGCCCCTTCCATTAACTTTACATTTGGCAGCAAGGAGTCGCAGGGTCCCAGCGCCATTCAATCTTTCACTACATGTCAACCTGTCATCACGAAGGACGATCACAATTTTCGTGATATAAAGACATGCACGGACTGTAAGTTCGTTAATTAATTGTAAATTCAAAGAATCCATACAGGCTGGAAACAGTCGGTTCGGCCCAACAAGTCCGCATTGAGACTCCCTATCCCAAACTACAAAGACTCCCATCACTCTACACCTATCACTGACGAAGGCACCAAACCTACATATCCTGAACATTACGGGCAATTTAGCTCATCCAATTCACTTAACATGGACTGTGGGAGAAAAAAGAAGACTGGATGGAAACCCACGAAGACACCGGGAGAATGTGCCAACTCGACATGGACAGTCGCCAGAGGCTGGAATTGAACCCGAGTTACTGGCGCTGTGAGGCAGAAGGCTGCTCACTGCGCCACTGTGGCAAATTTCCAGCCTTTTACCATTGTTTGGACAGTGCTTGTAAATGTTAAAAATCATCGTAAAGAAAGGATGATGGACCAAATGAACGGGGTGGAATGGAAATTTGATTAGTTATTCAGGGAGGTGTTAAAATCTTGAGGGCAAATGTTTGTAAAGAAAGGCAAGAGGCGACAAGGCAAGTGTATTAACTTCCGAGGAAGACAGAAGTTTTAAGAAACACTGATTAATTTATGAAGTGGCACCGTTGTTAAGGAAATAAGAAATTGAATTATGTTCCGAAATTGCGTGGAGTGTGTTTGAAATGGCAGGCTGTAAGCTAGAATTTATTAGTAAAAATGAATGGAAGTGAAGAGTGCACTGCCAGTAAAAGAGGTGATGAGCTTTTCAATAGTTGGAGATTTTTTAAAAAGTGTCTACAAGCAACTGACGTTGCGAAAATGAAACGTATGTATCAATTGGCTGAGTGCTTGGCAACCTCAGCTTGTTTTGGTGTGCCGGCAACTAGTTTGAATATTAGCCAACTATGTTAAACCAGGATCTCGATACCAAAACCCTTTTATATTTAAATCTGTTAGTTATCACTGCCTGAAGAAATCTGCTTTTAAATAAATTAATATGTTAGCTGTTGAAATAAAGTGGAATTTGAAAATAAGAGGGAAAGCCAACTGCCACCTGAGGTAAAAAAAAAAGAGACCATCTCGTTCTGACAGAAGTCTCCAATCTCTCTAAAAAATGACCATCCGGTCATGAAGGTGTATGGTGCATATAGGTAATATTCTTGGCACCATAACTCAATGAGATACGCTTCCAAAACAGAAAACAATGTCCCATAGAGAACATCCATGAAGGATGAATCAGCGGAAAGAGAAGCGTTTATGACTGGAGAGACAGAGAACCATTCCAGATAACATATCCAGTTTGGAATTTGAGATTCTAAGTTTTAATTTATAATTTTATTCCTACTTAGGTGTACTGGAACAGGATACCGCTATAATTTATTTAATGTAACATAGAACATAGAACGTGACAGCGTAGTGCAGGCCCTTCAGCTCTTGAAGTTGCACCGACATGTGAAATTAATCTGATGTCCATCTAAACTACATAATTCCATTATTATCCATATGTATGCCTAATGAACATTAAATACCCTTAACGCTGGCGAGTGTACTGTTGTTGCGAGCAGGCCATTACACGAGCCTCTTATTCTGTGCATAAAGATATTTCTGTTATGTATCCTAAATCCATAATCCCGCAGTTTAAAGCTATGTCCCCTCGTATTAGCCTTCACAATTCGAGGAAACAAAACGGTCTCACTGTCCACTCTGTCTAACCCGATGATTTTTTGATACGTTTCGATTTCATCACCTCTCAACATTCTTCTCTCTAACGAAAACATCCCCAATTCCCTCAGCTTTTCTTCGTAAGACCGTCTTTCCATACCAGTCAACATCCTATTAAACCTCTTCCGACCTGTTTCCAAAGCTTTCACAATCTTCCTCTCACATGATGACCTGAACTGTACATAATACTGCAGGTGCGGTCTTACCAGTGTCTTGTTCAGCTGAAGCATCACCTCGTGGCTACGAAACCCCATCCATCCTCCCAATGAATATCAACGAACCATATGCCTTTTGAACATCTCTATCAACCTGAGTAGCAGCTCCCAGAGATTTATACACCTGGTTACCGGGATTTCTCTGTTCATCTTCACTGTCTATAATTTTATGATTAACACAGAACTGTTAGTTCTTCTGAAGTGAACTACCTCACAACTTTCCGCATTAAACTCCATTTGCCACTTCGCAGCCCAGCTCTGCATCTTATCCATGTCAGTCTGGAACCCACAAAAGCCTTCATCACTTTCCACAATGCTGACTGTCTTAGCAACATTCACAAATTTACTTCCCCTTCTTTCTGCGCTTACATCGAGATCATTTATAAAAAAAAAAGTGGTCGCAAAACAGATCCTTGCGGCACACCACTGGTAACTGTGCTCTGGGATGAACATATCTCTCCAACCACCAGCAACTCTCTTTTTTCAGCGAGCTAATTTCTGATCCAAATCGCTAAATCGCCTTCAATATCAAAACTCCGTATTTGGTGCAATAGCCTAACATTAGCAAAACCTTACTGAAGTCTATATACACTATATCAACCACTTGACCTTCTCCACCAGTTTTGCAATCTTTTCGAAGAACTCAATAATTTGGGTGAGGCACAACTACACTTCAACAAACCGTATTGACTGTCCCCAATCAAATTGTTCCTTTCCAGATGATTATAAATACTATCTCTCAAAACCTTTTCCAGCACCTTACCCACAATCAAAGTAAAGCTCACAGGCCTTTAAGTTCCTGTCCAACAATGATACATGAAAATGAAATCAAAATGTTCTGTAATCTCCTCCCTGGCTTCCCAGAGAGTCCGACGTAAGTCCCATTTGGCTCACGGGTCCCCTCTAATTTCAGATCTTCCAAAATTGCTAATTCCTCCACATCTTTATCAACTGCAATCCCATCTAATCTTGTCACCTTTATCTCCGTATAACTACCAACATTGCCGTTTACCAATGTGAATACTGACGAAAGGTGTCATTAACAGTTTCCAATTGTGCAGAGGTGCCACATACAACGTCCCACTTCTATATTTGATTAGCACTAATCTTACTCAAGTCATTCTTTTATTCATGATATATCTATAGAAGGCCTTGATCCTGTCCGCCTACAACTTCTCATGTACCCTCCTGGCTGTTCTCGTCCCTATCTTCAGATCTTATTTGGCTAACTAATAAATCTCGCCATTTACACCCCCCACCCCCACCCCCACCATAAGCTTTTCCTTCTCCTCCTCACATTAGCGTTTTTCTTCCTCTTACTAAGAACTTCAACTTCTTTATTCAACCATGGCTCCCTCTCTTGACTAATCGACAAATACCTCCCTGCCTGATTGGAATATAATTATCAAGGACCCACAGTAGCTGTTCATTGAATAAACTCCACATTTCAATGATTTACATCCACATTTAAATTTCCTTCCCGATCCTCTGCATTCTAAATCTTGCCTAATCACATCATCATTCCCTTTCCCCTAGTTATACCTCTTTCCCTGCCGTATATACCTATCCCTGCCCATTGCTGTTGTAAATATAACTGAATTGTGGTCATTATCACCAAAGTGCCCACCTACCTCCAAATCTAACACCTGGCTAGGTTCATTCCCCAATACCAGATCCAATCTGGCATCGCCCCTTGTTGGCCTGGCTACATACTGTGTCAGAAAACCCTCCTGCACACTGAACAAAAACTGACGCTTCTGAACTACTCGAACTATATTCTTCACAGTCAACCTTGAAAGTTAAAGTCCCCCAAAACAACTATCAATCATCATCTTTGTTATCCTATCCTCTACATCACTGAAACAATTCGGAGGCCTGTAGAAAACTTCCAACAGAGAGACCGATTCTTTTCTGTTTCTGACCTCAGCCCAATCTTTCTCAGTAGACGAGTCGTCAAACGTTATCGCAGCTGCAATAGCACTACCTTGATTAACACCATCACCCCGTTTTACTATCTTCTCCGTTCTTATTAAAATAACGAAATCCAGGAATCTGAAACAACCACTCATGTTCCTCCTATATCCATGTCTCCGAGGTCGCCACAACGTCGAAATCCTATGGGCATGTGCAGCCAACATATTCTGGATGATCCTGGCATTGAATCACACACATTTCAAATTGGTGCCTTCTCCTAACCTTGGAAACCTGTCCCTAATCTCACTACCCTCAACCTCTTTTCCACTGGAATTAAAATTCAGGTTAGCATCTCCATGTTGCATGAGATAAAATCCCGTGAACAGCATGAGCAAAGTTCACTCCCCCACGATTTTGGTATCCCTCTGGTTCAGGTGAAGATCATCCTGTTTGTCGATGACCCACCTTCCCCAGAACGAAAACCAATTATCCAAGAATCCAAAGTTCTCCCTCCTGCTCCATCCCTGCATTCACGTGTTCGTCTCCACTCTCTCTCTCTTTTCCTCGAATCACTAGCACGTGGCGCGGGCAATAAAAATAACATAGCAACTCTGCTTGTTCTAGCTCAATGTTTCAATCCTTGATCACTGAATTTCTGTTTTAGATCCCCACCTTTCTTCCTACCTGTGTCGTCAGTGCCTATGTGCCCTCCCATTCCCCTTAAGGATTCCAAAATCTCCATCAGAGGCATCACGAACCTTGCCTTTTTTCTTGAGGAGCTGGAATTAAGTGCAATTCCCAAAATGAAGTCAGTAGGGACACGAGAGGTGACTCTTACCTTCCACATAGTGCAGGAGGAATATTCAATTGACCTAACAGCCATTCCCACTCTTCTAAATTCCCAAATAAGAGCATAAAACCATAAGGCATAAGAGTGGAAGCAACGACATTGGGCCGATCGACTTCACTCCGCCGTTTAATCATGGCTAATGGGAGTTTCAATTCCACTTATATGCAGTCTCTCCGTTGTCCTTCATTTCTTGTGAGATCAAGAATGTATCAATCTCTGCCTTGAAGATACCCCTCGTCCCGGCCTCTGCTCCGCTCCATGGCAATGAATTCCTGCTTTTCTCTAGTTGAAAAAATGTCTCCTCATTTCCAAAATAAATTGAGCGCCTCTACATTATCTTTCAAATTTCATTGTAAATGGATAATTTTCCATTCCAGTAAGAGGATTCATGAGGGCACAGCGGTAGATGTCATCTATATGGACTTCAGTCAGGCGTTGAAGAAGGTTTCCCATGGGAAGCAAGGTCAGATCTGAAGGAATACTGGGAGAACTAGCCATTTAGATACAGAACAGGCTTAGCGGTAGAAGGCAGAGGATGGTGGTGGAGGGTGGCATTTCAGACTGGAGGCCTGTGACCAGTGGAGTGCCAAAACGATCGGTGTTGGGTCCTCTACTTTTCTTCATTTATATAAATGATTTGGATTTGAGGATAAGAGGCATAGTCAGTAAGTTTGCAGATGACATCAAAATTGGAGGATGAGTGGACAGCCAAGAAGGTTACCACAGATTACAACAGGATCTTGATCAGATGGGTCATCATGTGAGCATAATGCATAGCCACGGGCAGATACTATTATCAAAGTTGGTGAACAGATTTCTGCGTTTGTAAGTCCATACAGGCTATATCCGTTTAAAGTGATGCACGTTCAACTGAAGAACAACAGTTCAGGCAGCATCCAAGGAACAGGAGAATCGACGTTTCGGGCATAAGCCCTTCTTCAGGAATCATGCCCGAAACGTCGGTTCTCCTGTTCCTTGGATGCTGCCTGACCTGCTGCGCTTTTCCAGCAACACATTTTCAGTTCTGATATCCAGCATCTGCAGTCCTCACTTTCTCCCCGACTGAAGAACATGGCCGCCACACTCCAAACACACATGTACAGAGTTGTGGCTGGGTTGACATACTGTGCAGTGCATTTGGACGATGTCGTGATCTTTAGCAATTCAAGGAATGATCACAAAAGACTGTTGGCAGAGCTCTTTGAACGACCACGAGAACCAGAATTGATGCTAAACATAAATAAAACATAATTCACGAAAGCAGAGGTGACGTTCTTGGGATGGAACAGCGGTCATGGAAGGTCGATTCCCCCCGGAGCGTAAAGACGAAGGCGACAGAGGAATTTCCATGATCAACTTCGAAGAAAGAGTTTCTTCAATTCTTCAGACTCAGCGGAGTCTGCCAGAAGTCGGTTCCAAACTATATTCGAATCGTGGCACCGTTCACCGATTTGCTGAATAAGAACACAACATTTCAGTGGATAGTACCATACCAGGAGACATTCGACCATTTGAAGTCGATATTAACCACCAAACCAGTTGTACCTACACCAAACTTCTCAAAAACATTTAAAGTCGCCATCGATGGTAGTGACGTTTGTGTTGGAGCTGTACTTCAACAGGAAAAATAAGCATGGGATTGAACTGCCAGTTGGTTACTTTTCAAAGAAAATCAACATCTACCAGAGAAAATGCTCCACAATCGAAAAAGAACTATTGAGTTTGGTACTGGCTTTACAAATTTAATGTATATACGCGAATAATGTTTCAGAAACGGTTATGTACACTGACCACAATCCGCTAACACGTTTTAGATACAAAAATATGATACTATTTCGTTGGCTTATTATGGTAGAGACTTTCAATTTATAAATCGTACATGTTGCGTGTCTGTAGAATCTATTCCCAGACAGATTATCGCAGATTCAACTTATGGCATTTAGATGAGATTTGTCTTTATTTAATGTTTTATGTGTGTATATAGGAAAAAGTTAAGGCGATATTATACGGAATTTATCGGTATGTCAGGGTAAAGTATTTAAAAATTAAAATGAAAAAATGCTCTCATTATGGTGGTTCATTTTTCCTGAATAGACGAGGTGCTTTAAACATATTGTTGCATGGCTAAGTCTGGTGAAAGCAGCAGAATAACCAGACACTGCAACAAGTGTTATCAAGAATACAACAACGTTATACTGGATCGAACAACTCAATTAGTTCATTGCCTAGAGACATAAACATTTCGAGTTGACCACTCAGTTTAAATATTATCCAGAGTAAAATATTAATTTCACTTCAAATTTGAATTGTGTCTATTGAAAATCTTAAAAAGGAATGACACAATCAGATGCTCTGGGGTATGATACGGGGGACATTGAACAGATGAGAGGAGGACTGCCAAGTCCTGCATGTAACAATCTTCTTGAAAAAATATATCTCTGAAAAATACCTTTTCGATCGGTTACGTGTGACACAGAATTTCCTAACAAGGAAAAAGAAGACACAGGAAGATCCGAAGAAAAGAACCGACAGCTGCCTGGCTTTGAGAAAAGAAGAGCTGTTTTGTTAACTTTAATTGGGAGTTTTATCTGAATAGTATTATTGAATGGAACGTCACAATGGGTAATAGAAATACATTGTCAATCGTGGTTTGTTAATTTATTACTCTTTTACTTTAGAAATAAAGTTCTTAATTTTTACTTTGTGCAGTTCTTGGCCAATCAAACTTTTGCAGATTACTGTACGGTATAAATTGTTTCTGTGTTTTATATGAAGCAGGAGGGTTTACCCTGTGTCGTAACGAGTCTAAACAAATTTGGCAATGCAAGTGTACATCTGTGCAGTTCTTTGAGTGCACTGGAGATTTGCACCATTCGTGACCTGAATGAAGTGATTCTATCCGCCGTGATCTGAATCCCAAAAATAGAAAGTCGAAAGCAAACTCCGCCCTTCACCGTAGTTGACAGGATTCGAACCTGGTGGGAATGCCCCAATGGATTTCAAGTCCATCGCCTTAACCACTCGGCCACAACTACAGAAGGACATGACCTGACTGTTGGATTAATCATTTCCAGGTTTTTGTCTCTGGTGAACTCAGCAGTAATGAATCATTGTTTGGTTTATTTGAATTCAAAACCCACAGCTTTCAAATCGATGAAATGTCGGGACAAATTGGGTCTGGGTGTTGCACCCCGAAAGTTGGAATCGACATTCAGCTTAAAAGAAGGTGGAAGTAGCAGGAAAATACTCAGTAGGTCTAGCAGGATCTGGGCTGGGAAAGGGCGATTCAACGTTTCAGAACTTCTTCAGAAGTTATTCAAACTCCGCTTTCTCCCAGTTGTACTGGCAATCCCCAGTCTGCACCCAGCGTTTTCTATTGTTGTTTCAGATTCTGAAAATCCAAATACCTTTACATTAGCCATTAAAACAATACAGAAATTCCATTCTGGTTCCGGATTGGATTCCTGTTTGGGGAACATTTTCCTTACCACATTAAAAACCCGGAGCTGTGCAGGAAAGGAAACAAATGAAGTATGAGCCTGGGTGGTCCCAAAAAACCAACTGTTCAGTTAATGGATGAACGTGTTGACCAATTACGCAACAAAGACGGGTGGGCTGATTCGTTGCACGATCCATAAAACAGGCTTTTCACGAACTCAAATTTCAGCCTGCCCATCCCGAAGCGATTGTTATCCTCAATCAGTTTTATTTTTCCAAAATAAATCCTGGGACATTCACTGTAATGACATGGAAACAGTTTTGTACCCTCTGCAAATACATTCATGTCACAGAAACCAACTTTTCTGCAACAGCAGTCTGGCTGTCTTCGAGCGTTTTTCGTAACTTGTGTGTTCCCGAGTTTTCTCGTGATTCTGTAACCGTGGTCTGTTAATAATGATGGGGGAGGGTGCATTGCGGATGGGCGGGTTGGTGTTCTGGAGGAAATGTTGCTACCGATTAGCGTCAGGTTCCAGAGGACTGGGACTGAAACTATTTACTGAAAAACGACATTTGTGCAGAATATATAGAGCCTAATCTCAGATGAACTGTTAATCATTTGACACACAGATGAGAAGGATTTTCTCTCTTACAGAGGATAGCAAATCTGCAGAATTCTTCCCAATAGAGAGCTGTCAAGGCTGGGTATGACCAAGACTGAGATGGCGAGCCAATTAAAAGGTGGAGACGACCTGATGGTCTGAATAGCTTCCATCTGTTCCAATGTCTTGTCTGTCACTTGAGAGCTGCGAAAGACCATTGTGAAGAAAGAAATAGCAGGACATTGAGAAAAGTTGGTTGGAGACAAACTGAGTCAACATCATTAGTTGAAAGGATAAACACACTTGACAACTTTGTCAGAGTTCTTTGATAATATTACATGCCGAGTTGATCAATTTTTGTTCGGCATTCCATAATGACCACATCAAAAGCCATTACACAAGGTAGGAGTTCACGGTGTTAAGTATAAAAAAAAGGCCAGGCTTGTCCATTGTTTACTTAATGGAAGACACAAAATCTGGATTATTGGGTATATTTTAAGTTGCAAAGATGTAATTACTCAAGTGCTGGAAAGGTCAGTCATAGGACTTCAATGATTTATATCTGAATTCATGACTTGTACGAATTGGCTGAGTGAAATGTGTCCAGTTTTACTGACGATCCACAACAGGTGGGAGAGCATGTTGTGATGAGGACAGCGGAATCAGGAAATGGAAAGACACAGGTTCAGTGGGTGGGCAAATTCCTTGAAGGCGCAATTTCATGTCGGGCGTTTGAGGTCATGCATTTGGTAGGAAGATTCAAAAGACTGAC
This sequence comes from Chiloscyllium punctatum, assembly GCF_047496795.1. NCBI lineage: Eukaryota > Metazoa > Chordata > Chondrichthyes > Orectolobiformes > Hemiscylliidae > Chiloscyllium > Chiloscyllium punctatum. The sequence goes on from NC_092773.1 coordinate 33,134,127, forward strand.
TGCAATTAAAATCAAGAGAAACTCCAAAAACGTGCGTTTCGGAGGAGTCTGGGTGCCCTTGTGCATGAAACAAACAATGGTTAGTGATAGACTGATTTTTTTCTGCTAAAATTAATGCCCTTTCGTAATGCTCAAAATGAAAGAGATGATATCCCATGGAATGACTGAAATGAAGGAGCCTGCAAATTAATCGAAAAAAAGATATGTCTCGTGCTGTTCTTGGGACATAGCTGATGTATTGTTTACAGGTCTCTAAACTTTATTGAAAATGGAGTCAGGAAAGGGAGAGTGGAAGTTAAGGACACCCATGATTAATAGGGGAAAGTGAGTAGTGCAGATGCTAGAGATTAGAGTCAAGAATGTGGTGCTGGAAAAGCACAGCATGTCAGGTAGCATCTGAGGAGCAGGAAAACCACGATTCATGCAAAAGCCTTTCATCAGGAATTTGGTTGGAAGCCTCGAGTGTGAAGAGATAAATGTGAGATGATGGGGCTGGGCTGGAGGTAGCTGAGATAGCAATAGGTGCACGGGGGAGGGTGCAATGTTGATAGTTTGGAGGGGAGGGTGATGTACATGGGTGGGAAGGAAATGGGACAAATGGGACAGCTCATAAGTACGGTGCTGAGCTGGAAGTTGTGAAGTGGGGTAAGGTGGGGGAGGGGAAATGTGGAAACTGGTGCAACCCCTTTGATGGCATGGGGTTGGAGGTTACCGAAGTGGAGATTTGGCTTCAGAACATAGAACAATACAAAGCAACACAGACCCTTTGGCTTTCGATGTTGCGTCGACCTGTGAGTATTTCTCAGCTCATCCCCCCATACTATCCCATCATCATCCATGTGGTTATGCAAGAATTGTTTACATCTCCCTAATGTGGCTGAGCTATCTACATCGACAGGCAGGGCATTCCACGTCCTTACCACTCTCTGAGCAAAGAACCTGCCTGTGACATCTGGCTTAAATCTATAACCCCTCAATTTGTATTTATGGCCACCCATACAAGCTGACATCATCATCCTCAGAAAAAAGACTTCCATTTTTTACCCTATCGAATCCTCTTATCATCTTGCAACTCTGTATCAAATCCGCTCTTAGCCTTCTTCTTTCCAATGAGAACAGACCCAAGTCTCTCAGATGTTCCTCATACGACTTTCCCTCTGGAACAGGAAATATCCTGTTTAATCTCGACTGCAACTTTTCCAATGCTTCCACATCCTTCCTGGAATGGGGCGACGAGGCAGCACAAAATATTCCAAGTGGAGCCACACAAGTGTTTTGTATAGTTGCAGCTTTGCATTATGACTCAGGAACCCAATCCTCTCTCAATGAAACCTAACACAACGTATGCCTTCTTAACAGCACTATCAACCTGGCTGGAAACTTTTAAGAATCTATGGACATGGACTCCAACAACCCGCTGCACATCCACATTACCAAGAATCTTTCAATTAACTCAGTTTTCTGCCTTCCTACTGATGTTGCCAAAGTGAATCACCTCAAATGTAGATGCAATGAACTCTATTTGCGTCCTCTAAGACCAATTCTGCAGTTTATCCGACCTCCCCAGCAAACTGCAACATTTTTCCACTCTGTCCACTACTCCACCAACTTTAGTGTTATCTACAAGCTTACTAACCCATCCACGTATGCCTGCGTTTTAGTCATTTATGAAAACGGCAAACAACAGTGGTCCCAAAATCGATCTTTGTGCCACACCACTCGTAACCGGACTCCAGTCTGAATATTTTCCATTAGTCACCACGTGCTGCCTTCTAACAGAAAGCCAGTTTCTAATCCAAACTGCGAAATCATCGTCAATACCATGCCTCCGCATTTTCTCCAACAGCCTAACATGTGGAATCTTATCAAAGGTTTTACAGACGTCCATGTACACCACGTCAATTGCCCTACCCTGATCCACATGTTTGGTCACCTTCTCAAAAAACTCACGAAAACATGTTGACCATCTGAAATCAAATTGTTGCTTGCTGAATGATTGTCAATCCTATCTCAATAATCCTTTACATAATTTGTTCATACAACAGACGTAAGACTCATTGATCTATGATTACTTGGGTCATCTGTATTACCCTTCCTGAACAAGGGAACAACTTCTGCTATCCTCCAATCTTCGAGTGATATTCTTGTCGGCAATAACGAAATAAAGATCAAAGGCAAAGGCTCTCAATCTCCTCCCTGGCTTCCCAGGAAATCCTTGGATAGATCCCATCCGACCCAGGGGACTGACTTGTTTTTACACCTTCCAGAATTGTTAACAAGTCCTCCTTGTTAACCTCAGTCCCATCTAGTCTAGTAGCCTGTATCTTAGATTCTCCTTGACAACGTTGATCTAATTCAATATGAATACTAACGAAAGTTATTCATTTGGTGCCTTCCTATCTCCTCTGACTCCACACACAATTTCTCACTACTATCTTTGATTGGTCCTAATCTTACTCTCGTCAATGTTTTATTCCCCATATACACGTAGAAAGCGTTAGGGTTTTCTAGGATTCAATCTGCAAGCGACTTCTCATGTCCTCCCCTGGCTCTGCTGGACTCTCTGTTCAGGTCTTTCCTAACTAACTTGTAACTCTCAATCGCTCTAACTGAGCCTTCACGTCAAACCCGAACATAAGCCTCCTTCTTTCCCTTGACGTATGGCTGCTTTGCTCGACAACTTCCTTCATGCCTGACAGGGACATACTCATCGAGTACGTGCAACAGCAGTTCCTTGAGTAAGTTCCACATTTCAATTGTGGTCATCCCATCCGTTTCCTTCCACATCCTGTGCATAATAAATCTTGCCAAATCGCATCATAATTGCCTTTCCGTCAGCCATAAGACTTTCCCTGCAGTGTGTAACTATCCCTTTCTATTGCTGAAGTAAACATAACCGAATTGTGTTTGCAATCACCTCCATCCAAATCTAACCCCTGGCCTGTCCATTACCTTTTACCAAATCCAATGTTGCCTGTGACTGTTAGTAAGAGCCAGTCTGGCCGCAAGTTTTAGACCTGTGTTGATGATGAGACAGGAATTCATCAAAGTTGATAGGGACAAATAGTTTTTCAGCTCATCTCCCTCTGTTTCCTTAACTCCCAGGAGATTATTATCATTTGGCGCAGGAATTCATCGATGATATCTTTGGTTGCTTCAAATCTTCGGAACACTGTGCAAGAGAGTAAAATAGTGCACCAGGACCAGGCTCCAATGAGAGAGCCAAGACAGCATGTATTTTCGGAGTGCCAGAACTGACAGAATGGTGCTTTCCCTTTCCACTGCAAAAGGTTTGTGCTGAAAGAGCAGCGCTTTTGGAGTATCAGTGTTGTTGGAGCTGACGCTGTCTGAGCATCAGTGCTGAGGATGCAGATACTCTCAGATGGTTCTTGCTGAAGGACCAGTTACTGTAACAGGATCAATGCTGAGGGAGTGGGCACTGTCAGAGGGTTAATGTTGAGGGAGCAGGTACTGTTGGAGTGTCAGTACTGAGCGAGAGGGTACTGTCACATGGTCAGTGCTGAGTAAGTACCATCGTCGCCCGTTCCGTGTTGTGTGAGAGAGCGCTGTCGGAGTGACAGTGCTAAGGGATTGTATATAAAATACTTCATGCTAATATATCCACAAAAAAACATGAAATGGCCGCTGGATAAGCAAACTGTCCATCAAATCATTCAATGGCAAGTCCGAACATAAATACATTATCAAAAACCTCTCTCATGTTTGAGGACACAAGCATCCTGCCTGTCTTTGCCACACATACGCTGCCTGTCTGGTCACATACATCATTCCTGTTTTTGTCTCACACAGCCTCACCATGTTTTTCACCCACATTCTCCCACTCTTCGTCTCTCATACCCTCCATGTCTTCGTCACACACACCTTCATTGCATGGAACAAACTCGAAGTCTGCCAGTACTGGAGTAGATTTCAGTTTATCCACTCCCAGGGATATGATTGGGTAAAAATGGTTCGAAGTGGGAGCTATCCACTTTCAACTGACCCAGCCCCAATCCCAGCTGTTTGTCTGAACTGAGGGCAGATCGCAGCGAGACATGACAGAGAGAGAGAGAGTGAGAGAGAGAGAGTCATATAAATTGAAAGCACAGAATCAGATGCTTCAGTCCAACTTATCCACGCTGACAATATATCATTCATAACTCTCATCGCATCTGTCAGCATTTGACACATAACTCTCTCAATCCTTCCTACTTATTTACCAATCCAGATGCATTATAAACTTTGTCCTTCCACCAACCTCTACCTCTCCCTCTGGCAACTTATTCTATACTTGCACCACTCTCTATGAATAATGCTGTGTGTGTGGGAAAGGATACTCTCAGGTGTCCAAGCTGCTGAGGCACCTGTGGGTTCACATCGGGGAGAAGCCATTCATTCAATCCTCGTGTTTGAAGCGATTCAAACAATCATCCGACCTGCTGAGACATCTTGGCAGCCGCGCAGATGATAAATGTTTTAGTAACACTGACAACATATATTAATTTTATCCAATGATGAGTAAAAGTATTAGTGAGTGGAGGATATATAACGAGCCATGAACGGACACAGTCAGGAGGGACAGATATGAAATCCTACAATCCTTCATTAAATCAATACGATGTAAAAATTGATTTCCGTTTCTTCCTTCACCATGAAAGCCTTTTTGCTTTAATACAGGATAATAAATTAGAGACAGGAGTATTTCCTGAACTTTAGAAAGCGGCAAAGTAATGCAGGATACTCAGTTCATTTAAGTCTGTTAACGTTAACGTTAGCAGACGTAATACGTTACTTAAAAAATTCCTCAATAACAGTGACATCTAGTGGACACTGAAGATTATTGGATCGGCATCGTGGAGATCGGTGTCCAGTGAACGTCCTTCGGAATTGGTTAGGGGAGCTCTGCTCTTTGCTATTTTTATAAATGAGTTAGATGAGGTAGAAGAGAGGTGAGGTAGTAATTTTGCCGATGACATTAAGGTTGGTTTAATTGTCGATAGTGTATTCGGCTGTTGTGGATTGCAATGGAACATTGCAAGGTTGCAGAACTGGGCTGATATGTGGCTGATGGAGTTAAACCCGAACAAGTGTGAAGACATTCACTTTAGAAGTGCGAATTACAATGCAGAATACAGGGTTAAAGGATTCCTGAATGTGTGGGGGAGCAGAGGAATCTTGGGTCATATTGGCTGTGTTTAGAACAAGTATCAGGCGCTGATCAATCCCAGTAACCAAGCAAGTTAAAATCTACCAAGGAGCTTCCAGTTTTACAAATAACATTTTGAAATAGTTGTTCAGAGTGACAATCAAAATGAAATAACTCGTTTCTGATGTACTTCAGGAGAACCTTCGAATGCAGTATCCACCCAGGTTACAGTTAAAGTCTAGCAAGTTGAGATGATTTTAACAAGTTGATTTGATTCTTTGGAGATATTTCGATTGCTCGCCAATAAATTGTGTTTTCGGAAGTTACATTTGATAATCTCTTCACGACCAATCAGACCAGGGACACGTAGACAGATGTTGTGGCAGACATTCCTTTTAATAAATTCACCTGGAATTTCGTATATACCACGATGTTTAGCTTTCAGTAAAAGTGCTGATATGATGTGTTACATGTGAAATAAACAACGTGTGAAATCACTGTGACCCTGCACTGGAGTGGGTCCTAAATACATGTTACTCTTTGAGGAACAGCCGGACATGAAACGATTTATGTGTCCCGGAGAATCGGGCTGCATTTTGACATCATCGATACAGTGACACTTTCTCTCGTCGGGAACTACCTTTAACCAGTCAGGAGAGAATTTATTCTCACAGGGAATGGGCAGCAATGCAGCGAGGATCATCAGGAAGAGTCTGCACACTTTGATTGTAATGATTAAGAACTGTCCACAATTCGGACACAAGTGAATAAAAAGGGTGGAAAATTTCACACCAATATTTGATCTGTTGCTTGAAACTAATGCATCTGTGTATGATTGTTTTATATAAACTCACAGCAGAGAAGAACGGTCCAGTCGATCTGACCGCAGCAGTTAAAGATGGGCATTCTTCAACTCAACTGATCTTAAGTTACTAAAGGTGTTCTTTTTCTCTTTCCTGCACAGTGAAGTCTTGTCGGAATCAAAAGTAATGTGATGATTCTTTGGTGCGAGGGAAAGTGCACCTAATTTCTGCTAATGCACAGTTGATCGGTCATCACCCTGAGAATAAATGTACAGAATCGAGAATAAAGTAACACGTTGAAAATGTCAGAATTTAAAAAGTGTATGAAAAGCAGCATCTGCAGTCAAGAACAAGGTCAGATATCTTGCCTGAGATTTGTGGGCGGACAGAGCGTGCAATACACAAATAGAATGAAGCTGACACTCAAAACACAGCTTCATTTACGTAGGAAAAAGGGAGAAGTGCAGATCCTCGAGTTGAGAGTGTGTTGCTCGAAAAGGTTAGAAGTTCTGACATTTTCGGAGGAGCAGGAAAATCGACATTTCAGCAAATGCACTTCATTCGGGTTGAGGGTTTCAGCCTCGGCGTTGGAGAGATTAAATGGCAGTTGCGTGGGGCTTGGAAAAGGCACCTGAGAGTGTAAAAGGTGGATGGAAGTGGGGGAATGGTGAAAGGTCAGAAGGAAGAGTGGGCGGATAAATGGGAAGCAGAATGGACAGGTAAGACAAGCCATGAGCGCCGTGCTGAGATGAAAGTTTGGAATGGGGATTAGTTGGGGGAGGGGACATGGGGAAACTGGTGAAATCCACATTGATGCCATGGGGCTGGTGGTACCCGTGGCTGAAGATGAGGTGTGATTTCTGCAAAGTGGGGTGGGAAGGGAGTGGCGATGGAGGAGGCCCAGGACCAGCATGTTCTCGGTGGAGTGGGAGGCAAATTGAAGTTTTTGGAAATGAGGCGGTCGGTGCAGGTGTCCTGCAGGTGTTCACTGAAGCTCTCTTCGAGTCAGCATCCTGTCTTCGAAATGTAGAGTAGACTGCATCGGGAGCAATGGATACAGTTACTGACATGTATGGAAATTGAGGTAAACGTCTGATGGATGTGGAAGGTTGCTTTGTGGCTTTGGACCCTGGTTGGTGGGATGTGTGGGCCCAGGTTTTGCAATTCCTGCGGTGGCAAAAGAAGCCGCTAGGATGGTTGGGTGGATTGGTGTGGAAGTGGTCCTGACGAGAAAGTAGCTGGAGTAATGGACTTCCTTTCAAACGGTTAAGAGTGAGGAGACTAATATATCTCTGGTGTTGGGTTCTGTTTGTCGGTGGGATACATGGCAAAGGCTGTACGTTGTATGCAGAGGTAGCTGAGGTGGAGGGTGATAACCAGAGAGGCTCTGCCCGTTTTGGGGTTGGAGGGGTGTGTTTCGAGTGTGAAGGTACAGGAAATGGATGGGATGCATGGGAGGGCTTCATAAACCACGCGGGAGGGGAAATTGCGGTCTTTGGAAAGTCGGCCATCTGGTGTGATCTGTGGTAGTCATACAGTCATAGAGATGTCCAGCAAGGAAACTAGCCATTCGGCCCAAGCCGTCGAGGCCGACCAGATATCACAACCCAATGTAGACCCACCTGCGATCACCCAGCCCATATCCATCCTCACCCTTTCTGTTCATATTCTCTTCCAAGTGCATTTTACATGTTGCAATTGTACCAGCCTCCACCACTTGCTCTGGCAGGTACAACCCTCTGTGTGAAACAGTCGTCTCTTAGATCTCTCTTATATCCTTCACCTCTCACCCTAAAGCTTTGACCTCTAATTGTGGGCTCACACACAACCGGGAAAATATTTTGGCTACTTTTCCTATCCATGTCCCTCATAACTTTATAAAACTCCATAAGGTCACCCCCCAGACTCCGACGCTCGATGTAAAACATCCCCACCCTGTTCAGCCTCACCCGAAAGCTCAAATCGTCCAACGCTGGCAACCTTCTTGTAAATCTTTTCTAGCCCTTTTAATGTTTCACAACATCTTTCCGAGGAGACCACAATTGCATGCAATATTCCGAAAGCAGCCTAAACAAGGTCCTGGACAGCCAATGAGCGAAAGCGTGCCAAACGCCTTCTTCACTGTCCAATCTACCAGCGACTCCACTTGCAAGGAGCGATGAACCTGCACTCCATTGTCTCTTTGTTCAGCAACACTCCCTATGACCTGACCGTTAACTGGAAAAGTCCTGCTGAGCTTTGCTTTCCCAAAATGCAGCACCACGCATTTATTGGAATTAATCTCCGCCTGCCACTTCTCAGCCCATTGGCCCACCTGATCAAGATTCTGTTGATACCTTCTTTGCTGTCCACTACACCTCCAATTTTGGTGTCATCTGCAAACTTATTGACTATGCCTCTTGTGCTCACATCCAATTCATTTATGTAACCGACGAAAAGTAGAGGGCCCAGCAATAATCCTTTTGGCTCTCCACTGGTCACAGGCCTCCAGTCAGAATAGCAACCTTACACCACCACTCTCTGCCTTCTACCATTCAGACAATTTGTATCCAGATGGCTGGTAATGGGTAATGAGAAGTAATTGGCGGATAGGGTCACTGTTAACCCTAAGGATTTCCATACGTATGTAAGGAATAAAAGAATGACGAGAGTTAGATTCGGGCCAATCAAGGATAATAGTGGGAATTTGTGTGTGGAGTCAGAGGAGATAAGGGAAGCACTAAATAAATATTTTTCGACAATGTTCACTATAGAAAATGAAAATATTGACGAGGAAAATACAGATATATTTGCATCTAGTCTAGATGAGATTGAGGTTCACAAGGAAGAGGTATTAGAAATAATGCAGAATGTGAAAATAAACAAGTCCCTGGGCTGGATGGTATCTATCCTAGGATCCACTGGGAAGTAAGGGAAGTGATTTCCGAACATTTGGCATTGATCTTCAAATTATCATTGTCTACAGGAACAGTGCCTGAGGACTGGAGGATAGCAAATGTGGTTCCCTTGTTCAAAAAGGGTAGTAGAGACAACCCTGATAATTACACACCAGTGAGTCTCACTTCAATTGTTGGTAAAGTGTTGGAAAAGGTTATAATAGATTGGATTTATAACCATCTAGAAAAGAATAGTCTGATCAGGGACAGTCAGCACGGCTTTGTGAAGGGCAGGTCGTGCCCGACGAATCTTATTGAGTTTTTTGACAAAGTGACCAAGCAGGTAGATGAGAGTAAAACGGTTGATGTGGTGTGATGGATTTCTGCAAGGCGTTCGATCGGGTTTCCCACAGTAGGATATTACACAAAATGCAGAGGAATGGGATTGTTGAAGACATCGTAGTCTGTATCAGTAATTGGCTTGCTGAAAGAAAACTGACGGTTGTAGTTGATGGAACATGTTCATCTTGGTGTCCAGTTTCGAGCGGCGTACCACAAGGGTCGGTGTTGGGTCCACGGCTGTACGTCATTTTTAAAAATGACCTGATTGAGTGCTTAGAAGGGTGGGTTAGTAAGTTTGTGGATGAGGCTAAGGTCGGTGGTGTTGTGGATAGTTACGAAGAATGTCCTAGGTTGCTGAGAGACATAGATAGGATGCAGAGCTGGGCTGAGAAGTGGCAAATGGAGTTTAATGTGGACAAGTGTGAGGTGATACACTTTGGGCGGAATTTTCGGAATGCAAAGTACTGGGCTAATGGTAGGATTCTTGGGTGTGCAGCTGGGCAGAGAGATCTCGTTGTCCATGTACACAGATCCATGCAAGTTTCCACACAGATTGACAGGGTTGTTAAGCAGGCATACAGTGCTTTAGCCTTTATTCATACAGGGATTGAGAACCGCAATCAGGAGGTTATGCTGCATCTGTACAAAGCTCTGGTCGGGCCTACACTTGGAGTATTGTGTACAGTTCTGGTCACAGCAATATAAGAAGGATGTGGAAGCTTTGGAAAGGGTGCAAAGGAGATTTACTAGGATGTTGCCTGGTATGGAAGGAATGTCTTACGAGGAAAGGGTGCGGGCCTTGAGGCTGTTCTCGTTAGAAAGAAGAAGGTTGAGAGGTGACTTAATAGAGACATCAGAGGGTTAGATAGGGTGGACAGGGAGAGCCTTCTTCCAAGTATGGGAACGTCAAACATGTGGGGACGCAACTTTAAAGTGAGGGAAGAGAGGTTTAAGACAGATGTCGGAGGTAGGTTCTTTACTCAGAGAGTAGTAAGGGTATGGAAAGCTTTGCCTGCAACGGCAGTAGATTCGCCAAGTTTAAGTTCACTTAAGTCGTCATTGGACAGGCACATGGACGTACGTGGAACAGTGTAACGGGGATGGGCTTCAGATTAGTATGACAGGGCGGCGCAACATCGAGGGACGAAGGGCCTGTACTGCGCTGTAATGTTCTATGCTCTATGTTCTATAACAGTACCGCATGAGAGAGAGAGAGCTGAACACTGGCAGTTACACTAAGGGCTCCAGCAAGAGCAAACAAAAGGAGAGTCCACACAGTACTTGAAATGGCCAACCAAAAATACAATACATGCTAAATAATGACGGCCCAGAGTCTGTAAGGCCGTTAGAATTGTGGATGAAGGAATGTGGTTTATTTTAGGGAGGAAGTATTAATAGAAGACAGATAGAATTATCGGGGTCGATGATGGAGAGAGAAAGAAGGAGAAAATAAAGGGAAAAATAGAATCTGCCACTTGGAGTGCTTATACTATGTGTAAGGCTAAGGCTGACATCAGAGAAAGGAAATATCAAGTAAGTGATAGACCAAATACACGAACAAAAACGAGCACACATGCAGACGCGCGCGCAAAACACACGAACGACGCTGTACAGTGTCTTAAGTATGTTTCTGTATCCGTCCTTGATGACTGCGCTCTGAGAACTTTAGCCCGCCCCCCCCCCCCACCCGACGAGATACACCTGGCGAACGTTCCAGGTCAACGGCCACCACCTCAGGGTCTGCGGAATTAACCATCGCACGCCACACCCACAACCAATTGAGGCAAGAAGCCCAAAAGGAGGAGGTGATCGCGAACAGGGCCTGTTCGCAAACACCTCCGACAGATCATGATTCAGACAGTGAGGGTACTGGCGTATAACCATCCAACCAGGTAGTTCTGTTTCAGCCCCAATGGTCGAAGTTGAGGTCAAGAAGGGTATCCAGTGTTGGTCCACCGGCCATGCACCATGAAGGATCTGGAAGTGCCTATGGGCATTTGCCTGACTCATGCGAGGTTGGAGGTAATCAGTTTGCCAAAGAAGTGACAAAGTTCTGCCCTGAGTTCCATCCCACGTCGCATGAGGTGAGACGTCTCCTGGGATGAAAACTAGGCGCCAATGTCACGAAACCCAGCTGCAAATGTCAATGCCAGAGTAGCCAACTCGCAAGCGGAGCAGAACGGAGACTTCAATACTTTCGTTGCAGCACTGGCAACCGCCTTTAGCGAGGCATTCCCAGTGCGAATGAACATGACCAAAATAGCAATTTGTCAACAACGGAAAGGTGAGACAGTATCCCAGTAACTTACGCTCCTCACTGAAATCCATAATGCCCATAGTGGACTGAGACCACCCGACGACGTAATGGCGGCAGAAATCACACCATATGAGGCCAACTTGAGGAAGAGTTTCATCAATGGAATGAAGGACAAAAGAACGAAAAAAGGTAAAAGACACATGTACTACCTGGGACACGGGAACGCTGAATTTCATAGAACAACGTGCGATACACGCTGAAAAATTGCTTATCCAAGACACGGATAAGCGGAAACTAAAGATGGAATTGCAACCACATAAATCTAAGCTTACTATGATGCAAATTTACACCCAGCCGTTGGAGGGAGGTACTGCAGGAAGAGAGAGAGGCAGTGGTGGAGGTCGGTGAAGATGAAGTGGAAGAGGTCGTGGAAGAGGCGCGGGCAGAGATAGATCTGGCGGGTCCTTTGTTTGCAGAGCAATGGATCACTGGGCGTGACAATACCCACACAGAAAGCTTCAATCGGTCCTGGAGGCTGGACAGCAGGGTGACTGAGAGGGAAATGCTGAGGTGAAGGTGGGCAGCCAACCAGGTACAGGTAAGCCCCTTTCACTTCTGCTTGACAATGAGGACTCGCTTACACGAAACTCTTCTACTAATCTGACGGGCACTGAGACATGTCCAACCTCTGTGTTGAGCGCTGAGATTTCGAAATGTGGACAGTCTGTTCATAATCACAATAATGTGTCTAAGTCGATGTGTACCTCTATGTTATATGTGGAATTTACATCAGTTACCTTTTTGGCAGATACAGGGGCAACTTACTCAGTCCTTAAATTAAGCAAGTTTATACAATATACGTAAATAAAGATGAGTGAAAGGTTCCTGAACAGAATGGGTGCATCAGGAGTCGAGGTGCAGGAGAGATTTTCCGCACCCCTACTGTGCAAAACTCGTAATGGGGAAACATTCCAATTCTCCTTCTTGTTTTCGGAATTTTGTCCTTTGAACATGATGGGTCAGGATCTCAGAGGGAGAATGGGGTTGGACTTTCGTTGTACTCCGACGAGCTTCCAGGTAATACAACCAGAACATTTACCAGTCCAGGCTGGAAATTATATATACATATGTGTGTGTGTGTGTGTGTGTGTGTGTGTGTGTGTGTGTGTGTGTGTGTGTATACATGACTGGCGAATAAGCCAAAGAGGTGATACATTCAGTGAGCGATTCACTCACACTGGAAGCAAGCAACCATGTTAATCCTATTAACGACGATTTTTTTGCTGGACATACGATATGTTGCACAACACACATACAACGTGACGGACAAGACGAACTATATGAGAATGATTGGTTCAGGAGAATGGTTAAACCCGATTAGTTGTTGTGCGATTTTTATTAGATTGATCACAGATGTGCAGCCAGTGTGTACTTATCTAAGGTATCTGTAACAGCAAGCAGAGCCTATATTTTTGATGTGGAAGTTTCCCCTCCTCATATGTCACTGGGCAAGGTGTCTGGTGGCAGGTGGCAGGATTTGGGACCACGGGTACTAAAGGCACAAAGAACGAAAGGTTGGGTCTTCAGGGACGATGTGGATATCTGGTTCAATGCAGATGTGCGGATATATAAGATGAAATAAACTTGGCTAACTCAGGCAGATAGGACAGCCCTGGTCACGCCCACTAACCCTGTAAAGCCTAGGGGGATAGCCTGGTGTTACCCTAAGATAGAAGTCTCAGACCCAAGATTATAAATTTTGCCGAGTGAGCGGAATACCCACTAAAACCCAAAGCCATAGATGGAATTATTCCATTCTTTGAATCGCTCCTGAAGGCTAGAGTGATAAATCCCTCTGAAAACTCACCGGTGAGTTCCCCATTTTTCCGGTCAAAAAGGCATACATTCCCAGTGAACCGGAGAATGGAGGCTTGTTCAAGACCCGCAGGCAGTCAATAGCTCTATTATCCCGCACGCCCGAAATGTTCCCAAACCCTATACTATATTGTCTCAAATTCCACCGGACCATAAATGGTTCTCTGTTGTGGGTTTAGCAAATACCTTCTTTAGTGTACCTGTGCACCCAGATAGTCAATTCTGGTTCGCTTTTTCATTAAAAGCGAAGTCATATACCTTTACACAACTTTGTCAAGGTTACTCTGAGACCCCACCTTATATAATGAGGCTCTACGCAGGAGCCTAGAGACTCTTGCTCTAACTCCGAAGTCAGTGCTTTTGCAGTATGTAGATGATTGCTTGATAGTGGCACCATCAAAGTAACAATGTGAGAAGGATACCCTTGCGTTGATCTGCCAAAGAGCAAGGGAACTGCACAAAACCAGTCTCGCAAAGCTACAATCTGTGCAACAACAGGTGAAGTTCTTAGGTCAATTAATATTTGAACAAGGCAAGGCCATTGGTCAAGACAGAGTTCAAGCAATCCAGAAAATTCCAAAGCCTCACACTTAGAAACAGTTACTAACCATTTCTGGGCATGTGCTCCTACTGTAGAACGTTTATCCCACATTACGCAAACCTTGAGGTGCCCCTAAGTGACATAGCCCATGGCTAAGGATTGCAGAACCGGAGTCCGTTGCTGTAGACCCCAGAGGCCGAGAGTGCCTTTGTCGAACTAAAAAGGGCGCTCAATATTTCACCTATGCTGAGAATTCCGAATTCAAACAAACATGTTGTACAAACGATGGATAGGAAGTGTGGCTGCGTGACATCTGTGCTGTTGCAGAATCATGGGAGAAGGTTGAGGCGGGTCGCTGTTTTGCAGTTAAACTCGACCCCGTTGCGGCAGGATTGCCAAAATATCTGCGCGCCGTGGCTGCAGCTGACAAAGCAGTTGTAGCGTCCAGGGATATAGCTGGCTACGATGAACTTAACCTTCTGGTCCCATATGCATTATCCTTGCTGCTTTCTGAACAAAGGACCGGACACATGGCAGCAGCATGTTAGCTCAGCTATACTCCTGTGCTCTTGGAGATGCCTAACATTACAATAAAGCGATGTAACGTCCTTCACCCTGCAATGCCGTCTCCCCACAGAAGGAGACGTGGACCCACAAGATTGTGTCACTGTAACTAATGAAAGTTGCAGCCCCAGATTAGATTTGCAGAATTTACCACTTCAGAATCCAGATATGGAGTTTTTGCGGACGAGTCAGCATTCAGGAGCAAGGGGACAGATCAGAAAAGTGTTGGGTATGACCGACGATACAGTCAAAGCGGGATTACTCCCTTCTCATCTGTCAGTGTAAGCAGTGGAGCTGATTGCCTTGACTGAAGCCTAAACATTGGCTGAAGGAATGACAGTGAATATTTACACTGATAGCAGATATACATTCGGGTTGTACATGATTTCAGAACGCTGTGAAAACACAAGGGCTACTTGACCTCCACGAGAAAGCCCATCACACACTGTGGTCTGATTTCTGACCTCCTGGAGGCAGTCCTGTTGCCTAAATCAATCACTGTGTGAAGCCCACATAATAAAAAATAATGATTTTATTTCTCAAGACAAAGCAAGGGCAGACTCAGCAGTGAAAACAGTAACCCTGCAACCAATAAGTGAGCAGATTGCCATGTGTATGAAAAAATAAATTGTACCCCAACCGCAGACGTACAGGAGTTACAGTCACTGGCCACGCAGGAAGAAAAGTGTGAGTGGACGAAAGCAAGATGCAGTGTCATGGAAGGCTTATGGTGTAGCCCCAATGGTAAACCCTGTCTTTCACCATCATTATTTCCATTCTATGCCACGGTGAGGACAATGTGTCAAAAGGGGGGATGTATGACAGTATTTCGGTACACTGATACAGTAAGGGATTTACTCATTATTACGAGAAATCTTGTGAATATAGTGTCATTAATAATGCGGGGAGGGGGATACAGATGAGCCAGGCAGCACACACCCATCCCCAAAAACCTTTTCAACATTTTCAGATGAATTTCACTGAACTCACGCCCAGCGAAGGAAATTTTTATTGTCTGGTAATAGTTGATAGGTTTTCAAAAGAGTGGAAGCATTCGACACATCTAAACCGGATGCCATTGCTTACAATTTTGTAAACATTGCTTACTGTTTCTGAACATGAAGAAGTACTGATTCTTTAGTTTGAGTGAGGACACAATTTGGTAATCAGTTCGATCTATCCTTGCTCATGTTTAAACTGAATCCATGACAGCTCATGCGTTCCAGCATCAATATTGAAAATTCCCCAAACACTTCCCTTCCGACAGCATATCACTGTGTCGCCAACTCTGCTGTTCAGACAGGAAAGGTCCAGGTTTGTTGATCTTGCTGTCTGTAAATATATTTTCTGTCAGGTATGATGGCGTGACTGTGACATTTCTGTGTTGCTTGAGTTGTTCATGAGGCAGCTCTTTCAATTGTGTTTGTGCAGAAGACTTCGTCGTGTCCACAGGACACGTCCAGCCATTCTTTCACAATGCCAAGATCGATGTCCCGTGATCTGTCTGGCTTCATTGATTTGAGAATTTGTAACGATTGAATAACTGAATGACTTGCTGGGCCTTTTAGTATTGCCATTGAGTGTGAACCAAATACTAACAACAATTACCCAGATACGTGTTTCCCGACAGTTCACAATGATTTTGTGGTCTTCCGATTTTTAAAAATTAAATTCAGACTCAATCATCATAGTTGGCGCAGTATCGAACCTGCGGCCCCGTACGTTGCCTTTATCCCCATATATAAAAAAACCGAGTGATACGACAACGAGGCCATCGCCTCCTCTTTGCTTGAGCAATGCCCTTTCAGGGCGCAAAAGAGCCCAGCTTTCCAGGTTTGAACAAAAATTGACTCCAGAAACACAGATATATGATAGACTCTTCAATGGTCTCCGAAATGGACAAGTAAGACAGTCAATTGCATCAAACCACACCAGGTTTTTAAATAGTTAAACCAGATTAAACTCTGTACCAGCCTAAGTATTAGAAAAAAGAACATGAGATGTAGTTCTATCGAACTGCAGAGACCCCTTTTCCAAAATCCGAGAATTTATAACAACATTTACACAGCTTTCCCACAGGCTACAAAAAAAGTGTCAGAGTTGGTTCATCAATCTATCGATGCTTCCCCCTTTCCCACCCCCGCATTCTTTTTTCATGATCGAATATCGCTTCAATGCACCTTTTTTCCATATAATGTACACATATCTTCATGCGACTAACAATCAAGGAAATACAGAATAGGAACAACAGATAAACCTTTGGTCCATTGTTTTGTTCTCACTATCAATATAATGATGGCTGATCCTATTAACTCTGCATCATACTCCTGCTCTCCGACAATGCAAAAATTCTTGATGTTATTCTACATTTTCGTCTCCACATCCTGAAGTGGCACATGGTTGCCTTGGATCACCAGTCTCTGAGCGGAAACAAAAGTAATATCTCAATGCACATTAGCCTCCCTGTCGTTAATACTGTGGCCCGTTGTTTCAGATGTACCAGTCTGATCATGCCTGCTTCCAATCTGCCACTCTGCCAGAGTCTTATGTATTTCAATGAGATGTCCATTTATTTTCATGTCCATTTAAACTCCATGTGATACAGGCCCAGCTGAACTAAGCACTGCCCTCACAACAAGCATATCAGCCGAGATAACAGTCTTATCATCGTTCACTGCACTCCTTCACTGTCAGATTTATCCTTTATGAGATAAAGAGACCAAAACTGCACTAAATACTGCTCAATGTTCACGATGAGGTCTCCACAAGGCCCGTACAGCTGCAGTAAGGCAACATTACAACACATCGTGTATGTTCCCAACTGTCATTCTTCTCCGGTATTATTGTTTTCACTGACTCACGTATGAGTGAATGTGAGCTCGGTGGGGTGATTTTGATAGATAACGTTGTGGTTGACACAGATACTGTGCGGGGGTGGCAGTGAGAAGGAAGATTTTCTGTTACATGAAAATATTGGTAGAATGGACAGATGAGCAGATGAATGGCAGATGGAATTTAACTCTAATAAATATGAGGTATTGCATTTTGGAAGAAGGAACCATACAATCGAGGACTTAATGAATGGCAGCACACTCGAAAGCTAAGAGAGTGCTTCTCCAAAGACCCCTGAATGCGACTGGACAGGATATTACTGTAGGAGAAAGTAAGGACTGCAGATGCTGGAGATCAGAGCTCAAAATTGAGCTGCTGGAAAAGCGCAGCAGGTCAGGCAGCATCCAAGGAGCAGAAGATTCGACGATTCGGGTATAAGCCCTTCTTCATTAATGAGGAATGTGTGCCAAGTAGGCTAAGATAAAAAGTCGGTAGGAGGAACTTTGGGAATGCGATAGGTGGAACGAGGTTAGGGTGCTGGTGATAGGCCAGAGAGGGGGTGGGGCGGAGAGGTCGAGAAGATTGCAGGTCAAGATGGCCATGCTGAGTCCGAGGGTTGGGACTGAGATTAGGTTTGGGGGAGGGGAAATGAGGACGCTGGAGAAATCTGCATTGATCCCTTGTGGTTGGAGGGTTCCTAGGCGGAAGATGAGGCATTCTTCCTCCAGGCGTCGTGTGCCATGGTCTGGTGATGGGAGACGCCAAGAATCTGCATGTCCTTGTCGGAGTGGGAGAGGGAGCTAAAGTATTCCGCCATGGGACAGTTGTGTTGGTTGGTGTGGGTGCCCCAGAGATGTTCTCAGAAACATTCCACATGTGTGTGGCCTGTCATCCCAATGTAGAGGAGGCCACATTGGGTGCAGCAGATGCAGTAAATGATGTGTGTGGAGGATGATGCACCCCAAGGGATCCTTCCAATCCGTCCAGATACATTGTATCATCCTTCGTCATTTCTGCCACCTCCAAACAGACCCCACCACCAAGGAAATATTTCCCTCCCCTCCATTATCAGCATTCCGGAAAGGCCACTCCTTCCACAACTCCCTCGTCAGGTCCACACCCCCCACCAACCCAACCTCCACTCCCGGAACCTTCCCCTGCAACCACGAGAAATGTAAAACTTGCCCCCATACCTCCCCCCTCACTTCCCTCCAAGGCACCAAGTGATCCTTCCATATCCATCACAAATTCACCTGCACCTCCACACACATCATTTACTGCATCCGCTGCACCCGATGTGGCCTCCTCTACATAGTGGAGACAGGCCGCCCACTTGCAGAATGTTTCAGAGAACATCTCTGGGACAACCAACCGAACCGCCCCATGGCGGAAGACTTTAACTCCCCCTCCCACTCCGCCAAGGACATGCAGATCCTTGGCCTCCGACATCGCCAGACCAGGGCAACACGACGCGATGAGAAAGAGCACCTCATCTTCTGCCCAGGAACCGTCCAAGCACAAGGGATGAATGCAGATTTCTCCAGCTTCCGCACTTCCCCTCACTCCACCTCATCTCAATCCCAACCCTCGGACTCAGCACCGTCTTCTTGACCTGCAATCTTCTTCCTGACGACTCCGCCCCCCGTGCGGACTATCACCCTCACCTTAACCTCATTCCATCTATCGCATTCCCAACGCCCCTCCACCAAGTCCTTCCTCTCTACGTTTTATCTTAACCTGATTGGTACATCTTCCTCATTCCTAAAGAAGATCTTATGCCCGAAACGTCGATTCTCCTCCGTTGGATGCTGCCTGACCTGCTGCGCATTTCCAGTGTACTACTGTACAGACCATAGACATCGACATACGTTTATGAGTCGAGCCAATGATTGTATGAACTGTATAGGTCTTTGATTAAGCCAATATTGACGTCACATTACAAGAGGGAGCGAATCACGCCGAAGAATGTGCAATGGAACTTCATCATGATGTTCTTTGAAAGAAGCATGTTAGTAATTAAGAGACATAGGACTTCTCGGAATCGTTTGCTTGGGAGATGAGAATTTTGATGGGGCATATTTTTTGTAAATAACATCACTAGAATCATGGACAGGGTGGGTAGAACGCAACACATTTACTCAACATACATTCATGCGTGTTATGTTCGCCATCAGTTTCCATACAACTGCTCTGATACTATCGTCCGTATTTTCAGAGTATGTGTGCACCATCCTTCCTGTAAAATGGAACCACATGAGCTTGTCTCCAGTTCTGTAGCACCTCCCATATAACCATATTCCATGAAAAGAAAATTTGGGTCAGGGACTTTCCGCCTTTGACTCCCCATCACAACTGAGATATAACTCAAGTGCGCTTGGAGATTGTCCAATTTGATGTTCGCCCAAGCAATCAATTCGTGCCCGCATTATCTATCATTCTGCTCAAGCTGTTAACAGACCATCTTCTGGTATTCTATATCGGCATCCTCATTCATAGAAGCAAAGAAACCCAATAGTGTGGAAACCGGCCGTTCGGCCCAACAAGTCCACATCAACCCCACACGGCATCACTATTGTGCTTCATTTCCATTGACTCCTTGAACTGTTGAACTATTGAGCTATTGTACAACTCCTTGAACACAATGGACAATTTATGATGGTCATTTCACCGAACCAGCATGTGCAGGGAAACCAGAGCTTCCAGAGGGAGTCACTCAGAGAGAATGTGCAAACTCCACACAGACAGTCACCTGAGGCTGGAATCAATTCCCAGTCACTGGTGCTGTGAGACAGTTGTGCTAACCTCTGAGCCGTGTGCTGCCCAAAAGATTGAAGTAAGCAATGCATTGACCTGGAAAGAATCTGGGCGTCGCACATGGCAGGCGAGAATTCTACCACTGAAAATTTAATGCAACGAAGAAAGGAAATGTGAAGGATTCATATAACAATCGATAAATGTTCTTCATCTTCACAGGATAACTGCCACTTCACTATCTTGCCCTCACTGTTCCCTGGTTATGAAGTTCAGCTCGACGAACATGTAGAAAATTTTGGGATTATCCCTTAACCTGACTGCTGCGTTGTCTGCGCCCCTCGGTGGTCTGTCACCTCCGTGTGTATTTTCTCGATTTCATTGCTATACTTTGAAATAAGTTTGTAACATTAATAAATGGGCGCTTTAAGTCATACTTTGAAACACTACATATCACAGACCAAGTTTCTTCATCAGAAAACGTTGCCTTCGTGAGAGATTAATCTGGAAAATTCCCATCACGCTCTTTCTTTGTTCGTTATAATTTTTCCTCAGGTTAGGACATCTCAACTGTCTGCAATATTCCAGGTACAGTCTCACCAAAACTCCATGCACTCCACCTTCCCATTCCGTTCAAATGTAGGGAAAACTTACTTTTACTTTTCTATTTATGTATGACCTTCTGAATAACCTTTGTTTAATTTTATTCACGAACTCACTATGTGAGTTCCTCAAAATTCCATCTGAGTATTCAACTGTGCCACATTTACTGCTTCTCAATTATTGAAAAACAATGCTTCATCTTCCGCCGGGGCACTCTACAGCCCAGAGGACACAACATTGAGTTGTCCAATTTCAAAGAATCTCCCTCCCCTTTCCCCAAATATCTTGTTAGCCCCTCCCAAAGCCTTCCCGTGCTCCCTGCCACCAAACGGTTTCATTCCTCCCCATGACCAACAAGGTGGCAACCTCCACCTGTCTGCGCTTCCCCACTATGCTCCAACTCTCCCTGCATCTGCAACTCCGAACTAAACCCACCTCCACATCTGTGATTGATTTACTCATGAACCATCGTTTTCCTCACCTCCTCAAGCAGCCTGGCCTGCTGTGTTGTTCCAGCCTCCTGCCTTTCCAGTCTCATTTAAATCTGGCTACAAGAAATACCTTCAAAAGTTACAATAGAAATGGTAGTTCTGATTTCCATCCCATAATTCAATTATTATGTCCTTCAATTTTGCTGTTAATTCCCAAAGATCAAACATTACGTTCTTAAGACAAGATTCCAAAAGACTCCCCAAAGATGATGACAAGTTTAACTGATTTGTACTTTGCCACACGTTCTCGTCTTCCTTCATTTCCAGTTCGGGTTGCGTTAGCAACATTGCTGTTATCAAAATGACTTCCTGCCTTGAAAATTTGCATTGGAAAATAGCATATTGATCACCAAAGTTATCAAAATGTTAATTGCTGCTTTTTCCGAAAATCAGGGAATAAAGTTCAAGATAAGCTGCGAAAAAATCCTGGGGACTTTGGGTTAGTGAGCCTAACATCTGTCGGACACAGGTTACTTGCTTAAGATTCTTTAGGAGAGGATGTAGATACAGTTCGAAAGACAGGCTTTGTTTTGGAGTAGTAAGCATGGTGTTGTGCATGTAAAATCATGTCTCACAACTGTGTTAGAATTCTTTCATGAACTGACCAAGAAGCTTGATGAGGGTAGGCACAGTATACATGAATATTGGATTAGTGGTGCTGGAAGAGCACAGCAGTTCAGGCAGCATCCAACGAGCAGCGAAATCGACGTTTCGGGCAAAAGCCCTTCATCAGGAATAAAGGCAGTGAGCCTGAAACATGGAGAGATAAGCTAGAGGAGGGTGGGGGTGGGGAGAGAGTAGAATAGAGTACAATGGGTGAGTGGGGGAGGAGATGAAGGTGGTAGGTCAAGGAGGAGAGGGTGGAGTGGATAGGTGGAAAAGAAGATAGGCAGGTGTAACAAGTCAAGGAGAGAGTAACTGATCTGGAAGATGTTCAAACCATCATCTCCCAGACCATACAGAACCTCATCACCTCAGGAGATCTCCCACACACAGCTTCCAACCTCATAGTCCGGGAAACCCGCACTGCCCGGTTCTACCTCCTTCCCAAGATCCACAAGCCTGACCACCCTGGCCGACCCATTGTCTCAGCATGCTCCTGCCCCACTGAACTCATCTCTACATACCTTGACACTGTCCTATCTCCACTAGTCCGGGAACTCCCCACACACGTTCGAGACACCACCCACGCCCTCCACCTCGTCCAAGACTTCCGTTTCCCCGGCCCCCAACGCCATATCTTCACCATGGATATCCAATCCCTCTACAGTTCCATTCGACATGACCAGGGCCTCCAAGCCCTCCGTTTCTTCCTCTCCAGAGTTCCCCAACAGTACCCTTCCACTGACACTCTCATTCGTTTGGCCGAACTGGTCCTCACCCTTAACAATTTCTCCTTTGAATCCTCCCACTCCCTCCAGACCAAAGGCGTAGCCATGGGCACACGTATGGGCCCCAGCTATGCCTGTCTCTTTGTTGGCTATGTAGAACAGTTGATCTTCCGTAATTACACCGGCAGCACTCCCCACCTCTTCCTCCGCTACATTGATGACTGCATTGGCGCCACCTCGTGCTCCCGCGAGGAGGTTGAGCAATTCATCAACTTCACCAACACATTCCACCCTGACCTTAAATTTACCTGGACTATCTCTGACTCCTCGCTCCCCTTCCTGGACCTCTCCATCTCCATTAGTGACGACCGACTTGACACTGACATCTATTACAAACCCACTGACTCCCATAGCTACCTAGATTACACCTCTTCCCACACTATCTCTTGCAGAAATGCCATCCCGTATTCCCAATTTTTCCGCTTCCTCCATATCTGCTCCCAGGAGGACCAGTTCCACCATAGGACACACCAGATGGCCTCCTTCTTTAGAGACCGCAATTTCCCTTCCCACGTGGTTATAGATGCCCTCCAACGCATCTCGTCCACATCCCGCACCTCCGCCCTCAGACCCCACCCCTCCAACCGTAACAAGGACAGAACGACCCTGGTGCTCACCTTCCACCCTACGAACCTTCGCATAAACCAAATGATGCACCGACATTTCCGCCACCTCCAAAAAGACCCCACCACCAGGGATATCCCTCCCCACCCCTTTCCGCCTTCCGCAAAGACCGTTCCCTCCGTGACTACCTGGTCAGGTCCACACTCCCCTACGACCCACCCTCCCATTCTGGCACTTTCCCCTGCCACCGCAGGAACTGTATAACCTGTGCCCACACCTCCTCCCTCACCTCTATCCATGGCCCGAAAGGAGCCCTCCACATCCATCTATGTTTCACTAGCACATCCACAAATATCATTTATTGTATCTGTTGCTCCCGATGTGGTCTCCTCTACATTGGGGAGACTGGGCTCCTCCTAGCAGAGCGTTTTAGGGAACATCTCCGAGACACCCGCACCAATCAACCAAACCGCCCCGTGGCCCAACATTTCAACTCCCCCTCCCACTCTGCCGAGGACATGGAGGTCCTGGGCCTCCTTCACCGCCGCTCCCTCACCACCAGACGCCTGGAGGAAGAACGCCTCATCTTCCGCCTCGGAACACTTCAACCCCAGGGCATCAATGTGGACTTCAACAGCTTCCTCATTTCCCCTTCCCCCACCTCATCCTAGTTTCAAACTTCCAGCTCAGTTACTGTCTCCTTGACTTGTCCGACCTGCCTATCTTCTTTTCCACCTATCCACTCCACCCTCTCCTCCTTGACCTACCACCTTCATCTCCTCCCCCACTCACCCATTGTACTCTATTCTACTCTCTCCCCACCCCCAACCTCCTCTAGCTTATCTCTCCATATTTCAGGCTCACTGCCTTTATTCCTGATGAAGGGCTTTTGCCCGAAACGTCGATTTCGCTGCTCGTTGGATGCTGCCTGAACTGCTGTGCTCTTCCAGCACCACTAATCCAGTATTTGGTTTTCAGCATCTGCAGTCATTGTTTTTACAGTATACATGAATTTCTGTGTGGCCGAAGAGAAGGTTTACATGGTAAGTTGCTCTGGAATCCAGAGGGAGTGGCAAATTAGATACACAATTGGCTTGAAGGTAGGAAGCAGAGTATATGCTTGTTGGTCTGGAAGCCTGTGAACGCTGGTGTCGCTCGGGGGATCTGGGTGCATTGCTTTTGCTAACTTGAATCAATACTTTCAGTGCCACAGCTCAAGGCATGATTCATAGTTCTGGAGATGACATTAAAATAGGTGGCGTTGTGCATTATGAGGAAGTTTATCAGAAAATGCAATGAGACCTTGACCACCTGCAGAAATGTCCAAGAAAATGGGCAATGAAGTTGAGCTTAGCGAAGCGTGAAGCTCTGTGTTTTGGAAAGTCAAGGCAGGAATTTCCTGGTGAATGGAAGCGCCTGAAGGACTGAAGTAGAGCAGAGGGACTTTGGTGTAAGATTGAACAGTTCTCTGAATGAGGAATCACGACTACACAGGGGAGTGAAAAAAGGCTTTTGGCAGGCTGGTCCTCCTCATTCAGGGCATTGAGTATGAAACTGGGAAGTTATATTGCAGTTGTACACGATGTTGCTATTGCCGCCCTTGAGGTATTATTTGCTGTTTTGGGACATTGTTAGATGAAAGATCTTACTAAATTGGAAAGAGTACAAAATAAACTTACAACGATGTTGACAGAAACCAATGGTGTGCTTCGTAGGGAGCGATAGGAAAAGCTCTTGACAGTGTAGAAGAGCGAGGTGGAAATCTTATACAAATGTATAAAATTATGAAAGGTGTGGAGAAGGTGACTTCACTCACCTCTTCCCAGGGTTGGGGAATCGAGGACAGGAGGTGGCAATTTCAGACCAGAGGGAAAAGAATAAAAGGGAACCTGAGATGCAAGGTTTTCACACAGACCATGATACCCATACAGAATCAACTTCTAGCGGTTGCAGTCGATGTGGTTATATTAAATAACAATTAAAATACATTTGGACAAATAAAATATAGAAACGTTTTTAAGGATATGGGCCAAATGCAGGCAAAACTGGTGAACATGAGTGAACATATCGCTCAGCATCGACCAGTTGGGGCCAGTTCGTGTTATATGACTCTAGGGGACTAAGTATATCTGGCCCTTCAGACCGATCAATGCCCGATGCAGCTCCTTTTTAAAGTGGTACGTTGTTACTGATATTAATAATTTTTCTCTTCATTAACGACAGTCCCATGGCCACTTCGCGTTTCTCGGAGATGTTCTGGATCTTCCAACACATTAAATGCAGGTAGGTTATGCTGCAGCTGTACAGGGTGCTGCTGAGGCCACACCTGGCATTTTGGGTGGAGGTTTGGTCTCTTTAGTTGAGGAAGGATTAGTGGCACTCGACGGGTGTGGAGAGGAGGTTCCCTAAGTTGGTTCCAGAGTTGAGCGGATTGGCCTTTGAGGAGAGACAATGTCAACTCAGATTATCGTGATTGGAATTCCGAAGAATGGGGGATCGCGAGTTGCCAAAGAAAGACATCACATTATGAAGGGA
This sequence comes from Chiloscyllium punctatum, assembly GCF_047496795.1. Taxonomy (NCBI): domain Eukaryota; kingdom Metazoa; phylum Chordata; class Chondrichthyes; order Orectolobiformes; family Hemiscylliidae; genus Chiloscyllium; species Chiloscyllium punctatum. The sequence continues at coordinate 33,159,698 of NC_092773.1, forward strand.
GTAAATAACATAGATTCAGAAGGGAAATTTCCAATGACAAGTCAAACGAGTGCAAGTCGGCACAGCCTCAATGTTAGCCTCCAAAATCGAGCATCACCTTAAAAGTGTGGTTGGCCCCTTGGATACTGAGGAGGGAGGAAATAAAAGGACAGGTAAGCAGAAAAAAGATGCAAAAAGGAAGGATCATTCAGGAGTTATTATGAGCGACGTTGTTCATCATGAGGGTAAGAAAGCTATCATGAAGACAGTTTACCAAAATGATCGTAGCAATTGGTACAAGTTTGAAGAGTTAAAGGAACAAATCATCACGAATGAATATTCTTTAGTCGCCATTACTGAGACATGTTTACAAGATGGTCATGACTGGGAGTTAAATATCCAGGACTTTCAGACTATTCGGAAGGACGATCAGTCGAGTCTGATATTCAAGGACGATTTCAAAGCGGTACTGTGAGATGGTATGGGTTCGATCGAGAATGAATTTCATTCCATTTTGTTGGAAATTAGAAATTCTAAGAAGAAACCTTGACTGCTAGGCGTAGTCTGTAGACCACCAAATAAACAATTAGATTGGGGAGGTCAATAAACAAAGAAATTAGTCATGCCATTGAAATGGGCCGGCTATTATCATTGGGGATTTTAATCGACATGTAGATTGGTTGAACTAGCTCAGTCAGTGTTGCCTTGAGGACGACTTTATTGGATTTAATCGTGATAGTTTTCTGGAACAGTATGTCAAAGAAACGATGAGCACTCAAGCTATTTTCGATCTGGTCCTCAGTAGTGAGACAGGAACAATTAATGACCTCATCGTTCAGGATCCTCAAGGAAGGAGTGATTACAATATGGTTGAATTTAGAATACAGATGGAGAATGTGAAGGTACAATCCAATGCCAGATCCCTGTGCATGTACAATTGGCTCTACAATAGAACGGGGATGGCCTGGCTAAAATAGACTGAAAACAAAAATTTTCTTGTGGTACACCTGATGAGCAGAACTTTCAAATGAACTTTTCAAAGTACTCAGCAAAATAATATTCCAGTGAAAAGGATGACTGTAAGAAAAGGGGTAATCTGCGATGTGTGTCTCAAGAAATAAGCGAGACTATCAAATTGAAAGAGAAGGCATACAAAATGGTCAAAATCACGATGAAACTTAAAGATTTGGAAAGCTTTCAATGTCAAAGGTAAGCCACAAAAAGTGCTGTAAATAATCGTAAGAAAGAACATGAGAAAAAAAGTCAAGCACAGAATATAAAGACGTTTAGCAGAAGATTTTGCAAAAAAAAAACTGAGAAAGTGTGCGTTAAAGTCAACGTTGGTACTTTAGACATTTAGTTATGGGATGTGATGAAATGTCTGAGGAATTGAACAGGTATTTTTTATCGTTCTTCACAATGGAAGACACTAATACATGCCAGAAATTGACAAATAAACGGAGGTCAGTGAGGACCTGGAAACAATCTTTCTTAGGGAAAGCAATTTTTGGTATAAGTAATGAAGCAAAGGATAGAATTTCTCGTGGCCCTGATGGAAGGTATTCCAGGTTGTTAAAAGAGTTGGCGGTGCAAATAACAGGTGCACTGGCAGCAATTTTTCAAATTCGCTGAACTCTGGGGCAATTCGACCAGAATGGAATGCAGTAAATATGGCGTCACTATTTAAAAATAGAAAGGCAGTTAAGACAGGGGGTTATAGACCAGTCAGATTGAACAGACACAGCATGGATTCATGAAGGGCAGGTTATGCTTGAAAAATGTTTTGGTATTCTATGAAGACATGTCAGGTATGGTTGGCAATGGGTACTCAGAGGATGTGGTGTTCCTAGATTTCCAAAACTAAACTTCGACAAGGTTCCACACGAGAGGATGATGCATAAGGTAAGGATGCATGGTGTTAGTGGTCGAGTACAAGCATGTACAGAAGTTTCGTTAACGAACAGGAAGCAAAATGTGGTGATAAATGAATACGATTCTGGCTGGAAACCAGTGAGTTTTGGTGTGCCCCAGTGATGGGTTTTGGGACTGCAATTATTTACTATGTATATTGATAATTTAGAGTTGGGGACAACGTGTTGCACGTCCAAATTTACACATGATGCGACGATGAATGTCAGACGACGGTGCGCAGAGGACTGTGAAACGTTTTAGAGGAATATAGATACATTGACTGAGTGGGCAAAAGGCTGGCAGAAAACATGTGATGCCATCAATATTGGTAGAAGTTAGAGAAAAAAGCGATATTACTTGTCTATTGAAATGTTGAAGCGGGCTGCTGTGCAGAGGGACCTGGTTGTTCTTGTACATGAATCGCAAAGGGTTAGTCTGCAGGTATCACGTGTAATTAGGTAGGCAAATGGAATGTTGTCTTTCCTTACTAAAGGGGTTGAGTTTATAATTCTAGCACTGTGAGCAGGTTTGGTCTCCTTACTTGAGAAGGAATGGACTGGCATTGGAAGGGGCGCAGAAGAGGTTCACTGGGATAATGCCGGAGTTGAGGGGGTCGGGTTATGGGAGAGACTGACTACATTGGGATTATGTTCATTGCAATTCAGAAGAATGAGGAGAGATCTTACAAAAATATGCACAATTTTGAAGGGAATAGGTAAGATAAAAGTGGAAAGGATGTTTCCACTAATGGGTGAAAATTGGACAAGAGGGAATAGCCTCATGGTTAGAGGGAGCAGATTCACCACTGAATTGAGAAGGAACATTTTTAACCAACGAACTGTTACTCTTTGGAGTCCTTGATTCCTGCTGTAGGGCTTTTGACCAAAACGGCAAATATTTCTGATAATCGGATGATTACGTTTGCAGCACAATGCTCTTAGCTGGAATCGCCAACATCTGCGGTCCCCACTTTCAAAATTAGAATTGTTCCCAGCGAAGTAGTTTACACCACTTCAGTAAACGTTTTTACGGCTAAAAACTTACTTTTGAACAATAAAGGAAGTAAGGGATAGACTGAAAGGACATGTAAATGGATCTGAGCGCACGAAATGATCAGCCATGAACATATTGAATGGTGGAGAAGGCACGAACAGGTCTTATTCCTGCTCATAATTCTAATATTGTATGTACACATGTTTCACATCTTCAGCAAGTGCAGGGCAGATTCCACGGTGCTATGTGGGGTGGTGTTTGGAATGAAGGCAGAATGCACCGGTGTGTCCAGGAAGGAATGTTCTGTGCGGAAGGCAGAGAAGGAAGGTGAGAGGATTATATCTGTGGTGATGTCATTTCGCTGGAGCTGGTGGAATTTAAAACAAAATCGATGATCACTTGAAGCACCACAGCACAAAAAGCTACAGAGCATGTGCTGGAACGTGGGATGAGAGTATTTTGGCGTTTGATGGCCGACATTGGCTCGAAGTTCCAAAAGACCTCTTCCACTTCTGTAAGAGTCCCAGTCTCTTCGAGAAATCAATCGCACCAGCCTTTAGTGCAATCAGTATCAGGGCCGAGTCTGGGATTACTACAGCAAATAATACAATTCTTTCTTCCCTGAAGACTATCTATCAGATAGCCTGTCATTACACAGCACCAATGAATAGTCACGAACAGTCTCCATTAACCGATTTTAACTCTCCTAGCAGATCCTTATCCACTCCTTTGTCCAACTGTTCTTCTCCTTCTTTGGGTTTTTTTTCCCCATCTTTCGTTTATTCCTTGACAAGGCAGAAGTATGAAATATGATGGAATACTCCGTATTTGCCTGAATAAGTGCAGTATTGAGAAAACACGGCACAGGAGAAGCACATCAGATAAGGCAGCATCCAAGTAGCAAAAGACATTTCCGTCAGGACCTTCTTCAGGGCTCCTCAGTGCAGTTCCAACAATAATGCAAATTTCGATACCACCCAGAAGAGTGCACCCAAATTGATCAGCACAGCATGACTGACACAACATCGACAATGATCGACTTCCTCCACCACCAAACACTCAGACACGCAGGTTGTTCTACACACAAGATCCAATGCAGAAACTCACCAAGCCTCCTTGAACAGTACCTTTCACGTACACAACCACTTCCACCTCAAAGGAAAAGGGCAGCAGGTACGTCTGAACACCTGACAAACCAGTTTCCAACCCGACCTGGAAATATTTTGCCATTCCTCCCCTGTCACTGGATTCTGGATTCCCCTCCCTTATAATGTTGGTCTACTGATAGCCCATGGACAAAAAAAGGTTCCAGAAGGCAGAACATCATCACCTTGCCCCGTCAAATTAGGAATGAGCAATAAATGCTAATCCTGTCTAGAATATCCACATCTGAAAGAAGAATGATAATTTAATGCTTTGGTGTTTTTAAAAAGTTCACTCTTTCCAAGCTATTTCTGTTTTAATTTCAGAAGTATGAAAGATGAAGATTTGCACTGCGAAACTGAAACGAAGCTTCACATCAGTATCGGATGGAGTTGTTCAGTTTAATGTAGCCTGAACTCATCGGAATTTGAAAATGAAAGAAGTAAACAACATTGAGAGTCACATGAAATGTGAATTGTCTGCGGGGTGGGGTGGGGCATCAGCCGATCATCTGGACTGTCAAGACATAAATGGACGGACGCTGGAGCGAACCCTTGGAAATGGTGCAAATGTGGAAAGTATTCAATTATTCGAATGTCATGAAAATTCATCCGGCCACACTGGGGAAAAGCAACTTTGGGAAATGATTTGCGCAGTTAACTAACTGCTGCAACACCAATGCATTCGCACTGAGAATAGACTGTTTAATTTTCCAGAGTGTGGGCAATGCTTTAAAATAAGTCCTTCGGAACTGATGTATCACCAATGTGTTCACACTGATGAGAAATCATTTAACTATTGTAACAGTGGGAATGGGGTCAGGGCGTTATTTGATCTCAGGTTTCATCTACGAAATCACTGGAGAGAGACAGTTCACCTGCTCAAAATGTGGAAAGAATTCACTCGATCATGCAGTCAGCTGAGACACCAGCAGTTTCACACAGAGGAGAGACCATTCGCCTGTTGTCTGAGCGAAATAATTAACTGATTTCAGCAATCTACTGCCATACAAGCGAGTTCACACTGGAGAAAGGCCATTCACCCGCTCTGAATGCGGAGAAGGATTCACTCCATTAACACACTTGCTGAGGCACCAGCGAATTCACATTGGCGAGGGGCCATTTACATGTTCCATTTCTGGGAAAGGATGCATTTTAGTCATCCATTCTGCTGGTACACCAACGGGTTACAAGTGAAAAGAAATCGTTTATATGTCTGGAGTATGGGAAGTGTTTTATAAGTTTCCATGAAGTCCCATCAAGGTCTTCACACTGAAGAGAAACCATTCACCTGCTCTCACTTTGGGACTGACTTCCCACTGTGCATCAACATAATTTAGCTGCTACATCTTCTCGAGCAGTAACTCGAATTCCCAAGGACTTCTGTTGCTGTGAAACACAATCAGTAATCTGAATGTGTGAAAACAAATTTATAAATACATACCAAGCTTGAAAAATCCAAGAAAAGGCACAAGAGCAGAATGTAAATGCAAATCCCCCAGTCTCCTCTCATCGGAGAGGAATTGAGGAAAACTGTATACTTCATATGATTGATGCTTGAAAAATTAGAATATAGTTCAATTAAAGAGGCTATTCACATCCAATGAAGAAAACTCCGGTTGACAGAATGAACATATATCAATTCTGGATGCAATGGAATCAGGATACAATCACTTTTTACTTAACTGGAATACGTTTGCCACCATCGACATTCCAGACCACAGGAGCTGCTCCCTTCATTACAAAGGGAAGTGACTGGTGGTGATTTAACCACTGGGCTACAAGTTCTCAGGCAAGTGAAGAGGGTGAGAAGGACAGTTGCTCATGCCATTCTTAACCCGGTGTTAGTAACTGGACCCATGCTGTTACCATCACACTACTTTTCAAACTAAAAACCCAGCCAATTGAGCTTATCCAATACCTCCTCACAGCCGTGTAACATGTGCAGATGAGTTACGGAATCCCTTGCTACACACAGTGTATATGACCGGCCTCTCCTCACAATGCGTTTGCTGGTGTTTGATCAAAGCATTGTTACTCCTGAAGCTCTTCTCACAGTCAGAGCAGTTACACTTTCTCTCACTGGTATGAACAAGCCCATATATGCTGAGATTGGAATCCAAGTGAATCACCTTCCACACAAGAAGAAAGTAAGTGTTTATCACTCACGTGAATATGCTGGAGCTCACTGAGTACAGGTGACCAAGTGAATCGCTTCCAACACTGAGTGGACGCGTTCAGTCTCCATCCAGTGTGGTCAAGCGTGTGTGTCTGAAGTTTTCCTGATTTAATAAATCCCGTCTCAAGCACAGAGCAGACAGATGATCACTCTCCAGTTTCAATGCGACTGGCTCACATTGGGGTGGACTGTGAAGGTTATCCCTACCCTAACGGAGCAGAAAAGCTTCTCTCCCAGTGATGAAGACGCTTGTGTGACATTAGGCTGGATCCGCAAGTGAATACATTTCCACTCATAGAACAGCTGAAAGAATTGTCGCCCATGTGAATAATATGATGATAAATTCAAATTTCTGAATTTAAGACCTGTGCAAATCATAAAGATTTTTTCCCCACAATCAGATTGTCAGTGTAAATCCACAGATGGTACACGAGACTGGATGACAGAGTAAATCCCTTTCCATACATGGAGCACGTCAACAGTCTCTCCTTAGAATATCTGTGTCGATGAGCTTACAGCTGCTCTGAGCAGTTGTAATCCTTCCCACAATTCGGTCATTTCCATGTTGCTTATCGCCTTACATATCTCCAAGTTGAATGATCGGTTGAATCCCTGCCCTTAACCACAACATAGGTATGGCTCCTCTGCAGATGTTTTATTGGATAATGTTCATTGGATAATGTGAAATACTTTGTGCAGTCAATGCACTGGAACACTCAGACTGTAGTGTGTGTGTGTGTGTGTGTGTGTGTGTGTGTGTGTGTGTGTGTGCGTGTGTGTGTGTGTGTGTGTGTGTGTGTGTGTATTAGCGCTTTACACTCACATTGCCGTTTCAAATATTTTTCCACAAACATATCAGATAAATATGTAGCCTTCATGTCCTGCTGAATTTAGTGACTCTGTTGGATCTTGGATCTATATATCGAGCTGAATTTGACTCACTCTTCTTCAATTCTTTCAATCTATTCCTCTGCGAAATATTATCTCTGTCCATACAGGGTAAAAACTAAGAACAAACAAATTCAATTACGGAAAGTAATATTTCCACTAATGCGCACCCCTTTCAAAACAAATTATCCGAGCACATTGATAGATGCAAAAAGCACTAGTAAACACAAATCAGGTTTTTGTTTCCAACATCGATGAGACATTGTGCATCCTGAGGTGTCAGCTTGTTGTTGGACATACGTCGCCATTTGCTGGACTGCACAAGCTCCCTTTCCAGAAGGATGAAACACAGGAGATGATACCCTTTGCTGCTACTGTACAACGAAAGTGAAGGTGATCGTGAAGTGTTTAACAATCAAAAATGATTTTTTGTCACAGACGTTGAGAAGCTTCTTGAGTTTTTGAAGTAAGATTCAACCAGGCAAGAGAAGAGTATTCCACAACACAACTAAGTTATCTGTGGTAAATAATAGGCAATCAGTTGAGTTCTGCAAGATGTTTAACGTCTGCGCTGATCTTGTATCAACTGCATATGTATGGTAATTCCTGTTCTCTTTCTATTCAAGAGTACACCCCAGAGTGCTGCTTGTGGAAGATTCAAGAATAAATTTGGTGTTGAATACCAAAACGGGATACTCAGATTGTACCTTATTGAAGATGGTCATTGCCAGGCATATATGTGATAAGAATGTTACATGCCACTAGTGCAGATTTTGTATGCTCTCCAGGTGTTGTTACATATTAATATATGATATTTGTGATTTTCTTTAATCGCAGGTTGAGATTCCGGCTGTAAAATTGTTCTCAATGAGAAAAAATCGACCCTCTCAGCTCCCAAACGTACAACCTGAACATATGCATATGCGGGACTTCAGTATCTGAGCAGTTGAAAATGATCCTGAATGCTGACCAGTCGTCAATCAACATTCCCACCTCTGAAGGGAATGTCATTGACAAAGCAGGTGAAGATGATTGGGCCAAGGCCCCGACACAAACGAACTCCAAAGGGAAAATGTGGAGTGCAGATTTTGGAAATCAGAGTCCAGAGTATGTTGCTGGAAAGGCGTGGAATGTCAGTCAGAATCGGAGGAGCATGAAAATCGACGTTTCGGCCATGAGCCCTTAATCCTGATGCAGGTCTGCTGCCTGAAACGTCGATTCTCCTGCTCCTCGAATGCTGCATGACCTGCTCTGCTTTTCCAGCACCACACTATCGACCCATTGTACCTCCACTCTGGCAAGGAAGGTGTGGATGTTCAAGCACCACCGGCTTCACAAGTGTATTATGACACGTGTGAACAGGTTAATTAAAAATGTCACCTGCGGTAATAGTACATGCTAAACGAACATTTCTCATCCGGATTCACTTCGGTAAAGGAGAATATTGCAGAGGAGAAGAATGAGGTACGAGATGTTAGACTAGAAAGGATCGAGGTTAGTTACGAACTTGTGTTATCATTTCTAGAAGGAGTGAAAGTAGACAAGTCCCCTGGGCCAGATGGGATTTATCTGAGGATTCTCTAGGAAGCTAGAGACGAGATAGCAAAGACATTGGCTTTGATATTAGAGTCGTCGTTGTCTACAGGTTTAGGACCAGATTTTCGGAGGATTACAAATGTTGTGCCCTTGCTAAGGAAGGGCAGCAGAGATGCACCAGGTAATTAGATACCAGTGAGCCTTAGTTCTGATGTCGGGAATGTTTTGGAAAGGAGTATAAGAGATAAGATTTATCATCATCGAGCAAGCAACAATTTTAAATCAGATAGTTAACATGGTTTTGTCAATGGCAGGCCGTGTCTCACAAACCTTACTGAGATTTCTTCAGAAGGCAACCAAGTAGGCAGATGAGGGTAGGGCAGTTGATCTGGTGTACATAGACTTCAGTAAGGCCTTTGATAATATTCCACATGGTAGGCTGTTGGAGAATATGCACAAGCATGGGATTGAAAGTGTTTTAACAGTTTCGATTAGAATCTGGCTTTCTGAAAACAAGCAGCGAATAGTGGTTGATGGAAAATATTCAGCCGGGAGGCTGGTTGCTGGTGGGGTATCACAAGGATCTGTTTTGGGATCATTGCTGTTTGTCATTTTTATAAATTACTTAGAGGCAGACATAAGTAGATGGATCATTAAATTTGCAGATGACACGAAGATAGTTGGATTAGTGCAACGTTTGGAAGCATGTTGCAGGTTTTGGGGGACTTGGATAAACTGCAGAAGTGGGTGCAAGGTGGAAATGGCGTTCAATTCAGCTAAATGTGAGGTGATGCTCTTTGGGAAGAATTGCAGGAATGCTGACTAGTGGGTCTATGGAAACATTATTGGTAAAGTGGATGTGCAGAGGGACTTTGGTGTCCATGTACATAGATCCCTGAAAGTTGCCACCCAGGTGTTTAGTGCTGTTGGGAAAGCAGTCGGTGTGTTAGATTTCATTGGTAGAGAGATTGAGTTCCAGAGACACAATATCTTGCTGCAAATATACAAAACACTCGTGCTGCCACACCTGGAATACTGTGCACAATTCTGATCCCCATATTTCGTGAAGGATGTGGAAGGATTGGAAAAGGTGGAGAGCAGATTTACCAGGATGTTGCCTGGTCTGGAGGGAAGGTCTTATTAGGAAAGCGTGAGAGACGTGGATCTGTTCTCAATGGAAAGATGATGGCTTAGAGTGGATTTGATAGAGACATAAAAGATTATCAGGGTATGAGATATCGTAAACTGTGGAAGTCTTTTGCTTGTACATCAGCTTGGACGTCAGCTTGTACGAAAGGACATAACTACAAATTGAGGGATGATAGATTTAAGACAGATGTCAGAGGCAGGTTCTTTACTGAGAGAGTTGTAAGCTTGGCTTACATGTCTGCCAATGTAATTAACCTAGCCACATCAGGGCGATTGAAACACTCATTGGATAAGCACATGGACGATGATGGGTTAGTGTAGGAGGACGAGCTGAGAGGTGTTCAAATGTCGGCACAACATCGAGGGCTGAAGGGCCTGTACTGCACTGCATTGTTCTCTGTTCTACGTTCTATCTTGTCAGTATTTGCTGAGAGTGCTGGTGAGGGTGTCGGTAGACATGGCGTTGTCCCAGAGATGTGTGTCGGTATTTTCGTGTGTGCGGAACGGAGCAGAGGATCGGTACTTCTAGAGGGCCACAGGGAGTATGTCAACATTTTCATGGTGTCTTGGGGACTGTGTTGGTATTTACAGAGTGGCCCGACGGAGTGTGTCTGTATTTGCAGGCTTGGTGTCAAGGAGTGTGTTGGTATTTACAGAGGTGTTCCCAGGGAGCCTGTCCTCATTTACTTGTGAGTCCTGGGGTGTGTGATGGTATTTACAGCGAATGCCCTATGCAGTGTGTGCATATTTACACGGGGGTCCCACGGAGAGTGTCAGCATTTGCATGGTATCCCATGGAATGTGCCAGCACTTACAAGAATTTTGGGATATGCGTCGGCATTTGTGGTGGGGGGGGGGTTCCTGAGGAGTGTGTCGGTCGATACAAGTGCGTCCCGGGAGGTCTCAGTTGTCACAGGAAGAGCCTGGGTAATGTGTCGGTATTTTTGTATGTCCTGGGGAGATTGTCAGTATTTAAATCGGTGTTCCAAGAAATGTATTGATATTCACAGGTGGATCGCATGCATTGAGTCGAAATTTACAAGGGACTCCCGGGACTGTGTCCGTATTTCTAAGTGGTTCCCGTGGAATGTGTTGGTGAATCCTTTGAATCCACTCCTACTCTGCTCATTAGCAACGGCATCTCAACACACACTCACGCTGTTTCCCTGGCAACGGCCTATGAGCCCAACCCAACTCTCGTCCTGTATCAACGACCTGCTAACCCATCCTCCCTATTTTCTAAAAACGGCCTCTGAACCAATCACCACACAGTTCCCATGATAATGTCCTGCAATACCGTTTCCGTTCTGTTCTGCTTTCAACGTCCTCTGAACCCTTCACCGCTCCGTTCGCCTGGCAACAGTCTGTGACCTCATCCATCCTTTTTCCCTAGCAACATCCTGTGACCCCATTCCAACTGTGTCGCCCAATCATTGGCCTGTTAGCCTATCCACATTATGTTCACCCAGCAATGACCTGTGACATATCCCTACTCTGTTCTCCTTGCCACAGTCTGTGAGCTCATCCCAACTCTTTCCTCCTAGCAACTGCTTATTAAACCATTCCCAATCTATTCCCCGAGAAATGGTCACCCAAATATTCCCCACTTGTTCCCATAGTAACGCCCTTTGCCCCCATTTCCAATTTCTTCCCCTCGCAACGTCCTTTGGACACATGCCCGTTCCTTTCCCTTATTAACAGCATGTGACACTATTCCCACGCTGCTTTCCTTGCAACAAGCCATGACCCCTAACCAACGATGTTCCCCGATAACGGCCTGTTAGCTCATTCATGCACTGTTCTCTTTGAAATCTCTTGTGATCCCATAGCAAATCTGTTCCCCTCGCCACAGCCTACGAACCTATGCCCGAACATTTCACCAGGTGATGGCGTATTATCATCTCCACTCTTTTATCCCAGCAACGTCCCGTGCTCATCCCAATTCTGCTCGCTTAGCAACGTCCTGTAATTCCATAAACTCTCTGTTCTCCTACCCTATCACCTCCTCCCTACTCAGTACTTCTAAAAACGACCTGTAAACCCACATGCACACTATTCCCCTAGTTGCTGCCGGGGACCCAATTTCTCTTCTTTTGTCAAATTAAGGGCCTGTGAACCCATTCCCATTCTCTTCTTCTATCAACTGTCTGTCAACCGATCAATACAGCATTATCCTGGCAACGTCCTGTGAACATATCCCAATTATGTTCCCTTTGCAACATTCCCTGAAACCATCCTCACGCTGCTCTCCAAGCAAAAGCCTGTGAACCAATCATTATTCTCTTCCCCATGGAGCAGCCTGTGATTCAATCCACACTCTGTGGAACAGCCTGTGAAACAGTTCCCAATATCTTTCCCTGGCAATGGCATGAAAAACCATCTGTACTCTGATCTCCGAGCAATTGCTGTCACCCCATCCGGACTCTGTTCTCCCAGCAAAGTCCTGTGAACCCATCCTTACTGTGCTGGTCTAGTAATGGCTTGTGACACCAGCCCCAATCTGTTCACCAAGGAAGTACATGTGATCACGTGCCGAATGTGTTCTCTGAGCAACGACCTGCGAAACCATTCCCACTCTGTTCTCTCAGCAACGGCCTCAGAACTCATTCCTACTCTTTCCTCAGAGCAACCCCCTTTAAATCGTTCACATTATGTTCCGCTGGTGACGTCTGTCTCTGCATTCTCACTCTGTTCTCCCAGCAAGGGCCATTGAACCCATCCCCACTCTGTTCTCCTAACGACAGCCAGTGAGCCATTCCCACAGTTTCCCCAACAACAGCCTGTCAATCCTACTGTGTTACCCGAGCTACAGTCTGTGAACCAATTCCCACTCTGTACCCGTAGCAACTGCCTGTGAACAGATCCCCACTGCGTTCCACTGGCAACAGACTGTGAACCAATCCCGACACTGTTCTACGATAAAAAAATTGTGAGCCCATTTACACACTTTTCTCCGAACAACGGCCTGTGAACGCAAACCGAGCGTGTTTCCCTCGCAACTGCAGTTGAATCCATAAACAGTTTACTCGCCACAGACTGAGACCCCGTACCCTCAGTGCTACGTTAGCAATGGCCTGTGAACTCATGTCATCTCTGTTCTCCAGCTAACGTCCTGAGAAACAATTCGCAAACTGTACTCCCAACAATTGCCTGTGAACCCAATGCTACTCAGTTCAGCGAGCAACAGCTGTGAACCCATACACACTCCATTTACCCAGCACTTGTCTCTGAGACCATCTTCAATCTGTGCTGCGAACAGATGCCTATGAACGCTTTACTGTAATGTTCATCTTGTTGCGGACTTTAAGCTCATCCATACTCTGATACCCTAGCAACTTTTTTTCATCAAACGTCCATTGAAAACACTCCCCTCTGTGCACCTCACAAATGCCTGTGAACCCATCACACATCTGCTACCCAAGCAATATCCGGCGAAACCATTTCCAGTCTGTTTCCCCAGCCATAGCCGTTGAACCAATCTCCAGTCGTGTTCCATTGCATAATCTTTGAACCCATTCCCATTCTTTTCGCTTAGCAACGGCCTGTAAACACACTGCCACATAGTTCCTATGGCAGTGGCCGGTGATTTCACTCATAGAGTCATAGAAATGTACAGCACGGAAACAGACCTTTCACTCCAACCTGTCCAGCCGACCAGATATCCCGACCCAATCTAGTCCCACCTGCCAGCACCCAGCCCATATCGTTCCAAACCCTTCCTATTCATATACACACCCAAATGCCTCTTAAATGTCGCAATTGTACCAGCCTCCACCACTTCGTCTGGCAGCTCATTCCATACATGTACCACAAAATGGTCTCTTTTATATCTTTCCCCTCTCAACCTAAACCTATGCCCTCTAGTTCTGGACACCCCGATACCAGGGAGAAGACTTTGTCTATTTATCCTATCCATGCCCCTCATAATTTTGTAAGCCTCTATAAGGTCACCTTACAGCCTCCGACGCTCCAGAGAAAACAACGCCAGCCAGTTCAACCTCTCGCTATGGCTCAAATCCTCCAAACCTGGCAACATCTTTGTAAATCTTTTCTGAACTCTTTCAAGTTTCACAACATCTTTCCGATAGGAAGGAGACCAGAATTGCAAGCAATACACCAACCGTGGCCTAACTATTGCCCTTTACAGACGCAACATGACCTCCCAACTGCTGTACTCAATACTCTGACCAATACAGGAATGCATACTAAACGCCGTCTTCACTATCCTATCTACCTGCGACTCCACATTCCAGGAGGTATGAACCTGCACTCCAAGGTCTCTTTGTTCATCAACATTCCCTCAGACCTTATCATTAAGTTTATAAGTCCTGCTAAGATTTGCTTTCCCAAAATGCAGCACCTTGCATTTATCTGAATTAAACTCCAGCTGCCACTTCTAGCCCATTGGCCCATCTGGTCCAGATCCTGTTGTAATCTGACGTAATCTGTCATCTCTTCGCTGTCCACCACACCTCGAATTTTGGTGTCATCTGCAAACTTACTTACTGTACCTCTTATACTCTGATCCAAATCATTTGTGTAAATGACAATAAGTATTGGACCCATCACCGATCCTTGTGGCACTCCACTAGTCACAGGTTTCCAGTCTGAAAAACCACCCTCCACCACCATCCTCTGTCTTCTACCTTTGAACTACTTCTGTATCCAAATAGCTAGTTCTCCTTTTATTCCATGAGATCTAACGTTGCTAATCAGTCTCCCATGGGGAACCTTGTCGAACGACTCACTGAAGTCCACATCGATCACATCTACTTCTCTGCCCTCATCAATCTTCTTTGTTACTTCTTCAAATAACCCAATCACGTTTGTGAGACATGATTTCACACGCACAAAGCCATGTTGACTATCCCTAATCATTCCTTGCCTTTCCAAATACATGTACATCCTGTCCCTCTGGATTCCCTCCAACAACCTGCCCACCACTGCCGTCAGGCTCTCTGGTCTATAGTTCCTTGTCTTATCTTTACCACCCTTCTTAAACAGTGGTACAACGTTTGCCAACCTCCAGTCTTCCGGTACCTCACTTGTCACTACCAATGATACAAATATCTTCGCAAGAGACCCAGCAATCACTTCTCTAGCTTCCCACAGAGTTTTCGGTTACACCAGATCAGGTCCTGGGGATCCATCCACCTTTAACGGTTTCAAGACACCCAGCACTTCCTCCTCTGTAATCAGGACGTTTTGCAAGATGTCACCAACTATTTTCCTACAGTCTATGTCTTCGCTATCCTTTTACACATTAAATACTGATGCAAAATATTCATTTAGTATCACCCCATTTTCTGTGGCTTCACACAAAGGCCGCCTTGCTGATCTTTGAGGGGCCCTATTCTCTCCCTAGTTACCCTTTTGTCCTTAATATATTTGTAAAAATCCTTCGGATTTTCCTTAATCCTATTTACCAACGCTATCTTATGTCCCCTTTTTGCCCTTCTGATGTCCCTCTTAAGTATACTCTTACTTCCTTTATACTCTTCTAAGAATTCACTTGATCTATTCTGTTTCTCCCTGATATATGCTTCCTTCTTTTTCTTAACCAAACTCTCAGTTTCTTTCATCATCCATCGTTCCGAATACCTACCAGCCTTCCCTTTCACCCTGACGGGAATATACTTTATCTGGATTCTTGTTATCTCATTTCTGAAGGCTTCCTATTTTCCAGCCATCACTTTACTTGCGAACATCTGCCTCCGATCAGCTTTCGAAAGTTCTTACCTAAAACCGTCAAAATTGGCCATTCGTCAATTTAGAACTTCAACTTTTAGATCTAGTCTATCCTTTTCCATACCGACTTTATAAGGAATAGATTTATGGTCGGTGGTCCCAATGTGCTGACCCACTGACACCTCAGTCACCTGCACTGCCTTCTTTCCCAAGTGTAGGTCAAGATTTGCACCTTCTCTCGTAGGTACATCCACAAACTGAAGCAGAAAATTGTCTTGTACGCACTTAAGAAATTCCTCACCATCTAAACCTTTAACACTGTGGCAGTCCCAGTCGATGTTTGGCAAGTTATAATCCCCTACCATAACTACCCTATCATTCTTACAGATAGCTGAGACCTCCTTACAAGTTTGTTTCTCAATTTCCCTATAATTGGGGGGTCTATAATACAATCCCAATAAGGTGATCATCCTTTCTTATTTCTCAGTTCCACACAAATCATTTCCCTGGATGTACTTCCGGGAATATCCTCCCTCAGCACAGCTGTAATGCTCTCCCTTATCAAAAATGCCAGTCCCCATCTTCTCTTGCCTCCCTTTCCCATGCTTCCTGGAGCATTTGTATCCTGGATCATTACACTGCCAGTCCTGCCCATCCCTGAGTCATGTTTCCATAATTCCTATGATATCCCAGTCCCATGTTCCGAACCATGCCCTGAGTTCGTATTCCTTCCCTGTTGGACCCCTTGCATTGAAATAAATGCAGTTTAACTTATTAGTCCTATCTTGTCCCTGCCTACCCTGACTGTTTGATTCACGTCTGTTTCAACTGTACCGGGCCTCAGATTGATCTCCTTCCTCACTATCTCCCTGGGTCCCACAACCCCCACACCCCGTCCCCGCCCCCACCAGTTTAAATTATCCAAGGCAGTTCTAGAAAATTTCCCTGTCAGTATATTAATTCCCTTCCAATTTAAGTGCAATCCGTCCTTCTGGTACAAGTCACTTCTAACCCAAAAGAGATTCCAATGATCCAACAATGTGAATCCTTCTCCCATACACCAGCTCCTCAGCCATGCATTCATCTGCTCTATCCTCCTATTCCTACCCTCACTAGCTCGTAGCGCTGGGAGTAATCCAGAAATTACTGCCCTTGAAGACATCCTTTTTAAATTTCTGCCTAACTCTCTGTAATCTCCCTTCAGAATCTCAACATTTTTTCCTACACTCTAATTCTATTCTTCTCGTGGTGGACTGTGAAGCTGTTCTCTTAGCAAGAGCCTATGAACGCATCCCCACTGCGCTACAAACAATGGCTTGTGACCACACCCCCACTTATTTCACCTGGCAATAGTGTATTGACTCATGCTCACCCTGTTCCCCTCACAGCGACCTAAGACCCAAATCCGACTCTCGTCTCCCACCAAAAGACTGTTCACCCATCAGCATCGTATTCCCCTAGTCTCGTGCTGTGAACGTATATCCACTCGGTTCCAATAGCAACGGCCTCTGAACCCACTTCTGTGCTCTTCCCCCTCGCAATGGCCTGTGACCAATCGCCACTCGTTTCATGTCCACACTGTTTCATTAACAATGTAGTGTGATCTTACCCCTAATCTGTTTCACTCGAAACGGCTTGTAAACACGTCCTCAAACTCTTGTCCTATCAATGGCCTGTTGTCCTATCAACAATCCCCACTCTGTTGCTCAAGCAAAAGCCTGTATCACCTCCCCAACTCTGTTTCCATAGCAATGGCCTCTAATCCCATTCCCACTCTGTTCTTCTCGGTTCGGCCTGTGAACCCATTACCACTCTCTTCTCCGACCAACGGCCTGTTTTCCATTCCAACGCTGCTCTCCCAGCAAATATTTGGGGATCCATCCGAACAATCCTCTAGAAACGGCCTGCATCCCACCCTTACACTATTTCCCGATCAGTGACGTGTGACCCCGTTCTTACTCTTTTCACCAAGCAAAAGCCTGTCAACCCATCGCCCAGTATTCTCTGAGCCACGTCGTGTGCACATACACCCAGTCAGTTCTCATAGCAATGGCCGGTGAATCAATCGACAATTTTTCCGAGCAACGTCTTCTGAATCGATGTCCACTCTGTTTCCCTCGCAACGCCTGTTCCACCACCAACACCCTGTAACCCTTTCCCCAGACTGTACCCTTAGCTGTGGCCTGTGTCGCAAACTTTGTCTGTTCTTTCAGCAACTACCTGTAAATTTATCCCCGCTTTGTTCTCCTAACAACAGCCTTTAACCCCATATCGGCACTGTACCCCTTCGGAAACGCCTATAAACCCATCCTCATTGCATTCCCTTCACAAATGCCTCTGAACCAATGACAACTTTGTTCTTCTTGCGACGTCCTGTGAACCCATTGCCACTCAGTTCCCTGAGAAATTGACTATGCATATATTCCAACCCTGTTCTCCTGGTCACAGCCTGTAAAACCATACCCAGACTGTTTCCCAAGCAATGGCCTATGAACCAATCCCCAATCTGTTCTCCGAGCACTGGCCTGTGAAGCCATCCTCGCATGGTTCCCCTCGCAACGCCCCGTCACCACTCTATTTTCATAGAAACAGCCTTTGACTCCAATCCCACTCACATCACTCTGTTCCACTAGCTATGACCTTTGAACTCATGCCAACTCTATTTCTCTAGCAAACATTGTGAGCCTATCCTCACTCTGTTCTCTAAGCAATGGTCTGTCAACATATCATCACTGTTCACCAAGCAACAGCCTGCGAACATATAACTACACTGTTGCCCGTCCAATGGCCCGTGATCCATCCCCACATTGCTCTGCAAGCAAGGGCGTGCGAACATAAAGCTATAATGTTGTCCGTCCAACAGCCTGTGACCCATCGCCACACTGTTATGCTAGAAACGTCCTGTGAACCTATTCCCCTTCTGTTCTCCGAGCAACGTCTTTTTTAAACCATTCCTGCTCTCTGCCCCAAGCAACAGCATGTGACCCAATCTCTACACTGCTTCAAAGAATGAAGAATACAGCAAATTACACGACAGGAGCAGGCCCTTCGACCCTCCAGGCCTCCGATGATCCAAATCCTCTGTAGAAGCTGTCAGCTGTTTTCCAAGGATTTGTATGCCTCTGCACCCAACCCATTCATGTATCTGTCGAGATATATCTTAAATGACGCCATTGTGCCCGCCTCTATGACCTCCGCTGGCAAAACATTCCGGATTCCCACCACCTTCTACATAATGAACGTTCCACGCATATTTCCTAAAAACATTTCCCCTCTCACTTTGAACTCGTGAACACGATTAATGGAGCTCCCCATTCTGTGTAAAATCATTTTGCTATCCACCATGTCTATACCTCTCAAGACATTGGAGACTTCAATCTCGACTCCACTCAACTTTTGTCTTTCTAATACAAATAATCCCAATCTACTCAACCCGGCTTCATCGCTCGTTCTCTCCATACCAACAATATCCTGGTGGAACTCCTCTGCCCCTTGCCAAAGCATCCATAACGTTTGATAATGCGGGGACCAGAACTGTATGCAGTATTCAAAACGTGGCCGAAATAAAGTCCAAAAAACTGAAATATGATCCACCAACTTTTGTACTCAATATCCCGTCCAAAGTATGCCATATATCTCCTTGGCCACTTCATCGACCTGCATTGCCAACTTCAGGGTACAAGGGACCTGAAAGCCCAGGTCTCTCTGAACAACAAATTTTCCCACGGCTTTTCCATTTATCATGCATTTCGCTCTCGAATTAGATCTTCCAGAATGCATCACCTCGCATTTGCCTATATTGAACTCCTTCTCACACTTCTCTGGCCAAATCTCCAATCTATCTATATTCTGCTGCGTTCACTGACCGTCCTCTTCACTCTGCTGGCAACCTTAGTGTCATCTGCAAACGTGCTAATCATATAACCTATACCTTTCTACAGATTATTGCTTCATATCACAAACAACAGTGGTCTCAGCATGGATCCCAGTGGAACCACACTTGGCCACAGTTATCCATTTTGAAAAACTCCCTTCCACGACTACTCTGACTCCATGCAACCTCAATTTCTCCATCGTCCTACGACAGCGACCCTTATCAAACGCCTTACTGGAGTGCATGCATATGACGTCTACAGCCCTTAACTCATCAATTAACTTTGTCACCTCCTCAAAGTATACTGTTAATTTGGTAAGACATGACCTTCCCTGCAAAAAACCATGCTGCCTACCACTGATAGTCCAATCTTCTTCAAAATGATAACACATTTAATCCCTCACTATCTTCACCAGCAGCATCCCTACTACTGACACCATGCTCTATACTTACCTGAATTATCCTTACAACACTTCTTCAGCAAGGGGAACATGTTAACAATTCTGCAGCCCTCTGGGATATCACCTGTGTTCATGTGTGCTGGAAAGGCATCTGTGAAGGCCTCAGATATTTTTGCTCTTGCCTCCCTTAGTAGCCTGGGCTGGATTCCAGCAGGAATCACCCACCTTAATGTCTTTTATAATACCCAATACCTATCCTCCCCACTCATGCCGACTTGCACGAGAGTAACCAAACAGCGATTCTTAAACTCAACAACCATCATGTCCCTCTCCTCGGTGAATACCATTGCAAAGTACTCAATAAGAATCTCACCAATGTTCTCTCACTCCATTCAAAACTTCGCTCCTTTGTCCTTGAATGTGCCAACCCTTTCTCTAGTTTCCCTCTTGCTCCTTATACACGAATAAAAGGTTTTGGGATTTTTCGTAACCCTGGTTTCTAACGATATTGAATGCCCCCTTTTTAGCCGTCTTCAATCCTCGTTGCAGATGAGTCCTAAATTCCCGATATGCTTCCAAAGCTTCGTCTGTTTTCCTTCACCTAGACCTCATATATGCTTCATTTTTCGTCTTAGCTGCTGTCACAATTTCACCTGTCATCCACGACCCCAAATCTTGCAATTTCTATCCCTCACTTTCATACCGAAGTGTCTGTCCTGGACTCCAATCAATGTCTCTTTTAAAGTCTTCCAAATATTAAATGTGGATTTACCTTCAAACAACTGCATTTTTCCTCGCTCCTGCCGAATTTTGCTATAGTTGGTCTTCCCAAAATTTCGCACTCTACCTGTTGGACCACTCTCGTCTTTGTCCATAAGTATTCTAAAACCTTCGGAAATTATTCATAATGCCCAAAGTAAACCCCTACGGAAACTTCAAACAACTGGCTGGGCTCATTCTGTAGACGATGTCCAATACGGCCCTTCCTGTGTTAACCTATTTACATACTGTTCGATAAAATCTTTTTGGATTCTCCTTACGAATTCTCCAAAGACTAAAACTCTAACTCTAAGTGAATCCCAGTTGGGAAAATCAAACTCTCCCTTTATGACCATCTTGATGCTCCTATATCTTTCCATAATCTGTTTACATATTTGTACCTCTATCTCATGCTCACTGTTGGGAGGCCTGTTGTAAAACCCCAGCATTGTTACTGTACCCTTCCCATTTTTCTGTTCTGCTCATACTGCCTCACTGCTCCAGTTCTCGCTGATGCTCTCCTTGAGCTCAGTTGTGATATCCACTCTGAACAGTAAAGCATCTCCTCAAAACTTCTTACCTCTCTCTCTATCACACCTGAGACAGCTATATTGTGTGCTACTTGGTTGCCAATCTTGCCCATTCCTCAACCATGACGCAGTGACAACAATAACATCATACTCCCAGGTTCTAATCCAAGACTTACCTACTGCACTGCTTGTATGAAAGCAAAATCATCTCAGACCACCTGTCAGTTCACATTAATCATCTGCACCCTGCGTACACTTGCCCTCCGTCACACGGACTTCATTGCCTAGTTCCTTACAGGCTTTCCTTCTAGCCTCCTTACTGTCAACAAACCTCCTGATTTTGTTCTCATCCCGATGAAACATTAGGTTAAATCATTCCCAACAAAAGCACCCCCAAAGGAACTGCTCCAGTCCGGCCTAGGCGGAGACCACCGAATTTGTAAATTGTTTCTCCTCCCCAAAAACCAATACCAATGTCTCAAAAATCTGAACCTATTCCTAATTTATCATTTCAAAAGCTACGGATTCATCCTGAATATTATCGCATTTCTTACAGCTTGGAACGACTTACCAGGGGAAAGCAGTGGGGCACAGAGCTCGGACAGAGTCTGACCCTGATGCTCAGAAGGGAAGGGGGAAGGGGAACAGAGCGGTAGTCATTGGGGACTCCATAGTTAGAAGGACAGATAGGATGTTCTGTGGGGACGAGAGAAACGCACGGTTGGTGAATTGCCCCCCAGGTGCCAGGGTTCGTGATGTATCTGATCATGTTTTTGAGATCCTTAAGGGGGAATGGGAGCAGCCCCAAGTCGTGGCCCACATAGGTACCAACGACAAAGGAAGAAAGAAAGATGGGGATTCAAGGTAGAAATTCAGGGAGCTAAGATGGAAGCTTAGAGCCAGGACAAACAGAGTTTTAGTCTCTGGTTTGTTGCCAGTGCCATGTGATAGTAAGGTGAGGAATAGGGATAGTGGGGAGTTGAACACGTGGGTAGAGGGATGGTGCAGGAGAGAGGGTTTTGGACTCTTGGATAATTCGGGTTCTTTCTGGGGTAGGTGGGACCTCTACAAGCAGGATGGTCTTCATTTGAACCAGAGGTGTACCAATATCCTGCGGGGTGGGGGGAGGAATTCGTTAAGGCTATTGGATTAGGTTTAAACTTACCCAGCAGTGGGATGGGAACCAAAATTGCAGTTTGTGAATAGAAAAAGTTGACAAAAGGGAGGTCCGAAATCAATGTTCACGGATGCAAAATGGCACCAGCAAACAAGACGTTGGTTTGAAGGGTGTCTACTTCAACGCCAGGAGCATCCGGAATAAGGTGGGTGAACTTGCAGCATGGGTTTGTACCTGGGACTTCGATGTTGTGGCCATTTCGGATATATGGATGGATCAGGGATAGTAATGGTTGTTGCAGTGTCCAGGATTTGGATGGTTCAAGAAGAACAGTGAAGATGGTAAAACAGGGGGAGGTGTGGCATTGTTGGTGAATGACACTGTTACAGTTGCAGAAAGGCTGTTTGTGGACTCGTCAACTGAGGTAGTATGGGCTGAGGTTAGAAACAGGAAAGGAGCGGTCACCCTGTTGGGACTTTTGCATAGGCCTCCGAATAGCTCCAGAGATGTATCGGAATAGATAGCAATGATGATTCTCAATAGGAGTGAGAGAGACAGGGTAGTTGCCACGGGGAACATCAACTTTCCAAATATTGACTGGAAACACTATACTACGAATATTATAGATGGGTCAGTTTTTGTCCAGTATGTGCAGGACGGCTTCCTGACACAGTATGTAGACAGGCCACAACGGGCGAAGCCACATTAGATTTGCTACTGGGTAATGAGCCCGGCCAGGGGTTAGACTTCGAAGTAGGTGAGCACTTTGGTGATAGCGATCACAATTCTGTTATGATTACTTTAGTGATAGAAAGGGATAGGTGTATACCACGGGCCAAGAGTTACAGCTGGGGTAAAGGCAATTACGATGCGATTAGGCAAGATTTAGGAAGTATGGGATGGGGAGGCAAACTGCAGGGGATGGACAGATTAGAAATGTGGAGCTTATTCAAGGAAAAGCTCCGGTGTGTCCGAGGTAAGTATGTTCCTATCAGACAGGAGCGAAGCTGGAGAGCGCGGGAGCCGTGGTTTACGAAGGAAGTGGGATCTCTGGTCAAGATGTAGAAGAAGGCATGTGGTACGATGAGATGTAAAGGCTCAGTTATGGTGCTTGAGGGTTAAAATGTAGCCAGGAAAGATCTAAAGAGAGAGCTCAGAAGAGCCAGGAGGAGACATGAGAAGTTTTTGCCAGATAGGATCATGGTAAACCCGAAGGCATTCTATCGGTATTTCAGGAATACAAGAATGACGAGAGTAAGATTAGGGCTAATCCAGGATAGCAGTTGGAAATTGTGTGTGGAGTCAGAGGAGACAGGGGAAGCACTTAATGAATATTTTTCGACAGTATTCACTCTAGAAAACGACAATGTTGTCGAGGAGAATACTGAGATACAGGCTATTAGACTAGGTGGAATTGAAGTTCACAAGGAAGATGTATTAGAAATCCTGTAGAGTGTGACAATAGATAAGTCCCATTGACAGGATGGGATTTATCCTAGGATACTCTGGGAAGCCAGGGAGGAGATTGCCGAGCCTTTGGCATTGATCTTTAAATCGTCATTGTCGTCAGAAATTGTGTCAGAAGACTGGCGGATAGCAAATGTGGTTCCCCTGTTCAAGAAGGGGAGTAGTGACAACCCTGGTAATTATAGACCAGTGAGCCTCACTCCAGGTGTTGGTAAAGTGTTGGAAAAAGTGATAAGAGATAGGATTTATAATCATCTAGTTAAGAATAATTTGATTAGGGATAGTCAACACGGTTTTGTGAAGGGGAGGTCGTGCCTCACAAACCTTATTGAGTTCTTTGAGAAGGTGACCAAACAGGTAGATGAGAATAAACCGGTTGATGTGGGGTATATGGATTTCAGCAAGGCGTTCTATAGGGTTCCCCACAGTAAGCTGTTGTACAAAATGCGGAGGAATGGGATTGTGGGAGATATAGCAGTTTGGATCAGTAATTGGCTTGCTGAAAGAAGAAAGCTTGCCGGTTGATTGGAAATGTTCATCCTGGAGTCCAGTGGTGTACCGCAAGCGTCTGTGTTGGGTCCACTGCTGTTCCTTATATTTATAAACGACCTGGATGAGGGCGTAGAAGGGTGGGTTAGTAAGATTGCAGACTACACTAAGGTCGGTGGAGTTGAGGATAGTGACAAAGGATGTTGTAGGTTACAGAGAGGTATAGATAAGCTACAGAGCTAGTCTGAGAGGTTTCAAATGGAGTTTAATGCGGGCAAGTGTGAGGTGATTCACTTTGGTTGGAGTAACCGGAATGCAAAGTACTGGGCAAATGGTAAGATTCTTGGTAGTGTAGATGAGTAGAGACATCTCGGTGTCCATGTGCACAGATCCTTGAAAGTTGCCATCCAGGTTGACAGGGTTGTTTAGAAGACATACAGTGTTTTAGTTTTTATTAATAGAGGGATCGAGTTCCGGAACCATCTGGTTATGCTACAGCTGTACAAACTCTGGTGCTTCTGTACTTGGAGTAATATGTACAGTTCTGGTCACCGCATTATAAAAAGGATGGGGAATCGTTGGAAAGGATGCAGAGGAGATTTAATAGGATGTTTCCTGGTATGGAGGGAAGGTCTCATGAGAAAAGGCTGAGGGACTTGAGAGGCTGTTTACGTCAGAGAGAAGACGTTCGAGAGGTGACTTAATAGATACATATAAGATAATCAGAGGGTTAGGTAGGGAGGAAAGGGAGAGCCTTTTTCCAAGTATGGTGACGGCGACCACGAGGGGGCCTGGCTTAAAAATTGAGGAGTGATAGATATAGGACAGATGTCAGAGGTAGTATCTTTACTCAGAGAGTAGTAAAAGTATGGAATGCTTTGCCTGCAATGGAAGTAGATTCACCAACTTTAAGTACATTTAAGTCGTCATTGGACAAGCATATGGACGTACTTGGAATAGTGTAGGTTTGATGGGCTTCAGATTGGTTTGACAGGTCGGCGCAACTTCGAGGACCGAAGGGCCTGTACTGCGCTGTAATGTTCTATATTCTATACTCTATTCTGACGAGCACAGCTCGTGTGCCCATCCTGACACTTCTCTACAAGCAACAGCCTGTGGCCACATATCCACGCTGTTTTTTTATAATAATGTCCTGTTAACCCATCTCCAATCCATTCCCGTAGCAACGGCCCATGAACCCATTCCCAATCTTTTCCCTGGGAATTGGCCGATGACTCCACACCCAACCTATCTTCCTTGCATCGGCCTGTTAACGTATATCAACTTTCTTCGCCTGGAATTACCTGAAAACCCATGCCCACACCTTTTCCACAGCAACGGCCCGCGAACCCATTCCCACTCTTGTCCACTAGCAATAGCCTGTCAACCCATCTACAATTTGCTCTCATAAGAAAAGCCTGTTGATCAGTCTCGATATTGTTCCACAAGCTGTGCTCTATGAAGCAATTCTCACTGTGTTCCTGTAACATCTGTCTGTGATCCAAATGCCTACTCTGTTTTCCGAGCAACAGTCTGTGAAATCTTCCCACTCGGTTCTTCCAGCAATGGCCTGTTAACCCGGGCGGGGAAGGCGCCAGAAATTCTGGAAAGTGTGGAAAGGATAAGTCCCATAGGTCGGATGAGATGTGTCCTCGGATGCTTTGGGAAGACAGGGAGGGAATTGCAGAGTTTTGGCTTGGGAACTTTATGTTGTCATTGTCTACATGAATTGTGGCAGAAGACTGGAGAATAGTAAAAGTTGTCTCCTTGTTCAAGATTGCGAGTAGAGACCACCCCGTAAAAAAATAGGACAAAGAGCCTTAATTCTGTTGTGGTTAAAGGTTATAAGAGATAGGAAATATAGTTAACTAGATATGATTAAATTGATTAGGGATAGTCAATATTGTTTTGTGAAGGTTTGGTCGTGCCTTACAAAGCTTATTGATTTCTTTGAGAAGGTGACCAAATAAGCGGATGAGGGAAAAGCAATTGTTGTGGTGTGTATGGAATTCAAAAAGTATGTTTGGGAGAGTACGACATGGTCGGCCATTGCACAAGATACGGAGGCATGGGATTGGGGGTAATTTAACGGTTTGGATTAGACTTTGGCAAGCTGAAAGAAGACAGAGGGCGTTGGTTGATGAGTAGTATTAATCCTGGAGTTCAGTTACTCGTGGTGTCCTGGAAGGGTCTGTTTTGTATCTCCTTCTGCTTGCTACTTCTATAAATGAACTGGATGAGGGCGTTGAATAATGTGTTTGGGAATTTGCAGCTAATACGAAGGTCGGTGGATTTGTGGATAGTGCCGAAGAATGTCGCAGGTTACAGAAGGAAAGAGATAAGCTGCAGAGCTGGGCTGCAGTTTCTGCTTTGCCTGCAGTTCTGGTCACCACATTATAGAAAGCACATAGAGGCTTTGGAAAGGGCGCAGAAGAGATTTAACCCGATGCTGCCTGGTATGGAGGGAAGGTCTTGGGAGGAAAGGCTGAGGAACATCAGGCTATTTTGGTTAATGAGAAGGTTGAGAGGTGACTTAACAGAGATCTCTAAGATAATCAGAGGGTAGATTGGGTGGGTAGTGAAAACCTTTTTCCTTGGATGGTGAAGTCTAGCATGAGAGGACACAGCCTTATCTTGTGGGCTGGTCGATATAGGGCAGATGCCAAAGTTAGTATCATTATTCAGAGCAGAGTTGGGGTGTGAAACGCCCTGCCTGCATCAGTAAAGACTCGCACACTTTAACGGCATTTAAATGGTTAATGCGTTAATATGAATGAAATCGAATAGAGTAAGTGAGATGATGTTAAGGTTGGTTCCACAGTTCGGCTCAACATCGGGGCCAAAGGAACTATCCTGCGTTGTAGTGTTCTATGTTCTATGTAACCCCACCCAATTTTATCCCCACCAACATTGTCTGGACCCATCCCCATTCTGTTCCTGGAGCAATGTCTGTGAACCCATACCCTCTCTCTTCCCCTGTCAATGCCTGTGAACCCATCCCAAACTGTTTCCCTAGCAATGCCTGTAAACCCATCCCCACATTTCCCCTAGAAGCTGCCTATGAAACAATGCCTGCTGTGTTCCCCAGAAACAGCCTGTCAACACATCCCCTTCTCTGTTCCCTTGCGACAGTTTCCAAACCCTTGCCCTATCTGTTACCCAAGAAACAGCCTGTGAACACATTCCCCCAACACTGTTGCCCAGGCTACAGGTTACGGTTCCATTCCTATCGGTACCCCCTAACCACCGTCAGTGAACATATGCCCCCTTCTGTTCCCCGAGAAACCATGAATCCAATCACACTCTCATTCCCTGGTTATTAACTGTTAGCCTGTCTCGTTTCTGTTCCCTCAGCAACTGTCTTTGAACATGTCACCACTCTTTTTCCCTAACAACTGAAATTGAACCCATTCCTGCTCATGTTCCCGAAGCAACAACCTATGACACAATCCTCTTATTCTTCTTTTGGCAATAGAGTGTGACCCCATCCACAAACTGTACCCCTACCAAAAGCCTGTGACCACAAACTTAGTCTGATCTCCCAGCAACCGCCTGTGGTCCCATTCCCACTCCAAGCAAAGGCCTGTGACACCGGAGCCACACTCTGCCCCGAGCAATGTTCTGTGATCCCAACTTCAATCCATTCCTGCAGCAGTTGCCTATTAACCAATTCCAACTCCGTTCTCCGATCAACTTTCTGTTAAGCTGTCACGACTCTTCTATCCGCAATTGCCTATGAATCCATAACCACAGTATTCTCCTAAACACGCCCTGTGAATACATCCCCACTCATTTCTCCGAGTTAAAGCATGTGAATCAATATCCACTCTGTCATCTTCGCAATGCCTTTGAACCCATCCCACAATTTGCCAAGCAGCTAACTGTGAAATCTTTCCTGCTCCATTCCCAAAGCAACAGCCTATGGCCCGATTCCCCAACCCACTTCTTCCCCCCAGGAAGAGCCTGTGGACATATCCTTACACAATTCTACCAGCAACAGATTGTAAACCCAGCCCTACTCTGTTCTCCTAGTAAAGGTCTGTAGCCAAAATATTAGCCTGTTCTTGCAGCAACTGCCTCTGAATCGTTCCCACAGCAACACTTGTGAGCACATTCCTAATTGGTCCTCCTGGGAACTGCCTGTGAAACCAATCTCGCTCTGTTGCCTAAGCAACAGCCCGTGACCCCATCATCCACTCTATTGCCCTGGCAACAGCGTGTAATCCCATCCCCATTTGTTCTCCCAGCAAATGTCTGTGAAGCCGTTTCCACTTTACTCTCCTCCAAGGGGTCTGTGATCCACAATGTACACCTAGCACTAGCTTGAGAACTCCTCTCCATTCATTCTCGTACTGATTCACTGTGAAACAATGCTCACACTGTTCTCCGAGCAACGTGTTTTATTCCTATCCACAAGCTGCCCTGCTAGCAACGAACCGTGGTTCCATTCCCTACCTCTCCCTACAAACGTCTGTGAACCCATTAACAGAGTATTCTCCCAGCCAAGTCCCGTGAACATTTTCCCATTCAGTTCTCCTAGCAACGGCCTGTGAAACGGTAGGCATGCTCTACTCCGAGCAACGCTTGTGAACTCATACTCACTCTGTTACCCGAGCAAATCACTGTGATACCATTCCCGCTCTGTTCGTTAAGCAACAGTCTCAAATACCATGCCCCAATTTGTTACCCTAACAAAATACTGTGAATCTATTTCAACGCTGTTCTACCGGCAACGTCCTGTGACCATATCCCAGCTGTGTACCACTAAGAACGGCCCGTGAGCTCAATCCTACTCTGTACAATTCCAATGTCCTGTGATCTCAAGTTGTGATTGCTCTCCCAACAACAGACTGTGAACCCATTCCCAATCTGAACTCCTAGCAACTGCTTATGAAGGTATCTCCACGCATTTCTCCTGCAACTGCCTGTGAAACAATGCCACTATGTAATACAACTTGTAACCTCTAACCTTCACTCTGTTGCCTTCGCAACATCTTGTCAATCCATGCCCGAAGCGTTCCCCACGCAACAGCCTGTGATCCCAGCCCTCACACTATTATGCTGGCAATAGCTTGTGAATCCATCCCCAACTGTCCCCTGAACAACGGCCTGTGAATCCAAGTAGTCACCTGTAAACTAATCCCCTCGCTGTTCAGCGAACAGTGGCCGATGAATTCAACCACACTCTGTTTTCCTCGCAACTGACAGTTAACTTATCTCAAATCTGTTCGCTCTGCTCCCTCCTGTGAACCAATCAGAACTCTGTTCTCCTAGCAACTACCTGTGAGTACATTGCTGCTCTATTCTCTGAGCAACATCTTATCGCACCAAGCTCACACTATTCCACTGACAACGGCCGTGACCCCATTCCCAATCCATACTCTTAACAATAGCTTGCATCCCCGATCTTAGTCTGTTCTCCTATCCACCGTCTGTGAACCAATTCCCACTCTGTTCTCATAGCAATGGCCTTTGACACCCTGACCACGTTGCGATGAACAATGGTCTGTGAAACCCATCTCCAAACCTTGACTGTAGCAATTGCCTGTTAACCAATTCCAACTCTGTTCTCCAGGCAACTTTCTGTGAAACTAGTCCTACTGTCTTCGACCAGCAAATGCCTGGGAACCCACCACTACAGTCTTCTCCAAGTCAAGTCCAATGAACACATCACCACACATTTCTCCGAGCAACAGCCTGTGAAACAATATCCAGTCTGTTCCGCTAGCAAAACCTGTGCGC
This sequence comes from Chiloscyllium punctatum, assembly GCF_047496795.1. Lineage (NCBI taxonomy): Eukaryota > Metazoa > Chordata > Chondrichthyes > Orectolobiformes > Hemiscylliidae > Chiloscyllium > Chiloscyllium punctatum. The sequence continues at coordinate 33,189,542 of NC_092773.1, forward strand.
CCTTCCCCACACCTTTCCCTGAGCAACTATATGTGAAACCATTCCTGCTCTGTTCCCAAAGCAACAGACTGTGTCCGAACACCCGCTCATTCTTTTTCTCTCGCAAAAGCCTATCAACACATCTGCACACTATTGTATCAACAACGGCCTGTGACCCCAGTCACAGTCTGTACCCTAGCAACAACATGTAACCACAATCTTAGACTGTTCTCACAGAAAACTTCCTTTGGAATATGCCATTCTGTTCCCGAGCAACGCTTGTGTCCCCACCCTCCACTCTGTTGCCTGGCGACAGCCTGACACCCCATCCAAAATCTGTTCTCCAAGCAAATGCCTGTGAACCCATCACCAAAGTATTCTCCCAGCCACGTCCTCCGAACAAATCCCCATTCCATTCTTCCTGCATCGGCCTGTCAACCAATCCCACTCACTTCTCCATGCGACGCCAATGAGACCATCCTCACTCTGTTCCGCTAGCAATTTCCTGTGAAACCATTCTCCCTCTGTTCCGTTAGCACCAGACTGTGACTACATCCCCAAAACTTTTACCCAACAAAACCCTGAAAACCTTTCTTCAGTGTTTCTACTGGCAACTTCCTGTGACTGCATAAGTAGCGTCCTGTGATGCCAACATGACTCTGCACCAATGTCAACAACCTGTGATCTTTGAATCAGTCTGTTCTCCCAGCAACAGATTGTGAACCCATTTCCACTCTGATCTCCTATTAACTGCCTTTGAACTAATCTCCACACTGTTCTCCAGCAACGGACTGTGAAGCCATTCCTAATCTGTGCCTTTATCAATGCCAGTGAACCCATCCACACTCTCCATGCTTTGCAAAGACTGTGAACCTATCCCCACTACATTCCCCAAGCACCCAACTGTGAAAGCATTCCTGCTCTATTCCCCTAGCATCTGTGTCAGAAACTCTTTTTCCAAACCAACCGACTGTGAATCCAGTTCCCACTGTTCAACAGTAAATGTGAACTGTAACTCTATCCCCACTCTGTGCCCTAACAACGGCCTCTGACCACAACACCAGTCTGTTTTCCCAGCCACCATCAGTGAAAGATATCCCACTGTGTGTCTTCGGAACGGCCTGTGAATGCGTAACCACAAAGTAACCAACGCAATGGACTGGGAACACACCTCCAATCCATTCCCGCAGCAATTGCCTGTGAACCAATGCCAACTCCATTTTCCAGGCAACGTTCTGTGAAACCATCTCCACTCTCTTCTCCCAGCAATGGCTGTGAACATATAATCACAGTATTCTCCTAGCTCCGCCCTGTGAACTGATCCCCAATCGGTTCACCTCGCAACTACCTGTGAAACAATCCCCACTGGTCTGCCTGAGATTGCAGCCCCGTTCCGTACCCCTAGCAACGGCCCGTAAACACAACCATAGCCTGTTCTCCCAGCAACTCTGAACTCATACCCATTCTGTTCCCCTAGAAACATCTTTGAACCCATCCACACGAGGTTCTCCCAGCAACTTCTTGTTATCCAGTCTCAATCTATTCTCCTGGTAACGGCTTGTGAAACAATACCCACACTGTTTCCTCTGTAATGGCCTGTGTACCCATTGCCACTGTATTTCCCTAGCAATGCCGTATGAAACTGTTCCCACGCCCTACCCCATCAACTACGTGTTAACTGGTCCCCACCATGTTGTCTTCGCAACTCCTTGTAAACCCATCTTCACTCTGCTTCCATAGCAACAGCCTAGAGACAGCCTCTGTACCAACCTACTCACTGTTTCTATGGTATTGCGCTATGATACAGACTCCCCTCTGCTTAACCAGAAATGCCTACGACCCGTTTCCTCTGCATTTTCCTCACAACCTTCTGTGATCTCATCCCCACTCGGTTGCCAAAGCAACAGCTTGTCAACATATCACTCCTCTGCTCCGCTTACTTTGGCCTGTGAACCCATCCTTATTCTTTACCTCTCTCACCAGCATGTGAACCCATCCCTAATCTTTAGCTCTCTCACCAGCATGTGAGTCCATCCTCATTTGTGTTCCTCGAGCAATGGCCTGTACTCTCATCCACAATCTGTGTCCCCATCCCTACTCTGTTCCATTACCAACGCCATGTGATCTCAATCCTAGTTTGTTCTCCCAGCAAAGGACTGTGAGCGCATTCCCACTCTGCTCTCCTTGTAACTGCCTATGAATCTGTCTCCACACATTTCTCCTGCAATGGACTGTGAAGACATATCTCCCAACGCCATTGGGACCATCTTCTTAACAATGACTCTGAACCAATTTCTGCTCTTTTCCCTGAGAAACTACCTGCAACCCAGTCCCCTCTGTGTTTCCTTGTCTTCCTGATGTGACCACATCCCCGCTTTCATCCACCACCAATGGCCTGTGCACACATTCCATCTGTACTATTCAAGCACTGGCCTGTGATCCCATGTTTGCCTTGCTTTTCGTAGCACTGAATGTTACCCCATCCCCATTCTTTCCCCTTGCAATGGCCTGTGACAACATTCCAACTCGGTTCAAAGCAAGGAGTATCAGAAATAAGGTGGGTGAACTTAAGGCGTGGATCGGTACCTGGGGCTACGATGTTGTGGCCATCACGGAAATGTGGATAGAAGAGGGACAGGAATGGTTGTTGGAGGTTCCTGGTTACAGATGTTTCATAAGATTAGGGAGGGTGGTAAAAAAGGAGGGGGAGTGGCATTGCTAATTAGAAATGGTATAACGGCTGCAGAAAGTCAGTTCGAGGGGGGTTTGCCTTTGGAGGTAGTATGGGCTGAAGTCAGAAATAGGAAAGCAGCAGTCACCTTGTTGGGTGTTTACTATAGGCCCTCCAATAGCAGCAGAGATGTGAAGAAACAGATTGGGAAACAGATTTTGGAAAGGTGCAGAAGCCACAGGGTAGTAGTCATGGGCGATTTCAAATTCCCAAATATTGATTGGAAGCTCTTTAGATCAAGTAGATTGGATGGGGCGGTGTTTCTGCAGTGTGTCCAGGAAGCTTTTCTAACACAGTAGGTAGATTGTCCGACCAGAGGGGAGGCCATATTGGATTTGCTACTTGGGAATGAACCTTGACAAGTGATGGGCTTGTTAGTGGGTGAACATTTTGGTGATGGTGACCACAATTCTGTGACTTTCGCCTTGGTTATGGAGAGAGATAGGTGCGTGCAACAGGGTAGGTTTTACAATTGGGGGAAGGGTAAATGCGATGCTGTAAGACAGGATCTGAGGAGCATAAGTTGGGAGCATAGGCTGTCAGGGAAGGATGTCGTTGAAATGTGGAAGTTTTTCAATGAACAGATACGACGTGTCCTTGATATGTATGTAACTGTCAGGCAGGAAAGAGATGGTCGTGTGAGGGAACATTGGTTGACGAGGGAGGTTGAATGTCTTGTAAGGAGGAAAAAGGAGGCTTACATAAGGTTGAGGAAACAGTTTTCAGACAGAGCATTGGAGGGATACAGGATAGCCAGAAATGAGCTGAAGAAAGGGATCAGGAGAGCTAAGAAAGGGCATGAAAGATCTTTGGCGGATAGGATCAAGGATAACCCCAAGACATTTCACGAGAAACATGAGAATGTCGAGAACGAGGGTAGGTCCGATCAAGAACAGTAGTGGTAGACTGTGTATTGAGTCAGAAGAGATAAGAGAGGTCTTGAATGACTACTTCTCTTCAGTATTTACAAACGAGAGGGACCGTATTTTTGAAGAGGAGAGTGTGAAACGGACTGGTAAGCTAGAAAAGATACTTGTTAGGAAGGAAGATGTATTGGAAATTGTGAACAACTTGAGGATAGACAAGTCCGCCGGGCTTGACGGGATATACCCTAGGATTATGTGGGTAGCAAGAGAGGAAATTGCAGAACCGTTGGTAATGATCTTTTTGTCTTCACTCTCAACGGGGGTGGTACCAGAGGACTGGAGAGTGGCGAATGTTGTACCCCTGTTCAAAAAAGGGAATAGGGACAACCCCGGGAATTAGAGGCCAGATAGTCTTACTTCGGTGGTAGGCAAAGTAATGGAAAGGGTACTGAGGGATTGGATTTCTGAGTATCTGGAAAGACACTGCTTGATAAGGGAGAGCCAGCATGGATTTGTTAGGGGTGGGTCTTGCCTTACAAGTCTTGTCGAATTCTTTGAGGAGGTGACCAAGCATGTGGATGAGGGTAGAGCAGTGGATGTAGTGTACATGGATTTTAGTAAGGCATTTGATAGGGTTACCCATGGTATGCTTTTGCAGAAAGTCAGGAGGCATGGCATAAAGGGAAATCTGGCCACTTGGACAGAAAACTTGATAACCGGTCAAAGTCAGAGAGTGGTGGTAGATAGTAACTATTCAGTCTGGAGCCCAGTTACAAGTGGAGTTCCACAGGGATCAGTTCTGGGTCCTCTGCTGTTTGTAATTTTTATTAATGACTTGGAAGAAGGAGTCGAAGGGTGGGTCAGTTAATTTGCAGATGGTACGAAGATAGGTGGAGTTGTGGATAGTGAGGAGGGCTGTTTTCATTTGCAAAGGGACTTAGATATGATGCAGAGCTGGGCTGAGGAGTGGCAGATGGAGTTCAACCCTGTCAAGTGTGAGGTTGTCCATTTTGGAAGAACAAATAAGAATGGGGAAAACAGGGTCAACGGGAGGGTTCTGAGTAAGGTAGAGGAGCAGAGGGATCTTGGGGTCTATATTCATAGATCTTTGAAAGTTGCCACTCAGGTGGATAGAGCTTGTACGAAGGCCTATGGTGTATTAGCGTTCATTAGCAGAGGGATTGAATTCAAGAGTCGTGAAGTTATGTTGCAGCTGTACAGGACGTTGGTGAGGCCACAGTTGGAGTACTGTGTGCAGTTCTGGTCGCCTCACTTTAGGAGAGATGTGGAAGCTTTGGAGAGGGTGCAGAGAAGATTTACCAGGATTTTACCTGGAATGGAGAATTGGTCGTACGAGGATCAGTTGAGACTGCTAGGCCTTTTCTCATTGGAACGGCGAAGGATGAGGGGTGACTTGATAGATGTTTATAAGATGATCAGAGGAATAGATAGAGTAGACAGTCAGAAACTGTTTCCCCGGGTACATCAGAATGTTACAAGGGGACATAAATTTAAGGTGAAGGGTGTAAGGTATAGGGGGGATACCAGGGTTATATTCTTTACCCAGAGGGTGGTGGGGGCATGGAATGCGCTGCCTGTGGGAGTGGCAGAGTCAGAATCTTTGGCGACCTTTAAGCGGCAATTGGATAGGTACATGGATGGGCGCTTAAGCTAGGACAAATGTTCGGCACAACATCGTGGGCCGAAGGGCCTGTTCTGTGCTGTATTGTTCTATGTTCTATGTTCTATGTTCTATAACAACACACTGCAAGTAATCTCTGAACATTGAAGTACATGTGTTAGGTGTCATTTCCCCTTTGTAAATCCATGCTGACCGTCACACAGTGTTCCAAGTATTCTGTTGTTACATTTTTCACGATTGGCTCCCGAATTGTTTTCACGTCTCAAGTCAGTCCAAAAGATCTAATACTTTGTTTGCTCTCTACATCATTGTTTTTAATAAGTGGAGTGACGTAACTGCTCTCCAATCCATGGGACCGACATGAGAGTCTACAGATTATTGAACGGTGACCACGAATGCATCTACTTCTTCCAGAGCCAATCCGTAAATACACTGGGAAGGGGTGTGACACAGTTCTCAGTTCAAAGGAAGTTTTTCTTCTAGAGACAGAGCGGTAGTGTGATTATCACTTTAAGAATTCATTCAAAATCCATCTTAAAGCCAAACATGCGTTGTTTATTACCAGAGATGCGTAGGTTTCTTAATTTATAGGTATTGGTTCCTGCAGCCCACAGTCATCTGTGACGTCGAGAAGTCGAGTTGTTGCTGAATTGGAGATTTTTCTGTGCTCCTTGATGTGAAGGTTCTGGAGGAGAAGCTGAGCTGCTACATTGCCAGTACATGTGAAATGATGTAACTCGTGCAAGACTACTATGAAATCAATCCACCTCACAATCACAGAATGATTCCCACAGGAATGTGGCGAGTCCACCGCTTGATGACTGGGCTGGTCCATTGAGGAACTTCCAATTTACCTTCCGTCATATTTATTGCATCTTAATACAATTGTTCTTATAGAGTTGTTGTTGGATCTGCTTCCACCTCGCTTTCTGGAAACGCCATCTGGATGACTGGAGCTCATTTTCTCAAATGAAAACCAACAGAAAGTAAAAATACCTGGCTTCACATGCACACCTCTCTCTGAGGTCAATGCTTGGGCGTTCTGAGGTGAAGAGCACGTCGAGAGGTGGAGACAAGTTGACCAACCAGAGAGAGGGAAAATTGAGGGGATGGGGGAGAGAGAGAGAGCGAGAGAGAGAGAGAGAGAGAGAGAGAACAGCTTCCCAACCCCAGAGAAAGAGCAACTGCGTACATTCACATGAGAGGCATAATATTAGTAACGGTGATGGATCAATTAGCATTATTGTTGAAAATTAAGTGTTGCCATCAATAAAGTTTGGAATGCTTTGATTTGGTCCCAGCATGTGTTCGTAATCTTTTGACAACGGTATTTTGGTATGCCTAGCCAAGTTCCCTCATAACATTCCAATCGGAGTTACCTAAATTGTTTCAAGGAGAAACTGAACAGTTTTGATATGTTGGAACAGTTGAGGCATAGAAGTTAAATCACATATTATTTTGCTAAGTGTTTTGAATGTTTTTCCAGTTCTTCTGTTTTGGTTCTATTTTAACTGTGGTGAAAGGATAACGTGCGATTTGATTACAGACTAGTCGTTTCACCGTTTGCATCACGTCTGGAATGTAGAACCTTTTATTTGTCATGAAATAAGGTAAAAGCCAGAGTCAAGGAATATCTTCTTAGAATGTTTTATGGAAACATGGTCTGGTCCGTAACAAACGTCTTCAACTTGACATAATAATTTCTAAGGCATGTGCACTAACACTATCAGATCTCACTAATACAGCATTCAGCTCGATGTGGAGGCATTTATCGTAAGATCTAGAGGAATATTTCTTCAAAACAATTTTTAACATTTAATTTGTGGAGTCGACAATTCAACGTACACTATTTGTGAGTGCAATAAAATGCATGCCCTTCCAAATTCATACAGTGCAATTCGCAGAAGCCCATCTGATAACGAAATGAATAAACTTTGAAAAAATCGCAAAGATTCACGGTAATTCAAAAAATCCGGAGCGGAAAGCACTGGCCGACGGACTGCAAGAACTGCAGTAGATTGGAACGAGGGCACACTGACAGATCAATCTTGAATTGTTATCTGTGAATAACTGCGGTCAAGTTCTACAAAGAGATAAATGCCATGTTCCAGATTTCTTGAACAAATATAGGGGACTGATTTTTGCAATGAAATCAACTGCATATGGTATTATGGTGAAGTGGTCTAAAGTGGGGGAGTCTGTTTCAGAAGGAACAGAGGCATGGTTTGAGTCCTCCTGCTGTCAATAACGTAACCACTTCACAATTGATAAGGTTCAGAGAAGAGTGAGAAAGATGTTGCGAGGTGTTGAGGATTTGAGCTTGCTGAAGAGGCTGGGGGCGTTTTCCTGGGATGATCGGTGGGTGAAGGGTGACGTTTATCGAAGATTAAAAAATCATGAGGGGCATGGATAGGACAAACAGGCTAGTGTGTTTTTCCCTGGGGTGGGCGAGTTCAGAACTAGAGGACATATGGTTTGGGTGAGAGGGAAAGATTTAAAAGGAACCTAAGAGGCAACCTTTTCACACAGTGAGTTGTGCATGTTTGGAATGCGATGCCAGCAGAAGTAGGGGAAGCTGATACAAGTGGTGGATGAGGGTGGAGCACACAACATTAGAGAGTTCACAAATAAACCTGACCATATATTAACTAAGGAAAAAAAGATATGCAACAGAACTCACAATCTTACTGTGCCGAGATCTACTTCCAAATAAACAATTTGTCGACATATCAGAGTACTTGCATTGTGGAAATGACTTCAATAAATTATGTCACACGGTATTTATGTCAGATAGGGCAAGTTTATTTTAAATGTAACTGACATCATATTAATTTGGCGAATTTGCAGAAAACCGTCACAGTGGGTATTGTCAGGAGATGTGGTGCTCGGCACTGCCTATGTTTAGTACAACAAGTGAGTAGCTCAAATATTGCTCTGCAAATTCCAAAGTGTTTTTCTGCACAGCAGTGATTATGTCTCACCATCCCAATCTCCATGCATCAGATTCAATGTGGGACCCGTTTTGTTGCATCAATATTTTTCTTTATTGGAGCATGTTGGACATTTCACAAAGTGTTTTGACAATATTCAGGAACCAGGTTGTAGACATCGGTGACTTACCAGGTGAAGCAGTCACGATTGGATCTGCAAAAGCGACTGTTTATAGACGCAATGGTAAACAGTTGTTTCCAACTTTAACTACCCGCGATGCTATAACACACTGGACCCAGTCGTACAAACAACTTTCTACATCGACCCTCTATCTCCTGTCACTGAGCAACGATTGCATTCATTACCCCAGCTGTGACATCACCAAAGTCCCGCACATTTTCACCAAAATATTCATGTTCTTGTACCCACATCCACTCACTGCGAAGATCAGCACACTACTTCACTTAATCTCCACCTTCTGCACCTCCAGAGATTTGTGTATCAGGATGTCCAGATCTCATTACACCTCCCAGTTTCAAGTATACCACCATCCATGTTTTTACTTCTAAACTGATTCACTGATTCAGATATTGTGAAAAGCTGGGGTACAGTCATGTCGTACGTTTTCAGATAAGTATCTGAAAATGTCTTTTTTTTTGTCTACCATACAGTTCTCTATCCGTGACATTTCACCGTCCCCAATGTCACGAGTCGTAATGGTTATATGCGAATCTATTCTGTAGGATTTATCAGTAGCCATTAGAAAAAATCCAAGAAAACTACACCCTCTGGTTTCTACTAATCAATGACACTGTTTGCATCCCCGAACAATTCCAATAGTTTTGTGCAACATGATTTCCCTTTTGGCAATTCATGGTGATTCTGCACAATACTTCATTCTTTTACACACGCTCAGTGAGTAAATGTCTCATAATGGGCTTGCGTCCTTTGGCCAATGCCAACATCAGGCTGACTGGTCCAAAATTCACAGTTTTGTCTCTGCATCCCATTTTAAACATTGAGACTACATTACCAAATCTGCAATCTGTAGGAACTATTCCAGAATCTATCGAATCTTGAAAGATGACCACGAATGTTTCCAAAGGATTTTTTTGTTAATTCCTGATGTATTCTGCGATATAGATTATTAATATTTATGGATTTATCTAACTTTAATCCCATGGAGTTTTCAGAAACCATACATCCATATTCCTGTACTCAATTCCACTCATTGAGTAGACCAACATACCACTTAACTTCTTCACCACCTGCGTGCTTATGTACTGCGACTGGTGTTTTAGGACGTGCATGTCTCATGACGCCTCCCCACTTCCAATCTGTCACCATGCATATTCGATCCAACTTTAATCCACGAAATTTCCTCAAACTAAGGAAGACATTCGTGCTGCTGTACACAAACCTGCTTACTGTGACAACCATCATACCACGTAACTTTTTAAGACCAATTTGCCTATTTTAGGTGGGTTGAATCACTCCCAAATACTTGTTTCAGCCATTGGACTTTCTTCTGAATACAAAACTAATACGGCAAACGGTTTAGCTCAGTTGGCTGGGCTGTTGGTTCACAGAACAGTATGATACCAACAGCGTGTACTTAATTCCCATTTCTGGTTTTTGATTAACATGAAGGAAACTACATCCTCACCGGAGCTGTGGTGGCCCTTCAAGTTGAACCACCACCAGTCGCTTCTCTCTAATAAGAGAGCAGCCTCTATGGCGTATTAAAACTATGGCGAAAACACGAAGAAAGCAACAGTTCGATTGTTCTGGGCACAAAAAGAAAATTCTGTGTTCATTCAATACACAAGATTGGTATAATGCAAGAAATAAAGGCAAATTTAATTATGCGAAGGATAGTAATTAAATGCACGTTATACTCTATTAGAAGACAAACAGCAGTTTTAATCACAGACACATTCTTCAGGATTCCTACCCAAAGGGTCCCATGAACTGACAACACATGCCAAAGCCTCCCTGATGGCTTGTTTGGAAACTTTGCAATGCCAGGATTTCCAGCTCCCCACCGAGGGAAGTACCGTTTTAAAATGTGTACAATTTCTGAGGTGCTTGCCTTCGATTTTCTTGCCTCCAAATAGCCCTGTGTTTGGATGGTTTTGCTCTGATAGCGTCTGGTTGGCATATCAACTCTCGGATGTCTTTATTGAGATGATGTTCTTGTTTGATTTCTCTATTCAGCATCTCTTTTCTGCCTCCGTGGTTCTTGGGTCGGAAGCTGTTGGTGAAGCTCTTCATCAAAAAAATGTTGTTGGAAAGTCTGTCCGTCAGGTCATATGAGGGCTAACGGTTTATAGCCCCGTTTTGTACCCTCAAATCTATGTTGTCCATTTTCTTTCTGGTATTCTCCTGAAGGTCAGTTGGCTTCCTGACAATTAATATGTGCGAATGCATTTTGATTGACGCTGAATGCCCGAAATCTCTGCGATTGAATCTTGATTGAGTTGAGTGTCCATTATCCGCATAGGTTAAAAAAGGCCATTATATATAATGTGAGGCATAAAGGTCAGTTGCAGTCTAGAATGTTAGGCATGGTTGATTTCTGGTGGAGCTATAAATTGGAAATCAATGGAGAACAATGGTTCCAGGCAGCCTTCTATGTGTCTGCGTGTTTTTTTTCCAGAGCTCAGTACAGCTGCGTCTTTGTTATTCAAAATCCAGGGTTTTAGATTAGAGGGATGTCTTGCTCAATCTGACACAGGAGAACTCCAATTACTCTGGCAGTTCAATCATTTCATTGGCCAATAAGTTTGAACTTCACTTATTATTTTGCCCTGTTTCTCCAGATTTAAACAAAATGGGTTTTGTTTTATTGGGACTGAATTACCTTCATCCGCTTCATATTCGATTAACGTGGTACATCCAAGTGTATATTTAAACGACTATACATTTGTGTAGCATTAGACCTTTCGACCATCGAGTCGGCTCTCCCATTCTGTCATATTTGATTTGTTTGTCACCACCATTTGCCGACCTTCTTGTCATTATGTTTGAACCCATTACCAATCAAGAACCTACCTGTTTAAGCCTGAAATACACACAAGTTGGCCTTGGCAGCCCTCTTAAGTGATGTGTTTCACAGATTTACCAGTTGCTGGCTGAATACATTAGTCGGAACCTCAGTTCCTAAGGGTGGTCCTATCACTCAGAACCTGTGCCCTTATATCCTAGTCTTTCTGAGTCGTGGAAACATCTTCTACATGTCTACTTTATTCAGGCCTCTCAGTAATCTATAAATTTGAATCAGGATCCGCCTCACCATTCTCAACTCCATTGAGTACAGAACGAGCACAGACGTCAGCCACTCCTCATGTAAACGTCTTTCATTCTCTGAGCAATCTTTATCTGTGCCTCTGTTTGCTATTCTCCAGATGCAAAAAAATGGTGTCTGAATTCTCCACCATTTATGAGTTTGTTCATCTAACAGGAGGAAATTCATGTTGGGAATGGTCCATTTCTCTTTGACTGTCCTGCCTTCACTCATCCACTTCTCCACTACACTCACTACGTGACACACCTACGCACGACGGAATGGTTCCTTAAAAACTGGGAAAGGGATTAAGGATGCTGCTTTCAACACATGAAGAGGTTTACCTACAGTTTGACAAGTTTTATTTTATTCATTCATTTGGGTGGATGCGGGTGTTCCTGAGATAATATTACTTGCCCGTCATATTTTACCCTTGAGAAGCTGACTTCATGAAGTGCTTCAGTCCACCCGGTGTGGGTCTAACCAGAATCACATTAGGGAGGCAATTCCAAAATTTGGGCGCAGCAACAGAGAAGGAACGACAATACACTTTCAAAGCAGTTATGTGAGTGGCTTGCAGGAGAACGTGAAAGTGGTGGAGTTTGCCTATATCTGCTGACCTTGTCCTTCGAGATGGAAGTTGTTGTGGGATGGGAAAGTGTTGTCTGAGGATCTTTGGTGAATTTCTGCTGTGCGTCTTGTAGATAGTACACACTGCTGCCGCAGAGCGCCAGTGGTGAAGGGAACGGATGCTTGTGGATGCAGTTTCAATCAAGTGGGTCCCTTTGTATTGGATGCTACCAAGCTTCTTGAGTGGTACTGGGGACTGAATTCGTCCAGGCAAGTGGAGAGTAATCCATCACACACATAACATGTCCCCTGTCGACGTTGGCGAGGATTTTAGGAGTCAGGTGGTTATTTGTCGAAATATTTCTTGCCTCCGACCTACTCCTCTTTTTATGTTTCTAATCAACGGGAACTCCCATTATGGATGCAGTTTTGATAATACAATTGAATATCAAGGGGGGATGGTTAAATTGTCTCTTATTGGTGATGGACGTTGGCTGGTATTCATGTAGCGCAAGTGTTAATTGCCACTTGTCACCCGAAGCCTGGATATTTTCCAGATCTTGTTGCATTTGGACATCGACGACTTCACTCTCTGAGGAGTGGAAAATGGTGCTGAACGTTGTGCACTCATTGGCAACAATACCAACTTATGATGGTGGGAAGGTCATTCATAAATCAGCTGAAAATACCCCGAGGAACACGTGTAGCGATGTCTTGACTCAGCTCCAACAACCACGGCCATCATCCTTTCTGTCCGGTATGACACTGGCATGTTTCTCCTGAAAACAATTGATTCCAGTTTTTCTGTTAATACTTGATGCCTCACTCAGTCGAATTCAGCCTTAATATGAAAGGCTGTCACTCTCAACTCACCTCTGAAAATCAGTTTGAACAGAGACTGAAATTAAGTCAAGACTGATTTGTATTTACCGAACCCAAACTGAGCGTCACTGAGCAGTTTATTGATGAGCAGGTGCTGCTTGATTGTGGTGTTGATTACTCCGTTCATCACTTTAATGTGGGTCGAGTAAAGTCTGACGGGCTATAATTGGCCAGAATGGATTTATCCTACTTCGAATGTACAGGACATACGAGGACAATTGCCCACTTTCTCAGGTCGGGGTTAATGTTCTAACTGTACTGGAACTGCTTGGCTGCGGAGTGACAATTTCTCGGCTGGAGGTTTTCAGTGCTGTTACCGTAATGCTGTCAGTGTCTGTAGGTGCGTTTCCGCCGACAGGAAGAGAAGAATCAGTATGCAGGCAGAACTCAGTAAATTGGAGGTTCATTCATGTGGGAACCAGTTCAATTACGTAGAAGGCCAAATGATCTTACCTGAATCTGGGCTCGACATGCAAACTCACTTATACACTTTGTCTTTCGCTAGGATTAGAAGATAAATCACTGACATACTCTAACCTGTACAGGACGAAAGTAGCATTTATTTTAATACACTTCTATATTACAATAATAACATACAACGTATTTACAGCGCTTCACGCCTAATTCATGCAACCAACTTGTTAAAATTCTAATCAATGCAGCGAAACGCTATGGGTAGCCTCAGTTTCCTATGACTTCATGCTGTTTATCAGGTCGTATAATCTCGAGTCCTTGAGGACTTTCTTTGGATATTATTCATTCGCATTCCGAAGTGACTGGCTGTAACTCCCTCAGATCTCTTTCAGACTTCATGACTATTAAGGACAGCTTGATTTCCTGTATTCACTGAATTGCATTCGTTCGTAACTAAGTGCTAAAAGATTTGTAATATTGATTTCTGTTATAAAGTGTTAAAGTCATTAAACTCTTTCAACTTCAGAGTTTTATGGTTGTTTCCATGAGGGTGTAAAAGAAAAATAATTTTCCTAAAGGTAGTTAACTTCACATCGAGGTCTAAATGTTTTGTTTTCTTTAATACGTTATGAAGCGTTGGTTTATCTGAGTAAACTAATAGAAACATTATTAATTTAGCTGTTATACTGATGCCTGCTTCGGAAATTTATAAGCTACATCTTGCAGTTGGTCTTTCTGCTTTTAGTAGCGCAATTGTTTCTTCGTTAGTGTGCTGAGATTATTTGCTTGTTTGTTCCTGAGCATGTTCTTAATATAACTGTCCAGGACAGCTGCTGCTCACTTTACTGGCTTTAGTGCAGTTTTGTTCAAAGGTATCATTGTTTCCTTTATTTAAAGACATGGACAAACTGTTCGTCTCGTTTATCCCTTCACATCAATCCGAAAGCATGCTGCCTCTTTCTGTTTGTCAGCCAATTTGTGTGTGAAGACACGGACCATTTTATTACAAGCACTTGCGTGTCACCTGACAGTCTGCTACAAGTGAAATGACTCCATGCAGAAAACCACACAAAGATGTCAATTCGTGACCAGTGCTCAACTGAAGAGAAACTCAGATTAGAACGAGTTCTCATTTCCTGAAACGATCCAATTGAAAACTATTTCTTGTGAGAACCACGTGCGTTTCAGCTAATGTGAATGGAATCTCGTATTTAACAATAGTGTGAGTAGTAGGACGCTTCAGTTCCATAGCCATGTTTTTGACCTGGCTCGTCCACCTCTCGTTTCACTTCAAACAAAACTTAACCAATTCTTGTGTACTTAATTTTCTCCAGTCCCTAGAGTAATGCACACCCCACTAATATCCCCGGGCGTTCAGAAGCCTTATTATATTTGTAACGTCCTCCAGACCATTCAGCCATTCTGATTTCTGCCCAGAATTCTTTTCCATCTTTTCATAGAGGCAAGTTAAATAAAAGAGCAAATGTATTAAAACAGGCCAGATGTACCGATCATACTGTAGGTTTAGCAGCTGAGTGACCAGGATTGGAAATTGAAGGATGGAAAGAATATATGGAGGTAGGGTAAACAGGCCAAGACTGTGAAGTAGATTTGTGCATAATGGATACGATCAGTAGTTGTGAAATTATACAATTTACATACTGCTCTTCCCAGCCCTGGGCCATCACCCTGATGCATCGATCCTGCCAGACAGTGGTAACAGCACATGTAACAGGCTCAATGGGAAGATTGGTCTCCTCGTGTTTCTGTTTAACAGGCTCAAGCGGCTGAATGGACCCCTCCTGTTCATGTGTAGGAGACTCTGGAGGCTGAATGACCATCTCCTCCTCTGTAACAATCATGGTAGGCTAGACGAATTACTCTCTATTCTTATGCAACAGGCTCGGGAGGCTGAATGACCTACTCGTCTTCGTGCCGAACAGGATTGTAGCTGAGTATGCGCTCTCCAGCCAAAGCTCCCTGCTCCGAACATTATTTTTCTTTTCTTCCTCTATTTTCCTTCTTTTATCCATTTTTATTCAATAACACTTACCCGGAGGTGAAGGGATGAGCTGGAGAGCCCTGGAGCCGAAACTCAGAGTAGAGGCCAGCACATGGAATCAGTCTCGGAAAAGAGGCTGGCACAAGAAATTGAGTCAAAGCAGAGGCTTGTGAGGGGAACACAGTCCTGGAGAAAACTTACTTTGGAGCAGCTGAGAACCAGACTGTAGGCTTGAAGCGGACTAGTGACTATTGCTTTGACTTGGATCTCGTGCTGTCGATCAGGACATGTGGAAATCCTGCGCTGAGCTCCTGCTATGTAGCATTAATTCGTAATTTGTCTTTCCGACTGTAAGTTCCACCTTTGTAATTGTCACATTTCTGAAGGATACTATGAATCACTGCAAAGTAACAACAACTACATTTCTTCTTTATTCTGCACACTTTTTATGTAAGTTTGTACCTAGGTAATTTGTACATAAGATAGCGCCACTTGAGGCAAGACTATAAACTGTACTCCAGCACTGCTGTGATTGAGAACATGTGCCAATAAAGGATACTCAAAATAAGCGATATTCTAATAAAAGACGATCAAACTCTAACAAAATACAGAGACGGAATGAAATCCTTCTGTAAGTCTGTAACAGTCTCGAGGTATTAAATGACACAGCAACCAGGTATTTCGAGCAGCTGTTCAACTCTCACTTACGGCGGTCCCTTGTTCTCAGTTACCCAAACACAAGCAACACAATGTACTCCAAGTGTTCTCTCAGTGAGACCCAGAAAAGCTGCAGTAGCTTTTCCGAATGTTTTGAAACATTGCCTTTGGAAAATGTGTGAATATTCCAGTTTTCCACCTCTCCTAGTGGATAAGCTCGAATGGTGTCCCCCTTTCCATCTGGGAAAGGCACAGTGGGGCCAATATGCTGTCCTCTGTTCCCGAGCAGCAGCCATAATGCTTTGAATAATGTCTGAATGTTCTGAAATATTTGATTATAGCGCACTTAAAAATAGGAGCTGTCTTACACAAAGTGAATGAACATAAGATATTGTTACCCTCGGTTATGCATTCTAAAAATTTACCCCACTTATCATTTTATGCAGCTAGTCTGTTACTTTATCCCAGTCATATTGTATATACAGTATGGAACATTTCCAACCCTGCACTGTTCTGGCTCTACTCCCACATATAAGGAAGAAAAATGAAAATGATTGAACAATTTAAGGTCCATCCCTCAGCAAAACTCAACTATCCCATCTAGACCCAGGAAATGTTACCTTTTATGTGACATCAAAAGCGATGGAAGGAAGGGGTTAACTGATCTGTTTGTTTGGTAACTGTGATGAATGTCAGTTTCCATGGATTCGAATTATTCCAGTGAAGGGTTTCGAGTTTTTAATGATAAACGGGTGACGTTCAAAGTGTTTTCCCATACTATGAGCGTAAGCATTAACTAACAGAGAGCTGTCGCTCCATAGAGCAAGGGAGGGAAGAGATCAGAATCTGGGAAAATTGTACTCGGATGTTCTAACAATGGTTCAGAATGTGACAACAATAGACTGGAATGTTGCAACAATGGACAGGAGTTTGACCTGGCATGTTTGGTACCTTTCTACATATTATGGTGGAATGTCATTATCGAGGCGGATCCAATATGTAATTGCGATTATTCAATATATTTATTATCCTATTCTGGCTGTTGTTGGTATCCCTGGTAAGTCTCACTGTCATGTTTGTTTCTGTCCACATATATGATTTTATTACTGTTCCTTTTATGTGCTGTGCATTCCTCACCACTATTACACTTCCTGTTGACTCGCTGAATTCAGACATTCACTCCACAAACCACAGCTGACCGTATCATTGAACTTGTTTATTCACTCTCCATCTCATTGATTCTCGCAGTGTCCACCATGGGAGACGATGTTTACCTAGTCATTCTCAGCTGAAAACGTTGTACAATTGTAGCACTGTTCTTATTTCTTAAATATCGATTGCAAAATCTCAAACCAACAGGTTATATCTCTTCGAAAGCTCGTGTGCTTCCAATTAAATCTGTTGGACGAGAACCTGGTGTTGTGTGATTTTTAACTTTGTACACCTAAGTCTAACACTGGTACCTCCCAAATCTTAAATATCGAGAATATTGAACTCACTGCCTTCTACTCTGATCACAAACTACATTTTCTTCCTCTGGCTCCATCTCATCCCTGGACAATATCTGAGGATGAAACACACGAATCGCTACTGTTGTTATCACATTGGCCATAACCTGATAATTTCTACTTCTCACAATTCACACGTTCCCATATACGTTATGGGCGAACCCCGTCTGCTATTTGACCCTTGAACTATGAAATATAATCTTAATGAGGCCAATATTCTGACACACCTGAATCTTAATACTGACACAAGAAAATATCGGTCGATACTCCACGTTGTGTAACGGACATCACGCCAAAATTACGTCTAGTTGAAAGTATGGACGCAATTTACTGTCAAAGTTTGCAATGCTCCCCATGAGCTGAGCAGATAGCCCAGTTTACTGAGAAGTGCGCGAGCATCGTCAGCACAGCTATCCATGGTGGGCTGTCATCTTGCCTCAGTATTTGGTATTTGATCTGTTGATGTGAGGCAGACTAAGAATTAGATGGAACGCATCATTTCGACTGACCTGGCAATGCCTTTATTCAAACTTAATGTGATTTGGAACCTTCAACATCTCACTCCTCAAGGAAGTCTCAATCAATGGTCCCTTTTCCCTTGCGTTTCCTCGAAATTGTTCAGGCAATTGATTATTTCTAATTTAATCTGAATCTTCCCATTTAAGTAACGACTGCCTTTTACGCTGCATGAATGCAAGGACAGGTTATGTTTCGTAATATATTCTACCTTCCAAACTGTTTTACATTGAATTTACCTGTTTATATCTAGTTTCAGATTCTCTGTCTTCTCTTGATAATTGAATTTTCGACTTATGTTGACGCCACCGTCAAACATAGTGTTAATGCATCAATTCTACTCATCCAAATCATTGATATAAATTGCAGCACTTGACACTGTGTGACTCCTCTATTTAGGTTCTGTCAAATTGTCAAGAATAATATATCCCGAGTGTCTGCTTCTTGACTGATACCTAGTCCTCGTCTCAAAGGTCCAGATGACCTACTCCAACGCCAGTTTCTTATGTTCTTATAGATTTCCTCACTATCCACATTTCTAGTAATTTGCATGTCATCTGCAAACTTACTAATTAGTCCATCTGTATTTCTATCCACACCAATTGTATATGTAACAAACAGCGAGGTCTCAGTACTGACGCTTGCAAAATACGACTGGCCACAGGCCCCCAGTGAGAAAAGAAAACAGACGCACAACTGTCTATATCTGCTATGACCGAGTGAATTTTGCATCCAAATTACCAACTCAGCATGGATTCCATGTAACTTAAGCTTCTGAGCAAGTCTACAATGAGGTACGTTTTAACATACTTTAGTATCTCCGTATCGACAACATAAACAGCCATACCACTATCAATCACCATCTTCACTTCCTCAAAGAACTCAATCAAATCTGTGAGACTGCTTCACATAAAGTCATGCTAGCGAACTGTAATAAGTCCATTCTTATCGAAATGCACATCAACAAGGCTGTTCGGAGTTATAATCGAGAAATGAAAATAAAAGTGCTGCCGTAATCAGATTAACCATGATCCTATCAAATGATGCAGCAGGCTGAGGGATGGAATAGCCTAATCCGAATTCATATATAAACAAATTTTCCTGATTTTAGTAATAGGTTTACGATTCTTAGTATACACTGTGCGAATCTGAGGCCCAATTTTCAACATAATACAGAGAACAGAGACCATGACAGCGCAGTACAGGCCGTTCTGCCGTCGATGTTGTGCCGTCAGGAGGAACCAATCTGAAGCCCATCTCTTCTGTACGATTTCGTTTCCATCCATATATTTATCGAACGAAGACTTAAATGTTCTTAACGTTGGCGAGCCTTCTGCTATTGCAGGCAGTGCATTCCATGCTCTGACGACTTCGGGAGCAAAGAAACAACCTCTGATATGTATATTGAATCTATCACCACCCAATTTAAAGCTATGCCCCTCACTATCCGAGCTCAATGGCTCTCACTATCTACCTATCTACACCTTTGATTATCATATATGTCTCATTTAAGAAACCTCTCGACCTTCTTCTCTCTAACGAAAACAGCGTCAAGTCCCAAGTCCTTTCCTCAAAAGACTTTCCATCCATTCCAGGCTTCATTTGTCGTAAACCTCCTCTGAACCCTTTCCAAAGCTTCCACGAACTTCTGATAATATGGTGACCAGAACTGTAGGCAATACCCTAAATGTGGCTGCACCAGAGCCACTCAATACCTCTATCAATAAAAGCTAACGCACCGTATGCCTGCTGAACATCCTGATCTAGCTGGTGTCAAAAATATCAGGGATCTATGTATTTCAACACCGAGACATGCCTGCTAATCTACACTGACAAGAATGTTACTATGAGCGCAGTACTCTTTGTTCCTGATTTGGAGATGCCGGTGATGGACTGGGGTGAACAAAGTTAAAAATCACACAACACTAGGTTATAGTCCAACAGGTTTAATTGGAAGCACACTAGCTTTCGGAGCGACGCTCCTTCATCAGCTGATAGTGGAAGGCTCAATTCTAACACAGATTTTATAGCAGAAATTTACGTTGTGATGTAACTGAAATTATACATTGAAAAATTGATTGTCTGTTTAGCATTTCATCTGTTAGAATACAGTGATAGTTTCTCTTCTTTCATGGGTAAATCAGAAAACTTTTTAAAAAAAATATTGCATTCTCGGATTAGCTGTTAACGATGGTGATAGCTTGACAATATGTTGAAGCTGTTGGCCCCCTGTGTTCTCTGTCTCTGCCATGATGTACAGATTGAATTTAATCTAAAAAGTCAGATAACTCCAGGTTTGTGGTTTACTTATGAAAGAAGTGAAACTGTCACTGTATTCTAACAGATGAAACGCTTAACAATCAACTTTTCAATGTATAATTTCAGTTACATCACACTATAAATCTTTGCTATAATTTCTGTGTTAGGATTGTGCCCTTCACTATGACCTGATGAAGGAGCGTCGCTCCGAACGCTAGTGTCCTTCCAGATAAACCTGTTGGACTATAACCTGGTGTTGTGTGATTTTTATCTCTTGATTCCTGTTGTTCCTTTCAAAGTGAATTACCTTGCACTCTTCTACATTAAACTCCATTTTCCACTACTTAGCCCAGATCTGCCCTCTATAATCTGCAACATTCTTCAATCCTACTTTCAATTCCCCTGACCTTCGTGTCTTCCGCACTTTAATACTTATCTTTCTCCGCCGTCAATTAGGTCATTTATAAAAATGACAAACAGCAGTTGTCTCAAAACGGATCGCTGCGTTACACCACGAGCAACGAAACTCCAGGATAAGCATTTCCTATCAACCACCATCCTCTGTCTTCTTTCAGCAAGCCATTTACTGATCCAAACAAAATCACCCTTAATCCTCTGCTGCATTATTTGGTGAAATAGCCTACCGTGCGGAGCCTTAACAAACATCGAACTGAAATCCATATACATCACAACAACCGCATTACCCTCATTCACCTGTTTGGTCAGCATGGAAATGAACTCAGTAAGGTTTGTAAGGCAAAACTACCCTTCACGAAACCGTGCTGACTACCCCTCGTCAATTTGTTCCTCTCTAGATTATGATAAATCTTATCTCTCAGAACTTTTTCTAAAACTGTATCGACAACCGAATTATTGCTCACTGGTATATAAATAACAGAGTTATCTCCACTCCCCTTCTTCAACAAGGAAACAACATTTGTTATCCTCTATTCTTCTGTGAATATTCCTGCAGACAATGACGATGTAGAAATATCAAACCCGAAGGGTCTGCAATCTCCGACTTGTCTTCCCAGTGTTTGCTGAGTTAAATCTCATATGGCCAGGGGATTTATTTATTTTCAAACTTCCCAGAATTGCTTACACCTCTTCTTGGGAACGAGGTTGTTTTTCAGACCGGAGGCCTTTTTCCAGTGGAGTTCCACGAAGATCGATGCTGGGTCCACCAGTTTTCGTCATTTATATAAATGATTTGGATGTGAGCATAAGAGATCGCGTTTGCTGATGACACCAAAATTCGAGTTGTATTGGACAGCGAAGAAGGTTACCTCAGATGACAATAGGATCTTGATCGGATGGGCCTGTAGGCTGAGAAGTATAAGATGGAGTTTAGTTCAGATAAATGCATTTTGGGAAACCACATCTTAGCAAGACCTAATGGTAAGTTATAATGGAGTGTTGCTGAACAGAGAGACCTTGGAGTGAAGGCTCACAGCTCTTTGAAAGTGGACTCTCTATTGAAAGGATAGTGAAGAAGGCGTTTGCTATGCTTTCCTTTATCATTCAGTGTATTGAGTACAGGAATTGAGAGGTATTCGTATGGCTGTCCAGGACATTTGTTAGACCACTGTTGGAATATCTGTTCTCACTCCTATCAGAGAGATGCGTGAAACTTCAAAGGGTTCAGAAAACATTTACAATGATTTGCCATGGTTGGAGAATTTGAGCTGTAGGGAGAGGCTGAAAAGGATGGGGCTGTTTTCCTTGGAGCGTCGGAGACTGAGGGGTGACATTATAGAGGTTTACAAAAGTATGAGGGGCATAGATAGGATAAATAGACAAAGGCTTTTCCCTGGGGTGGCGGAATCCAGAACTAGATAGTTTAGGTTGACGCTGAGAGGCGAAAGATATAAAAGAAACCTAAGGGGCAACTTTTTAACGCAGAGGGTGGTACATGATTGGAATGAGGTATCAGAAGAAGTCATTGACGCTAATAAAATTGCAACATTTAAAAGGCATTTGGATGGGCATTTGAGTCGGAAGGATTTAGAAGATTATGGGCCAAGTGCTGGTGGGTGGAAGTAGATTAGGTGGTATATCGGTTTGGCGTGGATGGGTTGGACCGAATGGTCTGTTTCCAAGCTGTAAACCTCTATGACTATGACTCTATGCCAGCAGTAGCCGGTACCTCAGTATTCTCTTCGATAAAGTTGTATCTTCCAAGTGTGAATACTGACGTAAAACATTCATTTCACACTTCCACATCTCCTCAGACTCCACGGACAACTTGTCACTAATATCCTTGATTGGCCCGAATATTTCTGAATACTTTCTTTTATTCTTGATTTACCGATAGAAAGTTTTCGGGTTTTCTTTGTTACCACCTGCCATTGAGTTCTTCATGTCCCCACCTGGCTCTTCTTATCATTCTCTTTAGGTCTTTTCTCGCAAACGTGTAACTCTCAAACGCCATCACTGAGCCTTCATGATCATACTTACATTACCCTCCTTCTTCCCATTGACAAGAGATTCAAGTTCTTTACGGAACCATGGCTCCTTCGTTCCATCACTTCCTCTTCGCCAAACCGGTACATATTTCTGAAGGACACGCAGTCGCTGTTCAGTGAATACTTTCCACATTTCAATCATGCCCATCCACTGCTGTTTCCTTCCCCATCCTATGGATCCCAAATCATGCCTAAAACATCCCATGGTTGCATTTCCACAGCATTAACTCGTGCCCTACATTGTATATCTATCCCTTTTCATCGTTAATGTAAACATAACCAAAGTGCTCACCTACCACCAAATCTAACACTTGGCCATGATCATTATACATTACAAAATCCAATGTGGCAGCGTCCCTTGTTGGCTTTTCTACATAATATGTCAAGAAACCATCTTGCAGACATTGGACAAACACTGACTCATCTATAATACGAGAACTATCGTGTTTCCAGTCAATATTTGGAAAGTTCAATCTTCCCGTAACAACTACCCTGTTGCTCTCCTGTCCAGAATTGCCTTTCCTGTCCTTTCTTCTTCCTCCCTGGAACTATTCTGAGCCCTGGACAGAACTCCCAACAGGCTAACCTCTCCTTTCCAGTTTTCAACCTCATCCGATGGTGCCTCAGTAGACGAGTGTTCAAACATCCGTACTCATACCATAATACTTTCCTTGACTAATAATGTCAACTCCCCATCCTTTACCATCTTCTCTGTTCTGACTGAAAAAACTGAATCCTCGAACCTGAAACAACCATTTCGGTCTCTCTTCTATCTATGTCTCCGAAATGACCACAACATAAAAGTCTCAGACACCAACCCATGCTACAAGCCCAACCACCTTATTTCAGATGTTTCTGGCATTGACATAAATACACTTCAAAACCACCTTCCTGCTTGCCCATGAACTCCTACGACCTTGAAACCAACATTCTCTCCTCACTACTCTGAACGTCCTGAACACAGGAACAACAATTTCTGCCTACCGCCCCCTGCTGAATTAACTGAAACCATGCCAAATAGCATTCGCAAACATTCCCACCTCAGGAAATTGGTACCCCTCTGGTTCAGGTGTAGACCATCCTAAATGAAAAGGTTCACTGACCCCAGAATGAGCCCTACTTTAAGGTGTCCAAGCCCCTCTCAGATATTTCTACTACCCAGATTCCACACTAGCTCCCTGGATTTCCTCCATAAATCCCCATCCCTTTCCTGTCTATATCAATAGTTCCTCTGTGGATCACGACTTGGGGCTTGTCCCCCTCGACCTAAAGAATCCCAACAAAAGATCCAGGACTTCACTAACCCTGACACCTGGCAGGCAATGCAAAAAGCTGAGACTATTTCGTTCCCAAAGAACCTCCCATCTGTCCCCCTATTTGCATAGTCCCCAATTAGTACTGCTCTGCTGATCTCCACCCTTCCATTCTGAGCAACAGGGATAGACTCTGTACCCCATTTCGTACAGCACGTAATTCGTACCACCCCAGCCGTATCTACAACAGTATTGAATTAAGAAAATCGCAAGAATAGATTCTGATTTCATTCATCTTTTGATAAATATGGCTGAAATGCTTTGGCTATTCGCTCGGCAATATAAACCTAACTCACCAGTTAAGCTGTGGGCTCCTAGTAGACAATGAAGAACAGAACAACCGCTGAATGAATTGATGCGAGTTGCACAGTAAAGATTTTGCATCTGCCCCACAGATGTGAGCACAGTGATGTGTTATCCAGAGAATATGACACATGCCTCATGCACACACAAACTCAGGATGTACTGAGAATAACCCCCATCTGCTGTGAGAGGTGCAGTAGGAGGACTGAACTGGCTTTGGAGCGATCCGGCACAAATGCGACGGGATGAATGACCTCCACAGTTTTTGCAACCACGCTCAGATTGTGTGATAATCCCACGAAAAGGTTTTACTTAGCTAGTTCGCAGATCATGAGAGCTGCATGCAAATGTCTAAGGCTATGGCTAACTGTGACTACAAATGCAGGCCATCACTAACTGTGAGTCCTTTAATTGAAAAATGGTTTTAAATCAAACTGTTTAGAAAACGTATAACAATCTTCTGGAATCAGGTGGCGTTTGAACCTGATCGTCTGCCCAGCTGAGTGACACTTCTACCCTTCTCAAGTGTTCACTCGTTCTTGTTCTAAGATTGGTTAAGTCTGCAATAAGATGTGATGTGTGTGGCTATCTACACCTCAGATATCACAGCCTCATATTCTCTCATGGATTTAGTAGTCGCTACGTATTTGAGCAAGAGTAGGATATTCAGTCCCTCAAACCTGGTTCATCATCCTGTACTGTGTTGATTGCGCAATATTAGTCAACAGAGCCGCAGGAATGTGATTGACTCAACTGTTTCTGAAATGGACTAGCAAACCACTTAGTTTCCTCCAACTCTACACAGTCTCAACAGAGAAATTAATCTGCACGGACCACTTAGCATGAACATAAGCACTGAAAAGACAATTGCAGAAACAACCTTTTTTACCCAGCATAGTTCTTCGTACAAACATCTAGGGGCGTGTGTCCAATTTGCGAGAGCTATCTCACAGTTTAGTCATGCAACAGCCAGACATAGTCTTTCTTATGGAATCACATTGTCTGGAAAATTTATCAGCCAGTATCATCACCATCCCTGAATGCATCCTGTTCTACGTTCCACCCTGCCTCGGCTAATGAATCAGTATTCCTTCTTGTTGAACACTGTTTGGAAGAAACACTGAGGGAGGCAATAGGACAAATTTAATTTGGGTGGGGCATTTCTATGTCCATCTCCAGGATCAGCTTGGCAGGAGCAATACTGATCTCAAAGCTTGGATTGTAAAAGACAAAGCTGCTAGAATGGGTTGCGGCAGGTGTGGAGAGAATCAAGAAGAGGGAAAAGCATATTGGTCCACAAAATTATACATTGACAATTGCGTGTTCAAATTCCGCCTTAATTGCGTTTGCAAATTTACTGACGACACCACAATTGTAGGTCGGATTTCAAACAACAGCGAGACAGTATACAAAAAAAGTAAGTTTTGCAGGATGGTGTAAAGATAGCACACTCTCCATCAATATCAGAAAAAATGAAGGAGCCATTCATTGACTTTTGGAAGTGGAGGACAGGACACACACTTGTCTTCATGAATGATGCTGAGGCAGAGAAAGTACAGGGTGTCAAGTTCCTGGGAGTAATGATCAATTACAATTTTTCCTGCTCCAACCATGCTGATGCAACTGTCAAGAATGTTCAAATTTAAAAATCGCAAACCACTAGGTTATAGTCCAATTGGTTTAATTGTAAGCAGTAGTTTTTGGAGTGCCACTTCTTCATCAGGTGGTTATGGAGGACACAATTGAAAGACGCAGAATTTATAGCAGAACTTTACAATTTGATGTAACCTAAATTAGACATTGAAAATTATCTTGATTGTTTGTTGACTCTTTTGTCTGCTCGAATACCATGAAAGTTTCACTTCATAGTATGCTGCACAACCACCTGATGAAGGAGCGGTGCTTCGAAAGCCAGTGCGTTCAATTAAACCTTTTGGATAATAAACTGGTGTTCTGTGATTTTTAACAGTGTGCACCCCAGTCCAATACCGGCATTTTCAAGTCAAGAAGGTACAATAACTTCTTGGCTTCCTCTAGAGGCAAAGGCAAGTTGGCATGTCCACAAAGACGTTTACCAATTTTATAGATGAATCGTGGAAACTGGCCTCTCGAGGTGCAACACAGTGTGGTTTGGCGTCTGCTCCTCCCAATATCACAAGGAACTACAGATATTTGTCAGCACAGTCCATTCCATTTTTTAAAAATCAGTCATCCATTCATTGACTCCATCCATGCGTCCTGCTGCCACGGGAAAACAACTAACGTAGGAGCCCCTCCCACTCAGGTTATATTTTCTTCGAACCTGTCCGTCAGGCAGAAGATATAAACGTTTGAATGCACACACAAACAAATTCAGGAACAGTTTCTTCCCCTTTTTTGTTCGACTTTTGAACGGACTCCTCAAATGTTAATTTTGATCTCTCTCAGCACATTCTCTGCAGCAGTAACATTGTACTTAACACTCGATTTGATACCCTTATGCACTTTTTATGTTCCGATCTGTCTGTATAACAGGCAAAACAACACTCTTCAGTGCACCCTGGACATTTGACAACAATATTATCAAACTCAAACTCATCCTTATCTATATGCCAACTGCAGATGCATCTGTCCATGATGGTAAATAGTATCTGTAATAGTGACTAATGCACATTACTTGGGTAGATGAAGTACTGCCTTAACATTGCGAACTTCCTCATCGTGTTCTGTAGCACACAGACCTTGTTAAATGTGACAAACTTTGAACAGATTTAGCACCTCAAGTTTGATCATCCATGAGACGCAGTGGGCATCAACAGCAGCAGAGCTGTACTACAGCACAACCGGAAACCTCATGGCTGGGATATCATTACCTCAGTCATGATCCTCAAGCCACGGAATCCACCATTATTCAATGGAGAGTGCACAAGAGCATGCCAGGAGAGGATCAGACATAATTAAAATTGACGTGTCCACCTGGTGAAGGTACCAAATAGGACTAATTGCACACCAAACAACGTAAGCAGTAGATGATAGAATTAAGCATGCCCACAATCAAGAGATTAGAACATCAATTACAAAAAGGGAACGTACAGTTGAATAGCTCATTGGAGGAGGAGGAGGCTCGACAAGTATCTCAACCCTCAATGATGGAAGAGACCAATGCATCAGTGGAAAGTATATAACTGAAGCATTCGCATCAATCTTTCAACTCAAGTGCCAAATGGACGTTCTACCAAGGCCTTTTTCACTGGCCCCAGCAAGAAAGATTTTATACAACGCTATACAACGTCTTTATACAACGCTAAAAATCACACAACATCACGTTATAGCCCAACAAGTTTAATTGGAAGCACACTAGCTTTCGGAACGACGCTGGTTCATCCTTCATCCTTCATCACGATCACCTGATGAAGGAGCGTCGCTCCGAAAGCTAGTGCGCTTCCAATTAAACCTGTTGAACTATGAACTGGTAATGTGTAATTTTTAACTTCGTACACCCCAGTCCAACACTGGCATCTCCAAATCAAGTCTTTATACAATTCGATTCACTCCATGCGATATCAAGAAATGTTTGAATGCAGAGAATCGTGAAAAGGTTTTGGGACCTGATAATATCCCAGCAATAGTACTGAACACTTGTGTTCTTCCAGCACAGTCGCAGCACAGGCATATACCTGACAAAATGGAAAATTGCCCATATATGTCCTGTACTCGAAAAGCAGGGCACACCCAACCAGGTCAATTACGTCCCGTTTTTCTACCCTTGATAAGCAGTTTAGTGATAGTAGGCATCATCAACAGTGCTAATCAAATAGTGCCTGCTCAACAATAACCTGCTCGGTGACGCCCATTTTGAGTTGCGCCTGGGCCACTCAGCTATTGACCTTTTTGTAGCCTTCTTTCAAACATAGGCAAGTGATTCGTGAGGTATCGTGAGAGTGACACGCTTGACATCAAGACTGCATTTGACTAGGTTTGCATCAAGGAGCAGAAGCACAAGTGTAACCACTGAGTATCAAAGCAAGCTCTCCGTTTCTTGGAGTCAATCTTGGCATATAGGACGATGTTTGAGAGTGGTGGAGGTCAGTCATTTCGGATCTAGTACATTACTGCAGGAGTATCTTTGCGTAGTGTCCTCGGCCATTAATCTCCAGCCGCTTCTTCAACGACCTTCTCTCCATCATATGGTCAGAAGTGGGTATGTTTGTAATTGAATGCGCAATGTTCAGCACAATTTACGGCAGCACGTTTCGATTCCACTACCAGATGACTGTCTGTATGGAGTGTGCAAATTCTTCCTCTGCGTGAATTTCCTCTGACTGCACCGCTTTCTTCCCATAGTCCAAAGATATGAGGACAGATGAATTGGTCATTGTAAATTGGTCACAGTGTTCAGGGATGTGTAGACGACGGGAAATTAGCCATGGGAAAAGCGGTATTCTCGGAATAGTGTGGTGGGGTGTGTTGGGCAGGGTTACTTTTAAGATGGTCAGTGTAGATGTGATGAGCCGAATGCCCTGCTTCTACACTGTAGTATTCTATGAGTTTCATTTTTCAAATACTGAAGCAGTCCATGTACAAGTGTTGGGCTATATCCAGCCTTGTGCTGCCATGTACAAAGTCGCATTGCGTAGCCACACAAATGCCAGGAAATAACTGGCACCATTAAGAGAAAATCTCACAACGGCATCTTGACTTTCAATGGCGTTACCATTACAATTGTCGACATAATTGTGATTATCAATCCGGTGGCATCAACGTCCTTGCAGTTATCATTGACCAGAACCTCAAATGGACTTGCACATCAAGACAGTTGCTGCATGTGCAGGTCAGAGGCTAGGAAAACTGTGATGAACAACTTACCCACTGACTCAGTAAAACATCTACAACACTATAAGTTGGGAGTGTGATGATCTAATCTCTATTTCTTTGGTTGTATGCATCTACAAGAACACTGAAGCAGCTTGACACCATCCAGGAAAAAGCAGCGTGCCTGATTGGCACGACGTCCACAAGGGTCCAGTGACGCTCAGTAACAGCAATGCGTTTCATGACAAGATGCACTGTGAAACTTCAGCACAGATCTTCAGACAGCTCTGTCCAAACCAGCTATAATTTCTGCCGAGATGGTGAAGGGCATCAGATTCATCAAAACATCATCACGTGCAAGTTCCTCACCAAGACACACACCAGCCTGACTTGAAAATATGTCGTTGTTCTTCACCGCTGCTGAGTCAAAATCCCGGACGTCGGTTCCTAAGGGACTGCAGCAATTCAAGAAGGCTGCTCTTCACCATCCTCTCAGGTGCAAATAGGGATGGGTAATAAATGCTGTCCAGCCAGTGACGACCTCGACCCATAAAAAGAGGACGTTGATGACAAGCGACTGAGGAACATTTTGGGAGGAGGTCAGATTCACTGCACTGCAGGAGTGAGTGCAGAAGAGCTGGTGTCAGTGAACAGTCTGAGGACGACCAACAAAATCTGAGAAGCGAATGAAGAGGATCCTGGTAGGAGTTGTCTCAGCCGCTGCCCAGAAACAAATAACAAAGCAAACTATAGCAGAGTGGCTATTTTAAAGCAGCCAATTTGAGAATGGCTGCTTTGTGTTTGAAATTATGCTGGACGTCTAAGTGTAGGCAAAAGTGGATATCGGGCTATGGTTAGGAGGACGACCAGCAGTGAAGTAACGGAGTCGAACGAGGAAGGAAGGAGTGGAAAGGTAAATTCAAAGGAAACTGAATTGTGATTTCACGGGCAGCAATTAAGTGAGTGGCTGTTGAATGGTGAGTAGTTTTTCTTCTGTGTTATTTTCCCTTGGCTTTGCTGCCACTGTTAAGGTAACTTAAAGGTTTAAATAATGGCAGAATGTCCCAGGGTCGTGTCATACTCCTCCTGTATAATGTCTGAATTGAGATCTGCTTCTGATGACCCTGACGAATTTGTGACCATCTGCAACTTCTGTCTGACAGCTTTACAGGTCTGGAGCTGTGGTCAGGTTGACTGATGGATTAATAGAGTCCTGCAGAACGGAGAAAGACTCTTCTGCCCAAACTGGTCAATGCCGAACAAAATGCCCACTCACGCAAAACCTATATCGCTGAACGTATCCCATATCTTTCTAAATATTTGTTATGCATGCACTTGTCCAAACGCCTTTTGACTGTTGTTTATGTATCCGCATCAACCATTTCTGCTGGCACCGTATTCAATATGCGTAGCACCCTCTGTGTAAAAGACTTGCCCCTCAGGTTCCCTTTCATTCTTTCCCCTCTAACATTACACAATACTCCAAGTGCGGCCTCACCAACGCCCTGTACAACTGCAAAATAACTTCCGCACCGAGTGTCCTGACAGATGAAGGCCAGTGTGCCAAAAGCTTTCTTCACTGCGCTGTCTACTTTTGACTCCACTTTCAAAGAACCGTGCACCTGAACTCAAATTCTCCCTGTTCACTGCATTCCTTAAGACCGCAACATTTGCCATAGAACTCCCACCCTAATGTGACTTTGCAAAATGCAATACCTCACACTTATCTATATTATCTATATTAATTTTTATTTTGAATTTCTCAGCCAACTTCCCCAGTTGATCCATATCCTGCTGCAATTTCTGATAACTTTTTTCACTGTTCATGATACTGTGTATTTTCGTGTATTATGCAAACTAACTAATCATGTCTTGGACATTCCCACCCAAATAATTCAAAAAACATCGGCGAATTAAGTTCCTCGACCAGGCGAATACGGGAAGTGAGAGAAAAAATTGCTGCGACACTGGTAATGATCTTTGTGTTCTCACTGTCGACTGGAGTAGGGACAGATGATTGGAGGGAGGCGACTGTTATTCCCTTGTTCAGAAAAGGGACATAAAAAGATGTTCCTGGGAACTGCAGACAGTCAATCTAATGTCGTTGATGAGCAAATTATTGGAGAGGACTTTGAGAGAAAGAACGACTTGGAAAATGGTAGATGATTACAGATATTCAACATGGATTTGTGAAAGGTAGTTCACAGCTCACACACATTGTTGAGTTCTTTGAGGACATGATGCAACACATTGATGAAGCTAGAGCAGTGGATTTGGTGTGAATGGATTTTCTCGAGGCGTTTCAAAAGGCTTCCCACGTTTGGGTCATTTACAAACTATGGAGCCGTGGCACACGGAAATCTGGCTGTGTGGATATAGAATTGGTGGACGCATAGAAGACAGTGGGTGTTAGTCGATGGAAAAAAAGATTCAGCCTGGAGCTTGTTGATTGGTAATATTCCACAGAGATCGCTTTTGAGATCTCTGTTCTTTGTGCGTTTTATAAATATCTTTGATGAGGACGTGGATGGGTGAATTATAAATTTTACCAATGACGTGACGTTTGATGGAGATTTGTAATGTGTAGAGTTGGAGGTTGCAACGGGACATTAACAGGATGCAGAACTTGTCAGACAAGTGGCAGATATACTTCAATCTTGAAATGTGTGAAATGATTCATTTTGGAAGGACGAATGTGAATACAGGATACAGGGTTAAAGGCAGGATTCTTGACATCTTCGTTCTGGACTAGGTCAGACTATTCAAAATATTTTCACGCAGGGAGCTTCGTCTAGACCTTTGCAATTTGTTCCTTCGGTGAAAGTTAACCTGAGTAAATAAGCGTTTTTAAACATAAAAACAAACATAAAATGACACACTGAGAAACAAAGAACAGAATAAAAAAGACCAACAGAACCTCGTCTATCCAAACTTGATTCCTTTCTCCTGTTTGGAATATATGCAACAGTCCCAATAAACAATCCTACCTTAAAATCCTTTTTAAATTTAACAAATGCTTACACGCTGAAGATAGAAGGGCAGGAGCAGACAGAGAGCACGTCCACACAGATGAACTCCAAACTTGTTCTGAACTGAACTGCACAACTACAGAGCTGACCACTCACCTTCCATTATACAGATATTTCTAAAACATGACCACTTTGGCCTGAAGTCTCATGTGTTTATATAAAAACAAAAAGGCATCCCTTTAATCTCTGTACCAAAACAGACTAATCGGAACTGAAAAAAATATTTGCGAACTTTCTGAAAAAAACAAACTTGTTCATAGTATACTTGAGGAAACAAAATAATTTTTAGGAGAATGTAACCAGATTTGGGAAACCTCCCATCCCCCCCCCCCCCTTAAAAAAAGAACCATCAATGCCAAAAGGTGTCTTCATATTTAAAATCCTTCCAAATTCCAATTAGTTGTCAAAACACACGAATCTTAAAGTCTCTTGCTCCACCGTTGAATACTTCTGTTGATGATAGTTCAGCTTCTTGGAAAATTGTTCGTTTTCTATCCCCTCGTCATCCACCTGCAGGAGAACCGCAACAACATCCACATCACTGGCATCGACAGTCACATTGACAGGCTTCCTGCAATCCAGTATGGCTAATACGGTGGCAGTGGTTAACTCAGTTTGTAGTCTGTCAAACGTCTTTTGGTATTCCCTGACTGCTGAAACGTCTTGCCTTTTTTCTAACAATTCGGTGAGTGGAGCAGCTACACTGCTAAAATTTGGCATTAGTTTTCAGTAAATTCCGCTCGATTCCAAGGAACTAGAATATGGCTTATTGCATTGACCGTGTGGGAAATTTCTGAATTACATTCGTCATCGCATCCCGTGAGGCCATTTGTCTATGTTCAAAATAATGGCCCAGGAAAGTGTATTGGGCATTGGCAAAGTCAGTCTTAGCTAGATTTTCCACCAAGCTTGCCTTCGGAAGTCTGTCGAACAATTTCGAGAACTGCTGTAAATGTTCCTTCTGTGACTGACTAAAAGTCACACGTCATCAATATATACCACATAGTTACATAATCCGAAAACGACCTTTTTTTATCAGTCACTGAGAAGTGGCTGGCAAGTTTTTCATACGAAATGGCATACCTTTGAAGAGATATTGTCCATTTGGCGTTATGAAAGCCGAAATCCCCTTAGCTCTTTCTCACAGAACTAATTGCCAGTAGCCTTTGCGAAAGTTCAACTTAGAAACCTAAATTGCTTGGCCAACGTTTTCGACACAGACTCCAATTGTAGAATGAGATACGCATCAGTCTTTGTAATGGCGTTGCATTATCAATAGTCCACACATACCCATTGGGTTCCATTACTGATTTCGATTATGTCATCTTGCAGCATGTGCTGTATCTCCTTCAGAACCTATGCCAACTTTTGAGGGTTATGTCCATACGAATTTTGCGTAATAGGAAAATCATCACCTTTAAATCATGCATAGTTGGATCAGCACTTCCCAGTGTATTTCTGCATATCTCCCCATTTGATAGCAATAACTATTTCAGTTCATTTCGATTTTCCTGTGGAAAGTAACTCAACAATTTGACGAAATTTTGGCAATGTCGTCATTGCGAATTTGATTAAATGAATGTCCAAATAGGAATCGTCTCCACTTGGTTCTTCTTTCCTGCCCTGTCAAAATAACTTTGAGAATATACACAACGCATTCTGTGGGATTTTTCCCATCTAGAGGCCTTTTCAAGTTGTTCACCTCAATAAATTTCTTCTCGATTTCATAAGGTCCACTCAACCTTAATTTTTAAGGGTGGAAATAGCACCAATAACTTATCCCCAATTGTAAGATTGCGCATTTATGGTTTCGCACCCGTTCCTGTTCCATTTAATGCTCTGATAATTTTAAATGTTGTCTAGCCAACTCTCCAGTTTTATTTCATCGTTCTCTAAAACTTGACATAAAGTCAAAATGGATGGTCTCTAAATTCTGACTCATAATTTCACTTCAACCATTTTTGACTGGTCTCTTACTGCATGCACAAAAAAAAAATCAAATGACTGAATTTGGTCAATATCTAACATGCATCTCTCATCGCAAAAAATACATAATGAAGCTGCCTTATCCCATTATTCTGGATAATCCTGACCAATAGCGGGCAACATGATCTTTCCTGATTGATGCCACCTGTCCAGCGCTCCCTGTGATGCTAGATGGTACACAGTAGATTTGAACTGCTTTATTCCCAATTTCTCTTTCCCACAATTTCGATCCCTCATGCACTGTATTTAATTCTGGAAGCCAAACCGAGTTTAAGGATCCTGCTCATAATCATCAGAGAATTCTCCTGCTAACATTGTCACTTTTAACTCTCAGCTCTTCCACGAGTTCGCACTACTTCAGGCAGTGAATTTGAATTCCTCCAAAATAATTACCTCCCTGAGGGCATCGTAGGTTTGCTCTCTCTTTAAAGCTCTTATCCGCTACCGAAATTACTGTATGTGATCCTTACAAACGCAATATTGTTTTGACCTGTCTGCAGGCTTCTCGTAATAGTTCATGTGGACTGCACATGGTCTTTTTTCACCTCCTCATGCTCCCCAGGTACCTCCTCTGATAAGGATGCGAAAAACTCACGAGCCCTATCTCCAAGTTTGGTTTGTATCAACAAATCCCACATTGCCACTGGCTAATGCATCTGATTAGCCACCTTTTCAAATGCGAGGAAAGAGGCTTCCTCATCTTTCTAATCAAATTTTGGAAATGATTGAATATAACCGTTCACAAACAGTTTCTCACTCGGTTTCTGAAAACCAGGGCTTTGCTCATCCTCACTCTCTTGCTTGTGAATCATACCCTAAGTCTTTATCTCCAGCCTCTTCAGCTGACTTTCCCTTTGAAGTGTCAGTATTGAAGTTCAATTTTTTTTTCTTTTCCTTTCCCCACTCTTTCTTTACTCCCTGTCTTCTGCTGCTCTCCCTTCTTCTCTCTGTTCCATCGTTCTCTCTTCTTTCACTCTCTTCTGCTTTTAATCGTAACTCAATCTGTTTCATTTCTTGTGTGCTTTTATTATCTCTCGTCTATAACTCAAACTTCTTCATTTGCAATTGAATACCCGCTGCCTGTATAGTTTCTGATGGTTTCTCTAGCAATTTTAAATGCGAAACTACTGCTGTAATTATCTCTACTTTCCTCACATAAGCAGGCAGTTCCAATTCCAGCTTGTCTGCTAATTGTTGCAACTTAGTCTTTTTCATCTTTTGCAAAATCTCCAAAGTCACGGCATCCAAATACATAAAGCTTTTGGCGACTGAAAGAATCATTACTATCCCAAACGCTGTCCACCCAAGAAAAGAAAAATCCGAACTATAGACACTGGCAATTACTACTCACTGTAGAAAATCTTGCAAAGAGCCCCCCGAACTGTTATGAAATCAATTAGACCAGTCAAACCATTCTTAAGCAGCCAGCCCAGACCACAACTTTGCAATTAGATTCGATACTTGTACAGTGAAAATAAGCAGAGTAAGATACCTAGGTTGACTGCCTGGTTGTAAAACAGACACAATGTATTCACAAATTTACACAATGAAGCAGAAGGAAAAGAAAAACGATCGCTGACGGAACTCAGCCTATCCAAACATTAATTATGCTGTTCCAAATATATGCAATAGTCCCAATAAGCAAAGCCCCCTAAATATCTGTTTAAATGGAACAAATGCTTACAGTTTGAAGTTAGAAGTGCCGAAGGAGAGAGAGAGCCTGTCTACACAGCTGAACTCCTAACTAGTTCTGGACCGAACTGCTCAGTTAGAAAGTTGATGAACCGCCTTTCATTTTCGAGGTCACTTCTAAAACATGACCACTTTGGTCTTATGTCTTCTTTGTTTACATACAAATGAATGTCTCTCAATACCCTTCAATATCTGTACCATGCCAGACGAATCTGAACTGGGAGATGTTTACGAAACCTCTGATTAAAAAATCAACACAATATCCTTGATAAACGATACAGTTTTCAGTAAACATGTCCAACTTTGTGACAGTCTGGATAAATAGAGAGATCTTATAGTCCATGTCCATCAATTCCTCAAATTTATCATTCCAGTTAATA
Source organism: Chiloscyllium punctatum (assembly GCF_047496795.1). NCBI lineage: Eukaryota > Metazoa > Chordata > Chondrichthyes > Orectolobiformes > Hemiscylliidae > Chiloscyllium > Chiloscyllium punctatum. The sequence continues at coordinate 33,225,744 of NC_092773.1, forward strand.
AGGTTGTTATTATTTCGTATTATTTCTTGACTTCCATTTCCTGGTATAATAGGTTTAAGAACTGCTGTGCTATTTTACAGTTCTATAGAACTCTGCTTCGAGTGCACTTGGCGTATTGTCTGCAGTTCCATTAGACTCATTACACGAAGTATGTGTACCTTTTAGAGTGGGCGCAGAGTGGATTTACAAGGATACTGGCTGGACTGGAGGGCATGTCTTATGAAGTAAGGTTGGGCAAATTACGACTGTTCTCATTGCAGCGAAGAAGAATGAATTGTGATGTTATCGAGATATCCAAAACGATGAGAGGCATAGATGGACTATGATTTGGAGATGTTGGTGACGGACTGGGGAGTACAAAGTTAAAGTCATGCAACACAAGGTTATAGGCCAACAGGTGTAATTGGAAACACGAGCTTTCGGAGCGCTGCTCCATTTTCAGACTAGATAGCCAAAGACTTCTTCCCAGCGTGGAAATGGCAATTGCAAGGGGGTATAATTTTAATGTGAATGGAGGTAGATTTAAGAGAGATGTCAGAGTTTGGTTGTTTACACAGAGAGTGGCGGGTCCGTGGAATGCACTGCCTGCGGTGGCAATAGAGCCAAATACATTCGGGACTTTAAAGCGACTCTTGGAACGCACATGGAAGAAAGTGCAATGAAGCTGGTGTACAGTAGGATAAAAGATCGGCACAACATCGAGGGATGAAAGGCTTGTACTGTGCTCTACTTCTCTATGTTCTAATCCTGTACAGCACATTCGAAGGGCTGAATAAGAACGAGGAACATAATTCGGCAAATAGTCCGCTTCAAGTCTGCTACGGCATTGAATATGATCACGTCTGATTTCATTCCGGCCTTATTTCCATTTCACTGCTCGCTCTCCATTACCCTTCACTTACTCAATTTCCCAGAACCCACTGCACTCTGGACATTTACACAGATTCACAACTCTTTTAGAGAATTAAGATCTCGTTACACCTGTATTAAAACTGCTCTACGTTATCCTAAAATCATGACCACTTTTTCTCGATTGCCTCACGCGACGGAATTTCCACTCTACATCTACATTTTCATTCACCTTTGGCATCTCACATATTTTAATGAGATCCCCTCTCATTCTTCTAAATTCCAGAGAATGTTGGCCTGAAATGCTCAATATCTCTTCATACGACAATCTCTTCATCTTTGGAAGCAATCTGGTTGCTTCTGAACTGTGTCTAACACAGCTAAATTCCTTCTCACGTCAGGGTTCCAGAACTGCATATCGTGTACATTTGCCGTCTCACGAATGTCTTGCACAGTTGCAGCAACACTGTCTTACGTTTACACTCTATTCCTTCAGATATAAACTCTAAAATTGCATTTGCCTTTCTCTTTACCTGCTGGACTGCATGTCTGCATTCTGTGATATGTACAAGTTGACGCATATAGTCTGCACTTAAGCAGTTTTAGAAAATAACGTATCTTCATATTCCTCTGACCAAAATAGAAAAAAAAAATGAACTTATCTGCTAATTATTAGTCCATTCACAATACCCATTTATAAAACTTTCGTTGCAAATTTCTGACATATTATCTGCAATGCACTTTTACACCGATGTTACTTGCAAATGAAAATGAAGGTATGGTATTTCGTAAACCCTAATCAAAGTTATAATACAGATTTTAAACAATTGGGGCCAGAGGACCGACATTAATAGCACCCCAAATATTGCCCACCACGAAACGACTAATCTATTCTGTCCATGGTAGTCATGATTTGGAGACGCTGGTGTTGGACTGGATTATGCAAGCTTAAAAAAAACACACATGAGTTATAGCACTACAGATTTATTTTGAAGCACTCGCTTTCGGAGTACTTGCAGAATTATATTTGACTTCGCTGAAAAACTGAATGAATCCATGCAAGGTTCTGTAAACCAATTTTCTGGATTAGAATCAGTCTGATCATTATGACATTGTCAGCCTTAGGAGGAGTTAACGCCTTCAATACCTTACCTGGGCCAACATGACACCAATTGTTAAAGTGCACGTGACAATCTAACATTAAATAAAAATGTCTTGTGATTTACATATGAAAGACCTTAAAGCAACATGGTCATTATAAAAGACTTACCAAACAATCCGTGTATTTTCCAATATATAATATTAGTTACATTCCACTGTAGACTTCTGCTATAAATTATATGTCTTACATCTAATTCCCCACAATCACCTGACGAAGGACTAGCGCTCAGAAAGCAATTCTTCCGAATAAATTTGGTGGACCATGATCTGTTGTTGGGTATTTCTTTTAACTAGTTTTCTTAAAGAAGGGCTCATGCCGGAAACGTCGATTCTCCTGCTCCTTGGATGCTGCCTGACCTGCTGCGCTTTTCCGGCAACACATTTTCAGCTTTATTTTAACTATTCCGTTGATGCATTATTGTTTGTTTCCCCAAAACTGGACAAAGCTAATGAATTACTTCCAAAGCCACGTGCCCTTATCTGACGTATCAATCTTTTCTTGCGGCATTTTACTAAATTCCTTCTGTAAGTCCAGGTATTTTACAACTCCAGGATCTCCATTATCCACGCTGTTTGTCGGAATCTGATGATTTGTAGTTTGATGTTGCAAATGCCCCGTAATGCATTCCTTGATAATGAAATACAACTTTTTTTTCTTAAAATACTGATCGATTGTACACTGCATTTAATTCCCCAGTGAAGATGATCCTCATGAGTTCTTTCCTCGCCGTAATCTTTATATTTCCGTCCAATTTCCATGTGACGGGCACAAGCTGTAAATAGGCTGCTCCAATTTGGCTTAATCTGGTCATGTCTTACCGGTTTATAAAATTGATAGTATGAATGTCTTCCTGAGATTTTACATTAAGCAGAAGGAAGAGCGGGAAAGACGACCACCGGGCTGCCGGCGAGGTGAATCATTGATTTAAAAACTTGCTTCGAGGCCCAGACGCTCTATTTTGTTTTCAGTAGCAGGAAAAATGGGAACAACGATGACTGAGCTGCAGGGAAGCTAAATCACTGATTTAAAAACGTTTCTCGTGAATAAGCGGAGCACGCACTGAGCTGGAGATGGCTGAGTAAGTGAGATAACATTTTTGGGGAGGTAATTGATTTTGTATTATTCTTTATTTTTGAGATGTCTGGAAACTTGGATATGTGGGAATGAAGGTGATGGCAATTGATTGTTCCTTCTGCAGAATGTGGGGGGAAGGGTGACCCGCTTCAATTCTTGCTAACTTCATCAGCGGGAAGTGCACTCAACTCCAGGACCTTGAAAACCGCGTTAACGAATTGGAGGTAGAACTGGATGAGCAATGCATCATTGCGGAGAGGGAGGGGTGTGTTGAGAGAAATTACAGGGAGGTAATCACACCTCATGGAAAAGAAGCAGGCGGACGGGTCAAAGGCAGTGACGGAAAGGGAACTTGCAGTCAGTGTAGGGATCACCTGTGGCCGTTGCACTCAACAACATGTATACCTTTATGGACACTGTTGTGAGATCGACTTAACAGGAATAATCCATGGGGTATCGGTGTCTGGAGCTAAGTCCGTATTGCTCAGAAGAAATAGGGGACTTTGGTGATCGTAACTACAAATCGCAAAGTTTACTTTAGCCATGTAAAGTGATTGTTATACTGCAGGGTAAAAGTTATAGATCGGGGCAAGACAATTACAATCCGATAAGGCAAGATTTCGATGCATACGATATGGGGCAGAAACAGCAGGGGATGGGCACAAATTGAATTCTGGGACTTGATCAGAACAGCTACTTGGTATCCTTGATAAGTATGTACTGGTCCGGCAGGGAGGAAGTAGTTGAGTGAAGGAGTAGTTGAATCTCTTGTCAAGAGACAGAAAAGGCTTAGGTTGGAATGAGAAGAGAAGGCGAAGATAAGGTGCTTTGTGACTTAGAAGTGAGCTGGAAAGATCCAAAGAAAGAGCTGAGAAGAGCCACGAGGGGACATGAGCAGTAGTTTTCAGAAAGAATCAAGGAAAACCCGAACGCTTTCTACGGATAAATCAGAGATCAAAAAATGGCGATCTTAAGATGAGATCGAATCAAGGGCCATCCTGGGAAGTTGTCAGTTGTGTACGAGGAGATGGGTAACCACGAAATTAACATTTTTTCGTCAGTATTCACACTCATACAAGACAATGTAGTCAAGCATATTACTGAGATACAGGCGACTGGACTCGACGAGATTGAGGTTCACAAGGAGACGGTTTTAGCAATTCTGGAAAGTCTGAAAATATACTGGACTGGATGGGAATTATCCTCGGATTATCTGGGCGGCCAGGGAGGAGAATGCAGTGCCTTTGGCTTTGATCTTTCTATTGTCATTGTCTAAAGGAATATTGTCGAAAACTAGAAGAGAGCAAATGTTGCCCCTTTGAATTTTTTTTCAAGAGGAAAGGATACTTAAAAAATACAGTCCACAGATTCCTCAAGAACAAACCACGACAAGCAGATCAAACACAGCCAGAAACGCTAACCACCTTACCATACATCAAATAACTTTCAGAAATGACAGCCAGACGACTAAGAGCCCTCGAAATCCGTTTTGCGCACAAACCCATCCACACTCGCAAAGAAAAACTTTCAAACTTATTGGACCCAGTACAACCCATGGACAAAACCAATGTCGTCTACAAATTTCCATGAAAGGACTGCACGAACACTATGTAGGGCAAAAAGTAAGAAAGTTAGCCACCAGCATACACGAACACCAGCTATCCATAAAAAAGGACCCTCTCTCCCTACACACGGATGAAAAGAAACACCATTTCGACTGGGGAAAACGTCTATCCTGGGGCAGGCTAAGCAAAGACATGCCAGAGGAATCCTGGAGGCCTGGCACTCCAACCACAACGCCATAAACAAACGCATAGATCTAGATACCATCTGTCAACCCCTTAGACAACGAACAGGAAATGACATCACCACAAACTCTTGGAACCCCATTCAGGACAAACATGTAAATAGAAAGCAGGAGACAACAGCTTCGCTTCACTTGGAGGTCGCAAGATAATGAAACGTCTGGATATCAACCTGCAGCTCAGCGAGCAAACCGACACCCTAAACCTCAACCTGGGCAGAAACCTTCACAAACCTTGTCATAATGATACTTGATAAGAAGTTAAAAAAAGACAGTGTGTTATCTCAACGTCAAGATAGGTATCGCTTGTACCTCTTTTAAATCTGCCATTTATCTTTCCCGAACTTGCATCGTTCATATTCCACAGAATCTGTTAAGGTGGAGCTCAGAAATAGTAAGTAGAAGTAAATATTAATGGTAATTATATGTCCATTTAAAAGCTGCAGTGCAAGTATTGGGTATCTTATACAACAGGAAATTCGTTATGTATGTTTGTGGGCTCAGCAGTAATAATAGACGACATAAATTCGATCTAAATTGCGTTAGCACAAGAGTACTAATACTGTCAAAAATGGTTTTAATAGTGTGTATGAAATAGTTTCCTGCAACAGTATATTGAAAACCGAGCTGGAAATTGGCCGAATTTTGCATTGGTAATGTGCGATCTGAACATATAATTAAAACTCTTTCTGCAAAGGAGTTTCTGGGAACATTGATTCCAATGTATTGAACATTAACTGGCATTTGGTCACAGTTGTTTTTGTTCGAAAATAAGGTTAAAATCCCGAGCCATGCATGCCACGACTATATCAAGCGCAAGGTGGCATCAGTGAATTGGAGAAGTTTATGAAATAATAGTTAATGGAATTCAGGCAGTCTCTGTTTATTTGCAAAAGGTGTGTAATGTACAGACATTCCTTAAAGATGAAAAAAGCAAAAAGGAAAGCGGACTCAGGAATGGTCAACAAAAGAAGCTAAAAATTGTATTTGATCAAAAGTAAAGGTTCAGCAAAATACTACTTATTGGAATAAGACAGGGGATTCAGAGAAATTTAGGACGAAACAAAGGACGATCAACAATCTGACAAGGAAATGGAAAAGAAACTTGAATGCAAACTAAGAAAAGACATAAAGGGCCATGAAAATCTTCTATCAATGTTTGAAAGCAAAATAAAACAATGTCAAGTGTGAAACAGTGGGTGAATGTCCGAAAAGGATGATTTATTATGGAGTACAGAGAAATTACACGGAAAGTAGAACGTTTCTTGGTGTCTGCCTTCATTGCAGATCATCAAGGAAATCTCCCAGTAATACCAACTGACCACGGGAATTAAGTGGTCAAAAAGAAAGAATTCGTATCAGTAAAATGGCAGTATTTGAGAACATAGCTGGATTGAGCATTGATGTGTCATGTGTACTTCATAACAGAACTTTGGAGAAAGAATCAGTCGGTAAATTGACTGCATTTGTAATTATTGTGTTATTTCCTCATATATTCTGCAAAGGTAGGTAGACATACATGACAACTGGGAGTTGTGATGTTAATCCAATTATTTAAACAGGGTAGAATATGGAGCGTGAACTACAAATTAGTCACCTTATCATCAAGAGTATTTTGGAATCTATTTTTCCGGGTGTCTTTTTGGATATTAAGCAAATAATAGCAGAATTGGAGGAAATTACGAAGCATATATGAAAGGGAAAATATAATCGACTTTTCTTTAATTGGTTGAATATCTTTCTGATGGATAGCGACAATGGAGAAGCAGTGGATGTAATATAACCCGATATTCGGTAGTATATTTTAATACTACACACAATGATTTTGTGAATATATTTGAAGTGAGAGGAATTGCGATGAACATATGCAAGTGCAAATGTAAAATAAAGGATGGCTTTCATTTCATGAAAATTGGAAGAGATTCTGGATCAGTTAAATGTAGTGTTGTAGAAACTGTAACTGGAGTATTATCTCCAGTTTTCGTCTCCATATCCAAGGAAACGTATAACGACCACAGAGGGCGTGAAACTGACATTTTCTGGATTAATCCCTTACATGGCGAGATTGTCTGGTAAGGAATTTTAACTTCTGTTTTCGAGAGATTCAAAAAAGTGAAAATTGATCACAGTGAATCTTAGAAAATTCACAGAGCGGAAATTGACTAAAATGGGAGTATGGACAGACAAAAAGTCTCCTCTCCATCCTAACACTTCCACCCCCACTTCCATGTACCTATCTTTTCTCAGCCCCACCCCTTCTCATTTGACTCTCAGCCCCCTTGACACCCGTGCCTCATTCAGGATAAAGGGTTTATGCCTTTAACGTAGACTGTCCTGCTCCTCGGAATCTGCCTGACAGGCTGTGCTATTCCAGCCCTATCAATATCGAATCAGGTAATAAGTGATTTGATGAAAAAACACAGCATGTCAGGCAGCAACCGAGGAGCAGGATAGTTGATGTTTTGGGATAAGACATTCATCAGCAGTCTCTTGATTCTTGGACATTCGTGATGCAGAGCTTATGCTTTAAAATATCACCTCTCCTGCTCCTTAGATGTTGACTGAAATGCTGTGCTTTTCCAGCGCCACACTTTCCGACTCCAGTCTCCAGAATCTGCAGTTCCGACTTTTTCGGAGCATGGACAGGCAAGAAGATGAAGAATCCCAAGAAATTTTACAAGTCCTTCAATGTGAACAAAATTACCAGCGCACAAATATAGTTGACAAGGGACCAACGCTCTCTGCTTGATACTAGAGAATATCAACAGACTAAAAATTAGCACTTCTTTTTTTTAACTTGGAGAAGGAGAATGCAGGCACACAATTTGAGTACATGAACTGTGAACAGCTTGATCAGATTGGTAAAAGATGCGAGCAGGTATTGGTTTTTTTTCTGGATTCTTATTCAACAAATACCCAGTCAGGATGAGTTGTATCCAGGCAGAGAAAAGGGCCGGATTAAACTTCTAAGTTGAATATGGCAACAGAGGGAGTGTCAGATGACTGAAGAACAGACGACCTGATTCCACTTTACAGAGAAAACTCGAAGGGAAAGACCTGGGAATGATAGACAAATGAGTCTCACATTATTGAAAGGGAAACAATTGCATGAAAGAGGCAAGAAGCAAATCAATCGCTATTTCGAGAGGCAAGGTTTGGTCATGTCGACTAAGTATGACTTTATAATAGGATAATCATGCCTGGTTAATTTGGTTGCTTTTTTTTTCGAGGATGCCGATGTGATTTATCAGCAAAGGCTTTGGCAACGTCCTGCATGGGAAGCTGATACAAAGTAACATTGCATGGAATCAATGGATCGTTGTGAAAATGCATTCGAAATAGTCTCAGAACTGGTCGAAGTCCGCTTTTGTGCCAGGAATCAGAATCAGGAACGCCAATGCTGGACTCGACTCCTCTCAGAGAGCGAAGCAGATTATTTCATGGAATGAAGTTTCCTGCCGAACGAGTCACATGACCCTGCATCTGGAAGAGGCATGGTCGACCAAATGTTAGTTGCAGTGATGTACAAAGTTCAGGCAGACGAGATGCTCCGACCATATGAAAGCTGTCGTCTTGCAAGTGGGCTAGGAAACAAGCATACCCTGCCCCTCCGATCATCCACAAAGGTTATTGGAACCCATGGATTCTCCCCATGCACCGACAGTTGAAGAAACTTTGAGATGAAATGTGCATGGCGGATGTGGCATACTCAACAACTCTACTGCTTGATGTTGTGGATCTTTTTTTTCGGAGATGCTCCAGGTACAACAGGCGTTATGTGAGGCTGTGAGGCAGGAGTCAGACCTGCCCAGGACAGTCTACTAGAAATTGAACAAGTCTGCATTTGGATCCTTAGAGAGGGCGAGATATAATGCTTGCAACAAGGTTAGCCGGCTGGACGGCATAGATTCTGAGTTCCCGATTGGGGTTGATAACCTGGTCCAAACAGAGACTCCAGATTGACAGATATAAACAGGAGTGACAGAGCGTCTGCACACTCTGAGACCTGTCTGCGAAAAAGCCAGACCATGGGCAAGTACTATGCATGTGCAAATGGAAAGTGACTTGACGAAGGGATACCAACCTCTGTGAAAATATTTCAATTGTGATCGCCATATGGGAAGGTAATATAAGTAATTAAACTTATAAGCAAAATGGAAATGGGAGGAGTTTCTTTTTAAACTGCCTATAACTAAAGGGACAAGACGTTTACCTGACAAAATCATAAGAATAAAGGTAGACCATCCTGCAGCAATTAATAAAGTTTGTTTTTGCAAATTGAGTGTCGGCATTGGCTGTAATATCCGAGAACTCCCTCAATTTGAGGAGTGATTTGAAGACGCCCCTTTTGGATTTGGGTTTACAAAGTGAAAACTCACACAACACTGGTTTATTGTCCAACAGGTTTATTTGGATTCCAGGAGTGTATCAGGAAAATTGGAAAGCCTCTGATATGACGTCTGCCATCAAGAAGAGAAAAGCAGAATTCAGAAACCTTAATGATAGTTCGCCAAGCATCTATTTTTGGGATGTATTCAAATGAATTAAGAAGGAAAGCATTGCAGGTCAACTGAGAGTCAACATTGTTTTGTGAAAGGGAACTCATATTTTGTCACGTAAATTAAGCAAAATAATGCGTTCCCTGAGAGGCAGACATGATAAGAGGAATATGTAGATAGTATATTTGTGTTTATCTTTTCAGACGATTTCGTTAAGGTAGTGCGAAATAGAAGATATTGCAAAAGACAGGAGCTCATAAAATGGTGGAAAATATTTTTGGCATTGAAAAATAATTGAACAACACAGAGTGGAGAGTCATCTGGGACGGCATGCTGGTTCATAAGTTAGCACTACTGCCTCACAGCGCAGAGACCTAGCTTTGATTCAAGGCTCAGGCGATTGTCTGCTTGGAGCTCACATATTCTTCCCGTGCCTGCATGGATTTTCTCCAGGTAAGCCGGTTTCATCCCACAGTCCAATGATGTGCAGGCATGATGGATTAGTTACGGGAAATATGGGTTACAGGAATTGGAGGGGGGAGGGAGGATGAGTCTGGCATACTCTTCCCAGTTAGTTGTGGAATAGATGGGCAGAATCACATTCTTCTACAGTGCTAGGATTCTATAAGTCTAGATGAATGGAAATTCATCCGTATAAAAAATATATCTTACGAGAAGACGACAAACATCATTCCGACAGCATCAGTTACCTATATAATCTATGCTGATGTCTTGAAAGGGATAGCTGAACGAATATTGTACTAAAGTTGGCGAATGACACAAACGTTGATGAGAGGGCCTGTCACAATAAAGATGTAAATAGTCTGCAAGGGGATAGAGGTAAGTTCAGTGAAGTCAAGAACTTTGGCCGGAAGAACCAAAAGGTAGATTTAAATGGCGAGAGATTCCCAAATTTAGTGCACTGCAAAGGGTTTGAAACAGAACTCTAGCACCTCAGTGCAGAAAGAAAGAAGATTGATTCATTAAGCAGATTCCTGTATTGACCTACCAAGAACGTAAATAGCTTGGCGTTTATTCATTGCAGATAAAATAAGAAGTATTTCTACATCTCGGCAGAGATTCGAACTGGGGGACATAGGTACAGAATAATGTACTCTCAGTGAAGGCACAAACGGAAAGAAATATCTTCTCACAGAAGGTAGTACATGAGTTGAATTCACAGAGCTGTGGAGGGTCGACCACTGGAAACTTTTGTAGGTGAGTTGGGTGATTTATGGGTGGAGGGATGCAAGATCTGTGGAGGGGTGCGAGGCGTTGGCACGAAAATGGACTTGAGTCATGAAGTAGATACCCATGTCATTATATAATCACGGGGCACAGTTAAAGGTCAGAGTTGATAAAAGACCATAAAAGCACAACAGGTCAGCAGCGTCAGAGGAGCACGAGAGTCGAGTTTTTGGCACAACCATTCATCAAGACTGGGGGAGGGAAAAGGGCTGAGAAATAAATAATACGAGCCGTTCTGTGGAAAGGTCAATGGAATTTAATAAGTGGATGCAGGTATGAGGTCATTGTAAATGGTGAAGCGGAGAGGCGTGAAAGACACTTTAGTTCAGGCCAAGGAGTCAGGACAGGCAGGTCTGGACCTGGGGTAGCGGGTTCCGAGATTTGGAAAGTCGTGAATAATATGTTGAGTTCATAAGGCTGTAATCCCGAGGTGAAAGACGAGGCGTTCTTTCTTCAGTTTTCGTGTGGCCTTACTTTGCTGGTGGAACATGTCCAGGATGTCCATATTGCAGTGGGAAGTGGAGATGAATTGGATGGCAACCATGATGTGGTTTTGATAGGAACGGGCAGACAATAGATGCTCCCTGAATTCGTTTGCGAATTTGTGCTTGGTTGCTCCAAAGCAGAGGATACCATACTGGGAGTAATGGATGCAGTTCAGCAGCGGAGAGGAAGTGCAAGTTAATGTGACCTACTCCTGTTCCTAATTATTGTGCTCTGATATTGGAAAGTAACTATTTTTCTCTGAACCATTTAGTGCAATATTACATTCACGGTGACAGATGATTTCGTTGAGTTCTCTCCAGGTGAGGTATGGGGCCTGCAGGCAGCATGAACCTAACTCTGCAGCATGACCAATATGTGGAGCAGATGCTGCAGAGTGGCGAGGCTTGCCGAGTGGCACTGGAGGGGTGAACGCAGCCACTTATTACCCTAGTATGGATTTTTAAAGAACATTATACCAATCTACACTTAACTATCAAAGTGGACTCGAGCGGATTCTGTGTCGCTGATGCGATGGACTGAATGGATCATGAGAGCATTGAACTAAGAACGTGTTATTTTTTCGGTGCTTTGACAGTATTCCACCAGCAAATAAATTGTAGATAATTGCATAGTGATCCCAGCTGCACTATTCTCCTCCTCCCCAATTATTCAAAATATATCTGTTTTCCAAAAATTAAACTAAATCTGTCTCGACATAATTTAAATATTCAGTCATTACAAGTATTTGCGAAAGAGCATTTCCACTTCAATGGATTCCCACTTTGTTCATTTAACCTCACCCCTGCTCTGTCTGAGTGTGAAGAGTGTGACTGTTTCCGTTTCTGCTCCCACTCCCCTACTGGTCGCAACAAATTGTAAATATAAACACATTGTTGATATGATGAATGACATTGGCCTCAGACGGAGTCAGGTTGAATTATAGGAATAACTCAGTCAGATTTATTTACACTGAAATACTCTTCCTCAAACAAAGGTGCAAATCTGAATGATGACTGTTTTGGACCGTACAAAGACCCATCGAGGATCCATCTGATCCACTCTGCTCAAGTTCTTGTATGATTTAATAAGATCACGTGTAATTCCAAGGGGAAACTGCTATATTTCCATGATGTAAGCCCTTCATCCCAGGAAAAAATGATGTGTAACATCTGTCAGGTAATATGACAAGAATGAAAACCTCACACGCAGACCTCTGGATGTGTTCTCAGTAAAATTGGTTTCAAAGTTGATTGAAAGTACAGCTAGCGAGAACGTTTTTACGTATTGTCTTAATCTTAAAAACGTCTTCAGTTTATTACAGAGATGAGGGCAATTACTTTCCTTTTTTGGAGTAAGACCATAAGACTGTGAGGCATAGGAATACATATTAGGGCATTCAACCCATCGTGTCTGCTCCAAACTTCAGTCATGGCTGATGAGTTTCTCAACTCCATGCTTTCGCTTTCCCCTATAACCCTTGATCCTCATTAAAATCAAAACGTATCTCTTTCCATCTTAAATATATTTGCTACTGTGACCTCCACAACCTTCTTTATCAATCAGTTTCATAGAATCACCGCTTTCTGGATGAAGTCCTATCTCCTTATTTCGGTTCTGAAAGATCTTCTGCGTGTTTTATGGCTGCGCCCTTTGGGTTGTCTCTCCAACAGATGAAAACACCTTCCCAAAATCTACGGTGTCCAGGCCATTTAGTATTTGTTCCAATTTGATCACCCGCATATTTATAAACTCCATCCAGTATCAATCCAGAGGACTCAAATATTCCTCATATGTTAAGCCTGTCATTCCTGAGATCATTCTCATTAATCTCATCCGATTACTCTGTAAGGACAATACATTCATCCTGAGATATAAGGCCAAACATTTCGCACAATACTCCAAAGGCAGCTGGACCATAGCCTTATAGATCCTCAAAGGTTTATTCGTGCTTTTATATTCAATTACTCTCAAAATAACTGCCCTCATTTTGTTTTCCTTCCTCACTTCAACTCAACCTTCAAGTTAAATGAAGAGAACCCTCATCTAGAAATCCCAAGTAGATTTGCATTTCCTCATTTGGAAAATAGCCCATGCTTCTATTCGTAACAAAGCACAAAAAAGACACATTTTCCCGGGTTGCATTTCATCTGTCCATGCATTTTGCCCATTCTCATACACTGCTCCGATTCTTCTGCAGCATTCCTACTTCCTCAATGCTACCTGTACCTCTGACTATCTTGTCTTTTCTGCCAACTAAGCCGGAGTACCATCACTTCCTTGATCGAGGTCATTAATGTATGATAGAATGGTATAGTTGTGTTCGCAGCACTGACCAAGCGGAACAGCAATTGTCACCGGCTGCCATCGTGAGAATGTCTCTTTCATCCTCATTCTCAGCTTTCTGCCATACAGTTAATTTTCTATCCATGGTCTTACTTTGCATCTAACACGATGGATCCTAATGATTCTCACCAGCATCGTGGACGGCCCATTGTGAAAGGCTTTATTGAAGCCAACGTAAATTATATCCATTGGCTCTGGTTGGTCTAACCTGCTCGTTACTTCCTAAAAGAATTCTAGTAGAATTGTCAGGCATGGCCTCCCCTTGATGAAAAAATGTTCACTTTGTCTTATTTAAACATTGTTTTGGGCCTTTGGAACCCTCTTCCCCAGAGGCCGTAGGAGGCAGACTATTTTTGAGGCAGATACAGAGATATTCATGAATATCAACCGGGTCAAGTATTACCGAGAACCAGAAATGTCTAATTTGATTGCTGTATGTAAACTGTGTTTATATGTATAAATATATATAAAGTTGATGAAATAAAACGTGTGGTGTGCCCATCCCCAGGCAAAATGCCTCCTGAATACATGCGTGAAGCAAATTGGAGTAAAAAAACATCCGGGCGTAAGCTGCGCAGAGGCAGGAAGCAGCGAGTTCTCTGTCTGAAAATTCTTGCCGTAATCAGATCGGCCGTAATCTTATTGAATGTTTAAGCATGTTTGAATTGCTGTAAGACCTCATGACGGAGTTTAATTGTACATAGTTTGAAGAAAAAACAATTCTATTCCTTCCCCTTAGTTTTATCTACTGGGTGACTTATTTTTAATGAGCTGGGAATTGTATAAATATGAACTGGAACATTCGATAAATGACATCATCCAGAAAATTGTTAAATTGATGTTATCTACAATATTCTGTACTGGCAATCAAGGTAAATTCGATAACTGATATACCGTAGAACTCTTCACATGTGACATAATTTGTAAACGACCGAACATCAGTTAATTGAACGAAAGATAAGATTCTGAGGGAAGGGATCCCATTCCAGGAAGAAGGACACACTGTTTCAAAGTTCCCCACATGTAGTTAAAGATGTGAATATGTTCTCCCTGCGTTAAAGTATCTTTGCGACACAGCATCGACCACAATTCTGACGAAAAGACAAAATCTTCCCATCTCCGGTTGTCTTCAAGGAACTGAAAGGTAATCCTTCAGGACGACAAACTTTTCACTCTTCGTATTAGGAACTGTAGAGGTGACCTGTGTTTGTTTTCCACTGATCGAGTGTATTGGAATATTCCAGAAATCTTTTAGATGTGCTTCTGTGTGTTTGGGGTGGGAGTGTTTCTTGCATTTTACATTCAATTTCTGTAAATAATTAAGAAAATGCCACTATCTGTACAGTTTGAATTATATCAGTAATTCTCTGATTACAGTGACTCACTTGAAAATTTCACTGCGTCCTCAATCAAACTGGTAAAGTTATTTGAGGTTGATGTGTAATGTGTTTGTTTTAATTCATTACAGTTAACGTAGTAACGATCTTCGTCCTATTTTATAAAGACTGTGGATTGTATCCATGTGTCAGATCGTACCTCGGGGCCATGGCAGTGGCAGATCTGCTGGTTATTATCCTCGACCTGATACTGAGACATATCCCGATTATTTATTGGGAACAATTTCTTTTCGTGTTGTCAATCCCTGTGTGTAATATTCATGCCATTCTGCTTTATGCAGCTACTGACTGTTCTGTCTGGTTCACTGTCACTTTCGCTTTTGATCGATTTGTTTCCATTTGTTGCCAGAAGCAGAAAAACAAATATTGCACTCAGAAAACGGCGGCTGTGGTTCTGGCAGCAGTGACTGTGCTGAGCTCTTTAAAAAACATTTTTTGGTATTTTGAGCTCACTGCTCGCTATTCACTGAGGAACCACCCATGGTTTTGTAAGGTAAAAAACAATGTTCTATCTTCTCATGTCTGGGTCACAATCGAGTTCATCCACCACATTCTAACTCCGGCTCTCCCATTTCTCCTGATTCTCCTGTTCCACGGTTTCATCGTCAGACTCATTTTAGTGACCAGCAAAACCTGTAAGAGGTACGGAGCTCACACCAATGGGGACACACTAATGCGAAATCGACGAAAATCCGTCATTTTACTTCTTGTGATCACGGCCAATTTCATCCTGTTATGGTCAATGTTAATGCTGTATTCTATATGGTCCAGAATGACATGGATTGGGTATGACTCTGTGCAACTCCCGAAATTTGTGCAGCAAATGGGATTCGTGCTGCAGTTCCTCAGTTGCTGTACCAACACCGCAATTTATGTCGTGACCAATACTAAGTTCAGGCAGCAGCTGAAGAATGTGCTGAAATATCCCTTTACTCAAATTAATAAAGCAATCAAAATCATTCATGAATCACTGCATTAAGCACTTTCTCGTTTCAGTGCAATGTTTCAGCGATAATAATCCTGTTGCTGTGATAACGAACTCGAGGCAGTCCTGGTTTGTGGAACCTGACCCCCCAGGTTACAGGTTCACACTTCCGCTCAGGGCCAGTGAGAAAAAGAATCATTCCACTTCCTGTATCTGAAACTAGTCCGTAAATAAAAAAAAAAGATCATTTGAAAATGACAAGCAGCGGAGAGAACTATATTGTTGTTTGTCTCTGTGTGGAAGAAGCTGAGCTGGAGAAAGACAGATCTGCCGCAAGTCCCTGACCTCAGGTAAGGGGAGGGGTCCTTGGGCGAGCTCAAACGTTTGGTTGAAGTCGCTCTGTCATTGCTTCCACCTCTAAGTTACCACTCCAGCTTGACCACAAAATAGTGCATCGCTCTGTACTTGATCCCTCGCCATTCATATGCCCCTTCAACTCTCATAATGTCCCTCTGAAATTACTGCACAGAAGCCAATATCCTGTCCAACAGCCAGCATTGCTTCACTTGTGCAGAGTACCCTGGCCGTGCGAGCAAGCCCTGAGTCAATCCCTCGAACCAAGGCGATTCTAAATGTCCTGATCGTCTGGAAATGCAAGGATTCAGTAATAGTAACATCGTACAAGTTATTTTGCTTCCTTCTCCTTTGGCCAGTGAAAAGCAGTGCCATTTCCTTTAAGGAGAATTGCGACAGGAAAGAAAAATGAATGGGAGTGCTGAGATCATTTCAAAATACATTTGAAGGAGAAAATAAAGCACTCCGTGTCCCGCAGTGACAATCTGTTCACAAATACTGAGAGAGTATTGGAAAACGCATGCACTTTCTTCAAGTGCACCCTGGCCCAAACGTAACCACAGAAGAGTGACAGGTAGTCCGCCATTACGACCACCTCCAATGGCCCGCTGCTTGGACTTGTTTATGGCCAGCTTGGTCAGGCCCAGGAGCTGACCCACGAGGAGATCTACTGACCTGCCCACCCCACACACCACCCTCGTCCGTATTGGTTGCTCACAGATCAGGATCATGGGGCTGAAGTGCAACCAAAAACATAAAGAAAGATCATTAAGAAAACTAAAAGACGAGTGCAAACGCTCGCACCCAACATAGGCAGGGCCCATAGACTCGACACCACCACAGAACCAACAGTTGATTTGCTGGCAGTATACACAGAGAGATTGGAGATCACGACGCTCTGGTCCATGCCTCCAATTGGTCGAGAGGCAGGTATGTTCCGCCCATACTGAGATCTCTCTGCATGGCCAGGTGGGCCACTTGCTCATTCAGAAGCAAAGATACGGCCTTGCCGTACATGTGGGAAGCAGAGACGGTGACCTGTGGCTTACCGTAGTAGACATAGCCTTACTCTATGCCACGAAGGTCATGCTGAGAAGGGGATAGGCCTTCACACACGGAGTCTTAATTGATTGAAGGGGACTGGGTCTGTCGCAGGGGAATGGGCCGCCGAGCCTAGACAGAAGCTACCCCGGCATAGGCACGACTCAGGCATGCCATCTTGAGGTTTGCACTGTCCTGCTACTAATAGCCACAGAGGATGTCTCCCCACGCAGGTCTCAGGTGACAGTGGCGATTCCTGCCTCAGAAGGCCAAGGCATCAGCAGCGACAGTCCCAGAAGTTGGTGGGGCAGCAGAGAAGACAGTCGCAGTAGTGGCAGGACCAGACAGCAGCAGAACCCAACTCAAATATTAGGAGGCTCAGATAGTAGACGCAGAGTGAGGCCAAGTCAGATAACCGTGGTAGTACTTGAATGATTGTGGGGCCAAGGCATCAGTGGCAGAGGCAGGCAACAGGCAGCAACAACAGTCTCATGGCCAGGTGGGGACCCAGGCCCCAGGCAGTAGCAGCAGTATTGAGGTGTAAATGACGCCTAAACTGCAGCTGGGGTAGCAGGCCCAGGCTGCAGCAGCAGCAGTGGTGGTGTTCGCTGGTGGAGCAGCTGAGCACAACTAAAATTAAAGGAAACAAAAAGAAGTAAACTCAGAACAAGCAAAGCAAACGCAAACACTCAATGAAAGACACAGATCGAGAGGCAGGAAGGGACTCAACAGACCACTCTGTCGACAGAAATGCATCCGGTCGAGGACCAGATGAACGTTGTCGTGGATTCTCCAGCACTGTACCATGTTGGAGTGATCTGATTGATTCAGGACGGGCAGCACAGAAGTCAAGGAAGAAGTCCTAACCCTGGTGAAAATTTTGGAATCCTTACTGAGGAAGAAGACCACACGCCAGTTCTTAAAAGAACAAAGGTCCCCTTTCTTCAGCAGCAGGACAATGACCGCACACGTCAAGAAAGGGACAACTCTACGGCTGTACGACACTTCATCATGACTAATGTGTAGTCGCTTCTCAGGATGTCCCAGAACGCCATAAATAACTCCAAGCCAGCCCATCCAGCCGCTTGGACTTGGAGATTGGGAGCAGTCGAGGGCGCCAATCAATTCCCATAAGGTGGCAAGAGCATCGACCCGTACCACTACCTATGGGCTGAGCTGTGGCAAAATGTCCCATAGACCCAGTGAGTATCCTGCCTGGACGGATATTGAGTGAAGAGAGCCATGTAAGAGGAGCGCATCTGGGCCTGATACCCTCCAGATCCAAGACGGGAGATCCATCATGTGGCAAAAGCACAAGGAGCTTCTGATGGATGCGGCACTTTGTTTCCAGCTAGTCATAGTCCTGGTCTGGGAGGAGCTGGATCCACGAACACATGTATGTGCTTCGGAAACAGAAGATCTGCACGTCTCAGAGCCCGGCCTTCTTCTCTTCGTCCACGCCTCGCAGGGTTGTGGCCTCATCGGGTTCACCAAGACGTGACTCCAGGTCAATCACCTCCTTCTCCAACTCCTGAATCCTGAATACACCCTCTTCTTCGACCCCCTCGAGTACTCCTTGACAGAAAGTGCGGACCTGAGCCTTGCCGACGTCCCACCATAACCAAAGAAATGTGTTCAGGACGCAGACCGAGATGAGCGCAGAACAGAGGGAGTTCTGCCCAAGATACCTGCCGCATGGAGCACGCTGGAAAGCAGGAGATGTACGCCCGCAAAACATGCAGGCTGTCGATTCTGGATGCTTCAACACCAGTCCTTACGAAGATGAAGCCGATGGAGTCAGGATGGAGATTCCTCCGAATGTCCACCTGTTTGAGCGACTTGACAAAATCCTTCACACCGTCGCAATGCTCAACCATCTTGGGCACTGCCATGGTCCCTGTCCTGGAAGGATACAGTTAAAATCTCGCCCAAGGACAAAACATTGGCTCTGGTTAATGGAGGCGAAATGCATAGACATTTGTATCTCGAAGCATGTTTGCCTCGGTTCATCCAAGGAAGTGGAAACGTTCTCAAATTGAAGTTCGCACCGCGCTGCCGAACCGTGAAGTGAATCAAATTGCCTGGCACAGGCTCCCATTCGTCCGATTGAAATTGCGGTACCAACAAGAATGCCACCCAGCTCGATCTGCACGTTAGGTGATTCATGGAGACACCCTCTTGACTCTCAAGGAAGTGAGTAGCTTCATCTCGCAGGGTACTGTGCTTTTCTGCAGGAAGCACGGTCATACTTCCATCTCGAAGAACTGAGAAGTTCTGGAATCTGCACTGTGACTCCGTGTTGCCGGTGATGTTGGGGCTGGCTGTCTTTGTCTTAATTTCAGCAGTTTTGTACAACCACCATCAATATAATTAAACTGGTACAGTGTTACCGAGACGACTAGTGAGAGCTGCAGAAATCCCTCAGCCTCACCAGGATAGCAAAGCGGAATTCTTGACATGCCTTCACTTACGAGCGTTTCGTCCATTTGCTGGGTGAGCAGCCTGGGTCGACCAATAAAATTGCAAAAAGGAACACCACTGGTCGAGCGCCAGCGGGAATCCATCCGTCGATTTCCTCTCCAATGTCGCGGCGTTCCTCGAGGGGGATTCAGGGAGGGCTCGGTGGGTAGCGCCTGGGAGCAAAAACCTCGCTAGAGATGGATTCCACGTCTTCCCCAGGGCCCAGCTCCGAAGCAGAACCCTCATCCGACCGTCGCACTCATCACCAGCTGCTCCCCGACAATGAGACTGGGGCATAATCCGCGTAAGCACGCTGGACTGAAACCCGCAACCACACCACCTCGGGATTTACCGTTCGTAACTTGCTCAGTGCAACCCTTTCCAGAATTCACTGAGTTCAGCTCGTCACCCAATGAGGCTCCACTCATCGCTGAAAACCGGGACGAAGGCTCCTCGGGGAAGAGGTCCTTCCCCAGAGCAAAGACGCTTAGAAAAACAGTTTGGGAGTGAGGATAACATCTTCCTCCACTCCATTACTCGATGATCCGGCAATATTAAAGTTATTATAACCGGCTGTACTGAGGCCGACATGGGGCATAGGATCATCCGAGGTGGCTGGTCGAATGATGGAGGCAGGGGAATCTACTGCGACCAACAGGATTACAGGTTAGTCAGGCCACATTACAAGAAAGGAAGGAGGCACCAAGTGCAAACTCCTTTTGGGTAGGTTTCGCACTGTCGGCATATGGCAGGAATCTCCTACACATCCTGGGGTGTTGCCTCTTCCTTGTGATAACGGAAAGCATGGGAAACATTCTTCCCTCCCTGCCCTGTCTCCTGCTCATGCAGCCTGAAGCTTATCCTCCCAGCCTTTCACGGGATATCATTAGATGGGTGAAGGCAGGAAGCATCACAAGTGCGGGGTGCGCCAATTTGTGTACCTTACTGTCCTGCCCCGGGACAATCAGGTGATGGTAGGCCAGCCATGGGCCCATTTGCCTGTTCAGTACCCAAAGCTAAAGCTGCTGCATGATGGGGAACAACAGCAGCGGGTTCCCCGAGGTTGGTGCTGGGGTCTGCGGGAGTATTGCAGAGCCTGAATCAGGGACTCTTCTGCCAAGTTAAATGGGCAAGGGTACCACAGGATGGCCATGATGGAGCGGGTGTTGGGCATGGGGACAGGGAGCATGGATGTCTCGATGTCATCTCCAAAGGGCAGAGCTTCACATAGAATTGGGGTTTGGTGATCACGGTTCCCACACTGGGGTGACTCCGACGCGGTTACAGAGGCATGTTCATGCTGGGGTGATTTAACATATAATGTCTTCTTCCACACGTTCTGTCCAGCCAGGCGCTCAGTCCCTCCCTGCTAAATTCGAATGTACTAGAAGACCCTGACTTTGGTCCCGTTGATATGGCCTTCAGTTTTGTCTTAGGGAGAGGGAGTGTGGGTGTGGCAGCGCCACATATGATTGCCAGTGTGCGCAGGGGAGCATTCTTTCGTATTTGGCCCATCACGGAGCACAAGTGACACTGCATGCCTTCAACTGTCCAGAAGACGCGGTAGTCTGCGCCCTCATGGTGGAGCTTAGATGAGCCCTCAGTGAATTCCTTCTTGTGCAGGAAAATGTCGTTTGTAGTAAAATCCAGAGATTCAAGTAGACTTTTGGACATCAATATTGCGCAGGGCTTTTTTATTTACCATAAAGTTCCTATAGAATTATTTCTGACAATTAGGGTAGCACAGTGGTTCAGTGGTTAGCACTGCTTCCTTGCAGCGCCAGGGCCACGGGTTCGATTCCTGGAGTTTACACATTCTCCCTGCGTCTGCATGCATTTCCTCCGGGTGCTCTGTTTTCCTCCCACAGTCCAAAGGTGTGTGGGTCAGGTGAATTGGCCATGCTAAATTGCACATAATGGTAGGTGCATTAGAAAGGAGCAGATAAATAGGGCTGGGTGCGTCGGTGTGGACGTGTTGTGCTGAATGGCCTGCTTCCGCACTGTAGGCAATCTAATCTAAAAAAAACTCCCACATTGTGCAGGTTGAACTACATCTGCCATTTCTATCTGTGGTCTTATACATTCTCTGACAGTCCCAATGTTGGTGTCATCTGCAAACTTACAAATCAGACCATCTACATCTTCCTCCAGATCAATTATGTATATCACAAGTGACAATGGGCCCGGCATGGATAGTTGTGGAACACCAGGGTCACAGGTCTTCATTTTGCCAAATTCCATTCCAGTATTCCTCTCCGTGTCCTGTTGACCAGCCAGTTCTCTGTCCACCTAGTTTGACCACTCTGGATGTAATACAGCTTCAATTTCTCCATCTGCGTCGCATCAAGGACCTGATCAAACGACTGACCGAAGTCATGTATATGACATCTACAGCCCTTTCCTCAATAATTCACTTTATAATTTCCTCAAATAATTCTATCAGTTAGACCCTTCCTGCATAAAACCATATTGCATATCACTGATAAGCACATTTCCTTCCATTTATAAATTTATCCTATCAATAAGTATGCTCCCCAGCATCTTGCCAAACACTGACATGACATCAATCCTGATGAAGGGCAATTGCCTGCAATGTCGGTTTTCAGCGTCCTCGTGTGCTGTCTGACATGCTGTGCTTTGTCAGCGCCACTGTAATCTAGACTCTAACACTGATGTGAGTCTCACCGATCTATTATTTTGTGGATTATCCTTCCTATTCATCTTAAACAAGAGGCCAAACCTCATAGTTCTCCAGTCGTCCAGACTGTGGCAGAGGAAGTGTTGGAGGCTGATCCAAAAGAGCAGAACGGAAATATGGATAGGTAATGATCTCTAGATGCTGGTGCTGGACTTAGGTGGATAAAGTTAAAAATCACACAACACCAAGTTAGCGTTCAACAGGTCTAGAGGAATATGAACCTAGTGCTGGCAAATGTGATATTTGCTCGATATGGACGAGTTGCACCTTGCTTATTTTTGACACTATAACTCTATGACTCTTCAAACTCACCCGTTTTCAAGGACACTGAAAAGTTATTTGTGAAGGCAACAACAATTTCCTCTGCCACTTCCCTCAGGAATCTGGGATAGATCCCATCGGACACAGAGACAAATGCACTTAATGCATTTTAGAATACGCAACACTTCTTCCCTCCAAATGCCGACTTGACCTGAAATAATCAAACATCGGTGCCTAACCTCAACGTCCATCATGTCGCTCACATCAGTGAATGCCGAAGCAAAGTCCAAATTCAGAATCTCACCGATTTCTCAGAATCGCGGAATAACTTTCCTCCTTTGTCCATGAGTGGGTCACACCTTTAACTAGATCACATCTTACACTTTATGAACGAATGAAGCACTTTAGCATTTCCCTTACCCTGTTTTCAAAAGATATCTCATGACAACGTTTAGCTCTCTTCGTCCCTCGTTTCATATTGATCCTACTTCACGATATTCTTTCAGACCTTCAACTGTTGCCTCGACCATGTTTCTTGATTTTTCCTCTTTGTTAGATTAATAGTTTCATCTGTCATCCTCGTTTCTGTGCTCTTGCCATTTCCATCCCTCAGTTTCGCAGGGACACCTTTGCCCTGCACTCACTTCAAACTCTCCTTAAAAGCCTTCCCTATAGTAAATGTGGATTTAACCACGAACACCGACTACCAAACTACATTCTCCAGCTCCTGCTGATTAATTTTATCGCTGGTTTGCCCCCAATTTAGCAGTCTTTCTTTGGTTACTCTCGCCTTTGGCCATGAGTATTCTAAAAAAGATGGAATTGTTATCCCCTACTGAACATCAACGAGTTGGCCATGCTCATTCACCAACACCAGGTCCAGTACGGCCCCATCTCGAAACGGGTAATTTTCAAACTAGTCGTAAAATGTTTACGGAGAATCCTTACAAATTCTGCTACATGTGAACGCGAACAGTGAGTAAATGGCAGTCCATTTTAGTAACATGTAAATCTCGCTCCACCAACACCCTGTTGCTCCAACATGTTCCCATAATCTGTCGACACACTCGCACCTCTGTTTAACGCTCGCTGTTGGGAGGCCTGTAGTACAGCACCAACATTGTCACTGCAGCCTTCCTATTTCTGGATTCTGCCCATATTGCCTCACTTGTCGATTACTCCATCGTGCCCTCCTTCAGCATAGCTGTGATATCTTCGCTGACCAGTCATGCAATTCCTCCAGCCTTTTACCTCACTCTCTATCCCCTCTGAAGCAGCCATTTCCTGATATATTTATTTGCTCATTTTACCCTGCACTGAATGAAGTATCAGTAATACCAATAATATCGTACTCGGAGTTGCTAATATAACCTCTTAGGTCTACTGCCTTATCTCGTACATTTCTTGCATTTAAACAAATGTACCTCAGATCACCTGTCCCTTAATGTTCATCATCGGCACCCTGCCAACTTGTCCAATTTGTCATATTGACTTCTTTATCGAACTCCTTACACAGTTTAGGTACAACCGCCTTACTGAACACTAACATCCTTATTTGGTTCACAGTCCACTGCCACATTAACACTAATCCCCCACAACAGCGTGAGCAAGACATCACCGAGGATATTGGTTGTTGTCATGCCCGTCTGATTTGTAATAGCACTCCCTTCTTCAGAAAGGGACTCCTTATATCAAACATCTGAAGACATCCCTCCTGCACTATCTCTCAAGACACTCATTCATCCTGAGTCTTCTTTCATTTCTGCTTTGGCGAGCACGTGATTTCATCTTCAGGAGCGTCGTATCACTGGTAAAGGCACCGACCTGTCTGTAGCTGTGCCTCTCTCTCACCCCTTTCTCTTTTACTCCTCTCTTCCTCTCTGTCTCTCTCCACCCCACCCCAACCACCGCCCCCACACCCCCTCCCCACTTTCATGTCCCGATCATTCTCCTCATCTCTGGGCAGCCATTTTCTGCTCTAGAGATTTGATCAACGTGTCTCTCTCTGTCTGTGTCACTGCCTGCCTGTTTCGCTCTTTCTCGCACTCTCCCTCTCTTTGTGAATATGCAATGCCTCTCACTGTTCAGCTTTCTTCTGCTCTCAAGATGTGATCAATGTCTCAATATATCTGTTCCTGTTTATTCCTCTCTCTCTCTCTCTCACACACACACACACACACACACACACACACACACACACACACACACACACACACACACACACACACACACACACACACACACACACACACACATGCACACAATCGAATCTCCATCTCCCTCCCTCTCTGTCATTCTGTCTGTCCTTATTCACCTCTGCATTTGTTCTCAGTGTTTTCCTGTCCTCGGAAATCGATTGCCCTACCTCTCTGTTCTCTAATTCATCCACGTTTCGATTGAAATGTTCTCTCCAGTCTCGCATTTGCCAGTGTTCCTATCTTAGCGTTTCATCTCAAAAATTTTTGTAATGTCAATATTACGATTTGTAGGATGAGTGAGTATTAAGAGGGCGGGGTAAATCCAGGATGGAGGGTAAAGAGGGACTATACAAATGATCGACAACCAGATCGTAATCAAACTCAGACAGGTTTGCTGTGTGAGGGCGACCCACAGGGCGAGGAGTTGCTCAGCAAGGTCTCCCTGATGGAGAACTCTCACGGGATTCCTTATGTTTCGTGTCGGAGCCTATAAAGCCACAGCTCTCTAATGCTCCCATAAAGCGAGGGCTGCTATTGGAGCCAAGGGGAATTCTGCACAGTACGATGCCACCAGCTCAAAAAATGTTGGTGGAGCATGAAGGTTTTGGTTTCTTCACCAGCTATGGTTAGAAAGCCCTCCTCCACCTACCCCCCCACCCCACCCCACCCCCCCACCCCCCCCGGACTCTACCGTGTCTAAATTTGGAACAAATGACCTCTGCAAATATAAAGGAAAAGACAGCCTCTGTTCTTGCACAGCATGATCCCACGGTCTTAAATTTGAAACCAGGCCTCTCCCATTAAGCCCACCAGTAAATATTACATTTCCCTATTTTAACTTGCACCTAGAATCAGAATGAAAACTAGAGCCTACCACTTACCCCTTCCCCCAGTTCTTGTAGCTGTGACATATTTCATGCCTCACCCTATTCGAGGGACTTGCATTCGCTCTCCATTAAAGATACAGTACACACCTTCAACTTGATAACAACAGGAGCGAGTTGTATGGAGGGCGGCATCTGTAGTTAGCTGGGATAACTATGGTGGAGCCTGACAGCCAATATGATTAAGTTAACATGGATGACTCAAGGGACTCGTGGTAGAAACGTCTTCCTGTATGAGTCATGCTCATTGTGAAAGAGAGATAAAATAAGGAAACAATTTATAAAGATAACTTCCGTACACCGCAGTAAGAACAGAGAACTGGAGGAATGCTGAATTAGCAAACATCGCCCGGAAGCATCGTTTGCAATGCTTATTAAACGCCACCTCTACTCACAGAAGATTTAACATTACCTTGAAGATGTACTTAGAAGAGCTTTCCGTGAAGACAACCTTTAAGACTCCTGTCTGGCGTCTGTCTCGCATCTATTTGCCGTTCTTGCAAATGACCCAAAAATTTGGCGTTTTCAGCAGGATCACCACCATCGCTCTTCTTTCACACGACTGGCATCTTCGAGGTAAGGACTCCTCGATTTAAAAGTCCTCCGGTGAAAATTATCGGTTGTGTGATGGAAGGTCCCAACCAATGTGATGCAAAGAAGGTGAACAAAGTCGGTCCAGAATTTATTAATAAATAGAAATGTCTCTTTCGGTAATGAATTGGATAATCCAAGCTCAAAAGGTATCGAGTGTGTTGTTTTGTTCGAAAACACGGGAGGTCCAAAGCAAAATATTTTGTCCATTATCGATCACTGTCAACTCGTACAAGCACTGCCTGACATTCTCGAAGAGGAAATCTTACAAAACTTATATAATGTATTGAGTGATGATCACTTGAGTGCGTGCTGGGTACTTGAAATTGAACTGCCTTGAGAACTTTTCATGTAGTACAAATTTATCTCCGAAAAGTATTCAAAACCTTTATCCAATAATAATTGATAATATTATATAATGGCATGCTGATTCATTTGTGTGATCAATAAATCTGCATCATTACATTAATTTGAGATTGCTTCCTCAATACTGTGACATTTTCTCCCACTCCATATCTTGCAAGTTACATTTCCCAATGTTCATCTTAAATTAATTACTGCTGTTCAGACAAAGTGTAGATGTTGTCCAATTTTAAGGTGTTAGCACATGGTTCGAAAATTTAACACAAGCTCACGATATTGTTCTCATGCTGAAAAGCAAATCACTTAGAACATAGAAAATGGAATACAGAACAATACAGCGCCGAACATGCCCTTCGGCCTTCGATATTGCGCTGACCTGTGACCTATTCTCAGCTCGTCCCCCTAAATTAACTCATCATCATCCATGTGCTTATCCAAGGATGGTTTGAATCTCCCTAATGTGGCTGTGTTGACTATATTTGCAGGAAGGGCATTCAACGCCCTTTCCACTCTCTGCGTAAAGAGCCTGCCTCTGAAATCAGTCTTAAATATATCATCTCTCAATTTGCGGTTGTGACCCCTCCTAAAAGCTGACGTCATCATTCTAGGAAAGAAGACGTTCACTGTCTACCCTATATAATCCTCTGATCATCTTGCATGCCTCTGTCAAATTCCCTCTTCGCCTTCTTCTTTCGATCGAGAGCAGACCCAGACTCACAGCCTTTCCTCAAAAGACCATCCCTCCAGACCACGAAATTTCCTGGCAAATCTCCGCACAGTTTCCAATGCTCCCACATCCTTCCCGAAATATGGCGACGAGAACTGTACACAATATTTCATGTGTTTTTATTATTTGCAGCATGATATTGCGGCTACAGGACTCAAACCCTCTACAAGTGAAACCTAACACACCGTTTGCCCTCTTAACAACTTTGAATCCATTGTTACTACAACACGTTCCTGCCAACTTTGGTTGAATCTTTATCTCGTCACATTTGTCACTCACCCTGCATTTTTCCTAAAATTAAATGATCGTTTGTATGTCTGCTGTATACTACAATTTCGCTAACCTCAACCACCAGGCCAATCGATGCATTCCATATTTAAATACGGTCTGGGCAGGAGAAAAATATTTTTCCTTATTGCGTTGATATTGCTTCCTTTCAAAATACCATAAAACTGGGTCTTATATTGTCCATCCTGTTACCATTGGGAAAAATGTTTCCTTTACTCCCATGTCCCGTGCCATGGTAATGTCATTAAGTTCTGATGGATGTCAACTCAGCCTCTCCAATACGAGAAACAAAAGTCAGAAATTCTGGAGTTTTTCAATTCTACTGAACTCTTGCTTGTTCTGAAGCATTTTTGCAAACCTCTTCTCCACACACACAACAAATTTATAATCCTCTCTAAGATGTAACAACCGACCATGAGACTTGAGCATTGCTGACAGGTTCATGCTTTGTCGCCCAAACGTTTCTGCCCTTGAAAAGGTGATGGTGAGTTGTTTTAAGGACTGAAATGTAGTTGCTTCACAAGAGCAATAATCCTATTTGGGAGATAGTTCCAGCAGGTGGTTGTGCACCCATTTTTATGCTGCTATTGCCCCCGATGTCAGTGGTCCTAGGTTTGAAAGGTGCTTTACGATGCCCTGGCGAACTTATGTGCAAAATACCCTGGCTGTTATCCAATTTATATCCTGTTAATGTTGAACACATCCTCCTTATTTTTCTTTCCTTTCATTGATTATTGGTGTTTAGAATAGCATACATATTCTTACCTGATATTAATGCTCTACTGTGTCTAATGAGATTCACCCGTAACCACTCACGTGCTTCTGCACAACGATTAAAATGTTGCCCTTTGTTTTATGCTATCACTGACCGGTCGTTTCATCAAAATATATCACATCGCTGTTCTCCAGATGATATTCACCTATCATTGATCTGGCCAGTTCAGCAAATTTGAGGACACTGTTGTTCATTTATATAAACTGCTAAGATGAAAGGATCGGAGACTAATTTTGTACGTTTGCGGGTGACAGCAAAACTGCTGATGCAATAACAGTGAAGAATGTAATCGAATACTACAACTTGATCAACTGGGCAATGGACAAACAATTGGCATATAGTGTTTAATTCGGATAAATCGGAGGTGTTTCAGTTTGGGAAGAGAAACAAAGGCAGGACGTACCAAAACAATGGTAATGTCCTGGGGAGCATTGCACAACAGACAGTCCGGATACTTGTGTATATTTCCTTGAAAGAAGCATTACAGGTAGACCGGGCTTTGAAGAAGATATTTGGCATGTCTGTTTTCATTGGTTGTAGCATTGAGTACAGACGTTGAAATATCATCTTGCAGTGTGCAAGACATTCGTAGGCCACATTCGGATTATAGTATACAATTTTGTTTACCCTGCCATAAGAGGCATGCATTAAACTGGAAAAGATAGAAAAAGTATTTCCCACCATGTTATCAACAGTGGAAGTTTTCAGTTGTCAGGAGCGGCTGGATCGCACTTTGTACCAAACCGAGGTAAATGGGGTTTGTTCAGTTTTGGAAAACTATCTGGAATCGAGGAAAAAGGCGAAAGGATCACTTTCCTTGCAATATGACTCTGTGATTTTGTAACTCTGAATAGTGATTAGCCCTTTTTAGAACTTATAGTGCTTTGAAAGTTTAAATCATCCGCAAAAAAGTTTAATTATTCTCGACGCAATAAAATCTATATAATTCAATAAGAATACGAGAAGACAATAGCGAAAATCTCCAACGCTCCCTGGAGAACAAAACTGGAAAGATAGTCAATTGCAAAAAAAAGTCAATTTACGACGAGTTTGTTTCGTATCATTAAGTTTTATATCAGCTTTATATCAGTGGTTAGCACTGCTGCCTCACAGCGCCAGAGACCCGGGTTCAATTCCCGACTCAGGCGACTGTCTGTGTGGAGTTTGCACATTCTCCCCGTGTCTGCGTGGGTTTCCTCCGGGTGCTCCGGTTTCCTCCCACAGTCCAAAGATGTGCACCTCAGGTGAATTGGCCAAGTTAAATTGCCCGTAGTGTTAGGTAAAGGGATAAATGTACAGGAATGGGTGGGTTACGCTTCGGCGGGTCGGTGTGGACTTGTTGGGCCGAAGGGCCTGTTTCCACACTGTAAGTAATCTAATCTAAGTAATCTAATCTAATAGCTTTGATGACATCTCTGTGACTCCGATGTTGAAGAGTTATTGAAAGCAATATTTATTTGAAGAAATTTCAATTTAAAAATGTATATATTACTAGAGTTTTTAACGTTATTAAAAATTGAAGGTTACCTACAGCCTGATGACGTTTATTCCATTGAGAATCAACGCAAAATATTGTTGTAAGGTCATAAGACATAGGAACATAAATTAGCCCAATCGACCAAACGAGTTTGCTCCGCCTTGCAATCATGGCCGGTCGGGTTTTCAATCTCACTTTCCCACTCTATTCCTTTAACTTTTGTCAACTTGAGCAATCAAGAATTTATTTCTGTTTAGAAATACTAATTACATATTAATACTGAATTATCCATAGCATTCTGCAGTAAGGAATTATACACATTCAATTATCTCTTGATCAGAAGTTTGTTCCCATCTCAGTTCAAAAGTGTCTTCTCTTACCTCTGAGGCTGGGCCGTAGGGTCTTTGTCTCTTCAGCTAATGGCAACATCTTCCCAATTTCTACTTTGCTTTGGCCGTTTAGTATTCTTTATGTTTTAGTCATTTACACCAACACTTTTTGAATACCCACCGAACACAGGTCCAGAGTGATCAGGCTTTTCTCATATGTTAATCCTTTCATTCCTGGGATCAATCTCGTGAACTGCCTTTCGACCTGTGGAACACAGAACAGGACAGCACAGAATAGGCTCTTCTGCCCTTGTTGTTGTGCCGACCTTTTGTCCTACTCTATGATTTAACTAACCTACATATCCTTCAATTTTCTATCGTGCATGTGTATCCAAACATGCTTCAATGTCCCAAAGGTATCTGAGACTGCTACCAATACTAGCAGTGGGTCGCACGCATCCAGCACAATGTGTGTAAAGAAACTGTTTCTGTCATCACCCCTTAACCTTACTGAATGACTTGGAAATTATGACCCGCCGTGATAGCCATTTCTGATCTGGGAAAACGTATCAAGATATATATTTCATTATCTTGATATCTGTGTCAAGTCACTTCTCATCATATTCACTCCACTCTTAAAAGCCCCATCTTCCTCAACCATTCTTCGTAAGACATGTCCTCCAGTTCCTAAGCATCCTGATAAATTTCCTCTGCACCATCTCCAAAGCATCCACGTTCTATCGATAATGAGAGGACCAGAGCTGAACACAACATTCCAAATGTAATGTAACCAGGGCTTTATAGGGCTGCAGCGTTACTTTGTGAGTGTGAAACGCAATCCGGCTACTAATGAAAACTAAAAGAGCCAAGGCCTTCTCTCCAACACAATCCACTTAGGTGTCAAATTTGAGGAAACAATGGACGTATACCTCAAGAACCCGCTGGTCCTCCACACTGCCAAAAATCTTGCCTTTAACTCTGTAATCTGCATTCATATTCGATTGCCAAAATTAAATTGTTCTCACTATTCCAGTTTGAACTGAAACAGCCTCTGCTTAGTGAAGTTCTGCATCCTGCCAATGTTCCTTTGCAAGCTGCGAAAACCACCACACTGTATTCGTCTCCAACAGCCGTCACGTCATCAGCAACGTTATGAACCCATCCTTTCACTTCCACGTCCATGTCATTTACAAAAACCATTATAAAGCGACGATCCTTGCAAAACACCTCCAGTAACGAAGCTACAGGCAAAATACTGTCCATCTACTGTCACAATCTGTCTTTTATGGGCCAGCCAGTTGTGTATGCAGGCATCCAGGTTTCCTGTATTCACTGCGTCCTTAATTTATGAATAAGCATCCCGCGGAAACCTGAGCAAATGCCTTACTATTACCCATTTGCATTACATCCACTGCTCTACCTTTATCAAGGAGTTTTGGCAAGAATTCAGTAAGGGTTGTCATGCATGTTCTTACCGTTACAAAGCCATGCTGATAATTTCGAATCAAACTGATTTTTCTTTCAAATAAGTAGAAATCCTGTCTCTCAGAATCCTCTCTAATAATTTTCCCACCAACAACGTCAGCCTGACTGGCCATTCATTTGGTACTAAAATGTGAACAATGAAGACGCATAGATCACCACTAAAGGGGCAGCGAACTCTTCCCTCTCTTACAGTAGTAACCTTATCTGTATCCCCTCTTGCCCAGCAGGCTCATCTATTCTCATGTGCTTCAAAATTTTAATCGCATCGTCCTTATTAAAATAAATTTGTTCGAGCTCATCAGCCTGTTACAAAACACCATAAGACATCAGAGTGAAAGTCAGGCCATTCGGCCCAGAGGTCCACTCCACCGTTTAATCATGGCTGATGGACATTCCAATTCCTCTCATTCGCACTCTCCCCTTAGACCCTAATTCCTTGTGAGACCAAGAAATTATCAATCTCTGACTTGAAGGCATTTTATGTCCACGCCTCCACTGTTCAGTAGCAATGATTTCTGCACGGCAAACCATACTGTTGCTGAAGAAATGCCTTCTCATTTCCTTTCTAATTTGACCCTCTCTACTTTTAAGGCAGTGGCACGGGTCCAAGACTCCCGCCGAACTGAAACAACTTCCCAGAGTCCACCCTTTCTCAGCCATGCATTATCGTGTACGTTTCTATTTCATCTCCCCTCAACCTTCCAAACTCTCATGAATACAATTCCAAGATCCTCAGCTTTTCATCGTATGTTGGGCCTACCCCTCCATGGATCATTCATTTGAATCCCCACTGGACACTTTGCAATGCCAGTGTGTCCTTACTAAGACATGGGGTACAAGATTGCTCACAGTATTCTAAATCAGGCCTAACTAGAGATTTATAAATTCTCAGAAGCATATCACTGCTTTTATACTCCAAACGTCTTGAGGTAAATGACAACATTACATTGGTTTCCTTAACCACGGGCTCAACCTGCAAGGTAATCTTTGGAGAGTCCTGACTAGCACTCCAAGATCCCTTTATACTTGGGCTTTAATAATTTTCTCACCGGTTAGAAAATAGACAATGCCTTTAATCATTTTATTTTCACAAAGTGTCAGACCTCGCATTTACTCACGTTGAATATCATCAGACATTTCCTCGACCACTCTCCTGATCTGTCTAAATATTTCTGCAACATTCCGACCTCCTCGGTACTACTTGCCTGTCAATGTAACTTCGAATCATCGGCACACTTCGCCAGAATGCCCCGAGTACCTTCATCCACTACAATATGTGAAACGCTACTGCCCCAACACAGAATCCTGCGGGACCCCACTTTTCACCGACTGCCATTCCAAAAAAAATAATTTATCCCAACTGTCTACCCTCTGCCAGACATCTATGCCAATACCTCAATTTGACCTCTCAGGTCCTCACCTTACTTAATAGCAGCTCGTGAGGCACCTCAAATAAAGGACGTTTGGAAGTCTAGATAGATAACATCTACTGGGTTTCCATGGTCTGACTAACTTATTACCTCTTCATAGAATTCAAACAGATTTGTCAGGCACAGATTTACTTTAGGAAATTCATGATGATTTGCTTGTCCTTATCCGACCCTGCATTTCCAAGAATGTAGAAACCTCACCCTTAACGATGGATTCCACTATTAACCCAACTACCGAAGTTAGATTATTTTGCCTGTAATTTTCCATCTTTTGCCTTGATCATTTCTGGAACAAGGTCGTTACAACAGCGATTTTCCATTCACCTGGACTTTCCCCGACTCCAGTGACCTTTGAAAGATCACAACTTATGCCTCCGACCTTTCCTCAGCCGCATCCCTCAGGACTCGGAAATTAATGCCATCGCTTTTCTAGGACTTCTTCATTTGTAATGCTTACAATAACCAACTCGGTCCCCTGACTCTCCATACTTGCTGGGATATTATTGATTTCTTCCACTGACACAAAGTACTTATTCATGTCTTCAGCTATTTTGTGGTCTCACATAACGAGACTTCCAGCAGCAACTTAGAGTGGCCCAATGTCTAGTTTTGCCTCTTGTTTGTTTATTATGTATTGAAAGACTCTTTTACAATCATTTCTAGTATTGCTCAGTATGGCGACTTAGTGGCCACACACGCAGATGACAAGCAACATGAGTTCGACTGGGACAACACTACTATTATAGGACAAGCCAAACAGAGAATAACCAGGGAATTCCGAGAGGCTTGGCACTCATCCACAGATTCAATCAATAAGCACGTCGATCTGGACCCAATATACCGACTACTGCAACGGACAGCTGGAACTGACAATCGGAAGCGGGAAATTCAAACCACTACAAATGCCGGTGGAAAGATTACAGAAGCGCTTCACAGGAGGCTCCCGAGCATTGAGGAAGTCACCTCGATAGGGGACGAAACGTCTGCAATACAAAATCCCAGCTCGGCGAACAGAACCACAACAATGAGCACCCGAGCTACAAATCTTCTCACGAACTTTGAACTTTCCTTTCTAACATGCACTATATATCTCCCAGTCCCTGTTGCACACCTGATCCTGATCACAATTCTGAGGTCTGTACTTTATTTCCA
This sequence comes from Chiloscyllium punctatum, assembly GCF_047496795.1. Lineage (NCBI taxonomy): Eukaryota > Metazoa > Chordata > Chondrichthyes > Orectolobiformes > Hemiscylliidae > Chiloscyllium > Chiloscyllium punctatum. The sequence continues at coordinate 33,260,044 of NC_092773.1, forward strand.
TTATGTATTTTTTGCCGTGTTGTTCCTCAACTACACCCGCACATACTCCACATCATCTGAAACAAATATTTACATGTTGTCCTCTCAAACGATAACGTCCCTCTAACTCGTGAGTACTGAAGCAATTTGTTGCATCGGGACCGACCCTAACTCCACGTACTCAAGTCACAATCTGCCTACACCATATTTGATCGGCGGTACCCTCACTCTTGTTATCATCGTTTTCCCCACAATATTAAATAACCTTTTGTGGTTTTCCTTAACCCTACCACCCAAGACTTTTCCATGCCGACTTCTACGACTCCTGTGTCCATTCTACAGATCCTTTCTGGCTACCTGGTGGACCTCTAGAGACCTGTCTGATCCTTGCTGCATCAAAATTAAGTAATCATCCTTTTTCCTTTTGACTACAATTTCCACATGTCCTGTCTTCCGAGGTTCATTCACTGTGGTATCGCTTTCTTGCCTCAGTGGAAAAAAATGTAACCAAGACTCGGACAATTGTTGCGGAAAAAATAAAAACTGCACAGTCCAGTAGTGTGTTTGTTTGTGGATATTTGTTCCCAATATATGTTTCACGTATTGGTATTGATTTCCTCCCTTCCCCAATTAAAGTATTGAACATATCTCCTACTCTTGGCCTTGGCTGTCGTCAAGGTCAGGATGTTGTGATCACGATCACCGAAATGCTTGACAGTGCGAGATTTAAGGGGTAACCTGGATCTTTGCCAAGCACAAAATCGAATATGGCCTCCCCGGAGTCCACCGACATACTTATTGAGACGCGAATCATTCCTGCACACACTTGATAAAATCTTCTTCTTCCAAATTATTTGAACTAAGGAGTTTCCAATATTGAAGAAGTTGAGGTCACCCATGACAACAAACCTGTCACTTCTGTACCTTTCGAAAATCAGTCTGCTGATCCGCTCCTCTGTGTATTTATTTTCACTGGAGGATCTATAGAAAATCCCCCATAAGGTGACTGCTCCTTTCCTGCTTCTAATTTTAACCTTACTGACCCTGCAGAAAAACCATCCTCGTCATCTCCACTTTTGGATTTGTGGTACTCTCCCTCATTAGCAATGCGCCTCTCCCCCCACCACCCCCCCACCCCCACCTCTTTTAGCTCCTCCTCTAATCATTTTGTAACAAATAAACCCTGAAATACCCAACAAACATTCCTGCTACTCTGATTACCAAGTTTTAGTGATGGTCTCAACATCATGACACAAATATACAATGATGCTCTAATTCATTGACCTTATTCCTGACACTTCTTGCATTAAAATATGCAACGCTAAACCAATTACACTGGCTCAACATTTCTCATTCCACAGTACATCATTCCTCACAGTTTTCTGAATTTTGTATCTGCCTGTTTGCCACCCACCCAACCTGGCAAAAGTAGTTTCGGTTCCCATCCTATTCCAAATTAACTTAACTCCTCCCAAAGAACTCGAGCAAATCCACCTCAGAGGAAACTGTTAACGCTATCGTTGAGGTGTAACTTTTCTTCATATTCCAAGTTCCAAACTCTCCAATATGAATCCTAATGGTTCACAGACCTGAAGCTGTCCCTGCTCCAACAGCTCTGCAGACGTATGCTTACCTGCACTCACTCTCTGTTCCTCACTTCACCAGCACGTGGCCCCGGTTGCAGTCCTGAGATCACTATTCTGCTTGCTCTCCCTTTTAGCTTTCAACCTTACTCACTATATCCATTTTATACGCCCTCATCACTTTTCTTTGTTGTTCCATTGAGAACGGTGTGCACCACCGCCTGTAGCTGTTCACTCTTGCACCTTCAGAACCGTGTACATGCGCCTCGAGACATCCATGATACCAAGACACGGGAAGAAATGCACTATCGGGTATGGGTCTAAAATTGGTCAGGATACTTGGTGTGATTCTTTGATTGTTTTCCAAATGCTCTCTCAGCAGTCGTGAAATTCGACTTGACTGGAAAAGAACAATTGTGGTCTATTTATTCAAGCAGGGCGAGAGGGATGAATCAGAGAACTATAAATTGTCGATCATCGATTCGAACATTAGATGCAGTGAAGCTTCGGGCAAAAGGGACAGAGAGACAGATTTAATATACTTTTAAAAAGGCACTGATATCTGATAACTTTGAACATGTTTTCAAAGAATCTAATCAAATGTGTTCGTGACATCCATTCAGTTGAAAGAATAGATCCGGTTGTTGTGATGACTTTTGCAACCTTTCTTGGAGGACACTTCGGGTGAAGCAAAAATAAAGTTCCATCAGATCGAGGATATCATTTTAACCTGGGTGCAAAATTGCTTTACTAGCAGGAAGCAGAGAACAATGGGAACTTTTTTTTCAATAACTGGAAGATTTTGTCCTGATGTGTACTGCAAAGGTCGATGCTGTATCTCTTGTTAAATGATGCATACATCATTGACTTCGACACTAATGCAGGAGGTTTGGTAATGGCACTAAAATCGTTGTGGAAAACGAGAAGGAAATCCTTAAAAGCCAGGACAATGCACTCAGACTGAAAAAATGGGCATTACCAGCTCAAAATGAATTGTTTAGGCTGGAGTTGCTTCCCTCAGAGCCCGAAAAACTTAGGAGTATTTGAAAAGTCTACGCAAAAATAGGAGGGGAGGAGATAGTTTAGATAGGATTTCACAATTGCTTTATTACAGACATGAATGACTGTGGCATACAACTTAGCCAAAAGGCAGGAACATTTAGGCGATTCAGGATTTTTTTTTTCATCCAGCATGTATTGTGTATCTGAAACGTTCCACTGTACAAGCCGGTCGGGGCAAAATACTGTGTAAAATGAAAGCAGCAATGAGGTAATGCGTTAAAATGCCAAAATGTACAATGTTAAGAACGGTGTCATGGAATAATAGTATCCAGTAAAGTGATAGAGTCATCGAGAGTCATCGAGTTCTGCAGCATGTCGAAAGGCCCTTCAGCACAAACTGGTCTATGCAGAGCAATGTGCTCTTCCATGCTAACCCCATTTCCCTGAGCTTTGCCCATATCCTTCTAAGCCTTTCATATGAATGTATTTCTCCAACTATGCTTTCAACGTTGTTGATGTACTCAGCTCAAACAATTAGGCTGTCAGCTCATTCCAAATGCAGAACACACTCCGAGTAAAAACGTTTCTGCACAAATTGCCATTTAATTCTTTCCCTTTAACCTTAAACGGATTCAAACCCTGGAAAAAGACTGAGTGCATTCACCTATCCATACCAGTCATGAGTTTACGCAATTCTATAAGTCAGTCATCTCCGTTCTAAGTAAAATTCGCAGGTTGTCCAACCTCTCGCTCTAACTCAAGCCGTTTGAACCGCGGCATCATCCTTGTAAGTATTTACTGTACTCTTTCCAGTTTAATAACATCCTCTCTCTACCAAGGCGACTTATTTCAAATACAAAACTCCAAGTGCGTCCTCACCAAGGAAGTGTACAACTACAATATGATTTCCCAACGTTGACACACAATGACGTGACTGATCAAGAACAGTGCTGCAAATGTCTTCTTCACTGTTGTGATTCTGTTCGCCGAGCTGGGAATTTGCCTTGCAAACGTTTCATCCCCTGTCGAGGTGACATCCTCAGTGCTTGGAAGCCTCCTGTGAAGCGCTTCTGTGCTGTTTCCTCCGGCATTTATAGAGGCCTGTCTCTGCCGCTTCCAGTTGTCCGTTCCAGCAGTCCACTGTCGTGGCCAGTGTATTGGGTCCAGGTCGATGTGTTTGTTGATCGAGTCTGTGGATGAGTGCCATGCCTCTAGGAATTCCCTGGCTGTTCTCTGTTTGGCTTGCCCTATAATGCTAGTGTTGTTCCAGTCGAATTCATGTTGCTGGTCATCTGTGTGTGTGGCTACTAAGGATAGCTGGTTGTGACGTTTCGTGGCTAGTTAGTGTTTATGGATACGGATCGTTAGCTGTCTTCCTGTTTGTCCTATGTAGTGTTTTGTGCAGTCCTTGCATGGGATTTTGTACACTACATTGGTTTTGCTTATGTTGGGTATGCGGTCCTTCTTTCTGGTGCGTTGTTGTCTGAGAGTGACTGTTGGTTTGTGTGCTGTTATGAGTGGACAGGGGACGAAACGTTTCCAAGACAAATTCACAGCTCGGCGAACAGAACCACAACAACGAGCACCCGAGCTACAAATCTTCTCCCAAACTCTTCACTGTCCTGTTGATGTCTGATATTACTTCCAGAGAACTGTGCACCTGAACTCCAAGATCCCTCTTTTCCACAAAATTCATTAAGGCCCGACCATTCATGAAGAAATTCCTTCTTGATTTGACTGTCTAAAACCCAAGACCTCACATCAATGGATTTAACGTGTATTCTCTTGGCCCATTTCGCAAGCTGACCAAGATCCTGTTGCAGTTCATGAAAGTTTTTTCGCTGTCTTCTATACCTGAATTTTAATCTCATCTGCAAATTTGCAAACCGTGTCTTGTTCTTTGTCATCTAAGTCACTGATCGAGATAGCAAACAGTAATGGCCATGGCACCTACACCTGAGAAACTCCATCATTCACAGTTGTCCAGTCCGCGAAGCATCCTTCCACTATTACAGTCTGCTTCCGATGATGAAGCTAAATGTATATTCAATTTGTCAACTCGCCATGGATTCATGCGGTCTAACCTTGCACAGCAGCTTATCGTGTGGATCTTTATCAACGGTCCTACTGAAATCCATCGAGACTACTTCAAAACCCTGCCCTCGTTTACAGTCCTGGTCATTTCATCAAAGAACTCGAACAAAACTGCGAGGCGTCATCTCCCACGCACAAAGCCACGATGACAACTCCTGATCTAATACCCGTCTTTCCAAATGCATTTATATCTTGTCTCTCAGGATCTTCTCATGTAAATTATCGACCACAAATGTTCAGCTTACTGGTATATAGCACTCACGTTTTTGTTCCCGTGACTTCTCGAATGAAAGCACAAAATTCACCATCTTCCAGTCTTCTCGAACCTGGCCTATGGCTACCAATAATGCATAAATGTTAGCGAGAGACACCACAAGTTCGTCTCTTACCTCGTACGGTGTTGTTGGACATATATGGTCAATACCTGGAAATGTATTCACTGTTATACATTATAATACATCGATTACCTCCTCAATTGTGATATGGGCTGTTCCTCAGACCTCACCAATAACTTTACCAAATTATCAAGTCTTCATGTCTTTCTGAACAGTAAACACAGAGGAGAAATCTTCCCTGAGAATGTGCCACCTGCTGCGGTCCGGTACATAGATATCCACTTTGGTCCTTGAGTCGATTAATGTTTGATAACTTCAGATAAGTTGGGATGGAAGAGATTTTCTGTGTTGAATACAAAATGATGCGAAAATGTATGGCTATGAAACTTTCGGGCTTTTTTCCCTCCTTTGCAACCCAAACAAAGATGAACGGCCACCCATTCATCCACAGTCTACACTGCCACTTTAAGAAACATTGGCCCATTCGGCAACGTTTTTCCTGAACTAAATCATGATGGTGCTTCTAAATTCTCAAATACATTGCATATAAAAATTGTTCCTATCTTTGCAAGGTGGCTCAAAAAATCATTCTAGCACCGATATTAAACTGCTGAAACATTAATCGGCAGATTTATTTTGCCAAGCATTCAGGCACAAACAGATAACTTTTCCAATTCTCCAATCTATTCACAATGTACGGAATGTGATGGAAGATGAGATGGTTAATGCCAAGACATCTTCAATTTCTGCTTCCGTTGCCTTATTGACTCTTAGTACCGAACGCTTATGCAATGCTTCATCTTAAAATGTTAAATGAACCGGTTGCCGAAATAAGCTCCTCCACCGCCAGGGCCTTAGCAGAATCTAACTACTACAGAAAGACAGGTGCAACTGATTGATGAAACAGTTTTTTGTCGCAGCTCCGAGTTGCAACGTAATGCCACTTTTGAGTCTTTCCTAATTGGCCTTAATTATCAATTTAACGTCGTATTAATATTGAACGTAGTTCAACAAAGCAGGGAGTAAATTTCCCTGCATTTTGGATGCTCTTTGACTCACCCTTCTCTTCTTGTCATTCCTTCCCTCCCTTCTCAGTATTGTGTATTCATATTGGTTATTAATGACAGTTTGACATCTGATATCTTTTAAATATTTATTTGTTTCACATTTGTCATGATTTCGATATGGCTTCACATTTGGACGGCAGTCAAAATCCATCCATGTCGCTGCAAGAAACTCCTGTTTGAAGTCAACAGCAAGGGTAACCCGATTCATGTTGGAATGACTGAGGAAATGGTAAGGAGGATAATGGGAGTGAAAAGTGCCCTGGAAAATATGACTATGTAAACGTAAAAAAGAAACATGAAGGAAATGACCTTTCCATTGCATTGGAGCATCTTCTCTCATTGCTATGCTGAAGGCTTTATCAGAATAATGATGGGTTGGTGCTTTCTGTTCGAGCCAATCTTCTCAGCAAGTACCTGACACAAGATCGCAGGGTCTATTGTCCTTCTCCGTAATCAATCGGTTTGGAAAACTATTTTTTTTTTCCGCGTCTGTAATTGCCAATTGAGAGATGATGGTACGTAACAAGTAGATGATGAGAATTAAATGATGTGTAGAGTAAGGTCTGTTTTGTATATAACATGCTAAAAATTTACGTCTTTTCACGATTCGGCAAATTGGGTATTTAAGTTCATTTCGAATTTCCAACCTGAATTTAATTTGAATCCCTGCATAACCAAAAGGGTTGATTCGAGAACTCAAAAGCAGAAGCATGAATCTGGCTTCATCTAAGACAACATTTGATTGCTTCATATCTAATCCTGAGAAATAACTAATATTCGTAATTCGAACAGACAGGAAGTACTCAAGAAATATTAAATATGTGAAAGAAATAAATTTGTCGAAATGGCAAAGTTTAAAACTTTGGATTTTGTCTGCTTCTCTGATTCTCCTCATTGGACTGGGTTATTAGACTTCTGAATGGATATTTGAATGGATACAACAATGTTTCTGGCAGAGCATGAGGCAGGAATACAATTCTGATGGGAGGCAGCTGGTTAAGATGTTACATGTACATTCATATCCGGTCCATCATGTTGCAGAATAAATTAACAATTTTGTTGTACAGAACTAGGAAATGCCATTAATTGTGTAGAAATGCTTACTAATAAAATACAACACAGAGTTTTCTGAACAGCGAAACGCATAGACAACAACAAAACACAGGCCGCTGACTTACTGATACAGTATTTTATTCTTACCCTTTAGCAACATGGCACGCAAAGATTGACATCATTACACAAAATATCAGTCACCATGGAGATTACTAGAAATCAATTATTGACTTGCATTCATTAACGAAACCTTTATCACTTCAATTTTTTCTTTAAATAATGAATTTTGTTGTTAAATTGCTTTTGGAAATGGAATATGCTAGGACGGCTCAATGCTGTCAAATACGTACCTTCGTAACATGTATTTTTTAAAAAGTAAATGTAATATAGTAATGGTGAAAATGCGTTTAAACCACCAGGGGTTTTGGTTGTAACATTTTTATTTCAGCATTAATTGTTCTCAGTTCACGATTCTGATCACTGTGAACAATCCAGTTGTGAAAACAGGATTGATATAGCTCCAGAAATTCGCCTGTTACAATTGATTGCATGTCAAATCTGTGAAACAAACGTGTTTTTTAATAACAACATCTGGACGTCTATGGGCATAAGATAGAGTCAGACAATTAGACTTGGTATCGGAGGATCAGTTCGACAACACTGCTTTTCTTTGCGATTTCTCCAGGTTAATGCCTTACTTTCAAACAACCACGGTTCGGAAGTATTCGCTTCGCTTTGAATATGCTCCTGACTGCAACGTTGATTCTGTTCCTCCTCGGACGCTGCCTGACCTGCTGTGTTTTTCCTTCATCACACTCTGATCTCCAGCATCAAGCAGTACTCACTTTCTCTTTTATGTCCAGATCAGGTTTGCTGAATAGAGGGTAAGCATGTGAGTCCCAGTTTGTGTCAAGTCAGAAAACCTAGTTTTGTTCAGCATGTCGACATTTTGAGCGTACAGTTTCAAATCGGCTTTGCCCCTTTCAGGTTGACCAGTTTAATACCACCAGGATTGGATTGTCTTCCGCCAGCCTGCGACAGGTGAATTTTCAGTTTTGCATTATTAAGTTTCATCTGCACAGTTTCTGTTTCCGAAATATGCTTGCCAAGACTTTCCTTCGTCAAAATTGACTTTGCGGTCAGAAACTTAGGACGAGGCACAGAAGTTACAGTTCAGTCAGTGCTGATTTTACCGTGGACAGAATGTCACCAAGGAGCTGTGAAGGCCTGAAAATTGGAGAGTTGTTGATTGTGTAGCTGTTGAAGAACTGGATTCCTCATGACACTGTCGAAAAACATAATCCAGCCTGGGTCCAAACTCAAAAGGTTTTCAAATTGCTTTGTTATTAATCTGAGCAGAGTGTTCAAAAATAACGGTTGTAGAGTCGTTCCAAGTTAGAGTGCATATCTATTTCATTGAATTTATATTTACCGTTTATGATTCCAGCTCTGTTTGTCATGTTCACATTCAGTGTGAGCCAGTTCAGTTCTTCACAATTATTCTCACCTTTGATAGGATTCGGTTTGATTCACTCATTGCAGGACTGTCACTTCAGAATGACAACATTGAATTGATTCATGAACTGCGCCTTTGCTGACTTATAATAGGAGTTGACAAGATCCTATTTAACGTGGCGAATCTTGGTGTGCATGACCTGTCATAAAAATGCGTAACTAAATTATGTATATTTGACACTGCGTACTGAATGTCGATACATAAATGAAATAGCTAGTTCATATGTTGTCATGCACATCGTTCTTGTCGAAACTGAATGCAAACTTCAAATGCCGGTTCGGTGACTGTTTACAGATGCACGTGTACACTTTTAATTCTGCTCTGCAAGATTTCCTTCAGAATATTTGTCTTAATCGATATGTGGTTTCAGTTAGAGAGCTACATTCAATGATGAAATGTCAAGCACAGGACTGGACGTTGCTGTTGACCGAAATTAAACTGAACTACATCACACAAAACACAAGAATGTCAATACCATGCCCAACAATGTAAAATGCCTGTTTAGCATCCAATGCACAATCATTAAACGTTTCGCAGATGTGTGTACCAACAACAAATGCAGTGTAAAACTTCGCCACTTGTTTTCTACCACTTGTACTCAATCGATAACCATAGAAACTTGAAGGAAAAGGACAAAAGAAATATCGGAGCATCACTCCCTCCAATGTCCGCTTCAACATGTACAAACTTGTAATTATATCGCCATTCCTTCATTATTTCAGGCTGAACATCTGAAAACATCCTCTCTCATGAAATTGCAAGTCCGTCCACAGAATATTTACTCAGCAGTTCAAGAAGGAAGCTTAGCAGCACCATTATCTGCACAATGACAAAATGTAAATACATATTAGCTGAGCCACCGCAGCGCACTTTCTCTGAATGAATGAAAGTAAAGGTGAGACCAGCTTCTCCAATTCATTCAGAATGAAAATATATTTGCACAACAGTCCGAATGGAAAACTGACTGGTAAAATGTAAGTGATGTGACTTGAAAGTCAACTTGGTGATGGACTAGATTGTAAATGCAGCCTCTCTGTGGAATTGATTTGATGCTGAGGCAGTCAAATCAGAGGCCTTTAACGTGAATTTACCATTGCCCTGTTCCTTTTTTCTGAGTAGCCCATGGTATCACAGTTTTACGTCCTGTGTGCTCTGTGCAGTTCAGTCAGAAATTCACAGTTTTCTGAAACTTTCATGACCCAGAGACAATAAAAACATTGTCGTTGATATTAATACAATTATCGATGGAATACTGGATATTTTTAAATGTTTAAAAGATTACTCTTCAGTTTATCTTTCACAGAGACTCAACTGAATCAGGTATTGAAATTGCAAATGAAAAGTCATAATCATCAGTGATGTAACTTTTTAAAACATTTCATTTGGACAATGCTGAAAATAGTTAAAATTGTACTGCAAAAAAGTGTAAAAGTGAGCCTTCACCAATTAAAACAAAATAGATAGTCTATTAATAATATCTACTATGCTCTCTGTTATCACATTGAAACTCACTTTGTCAATATAGTGGATGAGATCTAAGTGTAAATCATGTTTATAATTAACTTTAATCAGCTTTTGAAAGAAAATAAATGCATGATGGTGACGAGTCGAAGAGGGAATAAGGGCAAGACTTCCTCCTCTGCAGGCCATTCTGCTGAGAAATACAATTACAATACTTTTACAAATCTCTAGCAAGTTTAAGACTAACATAGAATGAAAGTAAAGGACAAAATAACCCCTCGAATAACCACGTATTACGTCTATCCATTGTTTTGCTTATGTCATGTTTATTTTATTTTCAATCCAGAAAGAACTGCGAATACTGTAAATCAAGAAAAAAACAACAATTGCTGAAAAAACACAGAAATTCTGGCAGCATCCGTGAAGACAAATCACGAATGATCCAGTTCTTTAGAGGGTAACTTGATCCAAAATGTTAACTTTGATTCTGTGCACAGACACTGCCAGACCTGCTCAACATATCGAAGAATTTCTGTTTTTGCTCCTTACGTTGTCTTTTCTTTCCTGGTCATTTTCATCGTTTTTAATAGCCTGCTTAACATGATAATTTTGTTGTGCACAGCATTGCGATCCAATTCTGTCATATCACAGTGAAGGATGCAGTGAAAATAAACTACCACACATCTTCTCAATGCTTTTTATACTCTTTACCTCAACAGGACGTTTGCTCCTGATCAATGCTAAAATTGGTCCTTTAAAAAATGTTGAAAAACTGCTCCTACGATTATCTCATATATTAGAAGTAGCATTACATCCAGACCTATAATTGTTGGCTATGTTAGCAGGAACTGAAAATGTGTTGCTGGAAAAGCGCAGCCGGTCAGGCAGCATCCAGGAACAGTAGAATCGACGTTTCTGGTATAAACCTGAAGAAGGGCTTATGTCCGAAACGTCGATTCTCCTGTTCCTTGGATGCTGCCTGACCTGCTGCGCTTTTCCAGCAACACATTTTCAGCATCATCAGATGTGTCCTTATCTTGTTGGATGACGGCCTCTTTGACGGGCTGACCAGCCTCATGATGGATTAAAGTCATTTGTGACTTGAAAAGAAATCGACTCTGTTCCTTCCCCAGGCTTTTCATACCGGAACTGACAATTTACAGAACCTGGGAATTGATTAGAACATTATATGCGACATTGCATAATCAAACACATGCACAAAATTCTAGAAGTGGCTGATGCCCGAAACGTCGATTCTCCTGTTCCTTGGATGCTGCCTGACCTGCTGCGATTTTCCAGCAACACATTTTCAGCTCTGACCTCCAGCACCTGCAGTCCTCACTTTCTCCTCTATGTTAACAGGAAACATAAGCGCGGCATATCAACTGCATCGGAGTATTTGCTTAATTCGTTGTTACCGTTTAATTTTCTCTGCATAAGTTCGTAAGAAGCGGTTGATAATCACTTTAAAGTGGCTACTCTCCATCTGCGAGTAAGTTCTAGAATTATCCTCTTACCTCTTCTGTTTGGGTACAATATTGTTTCTCAACGCCAAAATGAGAAAGGTCTCGAAAAAATTAACAGTTTCAGTGGAAACATTAAAACATACACCGAAATGTGAACTGCAGTATTTGATAATGTTTAGATCGTGCATTTGTCCTGTAGAATGAAAAGCAATGCCTATGTTTCCAGTCTTAGAAATGTAGTACACACACACACACACACACACACACACACACACGATCGCCAGTGGAATGAAGATAAAACTGTAAAACTGTCTTATTAAACTGGAAGGCAGAGATAACGGCTTAAGTTGAGAAACTCTGGGAAAAGATAATGGTTTAAAGAAACATGTTTGGATTAGATCATCGATACAACAGATAAGGTTCTCTGAGTACCTCCTTTTGGACTGTCGCCCAACTGGGTACGAGTGAATTACGGGCCAGGAAGCTACAAGCTGGAAAGTTGCTGTGTGAACTTGGAGGAAAATGAGTTGTGAGTGACAGGTCCAGGAAGATATCAAAGCTGGAAGAGCTATTTACAATGAATGTTTTCCAATGCATGTTTCACTGGATTTGGATAGGTTTCTGTTTCTGAATTCCCTGCACTGATCTAGAAAATGGAAATGGATTACTTGAAGCTGTGGGACTTACAATATATCGCTCCACCTCACATTCCTCTTTCGCCCAATCCCAATTCGAGACCGCAGGCTGTGGGTTCTCTGCCAGAAACCGCGCTGGTTTGAATGCACAGAAAACGGTTAAGATTTTAGTGATAATGATCGATCATTCTCCCCAGAATTTCCAGCGGAGGAGAGGCTGGTTTCTCTCCGTCATCAAGGAAGTACACTGCCCTCATAAATTGGGCTTAGTTTCTTTGGCATATATCAGACTGTGGGGACATAATTGAGACATAAATGATGACAGATATAGACAGGAAACTCAGAATGATTTTTTTTCCTCATGGTGAATGCATGAATGTCCAGGGGCCTGGCTGAAGTCATGGGGAGAAGATTTGGAGTAAATTGGTGTTTTTATTCTGGAGAGTGATGGGAATCTGGAACGCACTTTTTGTATTTGTTGTAGATGCAGAAATCATCACAACATTTGAGAAGCGTTTCGGTATTTACATGCGATACCGAGGTATTCAAGGCAATGTGCCAAATGCTGGAAACTTTCTTAAAGCAGGTTAATTGTTTTTTTTTAGTGGTTCACACTCGATTGGCCGAAGCGCTTACTTCTTTCTCCTGTGTACTCTGAATTCATCCATTTCCGTTCTGAGAGATACAAGCTGAATGGTTCAGGTTGTATCAAGGCGAGGGTTGCAAGTAAACAAAGAGAATTATCCGTAAAAGAGCTGAAGAAGTTTAAAAAGAAAGGGTTCACTTTACCAAATCAAAGAAAATGCTTCTGGAGAAGTAAAGAGTTAACAAACGTGTTTGGCTGAGATGTGGATGGGATGTCAGCAATCCTCAAGGCAAAGCATATACAATCAGCGAGAAACTTAGAAAATACCAACAGATGAAATATATTTCCAAGTGAGATGAAATTATCTCGCTGCCAATGTCATAGCCGAGTTGTTTAGCCAATCCTTGGAGTTTTCCGTGGATAGCTGTGCATCCTGCCGATCTTGATAATTGTATGTTTCTTTGAATCAGTTTCTGATGAGTTACTGCTCAAAAACATATAAGAAAGTTCCCATCATCTTTCAACATTTTCTGATATCTGTTATTTTGTCTCCAATCAGTACGATGCCTTTGTCAACATACACGTCAGTTGCTTGGTTCCAGCAAAACCTTCTGGGAATTTGACTCCCCTGTGTTCTCTCTCTCTCCCCCTCTATCTCTCTTGGCTCCTCTCAGTGGATTTCACCTCAGTGGCTTTCAATGACGTTCGGGTGTCCAACGGATTAAATACAGTTTCCCCATCTCAAACTATTCACACGAACACTATATCTTCATGGTCAAGAGCATTTTAAGCTATGGTCAAAGGCCGTGACAGAAGAAAGGTGAAAAAGAAGATTTTGTTTTGAGCATGACACTGGGAGTTTTGAACTTCTCTATCACAGCAAACAGTTGACTAAAAAAAAATATCGGTTCTCAGGAAGATTTAGATATGTAGTTTGGACAGCTGAACTGATTAAAGGATATGTAGAGAGAAGAGGAAGATTGAAGTGAGTTTGATTATCGTCCATGATCCGGTGGAATTGTAGAACGTGTTGAATGGCTCATGAATGTTTCTGCGATCAGTAGGAAAGATTAAAAGAACTGCGATAAATAGACATCCAGGGACAACCGGAGAATGTCAGAATTACCGAGAAGGGACCACCTGGGTGAAGACAGAGACTGTCTACAGCTAGAAAATTCGCTATCTGCACTCTACCTGCCCAGATTAGTGATGCAAATGAAAACCCAACAGCCACCGACATTCTGTATTTATAGGAAAATGGGTGAGGGAATGGAGTAACTATTTGAGACATGGCACAAGGCAGAAAATGACTCACCTGCCATCAGCTGGTTCCACACAGACACTTATTTGACGATGTCGCAACTTGGTTGGTATGGATCAAGGTTGACCAAGCTGCCAGTTTGTCATACCTCAGTGATCACGGTAAACTCAGAAGCTTTGGATGACAGTTGTGGGAGTAATATCAAGTCCGGCTCTGTCGGTGCTCCTCCTCCTGTTTGTGGTTGTTTTCCTGTTTCCGTGTTGCTGGCTGCTTGACAGAACTGTGTCCCCGAGTAATCTGTGTCTGTGTGTAATTGTCTGATAATATCACTTCTCCATATCCTTCCGGCATCTGTCAGTTCCAGTACATGGCTGAGTGCTTCTTAGATTCTGATGGTGGTGACACCTGCTTGTAAGGTGGATTCTTTGTGCAGCAGTTTTCTCTGGAGTGAAAATGACGGAGAAGTTGCTGTGTTTAAACTTGAAGAACTTTGAGTGCAGATGGATCCAGTGACTTTTTTATACGCGATTCTCGAGTGAATGAAATTATGATGTACCTGGGGATTTCTAATTGTCACTGCCTAGTCAGTGTTGATTAAGCTGCTTTTATAACATTTATTTCTGTCTAATTGTTTCATCCTATTGAACTGAAGGTTTCATTCTGAATAATGCCTTAATCTCATATATAGGTAAAGTTGGAGAAGAAGACCTCGCTTCTGAGTTGTCTGTTGAGCCTTCGAGAATGAGCCACGTGAACCACTGCCATGCAAGTGCTGAAGTCGCTCACATTAAGTTGACTTTCTGACAATTGTTAGGCTGTAATTATAAACGAACTTTTATATATGTATGTTTGCAAACACTAGTGGGCATTTATATTGCATTCTGGATATAGTTGAAACCCAACTTGTATTTTCAGGCATATGATAATTTATCGTTGAGGAACATAAAACCAATGCGAAACAGTATTGGAAATGATGCCAGTTAATGGATCATGAAAACAGGAGGAAGTCAGAGAGATTTAAGGAGTCTTTTACATCTACAATTTTAATGTTTTCATAACATTTATTTCTTCTGAGAATTTTAATCCATTTTGAGTTAAAATGGTGAGGAATGTCGCACAGTGGTCTTCACAGCTGCATGCAGTACCACGAAACTGTATTTAATTCTAGTGGAGGGTTCATGCTTGACTGTGTGCAGTTTCTTTCTCTCCATATCTGTGTGGGTTTCCCTGGTGTCATCACACAGTCCAAAGATGGTCAGAGTAGGCAGATCGGCCATGCTAAATGTTGAGTTATGGGCAGAGTGTGGTGGGGGTGCTGGGTTTGTTTGGGAAAATCTTCAAAGGGTCAGTGTATATTCGATGGCCCGATTGGCCTCTGTTTGCATTGCAGAGATTTAATGAAATGTATGATGGCATTACGTTGCCTTTTTTCTCCCAAGTATCAGCTTACAAATAATCAACTACTTTTCTCTTGTATTTTATAAAGTGTGAACGTTCATGTCTTTTTTTTTAACTCACCGCTATGCTCATTTTATGTTTTGAAAGGACGAATTATAGTTAGACAATTCAAAATGGAACCACATCCGCATCTTACAGTCACTCTTTATCACAATCATGCTGACTCGGGATTCCGTACACTGAAGGCGAAAGCATGACTTACAAGGCAGGGAACCCCTTGATCTGCATCTGGCAGATTTTGGAATAATTCATCTGAAATGTCCAAACTCACACTTTTGTGAAACCATTGAAATGTGGGAATCCGGGGAAGTTACTTCTTTACCCATCCAAGCAATAAACTCACCATCGCAGTCAAACTGGGGACAGGCCCTTCACTTCTTCTGATTGTGGGCAGGGAGCTCTCTCAGACATTGAAACGTCAAACACAACAGCCAACTCACATCAGAAAATCACCATTCGCTTACTCAATGTGAGGAGAGAGGTTTATTCAGTCACTCCGGCCACTGAGACACCAGAAAGTTTACAAGTAACCACAGCTACATGGTTATGCTTTCTCTTGCTCACCCCAATCAATGCACATTGATCTTTGGATGCTTGCAAAGATGTTCTTAAATCATGCTATATTGAAAGTGTTATTATTCTAGAAATTAAAATTAATTGTGTCTGTGGAGGACTCGGTTTTGGAAAATCGTTGCACATATTCAAGTTCGCTAACCCTAACCCTATATCGTCCATCCTTACCTCCAACAAGTATGAGGGTCGCATAGAGTGACTTTGCGATGAAAAATGAAACAATCTGGCCAGCTATCCTTTTACCGTAGTTGTGGTCCTGCACCATTGCTTAGATTTTCTTTTATATCCGGTCATGCCCTTTCAGTGCTCACTATATGCCATTGAACTGTTTTCATAGTGTCTACAAGATACAATTTGCGGCACGGTGGCACAGTGGTTAGCACTGCTGCCTCACAGCGCCAGAGACCCGGGTTCAATTCCCGCCTCAGGCGACTCTCTGTGTGGAGTTTGCACATTCTCCCCGTTCTGCGTGGGTTTCCTCCGTGTGCTCCGGTCTCCTCCCACACTCCAAAGATGTGCAGGTCAGGTGAATTGGCCATACTAAATTGCCCGTAGTGTTAGGTAAGGGGTAGATGTAGGGGTATGGGTGGGTTGCGCTTTGGCGGGGTGGTGTGGACTAGTTGGGCCGAAGGGCCTGTTTCCACACGGTAAGTAATCTAATCTAATCTAATTTCACTTCATTCTTTCCCTGAGGAGCAGCGGGATCATACTTCACCATGATGTGCAACCTCATGGCACAACGCAAACACTCAAACATTCTCAACAAGCCAGCTACCTCCTGCTCTGGGTCTGTATTCACTTGCCCATCCAATCCGTACAGAAGCCAGCAACATCACACTGGAGAGAAGCTGTTCATCTTGCCAGAGTGTAGAAAGATATTTACTCGGTCATCTATTCATGAAGATACACAGTTGAAGGATTTGCCGGTTGCACCAAGGAATCAATCAGAATCTTTGCGTCATTTAGACCTAAGTTATTATACGCTGCTGCAGTAAAATCATTGACATTGCGGATTAAATTTTGAATTCAAATTTGCATCTATAGGACTAAATTTTAGAAATGATCCCACGTCATTGTAAACGCAGGCACTCAATAATGTAGAGTGATCATGTGATAGCAAGTTGTGTGAAAAGGGAAGTTGTGAATCATGTGGATGAATTAAACAACAACGGAATCCACTGAGTGATTGTGAAGGTTCGGTCTTGGATGATGTTAACATCGATCTCCAAAGCAGACCATCTGAGACCTGTTTCTTCTGACGCATAAACACCATTAGTGCAATTACCTATTTGGATAAAATTAAAATTAAATCAAATTTGTGTTTTACACTTGGTGAATCAAGTCATTGTGATTACATTTAGGCCGATTCTACTTTTACAGAACTCTCCATTTCCCCAACGTCATCCACCATAAACGCCAACAAGTACGAGGAGATCATGCAGAATCATTGCCAGAAGTATGAGATAACCTAATCAGCTGCTCTACTGCTTCCATCCCTCATGATATGCCAAGCTGTCTCTGAAACGTTCCTTTTGAACAACACAATCCTACACAATTGTTTATTTTTTTCTGCTGTGTTCTGTCATGCTTCTCTGCGCTCATTTTACCGCATTTAGCGCTTTACATGTCGAGTCAACAGAGTAAGTGCTCAGCTCTTACATTCCATTAACAGAAGCAGAATAATGCTCGAGCACAATCTGAAATGTCATGACCCACTGACAGGGGATTTTGGAAAGATCGTGTCTTTAGGACTGTGGAGATTGCAACAAGGTAAATTTATTCAAGCTTGTACCACAGAAGTCCAACTTGGAGAAATTCTGAAATTCACAGCGAAAAAGAATGCATTTTAACATGTTTGTGTCATACAGATTAAATGCAACGCTGCCATTAATTAAGCACCATATCATTTACTTGTCAATTCCAAATTGCTGTTTTCACGTTTCCACCAGAGCCTGTTTTCCTTCTATGTTAACTGTTTTCACCATCTGTCCTACATTTTCTGAATTTCTGTCCACACTAACCGTTTTGTGCAATGCTGATGCCCTGTGTCACTCGTCATTATTCCCGTTTTATTCCTCAATAGTTTAATTATCGAATCCACATTTACTATTTTTTTAGTAATATCAATTTTGTTGTTATCCATATAGTCTATTGTTCCTGCAAGCATATTTTCTACTGCCAGCCATGTTTTACAATAATCCTTTCCTTTCCTTTTATTTTCCCATTTTACTTTCTGCTCTTATCCATACCCGTTGCCAATCACCGCTGTTGGCACTTAGCCATGCGGAAATAAACCAAACCTGACTTAGGGTTTTCTATTTTCCAGTGTGCAAGTAATATTTGAGCTCCAAGTATTATTTTCGTATTTATCCATTTCTTCAACTGTCCCTGAACCACGCCATTGAGTATCGAAGCTCCAATTCAAGAATTCGAAACAATCCTAATGCGAGATATAATCCGAATTCATGGTTTTATTTGGGCACTCAGTCACCATTTCAACACTTTAGCACGGAATACTTGTTCTGGAGAAAGACGTAATCAGTTTTGTTGTCTTAAATATTATAGTGTGCAATGTTAATGGTGGATTATCAAATCGCCTTCTGAACAATTCACGTCCAATCTGCAATAAATTGTGGAATTGGTACTGAAATTCAACAGAAAAGTTTCTTAATCAGTACCTGGGCATTGACACATAAACTTGAAAATTCATTTATCACTGGGTTGGTGACAGTTGAGTGATATGATCACCCATTGACAATAACGTCCGAAATCATAATGCAGACGATTATCTTATGATTATCCAGGGACATTGTTTATGCCCCAGCTTAACTTTCATGGTGCAGTCTGTTCAATAAGTGCAAAGTGACGAAAAGAATAATTATTAACAAAACAAATGGACAGTGAATAATTTTCATTCATAACAAAATGACGGATCATAAGTCTTTGTGAAGATATTTCTTCCGGTCATGCCCAAAAGCATTACCCATTGGGGATATTTGATTAAATCAATTAATCTGGTAGTGTCATTTATAAAGATTGCTTAAGTCTGTGGGTAAATTAGCGACATCCTCATTGCATCCATCAATATCGTGAAACGTCCTCCGATAATAACCATTCACATGGGCACGTCAGAAAATCTGCAAAGTGGCTTCTGTTAAATATGTTGCTTTGTCACCATCATAGTGACGTCGTAGCATCTTAGGTAATGTTACATTTCAGAAGAATGACAGCAGAATTGGTCATCTAGTCAGGCACCTCAAGAATCTTACAGTGTGGAAGCGGAGTATTTGCCTTATCAATTCCACACGACCCACTTTGAAGGATTCGACACAGACCGCCCCTTTATAATCCAAAATTTTCTACAGTTTATGCGCATAATTGACTGTCCGATTATACAATTCAGCATGGAAAATCCACACACTTTTGGATTTGCAGGGGCAGCCCAAACACATATAGAGAGAACATAAAAAATAAACATTTGCAGATGGTTCCTTGTTTTTGACTTTAACAAAGGTCTCTGACACTGTGAGACAGCGGTGGTAACCAGTAAGTTTCCACGTTGGCAGCTTTGCTGCACTGAATAACCAACTAATGTAAGTCGCACGTGCATCGGTGTAATGCTTCTTGGATATTCTAGCTCTGTGAGTAACAAGCAGACAGGATTTTCCGTGTGCATTTTATTTCTTAAAAACTTCTTTTAACTTTTGGTGCCTGTTGAGATGATTCCATGGTAACTGTTGAGATTTGCTTGATAAGGGTAGCATCTACTTGTGACTACTCATATTTTCTCTGGCAGGAACTGGATCTATGATTCGAAATCCACAATATCAAGGCTATCAACTGGTACTGCTGTCATCAAGATATGGATGTACAATACCTTTAATAAAGTTAAAAGCTTGCACGAACTAACTGACAGCATCAAATGTTCTTCAAAAAGATACAATGTAACATGTGCTCCGGCTACCGAGGTAGCTATGGCAACTGATTCCCTGGAAACGACAAAAAAACGATTAGAATAGGAACAATATGTTTAAGTTATTCTTCGAAAACACCAAACATCAATCCAATTTGAATTCAGTTGATTGACAATCTTAAAAGCCATTTTCACAATCCGATGCTTTGTGGTTATAAGACACGGGAAAATTGAAAAGTTGCGATAAAAAATGCCAAGCTACCAGCATGTAGGAACACTGCCTGAAAATAGTGCTCTCTCAAGGGTACGTTTATCGATAAGTAAACATAGACTGGGACTACCATAATGTTAAGGTTTTTGATGGAGAGGAATTTGTTAAGTGTGTACAAGACAATTTTCTGTCTCAGTATGTGGATGTACCGACTACAGAAGGTGCAAAACTTAATTGACTCTTTGGAATAAGGCAGGGAAGGCGACTGAGCTGTCAGTGGGGGAGCACTTTGGGTCCAGAGACCACAAATCAATTAGATTTAAAATAATGATGGAAAATGATAGACCAGGTCTAAACGTTGAAGTTCTAAATTGGAGAAAGACAAATTTTGACAGTATTAGGCAAGAACTTTTGAAAACTGATTGGGGCAGAAGTTCACAGGTAAAGAGACGTCTGGAAAATGGGAAGACTTCAGAAATGAGATAACGAGAATGCAGAGAAAGTATATTCCTGTTAGGGTGAAAGAAACGGATGGCAGGTATAGGAGATGCTGGATGACAAAATTAATTGAGGGTTTGATTAACAAAAGGAAGGAAGCATAATTAAGGTATAGACAGGATAGATCGAGTGAATAGTTAGAAGTCTATACAGGAAGTAGGAGTATACTTAAGAGGGAAACCAGGGGGCAAAAAGGGGACAGGCGATAGCTTTGGAAAATAGAATTAACTAGGGAGAGAATAGGCCCCCTCAAAGATCGACAAGGCGGACTTTGTGCGGAGCTGCAGACAATGGGGGAGATAATAAATGAGTATTTTGCATCAGTACATACCGTGGAAAAGGATATGGAAGATAGAAGCGATAGTGATATAGGTGGTGACATATTGCAAAATGTCCATATTACAGAGGAGGAAGTGCTGGATGTCTTGAAACGAGTGAAGTTGGATAAATCCCCAGGACCTGATCAGGTGTAGCCGAGAACTCTGTAGGAAGCAAGAGAAGTGATTGCTGTCCCTCTTGTTGAGATATTTGGATTATTGATAGTCACAGGTGAGGTGTCGGAAGACTGGAGGCTGCGTATCCTGATGCCAGAGTTTATAAAGGGTTGTAAGTACAAGCCAGGGACCTATAGACCAGTGAGCCTGACTGCGGTGATGGGCAAGCTGCTGGAGGGAATCCTGAGGGACAGGATGTACATGAATTTGGATGTACCTTGTCTATTTATCCTCTCCATGCCCGTCATGATTTTATAAATTTATGTAAGGTCAACCCACAGCATCTGATTCACCAGAGAAAAGAGGCCCAGCCTAATTAGCACCTCCCTGGAGCTCAAACCCTCAACTCTGCCAATTTTCTTATAAATCTTTTCCGAAACCATTCAAGTTTCACAATATCTTTCCAATTGTAAAGACAACATAATTGCACGCAATATTCCAAAAGTGGCCAAAACAATGTGCTGAATAAGATACGGAAACTGTCAGAAGGTTAGTACCGAGGGAGTGTTTCTTTGCCAGATCGTCAGAAATGAAGAAGCATATTACTGTGAGTGTTTCAGTCCTGTGGCAGTGACTTGTCACAGAGTGAGTGTTATAGAATTGTTAAAGAATTACCTGAGCTTACCACAGCCCAATTCTTCCATTCAGAGGTGTTCTACTCCAAATTTCACACTCATTATTGCCTTATCCCAATTAACTCATTTCCTGTTGTATTGTAACAATCCTCCCATTAGCTGATGTCCTGCTCCAAATTCTCAAATTCAGAAAGCTCGAGCACAATTATTTCATTTAACAATCCCCTGCAACGATCATCCCTTTCAGTGGTACGCTGCCAGAATTTTAAAGTTTATATATGAACGAGTTGAATTGAAGAGTGGTTTCGTGCTGTACATCTCCATGACTCTACTTCGGGCTCCCCTGTTTTCCACCAATCCTCACATTCACCAATCCAGCACAAATCCTCCCTCTGGTGAACTGCAAAATTACCCCATTATTTGCTCCGTATTGCACATCTTCCAGGTAATCGTGTACTTCTCACATTTTTTTAAAGAAATCGTGGATTAACATCTCCACTTGATTACTTGTTTTGCAACATTTCTCTTATTTTCTGATTACCTGCTCGTGTTCTCCCAAACCACATGCTCTGCTCCAATCCTCTCCATTACTGGTATCCCACACAAATTTCCACTTTTTTTGATAACGTGAAAAAGATCCGCGTTAACTGCTGCCCTACACAATTTTCCCATTTATTGATTTCCCATTTGGGTGTGCTCTGCTCTAATTCTCCCATTCAGTATTATCCTGTCCAAATGCTCCGATTTACAGTTACCAGTTCTCTCATTTATTGTTGCAGTACGACATTATGAGCGACCCCCTCAGTTCTTTAACTCTCATAACAAGGCAATACCTCAGTATTGAACATTTGACAATGATGCATTCCCACAGTTCTGAAAGTCATTGCTTCAATATCTCAGATAATGGGAAAAATAGTGCAGTGTAAAATGAAATTGATAAATACAGAGGCATTACGTCGTTGTATTACAACCTGCAGTTCTATCAGAGGGTCAGTCCTGATTGCGTGAGTCATTGTCAGACTGTCCGCAATGTGGCAGTGGCCCATTGCCAGGGAATGTTTTCTAAGGGACCGCCACATTTTTAGAAGGTCAGTCCTCACGCATTGCCTCACTGTGAGGGACAGTTGAGAATGTGCATCAAAAGTGCATGGTCAGTATTGGGTTCTGCAAGGCCTCGTTAGCAGAGGTTCAAAACGATGATGTGCCTTCTTGTCATACATTCATTCCAAAGCATTCCACATTGTTAGCAGATTATATCAGAGGCGGTACCTCAATGTATTGTGATCAGAACTGTGGGAGAGTAATATGTTTAGAAGGTGAGGGCTGAGGTATTGAAGCTCTTTCCCAGACTGGGATATTTGGGAATGCTGTATTATCGGAGGTACAACACATGACACAGTGCCTTATTGTATGGATGTCAAGAATTGAACGAGTTCCACATTAAAAAAGTTCGTCCTATGGTATGCTGCACTGCCAGAGGATCAGTTCTGTGTAAAGTCCTCATTATCTGATGGGTAGGAATGAGGCCGAGCCTCATTGTCAGAAGGTCCGTTCTGAGGCAGTTTCTTCTTGTAAGGGGTCAAGTTGAGTTTTTGCCACACGTTTCGAAAAGGTGTCTCATTGTCAGACGGTCAGAAATGTTGGATACGGTTAATAACTGTGGTCAATATGAACTGCTGTCTCAGTATAACATGGTCAGAATTGGGCGGGTGCAGCACGAATTTAGGATCAGTGGGAGACGGTTAATACTGACCCATGAGTCTCATTTAAATAGGGTCAAAGTGAAGGATTACGACAGTGTCAGAGATTCCGTTCTGAGGCAATACCCTTTATGAGAGTGTCAATGCTGAGGCACTGGACCATTGGAAAGAGCTCCGAACTGAGAGAATGCTACAGAATTAGAGGAGGTCTTGCTGCACCATCAGATCTTCAACACGGAGGTTAGTGCTTCGGCGTCAGATGGTCAGATATGTGAGAGTGCGTTACTGTCAATGGGTAGGTTCTGAGGCAGCGACTAAATGCAGGAGGTTCAGTTGTGAAGGAGGTTCAGTTGTGAAGGAGTATCTCATTTGGTAGAGGTTCAATGCTGTTGCAGTGCCTCAGGTGTTAGAATTGTGGGCGTGATTGGATTGAGGCAGTTGCATAATCGTCAGGCACTCGCTCAGTAGTGAACACCCGAACATGAGGCTCTCCTTTAGTACAGATAAGCTGGCTATAATGTGCTCCCTCAGTGCTGACCCTATCAACAAGGGCACTTGTTACAAAAAGAAACCTCTCCACAGTGAGCGTGAGGTAGAGGAGCAAATACGTAAACAGGTTATGGAAGGATGTTGAGACAATAGTGTAGTGGTAATGGGAGATTTTGTTCTCCCAACATTGACTGGGAAACACTTAGCGCCAGAATCTGGATGGTTTAGAAATTGTAAGAAGCGTCCAGGAGAGTTTTCTATGGCAGTATGTCAATAGTCCGACGAGGGAAGAAGCCATAGTGGATCTGGGACTACGGAATGAGCCAGGACAAGTTGTAGAATTTGTGGCGTGGGATTACCTTGGGGACAGTGACCACAATTCTGTATCTTTTAGAATACACGTAGATAAAGGAGAGAGTAGTCATAAGGGAACAGTACTAAACTTGACCAAGGCCAATTATTTCAATAATTATGCAGGCCCTCGGAAGTGTTTATTGGATGCAGCTATTTTAAGGGAAGTCCACATTTGAGATGTCGGAGGTTTTTAAATATAGATTAAAGATTGTGCTGGATAGGCATGACCCGTTAAAAGCAAAGGGTAGGAAGGACAAGATTCATGAACAGTGGATTACAGGATGAAATTTACGACTAGCCTAGAGGAAAAGGGATGTATACATCAGGTCTAGACAGCCAAGAACAGAACGGGCCCAGGATGAATATCGGAAGAGTAGCACAAGTCTTAAACGAGGAATCAAGCGTTATAAAAGCGGTCATGAAATAGTTTTCGAACCAGAATGAAGGAGAATACCAAACCAGGACAATGACGCACAGGCTCAGTGTTGCCTGTCTGTCAATGAAGGACTCCCTAGACTGACGCTCATGCTGCTATACCTGTTTGTTGACCTTGTGATCATGTGTCACTCCCTCAATTCTGATCACATTCTAATGAGGAACTGCCGGAATACTAACTGACAATAATTCACTCCCACAGTTCTACCATCTGGCTGTTCTGCAACACCTCAATACTAACACTCTGATAGAGCTGGAATACCTCAGTGCTGTCTGAGCAATAACCCTCTGATAATAGTGCACTTCCAGAGGTCTAACCTTCTGACTGTGCTGCATCAACTCAGGACTAACCCTCTGACAGAGCTTGAATACCACAATACTACCTGACTATTGACCCACGAAAAGTAATGCACTCCAACAGTTCTGCGCATGCGACAATGCAGCACGACATCAGTACTGACCCTCTGAACGAGCTGCAATACTGGAGTACCGGCCTATTTCTGTCCCCACCCACCATTCTAGCCGCACAAACACCCCGCAAAAGGCAATGGCTCAGTCCAGAGCATATCTTACTATTCCTCCTTCAGAATTGAAACTCCAAAAATGTGGTATAGCTTCAGGTATGACCCACTGACAAAATGTTACTCCATCAGTACTGACCCTCTGACTGATAAGCCTTCTCTCAGTATTGCCACTCTGCCAATGTCACTTTGTTCTTTACTGCCTGCTTAAGAGAGTACCACTGTCTCAGTATTTAACCTTTCAAAGTGTGTAGCTTACTGAATTCTGACGCAATTAAAGTGAAACATCGGCTTAATTTTATCCTCTCATAATGATACTCTCCCTCAGAAGAGTAACACTCATTCTCAGGACTGACATTCCAGCAACGACTGCTGCCTCAGAACTGACCCTTCTGACTATGAATCGCTACATTATTTCTGACCCCTATCCAGAAGCACGTGTGCAAACTGAGCGTCTGACAATGACACGATGACTCAAATATGATCCTTTGACTGCGCTGCGATATCTCAGTACTGACCCTCTAATTGAGTAGCACTACCTTAATTCTGGCCCCATTACAATGAGACAATCCCTCTCAACAGACCTCTGACAATGAGATCAGTCTCAGTAATAAATCTCTGACATTTTGGCATTCCATCAGGACATACTGTCTGAGAGAACCACAATAATATTTACCATCTCTATAATTGTGATGCACCCTCTCAGTTGTTAATCCAACATAATGAGACACCGGTTCAGTCAAACCCAGTTATACTATTATATTCAGAACAGACAAAGATAGGCTACCTCAGGACTGCCATTTAACAATTTGGCACTCGGTCACATCTGACCGTATTAAGACGAGCATCCTGTATTCACCCTCTACCAGTAATGCAATCCCTCAGCACTGACTCTGACAAAAAGGAGTCACCTTAGGATTGATCTCTAACATTGCGGCATTTCCTCTGAATTGACCATGTGACGGTGGTGCAAAATCCCAGGACTGACTGTCAAAATTCGTGGTCTTCACCACATTCTGATGGCCTGACAATGAGAGATTTCCACAAATCTGATTTGCTGAAAATGAGGCTCTCCTCCAGTACGTGCATCAGAGAAGAGGAAGGAACACACATTAAGAGGTTCAGTCTTGAGGGAGTCAGTCATTGTGTGATAATCTGCCATTGATCTACCCGATTAAGAAACAAATTATTATTCGACTCTAGTCTTGAAATTTTCCTCCTCAGTAAGAAACGTCTGATGGAGGCGTAAATTCTGAATAAATGCTGAGAGGCACACTCTTAGAAATGCATCTCCGACATAGAGGCGTTCCACAGTCTTGATGGTCTGATAATGAGTCTCTTATTCTGGACTGTCAGTCCTACTCTACCTCAGGAGGCATGATGTAAACATATTACACCCCTTTAGTTCTGTTCCCCTTACAATGGGACACTGCCTCACTGTTAAATCGCTGACAAAGAGGCACTGCCTCATTTTTGATCCTCTGAAACGGTGGCACTGCTCGACAATTGACCTGCTGACTATGATGTAGCATTCCAGTACTGACCCTGTACTGGTTTGGCACTCAGTCAATGCTGTCAGCCATAATGTTAGGAAATGCCTCAGTATTGAAGCTCTGCCATTTATGCAGTGCCAATGCTTTAACTCTATATAAAGTGTTGCAGTGCCTGAGTACTGGTGCTCGGACATTGCTTCAATATCTCAATGTTCACCCTCTGAAAATGAGGCCCTCAATCCAGTGTAGACCGCGAATCGAAATACAAAGCTGCTATTCACCACTGACACGTTTGTTCTCTGACAGTGTCATGATTGAGGGGTTGGTGCATTTACGGAGATGGATGGAACGCTCTACTGTCGGAGGGGCAAAATTGAGGAACTGCCACCCTATTCAATCATCTCACGTGAGGGAGAGCTGCACTGTTGGAAATGTAAGAGAGTGCCGCACTGTCAGAGGGACAATCGTGAGATGGTTCTGAAGGGTCAGAGTGTTGCATTTTCACAGTGTCATCACTGAGGGAGCTCTGCACTGTTGAAGTACTAATTTTAAGAGATTGTCGCCCTGTTTGTGGGTCAATACCATGGGTGTTCAGCTTCTGCCAAAGAACGCTGCCAAATGTCGAGCGTTTGACCAAAAGACATTCACTCACTACTGCAAGTCTGCAAGTGCTGCATGACCTCAATACTGATCCTAGAAATGTCTAGCACTCTCTCAATTCTGCCCCAGTTGAGACGAGGCAATAGATCAACTTGACCATCTGAGGTAAAGGCCCTCCCTCAGTCCTGACCTCTGACAGAACTGAAATACCTTAGTGCTGATCTCTAATCATGAGTCAAATGCTTAATTTGATCCCATTACCACAAGGCATTTCATCAGTGTTGATCATCTGACAAAAGTTCTCTTGCCCTACATCATCGTCATGTTGACAATAAGGCCTTCCCTCAGTCAAGATCCTCTGACAGTGCTGCAACGTTCATGTAAATTAAGAGTTTGGAACGAAAAACAAATCATGAAAAAAAAAAGTTCCTTGTCCTTTGATATGCAGATTGGGTTTAGTTGTTTGTCATGAATTCTAACTGAGATGACAATTAGGCTGAGGGAGTTTGGAAAAGGAAAAAGATTTTCCCTGATTGAACACGGTTTTCTGAAAAATACAGTGACTGATTTAGACGAAAAAGCTCGGCCAGCCCAAAGTTAGTAATTCACGGGTTGTTGAATCACGAAATAGTTACAGGTGGAATTAACCTGGGAGATAAAAGATAAAGCTGAGTCCCCCATCATTCAGAAGGACACGGATTTATCACCGTATTAAAAAATGGGGAAAAGGAAGGGTTATTTTTCTTTTACCAGACAACGTGGATAGGAAACAATGTTCTGTTCATGTGGTATCAGATACAAGGTATTTCAAACAACACTTTCCGCAAAATGCGCAAATAAGAGAGAAGTGGAAACGAGATTGGTCGTGTGATTGTGTGCTCACAAATCTCAGAAATGCAAAACTTCTGAATGGATGGCAACGTCCATTTCACTTCACTAATTGGCATGCACTGGGTTTCACGGTGAATCGGATGAAGCTGGGGTGGTGATTTTGAAACAAATGTGCTAGTGTATGATCAGGAAAAATATGCTATAGAAGTATTAAACTATCGGTTAACACTGGGTCAGTCAAGATAGAAGGGATGCATCGAGATGCATTGGCTGACCAAATTGACGTTTTAATATAAATTCCATGTTTTTCTGTATTAATATGTAGATCTGGGCGTCGCTGGCTGGCCAGAATTGATAGATCATCCCTATTGGCCCTTGACAAAGTGTTGTTGAGCTACCTCCTTGAATCTCTGCAGTCCACTTGCCTGTGGTCTGACCGACAACGCTGGTACGGAGAGACTTAAAATATTTCGACCCAACGCCTGTGAAGGAACGGCTGAATATTTCCAAGTCAATGCGGTGAGTGCCTTGGAGGGGAACATTAAGGTTATGGTGCTCCCAAGTACTTTCTGCCTTTGTCCTTCTAAGTGGAAGCGGTCGTGTGTTTAAAATCTGCTCTCGAAAAATCTTTGATGAATTTCTGGAGAGCATGTAGTAGATATAATACACTGCAGCTATTGAGGGTCGGTCATGAAGTGATTGAATGTTTTTAAATGTCCTGCCAATCAAGCGGATTGCTTTTACCTGGATGGTGTCAAGTCTCTTGAGTGTTCTTGCAGCTGCACCCATTCAGGCAAGTCTGGAGTATTCACCACCCCCCTGACTTGTGCTTTGAAGGTGGTGACTAGACTTTGGAGTGTCAGGACCTGAGATAATGGTTGCAGTATCCTTTGTCTCTGACCTGTTCCTGTTGTCATTGTGTTTATGTGGTGAGTTCAGTTGAGTGTCTGTTAAGTACCTTGACAGTGGGGATTGAGTCTTGGTAACACCGTTGAATGTCAAGGGGCAGCGGTAAGAGAATCTCTTATTGGTGATAGTCATTTTCTGGCATTTGCGTGGCGCAAATGTTAATTTACACTTCGCTACCAGAGTCTAGAAATTGTCCCGACCTTGTTGCAGTTGAGCACAGACCGGTTTAATGACTGATGAGTAGCCAATGATGTTGAAAACTGCAATTATTGGCGAACATCCCCTTTTCTGAAATTATGACAGAGGGAAGGTCATTTATGAAGCAGCTGAGGATTGTTGAGCCGCAGACGCCACCCTGAGGATCTCCTGCACAGATCTCCTGACAATGGGATGACTGCCCCTCTACAGCCACTACCATCTTCATTTGTGCCAAGTAGAACTCTAACCCCCGATCCCCATTGACACCGATTTTGCCAGGGCCCCTTAATGCCACAGTTGGTCAAAAGCGGGCTTGATGTCATGGGCTGTAAATCTCACCTCACATCTGGAATTCAGCTCTTTTGTCCATGTTTGAATTCACGCTGTAATGAAATCAGGAGCTGAGTGACGTTAGTGAAACACAAACTAGGCATCACTGAGCAGGTTATTGCTAAACAGATGCTGCTTGATAACACTGTTGATGAACCCTTCCATTTCTGTTCTGATGATCCTGATTTCCATGTTTCCTTTTAGCCTGCCCTAC
Source organism: Chiloscyllium punctatum (assembly GCF_047496795.1). Lineage (NCBI taxonomy): Eukaryota > Metazoa > Chordata > Chondrichthyes > Orectolobiformes > Hemiscylliidae > Chiloscyllium > Chiloscyllium punctatum. The sequence continues at coordinate 33,289,878 of NC_092773.1, forward strand.
TAGTTGCCCACTAATCACAGTGTTCTGAAAGCATGTCCTTTCAAATGAACCTGTTGACTCTAACCTGGCATCTTTTTTTTTAACTTTGACACTGAAAGAGACACCTACTATAAGACTCTTACAGACTCAGGCACGAATCCACATACTGTCATTAGAGAACTGGCACTAACTGAAAAAGGCACACGTATACAGCCACTGACAGGAATTGTTTTTCTGACACTGATGTGAAAACAGACACTGTCATCAATAGACAGCTTGGCACTGTCTGATACGCTGATACTGATGCGGACACTGACATAAACGTGGAACCTGACACAGCGATAGTGATTCTGATGCGAATAATGACATTGATACGAAGAGACCGAAGGACACTAATAACGACACTAACAATAATTGAGACAACATAACTAATGCAGATGCTGCTTCTGATACATTTCCTGCTTCTAATAGCGGTAATGTCTTCAGTACAGACACTAACATTAATACAGACAGTATCACTAACAGAGACATTTACAGTAACGCTAACAGTGATACGCACAGTAATAGAGATAGTTTTAGTAGTAGAAACTCTGACACTCAAGGAAACTCTGACACAAGATGAAATACTCAATCGTAGAGACACTGATGATAACAGTGACACTATTAGAGATTCGGAGAGAAATATATTTCTGACCCTGTGTCGATACTTCGAATTACAGAGAATTTGTTGTCAGCAGAAACATTGACATTAATAAAGTTTCTGACACGGATGGAGACTCTGATTCTAATTGAGAAATGGACATTAACAGATTCTAGCAATAATAGAGGGACCGAAGGTGATGGAGATTCTGACAGCACTCTCAGGAGAAGTCTAACACGGATAGACACCCAATTAATCAGGCACTAGCACATAATAAATAATCCCTTATTAATACAGGTCCTGACTCTATGGATAGACTGACGTTAATCGAGACGCTGTCCTAATAGATACTTTGATTCCAATGGAGACGTTGATACTAATTGAGACATTGACATGAACAGAATTCTGAAATCAATAGGCTCTCTGAGAGTAATATGGATTCTGACAGCAATGGAGACTCTATCCCTAATAGACACACTGACAATCAATAAAACAATGACACTAAAATACTCCCTTTCTTACAGACACTGACACCAACAGATGTATTAATGTAAGTAGATGCATCGGCACTGGTTGAGTTTCTCAGACTAATTGACACTGGCACTGAGAGAGAACTAAACATCAATTCACTGAGAGTGAGAGAGAATTCTGACACAAATAGAGGTTCTGACTCGATTAGGGATGTTGGCACGTAATGTACAATATACAATGAATTAATGAAACCGTTGACAAGAAGAAACGCTCTGATGCTACTAGAGTTACTGGATACTTAAAGAGACATTTTAGAATTCATGGAGATGACATTAAATTCTAAGTGAGAGATCTGGGGCAGGATAATAAAAAAATGGGAGAGTTGATACAGTTTCAGAATTTGTACAGCATTGGTAAATGAGAGAATTGATGCAGGGCATCAAAGCCAGTAAAAGAGTGATCGTGATAACCAGCACTGGGACACACGCTGCACTCTAACTTGTTCATGCTTAATTTTAAGAATTCTGGCAGCCCACATCTAAACTGGAGATTTATTGCAATTAACTAATAAATGGAGGAATTAGGCAAGGGCTTATACTAATAGGCGAATTTGGAGCAGAGCACTAAGCAAAGGGAGAATTGTTACAGAGCAACAGTAATTGGGAGATTTGGAGCAGGACAACAATGAGTGGGAGATTCGGAGTGGGACACATGTAAATGGGAGAATTGGGCGAGGGCACCCGTCAATTCTCAGACAATCCGTTTGCACTGACTGTCTAACACGTCACTGATTCATCTCATTGGATTCAAAAAGCTAATCGGAACCAGAGCCGAGAATTGGCAGGGTGCGAATATCAGCAAGTTCCAGCTCGCCAATACAGGCTCAGTACTGGTCGGAGGAGGCAGAGTATCATCTCCAGTGCTGTTTGGAATCGGCCGATTGGGCCGTATTCAAACAGTCCACATGTACTTTGGGTGAGTACGCTGCCACCAGCACAGACTTTATCAGGAAGTGTGTGGACGATTGCATACTGAGGACGGCAATCCGTGTGTTCCCTGACAGGAAAGCCTGGATTTATCAGGACATCCAGGAACCTGCTGAAAAAAAGGCATGAGCCTTCAGATCAGGATACCGATTCAATATAAGAAATCCAAGTATGATCTTCTCAAAGCCATTAAGACATCCAAGAACCAATACCGATACAAACTAGAGACACAGCCAGACAGCCGACGACTGTGGCAAGGGGTGAATGACATCACAGGTCTAAAAAGAGACAGTGAAATGTCGCAGACATGATACGTCCCTCCCCGATTGTCCAATCGCCTTCCAAGCTCGCTTGTCGGCAGAGTTAACAACTATTCAGACAAGTCCTGATGAAACTATCCCAACAGTCACCGAATCAGAGATCAGATCATTTTCCCTTCGTGTGAATCCAAGGAAAGCGATGTGAAGTCCCAGGCCGTGCATCGGACCATGCGCAGATCAACTTTCAGAGATCTTCTGGAACATCTTAAAAGTCTCCCTGCAGCAGACCACTATCCCTACCTGTTTCAACAGGGCCAACATCATCACTGCCCCGAAGAAAGCTCATGATACATGCCTCAATGACGACTGTCCAGTGGCCGTAATGTCGCTGGTCATGAACTGGTTCGAAAGGCTGGTCATGTCATCAATTAACTCCAATCTGGCAAATACTTTTGATCCACTCCAATTTGCCTATCTGATCAACAGATTCAAGTTAGGTGCCATAACACTTATCCTTCATTCCACCCCAGAACATCTGGACACCAATAACAGCGACCGAAGAATTCGATTCATTGACGACAGTTCAGCCTTCAACACGACTATACACTCGAGACTGATTTCTAAACATATAATTTCGGACGAAGCCCCACTCTCTCCAACTGGATCTTCGGTATCCTGACGCACAGGCCACAATCAATGAAGATGGGAGACAATATTTCATCCTCCATAAAACTCAACAGTGTAGTCTCCCTCGGGGTGAGTTCTCAGTCCCCTACTCTGCTCACTGTATTCAATGTATACCCAAGACAGCGTCCCCAAATACCAGACTAATGCCATTCACAAGTTAACTGATAACAGCACCATGGTCTTTATAATGTCAGACAGCGACAACCCGGACAACAGACGGGAGGCGGAAGACCTGGAAAATGGACCACTGAGAACAATCTTGCTCTCAACGCCTGCAAAAGGAACTCATAATTGACTTTCGGCGGGACGTTACTCATGCTCCTCCGACCCCAGCCCCCAAACACACATATCACATATCAGCAGCACAGATGTGGAACGAGTGGAGAGTCAACTTGTCAACTTCCTGGAAGTGGTCATCCACAACAAGCTTTCTTCGACTGTTCACGTGGATGCACTGGTTACAAAGGCCCAACAACGTCTCTTCTTCCTGAGGCAGCTGAGGAAATTTGGCATGACGGCGTGTACACCTTTGCCACCTTTTATAGGTGCGCCATCGAGAACATTCTCTGGATGTATTACCTGATATGGCGGCTGTACTATTCAATATTGGAGACAGTTGCAGAGAGTGGTGAACTTGTCCTGGATAATCACAAAGGCCACACTCTTTTCTCATGAATCCATCTGCCAGGGTCGCTGTCTAGGAAAGCCTACTAGTATTGTTAAAGATCCATCCCACCCTGGCAATAATTTTTCTACAAACTCCACCAAAAAGGAGGTTGCAGGAGAAGTTATAGAAGCCTGATCACACGCACAGGCCGGTTTTACAGCAGTTTCTACCCGACTGCTGTTAGAATGCTGAATGGACTCGCAAACTCGTCAAATTCGCCTGTACATGTGATTTTGTGTTTGCCGCTGTTCACCTGTTATTTAATATCTATGCTCCTTAACTACTTGATATGCCTGTATTGCTCGGAAGACAAAGATTTTCACTGTGCGTCGGTACACATGACAATAAATTCAATTCTATTCAGGAACATCTCTGGATGTTCTGATGTACAGTCATGGTATGCCAGACATTTGGATGTTCAGTCCTGACACTTTGCACCACTGTCATTTCCGAATGTTGCCTCTGTCTCCAAGGCATGTCCTGAGACGTTGTGTCTTTGTTAGTCAATTAGTACTCAGGGACTGCATCAATGCCAGATAGTCAACACAGAGACCATGCTCATCTTAATACGGTTACACTTGAACGAGTGCCACATTCTCAATAGGCCGTCTAAAGGTAGCCCATCTTTGTCAGTTTTGAGCATATAAGCAAAGCAGGGTCATATTGAGCTGGTGCCTCATTGAAATGGGCTCAGAACTGAGACGGTGTAACACTATTATTGGTCAGTAATGACTGTTTTCGATTCATTGGTCAGCTGAGCGCGGAGCTGAATAGGCAGCATTTATTGCCCATCCCTAAATTTCACAGAGGCTGGTTAAGAGTCAACAAAACTACTGTGGTCTGAATGCACAGGTAAGGATGGCAGGTTCCTTCCATGAAAGGTATTAGTGATCCAGACAGGATTTTACCCGCGATCCATAATGGATTAATGCTCACCATTAGACTCTTACTTACAGACGTTTTATTTAATTCAAACTGTACTGCTTGCTATGATGTGATGAGAACCCAGCTCGCCAGGACATTATATGGGCATTTGGATCGACAGTCTAGCGATAATACTACTAGGCCATGTCTGCTCTTTCAGAAGCTACGCACTGAGGTAGAACCTTGTTATCGGAAATGCAGTCCAATGTGTGTGTCTAATTGTCAGTGGGTCTATTCTGAGGCGAACATTCTAATTCTACTCGATAAGAGGGAGTGCTCCTGGATAAAAGGGAATGTGCTGCATTCTTAGAACAGGTGGAGTGTCAGAACTGAGTGAGTATCTGATTTCTGGACAGTCAGCCTTGAGGAATTCATTCATTGTCAGGGAACGTGTACTGAAGGCGGGCCTGATCATCGCAGGATCCTTTCTGACGCAGTAACTCAATGTAAGCGAGTCAGAATTAAGATAGTGGAGGTCGGTGTTGAGCATTGTCAGAAGATCAGAATGAGTGAATGCTTCATTGTCATGATTTGGAGATGCCGGTGTTGGACTGTGGTGTACAAAATTAAAAATCACAGGTTATACTCCAACAGGTTTAATTGGAAGCACGCTAGCTTTCGGAGTGCTGCTCCTTCATCAGTTGGGTTGTGAAAGAGCGGTGCTACGAAAGCTCGCGTACGTAAACTGGTGCTGGGTGGTTTTTCATCTTGCTTCATTGTCGAATATCAGTTCTGAGGCAGTAGTTATTGTCGGATTGTCAGTCCTGAGAATGTGACTCATTGTTCGGAGGAAGTGAGTCAGGATCGAGGAATGGCCTGACCATCACCGGGTCAGTATACAGAGAGGGCCTCATTATTACAGGCACACTACTGAGCAAGGGCCAAACATTTGGACAGTTATGTCTGAAAATTTAACCAATTTCAGTGGATCAGTTCAGAGGGAGTGCCTCACTGCCAGAGGTCACACTCTCAATGCTGAACTAAGTGACTCCTGATAAAAAGAGAATTTGAAGCAGGAATTGGAAATGAAAGAATTGGTACAAAGAAGTGGAACCCGAATGGGAGAATAGTTGCAGGAACGGCAAAAGGGAAACCTATACAATGAACTATATCAAAAAATTGGAATATGACACCACAAGGTCAGAGAATGTCAACAATATCTGGCGGAATTGAGGTCGGGTTTCAGTAAATGTTGAACATGCTAAATTGCCCATAATGTTCATGGATGTGTAGGTTAGTTGCATACATCAGTGGTAAATGCAGACTAATGAGTTAGGGGAATAGGTCTGTGTGGGCTACTCCTCAGATGGTTGCTGAGGACGTGAAGGGCTAATGGGCCTGTTTACACACTGCAGGTTCGCTATATTATATGTTTCAAGTTCAAAATATAAAAAGAAAAATTGGTGATGGGCAAAATAATTGGTAGATTTGAGTCAGGACATCAGCAAACAATAGAGTTGGTTGGTGTCAGGTTAACAATAATTGGGAGAAAGGGTGGACATTGCTAAATGGGAGATTTCGCTGCACAATGCCAGTACGTTAGAAACTTGGTAAAAATTGCCAAATATATGAAGACTTAAGTAGACCAAATAGGAGCGTTGGTGCGTTTCATCAATAAAGGTAGGATTTGTGCAGGTGTATTACTGTGGAAATTCGATGCATGGCATGTCGAAATTCAGGCATTCTTGCAGTGGACAGCTAAATGGGATAATTGTTGTTCAGAAATACGAAATGGAAGAGTTGGTGCACATGTAACTGAATTAGAGAACTCAGGCATGGCACCAGTAATTGTGAGAATTGACGAGGGCATCCCTATGTGGTAGAATTGGGTTAGGACATCAGTAAATGGATAAATAAGCATAGTGGTATGCGTCAGTGTGATAATTGATGGGCATAAGCAAATTGTAGATTTTGAGCACACTGCCAGCATCGTCGAGTACAAAATGCAGAAGCGCTAATATATTAATGAACTGAAGCAGAGCATGTCTAAATGGAAGAATATGAACTGGGAATAAGTAAAAAGGAAAAATGTTGCTAACATCTGTAAACTGGGGATTTGCTTCAGCACACCAGTAAACCAAAATAAATGTTGAGCTGGGTACCAAAACGTGGAAGAAGTGGATCAAAGAACTATTGAAATGAATACAACACCAAAAGAATGAGATGCAGGGCATCTATAATTGGAGAGGTCATGTAGGTGCCATTAGACTCTAAGTGGGTTAATTGCGGCACAATAATTCTCAAAGGAAAAGTTGGTGCAATTCCAAGATTTGTGCAGGTTTGGTAAATGGGAGGATTGGTGTGAAGCAGTGGTGCATTAAATCGAGTAACAGTGGTGTACAGCATGGAAACAGACCATTCGGTCCAACTCAGACATGCCTAAATTTAAGACTTTTGGCAGCACACCACAAAATTGGAGAATTATTGCAAGGAACTACTGAATGGAATAATTGCGCTACAGCTTGTTTAAATAAGAAAATTTGGACCAGAGTATTAGATAATTGGAGAAATCCTGCAGTGTAGCAGTAAATGGGAAAATTGGAGAAGAACAATACTGAATGGGAGAATTAGAGTAGGGTCCGAATGGGGAAGTTGGCCTAGGGCACTCTCTCAGTTCTCAGACAATCCCGTATCACGAACTTCTGACAAGTAACTCCCACAGGACTGAATCTCAGACAATAAGACAATCCTTCACTTCTGAACCTCTGACAAGGATGCACTGTCTCAGCATTACTCCTCTGTCAGTTGTTCAGAACCTCAGTACTGACCCTCGAATTGTGTAGCACCCTCTCATTTCTGACCCTATTACAAATTGGAACTGACTGAGCATTAACCCGCATTTACTAATATACTCAGTGCCTCAGTGTAACCAGGTCAGAATTGAGGACTCCTGCAGCTTTCGGGAGTGAGAACAGAGGCAGTACTGAATGAGTACTTCCTTTTCAGAGAATCAAACCTAAGGAAGTGTCTAATTTGCAGAGTTTCTGTCTGGAACAAGCTCTGTAAGTATTTCCACTTGATCATAGGGTCTGTCCCGGCGAGTACTGGAATGGCACTCCTGAAGCATTCACTCTTTGTTAGAGGGTCAGAAGTAACTGAGTGCATCATTATCAGAGGGTAAGTTTGAGGCAGTATCTCTGTCAGAGGGTCAATATTTCGGGATGTTCTCAGAGTCATAAGGTCAGAATGGAGGGATTGCATTCGTAACAAAGTGTAAATGCTCAGCCAGTACCTCTTTATAAAATTCATGCACTGTTAAACAGGCCATGAAGCCCAACTAAATCCACACGGGCCCTTTGAAGATTAAACTACCTTGTCATTTAGGCGAGCCCATTTCATATGTTAACCCCTCACTATTACTGTTGAAAAGTGTGGTGCTGGAAAAACACAGCAGGCCAGGCAGCATCCGAGGAGCAGTAGAATCTTCGTTTCCTGCATAAACCCTTCTTCAGGAATGAGGCGGTTGCCAAGCAGGCTGAGATACAGGATAGGGGGAGGGACTTTGGGTGAGGGGCGCTGGGAGTACGATAGGTGGAAGGAGGTGAGGGTGAGGGTGATAGGCCAGAGGGGGGTGTGGACGGAGAGGTCGGGAAGAATATTGCAGGTCAAGAGGGCGGTGCTGAATCCGGCGGTTAGGATTGAGATGAGGTGGGGAGGGGAAATTGGAAAGCTGGAGAAATCTACATTCATCCTGTGGGGTTGGAGGGTTCCTAGGCGGAAGATGAGGCGCTCTTCCACCAGGCGTCGTGTGATCAGGGTCTGGCGATGGAGGAGGCCAAGGACCTGCATGTCCTTGGCGGAGTGGAAGGGCGAGTTAAAGTGTTCAGCAACGGGGCGGTTGTGTCTGTTGGTGCGGGTGTCCTCGAGGTATTCCCTGAAACGTTCCGAAAGTAGGCAGCCTTTCTCTCCAAGGTAGAGGAGACCACATTGTGTGCAAATGATGTGTGTGGAGGTGCAGGTGAATTTGCGATGGATATGGAAAGATCCACTGGGGCCTTGGAGGGAGGTGAGGAGGAGGTATGGGCGCAGGTTTTGCACTTCTTGCGGTTGCAGTGGAAGGTGCTGGGAGTGGAGGTGGGGTTGGTGGGGGGTGTGGACCTGACGAGGGAGTTGTGGAGGGAGTGGCCTCTTCAGAACGCTGATGGGGTGGGGAGGGAAATATATCCCTGGTGGTGGGGTCTGTGTGGAGGTGGCGGAAATGACGGTGGATGATAAAATATATCCGGACCTTGGTGGGGTGGAATGTGAGGACCAGTGGGCTCTGTCCTGGTGGCGATTGGAGGTGCGGGATTCAAGGGCGGAGGTGTGAGAAGTGGAGGAGATGCGGTCGAGAGCATTGTCGACCTCGTCAGAGGGGGAATTGCGATCTTTGAAGAAGGAGGCCATTTGGGTTGTTCGGTCGTGGAATTCCCTTACTATTACATCTAATCACCACATCCTACAAATAATGTTTAATTTAGCATGGACAATTCATTTTACTTGTATATCTTTCGATTGTAGGAGGAAACCGGAGCTCACAGAGGAAACCTGTGCAGACACGGGAGAATGTGCAGAATTCCGCACCATTCGCCTGAACCTGGAATCGAACCAGGGCCTCTGGCGCTGTGAGGCAGAAATACGAACCACAGAAGGTCAGTGTCGAATAATTGCAGCACTGTCAGAGGATCTTGACTGAAGGAAGGCCTTATTGTCAACATGACGATAATGTAGGGCAAGAGACCTTTTGTCAGATGGTCAACACTGATGAAATGCCTTGTGGTAATGGGATCAAATTAAGTTTTTGAATCATGATTAGAGATCAGCACTAAGGTATTTCAGTTCTGTCAGAGGTCAGTACTGAGGGAGGGCCTTTTCCTCAGATGGTCAAGTTGATCTATTGCCTCGTCTCAACTGGGGCAGAATTGAGAGAGTGCTAGACATTTCTAGGATCAGTATTGAGGTCATGCAGCACTTGCAGACATGCAGTAGTGAGTGAATGTCTTTTGGTCAAACGCTCGACATGTGGCAGCGTTCTTTCGCAGAAGCTGAACACCCATGGTGTTGACCCACAAACAGGGCGACAATCCCTTAAAATTAGTACTTCAACAGTGCAGAGCTCCCTCAGTGATGACACTGTGAAAACGCAACACTCTGACCCTTCTGAACCATCTCACGATTGTCCCTCTGACAGTGCGGCACTCTCTTAAATTTCCAACAGTGCAGCTCTGCCTCAGTACTGATGATTGAATAGGGTGGCAGTTCCTCAATCTTGCCCCTCCGACAGTAGAGTGTTCAATCCATCTCCGTAAAGGCACCAACCCCTCAATCATGACACTGTCACAGAACAAACGTGTCAGTGCTGAAAAGCAGCTTTGCATTTCGATTCGCGGTCTATACTGGATTGAGGGCCTCATTTTCAGAGGGTGAACATTGAGATATTGAAGCAATGTCCGAGCACCAGTACTCAGGCACTGCAACACTTTATATAGAGTTAAAGCATTGACACTGCATAAATGGCAGAGCTTCAATACTGAGGCATTTCCTAACATTATGGCTGACAGCAGTGACTGAGTGCCAAACCAGTACAGGGTCAGTACTGGAATGCTACATCACAGTCAGCAGGTCAATTGTCGAGCACTGCCACCGTTTCAGAGGATCAAAAATGAGGCAGTGCCTCTTTGTCAGCGATTTAACAGTGAGGCAGTGTCCCATTGTAAGGGGAACAGAACTAAAGGGGTGTAATATGTTTACATCATGCCTCCTGAGGTAGAGTAGGACTGAGTCCAGAATAAGAGACTCATTATCAGACCATCAAGACTGTGGAACGCCTCTATGTCGGAGATGCATTTCTAAGAGCGTGCCTCTCAGCATTTATTCAGAATTTACGCCTCCATCAGACGTTTCTTACTGAGGAGGAAAATTTCAAGACTAGAGTCGAATAATAATTTGTTGCTTAATCGGGGAGATCAATGGCAGATTATCACACAATGACTGACTCCCTCAAGACTGAACCTCTTAATGTGTGTTCCTTCCTCTTCTCTGATGCACGTACTGGAGGAGAGCCTCATTTTCAGCAAATCAGATTTGTGGAAATCTCTCATTGTCAGGCCATCAGAATGTGGTGAAGACCACGAATTTTGACAGTCAGTCCTGGGATTTTGCACCACCGTCACATGGTCAATTCAGAGGAAATGCCGCAATGTTAGAGATCAATCCTAAGGTGACTCCTTTTTGTCAGAGTCAGTGCTGAGGGATTGCATTACTGGTAGAGGGTGAATACAGGATGCTCGTCTTAATACGGTCAGATGTGACCGAGTGCCAAATTGTTAAATGGCAGTCCTGAGGTAGCCTATCTTTGTCTGTTCTGAATATAATAGTATAACTGGGTTTGACTGAACCGGTGTCTCATTATGTTGGATTAACAACTGAGAGGGTGCATCACAATTATAGAGATGGTAAATATTATTGTGGTTCTCTCAGACAGTATGTCCTGATGGAATGCCAAAATGTCAGAGATTTATTACTGAGACTGATCTCATTGTCAGAGGTCTGTTGAGAGGGATTGTCTCATTGTAATGGGGCCAGAATTAAGGTAGTGCTACTCAATTAGAGGGTCAGTACTGAGATATCGCAGCGCAGTCAAAGGATCATATTTGAGTCATCGTGTCATTGTCAGACGCTCAGTTTGCACACGTGCTTCTGGATAGGGGTCACAACTAATGTAGCGATTCATAGTCAGAGGGTCAGTTCTGAGGCAGCAGTCGTTGCTGGAATGTCAGTCCTGAGAATGAGTGTTACTGTTCTGAGGGAGAGTATCATTATGAGAGGATACAATTAAGCCGATGTTTCACTTTAATTGCGTCAGAATTCAGTAAGCGACACACTTTAAAAGGTTAAATACTGAGACAGTGGTACTCTCTTAAGCAGGCAGTAAAGAACAAAGTGACATTGGCAGAGTGACAATACTGAGAGAAGGCTTATCAGTCAGAGGGTCAGTACTGATGGAGTAACATTTTGTCAGTGGGTCATACCTGAAGCTATACCACATTTTTGGAGTTTCAATTCTGAAGGAGGAACAGTAAGATATGCTCTGGACTGAGCCATTGCCTTTTGCGGGGTGTTTGTGCGGCTAGAATGGTGGGTGGGGACAGAAATAGGCCGGTACTCCAGTATTACAGCTCGTTCAGAGGGTCAGTACTGATGTCGTGCAGCATTGTCGCATGCGCAGAACTGTTGGAGTGCATTACTTTTCGTGGGTCAATAGTCAGGTAGTATTGTGGTATTCAAGCTCTGTCAGAGGGTTAGTCCTGAGTTGATGCAGCACAGTCAGAAGGTTAGACCTCTGGAAGTGCACTATTATCAGAGGGTTATTGCTCAGACAGCACTGAGGTATTCCAGCTCTATCAGAGTGTTAGGATTGAGGTGTGGCAGAACAGCCAGATGGTAGAACTGTGGGAGTGAATTATTGTCAGTTAGTATTCCGGCAGTTCCTCATTAGAATGTGATCAGAATTGAGGGAGTGACACATGATCACAAGGTCAACAAACAGGTATAGCAGCATGAGCGTCAGTCTAGGGAGTCCTTCATTGACAGACAGGCAACACTGAGCCTGTGCGTCATTGTCCTGGTTTGGTATTCTCCTTCATTCTGGTTCGAAAACTATTTCATGACCGCTTTTATAACGCTTGATTCCTCGTTTAAGACTTGTGCTACTCTTCCGATATTCATCCTGGGCCCGTTCTGTTCTTGGCTGTCTAGACCTGATGTATACATCCCTTTTCCTCTAGGCTAGTCGTAAATTTCATCCTGTAATCCACTGTTCATGAATCTTGTCCTTCCTACCCTTTGCTTTTAACGGGTCATGCCTATCCAGCACAATCTTTAATCTATATTTAAAAACCTCCGACATCTCAAATGTGGACTTCCCTTAAAATAGCTGCATCCAATAAACACTTCCGAGGGCCTGCATAATTATTGAAATAATTGGCCTTGGTCAAGTTTAGTACTGTTCCCTTACGACTACTCTCTCCTTTATCTACGTGTATTCTAAAAGATACAGAATTGTGGTCACTGTCCCCAAGGTAATCCCACGCCACAAATTCTACAACCTGTCCTGGCTCATTCCGTAGTCCCAGATCCACTATGGCTTCTTCCCTCGTCGGACTATTGACATACTGCCATAGAAAACTCTCCTGGACGCTTCTTACAATTTCTAAACCATCCAGATTCTGGCGCTAAGTGTTTCCCAGTCAATGTTGGGAGAACAAAATCTCCCATTACCACTACACTATTGTCTCAACATCTTTCCATAACCTGTTTACGTATTTGCTCCTCTACCTCACGCTCACTGTGGAGAGGTTTCTTTTGGTAACAAGTGCCCTTGTTGATAGGGTCAGCACTGAGGGAGCACATTATAGCCAGCTTATCTGTACTAAAGGAGAGCCTCATGTTCGGGTGTTCACTACTGAGCGAGTGCCTGACGATTATGCAACTGCCTCAATCCAATCACGCCCACAATTCTAACACCTGAGGCACTGCAACAGCATTGAACCTCTACCAAATGAGATACTCCTTCACAACTGAACCTCCTTCACAACTGAACCTCCTGCATTTAGTCGCTGCCTCAGAACCTACCCATTGACAGTAACGCACTCTCACATATCTGACCATCTGACTCCGAAGCACTAACCTCCGTGTTGAAGATCTGATGGTGCAGCAAGACCTCCTCTAATTCTGTAGCATTGTCTCAGTTCGGACCTCTTTCCAATGGTCCAGTGCCTCAGCATTGACACTCTCATAAAGGGTATTGCCTCAGAACTGAATCTCTGACACTGTCGTAATCCTTCACTTTGACCCTATTTAAATGAGACTCATGGGTCAGTATTAACCGTCTCCCACTGATCCTAAATTCGTGCTGCACCCACCCAATTCTGACCATATTATATTGAGACAGCAGATCATATTGACCACAGTTATTAACCGTATCCATCATTTCTGACCGTCTGACAATGAGACACCTTTTCGAAACGTGTGGCAAAAACTCAACTTGACCCCTTACAAGAAGAAACTGCCTCAGAACGGACCTTCTGACAATGAGGCTCGGCCTCATTCCTACCCATCAGATAATGAGGACTTTACACAGAACTGGTCCTCTGGCAGTGCAGCATACCATAGGACGAACTTTTTAAATGTGGAACTCGTTCAATTCTTGACATCCTTATAATAAGGCACTGTGTCATGTGTTGTACCTCCGATAATACAGCATTCCCAAATATCCCAGTCTGGTAAAGAGCTTCAATACCTCAGCCCTCACCTTCTAAACATATTACTCTCCCACAGTTCTGATCACAATGCATTGAGGTACCGCTTCTGATATAATCTGCTAACAATGTGGAATGCTTTGGAATGAATGTATGACAAGAAGGCACATCATCGTTTTGAACCTCTGCTAACGAGGCCTTGCAAAGCCCAATACTGACCATGCACTTTTGATGCACATTCTCAACTGTCCCTCAGAGTGAGGCAATGCGTGAGGACTGCCTTCTAAAAATGTGGCGGTCCCTTAGAAAACATTCCCTGGCAATGGGCCACTGCCACATTGCGGACAGTCTGACAATGACTCACGCAATCAGGACTGACCCTCTGATAGAACTGCAGGTTTGTAATACAACGACGTAATGCCTCTGTATTTATCAATTTCATTTTACACTGTACTATTTTTCCCATTATCTGAGATATTGAAGCAATGACTTTCAGAACTGTGGGAATGCATCATTGTCAAATGTTCAATACTGAGGTATTGCCTTGTTATGAGAGTTAAAGAACTGAGGGAGTCGCTCATAATGTCGGACTGCAACAATAAATGAGAGAACTGTTCACTGTAAATCGGAGCATTTGGACAGGATAATACTGAATGGGAGAATTAGAGCAGAGCACACCCAAATGGGAGATCAATAAATGGGAAAATTGTGTAGGGCAGCAGTTAACGCGGATCTTTTTCACGTTATCAAAAAAAGTGGAAATTTGTGTGGGATACCAGTAATGGAGAGGATTGGAGCAGAGCATGTGGTTTGGGAGAACACGAGCAGGTAATCAGTAAATAAGAGAAATGTTGCAAAACAAGTAATCAAGTGGAGATGTTAATCCACGATTTCTTTAAAAAAATGTGAGAAGTACACGATTACCTGGAAGATGTGCAATACGGAGCAAATAATGGGGTAATTTTGCAGTTCACCAGAGGGAGGATTTGTGCTGGATTGGTGAATGTGAGGATTGGTGGAAAACAGGGGAGCCCGAAGTAGAGTCATGGAGATGTACAGCACGAAACCACTCTTCAATTCAACTCGTTCATATCTAAACTTTGAAATTCTGGCAGCGTACCACTGAAAGGGATGATCGTTGCAGGGGATTGTTAAATGAAATAATTGTGCTCGAGCTTTCTGAATTTGAGAATTTGGAGCAGGACATCAGCTAATGGGAGGATTGTTACAATACAACAGTTCATTTCGAGTTAATTGGGATAAGGCAATAATGAATGGGAAATTTGGAGTAGAACACCTCTGAATGGAAGAATTGGGCTGTGGTAAGCTCAGGTAATTCTTTAACAATTCTATAACACTCACTCTGTGACAAGTCACTGCCACAGGACTGAAACACTCACAGTAATACGCTTCTTCATTTCTGACGATCTGGCAAAGAAACACTCCCTCGGTACTAACCTTCTGACAGTTTCCGTATCTTATTCAGCACATTGTTTCGGCCACTTTTGGAATATTGCGTGCAATTATGTTGTCTTTACAATTGGAAAGATATTGTGAAACTTGAATGGTTTCGGAAAAGATTTATAAGAAAATTGGCAGAGTTGAGGGTTTGAGCTCCAGGGAGGTGCTAATTAGGCTGGGCCTCTTTTCTCTGGTGAATCAGATGCTGTGGGTTGACCTTACATAAATTTATAAAATCATGACGGGCATGGAGAGGATAAATAGACAAGGTACATCCAAATTCATGTACATCCTGTCCCTCAGGATTCCCTCCAGCAGCTTGCCCATCACCGCAGTCAGGCTCACTGGTCTATAGGTCCCTGGCTTGTACTTACAACCCTTTATAAACTCTGGCATCAGGATACGCAGCCTCCAGTCTTCCGACACCTCACCTGTGACTATCAATAATCCAAATATCTCAACAAGAGGGACAGCAATCACTTCTCTTGCTTCCTACAGATTTCTCGGCTACACCTGATCAGGTCCTGGGGATTTATCCAACTTCACTCGTTTCAAGACATCCAGCACTTCCTCCTCTGTAATATGGACATTTTGCAAGATGTCACCACCTATATTACTATCGCTTCTATCTTCCGTATCCTTTTCCACGGTATGTACTGATGCAAAATACTCATTTATTATCTCCCCCATTTTCTGCGGCTCCGCACAAAGTCCGCCTTGTCGATCTTTGAGGGGGCCTATTCTCTCCCTAGTTAATTCTATTTTCCAAAGCTATCGCCTGTCCCCTTTTTGCCCCCTGGTTTCCCTCTTAAGTATACTCCTACTTCCTGTATAGACTTCTAACGATTCACTCGATCTATCCTGTCTATACCGTGCATATGCTTCCTTCCTTTTGTTAATCAAACCCTCAATTAATTTTGTCATCCAGCATCTCCTATACCTGCCATCCGTTTCTTTCACCCTAACAGGAATATAATTTCTCTGCATTCTCGTTATCTCATTTCTGAAGTCTTCCCATTTTCCAGACGTCTCTTTACCTGTGAACTTCTGCGCCCAATCAGTTTTCAAAAGTTCTTGCCTAATACTGTCAAAATTTGTCTTTCTCCAATTTAGAACTTCAACGTTTAGACCTGGTCTATCATTTTCCATCATTATTTTAAATCTAATTGATTTGTGGTCTCTGGCCCCAAAGTGCTCCCCCACTGACAGCTCAGTCGCCTTCCCTGCCTTATTCCAAAGAGTCAATTAAGTTTTGCACCTTCTGTAGTCGGTACATCCACATACTGAGACAGAAAATTGTCTTGTACACACTTAACAAATTCCTCTCCATCAACAACCTTAACACGATGGTAGTCCCAGTCTATGTTTACTTATCGATAAAGGTACCCTAGAGAGAGCACTATTTTCAGGAAGTGTTCCTACATGCTGGTTGCTTGGCATTTTTTATCGCAACGTTTCAATTTTCCCGTGTCTTATAACCACAAAGCATCGGATTGTGAAAATGGCCTTTAAGATTGTCAATAAACTGAATTCAAATTGGATTGATGTTTGGTGTTTTCGAAGAATAACTTTAACATATTGTTCCTATTCTAATCGTTTTTTGTCGTTTCCAGGGAATCAGTTGCCATAGCTACCTCAGTAGCCGGAGCACATGTTACATAGTATCTTTTTGAAGAACATTTGATGCTGTCAGTTAGTTCGTGCAAGCTTTTAACTTTATTAAAGGTATTGTACATCCATATCTTGATGACAGCAGTACCAGTTGATAGCCTTGATATTGTGGATATAGAATCATAGATCCAGTTCCTGCCACAGAAAATATGAGTAGTCACAAGTAGATGCTACCCTTATCAAGCAAATCTCAACAGTTACCATGGAATCATCTCAACAGGCACCAAAAGTTAAAAGAAGTTTTTAAGAAAGAAAATGCACACGGAAAATTATGTCTGCTTGTTACTCACAGAGCTAGAATATCCAAGAAGCATTACACCGATGCAGGTACGACTTACATTAGTTGGTTATTCAGTGCAGCAAAGCTGCCAACGTGGAAACTTACTGGTTACCACCGCTGTCTCACAGTGTCAGAGACCTTTGTTAAAGTCAAAAACAAGGAACCATCTGCAAATGTTTATTTTTTACGTTCTCTCTATATGTGTTTGGGCTGCCCCTGCAAATCCAAAAGTGTGTGGATTTTCCATGCTGAATTGTATAATCGGACAGTCAATTATGCGCATAAACTGTAGAAAATTTTGGATTATAAAGGGGCGGTCTGTGTCGAATCCTTCAAAGTGGGTCGTGTGGAATTGATAAGGCAAATACTCCGCTTCCACACTGTAAGATTCTTCAGGTGCCTGACTAGATGACCAATTCTGCTGTCATTCTTCTGAAATGTAACATTACCTAAGATGCTACGACGTCACTATGATGGTGACAAAGCAACATATTTAAGAGAAGCCACTTTGCTGATTTTCTGACGTGCCCATGTGAATGGTTATTATCGGAGGACGTTTCACGATATTGATGGATGCAATGAGGATGTCGCTAATTTACCCACAGACTTAAGCAATCTTCATAAATGACACTACCAGATTAATTGATTTCATCAAATATCCCCAATGGGTAATGCTTTTGGGCATGACCGGAAGAAATATCTTCACCAAGACTTATGATCCGTCATTTTGTTATGAATGAAAATTATTCACTGTCCATTTGTTTTGTTAATAATTATTCTTTTCGTCACTTTGCACTTATTGAACAGACTGCACCATGAAAGTTAAGTTGGGGCATAAACAATGTCCCTGGATAATCATAAGATAATCGTCTGCATTATGATTTCGGACGTTATTGTCAATGGGTGATCATATCACTCAACTGTCACCAACCCAGTGATAAATGAATTTTCAAGTTTATGTGTCAATGCCCAGGTACTGATTAAGAAACTTTTCTGCTGAATTTCAGTACCAATTCCACAATTTATTGCAGATTGGACGTGAATTGTTCAGAAGGCGATTTGATAATCCACCATTAACATTGCACACTATAATGTTTAAGACAACAAAACTGATTTCGTCTTTCTCCAGAACAAGTATTCCGTTCTAAAGTGTTGAAATGGTGACTGAGTGTCCAAATAAAACCATGAATTCGGATTATATCTCGCATTAGGATTGTTTCTAATTCTTGAATTGGAGCTTCGATACTCAATGGCGTGGTTCAGGGACAGTTGAAGAAATGGATAAATACGAAAATAATACTTGGAGCTCAAATATTACTTGCACACTGGAAAATAGAAAACCCTAAGTCAGGTTTGGTTTATTTCCGCATGGCTAAGTGCCAACAGCGGTGATTGGCAACGGGTATGGATAAGAGCAGAAAGTAAAATGGGAAAATAAAAGGAAAGGAAAGGATTATTGTAAAACATGGCTGGCAGTAGAAAATATGCTTGCAGGAACAATAGACTATATGGATAACAACAAAATTGATATTTCTAAAAAAATAGTAAATGTGGATTCGATAATTAAACTATTGAGGAATAAAACGGGAATAATGACGAGTGACACAGGGCATCAGCATTTCACAAAACGGTTAGTGTGGACAGAAATTCAGAAAGTGTAGGACAGATGGTGAAAACAGTTAACATAGAAGGAAAACAGGCTCTGGTGGAAACGTGAAAACAGCAATTTGGAATTGACAAGAAAGTAAATGATATGGTGCTTAATTAATGGCAGCGTTGCATTTAATCTGTATGACACAAACATGTTAAAATGCATTCTTTTTCGCTGTAAATTTCAGAATTTCTCCAAGTTGGACTTCTGTGGTACAAGCTTGAATAAATTTACCTTGTTGCAATCTCCACAGTCCTAAAGACACGATCTTTCCAAAATCCCCTGTCAGTGGGTCATGACATTTCAGATTGTGCTCGAGCATTATTCTGCTTCTGTTGATGGAATGTAAGAGCTGAGCACTTACTCTGTTGACTCGACATGTAAAGCGCTAAATGCGGTAAAATGAGCGCAGAGAAGCATGACAGAACACAGCAGAAAAAATAAACAATTGTGTAGGATTGTGTTGTTCAAAAGGAACGTTTCAGAGACAGCTTGGCATATCATGAGGGATGGAAGCAGTAGAGCAGCTGATTAGGTTATCTCATACTTCTGGCAATGATTCTGCATGATCTCCTCGTACTTGTTGGCGTTTATGGTGGATGACGTTGGGGAAATGGAAGTTCTGTAAAAGTAGAATCGGCCTAAATGTAATCACAATGACTTGATTCACCAAGTGTAAAACACAAATTTGATTTAATTTTAATTTTATCCAAATAGGTAATTGCACTAATGGTGTTTATGTGTCAGAAGAAACAGGTCTCAGATGGTCTGCTTTGGAGATCGATGTTAACATCATCCAAAACCGAACCTTCACAATCACTCAGTGGATTCCGTTGTTGTTGAATACATCCACATGATTCACAACTTCCCTTTTCACACAACTTGCTGGCACATGATCACTCTACATTATTGAGTGGCTGCGTTTCCAATGACGTGGGATCATTTCTAAAATTTAGTCCTATAGATGCAAATTTGAATTCAAAATTTAATCCGCAATGTCAATGATTTTACTGCAGCAGCGTATAATAACTTAGGTCTAAATGACGCAAAGATTCTGATTGATTCCTTGGTGCAACCGGCAAATCCTTCAACTGTGTATCTTCATGAATAGATGACCGAGTAAATATCTTTCGACACTCTGACAAGACGAACAGCTTCTCTCCAGTGTGATGTTGCTGTCTTCTGTACGGATTGGATGGGCAAGTGAATACAGACCCAGAGCAGGAGGTAGCTGGCTTGTTGAGAATGTTTGAGTGTTTGCGTTGTGCCATGAGGTTGCACATCATGGTGAAGTATGATCCCGCTGCTCCTCAGGGAAAGAATGAAGTGAAATTAGATTAGATTAGATTACTTACCGTGTGGAAACAGGCCCTTCGGCACAACAAGTCCACACCACCCCGCCGAAGCGCAACCCACCCATACCCCTACATCTACCCCATACCTAACACTACGGGCAATTTAGTATGGCCAATTCATCTGACCTGCACATCTTTGGAGTGTGGGAGGAGACCGGAGCACACGGAGGAAACCCACGCAGAACGGGGAGAATGTGCAAACTCCACACAGAGAGTCGCCTGAGGCGGGAATTGAACCCGGGTCTCTGGCGCTGTGAGGCAGCAGTGCTAACCACTGTGCCACCGTGCCGCAAATTGTATCTTGTAGACACTATGAAAACAGTTCAATGGCATATAGTGAGCACTGAAAGGGCATGACCGGATATAAAAGAAAATCTAAGCAATGGTGCAGGACCACAACTACGGTAAAAGGATAGCTGGCCAGATTGTTTCATTTTTCATCGCAAAGTCACTCGATGTGACCCTCATACTTGTTGGAGGTAAGGATGGACGATATAGGTACATACAGAGGCGTTTTAAAATCTGCATTGCAGAGATTGGATGCAGACTAAATACATCATCTATTTTAGATAAAATTGATTTTTTAAAGCTGGAAAAGATAACCAGACTAAAGACATTTATGGACAATACCAGAAACAGGTCTCAGTATGTTTATTGTGGAAACAAATGTCAACTGCCTCAAAATTCTATGCTTATAAACAGAAAGTGACCGAACTGTTGTTCATTAAATGTTGAACAAAAAGATCATCCTTGTTAATACACTGTGCAGGGAGACAGTTTCTATCAGGTGCGAACTTGAACGTGTGCAACGATTTTCCAAAACCGAGTCCTCCACAGATACAATTACATTTAATTTCTAGAATAAGAACACTTTCAATATAGCATGATTCAAGAACATCTTTGCAAGCATCCAAAGATCAATGTGCATTGATTGGGGTGAGCAAGAGAAAGCATAACCATGTAGCTGTGGTTATTTGTAAACTTTCTGGTGTCTCAGTGGCCGGAGTGACTGAATAAACCTCTTTCCTCACATTGGGTAAGCGAATGGTGTTTTTCTGATGTGAGTTGGCTGTTGTGTTTGACGTTTCAATGTCTGAGAGAGCTCCCTGCCCACAATCAGAAGAAGTGAAGGGCCTGTCCCCAGTTTGACTGTGATGGTGGATTTCTTGCTTGGATGGGTAAAGAAGTAACTTCCCCGCATTCCCACATTTCAACGGTTTCACAAAAGTGTGAGTTTGGACATTTCAGATGAATTATTCCAAAAGCTGCCAGATGCAGATCAAGGAGTTCCCTCCCTTGTAAGTCATGCTTTCGCCTTCAGTGTACGGAATCCTGAGTCAAACATGATTGTGATAAAGAGTGACTGTAAGATGCGGGTGTGGTTCCATTTTGAATTGGCTAACTATAATTCGTCCTTTCAAAACATAAAATGAGCATAGCGGTGAGGTAAAAAAATGACATGAACATTCACACTTTATAAAATACAAGAAAAATGTAGTTGATCATTTGTAAGTTGATACTTGGGAGAAAAACGGCAACGTAATGCATTTCATTAAATCTCTGCAATGAAAACAGAGGCCAATCGGACCGTCGAATATATCACTGACCTTTTGAAGATTATCCCACACAAACCCAGCACCCCCAACACACTCTGCCCATAACTCAAAATTTAGCACGGCCGATCTGCCTACTCTGACCATCTTTGGACTGTGTGATGACACCAGGGAAACCCACACAGAGATGGAGAAAAAGAAACAGCACACTGTCAAGCATGAACTCAACACAAGAGTTAGATACAGTTTCGCGGTACTGCATGTGGCTGTGAAGACCACTGTGCGACATTCCTCACCAGTTTAACTCAAAATGGATTAAAATTCTCAGAAGAAATAAATGTTATGAAAACATTAAAATTGTATATGTAGAAGACTCCTTAAACCTCTCTGACTTCCTCCTGTTTTAATGATCAATTAACTGGCATCGTTTACAATCCTGTTTCGCATTGCTTTTATGTTCCTCAATGATAAATTTTCATATGCCTGAAAATACAAGTTGGGTTTCAACTATATCCAGAATGCAATATAAATGCCCACTAGTGTTTGCAAACATACATACATAAAAGTTCGTTTATAATTACAGCCTAACAATTGTCAGTAAGTCAACTTCATGTGAGCGACTTCAGCACTTGCAGTGGTTCACGTGGCTCATTCTCAAAGGCTCAACAGACATCTCAGAAGCGAGGTCTTCTTCTCCAACTTTGCCTATATATGAGATTAAGGCTTTATTCAGAATGAAACATTCAGTGCAACAGGATGAAACAATTCGATAGAAATAAATGTTATGAAAGCATCTTAATCAACACTGACTCGGCAGTGACCATTAGAAATCCCCATGTACATCATAATTTCATTCACTCGACAATCGCGTATAAAAAATCACTGGATCTATCTGCACTCAAAGTCCTCCGAGTTTAAACACAGCAGCTTCTCCGTCATTTTCACTCCAGAGAAAACTGCTACACAAAGAATCCACCTTACAAGCAGCTGTCACCACCATCAGAATCTAAGAAGCACTCAGCCATGTACTGGGACTGACAGATGCAGGAAGGATATGGAGAAGTGATATTATCAGACAATTACATGCAGACACAGATTACTCGGGGGCACAGTTCTGTCAAGCAGCCAGCAACATGGAACCAGGGAAGCAACCACAAACAGGAGGAGGAACACGGACAGAGCCTGACTTGATATTACTCCCACAACTGTCATCCAGAGCTTCTGAGTTTACCGTGATCACTGAGGTATGACAAACTGGCAGCTTGGTCAACCTTGATCCATACCAACCAAGTTGCGACATCGTCTATGTGGAAGCAGCTGGTGGGAGGTGAGTCATTTTCTGCCTTGTGCCATGTCTCAAATAGTTACTCCATTCCCTCACCCATTTTCCTGTAAATACAGAATGTGGGTGGCTGTTGGGTTTTCCTTTGCATCACTTATCTGGGCAGGTAGAGTGCCGATAGCGAATTTTCTAGCTGTGGACAGTCTCTGTCTTTACCCAGGTGGTCCCTTCCCGGTAATTCTGACATTCTCCGGTTGTCCCTGGATGTTTATTTATCGCAGTAGTTCTTTTCATCTTTCCTACTTATCGCAGAAACATTAATAAGCCATTCAACACGTTCTACAATTCCACCGGATCATGGTCGATAATCAAACTCAATTCAATCTTCCTCTTCTCTCTACATATCCTTTAATCAGTTCAGCTGTCCAAACTACATATCTAAATCTTCCTGAGAAACGATCTTTTTTTTTAGTCAACTGTTTGCTGTGATAGAGAAGTTCAAAGCTCCCAGTGTCATGGTCAAAACAAAATCTTCTTTTTCACCTTTCTTCTATCACGCCGTTTGAGCATAGCTTAAAATGCTCTTGACCATGAAGATATAGTGTGCGTGTGAATAGTTTGAGATGGGGAAACTGTATTTAATCCGGTGGACACCCGAACGTCATTGAAAGCCACTGAGGTGAAATCCACAGAAAGGAGCCAAGAGAGATAGAGGGGGAGAGAGAGAGAGGACACAGGGGAGTCAAATTCCCAGAAGGTGTTGCTGAAACCAAGCAACTGACGTGTATGTTTACAAAGGTATCGTACTGACAGGAGACAAAATAACAGATGTCAGAAAATGTTGAAAGATGATGGGAACTTTCTTATATGTTTTTGAGCAGTAACTCATCAGAAACTGATTCAAAGAAACATACAATTATCAAGATCGGCAGGATGCACAGCTATCCACGGAAAACCCCAAGGATTGGCTTAACAACTCGGCTATGACATTGGCAGCGAGATAATTTCATCTCACTTGGAAATATATTTCATCTGTTGGTATTTTCTACGTTTCTCGCTGATTGTATATGCTTTGCCTTGAGGATTGCTGACATCCCGTCCACATCTCAGCCAAACACGTTTGTTAACTCTTTACTTCTCCAGAAGCATTTTCTTTGATTTGGTAAAGTGAGCCCTTTTTTTGTAAACTTCTTCAGCTCTTTTACGGATAATTCTCTTTGTTTACTTGGAACCCTTGCCTTGACCACAACCTGAACCATTCAGATTGTTTCTCTCAGAACGGAAATGGATGAATTCAGTGTACACAGGAGAAAGAAGAAAGCGCTTCGGCCAATCGAGTGTGAAACATTAAAAAAAACAACTAAACTGCTTTAAAAACGTTTCCAGCATTTGGCACATTGCCTTGAATACCTCGGTATCGCATGTATTTACCAAAACGCTTCTCAAATGTTGTGATGATTTCTGCATCGACAACAAATACAAAAAGTGTGTTCCAGATTCTCATCACTCTCCAGAATAAAAACTTCAATGTACTCCAAATCTTCTCCCCATGACTTCAGCCAGGCCCCTGGACATTCATGCATTCACCATGAGGAAAAAATCATTCTGAGTCTCCTGTCTATGTCTGTCATCATTTATGTCTCAATTATGTCCCCACAGTCTGATATGTGCAAAAGAAACTAAGCCCAATTTATGAGGGCGGTGTTCTTCCTTGATGACGGAGAGAAACCAGCCTCTCCTCCGCTGGAAATTCTGTGGAGAATGATCGATCATTATCACTAAAATCTTAACCGTTTTCTGTGCATTCAAACCAGCGCGGTTTCTGGCAGAGAACCCACAGCCTGCTGTCTCGAATTGGGATTGGGAGAAAGAGAAAGGCGAGGTGGAGCGATATAATATAAGTCCCACAGCTTCAATTAATCCATTTCCATTTTCTAGATCAGTGCAGGGAATTCAGAAACACAAACCGACCCAAATCCAGTGAAACATACATTGGAAAACATTCATTGTAAATAGCTCTTCTGGCTTTCATATCTTCCTGGGCCTGTCACTCACAACTCATTTTCCTCCAAGTTCCCACAGCAACTTTCCAGCTTGTAGCTTCCTGGCCCGTAATTCACTCGTACCCAGTTGTGCGACAGTCCAAAACGAGGTACTCAGAGAACCTTATCTGTTGTATCGATAATCTAATCCAAACATGTTTCTTTAAACCATTATCTTTTTTCCCAGAGTTTCTCACCTTAAGCCGTTATCTCTGTCTTCCAGTTTAATAAGACAGTTTTATCCTCATTCCACTGGCGATCGTGTGTGTGTGTGTGTGTGTGTGTGTGTGTGTGTGTGTGTGTGTGTGTGTGTGTGTGTGTATGTGTGTGTGTATCACATTTCTAAGACTGGAATCATAGGCAATGCTTTTCATTCTACAGGACAAATGCACGATCTAAACATTATAAAATAATGCAGTTCACATTTCGGTGTATGTTTTAATGTTTCCACTGAAACTGTTAATTTTTTCGAGACCTTTCTCATTTTGGCGTTGAGAAACAATATTGTACCCAAACAGAAGAGGTCAGAGGATAATTCTACAACTTACCAGCAGATGGAGAGTAGCCACTTTAAAGTGATTATCAACCGCTTCTTACGAACTTATGCCGAGAAAATTAAACGGTAACAACGAATTAAGCAAATACTCCGATGCAGTTGATATGCCGCACTTATGTTTCCTGTTAACATAGAGGAGAAAGTGAGGACTGCAGGTGCTGGAGGTTAGAGCTGAAAATGTGTTGCTGGAAAATCGCACCAGGTCTGGCAGCAACCAAGGAACAGGAGAATCGACGTTTAGCGCATCAGCCACTTCTGGAATTTTGTGCATGTGTTTGATTATGCAATGTCGCATAAAATGTTCCAATCAATTCCCAGGTTCTGTAAATTGTCAGTTCCGGTATGAAAAGCCTGGGGAAGGAACAGAGTCGATTTCTTTTCAAGTCACAAATGATTTTAATCCATCATGAGGCTGGTCAGCCCGTCAAAGAGGCCGTCATCCAACAAGATAAGGACACATCTGATGATGCTGAAAATGTGTTGCTGGAAAAGCGCAGCAGGTCAGGCAGCATCCAAGGAACAGGAGAATCGACGTTTCGGACATAAGCCCTTCTTCAGGCTTATACCAGAAACGTCGATTCTACTGTTCCTGGATGCTGCCTGACCGGCTGCGCTTTTCCAGCAACACATTTTCAGTTCCTGTTAACATAGCCAACAATTAAAGGCCTGGATGTAATGCTACTTCTAATATATGAGATAATCGTAGGAGCAGTTTCTCAACATTTTTTAAAAGACCAATTTTAGCATTGATCAGGAGCAAACGTCCTGTTGAGGTAAAGAGTATAAAAAGCATTGAGAAGATGTGTGGTAGTTTATTTTCACTGCATCCTTCACTGTGATATTGGATCGCAATGCTGTGCACAACAAAATTATCATGTTAAGCAGGCTATTAAAAACGATGAAAATGACCAGGAAAGAAAAGACAACGTAAGGAGCAAAAACAGAAATTCTTCGATATGTTGAGCAGGTCTGGCAGTGTCTGTGCACAGAATCAAAGTTAACATTTTGGATCAAGTTACCCTCTAAAGAACTGGATCATTCGTGATTTGTCTTCACGGATGCTGCCAGAATTTCTGTGTTTTTTCAGCAATTGTTGTTTTTTTCTTGATTTACAGTATTCGCAGTTCTTTCTGGATTGAAAATAAAATAAACATGACATAAGCAAAACAATGGATAGACGTAATACGTGGTTATTCGAGGGGTTATTTTGTCCTTTACTTTCATTCCATGTTAGTCTTAAACTTGCAAGAGATTTGTAAAAGTATTGTAATTGTATTTCTCAGCAGAATGGCCTGCAGAGGACGAAGTCTTGCCCTTATTCCCTCTTCGACTCGTCAACATCATGCATTTATTTTCTTTCAAAAGCTGATTAAAGTTAATTATAAACATGATTTACACTTAGATCTCATCCACTATATTGGCAAAGTGAGTTTCAATGTGATAACAGAGAGCATAGTAGATATTATTAATAGAATATCTATTTTGTTTTAATTGGTGAAGGCTCACTTTTACACTTTTTTGCAGTACAATTTTAACTATTTTCAGCATTGTCCAAATGAAATGTTTTAAAAAGTTACATCACTGATGATTATGACTTTTCATTTGCAATTTCAATACCTGATTCAGTTGAATCTCTGTGAAAGATAAACTGAAGAGGAATCTTTTAAACATTTAAAAATATCCAGTATTCCATCGATAATTGTATTAATATCAACGACAATGTTTTTATTGTCTCTGGGTCATGAAAGTTTCAGAAAACTGTGAATTTCTGACTGAACTGCACAGAGCACACAGGACGTAAAACTGTGATACCATGGGCTACTCAGAAAAAAGGAACAGGGCAATGGTAAATTCACGTTAAAGGCCTCTGATTTGACTGCCTCAGCATCAAATCAATTCCACAGAGAGGCTACATTTACAATCTAGTCCATCACCAAGTTGACTTTCAAGTCACATCACTTACATTTTACCAGTCAGTTTTCCATTCGGACTGTTGTGCAAATATATTTTCATTCTGAATGAATTTTAGAAGCTGGTCTCACCTTTACTTTCATTCATTCAGAGAAAGTGCGCTGCGGTGGCTCAGCTAATATGTATTTACATTTTGTCATTGTGCAGATAATGGTGCTGCTAAGCTTCCTTCTTGAACTGCTGAGTAAATATTCTGTGGACGGACTTGCAATTTCATGAGAGAGGATGTTTTCAGATGTTCAGCCTGAAATAATGAAGGAATGGCGATATAATTACAAGTTTGTACATGTTGAAGCGGACATTGGAAGGAGTGATGCTCCGATATTTCTTCTGTCCTTTTCCTTCAAGTTTCTATGGTTATCGATTGAGTACAAGTGGTAGAAAACAAGTGGCGAAGTTTTACACTGCATTTGTTGTTGGTACACACATCTGTGAAACATTTAATGATTGTGCATTGGATGCTAAACAGGCATTTTACATTGTTGGGCATGGTATTGACATTCTTGTGTTTTGTGTGATGTAGTTCAGTTTAATTTCGGTCAACAGCAACGTCCAGTCCTGTGCTTGACATTTCATCATTGAATGTAGCTCGCTAACTGAAACCACATATCGATTAAGACAAATATTCTGAAGGAAATCTTGCAGAGCAGAATTAAAAGTGTACACGTGCATCTGTAAACAGTCACCGAACCGGCATTTGAAGTTTGCATTCAGTTTCGACAAGAACGATGTGCATGACAACATATGAACTAGCTATTTCATTTATGTATCGACATTCAGTACGCAGTGTCAAATATACATAATTTAGTTACGCATTTTTATGGCAGGTCATGCACACCAAGATTCGCCACGTTAAATAGGATCTTGTCAACTCCTATTATAAGTTAGCAAAGGCGCAGTTCATGAATCAATTCAATGTTGTCATTCTGAAGTAACAGTCCCGCAATGAGTGAATCAAACCGAATCCTATCAAAGGTGAGAATAATTGTGAAGAACTGAACTGGCTCACACTGAATGTGAACATGACAAACAGAGCTGGAATCATAAACGGTAAATATAAATTCAATGAAATAGATATGCACTCTAACTTGGAACGACTCTACAACCGTTATTTTTGAACACTTTGCTCAGATTAATAACAAAGCAATTTGAAAACCTTTTGAGTTTGGACCCAGGCTGGATTATGTTTTTCGACAGTGTCATGAGGAATTCAGTTCTTCAACAGCTACACAATCAACAACTCTCCAATTTTCAGGCCTTAAAAGCTCCTTGGTGACATTCTGTCCACGTTAAAATCAGCACTGACTGAACTGTAACTTCTGTGCCTCATCCTCAGATTCTGACCGCAAAGTCAATTCTGACGAAGGAAAGTCTTGGCAAGCATATTTCGTAAATAGAAACTGTGCAGATGAAACTTAAGAATGCAAAACTGAAAATTCACCTGTCGCAGGCTGGCGGAAGACAATCCAATCCTGGTGGTATTAAACTGGTCAACCTGAAAGGGGCAAAGCCGATTTGAAACTGTACGCTCAAAATGTCGACATGCTGAACAAAACTAGGTTTTCTGACTTGACACAAACTGGGAGTCACATGCTTACCCTCTATTCAGCAAAGCTGATCTGGACATAAAAGAGAAAGTGAGTACTGCTTGATGCTGGAGATCAGAGTGTGATGAAGGAAAAACACAGCAGGTCAGGCAGCGTCCGAGGAGGAACAGAATCAACGTTGCAGTCAGGAGCATATTCAAAGCGAAGCGAATACTTCTGAACCGTGGTTGTTTGAAAGTAAGGCATTAACCTGGAGAAATCGCAAAGAAAAGCAGTGTTGTCGAACTGATCCTCCGATACCAAGTCTAATCGTCTGACTCTATTTATGCCCATAGACGTCCAGATGTTGTTATTAAAAAACACGTTTGTTTCACAGATTTGACATGCAATCAATTGTAACAGGTGAATTTCTGGAGCTATATCAATCCTGTTTTCACAACTGGATTGTTCACAGTGATCAGAATCGTGAACTGAGAACAATTAATGCTGAAATAAAAATGTTACAACCAAAACCCCTGGTGGTTTAAACGCATTTTCACCATTACTATATTACATTTACTTTTTAAAAAATACATGTTACGAAGGTACGTATTTGACAGCATTGAGCCGTCCTAGCATATTCCATTTCCAAAAGCAATTTAACAACAAAATTCATTATTTAAAGAAAAAATTGAAGTGATAAAGGTTTCGTTAATGAATGCAAGTCAATAATTGATTTCTAGTAATCTCCATGGTGACTGATATTTTGTGTAATGATGTCAATCTTTGCGTGCCATGTTGCTAAAGGGTAAGAATAAAATACTGTATCAGTAAGTCAGCGGCCTGTGTTTTGTTGTTGTCTATGCGTTTCGCTGTTCAGAAAACTCTGTGTTGTATTTTATTAGTAAGCATTTCTACACAATTAATGGCATTTCCTAGTTCTGTACAACAAAATTGTTAATTTATTCTGCAACATGATGGACCGGATATGAATGTACATGTAACATCTTAACCAGCTGCCTCCCATCAGAATTGTATTCCTGCCTCATGCTCTGCCAGAAACATTGTTGTATCCATTCAAATATCCATTCAGAAGTCTAATAACCCAGTCCAATGAGGAGAATCAGAGAAGCAGACAAAATCCAAAGTTTTAAACTTTGCCATTTCGACAAATTTATTTCGATCACATATTTAATATTTCTTGAGTACTTCCTGTCTGTTCGAATTACGAATATTAGTTATTTCTCAGGATTAGATATGAAGCAATCAAATGTTGTCTTAGATGAAGCCAGATTCATGCTTCTGCTTTTGAGTTCTCGAATCAACCCTTTTGGTTATACAGGGATTCAAATTAAATTCAGGTTGGAAATTCGAAATGAACTTAAATACCCAATTTGCCTAATCGTGAAAAGACGTAAATTATTAGCATGTTATATACAAAACAGACCTTACTCTACACATCATTTAATTCTCATCATCTACTTGTTACGTACCCTCATCTCTCAATTGGCAATTACAGACGCGGAAAAAAAATATAGTTTTCCAAACCGATTGATTACGGAGAAGGACAATAGACCCTGCGATCTTGTGTAACGAACTTGCTGAGAAGATTGGCTCGAACAGAAAGCATCAACCCATCATTATTCTGATAAAGCCTTCAGCATAGCAATGAGAGAAGATGCTCCGATGCAATGGAAAGGTCATTTCCTTCATGTTTCTTTTTTACGTTTACATAGTCATATTTTCCAGGGCACTTTTCACTCCCATTATCCTCCTTACCATTTCCTCAGTCATTCCAACATGAATCGGGTTACCCTTGCTGTTGACTTCAAACAGGAGTTTCTTGCAGCGACATGGATGGATTTTGACTGCCGTCCAAATGTGAAGCCATATAGAAATCATGACAAATGTGAAACAAATAAATATTTAAAAGATATCAGATGTCAAACTGTCATTAATAACCAATATGAATACACAATACTGAGAAGGGAGGGAAGGAATGACAAGAAGAGAAGGTTGAGTCAAAGACCATCCAAAATGCAGGGAAATTTACTCCCTGCTTTGTTGAACTACGTTCAATATTAATACGACGTTAAATTGATAATTAAGGCCAATTAGGAAAGACTCAAAAGTGACATTACGTTGCCACTCGGAGCTGTGACAAAAAACTGTTTCATCAATCAGTTGCACCTGTCTTTCTGTAGGAGTTAGATTCTGCTAAGGCCCTGGCGATGGAGGAGCTTATTTCAGCAACCGGTTCATTTAAAATTTTAAGATGAAGCATTGCATAAGCGTTCAGTACTCAGAGTCAATAAGGCAACGGAAGCAGAAATTGAAGATGTCTTGGCATTAACCATCCCATCTTCCATCACATTCCGTACATTGTGAATAGATTGGAGAATTGGAAAAGTTATCTGTTTGTGCCTGAATGCTTGGCAAAATAAATCTGCCGATTAATGTTTCAGCAGTTTAATATCGGTGCTAGAAAGATTTTTTGAGCCACCTTGCAAAGATAGGAACAATTTTTATAAGCAATGTATTTGAGAATTTAGAAGCACCATCATGATTTAGTTCAGGAAAAACGTTGCCGAATGGGCTAATGTTTCTTAAAGTGGCAGTGTAGACTGTGGATGAATGGGTGGCCGTTCATCTTTGTTTGGGTTGCAAAGGAGGGAAAAAAGCCCGAAAGATACATAGCCATACATTTTCGCATCATTTTGTATTCAACACAGAAAATCTCTTCCATCCCAACTTATCTGAAGTTATCAAACATTAATCGACTCAAGGACCAAAGTGGATATCTATGTATCGGACCACAGCAGGTGGCACATTCTCAGGGAAGATTTCTCCTCTGTGTTTACTGTTCAGAAAGACATGAAGACTTGATAATTTGGTAAAGTTATTGGTGAGGTCTGAGGAACAGCCCATATCACAATTGAGGAGGTAATCGATGTATTATAATGTGTATCGGTGAATACATTTCCAGGTATTGACAATATATGTCCAACAACACTGTAAGAGGTAAGAGAAGAACTTGTGGTGTCTCTCGCTAACATTTATGCATTATTGGTAGCCATAGGCCAGGTCCGAGAAGACTGGAAGTTAGTGAATGTTGTGCTTTCATTCGAGAAGGCACGGGAACAAACACTTGAGTGCTATATACCAGTAAGCTGAACATTTGTGGTCGGTAATTTACATGAGAAGATCCTGAGAGACAAGATATAAATGCATTTGGAAAGACGGGTATTAGATCAGGAGTTGTCATCGTGGCTTTGTGCGTGGGAGATGACGCCTTGCAGTTTTGTTCGAGTTCTTTGATGAAATGACCAGGACTGTAAATGAGGGCAGGGTTTTGAAGTAGTCTCGATGGATTTCAGTAGGACCGTTGATAAAGATCCACACGATAAGCTGCTCTGCAAGGTTAGACCGCATGAATCCATGGCGAGTTGACAAATTGAATATACATTTAGCTTCATCATCGGAAGCAGACTGTAATAGTGGAAGGATGCTTCGTGGACTGGACAACTGTGAATGATAGAGTTTCTCAGGTGTAGGTGCCATGGCCATTACTGTTTGTTATCTCGATCAGTGACTTAGATGACAAAGAACAGGACACGGTTTGCAAATTTGCAGATGAGATTAAAATTCAGGTATAGAAGACAGCGAAAAAACTTTCATGAACTGCAAATGGATCTTGGTCAGCTTGCGAAATGGGCCAAGAGAAGACACCTTAAATCCATTGATGTGAGGTCTTGGGTTTTAGACAGTCAAATCAAGAAGGAATTTCTTCATGAATGGTCGGGCCTTAATGAATGTTGTGGAAAAGAGGGATCTTGGAGTTCAGGTGCACAGTTCTTTGGAAGTAAAATCAGACATCGACAAGACAGTGAAGAGTTTGGGAGAAGATTTGTAGCTCGGGTGCTCGTTGTTGTGGTTCTGTTCGCCGAGCTGGGAATTTGTCTTGGAAATGTTTCGTCCCCTGTCCACTCATAACAGCACACAAACCAACAACCACTCTCAGACAACAACTCAACAGAACGAAGGACCGGATACCCAAAATGAGCAAAACCAATGTAGTGTACAAAATCCCATGCAAGGACTGCACAAAACACGACATAGGACAAACAGGAAGACAGCTAACGATCCGTATCCATGAACACTAACTCGCCACGAAACGACACGACCAGCTATCCTTAGTAGCCACACACACAGATGACCAGCAACATGAATTCGACTGGGACAACACTACCATTATAGGGCAAGCCAAACAGAGAACAGCCAGGGAATTCCTAGAGGCATGGCACTCATCCACAGACTCGATCAACAAACACATCGACCTGGACCCAATACACCGGCCACAACAGTGGAGTGCTGGAACTGACAACTGGAAGCAGCAGAGACAGGCCACTATAAATGCCGGAGGAAACAGCACAGAAGCGCTTCACAGGAGGCTTCCAAGCACTGAGGATGTCACCTAGACAGGGGATGAAACCTTTGCAAGGCAAATTCCCAGCTCAGTGAACAGAACCACAACAGTGAAGAAGACATTTGCAGCACTGTTCTTGATCAGTCACGTCATTGTGTGTCAACGTTGAGAAATCATATTGTAGTTGTACACTTCCTTGGTGAGGACGCACTTGGAGTTTTGTATTTGAAATAAGTCGCCTTGGTAGAGAGAGGATGTTATTAAACTGGAAAGAGTACAGTAAATACTTACAAGGATGACGCCGCGGTTCAAACGGCTTGTGTTAGAGCGAGAGGTTGGACAACCTGCGAATTTTACTTAGAACGGAGATGACTGACTTATAGAATTGAGTAAACTCATGACTGGTATGGATAGGTGAATGCACTCAGTCTTTTTCCAGGGTTTGAATCCGATTAAGGTTAAAGGGAAAGAATTAAATGGCAATTTGTGCAGAAACGTTTTTACTCGGAGAGTGTTCTGCATTTGGAATGAGCGGACAGCCTAATTGTTTGAGGTGAGTACATCAACAACGTTTAAAGCATATTTGGAGAAATACATTCATACGAAATGTTTAGAAGGATATGGGCAAAGCTCAGGGAAATGGGGTTAGCATGGAAGAGCACATTGGTCTGCATAGACCAATTTGTGCTGAAAGGTCTTTCTACATGCTGCAGAACTCGATGACTCTCTATGACTCTATCACTTTACTGGATACTATTATTCCATGACACCGTTCTTAACATTGTACATTTTGGCATTTTAAGGCATTACCTCATTGCTGCTTTCATTTTGCACAGTATTTTGCCCCGACCGGCTTGTACAGTGGAACGTTTCAGATACACAATTCATGCTGGGTGAAAAAAAAGTCCTGACTCGCCTAAATGTTCCTGCCTTTTGGCTGAGTTATATGCCACAGTCATTCATGTCTGTAATAAAGACATTGTTAAATCCTATCTAAACTATCTTCTCCCCTCCTATTTGCGTGCAGACTATTCAAATACTCCTAAGTTTTTCGGGCTCTGAGGGAAGCAACTCCAGCCTAAAGAATTCATTTTGCAATGGTAATGCCCATTTTTGCAGTCTGAGTGCATTGTCCTGGCTTTTAAGGATTTCCTTCTTGTTTTCCACAACGATTTTAGTGCCATTACCAAACCTACTGCATTAGTGTCTGAGTCAATGATGTATGCATCATTTAACAAGAGATACAACATCGACCTTTGCAGTCCACATCAGGACAAAATCTTCCAGTTATTGAAATAAAAGTTCCCATTGTTCTCTGTTTCCTGCTAGTAAAGCAATTTTGCACCCAGGTTAAAATGATATCCTCGATATGATGGAACTTTATTTTTGCTTCTCCCGAAGTATTGTCCAAGAAAGGTTGCAAAAGTCATCAAAACAACCTGATGTATTCTTTCAACTGAATTGATGTCACGAACACATTTGATTAGATTCTTTGAAAACATGTTCAAAGTTATCAGGTATCAGTGCCTTTTTAAAAATATATTAAATCTGTCTCTTTTCCCTTTTGCCAGAAGCTTCACTGCATCTAATGTTCGAATCGATGGTCGACAATTTATAGTTCTCTGATTCATCCCTCTTGCCCTGCTTGAATGAACAGACCACAATTTTCTTTTCCAGTAAAGTCGAATTTCACGACTGCTGAGAGAGCATTTGGAAAACAATCAAAGAATCACACCAAGTATCCTGACCAATTTTAGGACCCATACCCGATAGTGCATTGCTTCCCGTGTCTTTGTATCATGGATGTCTCGAGGCGCATGTACACGGTTCTGAAGGGGCAAGAGTGAACAGCTACAGGCGGTGGTGCATATCGTTTTCAATGGAATAACAACGAAAAGTGATGAGGGCGTATATAATGGATATAGGGAGTAAGGTTGAAAGCTAAAAGGCAGAGCAAGCAGAATAGTGATCTCAGGACTGCAACCGGGTCCACGGGCTAGTGAAGTGAGGAACAGAGAGTGAGTGCAGGTAACCATACGTCTGCAGAGCTGTTGGAGCAGGGACAGCTTTAGGTATGTGAACCATTGGGATTCATATTGGAGAGTTTGGAACTTGGAATATGAAGAAAAGTTGCACATCAACTGAAGCGTTAACAGTTTCCTCTGAGGTGGATTTGCTTGAGTTCTTTGGGAGGAGTAAAATTAATTTGGAAGAGGATTGGAACCGAAACTACTTTTGCCAGGTTGGGTGGGTGGCAAACAGGCAGATACAAAATTCAGAAAACTGTGAGGAATGATGCACAATGGAATGAGAAATGTTGAGCCAGTGTAATTGGTTTAGCTTTGCATATTTTAATGCAAGAAGAGTCAGCAATAAGGTCGATGAATTTGAGCATCGTTCTATATTTGTGTTATGATGTTGAGACTATCACTAAAACTTGGTAATCAGAGTAGCAGGAATGTTTGTTGGGTATTTCAGGGTTTATTTGTTACAAAATGATTAGAGGAGGAGCCAAAAGAGGTGGGGGTGGGGCGGGGAGAGGCGCATTGCTAATGAGGGAGAGTACCACAAATCCAAAAGAGGAGATGACGAGGATGGATTTTCTGCAGGGTCAGTAAGGTTAAAATTAGAAGCAGGAAAGGAGCAGTCACCTTATGGGGGATTTTGTATAGATCCTCCAGTGAAAATAAATACACAGAGGAGCGGATCAGCAGACTGATTTTCGAAAGGTACAGAAGTGACAGGTTTGTTGTCATGGGTGACCTCAACTTCTTCAATATTGGAAACTCCTTAGTTCAAATAATTTGGAAGAAGAAGATTTTATCAAGTGTATGCAGGAATAATTTGCGACTCAATATGTATGTCGGTGGACTCCGGGGAAGCCATATTCGATTTTGTGCTTGGCAACGATCCAGGTTACCCCTTAAATCTCGCAGTGTCAAGCATTTCGGTGATAGTGATCAAAAAATCCTGACCTTGACGACAGCCATTGCCAAGAGTAGGAGATATGTTCAATAATTTAATTGGGGAAGGGAGAAAATCAATACCAATACGTGAAACATATATTGGGAACAAATATCCACAAACAAACACATTACTGGACTGTGCAGTTTTTATTTTTTCAGCAACAATTGTCCGAGTCTTGGTTACATTTGTTCCACTGAGGCAAGAAAGCGATACCACAGTGAATGAACCTCGGAAGACAGGACATGTGGAATTTGTAGTCAAAAGGAAAAAGGATGATTACTTAATTTTGATGTAGCAAGGATCAGACAGAGTTCCAGAGGTCCACAAGGTAGCCAGAAAGGAACTGTAGAATGGACACCGGAGACGTAGAAGTCGGCATGGAAAAGCATTGGGTGGTAGGGTTAAGGAAAACCACTAAACGTTATTTAATATTGTGGGGAAAACGATGATAATAATAGTGAAGGTCCCGCCGATCAGATATGGTGTAGACAGATTGTGCCGTGAGTACGTGTAGTTAGGGTTGGTCCCGATGCAACAAAGTGATTCAGTACTCACTCGTGAGAGGGACGTTATCGGTTGCGAGGACAGCATGTAAATATTTGGTTCAGATAATGTGGAGTATGTGTGGGTGTCGTTGAGGAACAACAACGGCAAAAAATACCTAATGGGAATGAAGTTCAGACCTCAGAATTGCGATCAGGATCAGGTGTGCAAGAGGGACTGGGAGATATATAGTGCATGTTAGAAAGGAAAGTTCAAAGTTCGTGAGAAGATTTGTAGCTCGGGTGCTCGTTGTTGTGGTTCTGTTGGCCGAGCTGGGAATTTGTATTGCAGATGTTTCGTCCCCTGTCGAGGTGACTTCCTCAGTGCTTGGGAGTCTCCTGTGAAGCGCTTCTGTGATCTTTCCTCCGGCATTTGTAGTGGTTTGAATTTCCCGCTTCCGTTTGTCATTTCCAGCTGTCCGTTGCAGTGGTCGGTATATTGGGTCCAGGTCGACGTGCTTATTGATGGAATTTGTGGACGAGTGCCAAGCCTCTCGGAATTCCCTGGATATTCTCTGTTTGGCTTGTCCTATAATAGTAGTGTTGTCCCAGTCGAACTCATGTTGCTTGTCATCTGCGTGTGTGGCCACTAAGTCGCCATACTGAGCAATACTAGAAATGATTGTAAAAGAGACTTTCAATACATAATAAACAAACAAGAGGCAAAACTAGACATTGGGCCACTCTAAGTTGCTGCTGGAAGTCTAGCTGTGTAAGACAACGAAATAGCTGAAGAAATTAATAAGTACTTTGCGTTAGTGGAAGAAATCAATAATATCCCAACAAGTATGGAGAGTCAGGGGACCGAGTTGGTTATTGTAGGCATTACAAATGAAGAAGTCCTAGAAAAGCGATGGCATTAATTTCCGAGTCCTGAGGGATGCGGCTGAGGAAAGGTCGGAGGCATAAGTTGTGATCTTTCAAAGGTCACTGGAGTCGGGGAAAGTCCAGTTGAATGGAAAATCGCTGTTGTAACGACCTTGTTCCAGAAATGATCAAGACAAAAGATGGAAAATTACAGGCAAAATAATCTAACTTCGGTCATTGGGTTAATAGTGGAATCCATCGTTAAGGGTGAGATTTCTTCATTCATGGAAATGCAGGGTCGGATAATGACAAGCAAGTCATCATGAATTTCCTAAGGTAAAGCTGTGCCTGACAAATCTGTTTGAATTCTATGAAGAGGTAATAAGTCAGTCAGACCATGGAAACCCAGTAGATGTTATCTATCTAGACTTCCAAACGGCCTTTATTTGAGGTGCCTCACGAGCTGCTATTAAGTAAGGTGAGGACCTGAGAGGTCAAATTGAGGTATTGGCATAGATGTCTGGCAGAGGGTAGACAGTTGGGATAAATTATTTTTTTTGGAATGGCAGTCGGTGAAAAGTGGGGTCCCGCAAGATTCTGTGTTGGGGCAGTAGCGTTTCACATATTGTAGTGGATGAAGGTACTCGGGGCATTCTGGCGAAGTGTGCCGATGATTCGAAGTTACATTGACAGGCAAGTAGTACCGAGGAGGTCGGAATGTTGCAGAAATATTTAGACAGATCAGGAGAGAGGTCGAAGAAATGTCTGATGATATTCAACGTGAGTAAATGCGAGGTCTGACACTTTGTGAAAATAAAATGATTAAAGGCATTGTCTATTTTCTAACCGGTGAGAAAATTATTAAAGCCCAAGTATAAAGGGATCTTGGAGTGCTAGTCAGGACTCTCCAAAGATTACCTTGCAGGTTGAGCCCGTGATTAAGAAAACCAATGTAATGTTGTCATTTACCTCAAGACGTTTGGAGTATAAAAGCAGTGATATGCTTCTGAGAATTTATAAATCTCTAGTTAGGCCTGATTTAGAATACTGTGAGCAATCTTGTACCCCATGTCTTAGTAAGGACACACTGGCATTGCAAAGTGTCCAGTGGGGATTCAAATGAATGATCCATGGAGGGGTAGGCCCAACATACGATGAAAAGCTGAGGATCTTGGAATTGCATTCATGAGAGTTTGGAAGGTTGAGGGGAGATGAAATAGAAACGTACACGATAATGCATGGCTGAGAAAGGGTGGACTCTGGGATGTTGTTTCAGTTCGGCGGGAGTCTTGGACCCGTGCCACTGCCTTAAAAGTAGAGAGGGTCAAATTAGAAAGGAAATGAGAAGGCATTTCTTCAGCAACAGTATGGTTTGCCGTGCAGAAATCATTGCTACTGAACAGTGGAGGCGTGGACATAAAATGCCTTCAAGTCAGAGATTGATAATTTCTTGGTCTCACAAGGAATTAGGGTCTAAGGGGAGAGTGCGAATGAGAGGAATTGGAATGTCCATCAGCCATGATTAAACGGTGGAGTGGACCTCTGGGCCGAATGGCCTGACTTTCACTCTGATGTCTTATGGTGTTTTGTAACAGGCTGATGAGCTCGAACAAATTTATTTTAATAAGGACGATGCGATTAAAATTTTGAAGCACATGAGAATAGATGAGCCTGCTGGGCAAGAGGGGATACAGATAAGGTTACTACTGTAAGAGAGGGAAGAGTTCGCTGCCCCTTTAGTGGTGATCTATGCGTCTTCATTGTTCACATTTTAGTACCAAATGAATGGCCAGTCAGGCTGACGTTGTTGGTGGGAAAATTATTAGAGAGGATTCTGAGAGACAGGATTTCTACTTATTTGAAAGAAAAATCAGTTTGATTCGAAATTATCAGCATGGCTTTGTAACGGTAAGAACATACATGACAACCCTTACTGAATTCTTGCCAAAACTCCTTGATAAAGGTAGAGCAGTGGATGTAATGCAAATGGGTAATAGTAAGGCATTTGCTCAGGTTTCCGTGGTATGCTTATTTATAAATTAAGGACGCAGTGAATACAGGAAACCTGGATGCCTGCATACACAACTGGCTGGCCCATAAAAGATAGATTGTGACAGTAGATGGACAGTATTTTGCCTGTAGCTTCGTTACTGGAGGTGTTTTGCAAGGACCGTCGCTTTATTATGGTTTTTGTAAATGACATGGACGTGGAAGTGAAAAGATGGGTTCATAAGGTTGCTGATGACGTGACCGCTGTTGGAGACGAATACAGTGTGGTGGTTTTCGCAGCTTGCAAAGGAACATTGGCAGGATGCAGAACTTCACTAAGCAGAGGCTGTTTCAGTTCAAACTGGAATAGTGAGAACAATTTAATTTTGGCAATCGAATATGAATGCAGATTACAGAGTTAAAGGCAAGATTTTTGGCAGTGTGGAGGACCAGCGGGTTCTTGAGTTATACGTCCATTGTTTCCTCAAATTTGACACCTAAGTGGATTGTGTTGGAGAGAAGGCCTTGGCTCTTTTAGTTTTCATTAGTAGCCGGATTGCGTTTCACACTCACAAAGTAACGCTGCAGCCCTATAAAGCCCTGGTTACATTACATTTGGAATGTTGTGTTCAGCTCTGGTCCTCTCATTATCGATAGAACGTGGATGCTTTGGAGATGGTGCAGAGGAGATTTATCAGGATGCTTAGGAACTGGAGGACATGTCTTACGAAGAATGGTTGAGGAAGATGGGGCTTTTAAGAGTGGAGTGAATATGATGATAAGTGACTTGACACAGATATCAAGATAATGAAATATATATCTTGATACGTTTTCCCAGATCAGAAATGGCTATCACGGCGGGTCATAATTTCCAAGTCATTCAGTAAGGTTAAGGGGTGATGACAGAAACAGTTTCTTTACACACATTGTGCTGGATGCGTGCGACCCACTGCTAGTATTGGTAGCAGTCTCAGATACCTTTGGGACATTGAAGCATGTTTGGATACACATGCACGATAGAAAATTGAAGGATATGTAGGTTAGTTAAATCATA
This sequence comes from Chiloscyllium punctatum, assembly GCF_047496795.1. Lineage (NCBI taxonomy): Eukaryota > Metazoa > Chordata > Chondrichthyes > Orectolobiformes > Hemiscylliidae > Chiloscyllium > Chiloscyllium punctatum. The sequence continues at coordinate 33,330,864 of NC_092773.1, forward strand.
GAGTAGGACAAAAGGTCGGCACAACAACAAGGGCAGAAGAGCCTATTCTGTGCTGTCCTGTTCTGTGTTCCACAGGTCGAAAGGCAGTTCACGAGATTGATCCCAGGAATGAAAGGATTAACATATGAGAAAAGCCTGATCACTCTGGACCTGTGTTCGGTGGGTATTCAAAAAGTGTTGGTGTAAATGACTAAAACATAAAGAATACTAAACGGCCAAAGAAAGTAGAAATTGGGAAGATGTTGCCATTAGCTGAAGAGACAAAGACCCTACGGCCCAGCCTCAGAGGTAAGAGAAGACACTTTTGAACTGAGATGGGAACAAACTTCTGATCAAGAGATAATTGAATGTGTATAATTCCTTACTGCAGAATGCTATGGATAATTCAGTATTAATATGTAATTAGCATTTCTAAACAGAAATAAATTCTTGATTGCTCAAGTTGACAAAAGTTAAAGGAATAGAGTGGGAAAGTGAGATTGAAAACCCGATCAGCCATGATTGCAAGGCGGAGCAAACTCGTTTGGTCGATTGGGCTAATTTATGTTCCTATGTCTTATGGCCTTACAACAATATTTTGCGTTGATTCTCAATGGAATAAACGTCATCAGGCTGTAGGTAACCTTCAATTTTTAATAACGTTAAAAACTCTAGTAATATATACATTTTTAAATTGAAATTTCTTCAAATAAATATTGCTTTCAATAACTCTTCAACATCGGAGTCACAGAGATGTCATCAAAGCTGATATAAAACTTAATGATACTAAACAAACTCGTCGTAAATTGACTTTTTTTTGCAATTGACTATCTTTCAGGTTTTGTTCTCCAGGGAGCGTTGGAGATTTTCGCTATTGTCTTCTCGAATTCTTATTGAATTATATAGATTTTATTGCGTCGAGAATAATTAAACTTTTTTTGCGGATGATTTTAAACTTTCAAAGCACTATAAGTTCTAAGAAGGGCTAATCACTATTCAGAGTTACAAAATCACAGAGTCATATTGCAAGGAAAGTGATCCTTTCGCCTTTTTCCTCGATTCCAGATAGTTTTCCAAAACTGAACAAACCCCATTTACCTCCGTTTTGACGACAGTACGATCCAGCCGCTCCTGACAACTGAAAACTTCCACTATTGATAACATGGTGGGAAATAATTTTTCTATCTTTTCCAGTTTAATGCATGCCTCTTATGGCAGGGTAAACAAAATTGTATACTATATTCCGAATGTGGCCTACGAATGTCTTGCAAGCTGCAAGATGACATTTCAACGTCTGTACTCAATGCTACAACCAATGAAAACAGACGTGCCAAATATATTCTTCAAAGCCCGGTCTAACTGTAATGCTTCTTTCAAGGAAATATTCACATGTATCCGGACTGTCTGTTGTGCAATGCTCCCCAGGACATTACCATTGTTTTGGTACGTCCTGCCTTTGTTTCTCTTCCCAAACTGAAACACCTCCGATTTATCCGAATTAAACACTATATGCCAATTGTTTGTCCATTGCCCAGTTGATCAAGTTGTAGTATTCGATTACGTTCTTCACTGTTATTGCATTCGCAGTTTTGCTGTCACCCGCAAACGTACAAAATTAGTCTCCGATCCTTTCATCTTAGCAGTTTATATAAATGAACAACAGTGTCCTCAAATTTGCTGGACTGGCCAGATCAATGATAGGTGAATATCATCTGGAGAACAGCGATGTGATATATTTTGATGAAACGACCGGTAAGTGATAGCATAAAACAAAGGGCAACATTTTAATCGTTGTGCAAAAGCACGTGAGTGGTTACGGGTGAATCTCATTAGACACAGTAGAGCATTAATATCAGGTAAGAATATGTATGCTATTCTAAACACCAATAATCAATGAAAGGAAAGAAAAATAAGGAGGATGTGTTCAACATTAACAGGATATAAATTGGATAACAGCCAGGGTATTTTGCACATAAGTTCGCCAGGGCATCGTAAAGCACCTTTCAAACCTAGGACCACTGACATCGGGGGCAATAGCAGCATACAAATGGGTGCACAACCACCTGCTGGAACTATCTCCCAAATAGGATTATTGCTCTTGTGAAGAAACTATATTTCAGTCCTTCAAACAACTCACCATCACCTTTTCAAGGGCAGAAACGTTTGGGCGACAAAGCATGAACCTGTCAGCAATGCTCAAGTCTCATGGTCGGTTGTTACGTCTTAGATCGGATTTTAAATTTGTTGTGTGTGTGGAGAAGAGGTTTGCAAATATGCTTCAGAACAAGCAAGAGTTCAGTTGAATTGAAAAACTGCAGATTTTCTGACTTTTGTTTCTCGTATTGGAGAGGCTGAGATGACATCTATCAGAACTTAATGACATTACCATGGCACGGGACATGGGAGTAAAGGAAACATTTTTCCCAATATTAACAGGGTGGACAACATAAGACCTAGTTTTATGGTATTTTGGAAAGGAAGCAAAATCAACGCAATAAGGAAACATCTTTTTCTCCTGTCCAGAGTGTATTTAAATATGGAATGCATCGATTGGCGTGGTGGTTGAGGTTAGCGAAATTGTAGTATACAGCAGGCATACAAACGATCATTTAATTTTAGGAAAAATGCAGGGTGAGTGACAAATGTGACGAGATAAAGATTCAGGAAGATAAAGATGGCAGGAAGGTGTTGTAGTAACAATGGATTCAAAGTTTTTAAGAGGGCAAACGGTGTGTTAGGTTTCACTTAGAGAGGGTTTGAGTTCTGTAGCCGCAATATCATGCTGCAAATAATAAAAACGCTAGTGCCGCCACACATGAAATATTGTGTACAGTTCTCGTCACCATATTTTGGGAAGGATGTGGGAGCATTGGAAACTGTGTGGAGATTTGCCAGGAAATTTCGTGGTCTGGTGGGATGGTCTTATGAGGAAAGGCTGTGAGTCTGAGTCTGCTCTCATTAGAAAGAAGAAGGCGAAGAGGAAATTTGACAGAGGCATGCAAGATGATCAGAGGATTATATAGGGTAGACAGTGAACGTCTTCTTTCCTAGAATGATGACGTCAGCTTTTAGGAGGGGTAACAACTGCACATTGAGAGGTGATACATTTAAGACTGATTTCAGAGGCAGGCTCTTTATGCAGAGAGTGGAAAGGGCGTTGAATGCCCTTCATGCAAATGTAGTCAAGTCAGTCATATTAGGGAGATTCAAACCATCCTTGGATAAGCACATGGATGATGATGCGATTATTTCGGGGGACGGGCTGTGAATAGGTCACAGGTCAGCGCAACATCGAAGGCCGAAGGGCCTGTTCTGCGCTGTATTGTTCTATGTTCCATTTTCTATGTTCTAAGTGATTTGCTTTTCAGCATGAGAACAATATAGTGAGCTTGTGTTAAATTTTCGAACCATGTGCTAACACCTTAAAATTGGACAACATCGACACTTTGTCTGAACAGCAGTAATTAATTTAAGATGAACATTGGGAAATGTAACTTGAAAGATATGGAGTGGGAGAAAATGTCACAGTATTGAGGAAGCAATCTCAAATTAATGTAATGATGCAGATTTATTGATCACACAAATGAATCAGCGTGCCATTATATAATATTATCAATTATTATCGGATAAAGGTTTTGAATACTTTTCGGAGATAAATTGTACTACATGAAAAGTTCTCAAGGCAGTTCAATTTCAAGTACCCAGCACGCACTCGAGTGATCATCACTCAACACATTAAATAGGTTTTGTAAGATTTCCTCTTCGAGATTGTCAGGCAGTGCTTGTCCGACTTGACAGTGCTCGATAATGGACAAAATATTTTGCTTTGGACCTCCCGTGTTTTCGAACAAAACAACACACTCGATCCCTTTTGAGCTTGGATTATCCAATTCATTACCGAAAGAGACATTTCTATTTATTAATAAATTCTGGACCGACTTTGTTCACCTTCTTTGCATCACATTGGTTGGTACCTTCCATTACACAACTGATAATTTTCACTGGAGGACTTTTAAATCGAGGAGTCCTTACCTCGAAGATGCCAGTCGTGTGAAAGAAGAGCGATGGTGGTGATCCTGCTGAAAACGCCAAAATTTGGGTTATTTGCAAGAACGGCAAATAGGAGTGAGACAGACACCAGACAGGAGTCTTAAAGGTTGTCTTCCCGGAAAGCTCTTCTAAGTACATCTTCAAGGTAATGTTAAATCTTCTGTGAGGAGAGGTGGCGTTTAATAAGCATTGCAAACGATGCTTCCGGGCGATGTTTGCTAATTCAGCATTCCTCCAGTTCTCTGTCCTTCCTGCGGTGTACGGAAGTTATCACAGTAAGCATGACTCATACAGGAAGACGTTTCGACCACGAGTCCCTTGAGTTATCCATGTTAACTTATTCATATTGGCTCTCAGGCCACACCATAGTTATCCTAGCTAACTACAGATGCCGCCCTCCATACACCTCGCTCCTGTTGTTAAAAAGTTGAAGGTGTGTACTGTATCTTTAATAGACAGCGAATGCAAGTCCCTCGAATAGGGTGCGGCATGAAATATGTCACACCTACAAGAACTGGGGGAAGGGGTAAGTGGTGGGCTCTCGTTTTCATTCTGATTCTACGTGCAAGTTAAAATAGGGAAATGTAATATTTACTGGTGGGATTAATGGGAGAGGCCTGGTTTCAACTTTAAGACTGTGGGATCATGCTGTGCAAGAACAGAGGCTGTCTTTTCCTTTATATTAGCAGAGGTCATTTGTTCCAAATTTAGACAAGGTAGAGTCCGGGGGAGGGGGGGGGGGGAGGGGGAGGAGGGCTTTCTAACCATAGCTGGTGAAGAAACCAAAACCTTCATGCTCCACCAACATTGTTTGAGCTGGTGGCATCCTACTGTGCAGAATTCCCCTTGGCTCCAAAAGCAGCCCTCGCTTTTGGGACCATTACAGAGCTGTGGCTTTATAGGCTCCGACAGGAAACATAAGGAATCCCGTGATAGTTCTCCATCAGGGAGACCATGCTGAGCAACTCCTCGCCCTGTGGGTCGCCCTCACACAGCAAACATGTCTGAAGTTTGATGACGATCTGGTTGTCGATCATTTGTATAGTCCCTCTTTAACCTCCATCCTAGATTTACCCCGCCCTCTTAATACTCCCTCATCCTACAAATCGTAATATTGACATTACAAAAATTTTTGAGATGAAACGCTAAGATAGGAACACTGGCAAATGCGAGGCTGGAGAGAACATTTCAATCGAAACGTGGATTAATTAGAGAAGAGAGAGGTAGCGCAATCGATTTCCGAGGACAGGAAAACACTGAGAACAAATGCAGAGGTGAATAAGGACAGACAGAATGACAGAGAGGGAGAGAGATGGAGATTCGATTGTGTGCATGTGTGTGTGTGTGTGTGTGTGTGTGTGTGTGTGTGTGTGTGTGTGTGTGTGTGTGTGTGTGTGTGTCTGTGTGTGTGTGTGTGCGAGAGAGAGAGAGAGAGAGAGAGAGAGAGGAATAAACAGGAACAGAGATATTGAGACATTGATCACATCTTGAGAGCACAAGAAAGTTGAACAGTGAGAGGCATTGCATATTCACACAGAGAGGGAGAGTGCGAGAAAGAGCGAAACAGGCAGGCAGTGACACAGATAGAGAGAGACACGTTGATCAAATCTCTAGAGCAGAAAATGGCTGCCCAGACATGAGGAGAATGATCAGGACAGAGAAAGTGGGGAGGGGGTGTGGGGGGCGGTCGTGGGGGTGGGGTGGAGAGAGAGAGAGAGAGGAAGAGAGGAGTAAAAGAGAAAGGGGTGAGAGAGAGGCACAGCTACAGACAAGTCGGTGCCTGTAGCAGTGATACGATGCTCCTGAAGACGAAATCACGTGCTAGCCAAAGCCGAAATGAAAGAAGAGTCAGGATGAATGAGTGTCTTGAGAGATAGTGCAGGAGGGATGTCTTCAGATGTTTGATATAAGGAGTCCCTTTCTGAAGAAGGGAGTGCTATTACAAATCAGTTGGGCATGACAAGAACCAATATAGTCGGTGATGTTTTGCTAACGCTGTTGTGGGGGGTTAGTGTTAATGTGGCAGTGGACTGTGAACCAAATAAAGATGTTAGTGTTCAGTAAGGAGTTCGATAAAGAAGTCAATATGACAAATTGGACAAGTTGGCAGGGTGCTGATGATGAACATAAAGGAACAGGTGATCTGAGGTATATTTGTTTTAGTGCAAGAAATGTACGAGATAAGGCAGTGGACCGAAGAGTTTGTATTAGCAAATGGGAGTACGATATTATTGGTATTACTGATACTTCATACAGTGCAGGGTAAAATTAGCAAATAACTATATCAGGAAATGACTGCTTCAGAGGGGATAGAGAGTGAGGTAAAAGGCTGGAGGAATTGCATGACTGGTCAGCGAATTTATCACAGCTATGCTGAAGGAGGGCACGATGGAGTAATGGACAAGTGAGGCAATATGGGCAGAATCCAGAAATAGGAAGGCTGCAGTGACAATGTTGGTGCTGTACAACAGGCCTCCCGACAGCGAGCGTTAAACAGAGGTGCGAGTGTGTCGACAGATTATGGGAACATGGTGGAGCAACAGGATGTTGGTGGCGCGAGATTTACATGTTACTAAATAGGACTGACATTTACTCACTGTTCGCGTTCACATGAAGCAGAATTTGTAAGTCTACTCCGGAAGCATTTTAGGACCAATTTGAAAATTACCCGTTTCGAGATGAGGTCGCACTGGACCTGGTGTTGGTGAATGAGCATGACCAACTCGTTGATGTTCAGTAGGGGATAACAATTCCATCTTTTTTAGAAAACTCATGGCCAAAGGCGAGAGTAAACCAAAGAAAGACTGCTAAATTGGGGGCAAACCAGCGATAAAATTAATCAACAGGAGCTGGGGAATGTAGTTTGGCAGTCGGTGTTTGAGATTAAATCCACTTTTACTGTAGGGAAGGCTTTTAAGGACAGGTTGAAGTGAGTGCAGGACAAAGGTGTCCCTGCGAAACTGAGGGATGGAAATGGCAAGAGCAGAGAAACTTGGATCACACATGAAACTATTAATCTAGCAAAGAGTAAAAAGCAAGAAACATACGTATGGTCTCGGCAACAGTCGAAGGTCTGAAAGAATATCATGAAGTAGGATCAATATGAAACTAAGGATGAAGAGAGCTAAACGTGGTCATGAGATATCTTTTGAAAACAGGGTAAGGGAGATGCTGAAGCGCTTCATTCGTTAATAAAGAGCAAGAGGTTATTTAGTTAAAAGTGTGACCCACTCATGGACAAAGGAGGAAAGTTATGCCGCGATTCAGAGAAATCAGTGAGATTCTGAATAAGGACTTTGCTTCGGCATTCACTGATGTGAGCGACATGATGGACGTTGAGGGTAGACACCGATGTTTGATTATTTCAGGTCAAGTCGGCATTTGGAGGGAAGAAGTGTTGCGTATTCTAAAATGCATTAAGGACACAAGTCTCTGTGTCCGATGGGATCTATCACAGATTCCTGAGGGAAGTGGCAGAGGAAATTGTTGTTGCCTTCACAAATAGCTTTGGAGCGTCCTTGAAAACGGCTGAGTTTTAAGAGTCATAGAGTTATAGTGTCAAAAAGAAGCACGGTGCAACTCGTCTCTATCGAGCAAATATCACATTTGCCAGCACTAGGCTCATATTCCTCTAGACCTGTTGAACGATAACTTGGTGTTGTGTGATTTTTAACTTTATCCACCTAAGTCCAGCACCAGCATCTAGAGATCATTACCTATCCATATTTCCATTCTGCTGTATTGGATCAGCGTCCAACACTTCCTCTGCCGTAGTCTGGACGACTGGAGAACTATGAGGTTTGTCCTCTTGTTTAAGATGAATAGGAAGGATAATCCACAAAATAATAGATCGGTGAGACTCACGTCAGTGTTAGAGTCAAGATTACAGTGGCACCGACAAAGCACGGCAGGTCAGGCAGCATACGAGGAACCTGAAAACCGATATTGCAGGCAATTGCCCTTCATCAGGATTGATGTCACCTCAGTGTTTGGCAAGGTGCTGTGGAGGATACTTATTGAGAGGATAAATTTATAAATGGAAGGAAATGTGCTTATCAGTGATAGGCAATATGGTTTTGTGCAGGGAGGGTCTAACTAATAGAATTATTTGAGGAAATTATAAAGTTAATTATTGAGGAAAGGGCTGTAGATGTCATATACATGACTTCGGTCAGTCGTTTGATCAGGTTCTTGATGCGACGCAGATGGAGGAATTGAAGCTGTATGGCGTCCAGAGTGGACAAACTAGGTGGATAGAAAATTGGCTGATCACCAGGACACGGAGAGGAATTCGGGAATGGAGTTTGGTAAAATGAAGACCTGTGATCCTGGTGTTCCATAAGTATCCATGCTGGGCCCATTGTCGCTTGTGATATACATAAATGCTCTGGAGGAAGATGCAGTTGGTCTGATTTGCAAGTTTGCAGATTACACCAACATTGGGACTGTCAGAGAATGTATACGACCACAGATAGAAATGGCAGATGGAGTTCAACCTGCACAATGCGGGAGGTTTCTTTAAGATTAGATTGCCTACAGTGCGAAAGCAGGCCATTCAGCACAAGACGTCCACACCGACTCACCCAGACCTATTTACCTTTCTCCCTGCTAATGCACCGATCATTATGTGCAATTTAGCATGACGAATTCACCTGACCCACACACCTTTGGACTCTGGGTGGAAACAGAGCACCCGGAGGAAATGCACGCAGACGCAGGGAGAATGTGTAAACTTCAGGAATCGAACCCGTGGACCTGGCGCTGTAAGAAAGCAGTGATAACCACTGAACCACTGTGCCGCACTAATTGTCAGAAATAATTCTATAGGAACTTTATGTTAAATAGAAAAGCCCTGCGCAATGTTGATATAAAAAAGTCTACTTGAATCTCTGGATTTTACTGCAGGCGACATTTTCCTGCACAAGAAGGAACTCACTGAGGGCTAAACTAAGGTCCACCATGAGGGCCCAGTCTACCGTGTCTTCTGGACAGTTGAAGGCATGCAATGTCACATGTGCTCCGTGGTGGGGCACAGACGAAAGAATGTTCCCCAGTGCACACCGGCAATCATAGGCGGCGCTGCCACACCAACTCTCCCTCTCCCTAAGACAAGACTGAAGACCATATCAACGGGACCAATGTCAGGATCTTCTCGTGCATTCGAATTTAGCAGGGAAGGACTGAGCGCCTGGCTGGACAGAACGTGTGGAAGAAGACAGTATATGTTAAATCACCCCAGCATGAACTTGCCTCTGTGACCGCGTCGGAGTCACCCCAAAGTGGGAACCGTGATCACCAAACCTCAATTCTATGTGAAGCCCTGCGCTTTGGTGATGACATCGAGCATCCATGCTACCTGTCCCCATGCCCGACACCCGCTCCATTATGGCCATCCTGTGGTACCCTTGCCTGTTTCACTAGGCTGAAGGGTCCCTTATTCAGGCCCTGCAATACTCCTCCAGGCCCCAGCACCAACCTCGGGGAACTCGCTGCTGTTGTACCCCATCATGCAGCAGCTTTAGCTTTGGGTACTGAACAGGCAAATGGGCCCATGGCTGGCCTACCATCACCTGATTGTCCCGGGACAGGACAGTAAGTTATACAAATTGGCTCTCCCCGCACTTGCGATGCTTCCTGCCTTCACCCATCCAATGATATACCGAGAAAAGCTGGGACGATAAGCCTCAGGCTGCATGAGCAGGAGAGCGGGCAGGGGGGGAAGAATGTTTCCCATGCTTCCCGGAACCACAAGGAAGAGGCAACACCCCAGGATGAGGAGGAGTTTCCTGCCACATGCCGACAGTGCGAAACCTACCCAACGGGAGTTTGCACTTGGTGCCTCCTTCCTTTGTTGTAATGTGGCCTGGCCGACTTGTAATCCTGTTGGTCGCAGTAGATTTGCCTGCCTCCATCATTCGACCGGCCACCTAGGATGATCCTATGCCCCATGTCGGCCTCAGTACAGCCGGTTATAATAACTTTAATATTGCCGGATCATCCAGTAATGGATTGGAGGAAGATGTTATCCTCACTCCCAAACTGTTTTTCTGAGCGTCTTTGCTCTGGAGAAGGACCTTTTCCCCGAGGAGCCTTCGTCCCGGTTTTCAGAGATGAGCGGAGCCTCATTGGGTGACGAACTGAACTCAGTGAATTCTGGAAAGGGTTGCACTGAGGAAGTTACGATCGGTAAATCCGGAGGTGGTGTGGTTGCGGGTTTTACTCCAGCGGGCTGACGCGGATCATATCCCAGTCTCACTGTCGGGGAGCAGCTGGTGACGAGTGCAACTGCCGGATGAGGGTTCTGGAACGGTGCTGTGCACCGGGGAAGACGTGGATCCATCTCTAGCGAGGTTTTTGCTCCCAGGCGCTACCCACTGAGCCCACCCTCAATCCCTCTCGAGGCACTCCGCGACATTGTAGAGGAAATCGACGGATGGATTCCCGCTGGCGCTCGACCAGTCGTGTTCCTTTTTGCAATTTTATTGGTCGACCCAGGCTGCTCACCCAGCAAATGGACGAAACGCTCGTAAGTGAAGGCATGTCAAGAACTTCCGCTTTGCTCTCCTGGTGAGGCTGAGGGATTTCTGCAGCTCTCACTAGTCGTCTCAGTAACACTGTACCAGTTTAATTGTATTGGTGGTGGTTGTACAAAACTGCTGAAATTAAGACAAAGACAGCCAGCCCCAACATCACCGGCAACACGGAGTCACAGTGCAGATTCCAGAACTTCTCAGTTCTTCGAGATGGAAGTATGAGCGTGCTTCCTGCAGAAAAGCACAGTACCCTGCGAAATGAAGCCACTCACTTCCTTGAGGGTCAAGGGGGTGTCTCCATGAATCACCTAACCTGCACATTGAGCTGGGTGGCATTCTTGTTGGTACTGCAATTTCAGTCGGACGAAAGGGAGCTTGTGCCAGGCAGTTTGATTCACCTAACGGTTCGGCAGCGCGGTGCGAACTTCAATTTGAGAACGTTTCCACTTCCTTGGATGAACCGAGGCAAACATTCTTCGACATACAAATGTCTATGCGTTTCACCTCCATTAACCAGAGCCAGTACTTTGTCCTTGGGCGAGATTTTAACTGTATACTTCGAGGACAGGGACCATGGCGGTGCCCAACATGGTTGAGCATTGCGTTGGTGTGAAGGATTTTGTCAAGTCGCTCAAACAGGTGGACAATCGGAGGAATCTCCATCCTGACTCCATCGGCTTCATCTTCGTAAGGACTGGTGTTGAAGCATCCAGAATCGACAGCCTGCATGTTTTGTGGGCGGACATCTCCTGCTTTCCAGCGTGCTCCATGCGGCAGGTATCGTGGGCAGAACTCCCTCTGTTCCGCGCTCATCTCGGTCTGCGTCCTGATACATTAAAAATCTGCTGCGAGAGTACGAACGGTTCCAAAAATTGCTTGCCAGTGCCGGCCCGCCGGGAGAAGTTAAGAGGGGAAGGTTCCCATTTCTTTGGTTATGGTGGGACGTGGGCAAGGCTCAGGTCCGCTCTTTCTGTCAAGGAGTACTCGAGGGGGTCGAAGAAGAGGTTGAAATTGGAGGTGGAGATTGAGGTGATTGACCTGGAGTCACGTCTTGGTGAACCCGATGAGACCACAGCCCTGCGAGGCATGTACGAAGAGAAGAAGGCCGGGCTCTCAGACGTGCAGATCTTCTTTTTCCGAAGCATATACATGGGTTCGTGGATCCAGCTCCTCCCAGACTAGGACTATGGCGGCCCCTTCTTCTTCTAGCAGGAAACAAAATGCCGCATCCATCAGCAGCTCCTTGTGCTTCTGCCAGATGATGGATCTCCCGTCTTGGATCTGGAACGTATCAGGCCCAGATGCGCTCCTGTTACATGGCTCTCTTCACTCAATATCCGTCCAGGGAGGATGCTCACTGGGTCTGTAGGACATTTTTGACACAGCTCAGCTCACAGGTAGTGGTGTGGGTCGATGCTCCTGCCACCTTATGGGAATTGACAGGGGCCCTCGCCTGCTCCCGATCTCCAAGTCCCAGTGGCTGGATGGGCTGGCTTGGAGTTATTTATGTCGTTCTGGGACATCCTGAGTAGCGACTACACATTAGTCATGATGAAGGGTCGTACAGCCGTAGAGTGGTCCCTTTAATGACGTGTGCGGTCATTGTCCTGCTGCTGAAGAAAAGGGACCTTTGTTCTTTCAAGAACTGGCGTGCGGTCTTCTTCCTCAGCAAGGATTACAAAATTTTCACCAGGGTTTGGACTTCTTCCTTGACTTCTGTGCTGGCCGTCATGAATCAATCAGATCACTCCAACATGGTACAGTGCTGGAGAATCCACGACAACGTTCATCTGGTCCTCGGCCGGATGCATTTCTGTTGACAGGCTGGTCTGCTGAGTCCCTTCCTGCCTCTCGATCAGGGTCTTTCATTGAGTGTTTGTGTTTGCTTTGCTTGTTCTAAGTTTACTTCTTTTTGTTTCCTTTAATTTTAGTTGTGCTCAGCTGCTCCACCAGCGAACACCACCACTGCTGCTGCTGCAGCCTGGCCCTGCTACCACAGCTGCAGTTTAGGCCTCATTTACACCTCAATACTGCTGCTACTGCCTGGGGCTTTTTTATCCACTACTGCCTGGGGCTAAACTCTACTGCTACAGCCCATGATCTACCTCTTCCACTGGTGCCTGGGTCCCCACCTGGCCATGAGACAATTGTTGCTGCCTGTTGCCTTCCTCTGCCACTGATGCCTTGGCCCCACAATCATTCAAGTACTACCACGGTTATCTGACTTGGCCTCACTCTGCGTCTACTAAGTGAGCCCTACTAATATTTGAGTGGGGTTCTGCTGCGGTCCGGTCCTGCCACTACTGCGACTGCCTTCTCTGCTGCCCCACCAACTTCTGGGACTGTTGCTGCTGATGCCTTGGCCTTCTGAGGCAAGAATCGCCACTGTCACCTGGGACCTGCATGGGGAGTCATCCTCTGTGGCTATTAGCAGCAGGACAGTGCAAACCTCAAAATGGCATGCCTGAGCCGTGCCTATGCCCGGGTAGCTTCTGTCTAGGCTAAGCGGCCCTTTCCCCTGCTCCAACCCCAGTCCCGTTCAATCAATTAAGACTCCGGGTGTGAAGGCCTATCCCCTTCTCAGCATGACCTTCGAGGCATAGAGTAAGGCCATGTCTACTACAGTCAGCCCACAGGTCACCGTCGCTGCAGCCCACATTTACGGTAAAGCCGTATCTTTGCTTCTGAAAGAGCATGTGGTCCACCTGGCCATGCAGAGAGATCTCAGTATGGGCGGGACATCCCTACCTGTCGACCAATTGGAGGCACGGCCCAGAGCGTCGTGATCTCCTATCTCTCTATGTATACTGCCAGCAAGCTCCTTCTCCCCAAATTCAAAAGCCAAGGAAAAACCAGTCCGGTGTGCAACTGTTCCTGCACAATCTGTGGGACCCTGTCTGTGAGAGGTAATTTCGGTTCAAACATTAAGATGTGCCTAGACCACAGACTGATCTATAATAAAAGACAAAACTTTTGCTTCTTTTCTAAAACATTTTGTATACTCAAGAGTAGGACAATTTAAATTGTGCATAATGCTGACATTTTGTGAGCAGAGTGACTTCTTTTCTAAAAACATTAGACTTTTGCTTTTTTTAAAACATTTTGTATACTCAAAAGTAGAATAGTTTAAATTGTGCATAATGCTGACAATTTGTGAGCAGAGTAAAAACAAACAGGCCCTTGATTGATGAAACCATAAACACAGGCAGGGAAGGATGAGTCCTTGACTGATAAGACTGCAGGATAGGGAAACGACTCGAGAGACATCTGCTACAGATTAATAAGACCGCTAGCACAGACAGAGAAGAATAAGTCTTTGAGTGATAAGACTACAGGGTGATAAAGACAACAACTTTGGAGACTCTGGAGACAGTTGTTGCAGACTTTGTGATAAGGGTGCAAATTGGAGAATAATGACGGTTTAAGAATGTGAACCTCATGGCTCGTGAGAGCCAGGAAGGGGAGGGTCTGGAGACATTTGTTGCAGACTTTGTGATAAGGGTGCATATTGGAGAATAATGATGTTTTAAGAATGTGAACCTCATGGCTCGTTAGAGCCAAGGAGGGGAGGGACTTGTGCTGTATATAATGAGAAACTTTGTAAGCCTCGGCGTGCCTTTTACTCAGAAGGGTGCCCAACTCTGCAGACTTGGGCGGCACAGTGGCACAGTGGTTAGCACTGCTGCCTCATCAGTGCAAGAAGACCTGGGTTCAATTCCCACCTCAGGCGACTGACTGTGTGGAGTTTGCACATTCTCCCCGTGTCTGCGTGGGTTTCCTCCGAGTGCTCCGGTTTCCACCCACAGTCCAAAAATGTGCAGGTTTGGTGAATTGGCTCTGCTAAATTGCCCATAGTGTTAGGTGTAAGGGAATGGGTGTGGGTGGGTGCGCTTCGGCGGGTCGGTGTGGACTTGTTGGGCCGAAGGGCCTGTTTCCACGCTGTAAGAAATCTAATCTAAAAAAACCTTGTTTTTCTGAATTTGTCTAGAGCGGTTATTAAGAAGCGATTTTCGTTTCTAACACTGTCCTTAAGCAAGTTTCCTCCTTACAGCTCCGTATGTTTATTTGCTTGACACAGGAAGAGGTCACTTACGGGTCCTTTACCCTCCTCCGTGAGGACAGGGCCTCCCGTAGCAAAACCATGACCCTGTCGTACCAACCACCAGGGCGTCTCTGCCAACTCATGCAATGAGACAGCTGAAACCGTGATCCAAAAGACTGTAACCTGCCCCAACCTCCATATCCCGGCTCTGACATCGGGGAATCCGCTGCTAAAGTTAATTCTTATCCTGGGTCCTGGGAAAGGAGCTGGACCACTGTCCCACTCGAAATCGCCTCAGAACCCAGAGGTGGAACAGGATGTGACAAAGTTTGCCCTATCTGCCCTCGCCATGTCCCTGTTTTCCCATAGCATGTAGTATTCCTGGAGAGGCTGAGGAAGGAACATCGGGCCCAGTGACCACCAATGTGCATGGGAAGGGGAGAGCCCAGAAGATACACAATGCGTCCCTGGGAGAAAGGTAACCACGTTCAGGAACCCATGGGCTTCCCTGTGGTGCAACAGTGGGCTCTGTCCCTCCCAAGGAAATGATCCCACACCCCAACCTGCGTATCGTGCACCATAACCTAACCAACTCAATCACCGGATACTGCAGCAGGTACTTCTGCTGCCGGCGTTCCTCCATTCTTATGGGACGAATTAGAACCAAACGTGGGTGACTGTGCAGGTAATCAGGTTTTTAGCAACGTTGGTCATCGGGCGGTAGAGGAGAGGACAGTGTTACCTTTAGTCCTCCCTCCCAGACTGTTTAACCGCATGACGTGGCCCGGAGGTGGACGTTTTTCGATTAGGGTCAGGCGTCCCCATGTCGGGACAGGAGTAGGGTTACCAGCCTCTGCTACACGATGACTTGACCTCGGGGAATTTCAGCAATGGGTGCGCTGAGACGATTAGTGCCTATAACCCTGAGGGTGGGGTCCCTGGGGTTTTGAGATAAGTTGGTGGTGCCAGACCATCACCCACTCTCACATTGGTGTCGTGGCTGGAAGCCGAGGGTGACTGCCCGGAGGAGGGTTCGGGCTCTGTTCTGGACACGGCGATCATGCAAAGTCTGTTTCCAGCGAGGTTTATGGTTCCCGATTGCGCCCCAACCGAACTCTCCCTCGACCGCGAACTTTGGGACTCTGTTGAGGAAATTCATCGTCATTGGAATAGCCCCATTTGGCATCGACTACTTGAGCTGCTTTGAGCTGTTATATTTGTCAACTAAGGCTTCTCAAGCTTCTTAGAGCTGCTATACTGGTCAACTCAGGCTTCTCAGCCAGCACCTGGGCTGGACATAAAGCAATGAAAGCAAATCAGGATGTCCTTGGTTTACTCCTGGTGAAGGTGAGGGAGTTTTGGGCACATGCTTTTAATTGTATTGGTGTTGATTACACAATAAAGACTACCAGAGCCAGCCTCAAAATCACCGGCAGCAGGGAACAACACCACAAATTCCAAACGTCCTCGGTCCTTCAGGACGGGAATTATGCAGTGTGCGGCCTGCACGAAACTCACGCTACCCCGGGAGATGAAGCCACCTGGCCCCGGAGTAGAAAGGGAAGTCTCCGTGCGTTACCTCCGCCGCAGATTTACTGGAGTGGCTATTTTGTTTGTCCCACATTTTCAGCCAGAGACATCGGTTGTCTGGGAGGCTCTGCTAGGCCATTTGCTTTACGTGCCGGTTCGGCTGGGGCCGCAGTGCTTAGATTTAGGAATGCTTATGCTGCCTTGGAAGAATCGAGGCAAACGTGCTTCTATGTAGAAGTGTCCACTCATCTCACTTCCATCGTTGAAAGCCAAGGCATAGCCCTCAGGCGAGATTTTAATTGAATCCTCGATGACAGGGAGACGGCGGTGCCTGGACAGGTTTGGCTTTGGGGAGGGGATTTGGAGAATTTGACAAGTCCTGCGACCTGGTTGCCATCTGGTGGAAACTTCTTTTTCACTCAATCGGCTTCACCTTTGGTAGGCCTGAAGTCAGAGAATCCAGAATCTACCACCTATACATTTACCTCCTGCTTTCTGGCAGCCTCCATGCGGCAGATGCCGTGCATGAACTATCACCTGGTGTGGGTGGAACTCCTTCCATTTGGCGTCCTGTCGGGTACACGTCCTGGCACGTTAATAACTTGCTGTTCGAGGACTGCTCTGGGACACTTTCCATCAGTTCTAGGCCATCTGGAGTAGGAAGAATGGATACCTTCCCCCGCTGAGGCAATGGTTGGACATGGGCAAGACTTACGTATGCGTTTTCTTCCAGAATAACGCGAAGGGGCACACAAAGAGGCAGAAATCCAGTATTGAGGTGTTCAAGAATGATGTGATCGATTTGGAGTAACAATTCAGACAGCCTGATGTGGAATCTGCCCTGCGGGCTTTTGTGAAGATTGGAATACCGCGCTCTTAGACCTGCAGCTCTTCAGGCCCCGGGGCACCTACGTGAGGTTAAGGGTCCAGCTCGTCCAGAACTTGGACTGTGGCTTCTAATTGATCTACTCGTTGGGAGAAAGGTGCAACACCTGTTAGCAGATTCTTGGGCTGCTGGCCGACGACGGGTCCCTTGCCTCGGATCAAGAGGGTGTCAGGGTCCAAATTCGCGTCTCTACGGGGCTATGTTCTCTTTGGATCCGTCCAGCGTGGATGCTTATTCCGCTGGACAGGACTACACTGAGTGCTGGTTTTTGACCAGCTAGTGGTCATCATAATGAAGCAGCAGCTGGTCGTTTTTTCCCTCTTCCTGGCTTTGTTACTGACATACACAGAAAATTTGTTTCACTTCTTCTGATACCAGAGAAAAAGACGAACTGCGTCACAGCACAGGCTCTGAGTCTCCCTTTTGTGGAGGGTGGTCATTCGCTGGTGTGCCTCCGTGACTTTCTGCCTTCAGAACTTGTCGTGAAACCTGTGCATTGAACCTCTTCGAAGGCTGAACGCCCTGAAGACGGTTTTTCCCCGAGGTGTGTAAACTCAACTACAACACACAACTCCTGTTTATCGACCGTCACTGTTGGGAGTTCGCCCTCAGGACACTACCTATCTTTTACCAGTACCTGATCACAGTCTGGAACATGGTTGAATCACTTCAAGTCTAACCGCTCAGGAGACATTGCTCAGGAATCTGCAACACTGTACTCGCGGGTTCGAGTGGCTGTCAGAGGGGAATACGGTACTGGTGAGTGTGACCAACGTCGGGAATGTGCTGGGTGGTGGATGGTTGGGATTGACACTGCTACAGGATCCAGTGAGCTGGGTAGCGGTATACATCCGGTTTGTGATCACTGCCATTCGAAGACTTAAAACAGCACTGCTTAGACTCAACGTAGTGCACGAGTTGAAGGATGCTCAGGTGTGCGGTGGAATCCGGTCTGCACATGCCCCTGCTCGGACAGAATTTCACATTGACGGCATGGCCCCATGCTGCCCACGGGCGACTATGTCTCACAACGTGAGCCGCCTCTGGAGATTTACTTATGTCCCTTATAAAGGTGCGAATCGAAGGGC
The DNA here is from genome assembly GCF_047496795.1 of Chiloscyllium punctatum. Classification (NCBI taxonomy): domain Eukaryota; kingdom Metazoa; phylum Chordata; class Chondrichthyes; order Orectolobiformes; family Hemiscylliidae; genus Chiloscyllium; species Chiloscyllium punctatum. Next base: position 33,348,972 of record NC_092773.1, read on the forward strand.
CCCAAAAGACTAATGATGCACGCTATTCATCCAATCGCATTGATTAACCGCCTGGACGTCCTTGTCTTGCTCATTTCCCACCGGTTGGTGGAGATTCCTAGCAGAGGGGTGTTTATGAAGGTACGGGCAAAAGCCCTTCATCAGGAAAAAATGCAGTTAGCCTGAAGCATGGAGGGATAAGCTAGAAGAGGGTGGGGGTGGGGAGAGAGTAGCATAGAGTACAATGGGTGAGTGGGGGAGGAGGTGAAGGTGATAGGTCAAGGAGGAAAGGGTGGAGTGGATAGGTGGAAAAGGAGATAGGCAGGTTCGACAATTCCGGACAAGTCAAGGAGACAGTGCTGAGCTGGAAGTTTGAGACTCGGATGAGGTGGGGGAAGGGGAAATGAGGAAGCTGTTGAAGTCCACGTTGATGCCCTGGGGTTGAACTGTTCCGAGGCGGAAGATGAGGCGTTCTTCCTCCAGGCGTCTGGTGATGAGGGAGCGGCGGTGAAGGAGGCCCAGGACCTCCATGTCCTCGGCAGAGTGGGAGGGGGAGTTGAAATGTTGGGCCACGGGGCGGTTTGGTTGATTGGTGCGGGTGTCTCGGAGATGTTCACTAAAGCACTCTGCTCGAAGGTGCCCAGTCTCCCCAATGTAGAGGAGACTACATCGGGAGCAACGGATACAATAAATGATATTAGTGGATGTGCAGGTAAAACTTTGATGGATGTGGAAGGCTCCTTTAGGGCCTTGGATAGAAGTGAGGGAGGAGGTGTGGCCACAGGTTTTACAGGTCCTGCGGTGGCAGGGGAAAGTACTAGAATGGGTGGGTGGGTCGTGGAGGGTGTGGACGTGACCAGGTAGTCGCGGAGGGAACGGTCTTTGCAGACGGCGGAAAGGGGTGGGGAGGGAAATATATCCCTGGTGGTGGGATATTTTTGGAGGTGCCGGAAATGTCGGCGGATGATTTGGTTTATGCGAAGGTTTGTAGGGTGGAAGGTGAGCACTAGGGGCGTTCTATCCTTGTTACGTTTGGAGGGGTGGGGTTTGAGGACAGAGGTGCGGGGTGTGGACGAGATGCGTTGGAGGGCATCTTTAACCACGTGGGAAGGGAAATTGCGGTCTCGAAAGAAGGAGGCCATCTGGTGTGTTCTATTGTGGAACTGGTCCTCCTGGGAGCAGATACGGTGGAGGCAGAGAAATTGGGAATACGGGATGGCATTTTTGCAAGAGATAGGGTGGGAAGAGGTGTAATCCAGGTAGCTGTGGGAGTCGGTGGGTTTATAACAAATGTCAGTGACAAGTCGCTCGTCACGAATGGAGATGGAGAGGCCCAGGAAGGGGAGCGAGGTGTCAGAGATGGTCCAGGTAAATTTAAGGTCAGGGTGGAATGTGTTGGTGAAGTTGATGAATTGTTCAACCTCCTCGTGGGAGCACGAGGTGGCGCTAATGCGGTCATCAATGTAGCGGAGGAAGAGGTGGGGAGTGGTGCCGGTGTAATTACGGAAGATCAACTGTTCTACATATCCAACAAAGAGAAAGGCATAGCTGAGACCCATACATGTGCCCATGGCCACGCCTTTGGTCTGGAGGAAGTGGGAGCATTCAAAGGTGAAATTGTTTAGGGTGAGGACCAGTTCGGCCAAACGAATGAGAGTTTCATTGGAAGGGTACTGTTGGGGACGTCTGGAGAGGTAAAAACGGAGGGCGTGGAGGCCCTGGTCATGGTGGATGGAGGTGTAGTGGGATTGGATATCCATGGTGAAGATGAGTTTTTGGGGGACGGGGAAACGGAAGTCTTGGAGGAGGTGGAGGGTGTGGGTGGTGTCTGGAACGTATATGGGGAGTTTCTGGACTAGCGGGGATAGGACAGTGTCGAGGTAGGTAGAGATGAGTTCAGTGGGGCAGGAGCATGCTGAGACAATGGGTCAGCCAGGGTGGTCAGGCTTGTGGATCTTGGGAAGGAGGTAGAACCGGGCAGTGCGGGGTTCCCGGACAATGAGGTTGGAAACTGTGGGTGGGAGATCTCCTGAGGTGATGAGGTTCTGTATGGTCTGGGAGATGATGGTTTGATGATGGGGGTGGGGTCATGGTCGAGGGGGCAGTAGGAACTGGTGTCCTCGGATTTGCGTTTGGCTTCAGCGGTGTAGAGGTCAGTGCGCCAGACAACCACTGCGGCCCCTTTATCCGATGTCTTAATGGTGAGGTTGGGATTGATGCAGAGGGATTGGAGGGCTGCGCGTTGTGAGGGTGAGATAGTTGGAGTGGGGGAGGGGGGTCGACAGGTTGAGGCAGTTAATGTACCGGCGGCAGTTGGAAATGAAGAGGTTGAGGGCAGGTAATTGGCCAGCGCAGGGTGTCCAGGTGCATGCAGTGTGTTGGAGGTGGGCGAAGGGGTCCTCGGAAGGTGAGTGGGAGTCCTGATTGTGAAAGTAAGCTCGGAGGCGCAGGGGACGGAAGAATTGTTCGATGTCACGGCGTGTATTAAATTCATTGATGCGTGGACGGAGGGGGATGAAGGTGAGTCCTTTGCTGATGACTGATCGTTCGTCCTCAGTGAGTGGGAGGTCTGGGGGGGATGGTGAAAACTCGGCAGGGCCGAGAGCTGGGATCTGGTATGGGTGTGGAGCTGGGAGTGGGGTCGGAGCCTGTACCTGGAGTGGGTGTGATGGTGGGGGGAATGGGGGTGGAGGCATGAGCAAGGGAAATGTTCCCCTCGGCGTTCTGGTGGGTGGGAAAATTGACAGTGGGTTCTGTGGGGGGCATGTCAGCAGAATGCAGGTGAGTGGCACTGGTGGGGGCGGAAGTGGTGGTGATCATGGCAGTAGGGGTGGCAGAAGTCAATGAGCGTGTGGCATCAGCGATGATGTGAGGGCCGGAAGTGGCTGTGGGACTGGCCATGATGGGGGCGGAAGTGACATCAGCACTCAGCGTGGGGGTGGTAGCTGCATCAGCCGCATGGCTAATTGCGTTTCCGAGGCCAGAGGAAGCTTCTGGAATGTTTGAGGAGCGCTGGTTATGGAGGTGGGTGGATAAAGGTTCGCATAAACCAAATCACCCGCCGACATTTCCGCCAAACTTCGCATAAACCAAATCATCCGCCGACATTTCCGCCACCTCCAAAAAGACCTCAACACCAGGGATATATTTCCTTCCCCACCCCTTTCCGCCTGCCGCAAAGACCGTTCCCTCCACGACTACCTGGTCAGGTCCAAACCCCCCTACGACCCACCCTCCCATTCTGGCACTTTCCCCTGCCATCGCAGGAACTGTAAAACCTGTGGCCACATCTCCTCCCTCACCTCTATCCAAGGCCCCAAAGGAGCCTTCCACATCCATCAAAGTTTTACCTGCACATCCACTAATATCATTTATTGTATCCGTTGCTCCCGATGTATTCTCCTCTACATTGGGGAGACTGGGTGCCTCCTAGCAGCGCGCTTTAGGGAACATCTCCGAGACACCCGCACCAATCAACCAAACCGCCCCGTGGCCCACCTCTGCTGTCATGTTCACCACCACTTCCCCCCCCACCAGTGCCACTCATCTGCATTCTGCTGACATAACCCCCACAGACACCACACTCACTATCCTCACCCACCAGAACCCCGAGGGCAACATTACCATTGCTCATGCCTCCACCCCCATTCCCCCCACCATCACACCCACTCCAGGTACTGGCTCCGACCCCACTCCCAGCTCCACACCCATACCAGATCCCAGCTCTCGGCCCTGCCGAGTTTTCACCATCCCCCCAGACCTCCCACTCACTGAGGACGAACGATCAGTCCTCAACAAAGGACTCACCTTCATCCCCCTCCGTCCACGCATCAATGAATTTAATACACGCCGTGACATCGAACAATTCTTCCGTCGCCTGCGCCTCCGAGCTTACTTTCACAATCAGGTCTCCCGCCCACCTTCAACACACTGCATCCATCTGGACCCCCCGCGCTGGTCTATTACCTGCCCTCGACCTCTTCATTCCCATCTGCCGCCGGGACATTATCCGCCTCAACCTGTCGACCCCCCTCCCACACTCCGACCTCTCACCCTCACAACTCGCAGCCCTCCAATCCCTCTGCTCCAATCCCAACCTCACCATTAAGCCATCGGATTAAGAGGGCGCAGTGGTAGTCTGGCGCACTGACCTCTACACTGCTGAAGCCAAACGCCAACTCAAGGACACCTCTTCCTACTGCCCCCTCGACCATGACCCCACCCCCATCACCAAACCATCATCTCCCAGACCATACAGAACCTCATCACCTCAGGAGATCTCCCACCCACAGCTTCCAACCTCATAGTCCGGGAACCCTGCACTGCCCGATTCTACCTGCTTCCCAAGATCCACAAGCCTGAACACCCTGGCCGACCCATTGTCTCAGCATGCTCCTGCCCCACTGAACTCATCTCTACCTACCTCGACACTGTCCTATCCCCCCTAGTCCAGAAGCTCCCCACATACGTTCGAGACACCACCCACGCCCTCCACCTCCTCCAAGACTATTGTTCCCCCGGCCCCCAACAACTCATCTTCACCTTGGATATCCAGTCCCTCTACACCTCCATCCGCCATGACCAGGGCATACAAGCCCTCCGTTTTTTCCTCTCCAGACGTCCCCAACAATACCCTTCCACTGACACACTCCTTCATTTGGTCGAATTGGTCCTCACCCTTAACAAATTCACTTTTGAATCCTCCCACTTCCTCCAGACCAAAGGCGTAGCCTTGGGCACACGTATGGGCCCCAGCTATGCCAGTCTCTTTGTTGGCTATGTAGAACAGTTGATCTTCCGTAATTACACCGGCACCACTCCCCCCATCATCCTCCGCTACATTGATGACTGCATTAGCGCCAGCTCGTGCTCCCGCGAGGAGGTTGAGAAATTCATCAACTTCACCAACACATTCCACCCTGACCTTAAATTTACCTGGACCAGCTCTGACACCTCGCTCCCCTTCCTGGACCTTTCCATCTCCATTATTGAAGAGCGACTTGACACTGATTTTTTTACAAACCCAACGACTCCCACAGCTACCTGGATTACACTTCTTCCGACCCTATCTCTTGCAAAAATGCCATCCCGTATTCCCAATTAATCCGCCTCCGCCGTATCTGCTCCCAGGAGGACCAGTTCCATTTTAGAACACACCAGATGGCCTCCTTCTTTAGAGACCGCAATTTCCCTTCCCACGTGGTTAAAGATGCCCTCCAACGTATCTCGTCCACATCCCGCACGTCCGCCCTCAAACCCCACCCCTCCAACCATAACAAGGACAGAACGCCCCTAGTGCTCACCTTCCAACCTTCAAACCTTCGCATCAACCAAATCATCCGCCGACATTGCCGACACCTCCAAAAAGACATCACCACCAGGGATATATTTCCCTCCCCACCACCCCTTTCCGCCTTCCGCAAAGACCGTTCCCTCCGCGACTGCCTGGTCAGGTCCACACCCCCCTACGACCCATGCTCCCATTCTGGCACTTTCCCGTGCCATCACAGCAACTGTAAAGCCTGTGGCCACACCTCCTCCCTCACCTCTATCCAAGGGCCTAAAGGAGCCTTCCACATCCATCAAACTTTTACCTGTACATCCTGTAATATCATTTATTGTGTCCGTTGCTCCCGATATGGTCTCCTCTTCATTGCGTTTCTTAGCAGAGCGCTTTAGGGAACATCTCCGAGACACCCGCACCAATCAACCAAACCGCCCCGTGGCCCAACATTTCAACTCCCCCTCCCACTCTGCCGAGGACATGGAGGTCCTGGGCCTCCTTCACCGCTGCTCCCTCACCACCAGACCCCTGGAGGAAGAACGCCTCATCTTTCGCCTCGGAACACATCAACCCCAGGGAATCAATGTGGACTTCAACAGCTTCCTCATTTCCCCTTCCCCCACCTCATCCTAGTTTCAAACTTCCAGCTCAGCACTGTCTCCTTGACTTGTCCGGACTTGCCGAACCTGCCTATCTCCTTTTCCACCGATCCACTCCACCCTCTCCTCCTTGACCTATCACCTTCATCTCCTCCCCCACTCACCCATTGTACTCTTTGCTACTCTCTTCCCACCCCCACCCTCCTCTAGCTTATCTCTCCATGCTTCAGGCTCACTGCCTTTATTCCTGATGAAGGGCTTTTGCCCGAAACGTCGATTTCGCTGCAAGTTGCATGCTGCCTGAACTGCTGTGCTCTTCCAGCACCACTCATCCAGGATTTGTTTTCCAGCATCTGCAGTCATTATTTTTACCTACCTGTTGATGAAGGTTTCTCCCTCTTTCCCTCGGGCTCTGGGAAGGAGGTTGTTAGACGCACTAGTTCTGTGTGAATGGAGATTGCGGTGGTTCATATCTCCCAAATCAACTGTTGGTTCTGTGGTGCTGTAGAGTCTTTGGGCCCTGCTTATTTTGGGTGCGAGCTTTGCACTCGTCTTTAGTTTTCTTAACGATCTTTCTTTATGTTTTTGGTTGCACTTCAGCCCCATGCTCCTAATCTGTGAGCAACCAATACGGACGCGGGTGGTGTGTGTGGTGGGTAGGTCAGTAGATATCCTCCTGGGTCAACTCCTGGGCCTGACCAATCAGGCCATAAACAAGTCCAAGCAGCGGGCCATGGAGATGGTCGTAATGGCAGACTATCTACCCCTCTTCTGTGGTTACGTTTGGGCCAGGGTGCACTTGGAGAAAGTGCATGCGTTTTCAGACAATACTCGCTCAGTATTTGTGAACAGATTGTCACTACGGGAGACGGAGTGCTTTATTTTCTCCTTCAAATGTATTTTGAAATGATCTCAACGCTCCCATTCATTTTTTGTTCCTGTCACCATTCTCCTTCAAGGAAACGGCACTGGTTTTCGCTGGTCAAAGGAAAAGAAAGTAATATAACTTGCACAATGTTACTATTACTGAATCCTTGCATTTCCAGACGATCAGGAATCACCTCAGTTCGAGGGATTGACTCAGGGCTTGCTCGCACCGCCAGGGTACTCTGCACAAGTGAAGCAATGCTGGCTGGTGGACAGGATATGGGGTTCCGTGCAGCAATTTCAGAGGGACATTATGAGAGTTGAAGGGGCATATGAATGGCGAGGGATCAAGTACAGAGCGATGCACTATTTTGTGGTCAAGCTGGAGTGGTGACTTAGAGGTGGAAGCAATGACAGAGCGACTTCAACCAAACTTTTGAGCTCGCTCCAGGTCAGGGACTTGCGGCAGATCTGTCTTTCTCCAGCTCAGCTTCTTCCACACAAAGACAAACAACAATATAGTTCTCTCTGCTGCTTGTCATTTTCAAATGATCTTTTTTTTAATTTACGGACTAGTTTGAGATACAGGAAGTGGAATGGTTCTTTTTCTCACTGGCCTTGAGCGGAAGTGTGAACCTGTAAACTGGGGGTCAGGTTCCACAAACCAGGACTGCCTCGAGTTCGTTATCACAGCAACAGGATTTTTATCGCTGAAACATTGCACTGAAATGAGAAAGTGCTTTATGCAGTAATTAATGAATGATTTTGATTGCTTTATTAATTTGAGTAAAGGGATATTTCAGCACATTCTTCAGCTGCTGCCTGAACTTAGTATTGGTCACGACATAAATTGCGGTGTTGGTACAGCAACTGAGGAACTGCAGCATGAATCCCATTTGCCGCACAAATACCGGGAGATGCACAGAGTCATACCCAATCCATGTCATTCTGTACCATATAGAATACAGCATTAACATTGACCATAACAGGATGAAATTGGCCGATATCACAAGAAGTAAAATGACGGATTTTCGTCGATTTCGCATTAGTGTGTCCCCACTGGTGTGAGCTCTGTACCTCTTGCATGTTTTGCTGGTCACTAAAATGAGTCTGACGATGAAACCGTGGAACAGGAGAATCAGGAGAAATGGGAGAGCCGGGGTTAAAATGTGGTGGATGAACTCGATTGTGACCCAGACATGAGAAGATAGAACATTGTCTTTTACCTTACAAAACCATGGTTGGTTACTCAGTGAATACCGAGCTGTGAGCTCAAAATACCAGAAAATGTTCTTTAAAGAGCTCAGCACAGTCACTGCTGCCAGAACCACAGCCGCTGTTTTCGGAGTGCAATATCTATTTTTCTGCTTCTGGCAACAAATGGAAACAAATCGATCAAAGGTGAAAGTGACAGTGAACCAGACAGAACAGTCAGTAGCTGCATAAAGCAGAATGGCATGGATATTACACACAGGGATGGACAACACGAAAAGAAATTGTTGCCAATAAATAATCGGGATATGTCTCAATATCAGGTCGAGGATAATAACTCGCAGATCTGCCACTGCCATGGCCCCGAGGTACGATCTGACACATGGATGCAATCCACAGTCTTTATAAAACAGGACGAAGATCGTTACTCCGTTAACTGTAATGAAGTGAAGCAATCACATTATACATCAACCTCAAATAACTTTACCAGTTTGATTGAGGACGCAGTGAGATTTTGAAATGAGTCACTGTAGTCAGAGAATTACTGATATAATTAAAACTGTACAGATAGTGGCATTTTCTGAATTATTTACAGAAATTGAATGTAAAACGCAAGAAACACTCCCACCCCAAACACACAGAAGCACATCTATAAGGTTTCTGGAATATTCCAAATATTCCAATACGCTCGATCAGTGGAGAGGAGACACAGGTCACCTCTACAGTTCTGAATACGAAGACTGAAAAGTTTGTCGTCCTGAAGGATTACCTTTCAGTTCCTTGATGACAAACGGAGATGGGAAGATTTTGTCTTTTAGTCCGAAATGTGGTCGATGCTGTGTCGCAAAGATATTTCAATGCAGGGAGAACATATTCACATCTTTAACTGCATGTGGGGAACTTTGAAACAGTGTGCCCTTCTTCCTGGAATGGTATCCCTTCCCTCAGAATCTTATCTTTCGTTCAACTAACTGATGTTCAGTCGTTAACAAATTATGTCACATGTGAAGTATTCTACGGTATATTAGTTATAGAATTTACCTTGATTGCCAGTACAGAATATTGTAGATAATATCAATTTAACAATTTTCTGGAAGATGTCATTTATCGAATGTTCCAGTTCATATTTATACAATTCCCAGCCTCAATAAAAATCAGTCACCCAGTAGGTAAAAGTAAGGGGAAGGAAAGGAATTTTTTTTTTCAAACGATGTACAATTAAACTCCGTCATGAGGTCTTACAGCAATTCAAACATGCTCCAACATTCAATAAGATTACGGCTGATCTGATTACGGCAAGAACTTTCAGTCAGTGAACTCCCTGCTTCCTGCCTTTGCGCAGCTTACGCCCGGATGATTTTTTACACCAATTTGCTTCACGCATGTATTCAGGAGGCATTTTGCCTGGGGGCGGGCACACCAAACGCTATGTTACATCAACTTTATATATATTTATACATATAAACACAGTTTACATCCAGCAATCAAATTAGACATTTCTGGTTCTCGGTAATACTTGACCCTGTTGATATTCATGAATATCTCTGTATCTGCCTCAAAAATAGTCTGCTTCCTACGGCCTCTGGGGAAGAGGATTCCAAAGGCCCAAAACAATGTTTAAATAAGACAAAGTGAACATGGTTTCATCAAGGGGAGGTCATGCCTGACAAATCTGCTAGAATTCTTTTAGGAAGTAACGAGCAGTTTAGACCGACCATAGCCAATGGATATTATTTACGTTGGCTTCAATAAAGCCTTTCACAATGGGCCGTCCACGATGCTGGTGAGAATCATTAGAATCCATCGTGTTAGATGCAAAGGAAGACCATGGATAGAAAATGAACTGTATGGCAGAAAGCTGAGAATGAGGATGAAATAGACATTCTCACGATGGCAGCCGGTGATAATGCGACGACAACTATACCATTCTATCATCCATTAATGACATCGATCAAGGAAGTGATGGTACTCCGGCTTAGTCGGCAGAAAAGACAAGATAGTCAGAGGTACAGGTAGCATTGAGGAGGTAGGCAGGCTGCAGAAGAATCTGAGCAGTTTCGGAGAAAAGGCAAAATGCATGGAACAGATGAAATGCAACCCGGGAAAATGTGTCTATTTTGTGCTTTGTTACGAATAGAAGCATGGGCTATTTTCCAAATGAGGAAATGCAAATCTACTTGGGATTTCTAGATGAGGGTTCTCTTCATCTAAACTTGAAGGATGAGTTGGAGTCAGGAAGGAAAATACAATGAGGGCAGTTATTTTGAGAGTAATTGAATATAAAAGCACGAATACACCTTTGAGGATCTATAAGGCGATGGTCCAGCTACCCTTGGAGGATTGTGCGCAGTGATTGGCCTTATATCTCAGGATGAATGTCTAGTCCTTGCAGAGTGTTCGGATGATTTTAATGAGAATGGTCTCAGGAATGACAGGCTTAACATATGAGGAACATTTGAGTCCTCTGGATTGATAGTGGATGGAGTTTGTAAATATGAGAGTGATCAAATTGGAACAAATACTAAATGGCCTGGACACCGTAGATTTTGGGATGGTGTTTTCATCGGTCGGAGAGACAACCCAAAGGGCGCAGCCATTAAACACGCAGAAGATCTTTAAGAACCGAAATAAGGAGATAGGACTTCAGCCAGAAAGCGGTGATTGTATGAAACTGATTGTCAAAGCAGGTTGTGGAGGTCACAGTAGCAAATATATTTAAATTGAAAGAGATAGGTTTTGATTTTAATGAGGATCAAGGGTTATGGGGGAAAGCGAAAGAATAACGTTGAGAAACTCTTCAGCCATGACTGAAGTTTGGAGCAGACACGATGGGTTGACTGCCCTAATATGTATTCCTATGCCTCACTGTCTTATGGTCTTACTCCAAAAAAGGAAAGTAATTGCCCTCATCTCTGTTCTAAACTGAAGACGATTTTAAGATTAAGACAATACGTTAAAACATTCTCGCTAGCTGTACTTTCAATCAACTTTGAAACCAATTTTACTGAGACCACATCCTGAGGTCTGCGTGTGCGGTTTTCATTCTTGTCTGATTACCTGACAGATGTTGCACATCATCTATTCCTGGGATGAAGGGCTTACATCATGGAAATATAGCAGTTCCCTCTTGGAATTACACGTGATCTTATTAAATCATACAAGAACTTGAGCAGAGTGGATCAGATGGATCCTCGATGGGTCTTTGTACGGTCCAAAACAGCCATCATTCAGATTTGCACCTTTGTTTGAGGAAGCGTATTTCAGTGTAAATAAATCTGACTGAGTTAATCCTATAATCCAACCTGACTCAGTCTGAGGCCAATGTCATTCATCGTATCAACAATGTGTTTATATTTACAATTTGTTGTGACCAGTAGGGGAGTGGGAGCAGAAACGGAAACAGTCACTCTTCACATTCAGACAGAGCAGGGGTGAGGTGAAATGAACAAAGTGGGAATCCATTGAAGTGGAAATGCTCTTTCGCAAATATTTGTAATGACTGAATATTTAAATTATGTCGAGACAGATTTAGTTTAATTTTTGGAAAACAGATGTATTATGAATAATTGGGGAGGAGGAGAATAATGCAGCTGGGATCACTATGCAATTATCTACAATTTATTTGCTGGTGGAATACTGTCAAAGCGCCGAAAAGACAACACGTTCTTAGGTCAATGCTCTCGTGATCCATTCAGTCCATCGTATCAGCAACACAGAATCCACTCGGGTCCACTTTGATGGTTACGTGTAGATTGGTATAATGTTCTTTAAAACTCACTACTCGGGCAATAATTGGCTGCGTTCACCCCTCCAGTGCCACTCGGCAAGCCTCGACACTCTGCAGCATCTGCTCCAGATATTGGTCATGCTGCAGAGTTAGGTTCATGCTGCCTGCAAGCCCCATACCTCACCTGGAGAGAACTCAACGAAATCATCTGTCTCCGTGAATGTAATATTGCACTAAATGGTTCAGAGAAAAATAATTACTTTCCAATATCAGAGCACAATAATTCGGAACAGGAGTAGGCCACATTAACTTGCACTTCCTCTCCACTGCTTAACTGCATCCATTACTCCCAGTGTGGTATCCTCTGCTTTGGAGCAACCAATCACAAATTCGGAAACGAATTCAGGGAGCATCTATTGTCTACCCGTTCCTATCAAAACCACATCGGGATTGCTATCCAATTCATCTCCCCTTCCCACTGCAATATGTGCATCCTGGACATGTTCCACCAGCAAAGTAAGGCCACACGAAAACTGAAGGAAGAACGCCTCGTCTTTCACATCGGTATTACAGCCTTATGAACTCAACATATTATTCACGACTTTCCAAATCTCGGAACCCGCGACCCCAGGTCAAGACCTGCCTCTCCTGACTCCTTGGCCTGACCTAAAGTGTCTTTCCCGCCTCTCCGCTTCACCATTTCCAATGACCTCATACCTGCATCCACTTATTAATTTCCATTGACCTTTCCACAGAACGGCTCCTATTTTTTTTTCTCAGCCCTTTTCCCTCCCCCAGTCTTGCTGAATGGTTGTGCCAAAAACTCGACTCTCGTGCTCCTCTGACGCTGCTGAACTGTTGTGCTTTCTCCTCTTTTATCAACTCTGACCTTTAACTGTGCCCCGTCATTCAATAATGACATGGGTATCTACTTCTTGACTCAAGTCCATTTTCGTGCCAACGCCTCGCACCCCTCCACACTTCTTGCATCCCTCCACCCAATAAATCATCCAACTCACCTATAAAAGTTTCCAGTGGTCGACCCTCCACAGCTCTGTGAATTCCAGTCATGTACTACCTTCTGTGAGAAGATATTTCTTTCCATTTGTGCCTTCACTGAGAGTACATTATTCTGTATCTATGTCCCCCAGTTCGAATCTCTGCCGAGATGTAGAAAGACTTCTTGTTTTATCTGCAATGAATAAACGCCAAGCTATTTACGTTCTTGGTCGGTCAACACAGGAATCTGCTTAATGAATCAATCTTCTTTCTTTCTGCACTGAGGTGCTGGTTTTCTGTTTCAAACCCTTTGCAGTGCACTAATTTTGGTAATCTCTCGCCATTTAAATCTACCTATTGGCTCTTCCGGCCAAAGTTCTTGACTTCACTGAACTTACCTCTATCCCCTTGCAGACTATTTACATCTTTATTGTGACAGGCCCTCTCATCAATGTTTGTGTCATTCGCAAACTTTAGTACAATATTCGGTCAGCTATCCCTTTCAAGACATCAGCATAGATTATATAGGTAACTGATGCTGTCGGAATGATGTTTGTCGTCTTCTAGTAAGATATATTTTTTTATATACGGATGAATTTTCATTAATCAACACTTATAGAATCCTACCACTGTAGAAGAATGTGATTCTGCCCAGCTGTTCCACAACTAACTGGGAAGAGTATGCCAGACTCATCCCCCCTCCACCATCCAATTCCTGTAACCCATATTTCCCGTAACTAATGCATCATGCCTGCACATCATTGGACTGTGAGATGAAACCGGCTTGCCCGGAGAAATCCATGCAGGCACGGGAAAAATAAGTGAACTCCAAGCAGACAATCGCCTGAGCCGTGAATCAAAGCTGAGTCTCTGCGCTGTGAGGCAGTAGTGCTAACTAATGAGCCAGCATTCCGTCCCAGATGACTCTCCACTCTGTGTTGTTTAATTATTTTTCCATGTCAAAAATATTATCCACCATTTTATGACCTCCTGTCTTTTGCAAATTCTCCTATTTCGCACTACCTTAACGAAATCCTCTGAAAAGATAAACATAAATATACTATCTGCCTATTCCTCTTTATCATGTCTGCGTCTCAGGGAATCCATTATTTTGCTTAATTTACGTGACAAAATATGAGTTCCCTTTAAGAAAACAATGTTGACTCTCAGTTGACCGGCAATGCTTTCCTTCTTAATTCATTTGAATACATACCAAAAATAGATGCTTGGCGAACTATTCTAAAGGTTCCTGAATTCAGTTTTTCCCTTCTTGACGGCAGACGTCATATTCGAGGCTTTCCAATTTTCCTGATAACTCCTGGAATCCGATTAAACCTGTTGGACAATAAACCAGTGTTGTTTGAGTTTTTACTTTGTAAACCCAAATCCAAAACGTGCGTCTTCAAATCACTCCTCAAATTGAGGCAGGTCTGGGATATTACAGCCAATGCCGACACTCAATTTGCAAAAAAAGCTGTATTAGTTGCTGCGGGCTGGTTTACCTTTCTTCTTATGATTTTGTCACGTAAACGTCTTGTCCCTTTTGTTATAGGCAGTTCAAAAAGAAACTCCTCCCATTACCGTTTTGCTGATAAGTTGAATTACTTATATTATCTTCCCATATGCCGATCACTATTACAATATTTTCACAGAGGCTGGTATCCCTTCGTCAAGTCACTTTCCATTTATCCATGCATAGTACTTGCCCATGGTCTGGCTTTTTCGCAGACAGGTCTCAGAGTGAGCAGACGCTCTGTCACTCCTGTTTATATCTGTCAATCTGGAGTCTCTGTTTGGACCAGGTTATGAACCACAATCGGGAAATCAAAATCTATGTCGTCCAGCCGGCGAATCTTGTTGCAAACATTACATCTCGCCCTCTCTAAGGGTCCAAATGCAGACTTGTTCAATTCCTTGTAGACTGTCCTGGGCTGGTCTGACTCCTGCCTCACTGCCTCACATACCGCTTATTGTACCTGGAGCATCTCCGAAAAAAAAGATCCACGACATCAAGCAGTCGAGTTTTTGAGTATGCCACATCCGCCATGCCCATTTCATCTCAAGGTTTCTTCAGCTGTATGTGAATGGGGAGAATCCATGGGTTCCAATAACCTTTGTGGATGATCGGAGGGGCAGAGGATGCTTGTTTCCTAGCCCACTTGCAAGACGACAGCTTTCATATGGTCAGAGCACCTCGTCTGCCTGAACTTTGTACATCACTGCAACTAACATTTGGTCGACCATGCCTCTTCCAGATGCAGGGTCATGTGACTCGTTCGGCAGGAAACTTCATTCCATGAAATAATCTGCTTCGCTCGCTGAGAGGAGTCGAGTCCAGCATTGGCGTTCCTGATTCTGATTCCTGGCACACAAGCGGACTTCGACCAGTTCTGAGACTATTTCGAATGCATTTTCACCACGATCCATTGATACCATGCAATGTTACTTTGTATCAGATTCCCATGCAGGACTTTGTCAAAGCCTTTACTGAAAAATCACATCGGCATACTCGAAAAAAAAGCAACCAAATTAACCAGGCATGATTATCCTATGATAAAGTCATACTTACTCCCCATGACCAAACCTTGCCTCTCGAAATAGCAATTGAATTGCTTCTTGCCTCTTTCCTGCAATTGTTTCCCTTTCAATGATGTGAGACTCATTTGTCCATCATTCCCCGGTCTTTCCCTTCGGGTTTTCTCTGTAAAGTGGAATCAGATCGTCTGTTCTTCAGTCATCTGACACTCCCTCTGTTGCCATATTCAACTTAGAAGTTTGGATCAGGCCATTTTCTCTGCCTGTATACAACTCATCCTGACTGGGTATTTGTTGAATAAGAATCCAGAAAAAAAACCAATGCCTGCTCGCATCTTTTACCAATCTGATCAATCTGTTCACAGTTCATGTACTCAGATTGTGTGCCTGCATTCTCCTTCTCCAAGTTAAAAAAAATGAAGTGCAAATTTTTAGTCTGTTGATATTCTCTAGTATCTAGCAGAGAGCATTGGTACCTTGTCAACTATATTTGTGCGCTGGTAATTTTGTTCACATTGAAGGACTTTTCTTGGGAAAATTTCTTGGGATTCTTCATCTTCTTGCCTGTCCATGCCCCGAAAAAGTCGGAACTGCAGATTCTGGAGACTGGAGTCGGAACGTGTGGCGCTGGAAAAGCACAGCAGTTCAGTCAACATCCAAGGAGCAGGAGAGGTGATATTTTAAAGCATAAGCTCAGCATCACGAATGTCCAAGAATCAAGAGAGTGCTGATGAATGTCTTCGCCCAAAACGTCAACGATTCTGCTCCTCGGTTGCTGCCTGCCCTGCTGTGCTTTTTCATCAAGTCACTTATTACCTGATTCGATATTGGCCGGGCTGGAACAGCACAGCTTGTCAGGCAGATTCCGAGGAGCAGGACAGTCTATGTTAAAGGCATAAACCCTTCATCCTGAATGAGGCACGGGTGTCAAGGGGGCTGATAATCAAATGAGAAAGGGTGGGGCTGAGAGAAGATAGGTACATGGAAGTGGGGGTGGAAGTGTAAGGATGGAGAGGAGACTTTTTGTCTGTCCATACTCCCATTTTAGTCAATTTCCGCTGTGTGAATTTTCTAAGTTTCACTGTGATCAATTCTCATTTTTTTGAATCTCTCGAAAACAGAAGTTAAAATTCCTTACCAGACAATCTTGCCATGTTAGGGATTAATTCAGATAATGTCAGTTTCATGCCCTCTGTGGTCATTATACGTTTCCTTGGATATGGAGACGAAAACTGGAGATAATACTCCAGTTACAGTTTCTACAACACGATATGTAACTGATGCAGAATCTCTTCCAATTTTCATTAAATGAAAGCCATCCTTTATTTTACCTTTGCACTTGCATATGTTCGTCCCAATCCCTCTCACTTCAAATATATTCACAAACTCATTGTGTGTAGTATTAAAATATACTACCGAATATCGGGTTGTATTACATCCACTGCTTCTCCATTGTCGCTATCAATCAAAAAGATATTCAACCAATTAAAGAAAAGTCGATTATATTTTCCCTTTCATATATGCTTCGTAATTTCCTCCTATCCTGCTATTATTTGCTCAATATCCAAAAAGACACTCGAAAAAATAGATTCCAAAATACTCTTGATGATAAGGTGACTAATTTGTTTTTCACGCTCTCTATTCTACCCTGTTTAAATAATTTGATTGACATCAAACCTACCTGTTGTCCTGTATGTCTACCTACCTTTGCAAAATATATGAGGAAATAACACAATAATTACAAATGCAGTAAATATACCGACTGATTCTTTCTCCAAAGTTCTGTTATGAAGTACACGTGACCCATCAATTCTCAATCCAGCTATGTTCTCAAATACTGCCATGTTACAGATACGAATGATTTCTTTTTGACCACTTAATTCCCATGTTCAGTTGGTATTTCTGGGAGATTTTCGAGATGATCTGCAATGAAGGCAGACACCAAGAAACGTTCTACTTTCCGTGTAATTTCTATGTTCTCCATAATAAATCATCCTTTTCGGACATTCACATACTGTTTCACACTTGACATTGTTTTATTTTGCTTTCAAACATTGACAGAAGACTTTCATAGTCCTTTATGTCTTTTCTTAGTTTGCATTCAAGTTTCTTTTCCATTTCCATGTCAGAATGTTGATCGTCCTTTGTTTCGTCCTAAATTTCTCTGAATCCCCTGTCTTATTCCAATAAGTAGTATTTTGCTGAACTTTTACTTTTGATCTAATACAATTTTTAGCTTCTTTTGTTGAGCATTTCTGAGTCCGCTTTCCTTTTTGCTTTTTTCATCTTTAAGGAATGTCTGTACATTGCACACCTTTTACAAATAAACAGATATTGCCTGAATTCCATTAACTATTATTTCATAAACTTCTCCAATTCACTGATGCCACCTTGCGCTTTATATAGTCGTGGCGTGCATGGATCAGGATTTTAACCTTATTTTCGAACAAAAACAACTGTGACCAAATGCCAATTAATGTTCAATACATTGTAATCAATGTTCCCAGAAACTCCTTTGCAGAAAGAGTTTTAATTATTTGTTCAGATCGCACATTACCAATGCAAAAGTCGGCCAATTTCCAGCTCGGTTTTCAATATACTGTTTAAGGAAACTATTTCATACACACTATTAAATCCATTTTTGACATTATTAGTACTCTTGTGCGAACGCGATTTAGATCGAATTTATGTCGTCTATTATTACTCCTGAGCCCACAACCATACATAACTAATTTCCTGTTGAAATGATGCCCAATACTTGTACTGCAGCTTTGAAATGGACATAAAATTACCATTAATATTTACTTCTACTTACTATTTCTGAGCTCCACCTGAACAGATTCTGTGGAATATGAACGATACAAGCTCGGGAAAGATAAATGGCAGAATTAAAAGAGGTATCCAGCGATACCTATCTTGACGTTGAGATAACACACTGTCTTATTTTTTACTTCTTATCAAGTATTATTATGACAAGGTTTGTGACGGTTTCTGCTCAGGTTGAGGTTTAGGGTGTAGGTTTGCTCGCTGAGCTGTAGGTTGATATCCAGACGTTTCATTACCTTGCGAGGTAACATCAGTGTCGACCTCCAAGTGAAGCGATTCTGTTGTCTCCTGCTTTCTATTTATATGTTTGTCCTGGATGGGGTACCTGGGTTTGTGGTGATGTCATTTCCTGTTCATTTTCTACGTGGTTGATAGATGGTATCCAGATCTATGCGTTTGTTTATGGCGTTGTGGTTGGAGTGCCAGGCCTCTAGGATTCCTCTGGCATGTCTTTGCTTAGCCTGCCCCAGCATAGACGTGTTTTCCCAGTCGAAATTGTGTTTCTTTTCATCCGTGTGTAGGGAGAGAGGGTCCTTTTTTATGGCTAGCTGGTGGTCGTGTATCCTGGTGGCTAACTTTCTTACTGTTTGTCCTACATAGTGTTCGTGCAGTCCTTTCATGTAAGTTTATAGACGACATTGGTTTTGTCCATGGGTTGAACTGGGTCCAAAAAGTTTGAAAGTTTTTCTTTGCGAGTGTGGATGGGTTCATGCGCAAAGCGGATTCCGAGGGGTCTTAGTCGTCTGGCTGTCATTTCTGAACCATATTTGATGTATGGTAAGGTGATTAGAGTTTCTGGCTGTGTTTGATATATTTGTCGTGGTTTGTTCTTGAGGAATCTGTGGACTGTATTTTTTAAGTATCCGTTCCTCTTGAAAAATAAATTTAAAGGGGCAACATTTGCTATCTTCTAGTCATCTGACACTATTCCTTTAGACAATGACAATAGAAGGATCAAAGCCAAAGGCACTGCATTCTCCTCCCTGGCTGCCCAGATAATCCTAGGATAAATCCCATCCAGTCCAATATATTTTCAGACTTTCCAGAATTGCTAAAACCGTCTCCTTGTGAACCTCAATCTCGTCGAGTCCAGTTGCCTGTATCTCAGTAAGATGCTTGACTACATTGTCTTGTAAGAGTGTGAATACTGACGAAAAAATGTTAATTTCGCGCTTACCCATCTCCTCGTACACAACTGACAACTTCCCAGGGTGGCCCTTGATTCGATCTCATCTCAAGAAAGTCATTTTTTGATCTCTGATATATCCGTAGAAAGCCTTCGGGTTTTCCTTGATTCTTTCTGAAAACTACTGCTCATGACCCCTCGTGGCTCTTCTCAGCTCTTTTTTTTTTATCTTTCCAGCTCACTTCTAAGTCGCAAAGCACCTTATCTTAGCCTTCTCTTCTCATTCCAACCTAAGCCTTTTCTGTCTCTTGACAAGAGATTCAACTACTCCTTCGCTCAACTACTTCCTCCCTGCCGGACCAGTACATACTTATCAAAGATACCAAGTAGCTGTTCTGATTAAGTCCCAGAATTCAATTTGTGCCCATCCCCTGCTGTTTCTGCCCCAATCGTATGCATCGAAATCTTGCCTTATTGGATTGTAATTGTCTTGCCCCGATCTATAACTTTTACCCTGCAGTATAAATATCACTTTACATGGCTAAAGTAAACTTAGCGATTTGTTGTTACGATCACCAAAGTCCCCTTTTTCTTCTGAGCAATAGGGACTCAGCTCCAGACACCGATACCCCATGGATTATTCCTGGTAATTCGATCTCACAACAGTGTCCATAAAGGTATACATGTTGTTGAGTGCAACGGCCTCGGGTGATCCCTGCACTGACTGCAAGTTCCCTTTCCGTCACCTGAATGTGACCCGTCCGCCTGCTTCCTTTCCATGAGCTGTGATTACCTCCCTGTAATTTCTCTCAACATCCCCCTCCCTCTCCGCAATGATCCATTGTTCATCCAGTTCCAGCTCCAGTTCCTTAACGCGGTTTTCAATGTTCACGAGTTGAGTGCTCTTACCGCCGATGAAGTTAGCAAGAATTGCAGCAGGTCACCCTTCCCCCCACATTCTGCAGGAGGAGCAATCAATTGCCATCACCTTCATTCCCACATATCCAAGTTTCCAGACATCTCAAAAATAAAGAATAATACAAAATCAATTACCTTCCCAAATATGTTATCTCACTTACTCAGCCATCTCCAGCTCAGTGCGTGCTCCGCTTATTCACGGGAAACGTTTTTAAATCAGTGATTTAGCTTCCCTGCAGCTCGGTCGTCGTTGTTCCCATTTTTCCTGCTACTGAAAACAAAACAGAGCGCCTGGGCCTCGAAGCAAGTTTTTAAATCAATGATTCACCTCGCCGGCAGCCCCGTGGTCGTCTTTCCCCCTCTTCCTTCTGCTGAATGTAAAATCTCAGGAAGACATTCATACAATACATTTTATAAACCGGTAAGACATGACCGGATTAAGCCAAATTGGAGCAGCCTATTTACAGCTTGTGCCCGTCACATGGAAATTGGACGGAAATATAAAGATTACGGCGTGGAGAGAACTCAGGAGGATCATCTTCACTGGGGAATTAAATGTAGTGTCCAAACGATCAGTATTTTAAGAAAAAAATGTTGTATTTCATTATCAAGGAATGCATTACGGGGCATTTGCAACATCAAACTACAAATCATCAGATTCCGACAAACAGCGTGGAAAATGAAGATCCTGGAGTTGTAAAATATCCGAATTTACAGAAGGAATTTAATAAAATGCCGCAAATAAAGATTGATACGTTAGATAAGGGCACGTGGCTTTGGAAGCAATTCATGAGCTTTGTCCAGTTTTGGGGAAACAAACAATAATGCATCGACGGAATAGTCAACATAAAGCTGAAAATGTGTTGCTGGAAAAGCGCAGCAATTCAGGCAGCATCCAAGGAACAGGAGAATCGACGTTTCGGGCATGAGCCCTTCTTCAGGAAACCTAGTTAAAAGAAATACCCAACAACAGATTATGATCCACCAAATGTACTCGGAAGAATTGCTTTCTGAGCGCTACTCCTTCATCAGGTGATTGTGGGGAATTAGATTGTCAGACACATAATTTATAGCAGAAGTCTACAGTGGGATGTAACTGATATTATATATTGGAAAATACACGGATTGTCTGTTAAGTCTTTTATAATGACCATGTTGCTATAAGATCTTTCATATGTAAATCACAAGACATTTTTTTTAATGTTAGATTGTCACGTGCACATTAACATTTGGCGTCATGTCAGCCCAGGTAAGGTATTGAAGGCGTTAACTCCTCCTAAGGCTGACAATGTCATAATGATCAGACTGATTCTAACCCAGAAAATGGATTTACAGAATCATACATGGATTCATTCAGTTTTTCAGCGAAGTTAAATATAATTTTGCAAGTACTCCGAAAGCTAGTGCTTCAAAATAAATCTGTAGTGCTCTAAATAATGTGTGTTTTTTTTAAGTTTGCACAACCTTGTCCAACACCAGCGTCTCCAAATTATGACCAACGTGGACAGAATAGATTAGTCGTTTCATGGTGGGCAATATTTGGGGTGCTATAAATGTCGGTCCTCTGGCCCCAACTGTTTAAAATCTGTCTTATAACTTTGAATAGGGTTTACGAAATACCATATCTTCATTTTCACTTGTAAGTAACATCGATGTAAAAGTGCATTGCAGATAATATGTCAGAAATTTACAACGAAAGTTTTAGAAACTCATATTGTGAATGGACCAATAATTAGCAGATAAGTTTAATTTTTTTTCTATTTTGGTCAGAGGAATGTCAAGATACGTTATTTTCTAAAACTGCTTAAGTGCAGACAATATGAGTGAACTCGTACATATCACAGAAAGCTGACATGCAGTCCAGCAGGTCAAGAGAAATTTAAATGCAATTTAAGAGTTTATATCTGAAGGAATAGAGTGTAAATGTAAGACAGTGTTGCTGCAACTGTTCAAGACATGCGTGAGACAGCAAATGTACACTATATGCAGTTCTGGGAACCTGACGTGAGAATTAATTTGCCTGCTTTCGACACAGTTCAGAAGCAACTAGATTGCTTCCAAAGATGAAGAGATTATCGTATGAAGAGATATTGAGCATTTCAGGCCAACATTCTCTGGAATTTAGAAGAATGAGAGGGGATCTGACTAAAAGATGTGAAATGCCAAAGCTGATTGAAAATGTAGCTGTGGAGTGGAAATTTTGTCGCGTGAGGCAATCGAGAGCAAGTGGTCATGATTTTATGATAACGTAGAGCAGTTTTAATACAGGTGTAACGAGATCTTAATTCTCGAAAAGAGTTGTGAATCTGTGTAAATGTCCAGAGTGCAGTGGGTTCTGGGAAATTGAGTAAGTGAAGGGTTATGGAGAGCGAGCAGGGAAATGGAAATAAGGCCGGAATGAAATCAGACGTGATCATATTCAATGCCGTGAGCAGACTTGAAGCGGACTATTTGCTGACTGATGTTCCTCGTTCTTATTCAGCCCTTCGAATGTGCTGTACAGGATCAGAACATAGAGAAGTAGAGCACAGTACAAGCCCTTCATCCATCGATGTTGTGCCGATCTTTTATCCTACTGGACACCAGCTTCATTGCACTTTCTTCCATGTGCGTTCCAAGAGTTGCTTTAATGTCCCGAATGTATTTGGATCTATTTCCACCGCTGGCAGTGCACTCCAAGGACCCGCCACTCTCTGTGTGAACAACCGAATTCTGACATCTCTCTTAAATCTACCTCCATTCACATTAAAATTATACCTCCTTGCAATTGCCATTTCCACGCTGGGAAGAAGTCTTTGGCTACCTAGTCTGTAAATGGACTCGTGCTAAAAAGCTAGTGTTTCCAATTACACCTGTTGGCCTATAACCTTGTGTTGCGTGACTTTAACTTTGTACTCCCCAGTCTGACACCAACGTCTCCAAATCATAGTCCATCTATGCCTCTCATCGTTTTGGATATCTAGATAACGTCACAATTCATTCTTCTTCGCTCCAATGAGAATAGTCGTAATTTGCCCAACCTTACTTCATAAGACATGCCCTCCAGTCCAGCCAGTATCCTGGTAAATCCGCTCTGCACCCACTGAAAAACGTAAACATATTTCGTGTAATGAGTGTAATGGAACTGCAGACAATACACCAAGCAGAGTTCTATCGAACTGTAAAATAGCATAGCAGTTCTTAAACCTATTATCCCAGGAAATGAAAGTCAAGAAACAATACGAAATAATAACAACCTTATTAACTGGGATGATAAATTTGAGGAATTGATTGACATGGCCCCTAAGATCTCTCTATTCATCAAGACTGTCACAAATGTGGACACGTTTAC
The DNA here is from genome assembly GCF_047496795.1 of Chiloscyllium punctatum. Classification (NCBI taxonomy): domain Eukaryota; kingdom Metazoa; phylum Chordata; class Chondrichthyes; order Orectolobiformes; family Hemiscylliidae; genus Chiloscyllium; species Chiloscyllium punctatum. Next base: position 33,372,375 of record NC_092773.1, read on the forward strand.
TGAAAACTGTGTCGTTTGTCAAGGATATTGTGTTGATTTTTTAATCAGAGTTTTCGTAAACATCTCCCGGTTCAGATTCATCTGGCTTGGTACAGATATTGAAGGGGATTGAGAGACATTCCTTTGTATGTAAACAAAGAAGACATAAGACCAAAGTGGTCATGTTTTAGAAGTGACCTCTAAAATGAAAGGCGGTTCATCAACTTTCTCACTGAGCAGTTCGGTCCAGAACTACTTAGGAGTTCAGCTGTGTAGACAGGCTCTGTCTCTCTCTCTCCTTCGGCACTTCTAACTTCAAACTGTAAGCATTTGTTCCATTTAAACAGATTTTTGGGGGGTTTTGCTTATTGGTGCTATTGCATTTATTTGGAACAACATAATTAATTCTTGTTTGGATAGGCTGAGTTCCGTCAGCGATCGTTTTTCTCTTTCTTTTGTTTCATTGTGTAATTTTGTGAATACATTGTGTCTGTTTTACAACCAGGCAGTCAACCTAGGTATCTTACTCTGCTTATTTTCACTGTACAAGTATCGAATGGAATTGCAAAGTTGTGGTCTGGGCTGCCTGCTTAAGAATGGTTTGACTGCTCTAACTGAGTTCATAACAGTTCGGGGGGGGGCTCCTGCAAGATTTTAAACAGTGAGTAGTCATTGCCGGTATCTTTAGTTCGGATTTTTCTTTTCTTGGGTGGACAGCATTTGGGATAGCTATGATTCTTTCAGTCGCCAAAAGCTTTATGTATTTGGATGCCGTGACTTTGGAAATTTTGCAAAAGATGAAAAAGACCAAATTGCAGCAATTAGCAGACAAGCTGGAATTGGAACTGCCTGCTTATGTGAGGAAAGTAGAGATTATTACAGCAGTAGTTTTGCATTTAACATTGCTGGAGAAACCATCAGAATCTATACAGGCAGCAGGTATTCAATTGCAAATGAAGTAGTTTGAGTTAGAGTCGAGAGATTAGAAAAGCTCACCAGAAATGAAACAGATTGAGTTACGATTAATAGCAGAAGAGATTTAAAGAAGAGAGAACGACGGAACAGAGGGAAGAAGGGAGAGCAGCAGAAGAGAGGAAGGAAAGAGAGAGTGGAGAAAGGGAAAGAAAAAAAAATGAACTTCAATACCGTCACTTCAAAGGGAAAGTCAGATGAAGATGCTGGAGATAAAGTCTGAGGGTATGATTCACAAGCAAGAGGGTGAGGATGAGCAAAGCCCTGGTTGTCAGAAACCGAGTGAGAAACTGTTTGTGAACGGTTATATTCAATGTTTCCAAAATTTGATTAGAAAGATGAGGAAGCCTCTTTCCTCTCATTTGAAAAGGTGGCTAATCAGATGCATTAGCCAGCGGCAATGTGAGATTTGATGATACAATCCAATCTTGGAGAGAGGGCTCGTGCGTTATTCGCATCCTTATCAGAGGAGGTACCTGAGGAGCATGAGGAGGTGGAAAAAGACCATGTGCAGGTCACATGAACCATTATGAGAAGCCTGCAGACAGGTCAAACCAATATTGCGTTTGTAAGGATCGCATACAGTAATTTCGATAGCGGAAAAAGAGCTTAAAAAAGAGCAAACCTACGATGCCCTCAGAAAGGTAATTATTTTGGAGAAATTCAAATTCACTGCCTGAAGTAGTGCAAATTCGACGAAGAGCTAAGAGTTAAAAGTGAAAATGTTAGCAGGTGAATTCTCCGATGATTATGAGCAGGATCCTTAAACTCGGTTTGGCTTCCAGAATTAAATACAGTGCATGAGGGATCGGAATTCTGGGAAAGAGAAATTCTGACGTGGAAAGGGAAAGATAGCTCTCAGTGAAGATCAGAATATTAACCGACCACACGGTAAAGAAAAACCTTGAGAGGAGCAAAGAAGTTCAAAATGCAGTGTTTTCATTGTAATAAAGTGGGGCACAGGAAATCACAGTGTTCGTGATCAAGGAGAAAGCCAGATGTAGGAAAACGGCCAGGCCTTGAAGTTTTTTTCCACAAATAACAAAAACACAATGCAAGTTAAACAACTTTCTTCGTGTCTACGTGATGATCAGAGGTTGGTCAGGGAGAAAGTGCCGGATTTGCTTAATAGAATATATGAAAGGGGAAAGTTTATTCAAATAGGCCAGAAGCAGCAGGGAAATGGGTTTCAATATAAAGAGACACAGGATGATCTCAGTCTGTAATGCTGAAAGATGAGGTAATATGTACTCCAGAGGGACAATTGCGAGAAAAGGTACTGGTAACATGAATTCATGGTGAGACAAGAAGCGCTCATTTAGGTGAAGTCAGGCTAGCGACTCCAGAGAAGTGTGGAGAATTTATGGTAGGCTGACTGGTCAAACTCTCAGCTCCACGAATACAATTTGTACTTGCCAATGATAGAGGTGATTCAGCGTTAGGCGTGATTGAAAAGCCAGTGGAGAAGCAGTCAACTGAACACATGAAGTATGTTCATGCAGAATGTTTCCCTGATTGTGTGGTCACAAGATCACAGAAGCACAAGCTGAAACAGACGAAACCAGGGATAGGTCTATGATTAATAAGCTGAAATAGCTCTATCCAAAAGGGTTTTGATAAGCGAAGAGGGACAGAACGGGTGCAAATAGGTAAGCATGCAGTAACGTTGACTCTGCTCGGCTAATTTAGTTACAGCAGAACGATGAGAATGTTGCACCAGTTGTCACAGAAAACATCTAAAGACAAGAAAAGTGAAAGCATCTCTTTGTATTGTTAATTAACAACTGATGCCTACCTGAGGAAATGGAAAACATCACACATTCAAGCAGATGAGAAACGAGCAGAGATTCATCACGTTGTTTGGCCATTAGGGTACAGAAGGCGGTGGTGTGAGTGATGCATCAACTACGACTTGGAGTTAACTTAGGGCTGAAGAAAGCACTTGCTAAAATACAGAGATTTTTTTATCGGCCTGGACTACACAAGGATGTCGTTGAACTTTCCCAGACATTTCACTTATATTCTTTAATAGTGGGCGGCACGGTGGCACAGTGGTTAGTACTGCTGCCTCACAGTGCCAGAGACCCGGGTTCAATTCCTACCTCAGGCGACTGACTGTGTGGAGTTTGCACATTCTCCCCGTGTCTGCGTGGGTTTCCTCCGGGTGCTCAGGTTTCCTCCCACAGTCCAAAGATGTGCAGGGCAGGTGAATTGGCCATGCTAAATTGTCCGTAGCGTTCGGTAAGGGGTAGATGTAGGGGTATGGGTGAGTTGCGCTTCGGCAGGGCGGTGTGGACTTCTTGGGCCGAAGGGCCTGTTTCCACACTGTAAGTAATCTAAGTAATCTAATCTAATCTAAAACCACAGACAGTAAGAAAACTGCACATTTAATACCTATTTCAGCATTTGAGAAACCTATCAGAAGAGTTTTTATAGATTGTGTAGGCCCAGTACATCAACCAGAAAGTGGGAATAATTATTTATTAACAATAATGGATGTGTCGACGAGATTTCCAGAGACATTCCCATGACGTAACATCACAGCTAAAAGTGCTGCAGTAGAATTACTTATTTTTTTGCGAGATACTGTCAACAAAGGAGATCAAGTTAGATCAAGTATCAAACGTCGCAACTAAACTATCCAGGAATGTGATCGATAAATTGGGAACAAAGCAGTTCAAATCTACTGTGTACCATCTCGCATCGCAGGGAGCGCTGGACAGATGGCATCAATCAGGCAAGATCATGTTGCCCGCTATTGGTCAGGATTATCCAGAATAATGGGATAAGGCAGCTTCATTATGTACTTTTTTCCGATGAGAGATGCATGTATTATATCGACCAAATTCAGTCATTTGAATTACTTTTTGTGCATGAAGTACGAGACCAGTCAAAATTGGTTGAAGAGAAATTATGAGTCAGAATTCAGAGACCATCCATTTGGACTTTATATCAAGATTTAGAGAACGATGAAATAAAGCTTGAGAGTTGGCTGGACAACATTTAAAATTATCAGAGCATTAAATGGAATAGGAACGGGTACGAAACCATAAAGGAGCAATCTTACAATTGGGGATGAGTTATTGGTGTTAGTTCCAGCCTTAAAAATCAAGGTTGAGTGGACCTTATGAAATCCAGAACAAATTTATTGAGGTGAACAACTTGATAAGGCCTCCAGATGGGAAATATCCCACAGAGTTCGTTGTGTATATTCTCAAAGTTATTTTGACAGGGAAGGAAAGAAGAATCACGTCTAGACGATTCCGATTTAGACGTTCATTTAATCAAATTCGCAATGACGAAATTGGCAATATTTGGACAAATTGTTGAGTTACTTTCCATAGGAAAATCGAAATGAACTGAAATAATTATTGCTATCAAATGGGGAGATATGCGGAAATACACTGGGAAGTGCTGATCCAATTATGCATGATTTAAAGGTGATGATTTTCCTATTAAGCAAAATTCTTATGGACATAAGCCTCAAAAGTTGGCATAGGTACTGAAGGAGATACAGCACATGCTGCAAGATGACATAATCGAAATCAGTTACAGTAACTGGAATTCAGGCATAGTCATGGTGCCAAATCCAGATGGAACCCAGTGGGTATGTGTGGACTATTGAAAATGCAACGCCATTACAAAGACTGATGCGTATCCAATTCTACAGTTGGAGGACTGTGTCGAAAACGTTGGCCAAGCAATTTACTTTTCTAAGTTGAACTTTGGCAAAGGCTACTGGCTAGTAGTTCTGTGAGAAAGAGCTAAGGGGATTTCGGCTTTCATAACGCCAAACGGACAATATCTCTTCAAAGGTATGCCATTTCGTAAAAAATACTTTCCAGCCACGTCTCAGTGACTGCTAAAAAAAAGGTCGTTTTCGGATTATGTAACAGTGTGGGAAATATTGATGACGTGTGACTTTTCGTCAGTCACAGAAGGAGCGTGGGTTTCCTCCGGGTGTTCCGGTTTCCTCCCACAGTCCAAAGATGTACAGGTTAGGTGAATTGGCCATGCTAAATTGCCCCTAGTGTTAGTTAAGGGGTAAATTGTAGGGGTATGGGTGGGTTGCGCTTCGGCGGGGCAGTGTGGACTTGTTGGGCCGAAGGGCCTGTTTCCACACTGTAAGTAATCTAATCTAATCTAATCTAAACATTTACAGCATTTCTCGAAATTGTTCGACAGACTTCCGAAGGCAAGCTTGGTGGAAAATCTAGCTATGACTGAAATTGCCAATGGGCCATTATATTGAACATGGACAAATGGCCTCACGGGATGCGATGACGAATGTAATTCAGAAATTTCCCACACCGTCAATGCAATAAGCCATACTCTAGTTCCTTGGAATCGAGCGGAATTTACTGAAAACTTGTGCCAAATTTTAGCAGTATGGCTGCTCCATTCACGGAATTGTTTAAAATAAAGGCAAGACGTTTCAGAAGTCAGGGAATACCAAAAGACGTTTGACAGACTACAAACTGAGTTAACCACTGCCACGGTATTAGCCAGACTGGATTGCAGGAAGCCTGTCAATGTGACTGTCGATGCCAGTGATGTGGATGTTGTTGCGGTTCTCCTGCAGGTGGATGACGAGGGGAGAGAAAACGAACTATCATCAACAGAATTATTTAACGATGGAGCAAGAGACTTTAATATTCGTGTGTTTTGACAACTAACTGGAATTTGGAAGGATTTTAAATATGAAGACACCTTTTGGCATTAATGGTTCTTTTTTAAGGGGGGCGGGGGAGGTGTCCAAATCTGGTTACATTCTCCTAAAAAATTCTTTTGTTTTCTCAAGTATACTATGAACAAGTTTGTTTTTTTCAGAAAGGTCGCAAATAATTTTTTCAGTTCCGATTAATCTGGTTTGGTACAGAGATTAAAGATATGCCTTTTTCTTTTTATATAAACACATGAGACTTCAGGCCAAAGTGGTCATGGTTTAGAAACTATCTGTATAATGAAAGGGGAGTGGTCAGCTCTGCAGTTGTGCAGTTCAGTTCAGAACTAGTTTGGAGTTCATTTGTGTGGACGTGCTCTCTCTCTGCTCCTGCTCTTCTATCTTCAGCGTGTAAGCATTTGTTCAATTTGTAAAGGATTTTAAGGTAGGATTGTTTATTGGGACTGTTGCATATATTCCAAGCAATAGAAAGGAATCAAGTTTGGATCGACGGAGTTCTGTTGTTTTTTTTTATTCTGTTCTTTGTTTCTCAGTGTGTCATTTTATGTTTGTTTTTATGTTTAAAAACGCTTATTTACTCAGGTTAACCTTCACCAGAGGAAACAAATTGCAAAGGTCTAGTCGAAGCTCCCTGCGTGAAAATATTTTGAATAGTCTGACCTAGTCCAGAACGGCGATGTCAAGAATCCTGCCTTTAACCCTGTATCCTGTATTCACATTCGACCTTCCAAAATGAATCATTTCACACATTTCAAGATTCAAGTATATCTGCCACTAATCAGACAAGTTCTGCATCCTGTTAATGTCCGGTTGCAACCTCCAACTCTACACATTACAAAACTCCATCAAACGTCACGTCATCGGTAAAATTTATAATTCATCAGTCCACGTCCTCATCCAAAATATTTTCAAAACGCACAAAGAACAGAGATCTCAAAAGTTATCTCTGTGAAACATTACCAATCAACAAGCTCTAGTCTGAAACTTTTTTTCCATCGACGAAGACCCACTGTCTTGTATGCATCAACCAATTCTATATCCACACAGCCAGACTTCCGTGTGCCATGGCTCCATAGTTTGTAAATGACCCAAACGTGGGAAGCCTTTTCAAACGGCTCGGGAAAATCCATTTACACCAAATCCACTGCTCTAGCTTCATCAATATGTTGAATCATGTCCTCAAAGAATTCAACAATGTGTGTGAGCCGTGAACTACCTTTCACAAATCCATGTTGAATATCTGTAATCATCTATCATTTTCCATGTAATCCTTTCTGTCAAAGTCCTCTCCAATAATTTGCTCATTCACGACATTGGATTGACTGTCTGCAGTTCCCAGGAATATGTTTTTTTTTTCCCTTTTCAGAACAGGGGAATAACAGTCGCCTCCCTCCAATCATCTGTCACTATCCAGTCGGCAGTGAGAATACAAAGATCATCACCAGTGGCGCAGCAATCTTTTCTCTCACTTCCCGTATTCGCCTGGTCGAGGGACTTAATTAGCTTAAGTTTTTTGAATTATTTGAGTGGGAATGTACAAGACATGATTAGTAAGTTTGCACAATACGCGAAAATACACGGTATCATGGACAGTGAGAAAAGTTATCAGAAATTGCAGCAGGATATGGATCAACTGGGGAAGTTGGATGAGAAATTGCAAATAAAAATAAATATAGATAATATAGATAAGTGTGAGGTATTGCATTTTGCAAAGTCACTTTAGGGTGGGAGTTCTATGGCGAATGTTTCGGTCTGAAGGAATGCAGTGAACAGGGAGAATTTGAGTTCAGGTGCACGGTTCTTTCAAAGTGGAGTCAAAAGTAGACAGCGCAGTGAAGAAAGCTTTTGGCACACTGGCCTTCATCTGTAAGGACACTGGGTGTGGAAGTTATTTTGCAGTTGTACAGGGCGTTGGCGAGGCTGCACTTGGAGTATTGTGTAATGTTAGAGGGGAAAGAATAAAAGGAAACCAGAGGGGCAAGGCTTTTACACAGAGGGTGCTACGCATAGTGAATATGGTGCCAGCAGAAATGGTTGATGCCTATACATAAACAACAGTCAAAAGGCGTTTGGACAAGTGCATGGATAACAAATGTTTAGAAAGATATGGGATATGTTCAGCGAAATAGGTTTTGTGTGAGTGGGCATTTTGTTTGGCATTGACCAGTTTGGGCAGAAGAGCCTTTCTCCGTTCTGCAGGACTCTGTTAATCCATCAGTCAACCTGACCACAGCTCTAGACCTGTAAAGCTGTCAGACAGAAGTTGCAGATGGTCACAAATTGGTCAGGGTCATCTGAAGCAAATCTCAATTCAGACATTATACAGGAGGAGTATGACACGACCCTGGGGCATTCTGTCATTATTTAAACCTTTAAGTTACCTTAACAGTGGCAGCAAAGCCAAGGGAAAATAACACAGAAGAAAAGCTACTCACCATTCAACAGCCACTCACTTACCTGCTGCCCGTGGAATCACAGTTCAATTTCCTTTGATTTTACCTTTCCGCTCCTACCTTCCTCGTTCGACTCCGTTACTTCGCTGCTGGTCGTCCTCCTAACCATAGCCCGATATCCAGTTTTGCCGACACTTAGACGTCCAGCATAATTTCAACCACAAAGCAGCCATTCTCAAATTGGCCGCTCTAAAATAGCCACCCTGCTATAGTTTGCTTTGTTATTTGTTTCTGGGCAGTGGCTGAGACAACCCCTACCAGAATCCTCTTCATTCGCTTCTCAGACTTTGTTGGTCGTTTTCACACTGTTTGCTGACACCAGCTCTTCTGCACTCACTCCTGCATTGCAGTGAATCTGACCTCGTCCCAAAATGTGCCTCAGTCGCTTGTCATCAACGTCCTCGGTTTATGGGCCGAGGGCGTCACTGTCTGGACAGCATTTAATACCCATCCCTCGTTGCACCTGAGAGGATGGTGCAGAGCAGCCTTCTTGAACTGCTGCAGTCCCTTAGGAACCGACGTCCGGGATTTTGACTCAGCAACTGTGAAGAACAACAACATATTTTCAAGTCAGGCTGGTGTGTGTCTTGGTGAGGAACTTGCACGTGCTGATGTTTTGATGTATCTGATGCCCTTCACCATCTCGGCAGCAATTATAGCTGCTTTGGAAGGAGCTGTATAAAGATCTGTGCTGAAGTTTCACAGTGCATCTTGTCATGAAACACATTGCTGCTACTGAGCGTCACTGGACGCTTGTGGACGTCATGCAAATCAGGCATGCTGCTTTGTCCTGGATGATTTCAAGCTGCCTCAGTGTTCGTGTAGATGCATACAACCAAAGAAATAGAGATTAGTTCATCACACTCCTGACTTATGGTGTTGTAGATGTTTTACTGAGTCAGGAGGTAAGTTCTTCATCACAGTATTCCTTGGCTCTGACCTGCACATTAGATTAGATTACTTACAGTGTGGAAACAGGCCCTTCGGCTCAACAAGTCCACACCGACCTGCCGAAGCGTACCCACCCAGACCCATTCCCCTACATTTACCCCTTCACCTAACACTTCGGGCAATTTGAGCATGGCCAGTTCAACTAACCTGCACATATTTTGGATTGTGGGAGGAAACCCACGCAGACACAGGGAGAACGTGCAAACTCCACACAGATAGTCGCCTGAGGCGGGAATTGAAACCGGGTTTCTGGCGCTGTGAGACAGCACTGCTAACCACTCTGCCAACGTACAACCCCAATGTAGCATGTAGCAACTGTTTTTATGTGCAAGTCCATATGAGTTTCTGGTCAATGATAACCAGAAGGACGTTGATGCCACGGGATTGATAATCACAATTATTTCGACAATTGTAATGGTAACGCCATTGAAAGTCAAGGTGCGGTTGTGAGATTTTCTCTTCGTGGCGACAGTCATTCCCTGGCATGTGTGTGGCTATGCAATGCTACTTGGTACATGGCAGCGCAAGCCTGGACGTAGCCCAAGTCTTGCACATGATCTGCTTCAGTATTTGAAAAATGAAACTCAAAGAATACTACAGTGTAGAAGCAGGCCATTCGGCTCATCATATCTACACTGACCATCTTAAGAGTAACCATGCCCAACACACCCCACCACACTTTTCCGAGAATACCGCTTTTCCCATGGCTAATTTCCCGTCGGCTACACATCCCTGAACACTGTGACCAATTTGCAATGGCCAATTCATATGGCTTCATATTTTTGGACTATGGGAGGAAAGCGGTGCAGCCAGAGGAAATTTACGCAGAGGAAGAATATGCACACTCCATACAGACAGTCATCTGGTCGTGGAATCGAAACGTGCTGCCGTAAATTGTGCTGAACATTGCGCATTCAATTACAAACATCCCCACTTCTGACCATATGATGGAGGGAATGTCGTTGAAGAAGCGGCTGGAGATTATTGGCCAAGGACACTACGCAAAAATACTCCTGCAGTAATGTACGAGATCCGAGATGACTGACCTCCACCATACTCAACCAGCGTCCTATATGCCAAGATTGACTCCAAGAAACGGAGAGCTTGCTTTGATACTCACTGGTTACACTTGTGCTTCTACTCCTTGATGCAAACCTAGTCAAATACAGTCTTGATGTCAGGCGTGTCACTCTCACGTTACCTCTCGAATCACTTGCCTATGTTTGAAAGAAGGCTGCAAAAAGGTCAAGAGCTGAGTGGCCCTGGCGCAACCAAAATGGGCGTCACCGAGCAGGTTATTGTTGAGCAGGCACTATTTGATTAGCACTGTTGATGATGCCTACTATGACTAAATTGCTTATAAAGGGTAGAAAAATTGGACGTAATTGACCTAGTTGGATGAGCCCTGCTTTTCGAGTACAGGACATATATGGGCAATTTTCCATTTTGTCAGGTATATACCTGTGCTGCTACTGTACCGGAAGAACACAAGTCTTCAGTACTATTGCTGGAATATTATCAGGGCCCAAAACCTTTGCATGATCCTCTGCTTCAAACATTTCTTGATATCACGTAGTGAATCGAATTGTATGAAGACCTGATTTGGAGATTCCGGTGTTGGCCTGGGGTGTACGAAGTTAATAATTACACAACACCAGGTCATAGTCCAACAGGTTTAATTGGAAGCGCATTACCGTTTGGAGCGACGCTCCTTCATTAGGTGATCGTGATGAAGGATGAAGTCGCATCGTTCCAAAAGCTGGTGTGCTTCCAATTAAACCTGTTGGGCTATAACCTGATGTTATGTGATTTTTAGCGTTGTATAAAGACTGATATCTTTGATACTGGGGCCAGTGAAGAAGGCCTTGGTAGAACATCCATTTGGCACTTCAGTTGGAAGATTGATGCGAATGCTTCAGTTATATCTTTTCCGCTGATGCATTGGTCTCTTCCATCATTGAGGGTTGAGATACATGTCGAGCCTCCTCCTCCTCCAATGAGTTATTCCACTGTACGTTCCCGTTCGTAATTGATGTTCTAATCTGTTGATTGTGGGCATGCTTAATTCTCTCATCTACTGCTTACGTTTTTTGGTGTGCAATTAGTCCTATTTGGTACCGTCACCAGGTGGACACGTCAATTTTAATTATGTCTGATACTCTCCTGGTATGCTCTTGTGCACTCTCCATTGAATAAGGGTGGATTCCATGCCTTGAGGATCATGACTGAGATAATGATACCCCGACCATGAGGTTTCCGGTTGTTCTAAAGTACAGCTCTGCTGCTATTGATGCCCATTGCGTCTCATGGATAGCCAGACTTGAGGTGCTAAATCTGTTCAAAGTCTGTCGCATTTAAATAGGGCTGTGTGCTACAGAACACGATGAGGAAGATCGCAATTTGAAGGCAGGACTTCATCAACCCAAGGAATGTGCATTAGTCAATCTTAGAGATCCTATTTACTATCATGGACAGATGCATCTGCAGCTGGCATATAGGTAAGGATTAGTTTGAGTTTGATAATATTGTTGTCACATGTCCAGGGTGTAGTTTTTCCTGCTCTACAGACAGATCAGAACATTAAAAAGTGCATAAGGGTCGCAAACCGAGTGTTGTGTACAATGTTACAGCTGCAGAGAATGTGCTGAGAGAGATCAAAATTAACATTTGAGGAGTCCATTCAAAAGTCTAAAAAAAGGGGAAGAAATTGTTCCTGAATTTGTTTGTGTGTGCATTCAAACGTTTATATCTTCTGCCTGACGGACAGGTTTGAAGAAAATATAACCTGAGTGGGAGGGGCTCCGACGTTAGTTGTTTTCCCGTGGCAGCAGGACGCATGGATGGAGTCAATGAATGGATGACTGGTTTTTAAAAAATGGAATGGACTGTGCTAATAAATATCTGTAATTCCTTGTGATATTGAGAGGAACAGACGCCAAACCACACTGTGTTGCACCTCGAGAGGCCAGTTTCCACGATTCATCTATAAAATTGGTAAACGTCTTTATGGACATGCCAACTTTCCTTTGCCTCCAGAGGAAGCCAACAAGTTACTGTACTTTCTTGACTTGAAAATGCCGGTATTGGACTGGGATGCACACAGTTAAAAATCACAGAACACCAGTTTATTATCCAACAGGTTTAATTGAAAGCACTGGCTTTCGAAGCGCAGCTCCTTTTGGTTGTGGTTGTGCAGCATAAAAAGTAGTGAAACTATCATGGTATTCGAGCAGACAAAAGAGTCAACAAACAATCAAGATAATTTTCAATGCATAATTTAGATTACATCACATTGTAAACTTCTGCGATAAATTCTGTGCCTTTCAATTGTGTCCTCCATAACCACCTGATGAAGAAGTGGCACTCCAAAAATTACTGCTTCCAATTAAACCAGTTGGAATATAATCTGGTGGTGTGCGATTTTTAATTTTGAAATTTCTTGACAGTTGCATCAGCATGGCTGGAGCAGGACAAATTGTAATTGATCATTACTACCAGGAACTTGACACTCCGTACTTTCTCTGCCTCAGCATCATTCATGAAGATAAGTGTGTGTCCTGTCCACCACTTCCGAAAGTCAATGAATGGCTCCTTCATTTTTTCTGATATTGATGGAGAGTGTGCTATCTTTACACCATCCTGCAAAACACTCTTTTTTGTACACTGTCTTGCTGTTGTTTGAATTCTGACCTACAATTGTGGTGTCGTCAGCAAATGTGCAAACGCAATTAAGGCTGAATTTGAACACGCAGTTGTCAATGTATAATTTTGGAACCAAGATACTTTTCCCTCTTCTTGATTCTCTCCACACCTGCCGCAACCCATTCTAGCAGCTTTGTCTTTTGCAATCCAAGCTTTGAGATCAGTAGTGCTCCTGCCAAGCTGATCCTGAAGATGGACATAGAAATGCCCCACCCAAATTAAATTTGTCCTATTACCTCCCTCAGAGTTTCTACCAAACAGTGTTCAACAAGAAGGAATACTGATTCATTAGCCAAGGCAGGGTGGAACGTAGAACAGGATGCATACAGGGATGGTGATGATACTGGCTGAAAAATTTTCTAGACAATGTGATTCCATAAGAAAGACTATGTCAGGCTGTTGCTTGACTAAACTGTGAGATAGCTCTCCCAAGTTGAACACCAGCCCCCAGATGTTTGTACGACGAACTATGCTGGGTAAAAAACATTGTTTCTGCAATTGTCTTTTCAGTGCTTATGTCGATACTAAGTGTCCGTGCAGATTAATTTCTCTGTTGAGACTGTGTAGAGATGGAGAAAACTAAGTGGTTTGTTAGGTCATTTCAGAAAACAGTTGAGTCAATCACATTCCTGGGGCTCTGGTGACTAATATTGCGCAACCAGCACAGTACAGGAGGATGAACCAGGTTTGAGGGAGTGAATATCCTACTCTTGCTCAAATACGTAGCTAATAATAAATCCATGAGAGAATATGAGGCTGTGATATCTGAGGTGTAGAAAGCCACACGCATCACATCTTATTGCAGACTTAACCAATCTTAGAACAAGAAGGAGTGAACACTTGAGAAGAGTAGAAATGTCACTCAGCTGGGCAGACGATCATAGTTCAAATGCTAGCTGATTCCAGAAGAGTGTTATACGTTTTCTAAAAAAAAATGATTAAAAGACATTTTTCAATTAAAGGGCTCACAGTTAGTGATGGCCTGCATTTGTTGTTACCGATAGCCATAGCCTTAGACATTCGCAGGCAGCTCTCATGATCTGCGAACTAAATAAGTAAAACCTTTTCGTGGGATTATCACACAATCTGAGAGTGGTTGCAAAAACTGTGGAGGTCATTCATCCCATCGCATTTGTGCCGGATCGCTCCAAAGCCAGTTCAGTCCTACTCCTGCACCTCTCACAGCAGATGGGGGTTATTCTCAGTACATCTCGAGTTTGTGTGTGCATGAGGCATGTGTCATATTCTCTGGATAACAGATCACTATGCTCACATCTGTGGGGCAGATGCAAAATTTTTACTGAGCAACTGGCACCAATTCATTCTGTGGTTGTTCTGTTCTTCATTGACTACTAGGACCCCACTGCTTAACCTGAGAGTTAGGTTATATTGCCGAGCGAATAGCCAAAACATTTCAGCCATATTTATCAAATGTTGAATGAAATCAGAATCTATTCTTGCGATTTTCTTAGATCAATACTGGTGTGGATACGGTTGGGGCAGTACGAATTATGAGCGGTAATAAATGGGTTACAGAGTCTATCCCTGTCGCTCAAAATGGAAGGGTGGAGATAAGCAGAGCATTATTAATTGAGGACTCTGCAATTAGGGGGACAGATGGGAGGTTCTGTGGGAAAGAGAGAGTCTCAGCTTTTTGCATTGCCTGCCAGGTGTCAGGGTTAGTGAAGTCCTGGATCTTGTGTTGGGATTCTTTCGGGTGAGCGGGACAAGCCCCAAGTCGTGGTCCACAGAGGAACTATCGGTATAGATAGGAAAGGGATGGGGATTTATGGCGGAAATCCAGGAAGCAAGTGTGGAAGCTGAGTAGGAGAAAAATCATAAAGGGGCTTGGACACCTGAATAAGTAGGGCTCATTCTGAGGTCAGTGATCCTTTTCATTTAGGATGGTCTACACCTGAACCAGAGGGGTACCAATTTCCTGAGGTGGGAATGTTTGCTCATGCTATTTGGTATGGTTTCAGTTAATTCAGCAGGGGGCGGTGGGCACAAATTATAGTTCCTGTGTTCAGGACGTTCAGAGTAGTGAGGTCAGAATTCTGGTTTCAAGGTCGTAAGAGTTCATGGGCAAGAAGGAAGCTGCTTTTAAAGTGTATTTATGTCAATGCCAGGAACATCTGAAATAAGGTGGTTGAGCTTGTAGCATGGGTTGGTGTCTGGGACTTTGATGTTGTGGCCATTTTGGAGACACAGATAGAACAGAAACCGAAATGGTTGTTTCTGGTTCGAGGATTCAGATTTTTCAGTGAGAACAGAGAAGATGGTAAAGGATGGGAAGTTGGTATTGTTAGTCAAGGACAGTATTACGGCATGAGTACGGATGATTGAACACTCGTCTACTGAGGCACAATCGAATGAGGTTGAAAACAGGAAAGGAGAGGTTACCCTGTTGGGAGTTCTGTCCAGGGCTCAGAATAGTTCCAGAGAGGTAGAAGAAAGGACAGGAAAGGCAATTCTGGATAGGAGTGAGAGCAACAGGGTAGTTGTTACGGGAAAACTTCACTTTCCAAATATTGACTGGAAACACGATAGTTCTAGTATTATAGATGAGTCAGTGTTTGTCGAATGTCTGCAAGATGGTTTCTGGACATATTATGTCGAAAAGCCAACAAGGGACGCTGCCACATTGGATTTTGTAATGTGTAATGATCATGGCCAAGTGTCAGATTTGGAGGTAGGTGAGCACTTTGGTTATGTTTACATTAACGATGAAAAGGGATAGATATACAATGTAGGGCACAAGTTAATGCTATGGAAATGCAACCATGGGATGTTTTAGGCATGATTTGGGATCCATAGGATGGGGAAGGAAACAGCAGTGGATGGGCATGATTGAAATGTGGAAATTATTCACTGAACAGCGACTGCGTGTCCTTCATAAATATGTACCGGTTTGGCGGAGAGAAAGTGTTGGAACGAGGGAGCCATGGTTCCCCAAAAAACTTGAATCTCTTGTCAATGGGAAGAAGGAGGGTAATATAATTATGAATCACGAAGGCTCAGTTATGGCGTTTGAGAGTTACACGTTTGCCAGAAAAGACCTAAAGAGAATGAGAAGAAGAGCCAGGAGGGGAAATGAAGAACTCATTGGCAGGTGGTAACAAAGAAAACCCGAAAACTTTCTATTGGCAAATCAAGAATAAAAGAATGCATTCAGAAATATTAGGGCCAATCGAGGATATTAGTTACAACTTGTCCGTGGAGTCTGAGGAGATGTGGCAGTGTGAAATGAATGTTTTCCGTCAGTATTCACAATTGAAAGATACAATTTTGTCGAGGAGAATACTGAGGTACCGGCTACTGCTGGCATAGAATCAAAATCATACAGGTGTACAGCTTGGAAACAGACCATTCGGTCCAACCCATCCACGCCAAACAGATATACCACCCAATCTACTTCCACCTGCCAGCACTTGGCCCATATTCTTCTAAATCCGTCCGATTCAAATGCCTATCCAAATGCCTTTTAAATGCTGCAATTTTATTATCCTCCATGACTTCTTCTGTTAGCTCATTCAATACATGTACCACCCTGTGCGTTAAAAAGTTGCCCCTTTGGTTTCATTTAATTCTTTTCCCTCTCACCGTTTACCTAAGCTATCTAGTTCTGGATTCCGCCACCCCAGGGAAAAGACTTTGTCTATTTATCCTATCTATGCCCCTCATACTTTTGTAAACCTCTATAATGTCACCCCTCAGCCTCCGACGCTCCACGGAAAACAGTCCCATCCTTTTCAGCATCCCCCTCCAGCTCAAATCCTCCAATCATGGCAATATCATTGTAAATATTTTCTGAACCCTTTCAAGTTTCACGCAGCTCTCCGATAGGAGTGAGAACAGATATTCCAACAGTGGTCTAGCAAATGTTCTGCACAGCCATAAGAATACCTCACAATTCCTGTACTCAATACTCTGAATGATAAAGGAAAGCATAGCAAACGCCTTCTTCACTATCCTATCAATAGAGAGCCCACTTTCAAAGAGCTGTGAACCTTCACTCCAAGGTGTCTCTGTTCAACAACTCTCCCGAAGATCTTACCATTAGGTCTTGCTAAGATGTGACTTTCCAAAATGCATTTATCTGAATTAAACTCCATCTTATACTTCTCAGCCTACAGGCCCATCCGATCAAGATCCTATTGTCATCTGAGGTAACCTTCTTCGCTGTCCAAAAAAACTCGAATTTTGGTGTCATCAGCAAACGCGATCTCTCATGCTCACATCCAAATCATTTATATAAATGATGAAAACTAGTGGACCTAGCATCGATCTTCGTGGCACTCCACTGGACAAAGGCCTCCCGTCTGAAAAACAACCTCGTTCCCAAGAAGAGGTGTTAGCAATTCTGGGAAGTTTGAAAATAAATAAATCCCCTCGCCGTATGAGACTTAGCTCAGCAAACACTGGGAAGACAGGTCGGAGATTGCAGAACCTTCGGGTTTGAATTTTCTACATCGCCATTGCCTGCAGGAGTTTTCACAGAAGAATAGCGGAGAACAAATGTTGTTTCCTTATTGAAGAAGAGGAGTGGAGATAACTCTGTTATTTATAGACCAGGGAGAAATAATTCGGTTGTCGATACAGTTTTAGAAAATGTTCTGAGAGATAGGATTTATCATAATCTAGAGAGGAATAAATTGACGAGAGGTAGTCAGCACGGTTTCGTGAAGGGTAGTTTTGCCTTACAAACCTTACTGAGTTCATTTCCATGCTGACCAAACAGGTGAATGAGGGTAATGCGGTTGTTGTGAAGTATATGGATTTCAGTTCGATGTTTGTTAAGGCTCCGCACGGTAGGCTATTTCACCAAATAATGCAGCATAGGATTAACGGTGATTTAGCGGTTTGGATCAGTAAATGGCTAGCTGAAAGAAGACAGAGGATGGTGGTTGATAGGAAATACTTATCCTGGAGTTTCGTTGCTAGTGGTGTAACGCAAAGATCCGTTTTGAGGCAACTGCTGTTTGTCATTTTTATAAATGACATAATTGACGGCGTAGAAAGATGAGTATTAAAGTTGCGGAAGACACGAAGGTCAGTGGAATTGTGGGTTGTATTGAAGAATGTCGCAGATTATAGAGGGACATAGATAATCGGCAGATCTGGGCTAAGTAGTGGAAAATGAAGTTTAATGTAGAAGACTGTAAGGTAATTCACTTTGAAAAGAACAACGGGAATCAAGAGTTAAAAATCACACAACACCAGGTTATAGTCCAACAGGTTTAACTGGAAGGACACTAGCTTTCGGCGTGTTGCTCCTTCATCAGGTGACAGTGAAGGGCTCAATCCTAATACAGAATTTATCGCAAAGATTTACAGTGTGATGTAACTGAAAGTGTACATTGAAAAATGTATTGTCTGTTAAGATTTCATCTGTTAGAATACAGTGACAGTTTCAATTCTTTCATGTGTAAATCACAAAACTGGAGTTATCTCACTTTTTAGATTAAATTCAATCTGAACATCATGGCATAGACAGAGAACACGGGAGCTAACAGCTTCAACATATTGTCAAGCTATCACCATCGTTAACAGCTAACCCGAGAATGCAACATTTAAAAAAAGAGGTTTTCTGATTTACCCATGAAAGAAGAGAAACTATCACTGTATTCTAACAGATGAAAGGCTTAATAGACAATCAATTTTTCAATGTATACTTGCAGTTACATCACAATGTAAATTTCTGCTATAAAATCTGTGTTAGAATTGAGCCTTCCACTACCAGCTGATGAAGGAGCGTCGCTTCGATAGCTAGTGTGCTTCAAATTAAACCTGTTGGACTATAACCTAGTGTTGTGTGATTTTTAAATTTGTTCACCCCAGTCCATCACCGGCATCTCCAAATCAGGAACAAAGAGTACTGCGCTCATGGTAACATTCTTGTCAGTGTAGATTAGCAGGCATGTCTCAGTGTTGAAATACATAGATCCCTGATATTTTTGCCACCAGCTAGATCAGGATGTTCAGAAGGCATACCGTGCGTTAGTTTTTATTGATAGAGGCATTGCGTGGCTCTGGTGCAGCCACATTTAGAGTATTGCCTACAGTTCTGGTCACCACATTATCGGAAGTTCGTGGAAGCTTTGGAAAGGGTTCAGAGGAGGTTTACGACAAATGAATCCTGGAATGGATGGAAGGTCTTTTGAGGAAAGGTCTTGGGACTTGACGCTGTTTTCGTTCGAGAGAAGAAGGTCGAGAGGTTCTTAAATGAGACATATATGATAATCAAAGGTGTAGATAGGTAGATAGTGAGAGCCATTGTGCTCGGATAGTGAGGGGCATAGCTTTAAATTGGGTGGTGATAGATTCAATATACATATCAGAGGTTGTTTCTTTGCTCCTGAAGTCATCAGAGCATGGAATGCACTGCCTGCAATAGCAGAAGGCTCGCCAACTTTAAGAACATTTAAGTCTTCATTCGATAAGTATATGGATGGAAACGAAATAGTGCAGAATAGATGGGCTTCAGATTGGTTCCTCCTGACGGCACAACATCGACGGCAGAACGACCTGTACTGCGCTGTCATGGTCTCTGTTCTCTGTATTATGTTGAAAATTGGGCTACACATTCGCACAGTGTATACTAAGAATCGTACACTTATTACCAAAATCAGGAAAATTTGTTTATATATGAATTCGGAGGAGGCTATTCCATCCCTCAGCTTGCTGCATCATTTGATAGGATCATGGTTGATCTGATTACGGCAGCATTTTTATTTTCATGTCTCTATTATAACTCCTAACAGCCTTGTTGACGTGCATTTCGATAAGAATGGACTTTTTACAGTTAGCTAGCATGCATTTATGTGAAGCAGTCTCACAGACTTGATTGAGTGCTTTGAGGAAGTGACGATGGTGATTGATTGTGGTACGGCCGTGGATGTTGTCGACATGGAGATACTAAAGTATGTTAAAACGTACCTCATAGTAGACTTACTCAGAAGCTTAAGTTAGGTGGAATCCATGCTGATTTGTCAAGTTGGATGCAAAATTCACTTGGTCAAAGAAGACATAGATAGTTGTGCCGGCTGTTTTGTTTTCTCACTGGGGACCTGTGGACAGTCATAATTTGCAAGCGTCAGTACTGGGATCTCTCTGTTTGTTATAAATACAATTGGTGTGGATGGAAATACAGATGGACTAATTAGTAAGTTTGGAGATGACATGCAAATTAGTAGAGATGTGGATAGTGAAGGAAATCTATAAGAACAAAATAAACTGGCGTTGGAGTAGGTCATCTGGACCCTTGAGCCGAGGACTAAATATCAGTCAAGAAGCAGACACTCGGGTTATATTATTCTTGACAATTTGACAGAACGTAAATAGGGGAGTGACACAGTGTCAAGTGCTGCAATTTATATCAATGACTTGGATGAGTTAAATTGATGCATTATCACTATGTTTGACGATGGCATCAACATAAGTAGAAAATTCAATTATCAAGAGAAGACAGAGAATCTGAAAATAGATATAAACAGGTATATTCAATGTAAAATAGTTTGGAAGGTAGAATATATTACGAAACATAACCTGTCCTTGTTTTCATGCAGCGTAAAAGGCAGTCGTTACTTAAATGGGAAGATTCAGATTGTATTAGAAATAATCAATTGACTGAACAATTTTGAGGAAACGCAAGGGAAAAGGGACCATTGATTGAGACTTCCGTGAGGAGTGAGATGTTGAAGGTTCCAAATCACATGAAGTTTGAATAAAGGCATTGCCAAGTCAGTCGAAATGATGCATTCAATCAAATTCTTAGTCTGCCTCACATAAACAGATCAAATACCAAATACTGAGGCAAGATGACAGCCCACCATGGATAGCTGTGCTGACGATGATCGCGCACTTCTCAGTAAACTGGGCTATCTGCTCAGCTCATGGGAACCATTGCAAACTTTGACAGTAAATTGCGTCTATACTGTCAACTCGATGTAATTTATGCGTGATGTCCGTTACACAACGTGGAGTATCGACCGATATTTTCTTGTGTCAGTATTAAGATTCAGGTGTGTCAGAATATTGGCCTCATTAAGATTATAGTTCATATTTCAAGGGTCAATTAGCAGACGGGATTCGCCCACAACGTATATGGGAACGTGTGAATTGTAAGAAGTAGAAATTATCAGGTTATGGCCAATGTGATAACAACAGTCGCGATTCGTGTGTTTCATCCTCAGATATTGTCCAGGGATGAGATGGAGCCAGAGGAAGAAAATGTATTTTGTGATCAGAGTAGAAGACAGTGAGTTAAATGTTCTCGATATTTAAGATTTGGGGGATGCCAGTGTTACACTTGGGTGTACAACGTTAAAAATCACACAACACCAGGTTCTCCTACAACAGATTTAATTGGAAGCACACTGGCTTTCGAAGAGATGCTCCGAAAGCTAGTGAGCGTCCAATTTACCTATTGGAATATAACCTGTTGGTTTGAGATTTTTAAATCGATATTTAAGAAATAAGAACAGTGATACAATTATTCAACGTTTTCAGCAGAGAATTATTAGGTAAACATCGTCTCCCATGGTGGACACTACGAAAATCAATGAGATGGAGAGTGAATAAACAAGTTCAATGATACGGTTAGCCGTGGTTTGTGGAGTGAATTTCTGAATTCAGAGAGTCAACAGGAAGTGTAAAAGTGGTGAGGAATGCACAGCGCATAAAAGGAACAGTAATAAAATCATATATGTGGACAGAAACAAACATGAGAGTGAGACTTACCAGGGATACCAACAACAGCCAGAATAGGATAATAAATATATTGAATAGTCCCAAGTACATATCGGATTCGCATCGATAATGACATTCCACCATAATATTTAGAAAGGTACCAAACAGTCCAGCTCAAACTCCTGTCCATTGTTGCAACATTCCAGTCAATTGTTGTCACATTCTGAACCATTGTTAGAACATCCGAGTACAATTTTCCAGATTCTGATCTCTTCCCTCCATTTCTCTATGGAGCTACTGCTCTCTGTTAGTTTATGCTCACGCTCACAGTATGGGAAAACACTTTGAACGTCACCCATTTATCATTAAAAACTCGAAACCCTTCACTGGAATAATTAGTATCCATGGAAACTGACATCAATCACAGTTACAAAACAAACAGATCAGTTAACCCCTTCCTTACATCGCTTTGGATGTCACATAAAAGGTAACATTTCCTGGGTCTCGATGGGATAGTTGAGTTTTGCTGAGGGATGGACCTTAAATCGTTCAATCATTTTCATTTTTCTTCCTTATATGTGGGAGCAGAGCCAGAACAGTGCAGGGTTGTATATGTTCCATACTGTATATAAAATATGACTGGGATAAAGCCACAGACTAGCTGCATAAAATGATAAGTGGGGTGAATTTTTAGAATGCATAACCGAGGGTAACAATATCTTCTGTTCATTGACTTTGTGTAAGACAGCTCCTATTTTTAAGTGCGCTATAATCAAATATTTCAGAACATTCAGACATCATTCAAAGCATTGTGGCTGCTGCTCGGGAACTGAGGACAGCATTGTGGCCCCACATTGCCTTTCCCAGATGGAAAGGGGGGCACCATTCGAGCTAATCCACTAGGAGAGGTGGAAAACTGAAATATTCACACATTTTCCAAAGGAAATGTTTCAAAACATTCGGAAAAGCTACTGTAGCTTTTCGGGGTCTCACTGAGAGAACACTTGGAGTACATTGTGTTGCTTGTGTTTGGGTAACTGAGAAAGAAGGGACCGCCCGAAGTGAGAGTTGAACAGCTGCTCGAAATACCTGGTTGCTGTGTCATTTAATACCTTGAGACTGTTACAGACTTACAGGAGGATTTCATTCCGTCTCTGTATTTTGTTAGAGTTTGATCATCCTTTATTAGAATATCCCTTATTTTGTGTATCCTTTATTGGCACATGTTCTCAATCACAGCAGTGCTGGAGTACAGTTTATAGTTTTGCGTCAAGTGGCGCTATCTTATGTACAAAGTACCAACGTAAAAACTTACATAAAAAGTGTGCAGAATAAAGAAGAAAAGTAGTTGTTGTTACTTTGCAGTGATTCATAGTATCCTTCAGAAATGTGACAATCACAAAGGTGGAAATTACAGTCAGAAAGACAAATTACGAATTAATGCTACACAGCAGGAGCTCAGCGCAGGCTTTCCCACATGTGTCCTGATCGACAGCACTAGATCCAAGTCAAACCAACAGTCCCCACTCCGCTTTAAGCCGACAGTCTGGTTCTCAGCTGCTCCAAAGTAATTTTCTCCAGGACTGGGTTCGCCTCACAAGCCTCTGCTCTGACTCAATTTCTTGCGCCAGCCTCTTTTCCGAGACTGTTTCACTGTGCTGGCCTCTACTCTGAGTTTCGGCTCCAGGGCTCTCTAGCTCATCCCTTCACCTCCGGGTAAGTGCAATTGAATAAAAATGGAGAAAAGAAGGAAAATAGAGGAAGAAAATAAAAAAAATGTTCGTAGAGGGTGCTTTGGCTGGAGGGCAATACTCAGCTACAATCCTGTTAGACACGAAGACGAGTAGGTCATTCAGCCTCCCGAGCCTGTTACAGAAGAATAGACAGTAATTCGTCTAGCCTACCATGATTGTTACAGAGGAGGAGATGGTCATTCAGCCTCCAGAGTCTCCGACACATGAACAGGAGGGATCCATTCAGTCGCTTGAGCCTATTAAACAGAAACATGTGGAGACCAATTTTCCCATTGAGCCTGTTACATGTGCTGTTACCACTGTCTGACAGGATCGATGCGTCAGGGTGATGGCCCAGGGCTGGGAAGAGCTGTATGTAAATTGAATAATTTCACAACTATTGATCGTATCCTTTATGCACAAATCTAATTCACAGTCTTGGCCTTTTTACCCCACCTGCATATATGTTTACCATCCTTCAATTTCCAATCCTGGTCACTCAGCTGCTAAACCTACAGTATGATCGGTACATCTGACCTGTTTTAATATATTTGCTCTGTCATTTAACTTGCCTCTATGAAAAGATGGAAAAGAATTCTGGGCAGAAATCAGAATGGCTGAACGGTCCGGAGGACGTTACAAATATTACAAGGCTTCTGAAGGCCCGGGGATTTAGTGGGGTGTGCATTACTCTAGGGACTGGAGAAAATAAAGTAGACAAGAATTGGTTAAGTTTTGTTTGAAGTGAAAAGAGAGGTGGACGAACCAGGTCAAAAACATGTCTATCGAACTGAAGCGTCCTACTACTCACACTATTGTTAATTACGAGATTCCATTCACATCAGCTGAAACGCATGTGGTTCTCACAAGAAATAGTTTTCAATTGGATCGTTTCAGGAAATGAGAACTCGTTCTAATCTGAGTTTCGCTTGAGTTGAGCACTGGTCACGAATTGACTTCTTTGAGTGGTTTTCTGCATGGAGTCATTTCACTTGTGGCAGACTGTCGGGTGACATGCACGTGCTTGTAATAAAATGGTCCATGTCTTCACACACAAATTGGCTGTCAAACAGAAAGAGACAGCATGCTTTCGGATTAGAAGATTGATGTGAAGGGATAAACGAGATGAACAGTTTATCCGTGTCTTTAAATGAAGGAAACAATGGTAACTTTGAACAAAACTACACTAAAGCCAGTAAAGTGAGCAGCAGCTGTCCTGGACAGTTATATTAAGAACATGCTCAGGAACAAACAAGCAAATAATCTCAGCACACTAACGAAAAAGCAATTACGCCACTAAAAGCAGAAAGACCAGCTGCAAGATTTAGATTACTTACAGTGTGGAAACAGGCCCTTCGGCCCAACAAGTCCACACCGCCCCGCCGAAGCGTAACCCACCCCTACCCCTACCCCTACCCCTACATCTACATCTAGATCTAGATCTACCCCTTACCTAACACTACGGGCAATTTAGCATGACCAATTCACCTGGCCTGCACATCTTGGGATGTGTGGGAGGAAACCGGAGCACCCGGAGGAAACCCACGCAGACACGGGGAGAACGTGCAAACTCCACACAGAGAGTCGCCTGAGGCGGGAAATGAACCCGGGTCTCTGGCGCTGTGAGGCAGCAGTGCTAACACTGTGCCACCGTGCCGCCCACAAATGTAGCTTATAATGTAGATGTAGCTTATAAATTTCCTAAGCAGGCAGCAGGATAACAGCTAAATTAATAATGTTTCTATTAGTTTACTCAGAACATTTCAAAAACGTTCCAGCAAGAAATTCTCGATTCGTGCGGTTCGGTTTCTATATGAACGCTTCATAACGTTTTAAAGAAAACAAAACATTTAGACCTCGATGTGAAGTTAACTACCTTTAGGAAAATTATTTTTTCTTTTACACCCTGATGGAAACAACCACAAAAATCTGAAGTTGAAAGAGTTTAATGACTTTAACACTTTATAACAGAAATCAATCTTACAAATATTTTAGCACTTAGTTACGAATGAATGCAATTCAGTGAATACAGGAAATCAAGCTGTCCTTAATAGTCATGAAGTCTGAAAGAGATCTGAGGGAGTTACAGCCAGTCACTTCGGAATGCGAATGAATAATATCCAAAGAAAGTCCTCATGGACTCGAGATTATACGACCTGATAAACACCATGAAGTCATAGGAAACTGAGGCTACCCACAGCGTTTCGCTGCATTAATAAGAATTTTAACAAGTTGGTTGCATGAATTAGGCGTGAGGCGCTGTAAATACGTTGTATGTTATTATTGTAATATAGAAGTGTATTAAAATAAATGCTGCTTTTGTCCTGTACAGGTTAGAGTATGTTATTGATCTATCTTCTAATCCACGCTAAATACAAAGTGTATAAGTGAGTTTGCACGTCGAGCCCAGATTCAGGTAAGATAATTTGGCCTTCTACGTAATGGAACTGGTTCCCACATGAATGAACCTCCAATTTACTGAGTTCTGCCTGCATACTGATTCTTCTCTCCCTGTCGGCGGGAACGCACCGACAGACACTGACAGCATTACGGTAACAGCACTGAAGACTTCCAGCCGAGAAATTGTCACCCCGCAGCCAAGCAGTTCCAGTACAGTTAGAACATTAACCCCGACCTGAGAAAGTGGGCAATTGCCCTCGTATATCCTGTACATTCGAAGTAAGATAAATCCATACTGGCCAATTATAGCCCGTCAGACTACAGTCGACCCTCATTAAAGTGATGAACGGAGTAATCAACACCACAATCAAGCAGCACCTGCTCATCAATAAACTGCTCAGTGACGCTCAGTTTGGGTTCTGTAAATACAAATCAGTCTTGACTCAATTTCAGCCTCTGTTCAAACTGATTTTCAGAGGTGAGTTGAGAGTGACAGCCTTTCATATTAAGGCAGTATTCGATTGAGTGAGGTATCAAGTATCAACAGAAAATCTGGAATCAATTGTTTTCAGGAGAAACATGCCAGTGTCATACCGGACAGAAAGGATGATGGCCGTGGTTGTTGGAGCTGAGTCAAGACATCGCTACACGTGTTCCTCGGGGTATTTTCAGCTGATTTATGAATGGTCTTCCCACCATCATAAGTTGGTATTGTTGCCAATGAGTGCACAACGTTCAGCACCATTTTCCACTCCTCAGATAGTGAAGGCGTCGATGTCCAAATGCAAGAAGATCTGGAAAATATCCAGGCTTCGGCTGACAAGTGGCAATTAACACTTGTTCTACATGAATACCAGCAAACGTCCATCACCAATAAGAGACACTTTAACCATCCCCCCTTGATATTCAATTTTATTATCAAAACTACATTCCTAATGGGAGTTCCCGTTGAGTAGAAACTCACCTGGACTCGCCACATAAATAGAGGAGTAGGTCGGAGGCAAGAAATATTTCGACAAATAACCACCTGACTCTAAAAATCCTCGCCAACGTCGACAGGGGACATATTATGTGTGTGATGGATTAATCTCCACTTGCCTGGACGAGTTCAGTCCGCAGTACCACTCAAGAAGCTTGGTCGCATCCAGTACAAAGGGACCCACTTGATTGAAACTGCATCCACAAGCATCCGTCCCTTCACCACTGGCGCTCTGCAGCAGCAGTGTGTACTACCTACAATGAACCAAAGATCCTCAGACAACACTTTCCCATCCCACGACAACTTCCGTCTCGAAGGACAAGGTCAGCAGATATGGGCAAACTCCACCACGTTCAGGTTCTCCCGCAAGCCACTTACATAACTGCTTTGAAAGTATATTGTCGTTCCTTCTCTGTTGCTGCGCCCAAATTTTGGAATTGCCTCCCGAATGTGATTCTGGTTAAACCCACACCGGGTGGACTGCAGCAGTTCATGAAGTCAGCTTCTCAAGGGCAAAATATGACGGGCAAGTAATATTATCGCAGGAATACCCGCATCCACCCAAATGAATGAATAAAAAAAAGCTTGTCAAGCTGAAGGTAAACCTCACCATGTGTTGAAAGCAGCATCCTTAATCCCTTTCCCAATTTTTAAGGAACCATTCCGTCGTGTGTAGGTGTGTCAAGGAGTGAGTGTAGTGGAGAAGTGGATGAGTGAAGGCAGGACAGTCAAAGAGAAAAACACCATTCCCAAAATGAATTTCCTCCTGTTAGATGAACAAACTCATAAATGGTGGAGAATTCAGACACCATACGTTTGCATCTGGAGAATGATAAACAGCGGCACAGATAAAGATTGCTCAGAGAATGAAAGACGTTCATATGAGGAGTGGCTGACGTCTGTGCTCGTTCTGGACTCAATGGAGTTCAGAAGGATGAGGCGGAATCTCATTCACATTTATAGATTACTGAAAGGCCTGAATAATGTAGACATGTAGAAGATGTTTCCACGACTCAGAAAGACGAGGATACAAGGGCACAGGTTCTGAGTGATAGGACTACCCTTAGGAACTGAGGTTCCGACTAATTTATTGAGCCAGCAACTGGTAATTCTGTGAAACACATCACTGAAGAGTGCTGCAAAGGCCAATTTGTGTGTATTTCAGGCTGAAACAGGTAGGTTCTTGATTGGTAATGGGTTCAAACATAATGAAAAGAAGGTCGGCGAATGGGGTGACAAACAAATCAAATATGACAGAATGGGAGAGCCGACTCGATGGTCGAAAGGTATAATGCTACACAAATGTATCGTCGTTTAAATATACACTTGGATGTACCACGTTAATAGAATATAAAGCGGATGTAGGTAATTCAGTCCCAATAAAACAAAGCCCATTTTGTTTAAATCTGGAGAAACAGGGCAAAATAATAAGTGAAGTTCAAACTTATTGGCCAATGAAATGATTGAACTGCCAGAGTAATTGGAGTTCTCCTGTGTCGAATGAGCAAGACATCCCTTTAATCTAAAACCCTGGATTTTAAATAACAAAGATGCAGCTGGGCTGAGCTCTGGAAAAAACACGCAGACACATAGAAGGCTGCCTGGAACCATTATTCTCCCTTGATTTCCAATTCATAGCTCCACCACAAATCAACCATGCCTAACATTCTAGACTGCAACTGACCTTTATGCCTCACATTATATACAATGGCCTTTTTGAACCTGTGCGGATAATGGACAATCAACTCAATCAAGATTCAATCGCAGAGATTTCGGGAATTCAGCGTCAATCAAAATGCATTCGCACATATTAATTGTCAGGAAGCCAACTGACCTTCAGGAGAATACCAGAAAGAAAATGGACATCATAGATTTGAGGGTACAAAACGGGGCTATAAACCGTTAGCCCTCATATGAGCTGACGGACAGACTTTCCAACAACATGTTTTTGATAAAGAGCTTCACCACAGGTTCCAGGCCTACCCAACAGCTTCAGACCCAAGAACCACGGAGGCAGAAAAGAGATGCTGAATAGAGAAATCAAACAAGACATCATCTCAATAAAGACATCCGAGAGTTGATATGCCAACCAGACGCTATCAGAGCAAAACCTTCCAAACACAGGGCTATTTGGAGGCAAGAAAATCGAAGGCGAGCACCTCAGAAATTGTACACATTTTAAAACGGTACTTCCCTCGGTGGGGAGCTGGAAATCCTGGCATTGCAAAGTTTCCAAACAAGCCGTCAGGGAGGCTATGGCATGTGTTGTCAGTTCATGGGACCCTTTGGGTAGGAATCCTGAAGAATGTGTCTGTGATTAAAACTGCTCTTTGTCTTCTAATAGAGTATAACGTGCATTTAATTACTATCCTTCGCATAATTAAATTTGCCTTTATTCCTTGCATTATACCAACCTTGTGTATTGAATGAACAATCGAACTGTTGCTTTCTTCGTGTTTTCGCCATAGTTTTAATACGCCATAGAGGCTGCTCTCTTATTAGAGAGAAGCGACTGGTGGTGGTTCAACTTGAAGGGCCACCACAGCTCCGGTGAGGAAGGAGTTTCCTTCATGTTAATCACAAACCAGGAATGGGAATTAAATACACGCTGTTGGTATCACACTGTTCTGTGAACCAACAGCCCAGCCAACTGAGCTAAACTGTTTGCCGTATTAGTTTTGTATTCAGAAGAAAGTCCAATGGCTGAAACAAGTATTTGGGAGTGATTCAACCCACCTAAAATAGGCAAATTATTGATGACAATCTAGAGACCGGACAGAGGGCGTCTTGATTCTACTCTCAGAGTCATTGGAATTCTCCTGTAGCATTGATTCCTAACCAATCTCCACCCCCAAACAGTTTGATTTGATTTTGCGTAGACTATAGGAAATTAAATGTCATCACAAAGAGGGTGTTTGCAGTTCATCGTTCATATCTAAAATCGTTTTGTCGAAATGATATTGAAAAGTACTGCTGACAGTAAGAGGAAATGACATTGCTGCATTTGCTCCATTCTGTATCTTTGTACATAGGAAAATGTTAGGATCACAGTCTAAAGAGGGAGGAATGAAATGGAGAAAATTGGTTTTCAAAAGTTACGTGGTATGATGGTTGTCACAGTAAGCGGGTTTGTGTATAGCAACACGAATGTCTTCCTTAGTTTGAGGAAATTTCGTGGATTAAAGTTGGATCGAATATGCATGGTGACAGATTGGAAGTGGGGAGGCGTCATGAGACATGCACGTCCTAATACACCAGTCGCAGTACATAAGCACGCAGGTGGTGAAGAAGTTAAGTGGTATGTTGGTCTGCTCAATGAGTGGAATTGAGTCCAGGAATATGGATGTATGGTTTCTGAAAACTTCATGGGATTAAAGTTAGATAAACCCATTAATATTAATAATCTATATCGCAGAATGCATCAGGAATTAACAAAAAACACCTTTGGAAACATTAGTGGTCATCTTTCAAGATTCGATAGATTCTGGAATAGTTCCTACAGATTGCGGATTTGGTAATGTAGCCTCAATGTTTAAAATGGGATGCAGAGACAAAACTGTGAATTTTGGACCAGTCAGAATGATGTTGGCATTGGCCAAAGTACGCAGCCCATTATGAAACATTTACTCACTGAGCGTGTGTAAAAGAATGAAGTATTATGCAGAATCACCATGAATTGCCAAAAGGGAAATCATGTTGCACAAAACTATTGGAATTGTTCGGGATTGCAAACAGTGTCATTGATTAGTAGAAACCAGAGGGTGTAGTTTTCTTGGACTTTTTCTAATGGCTATTGATAAATCCTACAGAATAGATTCCCATATAACCATTACGACTCGTGACATTGGGGATGGTGAAATGTCATGGATAGAGAACTGTATGGTAGACCAAAAAAAGACGTTTTCAGATACTTATCTGAAAACGTACGACATGCCTGTACCCCAGCTTTTCACAATATCTGAATCAGTGAATCAGTTTAGAAGTAAAAACATGGATGGTGCCATACTTGAAACTGGGAGGTGTAATGAGATCTGGACATCCTGATACACAAATCTCTGAAGGTGCAGAAGGTGGAGATTAAGTGAAGTAGTGTGCTGATGTTCGCAGTGAGTGGATGTGGGTACAAGAACATTAATGTTTTGATGAAATTGTGCAGGACTTTGGTGATGTCACAGCTGGGGTAATGAATGCAATCGTTGCTCAGTGACAGGAGATAGAGGGTCGATGTAGAAAGCTGTTTGTACGACTGGGTCCAGTGTGTAATAGCGTCGCGGGTAGTGGGAGCGCCGTGGCACAGTGGTTAGCACTAATGCCTCACACCGCCAGAGATCCGGGTTCAATGTCCGATTCAGGCAACTGTGCGTGGAGTTTGTACCGTCTCCCTGTGTGCGCGTGGGTTTCCTCCCCAACTCAAGAAAGTGCAGATTAGGTGAATTGGCCATGCTGAATTTCCCGTGGTGTAGGAGAATTGGGTTGCGTTTTGGAGGGTCCGTGTGGACTTGTTGGGCCGAAGGACCTATTTTCACACTGTAAGTAATCTAATCATAAAATGTAAGGAATCTAATCAATTACACAGAGGGTTGGAAACAACTGTTTACCATTGCGTCTATAAACAGTAGCTTTTGCAGATCCAATCGTGACTGCTTCACCTGGTAAGTCACCTATGTCTCCAACCTGGTTCCTGAATATTGTCAAAACACTTTGTGAAATGTCCAACATGCTCCAATAAAGAAAAAAATTGATGCAACAAAACGGGTCCCACATTGAATCTGAGACATGGAGATTGGGTAGGTGAGACATAATCACTGCTGTGCAGAAAAACACTTTGGAATTTGCAGAGCAATATTTGAGCTACTCTCTTGTTGTACTAAACATCAGCAGTGCCGAGCACCATATCTCCTGACAATACACACTGTGATGGTTTTCTGCAAATTCGCCAAATTAATATGATGTCAGTAACATTTAAAATAAACTTGCCTTATCTGACATAAATACCGTGTGACATAAACTATTGAAGTCATTTCCACATTGCAAGTACTCTGATATGTCGGCAAATTGTTTATTTGGAAGTAGATCTCTGCACAGAAAGATTGTGAGTTCTGTTGCATATCTTTTTTTTCCTTAGTTAATGTATGGTCAGGTTTATTTGTGAACTCTCTGCTGTTGTGTGCTCCACCCTCATCCACCACTTGTATCAGCTTCCCCGACTTCTGCTGGCATCGCATTCCAAACGTGCAAAACTCACTGTGTGAAAAGGTTGCCTCTTAGATTCCTTTTATATCTTTCCCTCTGACCCAAACCATATATCCTCTAGTTCTCAACTCGCCCACCCCAGGGAAAAACACACTAGCCTGTTTGTCCTATCCATGCCCCTCATGATTTTTTAATCTTCGATAACGTCACCCTTCACCCTCCGATCATCCCGGGAAAACGTCCCCAGCCTCTTCAGCAAGCTCAAATCCTCAACACCTCGCAACATCTTTCTCACTCTGCTCTGAACCTTATCAATTGTGAGGTGCTTACGTTATTGACAGCAGGAGGACTCAAACCATGCCTCTGTTGCTTCTGAAATGGACTCCCGCACTTTAGACCACTTCGCCATAATACCATATGCAGTTGATTTCATTGCAAAAATCAGTCCCCTATATTCGTTCAAGAAATCTGGAACGTGGCATTTATCTCTTTGTAGAACTTGACCGCAGTTATTCACAGATAACAATTCAAGATTGATCTGTCAGTGTGCCCTCGTTCCAATCTACTGCAGTTCTTACAGTCCGTCGGCCAGTGCTTTCCGCTCTGGGTTTTTTGAATTACCGTGAATCTTTGCGATTTTTTCAAAGTTTATTCATTTCGTTATCAGATGGGCTTCTGCAAATTGCACGGTATAAATTTGGAAGTGCATGCATTTTATTGCACTCACAAATAGTGTACGTTGAATTGTTAAATGTTAAAAATTGTTTGGAAGAAGTATTCCTCTAGATTTTACGATAAATGCCTCCACATCGAGCTGAATGCTGTATTAGTGAGATCTGATAGTATTAGTGCACATACCTTAAAAATTATTATATCATGTTGAAGACGTTTGGTACGGACCAGACCATGTTTCCATAAAACATTCTAAGAAGATATTCCTTGACTCTGGCTTTTACCTTATTTCATGACAAATAAAAGGTTCTACATTCCAGACGTGATGCAAATGGCGAAACGACTAGTCTGTAATCAAATCGCACGTTATTCTTTCACCACAGTTAAAATAGAACCAAAAACAGAAGAACTGGAAAAACATACAAAACACTTAGCAAAATAATATGTGATTTAACTTCTATGCCTCAACTGTTCCAACATATCAAAACTATCCAGTTTCTCCTTGAAACAATTTAGGTAACTCCGATTGGAATGTTATGCGGGAACTTGGCTAGGCATACCAAAATACCGTTGTTGTCAAAAGAATACGAACACAAGCTGGGACCAAATCAAAGCATTCCAAACTTTATTGATGACAACCCTTAATTTTCAACAATAATGCTAATTGACCCGTCACCGTTACAAATATTATGCCTCTCATGTGGATTTACGCAGTTGCTCTTTCTCTGGGGTTGGGAAGCTGCTCTCTCTCTCTCTCCCTCTCTCTCGCTCTCTCTCTCTCCCCCATCCCCTCAATTTTCCCTCTCTCTGGTTGGTCAACTTGTCTCCACCTCTCGACGTGCTCTTCACCTCAGAACGCCCAAGCATTGACCTCAGAGAGAGGGGTGCAAGTGAAGCCAGGTATTTTTACTTTCTGTTGGTTTTCATTTGAGAAAATGAGCTCCAGTCATCCAGATGGCGTTTCCAGAAAGCAAGGTGGAAGCAGATCCAACAACAACTCTATAAGAACAATTGTATTAAGATGCAAGAAAGATGACGGAAGATAAATTGGAAGTTCCTCAATGGACCAGCCCAGTCATCAAGCGGTGGACTCGCAACATTCCTGTGGGAATCATTCTGTGATTGTGAGGTGGATTGATTTCACGAGTTACATCATTTCACATGTACTGGCAATTTAGCAGCTCAGCTTCTCCTCCAGAACCTTCACATCAAGGAGCACAGAAAAATCTCCAATTCAGCAACAACTCGACTTCTCGACGTCACAGATGACTGTGGGCTGCAGGAACCAATACCTATAAATTAAGAAACCTACGCATCGCTTGTAATAAACAACGCATGTTTGGCTTTAAGATGGATTTTGAATGAATTCTTAAAGTGCTAATCACACTACCGCTCTGTCTCTGGAGGAAAGATCAGGAATTGTACACCAATTAGTATAATCTCCGATGTAGGGAAGATGATTGATATTATTACCAAGGAATAAATGCAAGGCAGCTCGATAGAAATTGCCCTTTGCGCAGACACGGCAGATTTAATGAAAGGCACGACAGACAGAACAATTATTCTGGAAAACTATGAAGGCATTACCAGAAAAGATAGCGGTCAACCGAGATTTCCAAATCACATTTGACAAAGTGCTGCACAAGTTGTCGCTGTATAGGATAAGAATGCATGAAGTTCGGGGTAAAGTATCAGCATGGACAGACGATTAGATGAGTAACAGGAAGTAGAGCGTGGGGCTAAATGAGTGCTATTCTGGCTGGCAATCAGTGACTCGTAGAGTGCCTCAGGAATCGGGGTTGGAACTGCAATTATTCACATTTTATAAAGATGAAGAGGGGGCCAGTGTAATGTGTCAAAATGTGCAGTTCACACGAAGATGAGTGCCAGAGCAAAGTGTGCAGAGGAATGTGAAACTATGTAGTGTAATATAGATCCTCAAAGCGAGCGGGCAAACGTCTGGCAGATGGAATACAGTGGCAATAAATGTGAAATCAATCATTCCCATAAGAGTAACCGTAAATATGACTGTTACCTGAATGATAAAATATTGCAGAATGCTGCTATGGAGAGGGTCCTGGGTATCCTTGTGCATGAACCACAGAAGGTCGGTCCGCAGATGCAACAGGTACTTCGTTAGGCAAACAAATTCTGTCCATCATGTTAAAAGGATTGAGATTAAAAGCAAGAAGGTGCTGTTGCAGCTGAATCGGCTGCTGGTAAGGCCACACTTGAAGTACTGTGTGCAGGTTTGTTCTTCTTACTTGAGAAATGATATACTGATACTGCAGGGAAAGCAGAAGTCTTTCATTAGTTTGATTCTGGAGTTGAGTGGTTGATGTATGAAGAGATACTGAGTAGTCTGAAAATATATTCATTGGAATTTAGAACATCGAGAGGGGATTTGAAGAAACATATAAAATTATGACAGGAAGGCACAAGATGGAAGTAGAGAGGATGGTTCAAATGGCAAGTGAAGCTAAGACAAAAGAGCATAGCCACAAGATTAGAGAGAAGATTTAAGATTGAATTGAGAACGAACTTCTTCAGCCAATAGTTTGTAAATCGATGGAATTCTTTGCTCAGTGAAGTAGTTGACGCTAGTTCAGTAAATCTTTTCAAAGCAAAGATAGATACTTTTGAATAGTAAAGTAATAAAGGGATAGGGTAAGAGCGCAGG
The DNA here is from genome assembly GCF_047496795.1 of Chiloscyllium punctatum. Lineage (NCBI taxonomy): Eukaryota > Metazoa > Chordata > Chondrichthyes > Orectolobiformes > Hemiscylliidae > Chiloscyllium > Chiloscyllium punctatum. Next base: position 33,407,464 of record NC_092773.1, read on the forward strand.
TAAGTGGATGGGAATTCATGAAAAAAATTATGTGGTCCTTTTGAGTGGTGGAGCAGGCTGGAAGGGTCAGATGGTCTCCACCTGCACCTCTGATTTAGTTTATTTGGTTTGGCGTTTATCAGGCTGGCACAACGAATAGTAAGGAGCCAGTTATGAAGCTGCTGAACCCAAAGAAGCACAACCGCACTGATCATCCCAATCTCCGACATCCCTCCTGCAAAAACCTGTTATTTGATTTTTCTTTTTCTTTTTTTTACCATGGGTGTTTATTGGGATTGTTGCAAATACTTCAAACAACTTCATTAACTTGCGATAATGGGTTCAGTTTTCAGATAGGCTAAGTTATTCAAAATTCTATCCTCTTTTGTTTGTGTTTCATTTGGTAATCTTGCAAAGAAATACTGTTGTGTTAAAAATTAAGTATGTGACTGGCTGCACCACTCCTAAAATATCCAAATCACACCTGCTTCAGATAACATCCAGAACTTGGAGTGGAAAGCAGGGACTGGTGGCATAATCTAGAAATTGATATTTGGGCCCCAGATGCTCAGAGAGCAGATCACACTTTTGTTCGAGTGTATTAAATGCAATCTTTCTAAATCCGCTGATGCCATAAAAGTGAAATTGTGAGGTGGTGAGGAACATTTAAAGAAGTTCCAATTTGATTGAAACAAGTAAACTGAATAGGCAAATACGACGGAGAGGGAGAGCAATATGGATGGACGTGCCATTGAGTACTTTGGTGGGAAACAAAATGGATGGTTAACATTTCAAAAGAGATTAATGTAAAGATACTGGATTATGAAATTCTTATGTGCATACGTTGGTTGAATTCTTCAGCGAACTCCGAAGCTCATGCATGGCAGTTTTGAAGCCAGAAGTTAATATTGGGAATTACACTGGCGCACTGACCAGTGTGCATAGATCTATCAAATGGGGAGCTGGAACATTGAAGGGCATCTTGATTTCAATGCATCCCACCACTGAAAACAATACTGCAGGAGCACAAAGCCGTTAGGACGACAATTGATGTGTTGATCTACACTTCAAGTGGATTTGATTGGATGAGCAAGGGTGTCTTTCTGCAGCTGTACAGAACTTAGTGAGACTAGTCTTGTGTGCAGTTTTGCTCTCAAAAAAAGTACAATCTTGACATTGAGGGAGTCCAGCGAAGAATGACCAGACTGATCTCTGGTATGACAGGCTGTAGTGGGAGCAGCATTTGGGTCGACTAGGCCATTATTCCCTCCGGGTTCAAGAACATGAGTGGAGATCAGAATGAAGTATATAAAATCTCCTGGGTGGGAAGTATAAACCAAAGTGCTACCATATTATTTACAGCAATCCACGCAGCGTTGAGATGAGACTAAATGTCAGCACGCAGAGACTGGTGAAGCTCGGAAATTATCTCCCACATAAGGCTGTGGAAGCCAAGGCATTAAATATAAATTCGGATTACGAGACACGAAATGCATGAGGTTGCACTCGGAGTGTGGTGTTGAGATAGATGATCAATCCGTATTATATTGAAAGGGAAGTATAATTGATGGACCAAAGGGCCTACTGCAGTTCCGACTTTGTATCTTTCCGGTAGTGTATCACTTTAAAAGATTACAGTACACAGAGTTTGGGTTAAAAAAAACAGGACGATGATTGGTCATGAATTTGAATGGGGCAGGCTCAATGCATTGAATGACCTCCACCTTTCCGGGGGTTTCTGTGCAGTCTGTGGGAAAACGCTGTAAATGTTGTCAGAAGCTTTCAGATATTAGGAAGTGGGCCCAGGACTGTGTTTCTCGTTCCCTTTTCCAATACCAAGTCTGGCGTTGGGTGTTCTGTCAGCGCTTATCCTTTAAGATATAGGGACAGGTTGATGCAGTTGAATACCTTACTTGGCCGTTTCACAGACCATTGAAGTTTTTATCACACTTCTGTGTGTCTGGAGTCGTTTTCAGGTCAGAACCAGGAAAGCAGGGGAGATTTCCTTCCTGAAAGTACAGTGAGGAATGAAATTGATGCTTGCCATCGACATTGGCGTCAATGTCAATATTGCTGGCATCAGATTTGAAATTTTGATATTTCTTTGATTTAACATCCACCACCTGCCACAGCATTAGTCTGATGATGCTTTATTCCTGATCAAGGGCTTTTGCCCGAAACGTTGATTTCGCTGCTCGTTGGATGCTGCCTGAACTGCTGTGCTCTTCCAGCACCACTAATCCAGTATTTGATTTTCAGCATCTGCAGTCATTGTTTTTACCTACAGCATTAGTCTGGTCTGGATTAGAAAATCAGTGACATTTCCATGACAGTGCCTATCGTTAACCACACTGAGCACGTTATTTCTTTGGTGCTTAAAAGCTCTGTGAAGAAGAAACCCAATAGTTTAACTATCGTGATGAAAGTGAGGGAGTGGCAATTAGTCAGATTATAATTGTGCTCCTCCTGAGGGACTGACCATTTTAAAGATATTTTCCAAATTGCCATCGAGATTCCAAAGTTGGAGCTGGAATTAACAGCTTCCCCATGGACATGGCTTATGGTCCAGCAGAATTATTCAGGTCTATTGCAGGAATGATGTCAGGGCTCATTGCCTTTGTCGTATCTACTGTGTTCAGCTGTTGCTTGATGGGCAGCAATCGAATTGATTGAAGACGGGAATCTGCAATTCTGTTTATGTCATCACGTAACACTTCTGGCAGAGAATGCTGCGGACACTGCATCCTTGTCTTTTATAGCGATTTACAGGGCTGTTCCAATCTCCAGCGGAATGCCAAAGTAATGGTTTAGTGGTGTTAGTCTCGCAATCCTGGTAATGTTCTGATGACATGACTTCGAATCCTGTCACACCAGATGGGGGAATTTAAATGCAATAAATGTTTGGAATTAAGAATCTAATAATGCTCATGAATCCATTGTCGATTGTTAGAAAAACTCATCAGGTTCATTAATGTCCTTTAGGGAATGAAACTTCCATCCATACCTGCTCTGGCCCACATGTGACTCCAGACCCACAGCAATGTGGTTGACTCTTAACTGCCCACTGGACAATGAATGAGATCTATCCTAATCCCAAGAGTAATTGTTTGATTAAAAATAATATTTATCCAGCCATTTGACTCGTCAGATGTTTCAGAGTTCAAATCCAGTTCTGACTGGTTGTGGCAGTAATGCAAAATTCTATCTGTTTTTTAAATCATTTCGACCTCTCTCTCAGACATTATTTCTGCAGTTTGGAATGTAAGCAGTTAAGTGTGACAGATTTCGTGGTTTGTCATCAAGTTTAGGTAAACTTGCTCCTGACCCTGGCATGTTTGCCCACATTCTCCCTGAACCATAGATTGGTTTGATGTAATGGTAGACTGAGGGATTATTCCCACAAAAACGTTGCAGATTGTGTTTGATTACAATTCTGCTTTTGTTCCACTGTGGTGCACAGCACCACATGAATACCAGTTTGTGCTGCAATATCTGCAGTGCAAGTCTGCTGTCTGTCCCCGAAGACACACTGAGACCCATACAACGATCACCCCTGTACCCGTTTACCCAATCTGATGTCTGATATGCTGACACATCCATTTCCATATTCTAATTCCTCTGAGGTTCTGTCCATGGTGTCATGTTCCGCAAAAATATGGAACATATTCACTTGAAATCTTCCATTCGAATTTTGTTATCTTCGCAGTTTGAAATGATGTGTTTCCCTCTGTTTCTCTGCCCGACTATGATTAAGAACTCTGTAGTGTCGGTGATTCCAGCCTTATGTAGTTTTAGAGCAAATGATTTTGCACATCTTGTATTATCATTCATTCCCCAGTGTACGGTGCTTCATGGTGGAACACACCTCTTTTGCACTTATTCAAAATCATAAATTTCTGGAGAAAACCAGAAGGTACGGCAGCATCTGTGGCGAATGTCAAACAAAGAGGACTTTTCGAGTCCAGCGGGACTATTTTTCAGAAGTAAAAATGGACCTTAAAATGCGATTTTTCAGAACTTGACAGAAGTGGAGGGAGGTAATTGGAAATAGAGGATGTGGAGGCACAATGCCACAGAAAAATGGCCATTAAGCTGTGGTGAAAGAAAAACAGGTATAAATTTGGTGAAAATTAAGGGGTGCATGGGGGAAATGGGTTCTCTCTATTGCACCAAGATAAACAAGACCCAGGAAAGGTAATAGCGAGGCCAAAAGGGAGAATGTAAAGAAAATGGAATATGGTCATGGTGAGGTCTAGCTGTGAAGTTATGGAATTGAATATAAACTCCCATAGGCTATACACTACCAATATATAAAATGAGGTGCTAGTCGACCTTTGGTTGTGCTTCATTGAAACATTGCAGAAGCCCAGGGCTGAAATGTTGACATCAGAGCAAGTTAGGTTCTTAAAGTGGGAAGCAATGTTATGGTTAGGATTATTCCAACAGATGGTGAGACAGCTTTACTCAAAGCAGTCTCCGTTTGGTTTTCCCAGTGTAAAACAGACTACATTCTGAACAGCAATGACAGGAAACTGGATTGAAACATGACAAGTGAAATGTTGCTTCATATGGAAGGTGCGTTTGGGGCCTCGGACAAAGAGGAGGGAAGAGATGTTAAGGCTAGTGTATCAGATCCAGCAATTGCATGGGAAGGTGCAATGGGAGAAATCGAAAAGTGTTCAAAGTGATAGAAAACATTGCAAATGGAATGGAACCATAGGAAATGCGAAAAAATATCCGTAGGGGAAGATGGGAGAGGCAGAAAAATCGTTTATGGAATCGTCTACAAAAGTAGGGTGGACTGAGGTTGGAAGCAGGAGTGGACTGGTCACCCTATTTGAAGCTCTTGTCCAGAGAAAAAAGAAAGCTTCTGTAAGGATGACACATGAAGGCTCAATTAGGATGCTTGACAGTTAAAATCTCGCCAGGAAAGTCCTAAAGCTGTAGGTCAGAGGAGTCAGGAAGGGGCATGACAAGACATTGGCGGATAAGATCAAGGAAAACCCTCAAGCTTTCTATTGGTTTGGCAGGAAACAAAAAGAATGACTGGAAGACGTTTAGCGCCAATAGGAGTGGACTAGTAGTGGAAAGCTGTGCGTCGAGTCAGAGAAGGTAGTGTAAACGCTGAATGAATATTTTTCATTGGCATTCACACTGGAAAACGAAAATGTCGAGGGTGATACTGAGATACACGCTACTAGACGCGATTGGATTGAGTTTCACAAGGAGGAGTTTTTAGATATTCTGGCAAGTGTGAAAATGGATAAGTCCCCGGCCTGGATGGGATTTATCTTAGTCTTCTTTGGAAAGTCAGGGAGAAGATTGCAGTGACTTTGGCTTTGATGTCTATGTCATTGTCTTCAGGGATAAAGCCGGAAGTCAGCAGGGTGTTGTTCCCTTGGTCAAGAAGCTGAGTAGAGGCTACCTGGATATTATAGACCAGTGAGCATTACTTCGGTTGTGGTTAAAGTGTTGAACAAGTTTATAATAGGAAGGATTTAAAATTATCTAGAAAAATATAAATTGATTAGGGATAATAAACGCGATTTTGTGAAGGATAAGTCGTGCCTCACAAACCGCATTGAGTTATTTGAGTAGGTGACCAACAGTTGGATGAGGGTAATGCGGTTGATGTGGCGTTTCATAAGGTTCCCCACAGTCGGCTATCGCACAAAATACGGAGGCATGGGATTGAGGGTGATTTGGCTGTTTGGATTAGAAATTGGCTAGCTGAAAGATGACAAAGGGTGGAGGTTGAGAGGAAAAGTTTATCACTGAGTGCAGTTACTAGTATTGTACCGCAAGGATCTCTTTAGGGGCCACTGATTTTTGTCGTTTTGACCTGGATGAGAGCAGAGAAGGATGGGTTCGTAAATTTGTGGTTGACTTCGGTAGAGTTGTGGATCGTACTGAAGAATGTTTTCGGCCAACCTATAATGTCTTCTTTCAGCTCGCCAATTTCTGATCCAAACCACTAAAGCACACACAATCCCACGTATGACAAGAAGGATGTTGAGGCTTTCGAAACTGTTCAGAAGAGATTTAATAGGATGCTGCCGGGAATGCGGGAAAGGTCTTCCGAGGGAAGGCTGAGGAACTTGAGACTGATAAAGTTATGGAGAGAAGGTTGAGTGGTGATTAATTGAGACATACAGGATAAGAAGCTGTTTAGATAGCGTAGACAGTGGGCACATTTTTCTTCGGATGGTGATGGCTAACACGAGGGACATAGCTTTACATTGAGGGGTGATAGATATCGGTCAGTTGGTAGTGGTATTTTCTTTGATCAGAGTGTAGTAGAAACATGGAACGGACTACCTGCAACAGGAGTAGACTGGTCACTATTAAGGGTGTTTAAATTGTCGTTGGATGCATGTATGAAAATAAAATGGTGTAGTTTAGATGTACTTCAGCTTGGTTTCACAATTCGGCACAACATCGAGGAGCGAAGACCCTGTACTGAGCTGTAATGTTCTATGTTGTCTGTGTTTGATGGCGCTGTCGTGCACGGAGTAGTGGAACTGGATGAGGAAAATTCTGTGAATATGAATTCTACTGCAGTGGGAAGTGAGGACAAAGGGACCTCTGTTATTGTTCGAGGAAGGAGGTGAGACCAGAAGCCTAGGAATTGAGACAGTCACAGCTGGAGGCTCATTCTACCAGATTTAAAGGGATTTCTATTTTGAAGGAAAAGGAGATCATATCAAAGGCTGCTCACGGGAATATGGTATCCCCACACAAAAATGACGGAGATGGAGAAAGCGGGAGAATTGAGTCACTGTCAACTGATCATGTGGTCACCCACATGCAGTTGTTTCCCTGAATATTAGAAATGAACCAGGCACAGAGATTGAGGATTGCTGGCTTACATCTGTTCTGAAGCAGGATGTGGAAAAAGACTGAAAGCAAGGTCAGTGGGCATGCATGGGCAGACATACAAACATATATCCAGTAACACTCAGCAATTATTGTTCCTGATCAAACAGAAACACTCGATAAAAAGATGATGGTTGACAACGTCTTTCATGGAGAGAATTCTATTACAAACTGGCGAGCATTACTGTCAGGATCGATTTATGATGTTTATTTCTGTGACCAGAAGCGCGTGATAAGCATGAATTTCAGCAGTGCTTCCAGAATTATCCCCAGAAAGCCCTGCGATTGCTGCTTTACCTTGTTTCCTGCTGAATTCCAACTGATTCTAGCTAGCTCTCCCTCGTGTCTTTGTCGTAACCTTTACTCAATGCTAATAACAATACCTCTGATTCCGAGTTCTCCTTCATAACTTATGGAGCATTCCCTGACATGATTGTCACGCCGTTTACCTTGAGCTGCTTAATTAAGTCTCTCTTCCATGCACTTGCCATCAATCTCAGTTTGTGCTGCCATTCTGCCTCTGGTCTCAGTGTGGTTCAGCCTCTCCATTCATGCTGTTTGACATCTTCCACACATATTTACAGACTACTTACAGACACAGAGATGGGCTCAAGTGCGTATACTTCAATGCAAGGAGTATCAGAAATAAGGTGGGTGAACTTAAGGCATGGATCGGTACCTGGGACTACGATGTTGTAGCCATCACGGAAACATGGATAGATGAGGGACAGGAATGGCTGTTGGAGGTTCCTGGGTACAGATGTTTCAGTAAGATTAGGGAGGGTGGTAAAAAAGGAGGGGGGGTGGCATTGCTAATTAGAAATGGTATAACGGCTGCAGAAAGGAAGTTTGAGGGGGATCTGCCTCTGGAGGTAGTATGGGCTGAAGTCAGAAATAGGAAAGGTGCAGTCACCTTGTTGGGTGTTTATTATAGGCCCCCCAATAGCAGCAGAGATGTGGAGAAACAGATTGGGAAACAGATTTTGGAAAGGTGCAGAAGCCACAGGGTCGTAGTCATGGGCGACTTCAACTTCCCAAATATTGATTGGAAGCTCTTTAGATCAAGTAGATTGGATGGGGCGGTGTTTGTGCAGTGTGTCCAGGAAGCTTTTCTAACGCAGTATGTAGATTGTCCAACCAGAGGGGAGGCCATATTGGATTTGGTACTCGGTAACGAACCGGGACAAGTGGTGGGCTTGTTAGTGGGTGAACATTTTGGTGATGGCGACCACAATTCTGTGACTTTCACCTTGGTTATGGAGAGAGATAGGTGCGCACAACAAGGAAGTTTCTACAATTGGGGGAAGGGAAATTACGATGCTGTAAGACAGGATTTGAGGAGCATACGTTGGGAGCATAGGCTGTCAGGGAACGATGTGATGGAAATGTGGGACTTTTTCAAGGAGCAGATACGACGTGTCCTTGATATGTATGTACCGATCAGGCAGGAAAGAAATGGTCGTGTGAGGGAGCCTTGGTTGACGAGGGAGGTTGAATGTCTAGTAAAGAGGAAGAAGGAGGCTTACATAAGGTTGAGGAAACAAGGTTCAGACAGAGCAGTGGAGGGATACAGGATAGCCAGAAGGGACCTGAAGAAAGGGATTAGGAGAGCTAAGAGAGGGCATGAAAAATCCCTGGCGGATAGGATCAAGGATAACCCCAAGGCATTCTATGCGTATGTGAGAAACCTGAGAATGACGAGAACGAGGGTAGGTCCGATCAAGGACAGTGGGAGACTGTGTATTGAGTCGGAAGAGATAGGAGAGGTCTTGAACAAGTACTTCTCTTCAGTATTTACGAACGAGAGGGACTGTATTGTTGAAGAGGAGAGTGTGAAACGGACTGATCAGCTAGAAGAGATATCTGTTAGGAAGGAAGATGTGTTGGACATTTTGAACAACTTGAGGATAGACAAGTCCCCCGGGCCTGACGGGATATATCCTAGGATTATGTGGGAAGCAAGAGAGGAAATTGCAGTACCGTTGGCAATGATCTTCTCGTCTTCACTGGCAACGGGGGTGGTACCAGGGGACTGGAGAGTAGCGAATGTTGTGCCCCTGTTCAAAAAAGGGAATAGGGATAACCCCGGGAATTACAGGCCAGTTAGTCTTACTTCTGTGGTAGGCAAAGTAATGGAAAGGGTACTGAGGGATAGGATTTACGAGTATCTGGAACGGCACTGCTTGATTAGGGACAGCCAGCACGGATTTGTGAAGGGTAGGTCTTGCCTTACAAGTCTTATTGAATTCTTCGAGGAGGTGACCAAGCATGTGGATGAGGGTAGAGCAGTGGATGTAGTGTACATGGATTTTAGTAAGGCATTTGATAAGGTTCCCCATGGTAGGCTTATGCGGAAAGTCAGGAGGCATGGGATAGAGGGAAATTTGGCCAATTGGATAGAAAACTGGCTAACCGGTCGAAGTCAGAGAGTGGTAGTAGATGGTAAATATTCAGCATGGAGTCCAGTTACAAGTGGAGTTCCGCAGGGATCAGTTCTGGGTCCTCTGCTGTTTGTAATTTTTATTAATGACTTAGATGAGGGAGTCGAAGGGTGGGTCAGTAAATTGGCAGATGATACAAAGATAGGTGGAGTTGTGGACAGTGAGGAGGGCTGTTGTCGGCTGCAGAGGGACTTAGATATGATGCAGAGCTGGGCTGAGGAGTGGCAGATGGAGTTCAACCCTGCCAAGTGTGAAGTTGTCCATTTTGGAAGAACAAATAAGAATGCGGAATACAGGGTTAATGGTAGGGTTCTTGGTCAGGTGGAGGAACAGAGGGATCTTGGGGTCTATATACATAGATCTTTGAAGGTTGCCACTCAGGTGGATAGAGTTTGTAAGAAGGCCTATGGAGTATTATCGTTCATTAGCAGAGGGATTGAATTCAAGAGTCGTGAGGTGATGTTGCAGCTGTACAGGACTTTGGTTAGGCCACATTTGGAGTACTGTGTGCAGTTCTGGTCGCCTCACTTTAGGAAAGATGTGGAAGCTTTGGAGAGGGTGCAGAGAAGATTTACCAGGATGTTGCCTGGAATGGAGAGTAGGTCGTACGAGGATAGGTTGAGAGTTCTCGGGCTTTTCTCGTTGGAACGGCGAAGGATGAGGGGTGACTTGATAGAGGTTTATAAGATGATCAGAGGAATAGATAGAGTAGACAGTCAGAAACTTTTCCCCCGGGTACAACAGAGTGTTACAAGGGGACATAAATTTAAGGTGAAGGGTGGAAGGTATAGGGGAGATGTCAGGGGTGGGTTCTTCACCCAGAGAGTGGTGGGGGCATGGAATGCGCTGCCCGTGGGAGTGGTAGAGTCAGATTCATTGGCGACCTTTAAGCGGCATTTGGATAGGTACATGGATGGGTGCTTAATCTAGGATAGAAGTTCGGCACAACATCGTGGGCCGAAGGGCCTGTTCTGTGCTGTATTGTTCTATGTTCTATGTTCTATGTTCTATTTCATTCTTGAAAGTTTACCTCTTGTCGTAAACCTTGTTGAGTACATCTTTCATGCTTTGTACAGAATTTATACTTTCATGCAAGTTTCAAAAAGTATATTCAGCCTTCGTCTCACTTTGCTTAAGGCAAGTGCAGGCTGACCGTGTAATGGAAGAATTCCCTTTCCAATATAGATCTGGCAGAAATGCATTTTTCACTGAAGAGATCACCAGCTCCTTTAGAACAAGAACTCAGGTGTTTGGCTTCATATTGGCAATATTAAACATTTCATGCGGCCTGAGCATTGCAATATGAAGAAAAACAAGTAACAGTATGAAGTGTTCGGCAGAGTGCTGTTTACCTGTCATTTTAAAAATAGTTTCAAATTGCAGTGCTTTCTTTTAACTGGTTTTTAAAAAGTTATTATCAGATTGAATGTAGGATGTCGAGGGGTAACATTCTGAAATTTTATAAAATCATAAGAGACATGAATAGGGTAAAAAGCCAAGGTTTTTTCCACACTGTAGACATGTTCAAGCAAAGAGGGTAGAGGCTTAAGTTGCGAGGGGAAAGATTACAAAGAAACAATGGGGCAACTTTTTCATGCAAGGACTCATGTCGGTATGGAATAAGTTGCCATAGAAATTGTGATAGTCGCAGCAACAACATTTAAAAGACATTTGGACAATCATATGAATTGGAACCTTTAGAGGCATATGGGCCAAGTGCAAACTGATGGGACTGATTAAGTGGGCGGCAAGGTGGCTCTGTGTTTAGCACTATGCCTCACAACACCGCGGTCCTGCGTTCGATATCCGCATCTCTGCTTGGAGTTTGCACATTCTCCCTGTGTCTGTGTGTGTCTCCTCTCACAATCCAAAGATGTGCAGTGCATTTGAATTGGCTATGCTGAATTTCCCACAGTTTAGGCAGGGGTAAATATAGGATAGGGGAATGGGTTTGGGTGGGTTTCTCTTCGGAGGAGCGGTGTGGACCTGCTGGGCCGAAGGGCCTGTTTCCACACTGTAGAGAATGTACAGTTTGGAAAACTCGGCCTGATGGACAAGTTGGATCAGAGTTAGTTTCCACGCTATATGAGTCTATACAGCTGAGAAAAAAAGATATAAATTATTATAGAAGTAAATTTGCAAGGAATATTTGCAAAAACACCATGAGCATTCTATACATGCATAAGAAAAAAATCAATATGAGTGTGTGACGTTTGGCAGAAGTCAAATTTGGAAAGTATATTGAGAGCATTTGAATGTTGTGACCTTGGAATTGGGTGCAGAGAACAGGTGGATAATTTATAACAGTACTTTACATCATTCCTCACAGCGGAAGGCAGCGTAAATATTTCAATGATATAAACAAAATGGTAACAGGATGAAAGTTCATGAAATGTCTCGAACTAAAGGAACAAGGTTTTCTTTATCAAACTGATCAGGGTAGACAGGCCAGCAGTAATTCATAGTTGATTTGAAAGAAGTATTTACACTTTGACTGGAATGTGTTACAATACTCCTCACTTGTCTGGATGAGTATAGCTCCAAAAATACTCAAGATGCTTCACACCATCCAAGACAATGCAGCCGGTTTGATTATCAGTTCATCCACCATTCTCCACCATCAACTCTCATCAGCATCAGTTTGTACTATCTCCAAGCGGCACTGAAGTGAATCAGCAAAGATCTGCAGACACCATCTTGCAAAACCATGACCACTTCTAGCCAGGAAGACAAAGGCAGAAGACGTCAGCGAATACCACCATCGCTTGGTCACCAGGTGCTCACAATAGACATTCAGCATTCGGCTGAGTGAATCAAATGTAATAGAGCCCAGTTTGCTGACGGGACTAAAGTACGTTGCATTGTGAGTGTGTGAGCTGGATATATAAAAAAAGCTCCAGCGTGATGGAAGCAAGTGGAGTGAATGTGGAACTATGTGGCAGAAGGTGAATACTATGGGCAGACGTGACCTTGCGCCCATTGGTGAGAACAATAGATTTCACCCTACCAGTTTGAATGTCATTGGTTGAAAAACGTTACTGTATAAAGAGAATTCTGCTCGTTATTGGTCCTTTCTGCCCAGACATCCGAGGGCCATGCAGGGCAGTGAGTTCGAAAGTCGATACTGAGAATGGTATCGGCATACTGATTAGATTAGGTTCCACACAGTGTGGAAACTGGCCCTTCGGACTAACCAGTCCACAATGACCGTCTGAACAACAATCAACCCAGACCCGTTTCCCTTTGGCTAGTGCACTTAACACTATGGACAAATTCACCTGACCTGCACATCTTTGGACTAGTGCACATAGACCAAGCAAGTGTGTAGCTGTAACATTGCAAAGGATCTGGGTCTTCCTGCACACCAATCGCTGAAAGCAAGATTGCAGGAAAAGGAAGCAGTTAGAAAAAATAAATGGTGTATGAACCTTTAACTCATGGGCATTTGAGGACTGGTGTTGGCGTGCTTGGCTGTACTGGTACAGGGCCTTGGTGCGACCTTGTCTCGAATGTTGTTCAGTATTGTGTGCAGTCTTGCTCTCCTTACCGATCAAAGAACAAATCTGACATTGATTAATTGCAACGAAGGATGACCAGACTGATCTCGATGATGACAGGCTCTTTGTGTAAGCAGAGTTTGAGTCGACTGGGCCTGTATTCCATGGATACAGGAAAATGAGCGGAGAAATCAGTGAAATATCTGAATCACTGCAGGACAAGTCAGATTGGAATCAGGGACGATAATTCCCCTGGTTGGTATATCTCAAAATAAAAGGGACCACAGTGTTTGGTACGGGCAAGCCTTCTACATTGAGATGACAATAAATACCTACACTAAGAGACGGGGCAAACTGGGAATTTTCTCGAACATAAGGCAATGGAAGCCAAGGCAGTTGATATCAATTAAGACTTGCAGACACTAAACGGATATGATGGGAGGAAGAGTATTTTGTGGTGATAGGGAATTAACCATCTATGGGGTCGAAGACTCTTTGGACTGAAGGGATACTTGCAGTTCCTACTTCACATTTTTCCAAAGCGCAATCACAACAAGTAATAAATGCCTTGTGAGGGAAAAATACATTGGGAAGATGTTCAGTCATGCACTAGAATGGGGGAAGTTTAATTTGTTGAATGACCTACTCCTTTCTTGGTGTTTCTGTGCAGTCTATGTGAATGTTCTGTAAATGTGGTAACAAACTCTTGAATGTTAGGAAGGAGGACTCTGCATAGTCGAATGGACTGTATTTCCCATTCCCTTTTCCGATAACGAGGCTGGTGACGGGTGTTCTGACTGGGTAATCCGTAAAGGCCGCGGAGCACTTTCATACAGTTGAGTCTCTTGCTTCGCCGTTTCAGAGACCATTGAAGGGTTTATCACATGTCTGTGTATCTGGAGTCACTTTTCAGCCAGACCAGGACAACACGGGATATTTGCTTCCTGAAAGTACATTGGGGTAACAGATTAGTGTTTACAAACGACATTGGCTTCAAGGTGACTATTACTGACACTAGAGTTTAGATATTGATTTTTTAAATTGTATTTAAATTCCACCAGTTACCAGAGCATTAGCCTGGTGTGGATTAATACTCCAGTGACATTTCTACAAAAACACCGACTCCACGTGGGTAGGTACCGGCAACCACACTGAGCGGGTTATTTCTGTGCTGCTTCACAGCTCTGAAGAACTAGATTCCAGCATTTGAGTGTTGTGATGTGATCGAGGGGTGCTAATTGGTCAGACTGTGATTATTCCCTTCGTTGATATCTGGACATAGTTGAGTAATTTTCCATATTGCCAGGGAGATGTCAGAGTTTGAGCTGGAATGAACCAGCATCTGCAGGGACACGGTTTGCTGTGCAGCACAAGTCCTCACTCCTATTGCAGGAATGGCGTCAGGGCCCATTGCCTTTGTCGCATCTATTGTGTTCAACTGTTTCTTCATGTCACGGCCAGCGAATCGAATTGTTTCAAGACAGGCATATGTGATTCTGTAGTAAGTGTGAGTTGGATCATGGAGTCAACACTTCTGACTGAAGATATTGCAGATACTACATCCTTGTCTTTTACACCGATGGAAAGGGCTGTTCCATTATTTAGCAACGGTATGTTTGTGAAGACGTCTCCTTCAGTGAGTTGTTTCCATCACCATTTACGACTGGATGTAAAAGGACTCTTAGTCTATTCTCTTGTGAACATTTCGCCCTCTCCATGATATGTTAGTCCTGTTGTTTGGAATGTAATCAGTCAAGTGCGGTAGCTTTCACGGGTTGCCATCAGGTGAAGGTACACATGGTTCTGACCGTTGAATATTCACCTACACTCGTTACTCAACCATTGATCGGCTTGATGGTCATGGTACACTTAAGAAATATCATAGCCAAAAAGTTACTGATTGTCGTTGAATACAATTCTGCTGCTGCTGCTGCTGTGGTTCACAGCATTAAATCAATGTCAGGAATACTCTACGAAAGTTCGGAGATGATTGAATGTATTTAAAGAGAATTTTTGAAACTGGAAATGAATTGAGTGCTTTGGAGAATTGGTGATGAAAGAGACACTATAAAGTAATAGACACTTAGAGACATTCAATGAGCAAAAGGACGCTTGAGGCCAACTGTTCCATGCTCACCACGTTTCCTAAACTGAATTCATCCTATTTGCCTGCATTTGGCACATACCTCTTTGAAACTTTCGTTTCATGTCCCCATGCAATTGTGTTTTACATGTTTTAATTGTCCTCGCCTGTATGACTTCCAATCACAGCTCGTTACATATACACACCACCCTGTCTGAGAAACAGCTGCATCTTATTTCCCTTTTAAATCTCTCGCCTCTCAACTTATACCGATGCTGCCTTTTTCGGACACCTGTACCGTCTAGTAAAGACCTTAGCTATTCACCCTCTCCATGCACCCTATGCTTTTATAAACCTCTTCAAGTTCACCTCATCACCACCCACGCAAAAGGGGAAAATAATCCAGCATTATCCATTCTATCCTTTTATCTCAAATCTCCCGCCTCCATTACATCATTTGCAATATTGTGCAAGAAATCAGAGTCAATGTTTCTGGTCCCGTGACCCTTCATCAGATCTCTAAGGAATAATACAAAATATATCAGCTAGTGGCACTGCAATGTCTTCCCCTGTTTACTACAATGACGTGGCATACACAAAAAGGTCTTGGGTATTGATCTACTGTTAAGCATCTCAATACCCCCAGCACGTCAATTTCTGTAACGTGGCCTCCTTTGAAAACATCACAACATGGATTCCTTTCCCAGATTTCACTCGCTTGAATGTCTTTCCCTGCAGTGAATATTCATGAAATATGTTTGTGTAGGACCTCACACATCGAGCAGGAGCAGACTGTATGACAGAGGAGTGGGGAAGATTGAGTCCTTGTGAGGAATGTGAGTTGGATCATGGAGTCAACACACTAGCTTGTCCAGGCACTTATCAACTGTTTTGTTGAACTGTCAACTATATTTCTGCTTTTCACCACTTTTACAGGAAGCGATGTAATGTTTTACATTGTAATGTTGTTTTCTTTATTTTTCTGTTTTGTACCAGGATTCTGTACCTGAGTGTTTCGGATGGGGTTGGGTAAGGCAGCGAGGGTGAAGTAGGGTGGGTTGGCTGGGCTGTTATCTTTGTCCGTAAGATTGCATCACATTTGGCGACTTGTAACAGTTTTACTGTGCTCATGTGAGTGCATAAACCTAATAAACCTAATTATTCTCCTGTGACTCATCGCAAATAGAGGGCAGAGATTTAGGGTGAGAGGGGAAAGATATAAAAACGACCTAAGAGATAACCTTTTCACTCAGAAGGTCATGCGTGTATGGAATGAGCTGCCAGACGAAATGATGGTGGTTAGTCCAATTGCAACATTTAAAAGGCATCTGGATTGGTATATGAATAGTCAGGGTTAAGAGGGATATGGACCAGATGCTGTCAGGTGGGAATAGATTGGGATCAGATATCTGGTCGGCATGGATGAGTTGGACGTAGTGTCCGGTTCCGGGCTGTACATCTCTATGACTATATGACATAAATGGCTGTCCAATTTTTAAGGGGCTCTATTCTCTCCCTGGTTACTCTTTTGCCATTCATATGCTTAAGGAATCTGATCCGATTCTGCAAACACTATATGCCAAAGCTGTCTCATACCCCCTTTTCCTCTCCCGATTTCTCCCATAAGTATACATGCTCCATGCTCCTTAATGGTTTCATTGACTCACGCTTCCTAGACCCGACATATACATCCTTCTTTTTTCCTTGACTAGAGCCTCTATCATGTTTTGTTTCCTACTCCTGCTAACATTGCCCTTGACACTGACTGGAACATGGTGGCACTGAACTCTCATTTTGTCGCTTCTGAAAGAGTCTCACTTGGCAGATGTCCCTCTATCTGCGAACAGTTTCCCTGGATCATTTTTGAAAGTTCCTGTCTAATACTATCTAAATTGTCCTTGCCCCAATTTATATTACTAAGTTTTGGAACGGCATTGCCCTTTTCCAGAACTACTTTCAAGCTAATAGAGGGGAAAGGAGAAAAGGGAACCGGAGGGACAACGTTTTTATGTAGAGGGTTGTATGCATTCGGAATGAGCTACAAGCTGAAGTGATTGAGATGATTCTGTTAACAACATTCTATATGCATTTGGAAAAGTACATGGATAGATAATATTATGGAGGATATGGGCTACATGCAGGGAAATTGGAATCCGTGAATGGACATGTTCGTCGGAATACACCAGATTCATCCGAAGTACCATGTCTCTATGACTCTCACACGCCTATTGCTGCCCAGTAAGCTACCACTGGGCTTGTTTCCGGAACATTCAATCAGTTCTCACTATAATTTGGAAAAGTGCATCAATAAAATATAATAAAATTCGTCTCAAACTCTTACTAAATGCTTCAGTCAGAGTGGCTTGGATGCAACTGTACTGCTTTGGTCTGCATATTTGCCTGTGCTGGACAGATATCTAGTCCAAGTTCATAGGTCAGTGCACTGTTGTTGTCTGCATAACTCCTGGTACTAGAAGCCTGGTACAATTGCAACATTTAAAAGTCATTTGGATGGATATATGAATATGAAGTGTTTGGAGGGATATAGGCGGGGTGATGGCCGGTGGGAACTAGATTGGGTTGGGATATCTGGTCGGTATAGACGGGTTGGACCGAAGGCCCTGTTTCCATGCTGTACATCTCTACGACTCTATATCTAGTCCGGGTTTATAGATGAATGCAGTGTTGTGGTCTGCACAGCACCCCGTGCTGGACAGATATCGAGTCTGAATTTATGGACCAATGTACTCCTGTGGTCTGCATAGCTCGCTGTGCAGCACATATATCACACCCGGTTTTATAGGTCAATGTATGGATGTGGTCTGCATACCTCTCTTTGCTGGTATATCTCGTCCGGGTTTATAGATCAATGCACGGCCAAGGTCTGCACATTGATGCACTCTGAGTGGACTGATGGTGTGTATCAAGTAGATCTTGCTCAGCACAATGCTCAATGCTGAATAGATGTCTCCTCTGGATTTCTTGGACAAGGGCTGGTTCTGTAAGTGAGATTGAGAACCTGATATAAGTAATTATTTCAGCTAATCTAGCGATGAATTTCTTTTATGTTTCCATTCTTGTGGTTGGACTCTCCGTCTCTCACTCTACTAATACTACAGTGTGCCCATGCACACTTCATCATGTTGGTGTTTACACACTGTCTTGGCAGCAGCCACATCCTCTTCATTTGAAAACAGCCAACCATTCCCATCGTCTTAGGGTCTCCACGTAGAAAGAAAGGATGAACTCTCAGATAAAGGCAGACCTTTTGATACATGG
The DNA here is from genome assembly GCF_047496795.1 of Chiloscyllium punctatum. Lineage (NCBI taxonomy): Eukaryota > Metazoa > Chordata > Chondrichthyes > Orectolobiformes > Hemiscylliidae > Chiloscyllium > Chiloscyllium punctatum. The sequence goes on from NC_092773.1 coordinate 33,425,619, forward strand.
CTCAAAACACCATCCCCCGCATCACTACCCACTGTCAACCATCTAAATGAAAATATCGTTTGTGTACCGACAGTAATTTGTGATACGGTGAACGGCATTGTGCAGACCATCAAGGAGATGGAGCAACACTTCTCATGTCTGAGATGATCTGAGTGAACCCTCCAGTACACACTGTCAAGAAGTGCAGTATTCTGTCTCCATTTATGTAATATTCAACTTTTTTCTGCCTGAAAAAAAAATCATGGATTCACAGTTATATATTATATACTAACGAACAGTTATTGTCCATTGGGTATTCAATTCGAGATTCTCTACCTCGTCTTGATAACTTAGTTTCCAGCCTATGTTAGTTTCTTCCATAAATTTAGTTACTGCTTCGTTATATTTATCAAAACGGTTGAAATAGTTTGCAAATAGTTAAGCTCTCAGCACTTTTCAAAGTGTCAAATTGAATCTGTGTTAATCTGCTAAAGACTAATTTGTCCCGAATTTATCCCTGCTTCTGGCTCAGTAACCAGTCCTCCCCGTATTTCTGTGTCGCAGTTTTGAAAGGCTGAATATCCCCTTCCATTTGCTGTGTAACGGACATGAGACGTTAAGAGATCTTCTCCAGTTCCTGAGTGACAGCCTGGAATGCCTGAAAAGGCTCATTCTGTTCCATTTTAATAGTCTTGATGGTCTGATTCGTCTGCTTCAGGGTAGGTGTAGGTTTTGAATTGTGCTGAATATTTTAAAACCATCAGTGAACAATCCACTTCTGACTTTATGATGAAGGCAAGGTCATTGATGCTGCAGTTGCTGATAGCCCACAATGACTCATGGATGACCAGTTTCCATACGTCGGTACTACAGAGGAGAGCGCGCCACATGACAAAGTGGGTTGTATCTTCAATATATGGCTGAGCCTTTTCCTCCGCCCGGACTGTGTGCTGGCTGCTCCAACAATACTGTTTGGGACAGATCCGTCTTTGACAAGTAGTTTGGTGAGAATATTTCCCTCTTGTTGCTGCTGTGTATTAGAGGTCTTGCCCTGTTTAGTCAGTGGTGGGCCTATGGGGACACTCTTGTTGATCGACATTGAAGTCCCACACCTTAAGTACGTCCTGTGTCATTGTAGCAATGAATAAAAGCTAAGAAAATCACAGCATAGGAACAAGCCCTTCGGCCTTCCAAGTCTGTGTCGATTGAGACCCTCAAACTAAACCTATCATCTATTTTCCAGTGATATATATCCCTCTGCCCCTTGCCGATTCATGTATCTGTCTTGATAGATCTAAAATGGCGCTATTGTATGTGCCTCTGTCACCCCCACTGGCAATGCATTCCAGTCAACTTGTCCCCCTGCATGAAGAACTTTCCACGCATATCTCCCTTAAACGTTTCCCCTCTCACCTGGAATTCGTGACTCCTAGTAATGGAGTGCCCACTCTTGGAAAAAGTATCTGACTTTCCAACGTGTCCACATCTCTCATGATTTTCTCGATCTCAGTCTGGTCCCCCTCAATCTATGTCTTTCGAAGGAAAATAATTCCAATACACTCAATCTCTCTTCATCGCTAGCGAGCTCCATACCGGGCAACATCTTGGCGAACCTTCTCGACACCCTCTTCAAAATACTCAAATTGTTTTGATAATGTGGCGACCAGAACTGCACGCAGTTTTTCCAATCGGGGCCAAACCGTAGTCCTATACAACTGCAACATGTCTTGCCAACTCACAAAACACCGTTCAATGAAGGAAAGCTTTGCCTTCCTGACCTCCCTATTGAACTACATTGCCACCTTCAGGGAACAATAGACCTCTACACCCAGACGTCTCTGTTTCAATTTCCCCCCTTTTTTTGTCGTTTACCATATGGTACATTCCAGAATTGGAGTCGTCCAAACTGCATTACATCACATTTGCTCGGATTGAACTCTATTTGCCACTTCTCTGCCCAACACTCCAAACGTATCTGTATTTTGCTGTATTCTCAGACAGTTCCATCACTATTTGCTACGGCACCAATCTTAGTGTCATCTGAAAACTTGCTAATCCGACAACCAATATATTCCTCCAGATCATTTACGTACATCACAACAACAATGGTCCCAACACAGAGCCCTGTGGAACACCACTGGTTACAGTTATCCATTTTGAGAAATTGCCTTCCACTGCTGACGTGTGTCTCATGTTGCCCAGCCAGTTCTTTATCCATCTAGCTAGTATACAGTGGATTCCATGTGACTTCATTTTCTACGTCTGCCTACAATGGGGAACCTTATCTAACAATTCCTGAAGAAGGGCTCATGCCCGAAAGGTCTATTCTCCTGCTCCTTGGATGCTGCCTGACCTGCTGCGCTTTTCCAGCAAAACATTTTCAACCTTATCTAACGTCTTGCTTAAGTCCATGTATATTACATCTACTGCCATTCCCTCATCGATCAATTTTGTCACTTCTTCAAAGAATTCGATCAATTTGGTAAAACATGACCTTTCCTGCACAAAACCATGTTGCCTATCACTAATAAACCCATTTTCTTCAAAATGGGAATAAATACGATCCCTCAGTATCCTTCCAGCAGCTTCCTTACCACTGACATCAGTCTCACAGGTCAGTAATTACCTGGATAGTCCCTGCTACCCTTCTTAAACAAGGGGCTGCATTAGCCATTCTGCAGTCCTCTGGGACCTCACCCGTGTTCAAGGATGCTGCAAAGACACCTGGCATCGCTGCAACAAATTCGTGTCTCGCTTCCTTCACTAATTGGGATAGATCCCATCTGGACCTAGGGACATGTCCATCTTAGTGCCTTTAAAAGTACCCAACACCTCTTCCGTCCTTGTGCTGACTTGACCTAGAGTAATCAAACATCCATCCTTAACCCCAACATTTGTTATGTCCCTCTCTTCTGTTAGTGCCAACTCACCGTACTCATTCAGAATCTCAGCTATTTTCTCTAATTCCACCCATAACTTTCCTACTTTATTCATGAGTGGGCCTACCCTTTCCCTTGGTACCATCTCAATCCCATATACGAATAAAAGCTTTTAGAATTTTCCATAACCTTGCTTTCTGATGTTATATCATCATCCCTTTCAGCTCTCTTCGTCCCTCGATTCAAATTGGTCCTATTTTCCTGATATTCTTCCAAAGCTTCATTTGCTTTCAGTCGCCTAGACGTTACATATGCTGCTTTTAACTTCTTAGCTCCTCTCTAAATTCCACCTGTCCTCCATGGTTCCATAATCTTGCCACTTCCATTCTTCATTTTAACAGGAACATATTTCTCATGGACTTTAATCAACCTCTCTTTAAAAACCTCCCTAATATCAAATCTGTATTTATCCTCAAACAGTTCTCCCAATCCACATTCCCCAGAAGCCGAATCTTGCTACAGTTGGCCTTCCACCAATTAAGAACTCTTCCTATCCGACTCCTCTCGTCTTTGTCCATGGCTGTTTTCTAACTTCCAACAATGTGATCACCACTGACAAAGTAATCCCTGATCGAAACTTTAACCACCAGACCAGTCTTATTCCCCAACACCAGGTCGATATAGACTCTTCCCGACTTGGATATTCACACGCCGCCCTTGAAAACACTCCTCTTTGCTCATTACAAATTCTGTTCCATCTAAACGTAATTTGAGGAGCCGGTGTTGGACTGGGGTGTACAAATTTATAAAATCACACGACATCAGGTTATATTCCAACATGTTGATTTGGAGGCACTGACCTTCGAAGTGTTGCTCCTTTAACCAACTGCTGAAGGAGCAGCGCATCGAAGTGTAGGGTCTCGAAATAAACATGTTGGACCACACCTGTTGTTGAGTGATATATTCTGAAAGGAAATCAAATTTTATTTTGAGAGATTAAGAACGCATACAAGAAATTGTATACTATGCAATACTGTGGTCATATTTAACAGTTGTGCTGTCTTACACCAGGCTTGTGCAGTGCTAATGACACTTCATATAAAACAGGCATCTTCAAGTGGGATTACCAACGCGATGCCAATATCTGTCCATCGAAAAAGGGCATTCAGACAGCAACAATCATCATTTTCTTTAGAGGTTGAATTAATCATTTTTTTAAAAAGCACAATCAAAGCAGAAACAATGGGTAATATTGCCATTTGATGCACCAATGTTTCCTCAAAAGCAGCAACTTCCTGGACGTTGTCTTCAAAATAAAATAACAAAGTAAAGGTAGTCTCATTTCCTTGCACTATTGGAACTAAACATAATAGAAACAAAACAAAACTAAGGGGGGAAGAGTTGGCTGTCCAGTTGACTCACTAAAATAGGTGACATAATGTGATTAGGCTTTGTGGCATTGGATCAATCAATTTCACATTCAGTACACAAGTGCACTAGTAGCAGCACAAAATATCAATGGAATTTTCTCCAATTTCCTGTTCAGCCATAACTTTTGTTAAAAGTCTGAATGTATTTGTTTGACAACAAAATAAGACGTAATTGTATTTTATCAGAATTGCCCCATTCACACTATTGTCTAATTTATTTTATATTTAGGCCAGTCCCATCATTCTTTCACAGCTTCCTTTCAATAGCTGGTGACAGCGTTTTAAAATTTACTCTTAGGCGTCATAATTATGACTCTTTAGCAGTATCAAATCTCATCATATTAAATAACTATTGTGATGTTTAATTAACTCCAATTAAACCAGTAACACGATGTGAATTCCGGTCAATGCTGGGAAAATTAAAATATCCTATCACCAGCATTCTGTTGCTCCTATATTTTCCATATGCTGTTTACATATTTGTACCTCGATCTCACGCTCACTGTTCAGAGGCCTGTAAATCACGCCCAACATTGCTACCGCACCATTCCTATTTCTGAGCTCTGCCCATATTGCCTCCATACTCGAGTCTCCATAATTCCCTCTTGCACCACAGCTGTGATATTCCCTCTGATCAGGATTGCAACTCCCCCACTCCTTTTACCTCCTTCGCTCTCTGCCTGAAGCATCTATATCGTGGGGCATTTAGTTGCCAATCTTGCCTTAACCTCAAACAGTTCTCAGTAATTACAATAACATCATGCTCCCAAATACCCTTCCAAGCATAGCGTTCATCTTACTTGCCTACTACACTTCTAACATTAAAGCAAATGCACCTGAGACCACCTGTCGCTTTGTGTTCATAATCCGCTTCGTGCCTAGTCTAACCTTACTTCGTTATCTCGTTTCTGACGGGCTTTAGTTAAGACCCCATTACTGTCCACTAATCTGCCCATTTGTTTCGATCACCCTCTGCAACATTTGTTTAAATCTTCCACAACAGCGTTCACAAAAGCACCCCTCAGGACATTGGTTCCAGTCCGGCCCCAGGTGAAGACCATCCAATTTTTAATAGTCCCTCTTCTCCCGAAACCAGTCCCCATGTCGTAAAAATGTGATCATCTTCATCCTGCACAATCTCTCAAGTCATGCAATAATCCTCCCTATTCTATCATTCCTACTGTGACTAGCATGTGGCACTGGTAGCCATCCTGATATTACTACCTCGAAAGTTCAATATTTTAAAATGGCTCATAACTCCCTAAATTCTGCTTGTATGGCCACATCCCGTTTTTTACCTATATCATGGTTGCCGATATGCACCATGACAGGTGCTGACGTCTTCAGTGCTTCCTCCGACCTTTTTTTCAACATCGAGCTGAACTGAGATATCACAGAGGGGTGGTTTGGAGCGCAGAAGGTGTGCATCGGCTGGAGATTTCCTGACTATATCTGAACTGTTACCATGAGATTTCTCGGGATCCACAATCAATGCTGGGGAATCCCAGCGTATCTCATTTCCTGACTGTATACAACGGTGTCCCCACCAATGGTGGGTCTGTCCTGCCGTTGGGGCAGGATATACCCAGGGATGGCGATGGGGCTTCATAAAACGTCAAATATCAAGTCTGATTCTGAGAGTATGGTGATGCCAGAATGTTTCCTGACTGGGTCAATATGAGGAACAATGGTGACAATGCATCAGGGAATAATCGGGTAAAGGGCTGAATGAAAGGCAGTCTGTCTAAATGTGGGTTGCATTATCGAATGAAATTGAGGAAATTAATGTATACATTGAGGTAAATGAATGTCATTTAATGGCATTAGAAATAAATGGTGACAGGATGACTGATATTGCGAACTGAATATCGAGAACATGTCCACCTGGAAGTTTTCAACCAAACTGTGAAGGAGGTGGGGGAGATCTCCGAGTAAAGGAGGGCATCTGTACGATCGAAAAAGAGGATCTGAAATCAATTGGTTCAAGGTATTACACAGATGATGTAGGTGTTCAGAAACAAGTCCACTGTGTCAAAGTTCACAGACGATATTAAGATGAGTTGTAATACGAAGTTTGCAGAGGACAATACAAGTCTGCAGAGGGATATAGATAAGTTAACTGAGTTGGCAAGGGTCTGGCAGATGGAGGATGATGTTTGTCAATATGCAGTTATGCATTTTATTTGGAATAATAGCAAAATGCACTATCATTTAAAGGGTTAACAACTGGAGCATGCTGTTGTGCAGAGGGGCCTCGTGTATAAATCACAAAAAGTTGGTTTGCAGGTTTAGAAGGTCATAAAGAGTTTAAATGGAATAATGTCTGTCATTGCCAGAGGGAGGCAGGATAAAAACAGGGAGATTTTGTTATAATTGCTTATGGTGTTGGTGAGGCCACGCCTGGAGTACTGTGTACAGTTTTGGTCTCCTTACTTGAGAAATGATGCACTGTCACTGGATGGAGTGTAGAGTGTAGATGAGGTTGCCTGGGTAGATTCTGGAGTTGGGAGGGTTGTCTGATGAGTGCACATTGAGTAGACTGGTATATGGTCCTCAGAATTTAGAAACATGACGGGGAATCTTATTGAAAAACATGAAGGGAACAAATATGATAGCAACAGTGACGGTTTTTCCCACTGGCGGATGAAACACGATTTCGGGGACACTGCCTGAAAATAACGAGGAGCAGATTTAGCATTGTCTAATCCAAAGGATTGTGAATCTGTGGAATAAAACGCCCAGTGAAGCAATCGAGGCTACGTGGTCGCATGTTCTTAGTGGAAAAACATTGAGGTGTTTGAACATTGACGGAAATGAAGCATGAAGGGAAACTGAGTCTATGAAAACATCAGGCATGATTGGATTGAATGGCGCAGCAGGTTCGCTGGGGCAGATAGTCTAATCCTGTCTTATTTGTTATGTTCTTTTGCCAGTTGATTTGGGTTTGGGTAGAAATTCACACTGGGAGGCGGAATGGATCTCACCAACTCCTCACATTAATTGGTTTTCGAGCCCACACAATGCAAGTCAAATTGGGTTCCCCTTAGTTCTTACGACACAACATTCCCAGAGCACCTCCCCTCTCAGCAAAGAGTCTGGAATTACCCAGCATGGCGCGAATCAATGCCATACTTGAACGCCCACAGTGCACTAGGACACGCACAGTACATGTGGAGCTACGGTGCGAAGCCCCTGATATTAAGCCTTTAAATGGCAGGCAGGGGAATATTACACCCCTCCTTAAACCCAGATTGTGCGCATGGCCATACATCTCCTCTTGGGAGGGGAGCGTCACAAGCAGGACATGCCCTTCACCCAGGATCAGTCTTGCTGGGGGCAATGGCACCAGACCATGCCTGCCTGCTCTGAATTTTCCACTGAGTGAGGGCAGTCTCAACCATCGAGAGGAATATACAGCATTTTAGGGAGATCATTGTCCTTCTTCCTCCATAAGTGTAAGGGGCGGCTCACGGAGATTGTCACCATTCCCCTTGATGAGAATGATAAGAGACAGCTAAATTATCATAAGAACAGTTTTTGTTTCCTATCTCCAGCATCTGCAGTTATTTGTTTTATATTAGATTGACAAGTATTGTTCGTACGATATTAATGGATGACGTGGTCAAGGACGAAGGGGAAAACGTGACGGCAAAATTGCAGGAGATGGAGTGATGACAACCAGAGGCCTGATCTATCAGCGTTTGGGTGGGGTGAGGGGTGTGTGAATTATCAGGTAAAGGAAAAGAAGGACATGTTTGAGGTACCCGACAGGTATTCAGAAACATCTGAACACATGTGACAGATCCAGAGGAAAGTGGGTGAATGCAGTCACTCTCCGTTGATCATTGAGTTGGCATGGTGGGTCAATGGTTAGGACTGTGCCTCGGACCGGCTTTGATTCTAACCTGGGCTGGCTGTCTATGTGGGAATTTCACATTGTCCCCTTGTCTGCGTGTATTTCTCCAGGTGCTCCGTTTTCCTCCCATACTCCAAACATCCGCAGTTTAGATGGATGGGCCTTGAGCAATTGCAGTGATGTGCAGGTTAGCTATAGAATTGCAGTGTTACAGGGATAGGGTACGGGTGTGTCTGGTTGTGCACTCATTGGAGGGTCAGTGTGAAGTCGATAAGCAACATGGCCTGTTTTCACACTGCAACCGTTCTATTATCCCTATTCAGGTCTTTGTCTGTGGCAACACTTCAGAAGATCCTACATATAAGTCTTGTCCTGGTTACCTTACAGAATGCTACAATTTAACTTCTGTTAGGCAGATAGCTAGTGCAAGCATAGCAGCATTATCGTGGCAAAGCTTTGCAGTACTTCCCATACTGGGCAGGTAGTCTGGTTTACTGTACAATACACTAGCATAATCTGCGCAACTCTCTGTGCTGGGCTATTACTTTGTCCCTGTTTGCAGTGTCTGGGATGGTTCTGTGAAACAGATCCAGAATTTGGTGCAACGAACCGTTTCAACTGGTTTGGTAATGCCTTTATTCAATGTTCCCTTTCGTGTGCTTTGGACCTTCCAATGCGAATCACTTCCAGTAAGTCTCACTCCCCTGTCTTCCCCCACCCCTGAGGTTTCCACGTATGTCCTCAGTTCACGAATTGCCTGTTTCCATCTTAATGTGAATCTTTCTGTCCCTCTGTATCTTTGCCTATATTTGGTTTCTTAGCTCCCAGTCTGTCGAGTGCAGCCAGTGAGAAGCTCATCAACAATGAAATGGTGTGCGTCTGGCTATTGTTCACTTCCCGGTGTGCCCATGTGGTTCTCGAGGTTGCACAGGGGTTTCCAGCAGCTTTGATGCGTGACTTTGAAACTCGGTCTGTGCCTGTCCACTGATGGACTATGTTTGTACCTGTCAGTTGATCGTGCTGTTAGTAACACAAGGAAGCTCCTTGAGTCTTGTTGTGAAGTATTGGCAGTAGCATATATCTGAAAGGCTTCTGACTGACTCTTTATATTGAAGAATTAGTGGAGCTGCTGGGGATGCTTTGCTGAAGGTTGAGCTGTGAACTGCCTCCGACATTCAGGGAGACCTGACAATATCGTGGCCCAATTCTGGATGGAGCATGGGAACTGTAGTTACAGCGTCTGGGTCTGCAACATGAACAACAAATGAAACCGAGGCTGCATAGAGGGGCAGATCTAAACCCATGGAGTGAGTATGCGTGGGGAAAGGCATCTGCTCCATCTGTCGACGTCTTAACTTGGACACATACACTGTCGCACACACATACATGCACACACACATGGACACACACACGCACACACACACCCGGTACCTCCAGGCAGTGAATTGAAATAATCTCTGGGATTTGTATATTAATCAATCAAATACTGCACCTCCATTCTAGCGAATTAAAGAATGAAAAACCATCGAGTGTGTTCAATTAAAGCGGATAAGTAGTACAACCCTTTGATCTTTTCCGTATAGATTCTGTGTCGAAAATCATCCTCTCTCACTAACACCTGTTTAAGGAACAAGACTCCAGGAGCTAGGGTTTTCAAATCATCTTGTTGGACTATAATCTGGTGTCGTGTGATTTTTGACCTTGTTCAAGCCAGTCAAACACCAGCACTTTCATATCATGATTCGTCAATCCTCTCGACAAACAAATAATCTTTGCCTAACCCCATGTGCTCTTATTGTGCATATTAATCTTTTGTGAGGCACATTATGCAATGCCTCTGGAAGTCCAGGTATAATACGTCTATTGAATTCCCATCCCCCAACTTGATTGTCACAGTCTTTTATAAAAAGTCCTTAGGCAAATAATTCAAACACGGGTCATTCTTCATAAATTCAAGTTGACTATGATTGACTATGGATTGAACTTGCCAATCTCCTGTTAATAGTTCCTTACTAAATTAGGCTAACAATTTGCTTTCAATCCCAATATTATTTCAGTTCCTTTTATTCTCTCGTGAAATTGGTTATTCTAAGTTCATTGCTTTCTATAACGTCTACGTTCCCTTTCAATACCTGTCGAACAGGCACAAAGCTATAAACGATCTTATTGCTGTGTAAGAGGCATAAGTTGCTGAATGGCCTCATTCTGTTCCAGGTTTTGCAGTTCTAGTGTTGCAGCATTTAGAAGGCTGAACGGTGTAATCTGATTGTTGTGTAACAGGATACAGGTGCTGCACAGTCGATTATGGGTCCTGTGTTGTAGCGTGGAGGGGCTGACTGGTGTCTCCCTGAAACGGTATATCAGGATCCAGGAAAGAAACAGCCTCCTTTAGATCTACGGTAACAGTGTAAATTAATCTACATCTGCTGTTCCTGTGTTACAGGTTCGAGAGGTGGACCAAACTCCACAATTTGTTGTGTGATTGTCCTCTGTTTCTGAGCATCAAAACAAGATCATTTGTCATTCTTGTAAACTTTAATAAGTGTTGGATCAACCTGCTCATTGCTCCCTCTTAAGATAACGTGACGCTGCGTATCAGTTGATTAAAGTGCCTGCTTCCGTGGTTCAAACTTTAGCATTGCCTATGCATTACATTAACCATTCATTGCTTAAACATCTCTCAAATGCCATGTTGCTTGTCCATCGGGTTGTTGATCCAACCTGGTGCTGTGGCAGCAGAGAGCTATTGGCTAAAAGTGATACCTATATTTTAAGCAATTAGCGCTCCCACTCCTGTTGCCTGTGTTTGGCCACGATCCGAGAATGTTGTGTTCCATTAAGGTGGTGGCGCACTTTAAAATCACTTCCTTTTCCTTCCACTGAGGCAGTAATTTCATCAGGATTCAAAACCAGCAGGTGGGTTTAGTTCAGTGTGGTAGCGGAGCTGTGCACGCTCAGGCGCTGGACTTCGGCTCCAGTATGGAAGTTGCTGTGTGTTCACATCGCATAACTGCCAGTTATGCTTGCAAGGTGTTCTACTGAATCTTGGTGCGTGTTTAATTGTTTAAACAGTTAAACAATTTCAACTGTTTAAATTGAACGCAACTCAATACAACCTGTTTCATGCAAAGTGATCGATCGGACGACACAGGATAGAAACTTCAACGGGACGGGGCCACACTCCGTTTCTGCAGTGTAGTGGCTATTGCATTCACCTCACATGTGAAAGTTCTCTGGGTACAAACGAGGCTGTGTCGCTGCTTATTTGCATGGGCAAGCTGTGCTGCTCATGCTGGGTAGCTCAATGTTTAGCAGAGCTGCCTCATAGTACCAAAGATCCAGTTGCAATTCCAACCTCAATTTACTGTCTGTGTGGAGTCTGCATATTTTCTCCTTGTCTGCGTGGGTTTTCATCGTGTGTTCCATTCCCCCCCACAGTCCCAAGATCTATAGGATCACTGGATTGGCCATGCTAAATTATCCGGGATGTGCAGGCGAGGTGCAATACTCATGGAAAATGCGGGCTTACGGAAATTTCTGGGGGACGTTTGGATGGGATGGTCTCCTTCAGAGGATCAGTGTGGAATCGATGGGCCAAATGGCCTGCATCCACACTTTAGTGATTCTATGATGACCAACTTCGTAACAGAAATTAATTTAGGGAGTAATCTCTGAGGTAATTGTAATATCCTTTCCTTAGTGAAGAGATTAAGTCTGTACACACTACAGCTGATGTGATCTCACTTAAATCCTGTCCAACATCAGCCCTTTTCCATACTGCTGTATGTTTCCCACCAAGGTTAGACCAACCTCAGCTGTCTGGGGGAATGTACTGCATTACTGAAGGATCATTGTCGTTGTCAACTCCCCCAGCACAATGGAAGATTTTGTGAAAATGCTACAATGATGCTTGAGAAGAACGGATAAAATTTTGCAATATAATGTCAAGACTGAGATATGCCTCGGCAAACAGTTTGCCTGTATCTAGCATTAATCTCACCAGAGCCCACGTCACTCAAATTCCACAGAATCGGATAATGTGCAGCTTAGAAACAGCAAGAGGAATCAAACATTGATGGGAATTATATGTCAAAGTCAAAGTTGTGTTACAAGTATGCGTAACAATATGTTGAGCATCAAGCTAGAAATCAGGCAACTTGGAATTAGTGATAAGTGATCAGAACAGCTAATGATAAACTAGGCAGTAAAATAACTTTTGGGAATAGTGTTCTTAAAATATTAAGTTTATATGATGTCTGAATACATCATCTCCCAGAAATACAAAATGACCTGTATTCCCGTAGACCAATACAGCAATACACATATGGATTACATTGAGGATCACTGTATTTCATTTGTGCAATCAATTTGGAAGATTATTAACGTATTCCAACGATTCAAGATGGGAAGAAGAGGGAGAATGGAGAACTATTGAGCAGTTAACACATCATCCACAGCAGAGAATCTGTTGTAATCTATTACAATGTAAGTGGTTTTGGTCATTTGGGGAATAATAGCACAGTTCAAGAGAATGATTCTGCACTTATGAAAGGGAAGTCATATTTTTAAAGTTTTTTTTGAAGATATCGTTTATAGATATAAACAATGGAGAATAGATGTATGTGAAAAACTTGTACATCCAGGAGGATATTTTAATGAAATCTCACAGTAAGGCATTTGAAAATAATCGAAACAAAGGGTATTGGGAAGACCATGTGCAGCTGGGACGATATAATTTAGGTTTGTTTACATTTAAAGGGTATGAGAGTGTAGATGGTGAAGAATCATACAGACTGGAAGCCGTATCTTGCGCTCTCTGTATGGATGCTGTCTGACCCACTGTGAACTGCAGCATTTGTTGATTTCAGTACAGATAAAAACATATGCAGTAATTTACTCCGAGTAAAAGGCAACGTGCCCTGCATAACGAATACAGAGTGCCGGCGAGAGTGTACTTGGAGTTCTGTGCACAGTTTTGGTTACAGATCTTACAGATCTTAGGAAGAACATGCTGACAACATATACTGAATAGACATTTCCAGATTAATCCCTCAGATGACAAGATTGGCTGATGAGGGAATTTCGGACTGCGTTCCCTTGAGTTTCTACTTATGATAAGTAATCTTAATTAGAACACGAGAAATCTCACGCAGAGGACTGACTAAAACAGGTACATGGCTAAGTGGGAACAGGCAAGAGTGGAGAGAATCCCAAGATAGTCTGCATGGACATCAAGCAGAATACTATCACCAGGGAACAAGAAGAACACATTAGAAACCAAGTGGTTTCTTGTGTGTGAAGCTCGTGAACATTGACAGATTGTAAAATGACCAATTCACGTCTGTTTTCCTTGAGAGAAGAAGGATTAAGGGATAGAATTCGAGAAGATAGACTGGGAAGCTCTTGAGCAGATTCATATAAGATGTGAGCGGGAATTGATGGTTTTCGCTCGAATAAAATTGGACAAATGATCCGTTTTTTTTCCCCAGGCAGATGTTTGAGACAAGTGAGGAAAGTCACGGATCATTTTTTAAACGTAGAATCTGTTCGCAGGAGTGATGTCATAGGACTGATGCGTTCCACTGCAAAGGAAGGATAGTGCAGATAGACCAGGGAACAACAGATCAACGAGTATCAGTTCACTGTTAGGGATAATTATGAAGTAAATTGGTAAGGAGAAAATCGATCTCCATTTGAGAGGTGATGTTTGATCAGGGATAGTCAGCATGGCTTTATTAGAGCGAAGCGGTGCCTGAAGAAAATGTGTTGGAAATTGTCAAGGAATTCATTTGATGGGTTTCTCAGCAAGCGTTTGACAAAGCCCCACATGAACAAAACTAAAAAATAAGGAAAATCTCATGTTGTCAATGGTATCTTGGTAAGTTATATCTAAAACTGTCTTAAATGGTAGGAGACAGAGGGTGGTGGCTGACTGATGTTGATGTAACTAGAGACCAGTGTTTACCACATGGATCAGTGCTGTGTCCCGTATTATTGACGTATTTCATAAATAATGTAGGCGTGAGTTTGGAGGAGTGTCATTAGTAAGTGCATGTTTGACAGTGAGTTTGAAAATTTAATGTGACAGTAAGATATAGGTGGAATAGTCAGATGAACAGATCAATGGCAATTGAATGTACCCCTGATAAATATGAGGTGATGCACTTTGGAAAAAGGAAACAGTCAGGGTGTTAGATTTGATTTCTAGTATAGAAAATGGCCCTTTGGCCCAACTAGTCCATACTGACCCTCTGAAGAGTAACCCACACAGTCCCATTCCCATAACCAGTGCCGCGAATGGCAGTGGCTCACTGACCAGTGTACAGAGACACACCAATTGGGGAGATGTAACTGAATTGGATCCGGATCTCCTTGCACATCAGCCACTGAAAGCAATATTGCCGGAGCAGACAGCAATTAGGAAGACAAATGTTGTGTTGAAATTTATTTCAACGGGTATTTAACACAATAGTAACACAAGACACCACTTGACTTACTGCCGTTGTACAGGGCCATAGTGAGACATAATTTGGAAGATTGTGCGGTATTGTGTGCAGTTTTGATCTCTTTAAGTAATGCTGTATAAACGTGCCATTGAGGGAGTGCAGTGAAGGACGACCAGACGAACCTCTGGGATGACCGGCTTGTTGTGGGAGCAGACATTGTTTCGACAGGACCTGTGCTTCATTGGGCTTCGGAAAATTAGTAGAAATCTCAATGAAATATATTAACCTCTGACAGGGCCAGACAGATTGGAAGCAGTGGTGACAATTCCCCTGGCTAGGACGTATAAAACATCATGCCACAACATTCGGTACAGTAGGCCACTCTGCATTGAGATGAGAATGCATGTGTGCACTCAGAGACTGGTGAACCGGGGAAGACTCCATCACACATCAAGCTGTGGAAGCAAAGGCACTGAATATAAATAAGGATTTTGAGACACTAAAGGGATAGGGATAGCACAGGAGTATGTTGTGAAGATAGAGGATCAGGCATCACTTTATTGAATAGGCAATCAAAACGATTGCTGATGTTAATATTTAATATGTTGCCCAATGGTTAATCATATGAAGGGATGCGTGCATTGTGGGGGCGAGATACAATGGAGAGATGTTCACTCGTGAACGAGAATGGGGGAGGCTCAATTTGTTGATTGACCGACTCTTTTCCCGATGTTTGTGTGAAATCTGTGGATAAGCTCTGTAAATGTTGTCCCAAGCTCTCAGATGTTAGGAAATATGTTTCTGAAGTGTCGACATAATTGTGTTTCCCATTCCCTTTTCCGATACCGAGGCTGGTGCCGGGAGTTCTGTCAGGTTTAATTCTTTATGACCTCGGAGCCAAAGAGCTTATCACATGTCTGTGTCTGGACTCACTTATAGGCCAGACCAGGAAAACTCGGGAGATTTGCTCCTGAAAGTATAATGGGGAAGCAAACTGACGTTGGATCGACATTGGATTCACGTCTCTATTACTGACACCAGATTTTAGATGCCGATATTTTACTAATTGTTTTTAACTTCTGCCAACTGCTATAACATTGGCCCTGTGTAGATGAGCAATCCAGTGACACTTGCACAACAGCTCCACCTCCACATGGGGACCCAACTGAAACCACACTGAGCAGGTTATTTCTGGGCTGATTGACGGCTCTGTCAAAAAGAATTTCCAAAGATTTGACGATCGTGCTGAGACTGACGGGATAGTAATACATTAGATTGTCATTATTCCCCTCTTACCGGACTGGAAAAAGTTGAATAATGTTCCACATTGCCAGGGAGCTGTCAGATTTGGAGCTGCTTGTTGTGCAGCAAAAGTCTTCATTCCTATTGCAGGAGTAGTGTTGGGCCCATTGACCTAGCCATGCCTTTATGTCC
This sequence comes from Chiloscyllium punctatum, assembly GCF_047496795.1. NCBI lineage: Eukaryota > Metazoa > Chordata > Chondrichthyes > Orectolobiformes > Hemiscylliidae > Chiloscyllium > Chiloscyllium punctatum. The sequence continues at coordinate 33,441,643 of NC_092773.1, forward strand.
TGTGCAGCGAGTCGAATCTGTTGAATACTGCTATGGGTGACCCTATGGGCTTCATGGCAAGTGTGAGGTGGATCTCTGACTCAACGTTTCTGGCTTTGGATAATGGAGATACTACATACTTTACTTGTGCACTATGTACAGGTCTGTTACATTAATTAGCACGGGGTTTAATTGCAGAGCAATCTCCTGCAGTGAGTCGGTAAACCATCTATCATCATTTAGAACTACTTTGCAGAACTGTTGGTCTGTTGATCTTGGGATCATTGGGCTCTGTCTATCAGATGTTCGTCCTGTTGTTTGGAGCGTATGCAAAAAGTGAAGTAGCTACAATGGGTTATCGTCAGTTTTTGCTACACATGGTTCTGACTCTGGCATGTTCACCCGCACTCGTTACTGAAACATAGAGCAGCTTGATAGTTATGATAGATTATCCTGGGTAAATAGGTTTCAGATTGTGGTGAATACAATTCTGTTTCTGCTGCTGTTGTGGTTTCCAGCACCACATCAATGTCACGAATTCTCTACTTAAGGAATTTCAGAAAGCTAGACTTTGAAAGCATGTATAGAGGATGTTTAGACTTCAAAATGAATTGATTGCAGTAAAGAATTAGTGATGAATATTTGAGTCATAGACTCTCAGAGTCATGCAATAGTCAGACAGAGCATTCGACCCAACTCGTCCATGCTCACCAGTTTTCCTGAGGTGAAATACTTCTATTTTTCTTCTTTTGGCACATACACCTCCAAACATTTCCCTATTCAGGTACCCATCAATTTGTCTTTTAAATGTTGTAATTGTACTCAACAATACTACTTTCTCTGACAGTTCGCTGCATTAATGCACCAGCCACTTTGAGAAACAGCTGCCCCTTAGATTTCTTTTAAATCTCTCCCCTCTTATATTCAACCTAACCTCTCTGATTTTGGATTGCCCCCACCCTGGGGAAAATACTTTGGTATTCATTCTATCTATGCCAATCATGATTTTATAAACCTACGTTAAGTCACCCCTCAGCATCCAATGGAATACCAACAAAATCCCAGGCCATCCTTATGTCACATAAACTCCAGTATTTACCCCATATTTTTAAATATTTATCCCATTTCCTATTTATAACATTCTTCCTGTAGCAGGCCAATAAGAATTCAGTGATCCAAATGTGGCCTTACCATTCCCTTGTACAGCCACAGCATAATGCACCAATTCGTTTACTCAGTGATTATGCTTTCTTCAAGCCCTGTCTACCTGCCACTCCACTTTCAAGGAAGTAAGTAGCTGGTCCCTGTATCTCTCTGTTCAATAACTCTCCCCAGGTATCTACCGTGAAGTGACTAAATCCTGCCCTGGTTTTTCCAACAAAATGCAATGTCTCACATTTGTCTGCATGAAGCTCCATCGACCATACCTAAGGCTACTTACCCAGTCGATCAAGATCTCATTGCTCCCTTAGATAACCTTCTTCACTGTCCATTATCACACAATTTCTTCCTATCGTCTGCGAACTATCCATGGTTCCTATATTGTCATCCAAATATTTTACGAAAAAAATGAACAACAGCAACCTGGACACTGTGGCACACCGCTGGTCACAGGCGTCCAATTCGAACAACTAATCTCTCCCCGCACACTCGGTGTTTTACTGTCAAGCCATTTTTGAATCTGATTGGCTAGCCCTCCCTGTTCCCATACAATTCTTAATCAATCTTCCAAACAGAATTTTGTTGCGCCTCACTAAGATGTACGCAGATAACTTATGCTGTTTACATTACCCCATCTTTGAGGTCAACTTAAAAATTGCAATCTAGTTTGTGAGACACGCTTTCCCACACATAAAAACATGCTGACTATTATGGCAGTCCTTGCCTTTCGAAATGCATGTAAATCCTACAAACACTTCTACAAACTTCTACAAATCTTCTACAAACACTTACCCACACCTGACATCAGACTCACCAGTCTGGAGTTCCGTGGCTTTTCCTTGCAGCCTTTTTAAATATATGATGGGACAACATTAACTGTTTTCCAGTCTTTCAGCACCTCACCCGTGGCTGTCAGTGGTACAAATTTAATTAGAAAGAACTGCAGATTCTACAAATCAGATACAAAGTCAGAAGGTACTGCGAAAGCTCAGCAGGTCTGGCAGAAACTGTGCAGAAAAATCAGAGCTAAGGTTTCAGGTCCAGTGATCCTTCTTCAGAACTCTGACGAATGACATGAATATCTCAGCTAGTGACCCCGCAGTTTCTTCCCCAGCTTTCTGAAAATGTCTGGGATACACGTGAACAGATCCCGGGTATTTATCTACGATTATGCATTTTAAGACCTCCAGCATTTCTTCTTCTGTAATGTGGTCACGTTTCAAAAATCACTTCATTTTATTTCCCCGGGTTCCCTCGCTTCCATGTCTTTCTCCACAGTAAATATTGACGTGATATATTCATGTGGAATCTCACCCATGGAACAGTAGCAGGTTGTAAGGCAGCGGGGGAGGGCGATTCCGTATGAGGAGTGTGAGCCTGGCATTGCCAGGCACTTTTGGGCTGTGCTGTTGAACTGGTAACTCTATTTCTGTGTTTTTTTCCTCTTTTACAGGAAGGGCTGCAATGTTTTACTTTTTAACTTTATTTTGTTTATCTTCTGCTTTGTAACATAATTCTGTACATGAGAGGCGGGTGTGTGGAATTTTGTACCTACGATTATGTCACCTGTGAAAACATGCAAACATTTCACTGTCTCATGTGAGTACATGAGACAATGACACTACTAAACCTAATTAATCTCCTGTGGAACTACATATACATGGCTGTTTGATTTAAAGGGGACCCTATTCTCTCTTTAGTTTCTCGTCTCCCTTTCATATACTTACATAATAGTTTTCCAATTCCCTTAACTTTATCAGCTACAGCTATCTCATGCTTCCTTTTAGCCCTTCTGATTTCCCTGGTAAGTGTTCTACTACACCCCGTAAGCTAAAAGGATTCATGATCCCAGCTGCCTATTCTTAATATACACCTTACTTCTTTCCCATGACTAGACCATCAATGTACCCTTTCATGTCTTGTTCCCTACTCTTCACACTGACAGGAACATGCTGTCTCTGAGCTCTCACTATCTCGCTTTTGAAAGTCTCCCACTTGCCAGATGTACTTTTATCTGAGAACAGCTTCCCCCGAATCATCTTTTGAAAGTTCTTGCCCAATAAGGTCACAAGTGGCCATGTCCCAGTTTGCAATATTAACTTGGGAAACAGGCCTATTCTTTTCCAGAACTATTTTCAAACGAATAGAATCTGGTCACTGGTCCGAACCTGCTCGCAGTTCAACAGCACAGTCACTTGCCCTTCCCTAATTTCCAAGAGGAAATAAAGATGAGGCCTGAATGAGGGGCAGAATAGGAATGATTCCATATAATTTCGTGTTTATGGTTTTGTGTGTGTGTGTGTGTGTGTGTGTATGTGTGTGTGTGCGTGTGTGTGTGTGTGTGTGTGCGTGTGTGTGTGTGTGTGCGCGCGTCTGTTTGTGGAGGTGCGCATGTGCATGTTTGTGAATCCATTGAAATGGGAATCAAAATGCCGCTTCTCTCCCTCTGTTAAACCTCTATTGTGTTTCAAGTGATTTATTGCCATCCTCTGCTGGCAGCCGCAGGCCATTTCAGAAGCAGCAGCTTGGTTGGGAAAAGGCACCAAAGACAGTGACTCTCTCAGCTTTGAATTAAATTCACGACATTGTCACGTGCACACGAACGAAAGCAGTGAAACTTTAGTTATGTCTTCGCTTATGACACCATCTCAGGTGCGATAAATCTCGGTAAACACTCTTCAGTATTTGGTGCAGAAGAATAATAAGGTAAAAAGAACGGATTCGAATTACTGACACTAACAGGAGAAAGTGAGGACTGCAGATGCTGGAGATCAGAGCTGAAAATGTGTTGCTGGAAAAGCGCAGCAGTTCAGGCAGCATCCAAGCAGCAGGAGAATCGACGTTTCGGGCAAGAGCTCTTCTTCCTGCTCGTCGATCCTCCTGCTCCCTGGATGCTGCTTCACTTGCTGCGCTTTTCCAGCAACACATTTTCAGCTACTGACCCTGACCCCCAAGTGTATGCCAGCAACGAGTTTGTAGACCACACTGGGGCTCGTGTGTAGAACACACCAGGTCCAGTCTCCAAACGCATCAGACCCAGTGTCCAGGACGCACCAGCCCAGTCTCCAAAACACACTAATCCCAGTCTCCAGGCCGCACTGTGCATGAAATCGCGAGGCCTTGACACCTTAAGCAAGCCACTGTTTTGGGATTCACCTTCACCATTACCATTGGAGTCGCTTTAAAAACTAAAAGTTTGTGAAGGAAAAATACACCAGAAAGCAAACTAAAAATGAGAGACACAAAGTGGGTGGAAGCAGATGAGTTCCTACCCTGCCGCCATCCTTCATATTTCACGCTGTTTCCTTTCATATTTCACGCAGCATATTTCACGCTGTTTCCTTCTTCCATATGTAGCTTGGCGACTCAGACCAGTTTTGTCCGATTTCTTGCAATGCTGTCCCTGAAATATGAACAGAGGGAAATGAACATGACTATTACTATCCTGCATGCTGCCATTGGCTTTATTTCAGGACTTTATGATCCATTCTCACTGTAATTTGGAAAAGTACATCAAAACACATTGAAGGTTAGACAAATTGCTATTAACTTCATCTGAACCTCTTCCAAAGTGCTTCACTCAGAGTGGCCTGGATGCAATCGTACTGCTGCGGTCAGCATACCACCCCTTGCTGGAGAGTTTTTTTTAGATTAATTCACGGCATAGCTCCCAATGCTGGACAGACATCCCTTCCGGATTACAGAACAATACACTGCTGCCATCTACAAAGTTTTCCATACTTAGCAATTTTCTGGGTTGAACCGAGCACAGCTTGATCTATGCAGTGCTGTGTCCTGACGACACAGGCCGTCTTGGTAAATGGCTTTCTGTGGTGGATTGAGAATTTGATATAACTAACCAATTGAGTTGATCTGACACTGCGTTTTATTTATGTTCTCCTCCTTGTGTCTGGAACCTCCGCCTCTCATTCTATTAATTTTGCAGTGTGCCCATGTACAGTACATCATGTTTGTGAATTCAGACTGTTTATGGCAGCAGCCACAGTCTATTTATTCAGAAGCAGGCAGCAATTCCCATCGTCTTTGTGTCGTCATGTAGAAAAAAAGGATGGCCTCTAGGATAAATGCCGTTACCTTGGTACATATTTCAAAACATGCTCCCCCTCACTACTTCACACCCCCAAGCAACCACATGAAAATATTCAGTGTGTAATGAGAACAACGGGACCACTAGAAACATCAGGGAGCAGACTATCAGGGAGATGGGGTAACACTTCCCATGTCTGAACTGGTCAGAGTGAATCCTCCAGTGACCACTGTATCGCTGAGTCCAGTAATCTCTTTCCGTTTCAATTGTATACTGCATTCCATTCTTCCTGAAAAGTTCAAATGTTCACGTTAAAAAACGTTATCTTCCAGCTGCCAAATTATTGTCCTATGCTTATCCACTTAGAGTGCCTCGACCACTTATTGACAACTTCAGTTCCGAACTATCTTAGTTAGAATACATCTTTTGCATTTATCTAAATCTTTGATATTGTTTGCAAATAGCACTGGTCACTCTGTCATTGCAGTCGCTAATTTGTGTTAAAATGATAAAAATCGATTTATCCCTAATTTATTCCTATTTCTGGCTCAATGGCATGTGCTCCCCCATTCAATGTAGTTACTTTGGAAGGCTGAATATTCCCTTTCACTCCCTGTGTAACAGCGATGTGAGTTAAAAGATCTGTTCCAATTGCGGAGTAAAAGGCTCGAATGGTAAATGGCCTCATTCAGTTCCCATGTAAAACTCTTGATGGGCTGAATAGCCTGCTTCAGTATATGCGCAGTTCTGAATGTTGCTGAATATTTTGGAACAAGCAGTGAACAGCCTCCTTTGATGGAGGGAAGTGCATCGATGCTGCAGCTGCTGATAAACTGAAGTAACTGATGGATACCCAGTTTACATTTGCTTAGACGTTCAGAAGAATGTCCTACTTCACAGGAGGTACTGCCACATAACACAGTGGGCAGTACCTTCAGAATGAGACTGAGACATTCTCTCCATCCAGACTGTCTGTTCGGTATTCCTACCGAAGTTGTCAGAGACAGGTCCATCTGTGCCAAAGTGTGTGTTGTGTATGCCTCCTTCTTGTCGTTTTCCCCTATCACTTCCCACAGTCCAGCTGCTGCGTATTAGAGGCTTCTTTCTGCTCAGTCAGTGGTGGATCTATCAAGACACGCTTTGTAATAGACATTGAAGTCCCACATGCTGAGTGCGTTCTGTTTCCTTGTCACCCTCAGTGCTTCCTCTGAGGAACTGAGTTATCACCAAGGGGTGGTGTGGAAATAAAATAGATGCCGACCATCAGGAGGTTTTCTGGACCTGTTACCATGAGATTTCCCGATTTCTGTAATCAATGTTGGGGTAACCCCTTTCCTGACTGTATTCCCGAGGATTTTCCCACCACTGGTGGGTCTGCCTGCCCGCGGGACAGGATATTGCCTGGGATGGTGATGGAGCTTCATTCAATATTACCCATTAGACATGATTCTGTGTGTATGGCAGTGTCAGACTGTTTCCTGACTAGTGGAAGGAAAACATAACCCGTCAGGCAGAATCACACGAGCTGGACAAACGATATTTCTGGCATAAGTCCCATTTGGGGCGGGGGGGGGGGGGTTCGAGAGAGAAATGGGAGGAGTGCTGGAGCTGGGGTCAAGGTAGCTGCAAATGTGATATGAAGATGGATCTGAGGGAGTAGTTGATATGTTAGAAAATATAGTAGAGTGGATAGATGGGAAAGGCGATGGCCTTGTCAAGAGGGCAGTGCCAAGTTGGAGACTTGAAACTCGGATAATGCTGGGGGAGGGGAAATGAGAAAACTCGAGAAATCCACATTAATCCCTTTGGATTGCAGAATTCATTGTTTAAGATGAGACGTTCTTCCTCCAGTCATCGGGTGGTTCGGGATTGTTGATAGAGGAAGACCACGATCTACACATCCTTGGTGGATAGGGAGAGTGTGTTGAAATTTTTACCTACCGGGCTCGGTTGTTGCGGGTGTGCCAAAGACATGCTCTGAAATGGTCCACAAGTTGGTGCCCTGGCTCCCCAAAGTAGAGATGATGACATTGTTTGAAACGGATGCAGTAGATGACATGTGTGGAAGTGCATGTAAATTTGAGACATATGCGGAAGGGTTCTTTGGGGTATTCGATGGAGGCGAGGGGTTAGGTGTGGGCACAAGTTTTGCAATTATGGCGGTGGCAGGGAAATATGCCAGAATTTGGGTCTAGGAAGGGTGTCACCATGGACTTAAAAAGTTTATCACAAAAGGAATGGTATCCCCATAACGCTGATACGGGTCGGGATGGAAATGAATCTCTTGTGATGGGTCTGTTTGTCCGTGGTGGAAGTCATGGAGGATGATGGGAAGGATACGGAGTGAGGTGGGTTTGCAGGTAAGGACCCGGAACATTCTGTCCTTATTGTAATTAGGGGGCGGAGTTCGAGGGCAGAGGTGCACAAACTGGATAAGAGGCGCTGGAGGCGATCATCGATTATATGGGAGGCGAATTGCGATATTGGAAGAAAGAGGATATCTGGGAGTCGGTCGTAGATGTCCGTTTTGAGACGGTTACCAGAGATGGAGATGCAGATGTAAGGAAGGTCAGGGAGGTGACCGGGATGGTAAAGGTGAACTTGAGTTTGGGATGGAACGTTTTCGTGAAGTTGATAAACTGTACAACCTTCTCGTGGGAGCACGAAATGGCGCTGATAAATTCATTAAAGTAGCGGCAAAAAATGTATTGGATGTTGCCAGTGTAACTGTCAAGTTTCCCCACAGCATTCTGCACAAAACATTCTGTCTGTACCTGGAATTCCCTGGAAAAAACTCTAACCGTCATTCTCTGTAACATTCTACCCCCAACATGAGATGGGAACGGCCGGACGTCAGTGAATTGAAAGAAATGGTAATATCCCAAGTGAAGAGGCCCTGTTGCAGGGTGAGGGAGACACTGTTACGAAGTCCCCACAGGCAGTTAAAATGGTGAATACGTTTTCCCTCCGTTTACACTTGTTCACTGAGCATGATCGATCACAATTGAGTCTAAAAGTCAAAAATTTGCAAACTCCATTTGTCTTCAAGGAACTGGGAGAGAGTCCTTCACGAAAGCAAGGTTTCACTCTCCGTGTTAGAATATGGAAAAAAAATGACCTGGGTCTGCTCTCCAACGATCGAGTATGTGGGAGTTTCCTCGAAATCATCTGTTCCTTTGGATCTGTCTCAGTCTGTTTGGGGAGGGAAGGTTTCTTGTGGTTTATGATACATTTCTGTCAGAAATTCAGATCTTCACATTTGTCATTTCAGCTCCAACTGTTTTAATAAATCCCAGAATACTGTGACACCTTTGAAAATCTCACTCTGTCCTCAATCAAAAAAGTCACTTTTCCTCCATGTTGATGTACAATGTGTTTTTTACTTCCTCACAGCTAACGTAGTGACGACCTACGTCCTGCTTGATAAAGATTGTGGATTGGCTGCATGTGTCAGACGTTATCTGGCGGCCATGGCAGTGGCGGATCTACTGGTCATTATCCTCGACCTGATATTGAGACACATTCCCATTGTTTATCGGGAACAGTTTTATTTCATGTGGGACATTCCCGTGTGTAATATCCACGCTGTCCTGCTTTATGCAGCCACTGAATGTTCTGTCTGGTTCACCGTCACTTTCACCTTTGATCGTTTTGCGGCCATCTGTTGCCAGAAGCTTAAAAGGAAATATTGCAGTGAGAAAACGGCGGCTGTTGTTCTGGAAACAGTGACCGTGCTGAGCTGTTTAAAAAATATTTTCTGGTATTTTATGTTCTCAGGTCAATATCGGCTGGCGAACCAGCCCTGGTTTTGTGACGTAAGAGACGGTGTTCATGTCTCCCCTTTCTGGGTGGCAATCGAGTTCCTCCACAACATTCTTACCCCAGCTCTCCCATTTCTCCTGATCCTGCTGCTCAATGTTGTCACCGTCAGACACATTTTAGTGAGCAGCAGAGCCCGCAGGAGACTCAGAGCTCACACCAGTGGGGACGATCGGTTTGACACAGAAATGAGCAATCGCAAAAGATCTATCATTTTACTCTTTGTGATCTCGGGCAATTTCATCCTGTTATGGTCAATATTAATGATGCGTTCCATATGGTACCGGATGGATGTGATTGGGCGTCGACCTGTGACTGTACATGGCTTTTTGAAGGAACTGGGCTTCATGCTGCAGCTCCTCAGTTGCTGCACAAACACCGCAATTTATGCTGTGACACAGACAAAGTTCAGACAGCAGCTGAAGAATGTGCTGAAATATCCCTTCACCCAAATATATCAATCAATCAGATGCACATATAAATCAATGCATCCGGGAGACTCTCATTTTAGTTGAATTTTTCAGCGATGAAGCAACCTGTCGCTTTTGTTTCAGCCCGTGGGTAGCGCGGGTTTGTTCATCCTTGTCCGACAGGCTGGTTACAGGGACATTTCAATGATTCTATCAACTCAGGTGCCAGTAAGTCAAGGCGCCATCCACTGACTGTATCGATCACTTCAAATTATAAACAATAAAAATATGAATTAAAATTACCGAGCAGCAGAGTGAAGTATATTGTTGTTTGTCATTGTTTTGAAGAAGCTGAGCTGGACAGAGGCAGAGTCAGCCACAAGTCTGAGTCCTTGGGGAAGGGGAGGGAACCGGGGCCTGAGCTCAGGAGTTCGATTTAAGTCGCTCTGTCACTGCTTTCACCTCTGGGTCCCCCCACCGACCTGGTCTTCGGCACAGTTCATCTCTCTACGCCGTTGCCGCGATCTCCAATCAACCTCATCTGTCTCTCGCTTTCTCTATCACTGCCTCCCTCACGAATCCTTCATTTACACACAGTCCCAAATATTTCTCCCCCATTATTTCATCTCATTTTCCTCCCTCACTCCCTGTGTGCACTCGCCCTTTCTCTCCACTCTCACTTTCACTTCCATTTCTTGCCACCCCACTTTTTGTCTCGCTCTCTTACCTCCATGGTTCCGCCACCCTTTTGCAGTCTTCTCTCTCTCCACCACCATCTCCCTAACTCTGAGGGCGCAGAGTGTGCGGAGAGAGAGGATACGAGAGAGAGAGAGAGAGAGGTAGCGAGGCAGCGAGGACCGGGGAGAGAGGATCGAAGAGGAAAAGAGGCCGAAAACAGGCGGGGAGGTCGCGAGAGAGCAGAGAGAGAGAAAGTGAGGGGTGAGCAAGAGAGGAAGGAGACAGAGCGGGAGTGGAGGCTAGAAAAGGGGGGGAATGTGTAGGAAGAGAGTGAGAGCGGGATCAGGAGAGAGAGAGATGGAAGCGGGAGACAAAGTGGGAATGCAGGAGGGAGAGACAGTGGGCAGGGAGGGAAGGATAGAGAGAACTGGAAAGAACGGGAAGATAATGGGAAGGGGATGGAGAGAGGGAGAGTGAGAGAGAGGGGTAGAGAATGGGTGACAGAAAGTGGTAAGAGGGAACCAGAGAGAGTGGGAATAAAGAGGGTAGAGAGAATGCGACGGGAGGTAGATGTACGGAGAGGAGGGGAGAGATTGGGAAGTGGGGAGACAGAGGAATAGAGGGAATGGGTGTGGGAGAGAGGGAGAGAGGTAGCGGGAGGGAGGCAATGAGGTAAAGGGAGAGAGAGTGTAGGGAGGTGGAGAGGGAAGAGAGAAATTGCGGGGAGAGTGAGCGGGTGGGGAGAGGTGGTGGAGAGAGGGAAAGGGAAAGAGGGCAGATAGATGGAAAAAGACGGTTAGGGCTGACGCTGTGGAGCGAGAGAGAGGCGGAGACAGAGTGAATGAAGAAGGCACGGCGGAGACTGAGGGAGAGCAAAGCAAGATGGTGAATGGGGAGAGAGTGAGGGAGGACTGAAAGAAAAATGAGTGAGAGAGATTGCCCGGAAGGGAAGGCAGCAGAGAAATGATGGGTTGGAGAGAGCGTGGGATGAGTAAAAGAGGCAGCTCGAGGAAACCGAGAAGGGAACCGAGTTGGAGGGAAGTGGTCAGAGAGAACGAACAGGGTGGGAGAGAGAAAGACAGAGGAAGATGGTAAGAGAGGGAAGGAAAAGCTATTGAGAGAGACAGGGAGGGGGGTTAGAGAGAGAGGGAGGGTAAGAGAAGGGGAAAGAAAGTGCAAAGAGTGAGAGAGGCAGAGGGAGGGAGAGAGAGAGAGACGAAGAGTGCTGGGGTTACAGGGAGAGAGGTTGAGAGAAAATAGATGGGGGCGCAGAGAGCGACGGAGGTGGAAGAGAGAGGGAGGTGAGAGGGAGAGAGAGGGAGAGGAGAGAGAGTTCGGAGCAGAACACGCAGCTAGGGGAGAGAGAAAGAGAGATACAGAGGGAGGGGAAAGAGAGAGGACAGTCTGTTGCTGAAAAAGATAGATGGGGTAGAGAGGAGAGAGGGAGAGAGGGAGGGGAGACAGAGAGAAAAAGAGAATGGGGAGCGAGAGAGAGGAGGAGAGGACATAGAGGGCCTGGTGGAGAGAAGGAGGCAGATGGGAAGAGAAACCTGGGGGAATGATCGAGTGGGAAAGAGCGGGCGGTAGTGTGAGAGAGAGTGAGACATTGTGAGGTGAAGGGTGAAAAGAGGGAATGGGAAAGTGGGAGAGAGGAACGAAGGCATAGATGGAAGAAAGGAGATAAAAGCAACTGAGGGGGTAGAAAGAGACACGGGTGGGCGAGGGGGAGAAAGAGAGGGAGATGACAGAGAGGGAGTGAGCTGAGGAAGAGAGGCAGAGTGCACACAAAGACAGGCAGCAGAGAAGAGAGAGAGAGTCTGAGGGGCGAGATATAAATACACGTCAGATAAAGAGAAGGAGGTGTATCGAGTGATGGAGGGTTTTGGATAATGAGAATGGGAATCGAAAGGGAGTGAGGGGGAGGAGAGATCATTTAGACGGTTAGAGAGAGGAAGAGAGATGGACGGCTGTGGAGAGAGAAGGCAAATGGCGAGAGAGGAAGAGAGCGCTGTCGGGAACGAGGGAGACAGAAAGAGAAAGTGGGGTACAGAGAGCAGGAGGAGTTTACAGAAAGGGGGACGAGCACAAAAGAATAGAGAGAGGAGTCAGAGGGTTAGAGGGTGATGGGAGACAGGGAGGTGGCAAGAGAAAGGGAGGGGAAAGAGAGACTGAGGAGTGAGAGGGAGGGGGAGAGGGACTAATGGGGACAGACACATGGGGATTACGAGCGGGAGGTGGTGACACAGAGTGGCAGAAGTGGAAAAAGACAAATACGGAGGATAGGAGAGATGGGGACATGTGGAAGAGAGGGGGAGGGGGAGCGAGACGGAGTGGCGAGTGGGAAAGTGGGCGAGAGAGAGATGGAAGGTGCAGAGAGAAAAGGAAAGAAACTGAGAGAGCGAGATAGCGAGGCTGAGAGCGGGTGGAGAAAGAGTGGCAGCATGGAGTGAGACAGAAAGGAAGAGTGAAAGATATTGAGAGTTGATAATGCTCGGGGAAGCGGGATGACAGAGCGAGAAGAGAGGCACCAGAAGCGAGACAGTTGGAGTAGATAGATCGCGAAGGAGATCGAAAGTGAGTGACATGGGCGGACAGACAGAGGGTGGAAGAGCAAGAGTGAGGGCGGGGGTACAGAGAGAAGGAGGGCACGAGAGGGGCTAAATGATGTTTACGAAAGACAGTGGCGAGGGAGGGAAAGGAGAAAGAGATAGAGAGAGAATGGTTAGAGGAAGGGGTGGAGACAGGAATGAGAGGGGAGACACAGAGAAGGATGGGGTGACCGAGTTAGATGGGGAGGAAGACAGAGGGAAGTGGGGGAGAGAGAGAGAGCGAAAGAGACGTAGGGAGACAGAGAAGGAGACGGACATAATGAGATCGAGTGAGAGAGAGGAGGCAGTGAGAAGCGAAAGAGAAGGGAAGAGAAGGGGAGGGGAGAGAAAGGGATAGGGAGGCTGAGGAGAGGGAGGCGTTAAGAGAGAAACCAGGGATTGGGGGAGTGAGAGTATGGGGATGGAATGAGCGGGAGAGAGACAAAGAAGGGGAGAGAGTCGGAGACAGGGGCGGTTTAGAAAGCAGGAGATAAGTGAGACAGATCGGAAAGGTAAAGAGCGAGTGGGAGACCGAGTTAGGGGTGTAAGTGGGAGATGGAGAGATTGGGGACAGAGAGAATGGGGAAGAGCGACAGAGTGGGGCCGAGACAGAGTAAGAGGAAGGGGAGAGAGAGTTGCGGAGCGTCGACTGATTTGGGAGAGACAGACGGAACGAGAGAGAATGAGTGGATAGGAGGGAGAGAGAGAGACGGCGGGGGAGAGTGAAAGAGACAGGCGACAGAATAGGGGTGAGAAAGAGGGACCGAACATAGAGAGGGGCGTGCAGAGAGAGAGTGAGGCAAAGTGAGAGAGATAAAGATAGGAAGGCTGGGAGAGTTGGGAGAAAGAGAGAGAGTGGGTGAAAAGACAGAGAGAGTGAGGTGAAGAGGGAGGGAGAGGAAGGGGATAGAGAGAAGTGAAGAGCGAGAGAGATAGAGAGGCGAGAAACAGGGAGTGGAAGTAAAGAAAGAGGGAGACAGAGGTGGAGTGTGTGAGGAAGAGGTGAGAGAGAAGTGGCGAGAAAGAGGGAGGGGTAAGAAAGAGACGGAATGTGCAGAGTGAAAGAGAAGGAAAGTGGGAGAGAGGCAGGCTTGGAGACATGGGAACAAAGAGAGGACGGATGGAGAGAGAAAGACAGGTAGATGGAACAGAGAGAGACAGACAGAAACAGAGAGATATCGAGAGATATTGAGGCCTAGAGAGAGAGTATAGAGAGGGAGGGGTGGAGAGAGAGATGCAGGTGTGACGAACGAAATCGAGATGTGGGGACAACGTGGGTTAAAGAGAGAGGGAGGGGAGAGACAGATAGGGAGAAGTTTACTGAGAGTGAGTTGGGAGAGAGAGGGAAAGGGGGAGTGACAGACAGGGATAGGGAGAGAAAGAGCGGCGAGGAGATAAAGAGAGGAGTGGAGAGGGGGAGAGTGAGGGCGAGAGAGAATGTCAGCAAGATAGAGATAGGAGCTGAGAGATACTGAGAGCAAAAAGAGAGAGAGGTAGGGATGCTGGGAGAGAGAGCGGACAGAGAAAAGTGGGTGGAGAGAGAAAGAGAGGGAAGGGGAGTGAAAGAGAGTGTGGGAGGATGGTAAAGAGCGTGAATTACGTGGTGGAGACAGATAGAAGTGGACAGAGAATGAGAGTGAGGGAGGAGAGAATACAGAGACGGGGGAGGATAAATAAAGGGAAGGGCAGAGAGAGGGATAGGGAGGCTGGACAGAGGGGGATTGAGAGAGAGAGGGAAGTGGGCGAGTGAGAGGGAGGGGATGAAGAGAGTGAGAGAGAGAGAGAAGGAAGGGGAAGAGAGTCGCTGGGGGGCTAGTTAAGAGAGGCTAAAAGGAGAGAGGATGAGGATGAGATATAAAAGCTGAAAGAGAGAGAGAAAGGAGGGGATAGACAGTTAAAGTGGGAGTGGGAGATAGAGAAGTTGAGAGAGTGAGGTGGAAGAGGAAGAGGGAATGATTGGGGACAGAGGGGGGGGAAAGCGAGAGAAGGAGGTGAGAAAGGGTGAGTGGGAGAAGGCAGAGAGGGATATGGCGGGGGGAATGAGAGAGAGAGAGAGGCGAGAGAGAAGGGGTGAGAAAGAGGGAGACGCCAGAGATAGAGGGATGGTGCAGAAGAGAAAAGGAGGGAAAGTAGGAGAGAGAAGGAGGCTTGGAGAGTGGGAGAAAGAGCGTGAGGGTGCAGAGACAGAAAAAGTGAGTGGAAGAGAATGAGGGATGTGGGAGTAAATAAGCGAGTGGAGAGAGACGGTGGGAGAGAGAGGCAGTGCGGAGAGAGCCTTAGGGGTGGAGAAAGAGAGGCATATGGGGAGTGAGATGAAGAGGTGGGGACCGAGACAGGGAAAATTGAGATGGAGAGAGAGAGAGAGAAGAAGGGAAGGAAACAGACGGAGGGATTGGGTGTAAGAGAGATAGTGGTAGGGCCAAAGAAACAGAGAGAGAGGGGGTGTTAAAGAGAGACAAAGGGGGGGTGGAGTGGGAGATTGAGGGATGTGAGAGGTATGGGTACGGGGAGGACGAGAGAAGGCGCGGAGATGGAGTGGGGACGGATAGACAGAAATTTTGAAGTGGGTGGGGGAGAGAGAGACAGGGAGGTGGGGAGAGACAGAACGGAGGGAGAGAGTGGGACAGGTGTAGAGAGAGAATGGGGCAGAGAAAGGGAGCGGCAGAGCGTGAAAGGACGAGGATGAGGTGTGGAGAGAGAGGAAGGAGGAAAGAAAGATGGATGATGTGCAGCGAGAGAAGGAACGGGAGAGAGTGAAGGAGGGGAGGAATGATGATTAGAAGGGGAGAGAGGATGGAGAGAAGGAGGGAAGTGAACGAGCGGCAGCACAGGAGGAAGGTCGATCGTGAGGGGGAGAGTAAAAGGTATGGTGAGAAAGGGAGCGAGAGGGGAAAGAGATACACAGCGGGGGGGAGAGAGAGATAGAGACAGGGAGAGAGGCGGACAGAGAGGGATGTTGGCTACAGAGGAGGATGAGGTGAGAGACAAAGAGCGATGGGGAGGGGGAGAAGGTGGAAAGAGAGGTGTAAGACAAAGCGATAGGGGTAAAGGGGCGGGGAGAGACACGGAATGGAGGATATTGGGAGAGGGAGAGAGATGAGAAAGAGGGAGGGATGGAGAGAGAAAGAGATGGAGGAGAGATGGGGGGTTTGTCAGGGTTAGAGGGAGAGACAGGGAGATACGGAGCGGTGATGGAAAGAAATGGAAACGGAGGTGGAGAGGGAGGGAAAGAGAGCGCGGGCGGTGGTGAGAGACAGGGAGGGACAGGAGGGAGAGCAGCGTGAATGAAATAAAATGAGAAAGTGAGTGAGAGACGGAAACGTGAGGAACATAGAGAGAGATGAGGAGGAAGCGAGAGGGAGGGAGAGAGAGGGAATGGAGGGATACAAGGGAGAGAATGAGAGAGGTACAAGAGGGAAGATTGGTGGGTACAGAAAGAGAGATGAACGGTCGAAAAGAGAGAGAGGGCGTGTGGGAGAGATACGTGGGAAGACAAGGGGAGAGATGGAGCGGGAGAGAGTGTGGATAGTTTGGAGAGAGTGTGATTGTGGTAGAGAGGGAGGAAGTGAGGGAAGAGAGAGACAGGGAGAGAGAGGGAAGCGGGAAAGAGTAAGGGCAGGGGCGAGAGATTGGGAGTTGAGAGAGTATAGGGAGAGAGGACGAAGTAGAATGGGAGGGGAGGAGTGGAGACAGCGAAAGACAGAGAGGGGAAGAAAGAGACTGCGAAAGAGTGTGAAGGGAGTGAGAGTGAGGTAAGTGTGAGAGTGAACATTGGAGGGAGAGTCGGGGAAGAGAGGACGTGTAGAGAGATTAGGGAAGTGAAAGTATGAGGTGAGAGAGACCAAGTGGTGGAGAGAGCGGGTGAGAGAGAGACAGGGAAAGCGGAGAGGATGAGTGGAACGAGAGAAAAGAGTGAGAGGGAGAACGGGTAAGTCGCGGAAAGAGGAATGGGGAGAGAGGGGGAACGGGAGAGAGAAGGGTGTAGTGAGCGTGAGGGGGAGAGAGAGGGGAAGCGAGAGATGGTGGCAGAGAGAGTTCAAGAGAGACTGTGTAGGGGACGGGGAAGCAGTGCAGCGAGGGTATGTAGAGAGTGCAGGGATACAGATTGGGAGAGAGGAAGTGGAGTTAGGCAGGCGATAATAGGAGTAGAGAAGGTGTGTGGTGGGTGAGGACAGACGGCAGGATGGGGAAAGAGAGTGAAAAGGCGATTGAGGAAGAAAGCAGGCGGGGCTCAGTGTGAGTGAGTGTGGGGGTTAGAGAGAGTGGGATGGAAGGAGAGACAGGAGAAGGTGAGAGGGAGAGGGGATGTGAGGAAGAGAGATGGGGAGAGCAGACAGACAGAGAGAGGGATGGCTGGGAAAGATGGAGAGGGAGGACGAGAGAGGTGAGCCAAAGAGAGTAAGAGTGATATGGGAGGGAGAGAGAGATGGAGAGAGGGCGGAGAAAGAGCGTGGGCAAGAAAGGCAGGGAGACACAGAGGGAGTGGAAAGATCGAGAGGGACAGTGTGGGGTCGAGAGGGGGAGAGAGCGCAGTGGGGAGAGACAGAGAAGGGGAAGAGAGAGGGAGGGAAGAGAAAGGGAAATGGGAGAGAGAGAGTGGCGGAGAGTGCGAGTGCGTTACTAGGAGTGAAAGGCGGACAGGGAGAGCAGGAGGCTGGTTGAGACAGAGATAGAGGAGGAGCGAGAGGAGGGGAGATAGAGGAAGGCGGGACATTGAGAGAGTGTGGGCTTGGCGGGAGGATGGGAGAGACAGTGGGAGAGAGCGGGCAGAGAGAGAGGTAGGGAGGAGGGACGAGATAGCGAGAGATACAGAAGTGAGAGTGTGATGGCGAATTAGATGGGGGCAAGGTAGAGAGTGAGGGAGGTGGGCAAAGACGCAGTGAGGGAGAGAGAGGCGTGAGGGTAGATGGATAAAGATACGTAGGGGAGAGAATGAGGGAGGTGGGAGACAGTGAACGAGTGGAGGTTGGGAGAGAATGCAAATCGAGGCATTGTGGAGAGAGACCAAAGGGTGGAGAGAGAGAGCCAGAAAGAGAAGAAGGGAAAGAAACATATGGACGAGAGGGAGTGAGAGCGACAGGGCGCAGAGAGGCCGAGAGTGAGGTGAGATAAAGATCGTCAAAGGGGAGAACGCGAAAATGAGGGGTGTGAGAGAGAAGAGGAGGGGGAGGAAGAGATGAAGGCCGCACCGCTGAGGGAGTGGGCTGCGAGAGAGAGAAATGGGGGAGGGTTAGGGAGAGAAGGGCACAGGGAAGTGGGGAGAGAGGGCTGGAGAGACAATGTGGCGAAAGACAGAGGGGCGGAGACTGAATGGGGATGATGGTAAGAGGCCGAGAGGCGGGGGGGAGTGAAGTGAGAGGGAATTCGGGGGGAGACAGAGGTAAATGGGGAGAGAGAAAGAGAGAGTTGGAGGTAACGAGAAAGAGAGAGAAAGTGATGAAGTGTCAGGAGAGAAAGGGAGGTTGTCAGAGAGAGGGAGGTGGGAGAAAGCGTGATGGGGGTGGAGGTGTGTGAGGGATTCAGAGGCAGAGACGAAGAGAACCAGCGAGAGAGGGGCAATGCGGGAAGACAGAGAGATGGGGAGAGGGAGAGAGAGAAAGACAGTATAGAGAGGGAGGGGAATGATAGTGTGATCAAGCGAAAGGATGGGAGAGAGGAAAGGGCGAAAGACAGAGAGGGAGGCGGGCGGAAGAGAGAGAAAGTGACGAGGAAGGAGAGAGAGGGCAGTGAGGAGAGACAGACAGGAGTGGGAGGGGGTTGAGAGGAAGGGAAGGTAGAGAGAGGAGAGATGGGGAGGGGAGGAAAAGGGATACAGACTGAGGCGGGAGGAAGAGAGAGGGAGACAGAGAGGAGGAAGGTGAGAGCGGGGGAGGTAGTGAGAGAGACTGGAAAAAAAGAGGTGAAGGGAGAGTGTGAGACATGGACAAGTGGGAGAGAGGACAGAGAATTGTTTAGTGATAAAAGGAGGGGCGAGTGATAAAGAGAGGGAGAGAGGGTGCAAGAGAGGAATGGCAGTGATAGAGTAGGAGAGTGGTGACGGGAGCAACAGAGAGAGAAAAGGCAGGAGGAGAGACGTGCGGGGAGCGAGATACAGAAAAAGAGAGGAAAATGAGAGACAGTGATGGAGAGGGTTATAGAAATGGAGGCGGGAGAGAGAAGGAGCAGAGAGAGTGAGGGACGGGGAAGTAAGAGATCGGGAGGGATGAGAGATGGAAGAGATAAACAGAGAGGGAGGTGGGGAAGGGCAGAAGCAGGGAGAGAGAGACAGAGAACGTCATGGAGCAAGAGAGTGGGAGTGGAGACATAGAGGTAGGTGTATAGAGCGTGAGGCTCAGGAGAGGTAAGGACCGTGCGGATAAGGAGGGGGAGAGAGTGTGGTAGAGGCACTGATGTGTATCTGGGAGAGGGGACAAGGAGCAAGCCTGAAGGAGAGAGAGGGGTTGGGAGAGACCGGGAGATGGAGAGATAAAACGAGAACAAGTAGAAGGTTGAGAGATGTGAAAGGAAGGTAGTGAGAGTGGAAGAGTGGAAAGGGAGCGAAGAGCGAGGAGGAGAGAGGGAAGGAGTGGAAGGAAAGAGTGAAAGGGAGTGGGGGGAGAGAGAGAAAGAGATGGGGCGTGAAAAAGCGGTGGGAGGAGGGGTAGCAAAGAGAAGGGGCATGCTCGTGGGCAGAGAAAGTGAAGGGGAGAGGGTGTGTGGAAAGGGAGAGTGAAAGGTGGAAGAGAGACAGTGAGGGAGGTAGTTGAGAAGCAGTGGCAGTGGGTGGAGAGAAGGAGAGCAGATGGGAAAGGACAGAGAGAGACAACTGGGAAGGGAGATTAGGAGGGAGGGTGGAAGCTGCAACATAACCTCATGGTTCTGGAACACAATCACTCAATTTATATAAGCTCTAACACTGTATGCCTTCTCAACAACCATGTCAACCTGGGTGGTAACTTTCAAGGATCTGTGTACATGGCCACCGAGATATCTCTGCTCATCTGCACTACCGTGAATCTTAAAATTAGCCCAGTACTTTGCATTCCGGTTACTCAGACCAAAGTGAGTCACCTCACACTTGTTCGTATGACACTCTATTTTCCACGTCTCAGACCCAGCTCTGCAACTTATCTATGCTTTTTTGTAACCTACGTCACTATCCACAACTCCATCGATCTTAGCGACGTCTGCAAATTTACTAACCCGCCCTCTACGCCCTCAAACAGGTGGTTTATAAAAATGACGAACAGCAGTGGTCCCAACACCGACCCTTGCGGTACACCACCAGTAACTGGACTCCAGGATGATCATTTCCATCAACCACCACCCTCTGTCGACTTCCAGCAAGCCAATTATTGATCCAAACTGCTGTATCTCCCACAATCCTATTCCTGCACGTTTTGCACAATCGCCTACTTTGGGTAACCTTGTCGAACGCCTTGCTGAAATCCATATACAACACATCAACCTGTTTACTCTGATCTACCTATTTGGTCACCTTCACAAGGTGAGGCACAACCTACCCTTCACAAAACCGTGCTGACTATCCCTAATCAAATTATTATTTTCAAATTATTACAAATCCTATCTCATATCACTTTTTCCAAGGTTTTATCAAATACTGAAGTAAGGCTCACTGGTCTATCATTATCAGGGTAGTCTCTACTCCCCTTCTGGAATAGGGGAGCCACATCTGATATCCTCCAGTCTTCGGGCACTATTCCTGAAGTCAATGACGATTTCAAGAGCAATGCCAGAGGCTCAGCCATCTCCTCGCTGTCTTCAAAGAGGTTCCGAGGATACATCACATCGTGCCCATGGGAGTTATCTATTTTCACACTCCGCAGGATTTCTAATACCTCGTCCTTCTGAACTTCAATCCCACCTACTCTAGTAACCTGCATCTCAGTATTCTCCTCGACAACATTGTCGTTTTCTAGAGTGAATACTTTCAAAAAATATTCATTTAGTGCTTCCCCAATTCCTCTGACTCCACGCACAACTTCCCACTACTATCCTTGACTGGCCCTAATCTTAATCTCATCATTCATTTATTCCTATAATACCTATAAAAAGCCTTAGAGTTTACACTGATCCTATCCGCCAACGACTTCTCGTACCTCCACCTGGCTCTTCTGAGCTCTCTCATCCTAACGTCAGCCTTCTTCTTCCTCTTGACCAGAGTTTCCACTTCCTTTGTGAACCACGGCTCCCGCACTCTACAGCTTCATCCCTGCCTGACAGTTACATACTTATCGAGGACACTCAGGAGCCTTTCCTTGAATAAGCTCCACATGTCTAATGTGCCCATCCCCTGCTGTTTCCTTCCCCATCCAATGCTTCGTAAATCTTCCCTAATCGATGGTCATTGCCTTTCCCCCAGCTGGAACTCCTGCCCAGTGGTATACACCTATTCATTTCTATCACCAAATTAAACATAACAGAATTGTGACCGGTATCAACAAAGTGCAACCCTACTTCCAAGTCTAATACTGGCGGGGCTCATTACCCAGCACCAAATCTAATGTGGCTTCGCCCCCTGTTGGCCTGACTGCATATTGTTTCAGGAAGTTCTCCTGCACACACTGGACAAAAACTGACCCATCTATAGTCCTCATACTGTGCTGTTCCCAGTCAATATTTTGAAAGTTGAAGATCCCCATGAAAACCACCCTTTGTCTCTCACTCCTATCGAGAATAATCTTTGCTACCATTTCCACTACATCCCTGGAATTATTCGGAGGCCTATAAAAATCTGTGGATGAGTGCCATGCCTCGAAGAATTCCCTGGCTGTTCTCTGTTTGCCTTGTCCTATAAGAGCAGTGTTGTCCCACTCGAACTCATGTTGGTTGTCATCTAAATGTGTGGCTACTAAGGATAGCTGGCCATGTCATTTCGTGGCTAGTTAGTGTTCATGGATGCGGATCGTTAGCTGTCTTCATGTTTGTCCGATGTAATGCCTTGTGCAGTCCTTGCATGGGATTTTGTGCACTACATTGGTTTTGCTCATGCTAGGTATCGGGTCCTTCGTCCTGGTGAGTTGTTGCCTAAGAGTGGCTGTGGTTCGTGTGCTGTTATGAGTCCTAGTGGTCGCAGTAGTCTTGCTGTCAGTTTAGAAATGTTTTTGATACACGGTAGTGTGGCTCGTCCTTTGGATTGTGACATGTCCTCATTCCGTTGTCTTTCCCTTCGGCATCTGTTGATGAAATTGCGGGGGTATCCGTTTTAGGCGAAGACACAGTATCGGTGTTCTTCTTCCTCATTTTGCAGTTCTGGTGGACTGCAGTGTGTTGTGGCCCTTTTGAACAGTGTCTTGATGCAAATTCTTTTGTGTATGTTGGGGCAGTTGCTTTCGTAGCTTAGGACTTGGTCTGTGTGTATGGCTTTCCTGTATAGCTTTGTTATGAATTCTCCATTAGGTGTTCTCTGTACCATCACGTCTAGGAATGGGAGTTGGTTGTCCTTTTCTTCCACTCTCGTGAATCGGATTCCTGAGAGTGTGGCGTTGATGATCCGGTGTGTGTTCTCTATTTCTATGTTTGTAATGATTACAAAGGTATCATCTACATATCTGACCCAGTGTTTGGGTTGAATGTGAGGTAAGACTGTTTGGTCTAACCTTTGTATTACCGCTTCTGCTATGAGTCCAGAGATGGGTGAGCCCATGGGTGTGCCGTTGATTTGTTCAAATATTTGGTTGTTGATTTGGTATTTCCTTAGTAGCCACACACTCAGATGAGAAGCAACATGAGTTCGACTGGGACAACACTACTATTATAGGACAAGCCAAGCAGAACAGCCAGGTAATTCCTCGAGGCATGGCACACATCCACAGATTCAATCAATAAGCATGTCGACCTGGAACCAATACACCACCCACTGCAGCAGACAGCTGGAGCTGACAACCGGATGCGGCAGAAACAAATCACTATAAATGCCGGAGGAAACATCACAGAAGCGCTTCACAGGAGGCTCCCAAGACTGAGGATGCCACCTGGACAGGGGACGAAACGCCTGCAACACAAATTCCCAGCTCGGCGAACAGAACCACAACGAGCTCCCGAGCTACAAATCTTCTCCCAAACTTCCCAATCCATGCCTGGACTTTGTCCAGATCTTCGTTCAATTG
This sequence comes from Chiloscyllium punctatum, assembly GCF_047496795.1. NCBI lineage: Eukaryota > Metazoa > Chordata > Chondrichthyes > Orectolobiformes > Hemiscylliidae > Chiloscyllium > Chiloscyllium punctatum. Next base: position 33,464,435 of record NC_092773.1, read on the forward strand.
GATGTGGACAGATTGTCGATTTCAAGAATCCATTATGATACAGGACATCGAGATGTCATTGTTGAAAATCGCTGTTATTGTGGGAAGATCATTGGTGAAGCAGCTGGAGATGGTTGGGTAGAGGAGAAACTTAGGGATTCCTGAAGAGATATGCTTGAGCTGGGATGACAAACTGAGCGCTGCCATAAGTTCTGGCGTTAGTTAAAACCAAACAACCAGAAAACGCCTTCACTTGTAATATATTCAAACGTGAGGGCCAGGAGAGTTCCCATTTCCCATTTAAATAAAAATGTCAATTGATTGCCCTCATTCTAATAGTGAACACTGAACAAAGAAGCTGTTCTCAAATCCAAGCTCCCTTTACTTAACGTTTTACTCTCTCATGCAAATCTATACAATGTTCTGTTCCAGTGCAATTATTGGACATCCCATCTTAATCTCAAGACCACACAGTATCTGTCTTGTTCGCTGACTTCAATCTTCGTCAGCTGATCGCTCAACTTTATTTGGTTTTGATTGTTAGCATGTTTTACATGAAAAGGCACCTTTGGTAGAGACGTTTTCTAATTTCGTTGAAAGAAAGATGTTAGATGGCCAGCAACGTCTCCAGCTTGATGACCGATACTTAGCTGATCGGTGGCAGTTGCGCACTGTTCCAATTGTCAAAATTCCCTTGTATTTCAGGCACCCCCAACGTAGGATCTTTGCATTGGACTGATGTTGTCAAAACAATTACTTCAAATTTGATTTGTTTTTTGTATCAAGAACTTATTAAACAAATTGGTTATATATGAATTGTTGTGATTCAGCAACCAAAACTCAGCTACCAATTTCACAGCCATATGCCACATGTATCTATCTTGTTTCACAGCCTTTCCATTTGCCGCCTGAGCATGCACCTCAAGTGTCCTTCAAAATTCAAAAAACTCTTTCTATTTTAAAGTAGACATAAATGATTAGGTCGTATTATGAATTGGTAATGTCAAATCTGCGGTTTTAAGAATGGCACTTGTGATGGCACTGAGTGAAGAATGTTGCTGTGTAAGAAACATAATGGAGAGCCTCGACCAGCGAGGCTGGAGTTGAGAGAATCAGAGGTGACATAATTGAAAGAAAAAAAAGGATCCTGAGGAGAATTCACTCGGTGCATTTGGAAATCGTGCTTCCTTTTTAAAGAGCACCAACATGTGAAGATTCAACATTTCTTTTTTAAAAAGGAGATGACCCAATCTGATGAGAAAGACTGGCAAAATAAATATCTCAGACATTTTTTGGTTCTCTGCTATTCACTTTGTCAAAATGAACTTAATGCAGAAACCTTTAAGGATTTTTAGTCATAGATGGATACACTGTTGTGCGTAAATAAGCGAAGAGGCTGCTGACTAAAAACATTATGTTGTCCTTAGTTTTATTTTCCTTTCCAGAGAGTTTGTAAACGACACGGAGTCCAAAAAGTCAATGGTTGAAGAGATTGACGGCTAATTTGATAATAGCTAACCAATGCTTTCTCAGGCTGAAGGCTTTCACTTTAAAAAGAAAAGTTTCAAAATGAAAGGGGCGCGGCCAGTTCTCGCAGCTGATCTTCAGTCAGTTTTGGCTTGGTTTCTAGCACGAGTGTGGAAGAAGTTACTGAACACAAAGAAGTAGATCCAGGCAGGTATTCTCTTTCTAATTACTATCGTGCAAGAACTTTGATTTGATTTTACTTTTTGTGTCCGGATTTCTATGCGGATTGTTGTAAATGTTTGCCCATCATTAACTGGGATGATATGTCGGGTTTTAGGAGAGGTTAAATTACTCGGGATGCTGTTTTCTGTGAAATGTGGTCCATCGATAATCCCCTCTATAAATTCTGCCTTGTTTAAAAGTAAATGATTTCAACATTGGCATTTTTCCTGAAATATCACGTTCAAGTTGCTTCAAACAAACCGGCAAAGTGATGGTCTTCTTGAAATTTTTTTGGGGTCTTCCTTGGTCCGTAAAAGTTTGTGGGCTCGTTGCAGGATTTGTTATGTATTTTCAATTTGGAATTAGGATTCTTGGACTCGACGGAAGCATATGGTAGGTTTTAGGGTCCTTTAGTTTTCTGAATGGTGAACTAAGTTGGTTTAAACTACGCTTGAAACAACAAGTTACGAAGAGTTTGCTAGGAGTGGAACAATTGATATTCGGGGTTTTACAAAAGGTGATCAAGGTCAGCCTGCTGGAATGAGAAGACACCCTGGACTTAGAGATTATTTCTTGCACGAGGAAACGAGAGATAATGTCAGCAATTGCTCAGCATTTAAATTTGCTGGAAATGTAATCAGAATCAAAAGTAATTGGAGCTGGTGAAATTTCAATTGTCAACAAAGTACCTTTAGTTAGAGGCAAAATACAATGACGGTGCAACAGAAACGAAAGAGTTTGATGCACGAATAAAAGCAGGCGAGAGAGAAAAGGAAAGAGAGTATGAAGAGAGAGAAATTGAGAGAGAGGAAAGGAAGGCAGACAGGACTTTTGAACTTCAGAAATTGGCAATTATACAGGAAATTCGACGTAAAAGGATAGAGATGAATGCTGAAGATAAGCTTAGTGAGGAAGAGAGTGAGGATGAGCAAAACCCTGACATTCAAAGATATGGTGACAATCTGCTTAAATGCATTCATGAGTCGCCTACTTTTGCTGAGAAGGATGCGGATGCCTTTTTTGTTAATATCACGTGAGTTATTTTGATCCAAACAGAATTTGTGGTTCGAGCTGATGAGACATTTCCATCACTGTAACAGGACGGATCGGGGGGTTAGGAGGAGTTGGAGAAAGCCGTCACAATTCCATTGAAACTGGTGCAAGAAGCCTACAGAAAACGCTTCAGGAATCTAAGGAGGGAACCTGGTTAAACTTCCATTGAGTTTGAAAGGATCAAATAATGTAATTTTCTATATTGGTCATGGCATTCAAAATAGAGCAAACCTACGACGCTCTTCGAGTCAAAACCAGTTTGGAGAAATTCACAAATACACGTCATGAAATAGCAACAATCCATGAGGTAAAGCAGACGATCAAGACGGATAGATTTGCAGCTGAAATGGCTGATGGCTATGAATTGGGTCAGTGGTCAAGTTTGGCTTCCCTAATGAATTTCAATCAGTCAGGGACTTAAATTCGGGAAAAGAGAATTTCTCACGTGGACATGGAAAGGTAGATTTCGATGAAAATCGTGAGGATAATTTACCACAGGTTAAAATCAAACGGTTAAAAGGAACAGGGAAAAGAAATAAAAACCTCCCGTGTTTGCATTGCAATAAAGTAGAACATAGGAAATCTCACTGCTGGTAGGTGAGGAAAAGCTTTGGGAAAGCAACTGTAAGGAAACACAATAAGCCAATAAATTTTGTTGCAGTGGTGACTGACAATCCAGTGAAGGCTAGAAAACTGAACCAGAAGGTACAAGGTGGCCGGAGTTTGGTTGAGGAGGAAAATATTTTCTTAAAATCATATTCCTGCGAATGTAAAATTTAGTCCCATATGTCAGGAGCAGGAAGGGAATAGTTGACAATTTCCTGAGATACCTCTCAATATCTGATGCTGAAAGATGAGGCGTTATAAATCTCTGAAAGTCTATTGCTGGAACAGGTCCCAGAGACAACAATTCACGGTGAAACAAGGAACGCTCTATTATGTAAAATGATGTTACAATGTCTCAAGAACATTGGGGAAGTCATGGTCGGACAAGTGCTCATTTCCAGGAATGTAAATTGTGATTGATAATGATAAAGGTGGTAGAAACTGAATGGAAACTCAGGTAATTGAATTATTCCATAACACTTATTCTAGAATTTTTGCTAACTCAATGGTATCGAGGTCACAAAGTCACAAGCTGAAAGAGGAGAAAACGAGATCACAGAAAAGCAAGTTGACATTTCATCAGCAGAGATTTGGTCTGATCAGACTGTTGAAACACTTCAGGAGCAGGGAAATGACTCAGCAAGTATCTGTAGCTCAGATAAATAAACTCACTTACAGCAGAAATATGAACGCTGAAATTAATCATAACAAAATTCACACACAGAAAAATAATCAGAATGTATGCCTGTATCTTTAAAATTATGTCTTCGTGGGAAAATGGAGACCATCACATATTCAGGCAGACGTGTAACGTGCAGAAGTTCATCAAATTCGATTGCCGGTGGTTTAGGGAAAGGCGCTGTTGCGCGTGGCGCAGAAGCTACCTCCAATGGCTCATTTAGGAGTGAGAACAACTGAAATTAAAACAAAAAAGTGTTTTATTTAGCCTCAAGTGCACAAGGAAGTGTTTGCATTTTGCCAGCCGTGTCGTACATTTCAGGTAATTGGAAAACCAAATTCGCACCATACTACCGACTGCAAAAGTCTTGATTGTTTGTGTAGCACCCCTACCCAAAACAAAAGGTGGGATTCAGTATTTGTTAACAAAAATTGATGTTTCTAATGGATTTCCAAAGGCCGTTCCATGATGCAATATCACAGCTAAATGAATAATTGAGAGATGACTCAAATTTTTCACAAGATACGGACTACCCACAACAAGACAATCACATCAGTGTCAAAACTCACATCAACTGTATTCAATTAAGTTATGGGCAGCTCGCAATATAGCAATTTAAATCTACTGCATACCATCCTGAGTCACAGCAAGCACTAGATTGGTGGCATCGGAAGTTAAATGCCACGTTAAGTACTTCGAGTGAAGACTATTCAGATGACTGGGGCAAGAAAATTCCGTTTGTGCTTTATTGCGATCAGAAATGCACAACATGAATCGATCAAATTCAGTCTATTTAAACCAGTTTTAGGTATGATGTGAGAGGTTAGTTAAAATTGATGAAGGAGAGTTTTCTCAGTCAGAATTCTGACACATCGCACCGTAATCTGTTAAGTTTGGAGATGCAAAGAAATATTCCAAATTTCACCACCTCAAGAAAACAATACTAATATTCTCATTCTTTAAGACCAACAAAGAACATTAGACAACGACTATTTGCAAACCTTACTCTTAAACATATCAGTTACCTCCCAATCTACAACACTGGTTTGATAAAAACACAGTATGAGATTTACAAAAAACTAAAAACGCGATTCATAGCTGGCGTGCACTGTCAATTCTCGATGTCAACTAATCTCTGTCATTTTCCTCTATCATTTTCTCTGTGTCGATTTTCCTCTGCCGATTTTCCTCACTCGATTTTTCAGTGTCATTTATTCTTCTGCCTTCTGCCGCACAAATCTCTGATGGGCAGGTAGCTTTCGAAGAGCTATTCAGTTAGCAGTCGGCTGATCTTGCCCGTTCTCGCAACTGGTTAAAGTGCCCGATTTTATGGCCGAAAACATCGAATCGTCTAATTGGTTTCATATTATCAAAAGGTTAATATTCAAATTCGAATGCATTTTGGTATGTTGAGACAAAATATAAACTGATTGTCCAAATTCGAATTCATTGTGCACGATAGCAATGCAGCTCAAGGCATTCTTTTCACAACCAAATGCTACCTTTTAAAATTGTTCAGCACACTCTGTGCTTTCAGTCTTTCCTGGCCAGGTTTCATGCTCTATTAAATGTGCAATATTCACATGCGTGTTCATAATAACAAATTGACCTATGATATAAATTGTAAAAACATTGCAGCATTCTGCAGTGCAGAGGGACCTGGTGTCCTGGTTCATTAATCAGAATAAGTTGGTTTCAGGTGCAGCAGATAATTAAGGCAGCATATGGAACAGGTACACATCCAAAGACACAGAAAAAAACGCAGATACAGACACACATGCACAAAACCTTAATCACAGAGTCATACAGAAAAAATATTTTTTAAATTACAAAAATAAAAAAAATGTTTTTGATTCATAAGGGATCAAGCATTATGGGGAAGGGCAGGAGAATGACGTTAAGGAACATAGCAACCATGATTGGAGAGCAGAGCGGTACAAATGACCGAATCCTGTTTCTTTTTACGCTCTTATTGTATTATGGGATCTTAAAAAGTGTCCTTCGAGTCCAGAGTCAATTAAGGCTGCTGAACATTTGATTGGGGATTCCGTGGTAATGTGGGATAGGTTTAAGAGATTGAATTCTATATGACTGTTTCTAATTGTTGTCTGTAGGTCCCAAAATAATTCGTTCCTTAGTGTGGGTTTAACACACTTTGATCACAATGGATCCCCGATTGAGATAAAGTTGTACCTTTCTCTTTTGCACTGTGCCGTCTGCAGTGCCCTCATCCCCAGGGAATAGCAAAAACTGGGTCTCTGTAGATGTTCAAGGCTGAACTCAACGAACCTTTGGGCATTGCAATCAATAATTATTAGGCAAATAATATTCAGACACAATCATATCATCAACGAGCATTCTGAATTGGGCAACTGTTTCGGAGCCGAATGGCCAACTCTATGCGTTTCTGTCACACTCAAGCCCTCAACACCTTTGCGCAGTGAGAGGAAGATCCCATTCAACCACTGAGGAGACGACCATTCTATCCCTCAGGAGTTACACAGGAATAGAATGAAGCCATTCAGCTCTTTACGTAATTACAAAGCACGGGACGAAGCCATTCAAACATTCTATACTGTGGCGCAGGAGCAGCTTCCCCATACTGACCTCAACATGTTCCAGTTTGGGGGTCGAGTAACATTATTGTACGATTCAGATCAAAGAGGGAGAAAATGGAACCTGCCTGAGAAGGAATGGTCTACTGCACATTCGGTCGTTCTCTATTCTCCTCATACCAAATTGGGGGAACAGAAAACTTTTCACTCATCTTTACCACTTGTACAGGATTCCAGACGATGATGCACTGAAACTTCCCCACTGTCTGAATCAAAGGAAATCCGCAAAATCCACTTGTTCTTGGTGGAAATCCCATTGCTAACAGAATGTTTGAGCAGAATAACTTTCAGGTGCAGAATACGATTTGGGCAATCACTTATTTCTTTCATTTCTCAAGTGTTTAGGTATTGTTTGGACAATTTTTTTTTTCACATTGACGTTCTGTACAGGCGTGTGTCTGTGAATTGAGGTACAGACAGGAATGTTTGCTTCGACCCCAAGCAGATTATTCACCATCCCATTGCTGGTAGAACAGTCAAAGAATTTCTGCTCCTCATCCGTATTCCCTTTGTGACTTAAAGCCCCTCAAAACTCTGCTGAGAAGCGTGGCAGTCAGGGAAACTGGAGGATTTCATGAGCCAGCTCTGGGAGAGATTTGGGGACTTTATTGATAGTGAACCTGGGACTGCAAAAAGGCCAATAGATGAAGCATGAGTTTCGGAGAGGGTAACCTCTGTAAAGAGAAAGGAGGGGACTCTTTTGTACCCAGGCGTATTTTTCACGAGCATTGCCCAACTTACACCAAACTGTATGTGATTGATTTGATGAGGAACTGATCTCCTCTGTTGGTCTGCACCAGGTAGAAGGAGGGCTAACGGCTGGGTTTGTAGAGATAGACAGGGGTGTAGAGGTGTGCATGTTAAATAGATCGGAAGAGGTGTGGGGTCTGAAAGAGCTAAGACTGACAGGAATCAATGTCGGTTCTGGGTTTTAGAAAGATAGGAATGTTGTAGAGGTTGGAGGAGATCGGAGATATCTGGAGATGTGTAGGGAAACGTCGGGTTACGGAGACAGGGAGACAGGGAAGGGTGAAGGGGTTGGAGGACAAAACAATGTTTTTTTCAAACGTGTATAACACAGTTTGGTGCCAGAACAACAGTTCCTATTGTCGTATTGGATTATCTTGTTTTCAGTTGCTGGTAACAAATAACAACAAATCAATCGAAAGATAACATAACAGGAAACAGTCTGTGGCTCCAGGAAGAAGGACTGCAATAAAACGTCACCCAGAAGCGATATCCAGGAAAGACAATGGGAAGCAATCATTACTAATATGCCTCAACATAACCTCCATGACAATAACAAGGAGATTGGCTATTGCCATGGCCACAAAGTAGTGAACAGTGCAGGAGGAAAGGCCACATTTTCCGTTGGGCTGATTCACAATCCCTGGTAAATACATTGGAGAAGACAGAATGAAAAGTGAACGCAAATCACTGCAAACGATCTCGAATTCTGACCAACACACTCAATACAAAATGAAACGTTCATTCGTGCATGTGTGTCTGTGCGTGTGTGAGACATGTCCAGATATATCTGTGTGTGTGTGTGCTTGTGTGTGTGTGTTTGTGTGAGTGTGTGTGTGTGTGTGTGAGAGAGAGAGAGAGAGTGTGTGTGTGTGTGTGTGTGTGCGCGCACGCGCGCATCAGTCAGGGCCTACGCGGATGTTGTGATGTTGCTGCGCCTGTAAATAGTTTACGTTGTCCTTGGCATTTTATTCAGAGAGTTCGTCATAGACAGAGACTCTGAAACGTTTACGTTTAAAGAGTTTTCGGGCGAGTTTGATCACAGCTAACAGATACCGCCGAAGGCAAAAAAAAATAGTCTTCAAAAGAAATACCTGTCCAATGAAAGTGGAGTAAAGGGTTTTTCTTTTGTCCAGCTGAGGTTTTCTCTGGTTTGATGTAGTGTTTGATCGTGTGGTTGCTCACTAAAAGCTGTGAGACAGTTTTAAACTGCTGGACCACACCCGCCAAAGCTCTGTGACCTCTTTCCTGTGAGACCATTTGTTTGATTTTACCTTTTATGACAAGGGGTATATAAGGTGTTTTTGCGAGCATTGAAATCAACAGAAGAATGTTGTGGTTATCTTTTGGCTTTTCTGATAGTTTCAGTTAATTTGTGTTCTGTTGTCTTTGTTCTTGTTTCATGCAGTAAATATATAAGTAAATTATATTTTGTTAAAAACGAAATGGTTTAACCAGCTGCATTCTTCCTGAATATCTACAATAAACCTGTTTAAAGCAAGTTCTAATGTTAGGTTTGGGCCACGTTCTTGAAAGGCTCTGAAGGTGCCTGATCTGATCCAAAACAGTGTTTGTTCATGAGGGAATGGATGTTATTTGCGTGAGTTTGTAAGTTATGGGAAAGGGGTTATTTCACAACTTTGATTTTGAGATTTTTATCACCACCCGAAAACAGATATAAGATGTCTGGTTCCCTAACATGAGACTAGCATTAGCCAAGCAACACGAAGAAAATTTATATGAAATACAGCAGATAATGGAGAGCTGAAACGTGGGAAAATTTGGTGAAACAGCAGATGTGACAGGGTCAGCGAAAAGACAAAATTCGTTAACGTTTCCAATCCTACATGTCACTTTTGAAGAATAACAAAGAATTGTCAATAGTTTTCAGGAATACACTTTGGTTAAAATAGGAACGAGGAGCGTTTGGAAGCTCTCCAACTTCAGTCATGTTGCCCATATAGATCTTCCAGCTTTGTACACTCCATCCGCAGCTCCGAAATTCTGCTTGAACCTCCCCTGTTTGTAAAGGTCGTTATTTTATATAAATTTGTACTTTGCTTATCGGATGAACTTGGAAAACAAATCATGAAAGCAAAACAAAATGAGCCTTCTCCATGATTCAGTTGATGCACATTTTGATGCACGGTGTGCCCCAGTATTATGCAGCTGCTCGTTCAATAATGCACTTTGCAAGACGTAACACGACAAACAGTTACTCAATAAATGGAAGGACATTAGAAAGCTCTGAGTAACAAAGGGAACTTGGGATCCTTGTTCATCGACAAATGAAATTGGCACCAAACGTTGAAACTGTACTTCGGAAGACAAATAAAGCTTCTGTCCTTTCCTGCCATGTGTACAACAGTGCAGAGAGCAGGGGCGTTCGAGTAGAGTTGTACAAATCTTCGCGTATGCCAGAGCCAGATTACAGTGTGCAGTCCCATTAGCCATGCCAACGATGCTGTGAATTCTCCGGCCGGGGTGCATCACATATCCGCCAAGGTGTTTGCTGGACAGAATAAATTTAGCCAGTAAGACAGTGTGGATAGACCTGAAGGTTTTCTTTATAGTTGAGACGGCTTTGGGTTTCCAGAGTGAGGATTATGAGTTTATGAGAGGCAACGGAGCAGTGGAATTATGTAGCAGTTTATTAAACTGATGGAAAAATAACAAAGAGGACATAATCTTACGTTATGTGTTTTGGGGCTATCAAGGATTTTGTATCGCAGCCAAAGGGTTTGGATGTCTGGAAGTGGCTGCCGGAGAGTGTAGGGGTCAGTCAAAGTGCTAAACCTCACCAATGTTAAAAAGAGTGTCAATGAACACTTGAATTCTGATGGTAGAGAACGTCATGGGCCAAGCCTTGGAATGTGGGATTAGTGTCAATAGGACAGGGCAAGATCATTTTTGAAAGTTCATTTTCTTTGCTGATTTCGCTATGGCACTATGCGTGTGGAAACGTGTCAACTGATCTGGGGGTAGTGAGCACGGTTTTCCAATTCTTTCCTTTCAGCCAAAAATCGTTGAAACCACACACTAATTAACAGAATGTGCTTTCGACTTTGCAAGTCTCTCTGCATGGATCACGACATGGGAATCGATGCAGGAATGACCAGATATGACATTGCCAAATTGGACCGAGCACGCACATCACATGCTTTGCAGGTAAGGAACTTTTCTTAGCTTGTGATCTTTCCACATGATTTAATACTATGCATTAAGTATGGCTAGATGAGACACAAGTAGGTCTGTACTGGGTAATCTGTGATTGTTGGAAATGCAGCAGAGAAGCATGAGTGAGGAATCTGGTGGAGGCATGCACCACTTTGAATGGCATTGATTCGGTGAAACAAAAAAAAACCTTTGCGTTAGTCGAGATGTCAATAAGACGATTGCATAAATTAAAGTGGAAGAATTACTGTTAAAACAATACCTTGATTTACAATAAAATAAAGTAGACAAGCACACACACATAGGTGTTTCAGTTTCGTATCATTGTGTGACATATTATGGCAGAAGACAGACGAATAAAAAAAACAAGTTCGCCTTTGAAACACAGCTGTTCTAGCAAATTCTGTAAAAAGTAGACTCCGTTAATGTTTTGCACAAAGACAGACCTGAAGGCATCAGTGTCGTACCACACTGAATGATTGATCTAAAGCGTTTGATACGATGTTTCCAACCTACCAACCCATCGGATTACAAACAAGTATTGCTGAAAATCAGTTTCGGTTGGTGTAAATTGGTACAAAAATTAGATGGACTGATATGAATTTCGTACTAATTCTAAACGGGATTTTAAATGGGAATTTGGTTTGGAGATCACTGGAATAACATTACCTCTCAGCTCTGCTGAACAAAAGCGCCCCTGCGGCTATATGCACCTCATGTATTGAGGTGGAGTGCGAGGCTACAGAGATGGGAGAAAGCAGTATTCGGTTTCCTCCTGCGAAATCTTCATCTTCGGGTGGGTCACTTTTGCATGGCTTCTGACAGGGACAAATCTGCATGGTTTCCACTTTCGCAAACGGTTTGGAGAAACAACTTTTTTTTGTATGTTATTTACAGAAACAGTTAATGAACTGAAAACTTATTCACAATGACACCACCAGGAAGTAGAGTGGAAGCAGATGACAAGAATGTTTGGATGGATTTAAAATTTTTCAGGTGATATTTGAAAGTATAACACAATGCAGAGAGCATGCGATTAAGTACTTAATCGTACTAAGGAAAAAAGGAAGTCGGGGTTTATGCTATTATTATTTAAAATGTAAGAATCAACCAAAAAAAGAGAACGCAGCATAAACCCATGTCCAACCTTACACCGTGATTATCAACATTTTGTTTTTGGTTAGATTGTGACAAATTGACACCAACTTCCAGCATACTGTTTTCAGACGAAGATTGAATGCTCATATCATTGAATAAATTGTGTCAGGATCTGTTTTATCCAGCGATGACTGCATCAGTTGTTTGTTGTCTCTGTTGGTGGTCGTGCTGCTGATAGTATCGAATAACACATTGAACATAGCTGCTGATTAACATAATCAGGATGTCCAGGGATCCCAATTAAAAAATTGATTTTTGCAAACCCGTGTCTGGGATGTCTTTTCGCATTGATCATGGAAATCAAAAATGTGCATGATAAATGCAGAAATTTAGAATGCTTTAACTGCAGCGAATTGACAGTGACATTGGGGAATTAGATTAGTCTGTGAATTAGTTTGTTGATTAATGAGTCAAAGGAAGAAATTTCGTCAAATGAACTTTACGATAACATTGTATTCAGACTCAGAAACCTGTTCGCATGCTCCCAAAGAAACGAGAAGATTTCACAGAGCTTAATTTGGGAGATTGTGGAGAAGCGATATAATTTCCAGATTTAAAGTTTGCACTCGCAAAAGAACAAAATTTAGCAAGCTTGGAGTTTTCCGACAGTTTGAAAAATGTGTAAGACCACTCAAAAAGCAGGACTCTGGCTTCATAAATAAAGGACAGCATATAGAAGCAAGAAAGCCTTGCACGAAATATGCATTTCCCAATCATAGCAGACGTACTTTCATTTCTTCAGTTAGGATATACCGTTTACAACCACTAATGCATCTCTGGATCAACCGTGACCCATCTATTGTGCACCTATATTTCATGGTGCATGAATCGAATTGGAAAGTCTGATTTTACTTTCTGTATCCGAGAAGTGATGAATGCAAGATGGGATAGTCTGTCTTTTCCCGATCTTTATTTCTGCTAATGTTACAGTCCATTGTTATTTTCTAACTCAGTTTCGTTGATTGTAAACATGCGTTTCCTTAAACGTACAATTTAAAAGGTTTGTGGAATATTTCATTTAATTCATATTCTGCAAGTACGTCATAGGCATCCTTGACATTTCCATCAAAATCAAAATCGAAAAGTGTTAAATATGCAGCAGCAAGGCGATGTGAATTGCTTTTTAAATGCGCTTTGTAATTAAATTATAAATTTAAAATCACAGGAAACAATCATAAGTATGGTAAGCCATTTTCCAATAAAAGCAGAGGATACTCTTATAAGCCTACTAAACAATTCTCCCACAATTAGTAAGACTTTGTATCACTCGTTTCCGAACATGCAGTTTCTTTGAGGTTTACTTGATAATAATATCCAACATACTTCGAGCGATTCCACTGGGAAGACTGTTGGTACCTTTGAAAAATCAAGTTTTGATGACAGCCTCTTTACCCTTCTGATTTTTAATCCCGATCTTATATTTCATCAGATATAAGTTGATTGCAGTATTCCTTTTAATAATATGTTGTAATATATTTTCAATCAGCATTTCTCAGTAGATATTCCCTTCCAACTTCCTACGGCTATATTTTCAATTTGAATTATGTGAAAATGTTTGCATGATCTCTTGAAGTGCGATAACATTGGAGCCCATGGGACGAATGAAAATTTCATGTCACTTCGATGCTACACCCCTGGTGTGCTGCCGTGCCTCTTCTGTTAATTTTCATTCCATGATTTACTTTTTCTTGTTACTTATTGCTCGGACATATGTGTCGCTGTCTATTCCACAAGTGATTGCCAAACTTTTTTTTTCTGCCAGTAGAGGTGTTTAGAAAAAAGTAAATTGTTAATGATCTGGTATCACCTTCAGGCAAGAGCAGCTAATGACTTCCTCAAAGACAACAGTGAACGGGATTTGTTTGGTTTCTTTTATACGCGAAAATCAATAATGGTCCCATGGTCATCACCAGGCAGAAATACTTCATTAAATTGAAATTCCGGAAAATTATCCCTTCTCGTGATCGATATGTCTGGCCTGGGAAACAGTCCATGTTTATCTATTCCTTCTATGACTTTCAAAGTCTTGTACACCTCCATCAAAACATCTCTTATCCTTCTTCGCTCCAATGAGATTAGCCCTCGTTCCCTCAACCTTTCTTCATAAGACATACCATCCAGTCCATGCAGCATCCCATTAAATCTCCTCTGCACGCTGTCTAAAGCTTCAGCATCTTTCGTATAATGAAGTGACCACAATTGAACACAACATTCCAAGTGTGGTCTAACCAAACTACATTGATCTGCCGCATAAACTCGCAACTCTAAATCAAAACCCCCCTTGCGAATAAAAGCCAACACACCATATGTCGTCCTGAAAATCCAATCAACTTGGGTGATAACTTTTCGGGATGCATGAACATGGACCTCAGATCCTTCTGTTCCTTCACACTGTCAAGAATGTTGCGTTTAAACATGCATTCACCATTCAAATTCGACCTTTCAAAGTGAAAGACTTCACACTTTTCTACGTTGCACTCCAGCTGCCCCTGATCCACCCAGTTCTGCAATCTGTTAATGTTCTCTTGCAACCTACAACAGCCATTCACACTACCCACAATTCCACGAATCTTCGTGTCATAGGCAAACAAACTAATCCTTCCTTCCAAGTCATTAATAAAGTCAGAAACAGCAGAAGTTCCAGAACCGATGTCTGTGGAACATCACTGGTCAACGAGCTCCAGCCAGTACACTTATCATCTGTCATTGCGTTTTCTCTTTTGTGGGTCAGGCAAATCAGCATCCAGACAGACAGGTTTCCTTGTAACCAATGCCTCGTATTTTATGAAATTGCCTACCGTGGGAAATATTATTAAATGCCTTGCTGCATTTTATGCACATCACCTGTCAGGTTTGTGTTCTCAAAACAATGTCAGTTGCTGAACTGATAATGAGACTTCATTAATTTATTCATCAAAATAAACAAAATACGCGAACAACCAAAATTTCATAAAACTATCTGAAATTACATTAGAACATAGAGCATACAACAGAAAAATACAGCGCAGTACTGCCCTTAAGCCCTCCATGTTGCGCCGATCCAAGCACACCGAACCTACACGAGCCCACTATCCTCCATATGCCTATCCAATGCCCGTTTAAATGCCCAAAAAGAGGGAGAGTCCACCACTGCTACTGGCCGGGCATTCCATGAACTCACAACTCGCTGAGTAAAGTATCTACCCCTAACATCTGTCCTATACCTACCACCCCTTAATTTAAAGCTATGCCCCCTCGAAATAGCAGACACCACATGTGGAAAAGGGTACTCATGGTCAACCCTATCTAAACCCCTAATCATCTTGTACACCTCTATCAAGTCACCCCTAAACATTCTTTTCTCCAATGCAAACAGCCCAAAGTGCCTCAGCCTTTCCTCACACGATCTTCCTACCATACCAGGCAACATCCTGGTAAACCTGCTCTGCACCCGTTCCAGTGCCTCCACATCCTTCCTATACTATGGCGACCAGAACTGCACACAATACTCCAGATGCGGCCGCACCAGAATCTTATACAACTGCAACATGACCTCAGGACTCCAGAACTCAATTCCTCTACAAACAAAAGCCAGTACGCCAGATGCCTTCTTCACCGCACTATTTACCTGGGTAGCAACTTTCAGAGATCTGTGTACATGGACACCAAGATCCCTCTGCTCATCCACACTACCAAGTATCCGACCAATAGCCCAGTACCCCATCTTTTTGTTGATCATACCAAAGTGAATCACCTCACACTTACCCACATTAAACTCCATTTGCCACCTTTCTGCCCAGCTCTGCAGCTTATCTATATCCCGCTGTAACCCTACACATCTTTCCTCACTGTCAACAACTCCACCAACTTTCATATCATCCGCAAAGTTGCTCACCCAACCTTCTAGCCCCTCCTCCAGGTCATTTATAAAAATAACAAACAGCCATGGTCCCAAAACAGATCCTTTGCGGAACACCGCGAGTATGTGCACTCCAAGATGAACCTTTACCATCAACTACTACCCTCTGTCTTCTTCCAGCCAGCCAATTCCTAATCCAAACCTCCAACTCACACTCAATGCCATACCTCCGTATTTTTTGCAGTAGCCTACCATGGGGAACCTTATCAAACGCCTTACTAAAATCCATATACACCACATCGACCGCTTTATCTTCGTCCATCTCCTTAGTCACCTTCTCAAAGAATTCAATAAGTTTTGTGAGGCATGATCCGACCTTCTCAAAACCATGCTGACTATCCTTGATCACATTATTCCTATCCAGATGTTCATAAATCCTATCCCTTACAATTCTCCCTCAGACTTTGCCCACAACAGAAGTGAGGCTCACCGGACTATAGTTACTTGGGTTATCCCGACTCCCCTTCTTGAACAAGGGAACTGCGTTTGCTATCCTCCAGTCTTCTGGCACTATTCCTGTAGACAACGAGGACATAAAATTCAATGCCAATGGCTCTGCAATCTCCTCCCTTGCTTCCCAGAGAATCCTAGGATAAATGCCATCATGCCCAGGGGACTTATCTATTTTCACCCTTTCCAGAATGTCCAACACCTCTTCCCTACATACCTCAAAGACGTCCATTCTAATTAATTGTGACTCAGTATTCACATCGGCAACAATGTCCTGTTACTGAGTGAATACTGACGAAAAGTATTCATTCAGTGTCTCCCCAATCTCTTCAGCCTCCACACGCAACTTCCCACTACTATCCTTGACTGGACCTATTCCTACCCTAGTCATTCTTTTATTCCTGACATACCCATAGAAAGCCTTTGGGTTTTCCCTAATCCTACCAACTAAGGACTTTTCATGTCCCCTCCTTGCTGCTCTTAACTCTCTCTTCAGATCCTTTCTGGCAACCTTATAACTCTGAATCGCCCTTTTTGAACCTTCACGCCTCATCTTTACATAGGCCGCCCTCTTCCCTTTAACAAGGGATTCCAATTCCTTATTAAACCACAACTCCCTCACACGACCCTTTCTTCCCTGTCTGACAGGTACATACTTATCAAGGACACTCAATAGTTGCTCCTTGAACAAGCTCCACATATCAATTGCGCCCTTGCCTTGAAACCTATTTTTCCAAGCCACGCAACCTAAGTCGTGCCTCACCGCATCATAATTTTCCTGCCCCCAGCTATAACTCTTGCCCTGCAGTGCACATTTATCCCTCTCCATCACTAGAGTAAACGTCACCGAATTGTGGTCACTGTCCCCAAACTGCACACCTCCCTCCAATTCTAACACCTGGCCTGGTTCGTTTCCCAGAAACAAATCCAGTATGGCCTCACCTCTTGTTGGCCTGTCTACATATTGTGTCAGGAAACCCTCCTGCACACATTGGACAAATATCGACCCATCTAACGAACTCGAGCTTTAGCTTTCCCAGTCAATATCAGGAAAGATAAAGCCCCATAACAACCACCCTCTTACTTTCACTTTTCTCCTGAATCATCCTCGCAAGCTATTGCTAGTGCATTATTTTTCAATGAGTGCTCAATTCAGTTCGCGAGTAATGTTAAAGATGTTCATCAAAATTACCAATTCCAGTTTTCAATTTACTGAAAATTGTTAGTAAAGTGGACGTTAGGATACAATTAAAAATATTGATACATCGCCTGAATAGTTATACTTGCCTTTCAGAATGAGTTGTCAAATTCTTTTGCACTTGTAGCGTCTCAGCAACTTTAAAAATGTACTTTTCTGATTCGCGTTCTTTTCACTTCCAGAGTCTAGCTTGCAACATATGAAGCGTTGACTTGAATGTTAAAGCAATTCGCACGTGCCTACGATGTGCAACTTTTTTTAGGATAACTTTTTAATGTCTGTGTGCCCAAGGCTTTAACGTACTTTCTGTGGTACATAACATATTTTGTTTAATTGCTGATTCAAACATTGAATTTATATTGTATTACCACTACAAACATCATTTACTTTATGCTTGAAACCACAATTTCCTCAAATACGTTCCAACATGTGTTGATATCATGTAGTCTTTGCTCATGCACAATTTCCTTCTACCAAACTCTTTTATGGAATTTTAGAAGAAACACTTGAGAAGAGGCACTTCGGTCCATCGATTCTATTCTACTTTAGCTACGCCATACCTACAGGTGTCCAACTTGCGGATTTGGTCAATAGGCATGGAAGTCATGACACTGTAAGTGTTCATGCAAGTATCGTTAAAACTGTAGATGATACCCGTCTCAAATACCTTCCGAGGCAATCCGTTCGAGAATACCACCATTTCTGGGTTTAAATGTTTAGCCCTCAACCCCTCGGTAAACATCCTGTTTTCCAAGACAACTGTTCCCCATTTGTTGTGTCCCGTGGGCGAAGGGAGACAGCGACTTCCTTATCACCATGACCATGCTTCTCATAGACAGTTATTGCTCCACAGTCAGCAACACGAGCTTATTCAGCCACCAACCAGAGCCTCCTGTTCCAGTTGTGCACGACTATGCTACATTCTTCATGAGGCAGGCCTTTGTTCCAACTACATTCCCTCCAACATACTGGCAAAAGTCTAATGCAGACGTATCAAATTTACTCCCTCTGCAGACTCCCAACCTCACAGTCTCAGTGAGCTCATACAGGATAAAATCCTCTCCGAATTCTCTGATGAGCTTCATACCTTCAAAACAGTTATGAAAATATATTTTATTCCTGTTTGATTTGGAAGAAGAGGCAAGAATATCTTCTTCTGGAGAACGACATTAAATGCAGTCACAGTCGTTTCTTTTTTTAAAAAAACTTGCCATTCTACCCATATTCGAATATGTTTCTAGTGTTATTTAACAGAGACTAAGTCGTCCATTCCTATGCATTATCCATTGGCAGAATGAATCAAGAATTCGGCGTGATGTTCCTTTTTGCAGGCAAAACCTTGTGATTGCCTTGCTGCCTGTCGAAAATTGGCTTTGATCTTCTTTGAGATCCCGAGTTTTGTGTGTTCACACCTTCCTCCTTCCACTTCAAAAGGGTATTATGCAAAGTACTCCAACATAATAAATCATAAGTCACACGACATTAAAAGCCCTTCATGATCACAATAATTCACGCTCCACATAATGTGAAAACGCCTTCACCAACACAACATCAGAAAAAAACTTCAATAAAACAATTTCCACGACTCTGACACCAATAACGTACCCCAACAACATACTATTCATTGATCCTGTTCTGAGACCCCGACAAACACTGAATATTATTCATGTTCATGTCCAATACGATTTCCTACTTCCTGTTTTATGTGGAGTTTTCGCAACAATTTCTTGCAATGGAGATGATCTTTCAGCATCTCCTCTCCCTACGGAGACAGGTAATTGTTCTGTGAGGAGTCAGGTATGAAAATGAGGAATTGCAGTTTTACCAGAAATAAATCAGGAAACATTACTCAGCCTCTTTCACCATTGATAGTGCTTTCGTCAAAAGAAGGAGAATTACTATCAAATCAATATCTGGTATAATCCTTTCTATAGGTGTTAGGATATGGGAAACCGATTCCCAATCCATCATCGAACGTTCCGTCACTGAATGAGTCAGTGAACTATCATCCACCTGAAATCGTAATGCGATTGGTTAACAATGTAGCCCAAAATGTGTTAAAACTTACAACTGGAGATGGTCAGTTGTTGCTGACTGTTCTAATTTAATGAAGGATAGAAGCAAACGGGAATTGCAGCAGAATATACCCCTTACCTGCTTGTCAGGAGGGTCGAGGTTCTTCCTGCCAACGTACATCACATGAAATTGGGCAGCGATTTGTTCACAATCTTCCTTTGACAAGTCTACCATGACTGTAATGTTGAAAGGATGAGTACTCAGTTTCAGCCCGTCAAAGCCCCGAATATGATTTGGAGCTCAGCTGCAGAGTGGTCAGAAGAGATTCAGTGAGATGTTATTGGGAATTACGGGTTTACCTATGAAATATTGACTGGACATGCAAGGACATTTTTAATGAAGTAATTGCCGTTGAGAGATGGCATTATACAGGTTTATAAAATCATGAGATGCACAGATGAGGAGAAGTGCAGGTGGGTTTTCCATTGTATGGGGGAGTTTAAGAAAACGTCACATATTTTCAAGGTGAGAGGAGAAACTTTTATAAATACATGCTGGTATTTTTTACACAAACAGTGGTTCGGTTGTGGAATGAACTTGCACAGGTAGAATTGGACATCGAGTTACGACTTTTAAAATTCATTAAGTTCAGTATGATAACAAGAATTGTTTGAAGGTGGATGGGCCACGCACAGAGAAGTGCGACTAATTTATTTTTGGTTATGGATGGCACGAACTGGCTAGATGAACGTTTCCGCGTTCTGTGCTGTGGGACTCTTTGACACTACACGTTATTTTGTGATCATGTTGTAATCGTCAGAGAGCAACTGTTCATTGATATTTGTATCTGCATGTAACGATAAAGAGGAATTACCCGAAATGCCCTTCTTCCACCTCAAGACCCTGCATTCGCACAGTTGGTGTTCCCACACCAGTTTCAGAAGTTAAAGAAGAAAGTACAATGTAACTTCAGGCAGGCAAGAAGGGATTAGACATTAAATTTGCCTTAGACAGTGACTGAAAATACATCACGTTGATTCAAATATGAAGGTTTAGGGTTTCCATCCGATAATCTTGCTTTATGTTTGAGAACAAGAAAAGTAAGATCCATCAGATCTTCCACAATTCTTATTACTCGATGGAGCCATGCTTCAGTATCTCGGAAGATGAGACAGAATATTTATGACTGCGATGAAGAGTGTGTTTTCAAACAGAGACAGTGTCGTTCTCTGTCACAGAAACCGGTTGTGGTCGTTTCCTTAAATGTATTAAAGTAATAGCAATGCGTATTTCTGAGGTCTCTGAGGATGCTTGAGCATCGGGAGAATACGAAAAAGAAGTCTTGAGATGTAAGATCGCTCTTATTTTCGATATCTCTCTAAATATGCATTTCGTTCGTGGACTCATCACTGAGCGTTATAGGCACCATTCCTGTGGACATCGTCGGCCCATTGACAGAGGTTATCTGCTCAGTCTATTGAATGAATTAATGCTCTGTTCCGTGTCATACAAGAGCCAGAACCGCAAGAACGTTTGCTTTGTTTCTTCTTGCAAGTTTGAAGTAGTCAACTATGGCGTTCCAATGTGTAATTTCGTCAGAATATAAAATCTCTTTTTTTGCAAAACGTGCACAAAAATAGCCAGTTTCCAATTTGAAGCAATACTATTTTTGATAATTTCAACTGACAGCAATACATATGAGTTCGATTTTATGCTGACGCATTTGATCACGGTATCGATTTTATATTAATGTATTTATTTAAAAAATGTCCTGCACAAGAGAGGTTTTAGAACATTGACACCTGATTTTGAAGATGAAAATTTTCAATGGATGTTTGATATGTATGTTTCAATCAAAATTCGCACGAAACAGAAATTATCACACATCAAAATTCTGATTGAAAATCTGAGGGGTAACTGTGCAAAGCATTTTTCACAACCCGGAGAATTAAGGAAATCAGGGTGAAATTTAGCCTCAGCTACAAAGAGATTCCGCTAAAATATATTGCTCTTGTCCACATTTTTTAAATAAATACTCTGAGAGTTTGTTTCAATAGCGATTCCATTGCATTCTTCAGTTCCCCTCTGAATTTTTTCTGGGTTGTGGCATAAATACAGGGATTCAGGAAACAACTCAACAACTTGAGGATATTTCCTGTTTCAGTTGCAATATATTCAGGGTCGTTAAAGTCACCTCTGTAATAATTAGAGTTTGCCAGTCTGGTAATGACCAAAATAGCAGAATATGTCAACCAAAGCAACATGAAACTGATGGATACCGAAAATAATAGAACGATGGACTTCCTCCGGTTCTCCGTCTCTGCACTGCTTTCATTCTTATTTCTGTGACCATGGAGCCTAATCCGAGTTCGATTCGCCATCACAATACAGTGGATGGTTAAAGAATTAAATGAGAATATTAAGAGAAATGGAAGCCAACCAAGCCAGGCACTATAAAACCAGACCAACGCTACCGATGCAGATGATGTTCCACTTGATCGGCAGCCCCATTGGATTCCATCAATATTTTCCTCTGGCTCAAATGCAAACAAAACTGGAATATTCTTTGACAACGTCAAGACCGAAATGATTATTAATACCGTGGTTGCAGTTCTTTCGGTACAATATAATGTTTTAAATCTCTGGCAGCCGATCATCACAAATCTGTCAAATGTTAAGGACACAGTGAACCAAACAGTTAAATCGAGACTGATGACAGTCATGTATATAATGAGCTTGCAAACAGGTGTAAGGGAGAAGAAGGACAATGGAAAGTGATAACTTAAAATGCCATACACTACAACATTATTGATGACGACCAATAGATCCGCTGTTGCCATGGCCACGATATAAGCAGTGATGCATTTGGAAAGACCACAGGTTCGTCGCAAAAGAATTAAAATAGTCATCGTGTTCGCTGTAATAAAGACAGATATAAGAGACAGAGTCGGCAATGTTGCAAAGCATGATTGATATAGAGGTGTAGATATTTATTCAGAGGATGTGAATGCATTTAGAGTGATTTACAACACATGACATTCACGCAAAGGTTTAATATGCTGCTGTAGACATCATTTTGTTTGGTATTACCAGACTGTCTAAAGAACGACACGACTCCTTGCAGGCGGCACATTGGTGGCAATTGTTAATACACGAGTTATACTCCCATTTAAAATGGAGGAGCCGAAAGTGTTCAATCACTGGTTTGATAATCTTTTGTGAAAACTGACAATGGAAAAATAGAGTATTCAACGCTTACACGGGGTAAAGTAAAATCAACCGGAAAGAAACAAGATCAATGGCTTACCTGGAAGAGCAGCAGCTGCAAGAAGTGGATAGTAAATCTCTTGCAACAGCAAAACCGGTGGTTTCCTCATTTCTGAAAATGAATGACTGTTGTAGTTGTTGAAGGTCTCTGGCTGCCATATGACCAACACATGGAAATGCTGAGCTGTATTTATGCACACGTCAGACCTCCATTGTGTCGATTACGTCAAATCATCACTTACATTAGTTCGGCTCATTTAGAATGTTTTTGTTTTGAATAACACAATGAAACAAAATAAGATCTGGCCCTGATATTCTCGACTTCACTTTCGTTGTGCTCTCAATACATTGGACGTCAGATGTCATGTACATCACCTGATTTCAGAATTTAGACAGCCGGATTTTGTGAAAAGTTACCCTGCTTCCTGACTATTTTTGTTATTAATACGTTTATCAATTGTACTCTGCACTTCATCGCTGCCAAATGCTGTATCCTTACGCATATTGTAGCTCATCAAATTCGAATATTTGTCCAGTTTCTGAAATTGTACACTTAGTGTCAAATAGAGGAAAATGCACACGAAGAGATTGACTTACCACATTGGATATTTTTTTCATGTATCACATGTGATGAATGCGATCTATTTATCCAGTAACTCATTCCAGACCAGTTGGAAATTTAGTCGTGCTCATCTGAACGCCTGGGATTAGGCAAAGAACACTGAATAAATATCAATATTCCTTACTGACAACATGCATCGTTTCTACGATATTTAAGCAAGCAACTAAAGATGAAGAATATGCGGGTGGAATTAAATATCAATACCATTGCGAGAGAAGTGGAATCACAAAAAAAAGTATTGTGCTGATGACAATGCTGTCACTTTATAAATGATATTCTGTCTTTTTTTATATGAAGAGGTCATAAAGGCATCGCTGCCGCAGTGTCGATTTTAGTAAGGATTTGGAGGTGTCGTTATTGGACGAAAACATCAGGTTATAGTCCAACAGTTTTATTTTCATGCATTACTTTCCCGGTTAAAGCTGGAAAAGGAATGGCCAGTGCTCTCAGTTCATGCCCTTTTTTTCGACTTTATTTGATCTGCAGCAGACACAAGTTGGTGGAGTGCAGGGAAGTCGCCAGCTTCTTTAAAAGACTTTTCTGCATTTATATTGAAGGTTATGTCTTTGAAATTGTTTTCTTCCTTCTATAAGAGTCTGTGTTTGATATGTTTTTGCCATGGATATGTTCATGTGCTTTTAAAGTATTGGAACAGTTAATTACTAATAGCTATTGGAGCGGATTGGTGTAGTATTTCGACAGTTAAGTTATTCAAAATTACGTTTTCATTTGTTGGGGCTACAACTGTTGTCCTGAAATTACTGTTTTTTTCCCTGAAACTCCAGTGCTTTGATGACTTGTATCAGATGGGGAACACTCACGTCACATCAACCTTCATACAAAAAACAGTCAGGGCCACCTTCTGAAAATACTTTGAGAGGGTCAAGCCTGTACCGTTGCATTTTGTTGGAATGTTTTCATCATTCAAATTTGGTTTTAGAGTAGTTGGACTTAAAGGCGAGTAGCAGATGTCGGTTTCTTTTTTGCTGCGTGTTTCAAAGATTAGGAAAAGATTTGTAGCTCTGATGCACGTTGTTGTGGTTGTGTTCGCCGAGCTGGGAATTTGTGTTGCAGACGTTTCGTCCCCTGTCTAGGTGACATTCTCAGTGCTTGTGTGAAGCGCTTCACAGGAGGCTCCCAAGCACTGAGCATGTCACCTGGACAGGGGACGAAACGTCTGCAACACAAATTCCCAGCTCGGCAAACAGAACCACAACAGTTTAAACAGTACTTTGCGGTGGAATGACTCTTTCAGTCAGTGAGAATTTTCTGCGGGTGGCGGATGAAGCAATTTGGTCATTTTACAGAAGGCAAAGATAAAGCTAAAGGTATTGCAACTGGCAGGCTGGTTTGCAGAGACAAGGGTGGACTTGTTTTTACCTTCGTCAGTGAGAAAAGAAACAGTAATAACAATCGTTCAAAATTTAACTTTGCTGGAAACGTTGGAATTGACTCGACTTCAATTGGATATGAAGCAGCTTGACCATGAACTGGAACTGAAATAGTTTTCATTAGTTGAAGACAGAGGAAAAAGTAGGAGGACAGAGTCACTCTCAGAAAAAAGAAAAGAATGAGAGAGGAGTGCCCTCACAGAAGAAAGATAACAGAGAGAGAAAGGATGGGGAGAAACAGATTGAGTTTGGTCGACAAAATTTGGCAGTTCTAATGGAAAGTTGATGTAAATGGATGAAGGTGAAGTTAAAAGTTACGCTTAGTCAGGAAGTTAGTGATGTTGAGCAAAGTCATCGTCCCTGAAGACTTGGTGGAAGTCTGTTCAAATGTATCCAGGCAGTATGCCCGTTTGATTCAGAGAGTGTCGAAGCCTTTTTCATTTCATTCCAGAAACAGGCTAAACAAATGAAGTGGCCCCTCATGATATGGGTTTGACTGAACCAAAGATATTTGCTAGGTAGAGTTAGTGGTGTATCCGCATCACCATCAGAAAAGGGAGGTGGGGATGTGACGAGGTCAAGGAAGCCATACATGAGTGCATATGACATTCTATCCGAAAATCACAGGCACCGATTTAGAAACCTAAGAATGGACAATGTTCCAACGTACATTGAGTTTGAAAGGGTAAAATCTTGCTTCTGACATTAATTTCAATACATGTGAAATTGAAATGATGTTCAAGAGAAATCCTCTGGTAAGGTCAAAGTAGACGTTGTTCAAGTTAATAAAGATAGTTTACCACAAGATAAAATGGAAACCCATGAAGGGGGAAGATAACTGAAAAGGCTGACGTGTTTTCACTGCAATAAAATAGGCCCAATAAGTGCACAGCGTTTGTGGTTCAGTAAAAGCACTGGGTAGAAGGTATCGGAAAGCAGCATAAGACAGGGAATGTTGCTAAAATTGCAAAATGAATCACAATGGATGCGATAATTTTGCACCAGAACGTACTACACCAGAAAGACTATACTTGTGAAGAAAGTGGTAGTAGTTCATCAATTATTTACTTGCAAAAATAAGATTTCCTCTCATAGAGTGGGAACACTACCTCAAGAATATTTAGTATTAAGAGATACGGGATCATATCAATCCTTCATGTTGATGGATGAAGAGAATATGTAACGCTGAAATACTAGTCCTGGAAAAAGTGCTATCACGTGGAATTTATGGCGATCCGAGAAATGCTCCATATGTGCAGTGAGTTTGGAGTGTGGAGGGAATTGTGGAGAATTATTAATAGGAGTACTGGAGAAACTCTAGGCTCCTGGAGGACAATTGGTGTTTTATAACAATATAGTTGGGCCACAGGTAGGTGTGCTGCCTGCTGTGATGAAAAGCCCAATGGAGAAGCAGAATTCTGTAATACTGAGGTATTACAGAACATATATCATGAGATTTTTCCTGACAATCTGATAACAAGGTCAAAATATCACCAGTGGAAAAAGGATGAGAAATCAATGAATAAATATTATCATGTTAAAGGAGAATTGTCTGTAATTGTGTTCGATTGAATGCTTGAGCCAAATCATGGGCAGGTGGAGGACAAAGAAGATGTTTTTCATTCAGAAAGTTTAACTAAGTTACAACAAAAAATGGAAAACTGAAACAATTATATCCAAATCCGTATGCAGAAGAATATTCTGAACGTATTTCAGAATGCGACCATCTTAACAAAAGATATATGGATGAGGGATGGGCAAACTTTCAAAAAGGTGCAGTGCCAGTGGTTCACAGAAAAGAAGTGTTGGAGGAAGCACTTGAATTACCAATTGGAAAAAAAGTCTTGCTGATACAGAAAAACATTTTCTAATGCACAAAGATGTGCTTTCATTTTGCCGGAAATGTCATACGTGTCAGGCAATTGGAAAAACAGAGGCATCAATAAAACCAGCATTTTTAACACCCGTTTCTGCATTTGAGAAATCTTTTGCGAGGATTTTAATTGATTCCATCGGACCAATACCTGAAAGAGAATTTGATAATATCTAAGAGCATGCATAAAATATCCTGCTGAATATAGAACACATTTGATCTAAATGCTTGACACGATTCAAGAAGCACCCGAGGTAACACATTGATTTTTTTTTCAGAAACTGAAATGACAGAGCAGGCACTCCCATTAGTACACTTCAGCACATCGCACACAACTGGAACAAGGTTGCTCAGTACTTCTGATATCTTGTCAATTAGTTGAGATCATCAGTGACTACAAACCTGAAAAAATGAAAAGTGAAGACATCGCTGAACTCTATTTGAACTGCAACAGGGAGGCATAAGGCAACTTTTAATTACTTACGAGTCACAGAAAAAAGTCTGGACAACAGCCATTTTATCTTTGTTCCTGTTACACAGAAATGGAAGAATGGCAAGCAGCTCCTGAAAGCCATTGCATAGGGAAAAAAAAGAGAATACTAGACTGCTCTAACTGTTTGTCAAGAAAAGTTATTTTGGAAACCATTATGCCAGTTATATGGGATTAATTCGCCTCAGTTCAGAATGCCGGCACTGACTGCTTTTTTGACATTTGCAATGACATGATATAAAATTAACCGTTGATCTGCTGAGAGAAGTTTAGTCTTTATTTGCCAAATATCTTACAAAAACGAATCTGTAATGTGTAATTTTCTGGTTTATTCAGTGTTTTGTTAGTTGTCCATAATTGTCCTGATGAGAAAAAAAAAAACTGCTGCTGTACTCGTGCTGTCTGTAAACTCACACTGCTATTCCAGAATTCTTCTCATCGAAGGAACTTTGAGAAGTTAGTAATCAGGTGCTCAGTGGTGCGCAGAGAAGATTGCAGAGGGAGGTGTTCCTACGTATCTGGTGTTCCGTTCTTGGTAATGGTAGTGGAAATAAAAGGTGATCTGTCGTGAATACTGTGATTTTCCTAAAGTGTATCTTGGAGATTCTGTTGAGTGGTTTAATTAGACATCAATGTTGCAGGGACCAAATGTAGTGCCAATTAAGTGAGGAGCTTTATTTTCCATGACGGCCAGTCCAAGACAGATTTAACGCATTTTAATAACTTTAGGTCCATGGAAATCATTAAGCATATCGTGCAATTAAAGCACAGTCCCATAGGAGATTACCTGACGTTTTTGCATTTCTCATTTTGTTGTCGAACATCACAATTGAGAATTGGAATTGCACAGCATTTGGCTTTGATCTTTAGAGCTCATCTTTACCAGGCATAGCTCCAGAAGACTACAGGAAAGCAAATGCTTTTCATATTGTTCAAGAAGGGGACGAGAGCCACCACTGGAAATTATAGACCAGTGAACCTTATGTCAGTTGTGGGTAAAGTGTTGGAAAAGGTCAGAAGAGATTGATTTATAATCACCGAGAAAGGAGTGAGTTGATTAGAGACACGGGACACGGTTTTGTGAAGGGTATATCGCACCTCCGAAACTTTGTTGTTTTCTTTCAGAAGGCAAACTCCCAGTGAATAAGGGTGAAGTGGGTGATTTCAAGAAGGTTTTCAAAACGGATCCCCATCGGAAGCTATTGCACAAAAAATAAGAGGCATGGGATCGAGCGTGATTTGGGGTGTGGATCAGAAATCGGCTAGCTGAGAGAAGACAGGGGGTTGTGGTTGATGGGAGATGTATATCCTGAGTTCAGTAGTGGAATGAAAGGATCTGTTTCGGCCACTGCAGTGTGTCATCTGGACGAGGGCGTAGCAGAATGGGTAATGAAAATTGTGAATGACACTAATGTTGTAGGAGTTGTGTATAGTGACGAACGATGTTGCAGGTTACAATGCGGCTTAGACAAGTTACAGAGCTAGGCTGAGAGGTGGAAAATGGAGTTTACTGTGGATAAGTGTGAGGTGAGTCACTTTTGAAAGAGCAACAGGAATACAGAGTGGTGGGCTAGAGGAAGGATTCTTGATAGTGTAGATGAACAGAGAGATCTTGGTGTCCATGTGCATAGATCTCTTAAAATTACCACTCCGGTTGATATTGCTGTTAAGAAGGCACATGTAGTGTTGACATTTTTGGTAGAGGGATTGATCGTCATAGCCATGAGGTTAAGTTTCAGCTGTACAAAATTCTGGAGTGGCCATACTTGGAGTATTGCGCGCAGTTCTGGTAACTGTATTACAGTAAAGACAAGGGAAGTTTGGAAAGGACTCACAGCAGATTTACCAGGATGTTGTTGAGTAAGGAAAGAAGTTCTGACGACGAAAGGCTGAGGGACTCGAGGCTGTTTTCGTTCGAGAGAAGAAGGTCAACCTGTGACTTAATTGAAACAGGTAAGACTATCAGAGGTTTAGACAAGTTACACACTGACAGCTTTCTCCCTCGGATGGTGATGGCCAGCACGATGTGGCATAGATTTAAATTTTGGGCTCATTGATATAGGTCTGAAGTCAGAGGTAGTTTCGTCACTCATAGACACTCAAGGCGTGGAATGCCCCGCTCATAGCATTAGTAGACTCGCCAAGTTAATGTGCATTTTAATGATATCGGATAAACATTCGGATGAAAGTGGAATAGTTCCGGATGAATCGGTTTCAGATTTGTTTCACAGGTCGGGGCGACATCGAGGGCTGAAAGGCCTGTCATGTGCTGCAATGTTCTACATTCTATGTTCTATGATGGCACTTAGATACAAATTAAAGGACGAAAAGTCAGCAATTGAATCTAATCACACTGAGGTACCAAGATTTGAGTGGACATGCGAAGACTTCTGATCATTTATGGGAGGTTTCATCAGAGTACAGACTTCTCAGAAACTTGGTAAGTGAATGAAACATACATTACAGACATTTGCTGATGCTTTGTGTTTGGAACTTGGAATGCTTTGCCTCAGAGGAAAGGGAGAATTTGATGCGTCTCTGGAGAGGAGATAAACAAGCACTGCAGAAAAACGATGACAGAAATTCGAATAGTTGTCTGAAATTTGTCTTTTTGCAATATGGAAGTAATGTCCTTTCACTATAGAACAATCTGAAAATCACATTACCTCGCTGTATTCTTTGAATCCAGATAGCCTAATTCTTCATCCCCCCAGTCAATATTCATTTTGGTCATCAATTCATGACTGCCAGTATCGCACATAAAAGAAGGAAAATCCAAATCTTCCCATGAAACAACAGGGGGAAAACAGCGCTCTTAGGAAAAGGCGTAGAAGTAATGATTGAATTGATTTCAATTGAGTTACATAAATTGTCACGTGTACTCACATGCCTGTGTTGAAATATTTACTCTTCCATCGATGTTGGGTTATCAAAGATACAAAAGTACCTAATTTCGGGAACTTGGAACAACTGACATAGACCTGGAAAGCACAGGAACGTGCACTTCGATGGATGACGTTGTCCTGAACATGCATCCAAATTAAACTAATTCATTCTGCCTGCGTTTTGTCCATAAACCCGACATGACTTGCATTCTAACGTGCATGCCTAAAGGCTTCCTTAGCTCCCCCTTCTGCCACTACTGACATCACGACAGTCCATTCCAGACTCCGAAACGTCACTGCATTAAAGAAACATACCCTTCAAATCTCCCTTTGAACTTTGATCCTCTCACCTGTAATGCATGTAATTTAAAGTTAGACACTTCACTGTGGGGACGAGACTCAGGCCAATAACCCTATCCATTAAGTTCATATTTCTGTAGCTTTTTGCCAAGTCTCACCTCACCTCCGCCTCACGATAGAAAACAACGCGAGCTTTTTAATTGCATTTCCTTATCGCTCATATCCTCAAATCCTGGTAGCATACTGGTAAAACTCTGCTTCACCTTCTCCAAAGCTCCATAACGTTCCTGTAACATGGTGAACAGAATTGAACTCTAATTTAAGCCGAACTAATGTCTTATCAAGCTGCAACATGATAGCCTGACTGTTGCGCACAAGTCTCCGAACAGTAAAGACATGCATGTCATAAACCTGTTCTACTGCCCTGTTGATTTGTGTTGCCACTTTCAGGGAGCATTGGATTTGAAAGCAAAATCCCTCTTCAAATAAAAGCTCTTCAGGTTCCTACGATTAACTATATACTCTTCCTTAAGGCATGATCGCACGGTGGCACAGTGGTTAGCACTGCTGCCTCACAGCGTCAGAGACCCGGGTTCAATTCCCACCTCAGGCGACTGACTGTGTGGAGTTTGCACGTTCTCCCCGTGTCTACGTGGGTTTCCTCCGGGTGCTCCGGTTTCCTTCTACAGTCCAAAAGATGTGCAGGGTCAGGTGAATTGGACATGCTAAATTGCCCATAGTGTTAGGTAAGGGGTAAATGTAGGGGAATGGGTGGGCTGCGCTTCGGCAGGTCGGTGTGGACTTGTTGGGCCAAAGGGCCTGTTTCCACACTGTAAATCTAATCTACTCTAAAAAAGCGCAGCACTGGACTCAACTCCATCTGCCAAACCTCCGTGTATACCTGGAATAGATCTAGTTCCTGCTCTATTCTTTGACCACCTTCTATACTTTCCCAGAAACCATTGAACCTAATCTCATCTGTAAACTTACAAACTCACCAATCTGCAATTTCATCCATGTCAAAAATGCAAACCAGAAACAGCAGAGCTTCCAGTCGCGATAACCATGGACCACCACTTGTCACGGACTTCCTTCAGAAAACAAAACTCCTCTATTCCACCACGTTCCTCTGCCTAGTATGGGCAAAACCAAAAGAATTCATGCGACCCATTCACAGTGGATCCCATGCATTTAAATCTCTGGACGACTCTATCATGAGGGGCTTTGCTGAAAGTCTCAGTGAAATCCTTGTCGATAGTATCCACAGCACTACCATAAACGACAAGTTTCATCATCTCCTCGAAACATTCAATCATGTTAATAAGACTTGCCCTTGTCTGCGCAAAGGTATTTTAACTGTGTCTAATTAGGCCAGGCGGTTTGAAACATCAACAGTCTTGTCCATTAGAATACTCTCCAACAGCTTTCTAAATGACAGTGCGATGCTGACTTTCCTTTAGTTTGATGAAATATCACTGTTTACTTTCTTGAACAGAACATCAGCAATAAAGGAATAAAAGCTTTATTTTCAACGTAAAGGCAGCTATGATCAAGGGATTCTCTAGAGGTATGCAGTGGACAATAGAGTTTATTGATGAAGGCTTTGAGATAGCTGTGGCTGAGAGAAAAGAATTATTACAGAAAGATTATGGCCTCTCAAGAGTAAGTGTGTGAGTTTATATTTTTGTCTAACTACTGCAAATGGGCGAGGTTCTCAATGAATATTTCCTCCCTGTGTTTATCGTGAGAAAGACATAAAGAATTGGTTATGACACGGGTTAAAACACTCTGATCATTCTAAAACTGACACACATAGACCCTCATCGCTTGCTGCAATGCAATAATCATCGAGAGGAAAAGATAATCCCAAAGGTCACCATTTAAGGTAAAAAAATATCAATTGTATTGTAAACGTCTGAAAGAGAATACTGAAACCAAAAACTATTTACAGCATCCTCTTAATTCTATCTTTTAACTATCACGCAACAATACTGGTCCGATACATTGCCTCTTAAATTTACGTCAACATCAATTTGAAAACCAGTTATCATCTCCAGATCCACACCATTGTTTGTGGATTTCTTTGGTTTGACATTAGTGTTCTGCTGCATATATTTGTTTTCATAAGGGAACTTTCAGACAGCTATATAGCTTGAAGTTTGTTTGTTGGTAGTCGTTGCTATTCTCCACCAATATCTTCAAAATGTCTGGTTGTATTCCCCAAAAAATTGGATCATTTAATTGGTTTGATGACATCCCAAATTGAAAACTTGAAATTCGATTGGTATTTGTTATCTGGGGTACAACTGAAATTAATTGGCCGAGTTTGAATTTGTTAGGTGTATTTCCGGATTAGTTTCCTCTCTCCATTAAAAATAGAGTACGCGTATAGACCTTCATGACCCCTTCCCCTGAAGAAAGCAAATTAACCAATATAATGAAAAAAATGGCTCAATTTCTTATTTGCCTTAACACCATCACCATGCCATGTGTATGACATTAATCTAATTTCACATTAACTTGGTGACAGACAAATATATTTCATCATTGAATAGATACCTACCTTATCTATACTTTATTAGGTAGTATTCCTCTATGGCCTTCGTCTTTGCGTTCCGTGTGGTCAACATTCCAGGACCACTGCTATATCCCAAGAACATCACTCAAGAAGACACCTTTTGTGTCCTCTGTTTTGTTTAATATTATTGCCAATTTCGCCTCTCGTGTTCGTTCAAACGACACAGTATGATCCTACCCGTGCTTACAAAACACCAATACATTGTTCAAACAGACTTCACAGTTTGTAAACGTATCGACAACTTTGTTTGTGAGTCTGTGAAATTTGGCGGGTGTGTTATTCATTCCAAAGGGCATCAATTTGACTTGTTGCAGTTCATTTGTGTTTGCAAGCGCAGAAATGTCTTTCACTGTTACTGGGAAATGTACTTGTCATAAACACACAGTTTGTCCAACTTGCTGATATAACTGCTTGTCAAATTTCCTCCATACAGACCTCCAATTTCGATATTGGGTATGAGTCCGATTTTGTAACGGTATGGACTTCCAATAATTCAAGCAAAATCGTTTAATCCAGTCTGGACTTGAGTCCAATTTGATTGCCTGAATTCTTGTGATCAAATTGTCTCTTGAAATCTGGTAGGTACAACCCCCATTGTGGATAATGAAAACTTTTTTTTATTTCCAGGCAGGGCTCCATCACAATCATTCATAATCCGTAAGAAACGTTATTTGCATTTGGGCTTTGGTATCAAAGAACATCATTGAACTTTATGCATTCTGGCTCAGTTCAATGCCATCCTCGTTGATTTTGGCTACCACACCCTTCTTGACCTCGCTGGCTTTGGAAGTGTGAAGCTGATTGGGGTGTTGCTTTATCTGAACAGCATTGCCTATATCCACTACATTTACAATTGTATTCTTTCCATGCATTAGACTCATACATATGTCCGCATACTACAGTAGCAAACTTGCAACTGTGTTCATTGGTGCTGAGGAAGATAGTGTATTAACCTGTTCCCAGTCCTCAAGGCCTTCTTAGTTTGAAAGATATTTTGATTCAGATCAAAATCCACAATATCTGGAATTGATTCCGCACTCTGTTGAGAAGTAACTTACACTTGTTTCCTCAGTTGTTTCTGTCCAGTGCAATACAGTTTCAACAAGTCAACAACTTTATGAGATAGTTCACCTAACTCAACTTTTTTCTAAATTTATCAGGGGCTACTAAACCTGACTTTAAATTGTGTCCTATTATTGGCAACAGTACTAACAGGTCATGACTTAAAGACAACTTCTGAGTTGTGCTTGTAGATGGAAACTGCTTCATTTTATGCTGTGGCCCCTTTTGGTACGTTTTAGCAAAATCACCTGCTCGACATAACCTCTTCCTCTCACCAGATGCAAAATCAAATTGTTAGGTCTTGTGCTTTGGTCTTGTCAAATTTACTTTAAATAATTTCATGGGTCCTCACCTTCATGTCAGAATATTAACTCGAAGTGAGTAAGCTGAGTAGATTCATTTGGTGCATCTGTAATGGGAAACAATACGAATTGGACATCTTCGTCCTCATTATTCGGGTAATCCTGACAGTATGCTCTCAACATGGTCTTCAAGGTCTCATGCCAGCTTTCTAAAGCTCTCTTGGATTAAGTATGATACGTACTTGAATAAAATCCAAATCCATAACTAGGCTTGCAATAAAATTAGAACCTTGATTCAAATGAATCTCTCTGGGTAGCCCATAACACGCGAACAAAGCGACGAACTCCTCCATCACTCATTTTGCCTTAATTCTCATAATTCAATTTACTCTGGAAATCTGGTAGACAAAACCATTATGGTTAACGAAAACTTTTATTTCTCGGCGTATGTCCGACAAAATCTTTCATAACCCGTGTGAAACGTTCTTCACGTGCAGAAATTGTTAACAAAGGTCCTGGCTTTTTTTCCGCCTGTAACGTACCGACCATTTGGCATGTATGAGACGTCTGGTGAAGGTTAGCAACATCTTCGTGCAGTCCAGGCCAATAAAAATGATTTTATTTACCGAAGTCTGAGTCATTCAAACACCAAAGAGAGCACATCCATGGGCGGCACGGTGGCTCAGTGGTTAGCACTGACGCCACACAGCACCAGAGTCCGAGGTTCGATTCCAACCTAGAGTGACAGTCTGTGTGGAGATTGCACGTTCTCCCAGTGTCAGCGTGTGTTTGCTCCGGGTGCTCCGGTTTCCTTCCACAGTCCAAAGATATGCAGGCCAGGTGAATTGGCCGTGCTCACTTGCTCGTAGTGTTAGGTGCATTCGTCAGGTGGAAACAGGTTTGGGTGGGTTATTCTTAGTAGGGTCAGTATGGAATGGTTGGGCCGAAGGGTCTGTTACCACAATGTAAGGAATCTAGTCTAATCTATCGAGTTCATATTCAACTTCTAAAAATTCCACGGTGTAATACACAGACTACACAATCTACTGCATTTCGCCGATTTCGGTTCTGCACTATGCTGACTTGGTCTCCATTTCCGTCTCAAGCTTTCACCTTTCTGAAAGTTACCCTCAGGTGTATTCTCCTTCTTTTATACCGTGTTTAACATAATGCTTTTGGAAAATTCTGGGATTTCTGATACACCACAGGATCACTCCACATGAATTTTCAACTGCACCAGCAGACTAATCTCACGTTCAACGTCATAGATCTTATCTATTTTTAAGGCCGGCATCCATTATTAGAAATTATGGTGTTTACTTCCTGCAAACGCAAAAAATAAATCAAACCTAATTCCATTTTTATGCTTCTGAAGGCTGTTTATGCGCTTCTGGTATCAATTCATAAGCGCTTAAAATAGCTGTTTGACCTCTTTGTAATCTCATGCCCTCTCATCTGACATAGCGGCAAATACCTCACTAGTCCAACCGACCAGTTTAGTCTAAACTAGAATTCTCCATAAATACAGGGACCACTCCAACAGGCTCACCAATTTTTCAAATAAGTTGAAGAAGGTTTTTGATGTTTCTCTCATGATAATATGGCTGAAATTTGAAATATTTGTAATAATACTAACATCTCATCTAATCTCCATCCAGTTAACTTGACTCTGATGACGAAGTTCCAAATTCACAACTTCGAATTCTCACTCTTATTGCTCAGTGAAAACTTTCTCTCACCCTTTATTCTGTCTGTCTTTCTCTCTACCTTTCTTTTGTCTTTTTCTCTCCCTTTATTCTGTCTTTCTTTATCATCTAACAAACTTTTCCTCAATTGTAATTTAAATCTTTTTTCATGGACACTGCACATGTCTGTTTTACTGACACCTAAGTATTTGAGTAGAGTCATAGAGATGTACAGCATGGAAACAGAGCCTTCGGTCCAACCTGTCCATGACGACCAGATATCCCAACCCAACCTAGACCCACCTGCCAGCACCCGGCCAATATCCCTGCAAAACCTTCCTATTCATATATCCATCCAATGCCTCTTAAATTTTGCAATTGTACCAGCCTCCTCCACTGGAAGCTCATTCCATACATGTACCACCCACTGCGTGAAAAGTTGCCCCTTAGATTTCTTTTATATCTTTCCCCTCACACCCTAAACCTATGCCTTCTAGTTATGCACTCCCGGACCCCAGGGAAAATACATTGTCTATTTATCATATCCATGCACCTCATAATTTTGTAAACCTCCATAAGGTGACCCCTCAGCCTCCGACGCTCCAGGGAAAACAGCCCCAGCCTGTTCAGCCTGTCCATGTAGCTCAGATCCACCAAACCTGGCACCATCCTTGTAAATATTTTCTGAACCCTTTCAAGGTTCTCAACATCTTTCCAAAAGGAAGCAGACCAGAATTGCACGCAATATTCCAACAGTGGCCGAACTGATGTCCTGTACAGCCGTACCATGACCTTCCAACTCCTGTACTCAATGCTCTGACCAAAAAAGGAAAGTATTCCAAACGCCTTCTTCACTATCCTATCTACCTGCGACTCCACTTTCAAGAAGCTGTGAACCTGCACTCCAAGGTGTCTTTGTTCAGCAACGCTCCCTAGGACCTGAACCCTAGATGTAGAGGTTCTGCTAAGATTTGCTTTCCCAAAAAACAACTCCTCGCATTTATCTGAATTAAACTCCATCTGCCAGTTCTCAGCCCATTAGCCCATCTGGTCCAGGTCCTGTTATAATCTGAGGTTACCCTCTTCGATGTCCACTACACCACTAATTTTGTTGTCATCTACAAACTTACTAACTGTACGTCTTATTCTTGCATCCAAATCATTTATGTAAATGACCAAATGTAGAGGGCCTTGCACTGATCCTTGTGGCACTCCACTGGCCACAGGCCTCCAGTCTTCAAAACAACCTTCTACCACCAGCCTCTGTCTTCTACACTTTGAGCCAGTTCTGTATGCAATTGGCTAGTTCTCCCTGTATTCCATGAGATCTAACCTTGCTAACCAGTCTCCCATGGGGAGCCTTGTCGAATGTCATTTGGATCACATCTACTGCTCTGCCCTTATCAATGTTCTTTGTTAATACAAAACACTCAACCAAGTTTGTGGGACATGAATTTCCACGCACAAAGCCACGTTGACTATCCCTAATCAGTGCTTGCCTGTCCAAATACATGTGCATCCTGTCACGTATGATTCCCTCCAACAACCTGCCCACCACCGAGGTCAGGCTCACGGTTCTATAGTTCCCTGGCTTGTGTTTACCGCCCTTCTTAAACTTTGGCACCACGTTTGCCAACCTTCCGTCTTCCGGCACCTCACCTGTGACTATTGATAATAAAAATATCTCATCAAAAGGCCCCGCAATCACTTCCCTCGCTTTCCACAGAGCTCTCGGGTACATATGATCATTTCCTGGGGATTTATCCACCTTTAACCGTTTTAAAACATCCAGCTGTTCCTCCTCTGTAATCTGGACACTTTGAAAGATGTCATCATCTATTTCTCTGCAGTCTATATGTACCATATTCCTTTCCACAGTAAATACTGATGCAAAATACTCATTTAGTATCTCCCCCATTTTCTGTGATTCCACACAAAGGCCGCCTTGCTGATCGTTGAGGGGCCCTATTCTCTCCCTATTACCCTTTTGTCCTTAATATATCTGTAAAAACCCTTTGGATTCTCCTTACTTCTATTGGCCAAAGCTATCTCATTGTCCGTTTTTCCCTCCTGAGTAATTCCCTGACAATTTCAGCCTTACTTTTGTCCTTGGTTAAACAAAATTCTCACCTCTGTTTGTAATTCTAACACTACTATTTAAAAATCTTTTCTTTCAAAACAATCTTTGCAAACTTGGAATCATTTTGAAACCCCAAACACGTTTTACCAATTTTAACAGATATTACTCTCACTTTTAATTTAACCAACCATAAGTAACAAAAATTAAACAAATTGTCCCACCTATGTTTTATTTAATGATCCAGGATACTAACCGGCATATCCTTTAATTTACTGTTATTTTCTCGATCCACGCATCTATTGAAAACTGTTTAAATCTCAAAATTGATCTGCCTAATAGTATCGAAATCACAGGCGAGAACATCCACACTATAAAACACACTGCCAATTTTTAAAAAAAGACACGCATACTATCTGACCTGGCACCGTAATCTGTTAAATTTGAAGAGAAAAAGAATCATCCAAGACGGCACAACTTAAATACAAATAACTTTTATTTTCTGTAAACCCAAAAGACAATATTAAACCAACAACTATTAGCAACCCCTTTCTCCTCAACCAACTTTTACTTCATACTCTACAACACTGGACTGAAAAATTTTCTCTTAAATTTAAGGCATAAACAATTTCAAACCTAGTTACAGACACACACACTCAAACAGACCCTCTCTGATACGATCCTACATTCAAATACGCACCCTCTCACAGAATCGTACGCCTTTACACTCACAATCACACATAAACACAAAATCTGTCTCACTGACAGCGGCATCGCCAAATCATTGCTTTCAATGGAAAGAGGCTGGTAACCAAGTTCGGTACCAATGAGGATTGCCTCAACCGGGACCCTGGGTTCATGTCACACTACAGGTGACCGCATTGCACAACACACACACAGACAACCCTTCCCTCTCTCCCACAGACACGCACTCTCACGCTGCCCTCTCTCATACGCTCACAGCTGCACTCCTATACTCACACCCACACCGAAGTCTCTCACTCACGTATACCCTTTACACATGCACACATTCTTTCACAGCCATTTATGCCCCCAACACAGAAACGTTTTCACACACACACATACTAATTTAATTAAATTAGATTACTTGCAGCGTGGAAACAGGCCCTTCGGCACAACAAGTCCACACCGACCCTCTGAAGAGCAACCCACTCATACATTTACCCCTTCACCTAACACTACGGGCAATTTAGCATGGCCAATTCACCAAACCTGCACATTTTTGTACTGTGGGGTGAAACTGGAGCACCCGGAGGAAACCCAAGGGGAGAATGTTCAACTCCACACAGACAGTTGCCTGAGGAGGTAATTGAACCCCAGTCTCTCGCGCTGTGAGGCAGCAGTGCTAACCACTGTGCCGCCCTAATTTGTGAGGTGAATTTGAACTTGCAGAATTATATTTGACTTTGCTCAAAAACAGCATGAATCCATGTAAGTTTCTGTGAATCCGTTTTGAAGATAAGATTCAGTCTGAATATTGGGACTCAGGTCACCTCACAAAGGCACCACAAACCTCCAATGCATTATCGGCGATGCCATAGCACACGTTGTTTCAGTTCACTTGAGAATGCAACTTTAAAACATCTTCTGCGATTTTCATATGAAACAACTGAAAGCCACATTGGCATTCTAAAAGATAAAAGAGTAAACAAATAGTCCTCTTTTTTCAATATATTATTTTAGTTACATCACTCTTAAACGTTGTTATTAGACTATGTCATAAGATCTTATACTGCACAACAACCTGTTGAAGGAGCAGCGCTCCGAAATCTACTACTTCCAATTCAAACTGTTGGTCAATAACCTGGAAACGTGTGATTTTTAAAAATTGACACTGTTATCATATGATCAGATCAACACAGCAAAAATGCAAAATTCGGATCCGTGTCCACAGAATTTCACATGTGACATGTTTCAGTGGAGAGTTAAAAGTCTTCTTGCTTTTCCTTCTTTTATGAAGTTTCAATATTTATTCTTCTGATGTTTGAGGACTTGCCTTTACAGTGGAGGAACATGGTGCTGAATTTTTGTTCATGGCCCATGTTCAATTCAATTGAGCTGAGTGTGAAGTTGTTTTAATAACCGGGAGAGATATTTCCTGAATAAGATTACAACGAGTGGTAACACATGAATTTCCGGAAAGGAGGTGGATCGGAGACTTACGAGCTGACAACGATACTGAACACATCGATAGATAGAAATCTTCATGCCTCTGAGTTTCTGTATGGCTATCGATCGGAAAAATATATTGTATTTTCCTTTCTGATGTTCACACTACATTCGCTCCTGTAAATATCAACTGCCGATGGATGGATGCCAATTCTTTATTCGTCTACAAAATAATCTGTTTTTTGTAATGAACAATGCATTCGCAGCATTTGGCGAATATGTTTAAGCAGCAACCCACGCATAAAACGATGAACAAAAATAAAAAAGAAAATGAATCTGCCAAGTGGATTTCTCTCTGATGTTCGAATTTATCTGGCGTGTTATAATTTTAAATTCATAAATCCACTAAGGTTACGAAAAGGAAAGAGCATGAGAGTCAATCCAGCAAAGAGTAATAGTAATTAAATAGCTTGACACACATGTTTGGCTCAACATGGCCATGCCGAGTAGATATCCTACACTGATCTACTCCCATTTGCCAGAATTTGGCCATATCTCTGTTAGCGCTTCCTATTCATGAAAATCATCCAGGTGACTTTCAGATATTGGAATTGTAGCTGCGTCCAGTACATCCCAGGCAGTTCATTTT
Organism: Chiloscyllium punctatum; assembly: GCF_047496795.1. Classification (NCBI taxonomy): domain Eukaryota; kingdom Metazoa; phylum Chordata; class Chondrichthyes; order Orectolobiformes; family Hemiscylliidae; genus Chiloscyllium; species Chiloscyllium punctatum. The sequence continues at coordinate 33,505,008 of NC_092773.1, forward strand.
GTACGTGCATCACCATTTCGGTGAAAACGTTACTTCTTTTCCGTTTAGTTCTTTGCCCTCTCACGCTAGACATTTGCTGACAGGTTTTGTACACTCCTACAGTGGAAGAAGACCTTATTTACTCACCCTTCCCATGATCCTCATGACTTAAAAATCTCTATAAGGTCACCCGTCATCCTGTTGCGCTTCAGCGAGCTTGATACCTCAAAATTCAGCATTCCAAGCTATCTTTTCTGAACTTTCATGTTCAACGGTTTCCTTTCGATAGCAAAGAGATCAGAATCGCACACATTATTTTAATGTGGCCTCACCAATGTCTTGCACACATTCAACCTCCCAATCTTCAACTGAATGCCGTGCCAAATAAAAGCAGGTATGCAATTCACCTTCTGTAAGATTCTGTTAACCTACGACTGCACTTTCAAAGAACTATGAACCTGCATTTCAAGGTCTCGTTTTAGATTAACGCATCCCGGTCCCTACCATTAAGTGTACAGAGAAAACTGTGGACTGAAGATGCTGAAGATCTGAGTCGAGAGTGTGATGATGGAAAAGCATATCAGGTCAGGCAGCATCCGAAGAGCAGGGGAATCTTGCAAATCCCTTGATCTGGAAGTGTATATGTCTGGGTGATTTGACATTCCAAAATCATTAACTTACATATAATTAAGATACGCTCCATATTTCCACTCCTCCACGCAATGGCAAATCTGACTCAAGGTACCGCTGTAATTAGAGATAAACTTCTTCACTGTAAACAACACCACATATTTTGGTGTCATCTGCGAAAGTATGAAGCATAGCTTAGAATTGTTGATCAGATTGGTAGGCCAATCGCAAATGGTTTTATAGTTTGCTAACAAAATAAAGATCTTGCGGAATTTAATGCACGGCAGTATGCTGGGAAGATGGGAGGAATACAGGTACCTTCTTTGTGGCACTCCAGTGGTCACAGGCCTCCAGTCGGAAAAGCAACCCTCCACCAACACCCTCCATCTTCTACTCTTGAGCCAGTTCTGTATCCAAGTGGCTAGTTCTCCCTGTTTTCCGTGAAATCTGACCATGCTAATCAGTTTCCCATGGGAAACCTAGTCGAATGCCTTACTGAAGCCCACATACATCACATCTACTGTTCTGCAATCATCACTCTTCTTTGTAACTTCTTCTAAAAACTCAATGAATTTTGTGAGACATGATTTCCCACGCACAAAGCCATGTTGACTGTGCCTAATCATTGCCTTTCCAAATACATGTATATCCTGTCCCTCAGGATTTCCTCCATCAACTTGGCCACCACGGACGTCAGGCTCACTGATCTTTAGATTCCTCGCTTCCTCTTACCACCCTTCTTAATCTTTGGCATCACATTAGACAACCTCCAGTCTTCCTGCACCTCACCTGTGACTATTGATGACATAAATATATTAGCAAGACGCCCAGTATACCTGATCAGGTTTTGGGAACTTCATGTCATTCAAGACATCCAGCATATCCTCCACTGTAATATGGATATTTTTTCAAGGTGTCACTATCAATTTCCCGACATTCGATATTTTCCGTACCTTTACCACAGTAAACATTTATTTGCAAAATATTCGTTCGTATCTATCCCATTTTCATCGGCTGCACACGAAGACAGCCTTGCTGATTTTGAGGGGCCCTACACTCTCCCTAGATATGCATTAGCTCTGAATGTATTGGGAAGACTCCTTTGGATTCTTCTTAATTCTATTTGCCGAAGCAATCTCATGTCCTATTTTTGCCAGCCTGATTTCCCCTCTTATGGTATACTCCTATGGCCTTCACACTCTTCTAAGGGTTAACTCGATCTCTCCTGTCTATATCTGGCATATGCTTCCGTCTTTTTCTTTGCGAAATCCTCAACTTCTTTAGTCATCCAGCATTACGTATATCGAGCAGCCTTTCCTTTCACCCAAAGAGATATATACAATCGCTGGATTCTCGTTATCTCATTTCTGAAGGCTTCCCATTTTCCAACCGGCCCTTTATCAGCGAACATCTGCCCCAGTCAGCTTTTGAAAGTTCTTGCTAATACCTGCAAAATTACCCTTTCTCTAATTTAGAACACTCACTGTTAAATCTGGTCTCTCATTTTCCTTCACTAATTTAAATTTAATTAAATTATGGTCGTTGGCCACAATGTGCTCCCGCACTGACACCTCAGTCACCTGTTCTGCCTTAATTCCCAAACGTAGTTCAAGTATTGCACGTTTTTCAGTCGGTACGTCCACATACTGATACAGCATGTTTTCTTGTACACACCTAACAAATTCTTCTCCATCTAAACCTTTATGCAGTCCCAGTCTATGTTCGAAAAGTTAACCCCCCACCCCCCACCCCCCACCATAACCACCCTATTATTCTTACAGAAGCTGAGATCTCCTTACAAGTCGGTTTCTCAATATCCCTCCGACTATGAGGGGGACTTTAATAGAGACCCAGTAAGGTGATTGTTCATTTCTGTTGCCTCAGTTGCACCCAAATAACTTGACTGGATATATTTCCCAGGAAGATCTTCCCTCACTCCAGCTGTAATGCTTTCCCTTATCAAAAGCTCAACTCCATCTCCTCTCTGGCCTCCCTTTCTATTCTTCGTGAAGCATTTGTATCTCGGAACATTAGACAGCCAGTCCCTGCCCAGCCCTGAGCCATATTTCTGTAACTGCTATAATATTCCAGTAACATCTTCCTAACCATACCCTGACAGTTTGACTCGCTTCTGTTCTCAACTTTACCAGTCTCAGATTGATCTCTTTCCTCACTATCTCCATGAGTCGCACCTCCCATCGTACTAACTCAAATCCTCCATAGCAGCTCTAGCAAATCCCCCTTCCAGTATATTAGTCTCATTCCAATTTATGTGCATTTCGTCCTTCTTGTACAGGTCACTTCTTCCCCAAACGAGATTCCAATGATGCAAAAGCGTGAATCCTTCTCCCATACAGCAACTCCTCAGTCAGGAATACACCTGCTTTATCCTTCTATTCCTGCCTTCACTAGTCCGTGGCACCGGGGCAAACCAGATATTTCTATTCTCGAGATGCTTCTTCTAAACTTTCTGCCTAACTCTCTGTAATCTACCTTCAGAATCTCAACCTTTTCCAATCCTATTTCCTTGGTTCCACTGTGGACGATGGCGTCTTGCTGACCATTCTCCCCTTCGAGAACGTTCTGCATCCACTCTGAGGCATCCTTGATCCTGGCCCCAGGCATGCCACACACCATTCTGATTTTATGCTGCTGGCAACAGAAACGTCAGCAGTGGTAGTAGGATTAGATACATTTCGGGTATGTAAGCAACTCCTGGATAGGTACATAGAAGATAGTACAATGAAATATGCTAATTGACTCTAAACTCATACGAGGATTAAAGCTCGCCATAACATTGTGGGGCTAAAGCCCATAACTATTGTCTACCGTTTGAAGTTCGACAACAGACATCAGCGACTCTGTGTGCCATCTAGAGATTGACTTGATGGCATGTTCAGCGAATCATTACATTTGAGAAGAGACATCTTAGAAAATGCATTATTAAAACGAAACAATCAGAACTTTTATTCGCCAATGCTCAGTGCTTTATATATTTTCATGTGAAGGTTGAAGGTTTAACGAGTTAACATTTTGTATATAATAACAAATCAAACAAGCCAGGGTTGTGAATATATATGCAAAAAATGAAGAATAAAAAGTAAAGTGCCTATTTCAGAAATTACCCTGTAGAAAATGGGCATTGCGTGGGGGTGCAGAAATGTACACCATGAAGTTGTGTGTGTCCTTGTTCAATAAGATTGCTTGCATTCAACACCAGAGAGCTAAAATAGTGTTGATGGGAAACATATAGATTAAAAAATCGAAACAATCCATACCACAGTCAAAAAGGACTCCTGATCTACAATGTCAGGATGGTAAAAACATACACCAAACTAACTCTGCAGCCTTGCACATCTTTGCATTCCAAGTGTCCATCTAAATATATGCTTCTCAATTAATTTCTCCAAGTTTGCAAACGTTATAGAAAAAGGGATTTCACGATACTTTCGTCATATGTTTGCTTATATTATTCAGTATACTAATTAGGGTTATAAAAATAGCATTTGGAATCTTCTGAGACACCAAGTGTCCCAGCGGACATGCTTTTCTGCTAATTAAATGCTCGTGAAAGTCATTCTTCAGAGTGTTGGAGGACACAATTCAAACCAGAAAACATTGGAAATACCGAGCAGTTCTGAAATTGCATTAGGGTGGGAAAGGGAATTGCTGTTTTGATTTGAATATGCTTCCTCTCCCTCATCTTGATAGCAATGATTTGCGGACTCCAGGACATTTTTCCACCAGTTCAATACAGAGAGATTGTCACGAGGGTGCAGACGACTTTTCACAGAAAGTGCATCGATCAATGGACAATATAAGAAAAATATACTACACCATTTTGGCTATCATTGGTGTTCCAAGTAAGTGACTGTTAACTTTTCCAATGTTGTGGATCTGAGAATTCTTTTCTCCCAGTTGGTTGTACAATTGGTGAACAGTACACATTCATGCCATCAGCGAATGTTCAGTTCCATGAAGCGTGCCATGTTGGTCTTTATTCTCAAGTTCTCCCCTTGACTGAATTTTGGTACTATTAGGCTTAAGCAACCACTTGTGATCTTTGAGAGTTTGGTGATGTACATTACTTACGTGTGAGGGATCTGCATGCAGATTTCATTCGTTCGCCGCGGTATTAGACATGTTTCTCCTGTTATGAATTATTAATTAAAATTTTAAGTTCAAATGGTAATTTCTGTAATTCAGGCGACTTGATTGGATTTTGAGTATTCTTTCCATTGGGTGATCAACAGTTAGACATGTATTTGCAGATCATGCAGTCGAGTAATTCGTAAAAAAATGTCTTCACTTTCCGATTTTGAGTATTTATAATCTCACCAATTGGTTAATTCTGTTCCATGTTATGAATGGTGGATCATTTTGCAGAATGGTCTACTCTCTGTTCGTCCGTTTAGATTTCTGCTCAGCTCAGCTTCCCCCTTCATCAAACAATGTGTAATAACCTAGATCACTAAGAGGAGATATGCCCGATGGAAATTTGATGTCAAAACAAAAGGGCACCAGCAATACCAACATAAAATAATCTCATGGACACACTGAACAGGTCTGGCTGCATCCGTGTTGAGGTTAATCATGTTTAAGCAAATAAATCAACGAGGAAATTGGATTTATGCCGATTACTTGGTGCAGGTGTGGGAAATTGAAAGAATAAAATAGAAAATTGAAAAAAGAGAGAAAGACATGCATAACTGATAAGAGGAGCGGGAATAAAATATATTATTCGTTAGCCGAGAATCAGACATACAGCCATGGAGACCTAGTGCATATAAAAACGCTATTTGTCGCCTCATATCAGTGCCACCCAACAACAACTTTCTCACTCCTCTGATCCCATTTTCTTGCCATTGCCCAAGAGACCACCAGCAAAACTATGTAAATATTTGAAAATATCCCACTGTGCTGCCAAAAGAAAAAAGCCATAGAAAAGCAGACATAATGTTGTGGACATGGGAAATCAACATGAAGAAGATGCAACAAAACCACGCAAAGCAGAAAACGTCATAAAAGCACGGCAAGTCTTTCAGAATCTGTGCAGACAATTCACAGTTAATGTTTCTGATTCAGTAACACTTACTCAGAACTAATCTAAGGAGGGTGTGTGCTCCTTCTCCTAACCTAGCATGACTTCACACCCTCAGAGCAATCCAGCACCCCAAAGTGGATCTTTCCCACCTAAGTTGCAGTGCTTGCCTATCAACCTCCTCCCTCATCTTCAATCTATCTATATTGCAGCCTTCACTACTCAATATTCGGTTTGACAATTTAAGAATATGAATTCAGACCTTTTTGCACAGAGTATCTATCTCCTTCTCGCCTATCAGTCGAAATCCTCTCCCATTTTTTCGCCGTCTCTTTCGGCAACATCTCCATGCAATGTATGAATTGAATCCATAAAGTTTGGAAACAAACCACTTCAATTCCAATTCTCTTTTGCAGTAAACCTGGTGGCAATTGCTATCCTATCCCGGAGAAGGTGCGGTCTCTCAGCCTGCACCACTCGCTACCTGGTAGCCATGGCAGCAGCTGATCTAATGGTTATCATTGCAGAATTCGTGCTGAGGCAATTCAGGTATCATTATTTCCCATTATGTTTTCTCGACATCACTCCAGTGTGCAGTGTGACCTATTTCTTGGCTCGTGCAGCTGCAGATTGTTCCGTCTGGTATACTGTGACTTTTACATTTGATCGATTTGTGCTCATTTGTTGCCAGAATCTGAAAACAAAATATTGCACCAGCAAAACTGCAGGCGTGGTTTTAGCTCCAACCAGCCTTCTGCTTTGTTCCAAAAACGTTCCATTCTACTGTGCATATGAACCTGGAATGATCATTGACAACGCACCATGGTATTGTCACACGAAACCAAGCTCTTACTCTGATCCCGCATGGTTGGGATTTGACTGGCTCGATATAGATTTAACGCCATTGCTCCCATTCACTTTAATTCTCCTGCTTAACGCTCTGACAGTCCGATACATTTTAATGTTCAGTCGTGTGCGCAAGTGTTTGAGGGGTCATGGCAAGGGAAGAGACATAGAAATGGAAAGCCGAAAGAAATCAGCAATTTTACTGTTTACTATATCAGGAAGCTTCATACTTCTATGGCTAAACCGTGTTATATATTTCATATGCTACAGAATTACAGGAACTGATCCCTTGACTTACAACAGTTCATCGTATGTCTTTGGAGAAATTGGATTGATGCTGAGAAATTTAAGTTGTTGCACAAATACAGTAATTTATGGGGTGACCCAGGCTAAGTTTAGGGAACAGCTCAAGATTGCAGTGAAATATCCATATATAACAATATTTCAATTTCTCACTAAACAGCACAATTGAAATTAGTGGAAACGTGGTTCATAATTACAACGTGTTTCGTGGTACATCAATACCGTAGAAAGTTGAATGGTGGAAAGGTATGAGTGACGAACTTTCTACATCCTAAACGTATACACTTGAGGGTGAACAATATGTCTGTACTCAACACTCAGCAACTCCGTCGAGGTTTCACGCATGTGTTGCGCTTCCTTTGCTCTCAGCTTGCAACAGCCTCAGTGGACTGAAGAACATAATCCTTTTACCTTCAGTCTGTCTCACACTTTCTCCTCCCTGTGCTCTGATATCGTCGACTTGAAAGACTTTGATACTACATCAAATCTTTGCAACGCTCAAAGTCTTGCAATATTTACAAAAGTGAAATATTGCCAGTCATCATCCGACATTTCAAATCTTGCAAAACTCTCCATCTCTGTATAGCTGACATTTCGAAAATGGAATTCACATTTATCTCCTTCAGCATTGACAACCTTCTCTCCAATATCCCCGACAGTTTCCAGTTTCATTTAACAACTTCAAGTAATGCATATTTTTCAGTTTCTTACTCGTGTCCATCTCTTCACAATATTTGGCGCAGTAACAATGAGAAATTCCTACAAAAATTGGCTTTCAGGACATCGCAACATCAAAGATACACACAGACTCTAACACCAGAGAAAATATTGCCACTTCCTGCAGATTCTCCAAGCTTCGTTACAATCTCCAGACCTTGTGCTGGTCCACAAATTCTGTAGTCTCATCGACTCCCAATATCCTTCACTATCTGTCTTACCCTTCCAGAACCTGTACCCTTTCCAATCAATCTCATCTCTTCTAGTTCACTTTAGCCTCCATTTCTGTATAACCACGATAGGTTTCTCTGTATCTCTCTGCATTTCTGAAAGCTCCTTGTGTCCCAACGACACTCGCTGTTTCTTTGTTGCATGCTCCAGTCCCTACACTCAGTGTGCTGACTGTCATCTTTTACGGTTCTGCAACCCTGAGTCTCTCTGTGTCATACATTGCAATCAACCAAACTTCCTTTTTGTCATCTTCTGAAACACTGCCCATTCTCATTCCATATGAAAATTTACATGGACATAACAATGTTCCGATTCAATAAAATCGCCTCCTAAGTTTTTCCAACCTTCCTCCTGTTTGTAACCTCCACCGTCAATGCAACCCGCCTGCTATCTTTGATATAACTCATCCTTTCAACATCATATTTCTTTCAACTATGGCAGATCGTTAATGTTCCTGACTTACCTCCACACCGTTATTTTTTTAGTCCTTTAATGCTTAATATATTCATAATTGGTGGACATGTGAGCTCAGGCACCTAAGAAGTTCCTTCTGAAAAGTGTCTGCGAGTCACAGATTCACAAAACACGGAAACTGCACTTTGAATGCTTCTCATCCTGACCACAGGGTGGAGGGAGAGTGACAAGAATGAAGCAGGGAATAGCCTTCAAATCACTTGGACTGTCAACTTCTTAAGAATCTTCAGAAAGTAACGGGTCGTGAATTAATGTCTTCCTTAATCTGGATGTAGAGGCCAAAGACCTTCAACACTGTAAAAAAAAATGGACAATTGGGTCTACACTGATGAAATGCAATTACGACATGATTCGAATATAATTCTCAGCCCTTGGCACTACAAATAATGCTCTAAATACTTCTTCAATGTTGCGCAGGTTTCTGCCTGCAGCAGCCATACAAATATTAAATGAGTTGCCCACCACCCTTCAAATGAAATTGTATTTCCTCAAATCTTCTATGAACTTGCAACAGCTTTCATTAAATTTATGCACCTCTGTCATTAATCCTCTGGTATACATATTTCGTCATCTCGACGTCGTCTTTACATCTCCAAATTTTCTTCACTACAAGAATGCCCCTTTTCATTGTTGCCTGTTCCAGTGTGAACCAAAAACAGTGTTTCCATTTTCACTTAACAACTGGAACTATCCATCCCGGGTATAATTTGTGAAAACATCCTCTATGTCGTCTACAGTGCACTCACATGAATCCTGCAACATAGATTCTGGGACTGCACATAATATTCTAATTATGGCCTAACTAACATTTTCTACATTCGCGGAATTGCCTCTCGGCTCTTAAACTCTCTATTCAGGGATAGACCTCTTCTTACCTGACACACGAAGAAAATTATATGCATGCATATCAGAGTCTGTCAGCTCCATGGTGCGCACCAGGGTCTGACCCGTCATGATATATTCCCTGGTCATTTTGGCCTGCCCAAGAAGAGCATCCAAAATTGAAAGAGATTCTTCGTGCTGACTGATCAGTGATGCTGAGGGAAGACGGACCTTTATGATGAAGGTATTTCGATTTGATGGACTTTAACTGACACTACAAGAGATGTCGCCTCAGTCTCGTTTCAGAGGATCGGTGCACATTACCAAACAAAATAATAAAAACTCTAAATGACATTAAACAGAAAATGACATTGATATCTTTGCACACCGTACAGGAGGAGAAAGTGAGGACTGAAGATGCTGGAGATCAAAGCTGAAAGTGTGTTGCTGGAAAATCGCAGCCGGTCAGGCAGCATCCAAGGAGCAGGAGAATCGACGTTTCGGGCATAAGCCCTTCTTCCTGAAGAAGGGCTTATGCCCGAAACGTCGATTCTCCTGCTCCTTGGATGCTGCCTGACCTGCTGCGCTTTTCCAGCAACACATTTTCAGCACACCTTACAGGAGGAACTGGAATTAACAATGTAATTACAATGTAATAGACGAGAACAGCCCCACTCAAAATATGTCAAATGAATACCTTAGATAGTTAGTTTTCTAATCTTGATGTCAATTACCAGGCGTTTCGTTGACATGAAATTTGATTGTGCAAAACAATCAAGCGTGAAGGAAAATATGCACTATTCATGTCCTACCTTGACCGCGAAGACAAAATCAGAGGAAAAGGAATGGATTATCTACTGAAATACTTTACAGAATACTAAAGAGCTGTTAAATATCTGCTCCAATGTAGGAACATTCCTATGCAATTGCACAGTCAATAAAACAGATCACATCAAATATATCTCCAGCAGCATGGTGAGAACCCTAGCTTTTAGCTGGCATAAACATAGCTTCCACTTCCAGTGTCAAGAGCCCAGTGCTGCGACTGAAGCTAACCTAAAAATCCAGAAGATGGCGAAGCATGGTCTAATGCATTCAGCGAACTTTAGTTGTTCCAGTTTTGAAAAGGATAAAGAAACAAACACTCACAAGTTGCTGAATTAATTGACTTGAAGCAGAGCGCTCGATGATTTTAGCTTCTCATTCTTAAGGAACATGCAGCGCATAAAGTCATAGTACAGCCATGTTTCCTTCGTTGAAAATAATGAACAGTCAAGAAACAAAGATTGCTTCCGTTTCTAAGCAAAATCGTCTGCCATTTTTACAACCTGACAATACATGCACATTATACTGACGGTAGGCATGCGAGTTTTACTACTCCAGTCCATGTCAATCCATTTTATCTAACAAACGTGAATATCATCGTCTATGTTCATCAACATTATGACAATATGTTGGCAGTTTTGTTCTCTCAACCTGCCGTTTGTATAATTTTCAAATTGTATGTTTACAATAGTAAGCTGCATGTTTATATCCTTGTTTGTTTACCTTTTCTTTCACCAAAACGTTAAGGCATAGAATCAATCATAAATCAGTAATTGTCTCCCACACAACAGTGACGAAGCAAATTTTGAAATTTTGAAACATCTACACAAAATTCAAGGTGTCCCTCTCAATTGTGGAAAATTTCTCTAAATGATGATTTATTTTTCCACAAAGAATATCCAGTCGGTCTAGCTTCTCATCATATTCATTCAAGGTATCGCCATGACACCCATATCACTCATGTTAATAGCAACTTTGAATGGCTTTGCTCTATTAGGTGTGGCTAAGATTGGGTCATTGTTAACTGTAACTTTCACAGCGTTGAATGCATTATCCAATGCCTCATTTCTTCAAACCGTCGGTCTGTAGAACAACTCGGATATTAAATCAGTCATTCCTAGAAATCGTGGGATTTTCCGCTTCATCAATGAACCTGGAAACTCTCGGGTTATGTTTCGTCTGGCCTCCCATGGTGTCATATATCCATGTCCATGTATATCGTCCAGGGAGGTAACCTGGATTTGTTCTGACTCATTCCTCAGCATCTTTATAACCAGACACATCTCCCAAAATCAATGTACCAATTCCGAATGACGCTCCAATTAGTTATTACATGTGTGGCTGAAAATTGCCAGATCGTTAATGCACACCACACCACACAACTGCGTGATCCTGAAATGACAATATTGGTCATGTTTGAAATGAAGCTGACACATTTTTACTTTAAAACGCATATCTTTGAAGTCCAATCTATGTCATGAATACTGCTATTCTCGCCATGAATTCCATAAAATTCAACATTATTTTAGCAAAATATCCTCCGAATTACATGTCTCCTCATCTCACACTTTCAAAGATTGATTGTAATAGCACTTTTTTAATAATGTTATTTATTTGTTGCCCGTGAGTAAGCATTGCTTACGGAAGTGAAATCTTGAACGAGATCTGTCACTTTCTTCGAACCAGTTTCCTGATAATTTCGCATATTCTCTCGCAGCTTTTTAATTTTCAATGTACATTTCCTTGCGAATTCAATAAAACTCTGTAATTTATCCTGTTTTCCAGCATTTGTCTTTCCAGTGTATATTTTTATGATGCGGAAGAACCGGTGTTGGGCTTTGTCGGACAAAGTTAGAAACCACACAGCACCGAATGGTAATGTTTTCACATCAACCTGTCGGACTATAATCTGGTATTGTGTGATTTCTTCGAAACAATCAATGCTTCAATTTCATGTGGCTACTATATTCCAGTGAGAACACTCGAGATATCTTACCACCCATTGTGCCTCATGGTTTTCGTTTACCCAATTTTCAGCTTGCCTTCAATGAGATCGGCTTTTCATTTAACAGCTGATGATTTCTCTTTTCACCAATTTATATTCCCCAAAATTGGTGTTGGAACACCAAATTTATTCATGATGCAGCTCCTTATCATATTCCAGTTCAACTACAAATCTTAAAGCCTTAATTGTCTGCTCTTCTCAAGAGTTTTAATTGCTTCAAAAACTGATTTATTTTTTAACTGCTCCAAAATAAGTGTCTAAAAGGGTCAAATGCTTTGTCGAGTTTCAATGTCTTTATAAAGGCATTGCGTTGTTTGCATCTTTTACATTCCATTTAACTGATTTCCTTCTTAGATGCCGAAAACTCTTGCTGTGTCAGAAAGCTCTCCAGCACACATTAAACAAAAACTGACCCATGTTAAAAAACTTGAACTATATAATTCCCACTCAGTATTGGTAAAGGAAAAGTGCCTACAACAACTACTGTGTTACACGCATTCCTTTGAAAATCATCTTTGCTGTCCTTTCCTCTACATCCCTGGAACAATTCAGAGGTCAATAGAAACCTCCCAACAGGTGACCTGACACTTCCTGATTCTAAACTGAGCCCAAATTACCTCAGTGAGCGAGTCTTCAACCGTTTTCTCAGCTGCTATCGTACTACACTTGATTAACATGGCAAATTTTATCGTTTATCATCGTCTCTGTTATTGTGGTAACATCTAAATCCTGGAATCTGCAACAACGGATCCTGTCCCTGCTCGAGCGATGTCTATGAATTGGTCACAAATTCGAAATGCCAGGTCCCATCCCATGTTCATGCACCCTATTCTGGATGCTGCTGGAATTAAAGTGCACACATTTACACAACTTCCTGCAAACATGTCTTTGACCTCACTACTCTCAACCTCCTGGAAAATGGAACGACAATTGAAGTGTCCATTTCCCTGTTGCATTAGTTTAAACTCCCTGAATTTAGCTGCAATGGCCATGCTGAACTACCCATGGTTTCAGCGATGTGTAAATTGGATGACTTAGCCTTGCAAAATGCAGGGTTACAGGTATAGGCAGCGGGAGGTGTTGGTGGATGCAATTGTTTGACTGAAAGGCCCGTTTCCAATGCTACACCTTGAGTTCATTCTTCAACTAAGGGGACCAACTTTTGTTTAATTTATCTGTTTCACAGCCTTGTTAGATCGATAAATGGATTAGGTCCCTCACTCAAACTTCTATGCTCTGAAGAAAAGAAACCGAGATTATTCTGCCAAGTTAATTAGGGTTCATACAAATTATAATCTACACACAAACAAAAACAGACTCACCCACATTCTGGGACATGCTCACGCACTCACGCAGACCCTCTCGCTTACGCATGTTCTCTATCAGACACACACACACACACATGCACACACACACACACACACACACACACACACACACACACACACACACACACACACACACACACACACACACACACACACACACACAATCTCGCAGTCATATACTCCATCACTGTCACGCAAAGACGCTATCTGGCACGCATACACACGCTACCACACATATTCTCTCAATTTTTCTCTCCCTCATATGCACACACACACACACACACACACACACACACACACAAAACACACCCACAAACACACGTGTAATTCGATGGGATGAATTGCATTTGCACAAACCATTCAACTTTATTGAAAATACATAAAATCCGCATGCAGTTAGGTTCATTTTTTAAGCCATGAGACATTTTATAAGATCCTACGTTAGAAATAGAACTAGTCAGGCTCAGGATTGGAATATATGCACACTCTGACCACACCCCTTTAATATGTTTTCTGAACTAAGGTGTAGTCTTCATTTTATGAAACTTTAAGTAATCTCAGGCATATGGCTTGAAAGAGGTTCTGGGATTCATATATGGATTTATTGAAACCCGCAGTCCATTCGAAAATATAAAAGACTGAAGAGCAATCCAGGTCAGTTCAATATATTGCGTCAGTGTATGATATTTTTGATATTTTGCTAAAAATTCTGTATCCTATAATCCGACTGCAATAGCTACATGACAAAGGAGCAGTGCTTCCTTTGTACTTCCAAAAAGACACGTTGAACAAAAACCTGATGTCATGTCATCTTTAACTTTGTCCAATCCAGTCCCACACAAGCATCTCTAAAATTGTATAAACAGTTCGTGACTTTGAAGAATAGACAGTTCGACAGGAGGATCGTGGAATTCCAATTCGAGAATGTGAAATGTTGGATCAATCAAATGAAGTAACTTGAATTTAATCACCAGCTCCTCAGTTACTCTCATGCAGTTGCTCATTATAGCGAAATAATCTGGATCACCTTCAACAAGTGATGCAGATGAGATTGCCTTCCATAGATTGTTTGCATTTGAAGAAATAAATATAACTGAGCACTCCGTGGCCAGATTATCTTGATAATCAGATCAACTTGGCAGGAATTTCAGGACATGAGCATTGAAGAGAAACATTACTTCCTACTTTCTCCAGTTGTTTGATCAGAATCACACGTGCCAATGTAATCCATATCATTCTGTACCTACATCAAAATTTCCGCAATACTTCATTACTGTATCACTTTCTGCTATCCAGAATTAAGTCTTCGTAAGTATTGGGCATGGTTAAGAAGCGTGTTAGAAAATGAAGCAAGGTTTATACAATTCGAACTTCTGCAATAGATGGGGAAATCTCAAGTTGTCTCCTTGAAAAATAGAAGGGTCACAGGAGAGATCGAACTGAAATATTCAGAACCGTGAGAGGAGTGCAAAAAATGTAGAGATTGTTTCGAAACCTGAAATGGTTATCGAATCATCGAGTCATACAGCACAGATACAGAACGTTTGATCCAACCCTTCCATGCCCAACCATAATTCCAATCTCAGTTCGATGCCACTGACTGTGGTTGACCCTCACCACTCCACACGTTTCTTATTGGTGTCCTTATCTAAAATACTTTAAGCATTGTAACTCTACCATATCCATCCCTTCATCTGAAAATACAATCCACATACTAACTATTCTCTGCAAAAAAGGCTTTGTTTCAGTTTTAATTCTTTCTCCTCTCCATTTAAAAAAAACGGAATACTTTCGAATTGCCCCGCCTGAGGGAATATAAAAACTGTTGATAATCACATTATCTATGCACATCATTATTGTATAAGCTTTAAGAACGGCACCTATCAACTTCCTACGCTCCACACAATGCATCTTGTGACAGATTTAGGAAGAAAATTCATGGGACAAAGATGAAAATGAATATTGATACGAGATGACTTTTGAATAAGGCGGAATTTCACGTTGTGAGAGCTTTTCACAGGGAAATCTTGGACCTGAAATAATGTACGAGGGTGGGTCAACAGAAACTCTGAAGAAGCAATTGAACAAATCTTTGAAAGCAATGACGTGCAGTATTACGGGTGACAGCAGGTTAAAAGCATGTTCCTACATGGGGAAGTCTTAAGATCAGGTCTGGTCATGTTGAAGGAAGTATCTCAGTCTGATTGGACAATTCATTGACATTCAGGAAACCGGAATTGAAAAAGAGGCACTCTTTTTTGGATTGTCAACGTTTATACAGTGGGTTTCCACACGGTTCCGTATCTAAACTATTTGCAATATGTATTAATCAATTGGAAGAATTAAATATATGCACCGTAGTCAAATTTTCAGACTGCAAAAATTAGTTGTAAAATGAAGTTGCAAGTTAGTAAAGTTTGCACAGTGATTTAGATTGGTTAAGTAAATTGCATAAAGTTGACAAAGGGACTATATTTTGAAGAAAATGTTGTTGATCGTGGAAAAATAAAAGGAGCAAAACCATGATAATTTAATTGTGGAAATACTGCAGGAATTTGCAACACAACGGGACATCGGGTCATTTGCACATGAAACAATGAAAACTAACACTCGTGTGAAGCAAGTAATCAGTAAGGCGAAACGAATATTGATCCTTATATGAATCTGGTTGTATAATTAGAATGCAAAGTGCGAGTGAGACCACCCGTGGAGAATTGTGATAGGATTCTTGGCTGTGTTGACAATGTAAATAATAAATGGATGGATTTCCTCATGGGAGGGTTTCGAACAAATGGAAAAGTCACAGAACAAGAGGAGACCAATTTCAAAGTGTGACAAGAGGTATGTCTTAGGCTTAGGAGCTAACGGTTGCCCGTTTAGAAGTTTGCGAAGTCACCAGGGGCAAAGACAAGTTGAATAAAAAGAACATTTTCCTTCTTGTGGATGACCTAAAAAGTCCAAGGAGTAATTTTAAGATCAGACGAGGAAGATTTTTAATGGAAAATAGAGGCAATTTTATTTCACAAACACATTATAGTTAGGATGTGGACTGACCTACTAGAGGAAGGAGTAAGTCCAGGTACATTTATAACGTTTAATCACATTGGATAAGTAAAGGAAAATAAAATTTTCAGAGGAATTCACATCAAACTCAGTGAAGTGAAACTGGTGTGGTTTTGGGAACAAAAGTGGTCGTGCACAAATGAATCATAGAAGACAAAACATAGAACGTCATAACGCCCTTTGGCACTCGATGTTCCACCGACCTGAGATACAATTGCGAAGCTCAGCGAACTGACACTATTTTCTTGTCATCCTATGTAACTCCATTAACCATTTAAATGCTCGTAAATGTAATGATTCTCTTGCTGTCACAGGCAGTTTGTTGCATTCAATTAAATCTCTGCGTAAAGAAAATACCTCTGACATCTGTCATGCATCTGTCCTGCTCATTTTTAAGCCTTGTCCCCTCGTGCTAGACATCACCAACCGAGGAAAAAAGGCTGTCTACTGTCTACCGTATCTAATTTTCTGATCATCTGGTATGTCTCTATTAAGTCACCTCTAAACCTTCTTCTCTGTAACGAAAACAGACTCTAATCGCTTAGCCTTTGCTCATAAGACCTAACCTGGTAAATCACCTCTGCAGACTTTTCAATGTTTCAACGTCCATCCTATAATGCAGTGAGCAGAAGTGGACGCGACATTTAAGTGCGACAGCATCAGAGCTTTGTATAACTGCATAATGACCTTACGGTTCAAAACTCAATCTATCGACCAATTAAAGTTATAAACCTTATGCCTTCGTAACAGATCTATCACGCTGCCTGGCAACTTTCAGGTATCTACGTACATGGACACCTAAATCTCTCTGCTCAAACACACTACCCTGAAACCTACTCTAAGCCGAGGTCCCTGTATTCCTGTAACTCCTTTTGAACTGAATCACCTCACAATTTTACGCAATAAACTGCATCTGCATTTCTTGCCCAAATCTGCAGCCGATCTATGTGTCTCTGTAACTCTGTTATATCCTTCAGCACTATCCACAACTCAACGGACCTTAATGTCATCCGCAAATTTACTAGCCCAACCTTTCATACCCTCATCCACATCTTTTATAAGAATGGCAAACAGCAGTGGCAGCAAAACAGATCCTTGCGTTACGCCAACAGTAACTGATATCCACGATGAACATTTCCCATCAACCACCACCCTCTGTCTTCTTTCAGCCAATCACGGATCCAAACCGCTACATTACCCTCAGTCCCATGCCTTCGCACTTTCTGCAATAGAGTTCCGTGGGAACTTTATCAAAGTGTTTATTAAAATCAAAATGCAACACAACAACCGTTTTTACCACCTTCTGAAAGAACTGAAGAAGATTTGTGAGAAATGACCTAACTTTCACAAAACATTTTTGACTATCCCCAATCCAATTACCCTTTTAGAGATTATTAAGTCTTGTTTCTTACGATCCTTGTCAACACGTCAGCTACAACTGAAGTAAGGGTCGCTGGTCAACAGTTAACTGGGTTGTCTCATTTAACCTTATTGAGCAAGGTGACAGCATTTCCTCTCTCCAGTCTTCTGGTATTACTCCTCTAGACAATGACGGAATAAAAAGCAACGCCAAACTCTCCGTATTCTCCACCCTAACTGCCCATAGAGTAGCAGGTTAAATCCCATCCAGCTAGCAGATTTATCTATCCTTACACGTTCCACAATTGCTTATATCACCTCCTTGTCAAGCTCAATCCCGTCTTGTATAACAGCCTTAATCTCAATATTCTCCTCCACAGCAGAAGATTTTTCAAGTGGCAAAACTGACGTTGCATATTCAGTCAGTTTCTTTTCTACTTCCTCAGACTCCGTGCACAACGTCCCACTACTGTCCTTGACTAAACTTAAATTTTATCTTGTCATTCTGTTAGGTTTTTTTACTTTGCTCCAACTTATCAAAGACTTTCATTGGACCCTTCTGGCTCTTCGTAGCTCTCTCTTTACCTCTTTCTTGGTGAACATGTAATTCTCAACAGCACTCATTGAGCCTTCACATCTCCTCTTTACGATTTGAGTTGCCATGAACATGAGTGGTATAGACAGGGTGGAAGGTAAGAAGCTTTATTTCCAAGACTTGGGGAATCAATTACCATAGGTCAAGAGTACAAGGTGAGGGGACAATATGTGAGGGAAATATGCCAGGAAAGTTTTTTTGCAGCAGAGAGTGGTGAGTGCCTGGAATGTTTTAGCAGTAGAGATGGTAGAGGCGGCCAAGGTATCGTCATTTAAGATGTAACAAGACAGATATATGAATGGGCAGGGCGCGAAGGGACCCATCGTCTTGCAGAATAGCAACATACTTAGATAAGTAATAATTTATCAATAATTTGAATCGCCACAAGCATGGAGGGCCAAATGACTTGTTACTGTGCTGCAATCTTCTTTGTTCATTTTTCGTTAATCTTTGTTGTTCACCGTCACTGATAGACCCGCTTCTCACTCAGAACATGCTTCTCTTTTTCTGACAAATCTGCAACTCCTTGCAGTATTCCGTAATCTTGCCACTCAAGGTTTATTTTTCATGTCTCCATCCAGCTTTCCTCAGTCCATTCTTCAGGTCCTTCCTGGATATCTTGTGATCATCTCGAGACCTCGCTGGTCGTTGCTTCCAAAATCTTTAGTAAACTTCCTTTTTCCTCTTGACTGCATGTTACAGATCTCTTGTCATTCATGGTTCCTTAACCCTACAATTTCTTCCTTAACTCACTTGACAAACCTATCCAACATTCGTAGCCAGCAGTCCATAAACAACTTCCACATTTCGGTCGTGCCTTTCTATTAAAATGTCTGTTCTCATTTTGTGCTGGAATGTTCCTATCTCATAGCATTGTAATACCCCTCCCCAAATTAAAAATAAGTTCCTAATCGTCTGAGTCAATCCCTCTCAATGACTATAGTAAAGATCAGAGAGTTTGTTCATTATCACTGAAATACGACTCACTCAGAGATCGAACCCCTGACCTGCTCATTTCCAAGCACCAATTCAAATAAGACATCCCTCCCGATGGCATACCTACATTATGAGTCAAATATCTTTCCCGACGCATGTAACAAACTCATTGACACTCAAAATAGTTGCACGAAGGAGGTTGTAATGATTATGATGGAAGTTGACGTCACCCACGAAAACAGTCTTTATATTTCAGCACATTTTCAAGCTCTGCCTCCCAATCTGCTCCTCCGAGTCTCTGTTGTTATTGAGAGCGGGCGGGAGTGGGCGTGCTGTTCCATAGAAAACCCCGAATCTCATGACTGCTCCTTCCCCGTGGCTGCCTTCCAAATATACTGACTCAGTCGACAAACCCTCCTCGATGAACTCCCTTTATGTAGCTGAGATGTTATACTTATTGAGCAAAGTCACTCTCACACCTCTTTCATCTTCCTCTCTATTCCTTGTGAGATAGCTAAACCCTGGCACATCCAACAACCATCCTGCCCTTGTGATATCCAAATCACTGGAATGACCACAACGTTGCAGTTCTCACTACTGATCCGTACTCGAAGTTCTTCACCCTTATTTCTGTCAGGTTTTTTTTGCGTCAAAATGTGCACAATTCAACGTATTACACTGAATGCAACTTTAACGTCTTATTCTCTCAGACTCTCTGCACTCTGTATCTGACTGTTCAGCAGCTAACTCATCATCTGCGTGATTACTCCGGCTCCCATGCCCCTGTCAATGTATTTGACCCCTTGCCAAGGCCTCTGGCAAATCTCCCACCAAGGATATTGTTACTGCTCCAGTTGGGTTGAAATGTGTCTTCCTTTTACAGATCCCACCTTCCCCCCATATATCCCAATGATTTCGAAACATATCAAAATTCTCCCTCCTGCACCATCTCTATAGCCATGTGTTCAGCTGCATCCACTCTCTGTTCCTTGTGTGACTAGCTCTTGGCACCGGTAGTAATCCTTGGATCGTTTCTCTGCTCGTTTTAACTCCTACCTTAAAACATGACTGCCACAATTCTCACTTCAGATCCTCATGCCTTTTTTGTACCGACATCATTGTACCATGACTTCTGCCTGCTCACCCTACTCTTGAAGATTCCTGTAGACTTGATCTGAGACATTTCTGACCTGATCACCGCAGAGGCAATATACCATTGTGAGTTTCCTTCTCGACCACAGAATTTCCAGTCACTATTACTGTCCTACCCGACTTCATCCATTCCTCCTGAAACGCACAGTAAAGCTCAGTGCCAGTGAACACACCACTCTAACTTTCCTCCACTCTGTCGAAACTCTCAACACTGTCCAAGAACATGTGTTTATTCATGAGGGAACGGACACAGGGGATCCCAACATTGTCTGCTGGTTCTATTTCCTTCTTTTCACGATCACCCTGTATCCTGTATCCTGTATCCTGTACCTTTATCCTATAGCTTAAATGTGACTACCTCCCTGTAAGTGCTCTCTATCACACCCTCAGCAGCACGACTGCTCCGAGATTCATCAAATTCCATCTGTCTGTGAGTAGCTGCAGATCGGTAGACATCTCGCAGGTATCATCAGCAGTAACACTGTGTATAAAATAACTCCCGCAAACAAGGCGAGCATGCAACTGCGCAAGCATCCATCTCCTCTGATCTAATTTGTCAAAAGCGAGGTGAAAATAGTTCCTTACCTTACCAGCTCTACAGGCAAAGACTTTTTGAGGCAGAGGAGAAGGACAAGTGTAAACCATTTTTGGATTATCCGTAAAGTTGCCCGTTAGTGTTTTGTCAGCATTCCATTTAGAACATAGAACATAGAACATAGAACATTACAGCGCAGTACAGGCCCTTCGGCCCTCGATGTTGCGCCGATCAAAGCCCACCTAACCTACACTAACCCACTATCCTCCATATACCTATCCAATGCCCGCTTAAATACCCATAAAGAGGGAGAGTCCACTACTGCTACTGGCAGGGCATTCCATGAACTTACGACTCGCTGAGTGAAGAACCTACCCCTAACATCAGTCCTATATCTACCCCCCCTTAATTTAATGGTTTATCGACTGAGGCTGCACCCGTGCAACCTTTGTCTCATTTATAATTCATGCAAATTTGGAATGAATCTGGTAGCCTGCACCAAGATTCCTGACTATAAGGAAAATGCACTACATTTCTTGGCAGAGTGCTGTGTGAATGCGGAAGTGCACCATTTCCCACAGCTTCGTATCAATGCACGAAGCTTCCATTTTTCAACTCAAAGACTGCTGAGATTTCCTCTTGTTCCAGAGTCAGCGTAAAGTCAGAGACCTGAAGCTAGGTCCACAAATGGCATGTATGCATCGAAGTCAAGATCAACATTTATTGTCAGCCTCTTAATAACATTAAAAGACCTACATGCAATGTTTCTTGCCGTACATACAGTTGTTTATAATGTACAAACTACGAATCGCAACATCACGCAATGTAAACAGAATTCTGAGATCGACAAACCGTGCACTTTGTTAGTGAAGAAGACCATAAATGAGATGCGTTCAGAAAAAGATGAAGGTTGCTTTCATCTTTTCCAGTCACTCGCACTTTGCTTCCAAGAGATGTTGCAAATCAGGGAGATCCCAAGATGCATGCCAGGGCAGAGTGCCTGCCAAGGAGAAAATGAGGACTGCAGACGCTGGAAATCAGAGTCAAGAAGTATGGTGCTGGAAAAGCACAGCCGGTGAGACAGCATCCGATAAACATGAGAGTTTATCTTTCCAGCATAACGTCTTAATAAGCAATTGCATGCCGCACAGAGGGACAGAAGTATCAGGGCAGGTTGTTTTAGAGGCGATTTCCCAGCAATCATTGGGTTCAGTTTGCCTCGTTATTCAGCTGGGTGGAATGTCACGACTGATAAAAGTGAGGCGGATTCACTTAGGGGAATGGGATTCAATCACTTCTGTGCTGGGATGATGTCAAGGAAGGAAACAGGATGCCATATTTGAGTGGAGTAGAATAAAATGACTGATTAGCTTGGGATGAAGTGACTGGGATGAATGGATTTCAATCGCATCGGTGGATGAGCCAGAGTGAAGGAGGGAAATATAGTATAGAAACTACGGGAGTGCGAAGTAGTGTGTCGGTGGAATATGGCGAAGTGTATGTGATTGCATGTCGAGAAAGAGACAATTGGAATCCCTGAACGGTGCCATAAACGTTAGACTGGAGTGGGAAAGTGGTGTAGCAGACGAAAAAATGCCTTGTGGTTAGCACTGCTACCTCACTGTGCCAGGGACCGACGTTTAACCCAAGCTTCAGGCGACTGTTTGTGGGGAGTGTGCATAGTCGCCGTTGCCTCTGCGAGGTATAACTCCGGATGCTCCTGTTTCCACTCACAATCAAAAGAATTAGCAGGTTAGGTGTTTTAGCCATGATACATTGTCCATAGAGTTTAGGACTATGTGTGCTAGTTATATTCGTCAGGGGTAAATGTAGAGTCAGGCTGTAAGTTTGCTGGCTGACCTGGTAGATCTATTCTCAGATATTTCAGCACAATGCTAAGATAAATCACCTGTTAGCCTGTGATGAAGTGCTGGTGTTCCGTCACGAACATTTTCTTGCCCAGACCGTTCTTCTTCATAGTTTTAGAGTGGGTTGTTGGCATTATTCATTATTTTTTCCAGCATCCTGCGGCAGTTCTGTTCTGCTGTGTTTCTGGCTGGTTGGGTGTTGACAACTGGTATGTTTTTGACATATCGTGGTTGTTCCTTTCTCCTGAGGCATTCGCGTGGGAAGTCATGTTTTAGCGGGTAGAGCTCAGTCATATGACATTGGTTTCCCATCGTCGAGCTGATATGACCACATTGCACGCATAGGAATTATCCTCAACATAGAAAGTATTATAGAGCAAATTTGAGATTGCCATTCTCGTAATGATGCAGCTAGAAAGTGTCCATCTACACAAAATAGCATGCTTGCCTTGAACAGTCGAGAGATAGATTATAACAGGCGGGTTGGTATCTTGGAGGAAGACTGTTCTTTTTTCGTCAGTGAAGTGCGCAGTTCTGATCACCACACTATTAAACAATTCACCTGAACCCACACTGCTATAGGTTCGAGCTCTGAAGCAGATATATGACGAGATAAAGAATGTTTTAATCGTGCTTTTTTAGGTATCACGAGAATGAGGTAGTGTCGCAGAAGACTGTAGAATCGCTAACGTATCCCCAGGTTTAAGTAGGAAACAAGGAGGATAAAATGGAAATTTACATGCCGATTACCCTGACGTAAGTTGATGGTAGAATTTTGCATTCTATTTGGAAAGATTAGATATCCGAATACTTGAAAGTATGTGGTACAATGACACAAAGTTATCGTCGTTCAATCAAATGGAAGTCATGCCTGACAAAACTGTGAGAGTTATTTGAGACGTTAACGAGGAGCTTAGAGCAAGGATAGTCAATGGATGTTTTCAGTACCGACTTCCAGTAGGCCTTTGATAAGGTGTGGTGCGGGAGGCTGCGGAGATGGATCAAGACCCATGATGAAAGCAACAACGTACTACTATGGATAGAAGATTGGCTATCTGCAGAAGGCAGAAGGGGGATAAGAAGTGCCCTTCTCAGGATGGAAGTGGTGATTAGTGGTGTTGAAGAAGGAACAGTTTTGGATCCAAAATTTTTCGCTTCATCCATTCATGATCTCGATGAAGAAACTGAGAGTATTCCAGTAATGTTAGCAGATCAAGCAAATGCACTTTGATAGGAAGAATAGAGGCATGCACTACTTTCTAAATGGGGAAACAAATTCAGTCATCTGGCGACAAACGGTTTTGGAAACCTTGTCCCGGTTGCGCTTACATTGAGCTTGAAGTTGGAGTCGATAGTTAGGAGGGCAAATATCATATTGCCATTCATCTCGAAAAGATGGAAATAAAGAAAAGATGTATTGCTCAGACTTTACAAGGCAATGGACGATCCACATTTCGATATTGTGAATAACCTTGGGGCCTACACTCAGGACAGATGAATTTGGTGCCGATCTGATCCAGACGAGCTTCACGAGAATGATCTTAGAAGTTAAAGGATGAACATATGAGGAACATTTGAGGACTCTGTTATTGAAATTGATGATCTTAGAAGGATGAGGGGGGATCTGATTGAAACTTCCAGAATACTTAACGATGTGGTCAGAGTTGACATTGGGAAGATGTTCCCATTGACACAGAGATAAGGACACGTTAGCACAGGCGAAGAGGAAAGGAATACCCTTTTGAACAGTGATAATAAGAAACATCTCTCGCCATAAACTGGTGAATCAAACGAGTTCAAAGCCACAGAACTCTGTGGAGTCCAGGTCATTAAGAAAAATTAAAGCAAAAACAGACTATTTCGTGATTGCCAATTGGATCAACGGTTATGGAGAGTAGCCAGAAAATGGGGTTGAAATATCTTTCAGCGTGGATTTAATGGTGGAGAACACTCTATGGACCAAACAATATATTTCCTGTCCCTATATCTTAAGGCTTTCGGAACAGATGAGATTGCACTTCATGCGTTGCCAAGGACATTCACCATGACGTTGCCGAAGTTAGAGCATGTTCAGTACTGAAAAGAAGTTTGGCTATTTATTTGGAGCAGAGAATGTTGAGGGAATATCTTATTTGGTTGCATTAGATCTTGAGAGGAGTGTGCAAAATTAATAGAAAACAACTGACAATTCTCCCGCATTTAGTCAAATAATCAATATATATGTATATATCTAATTTAAAATACATTGGATTGGATTGGAAGAACTATGTATATGTTTTTGTGTGTGTATATATATATAATATATATAAAACATATACAAGTGTGTGCGCGTACACAGAGACACACGCACACATACATAAGTCTTGAAATGTCGTAAATGTGGATTAGGTTATGCCTTATTGCATTGTTTGCAATACAGACTCAACAGCTGAAATGCCTTCTCAGGACTATATTATACTTTGACTTTACGATTGAATATTCCATACATCCGAAAAATAGCTATCATAAAACTGCCATGATCGAATGCAATCTGTAGAATTGAAGAAGCCTCTTTGCTAATAAAACGTGGCAC
This sequence comes from Chiloscyllium punctatum, assembly GCF_047496795.1. Taxonomy (NCBI): domain Eukaryota; kingdom Metazoa; phylum Chordata; class Chondrichthyes; order Orectolobiformes; family Hemiscylliidae; genus Chiloscyllium; species Chiloscyllium punctatum. The sequence goes on from NC_092773.1 coordinate 33,530,289, forward strand.
TCTTTTATCGTGGAAAAAGTACGAATACTCAAAGTTGCAACTTGGGAAATCAGGGCAAGAAAACAGAGTTATTGCGTGTTGCGCCTCTTTGCAAAACCTTGCTATAGACAGTTGTGGGCTATGTCCTATTTCATATATTGGAGACTGCTTTGTAAATTGTTAATCAGGAGGGGATTGTTGGATCATGGTGAAAGGCAAGGACGTGAATCGGAGGTATGCGATTTCGGCCTAAATCGTAGGGAATGGGAGAGCAGGCTCAACAGCCTACACCGCTAACAGCTATTCTCACTGGTTAAATGTGTATTTCGTCTTCATTCATAATGCTGGACCAGGACCAGGACATTTTAGAAAATTAGTGAAGCTGGATTTAAACATGAGGAGAAAATAATTGTGACGTTGACTGTGCGGAGAGATGAAGTGGCTGTACCTGAAGACAAATAATGAATGCTACATCCAGTATCCATGATAACTGAATGGCTCGGTGGTGTTTGCTTCGTGAAATGCGAGTCCGTGATGAAACGTACAATAGAGACAGAAATAAAAGTGACGTGCCAAGGGAGCAAATAACATGCAATAAATGTTTACTGTGAAAATCAAATGGATCCCAGTATGTGTTCCTTTTAGCCAGTTGAGGCATTTTTTTTCTCAGCACGTTTGGATAGAAAATATCCGAGACTGATGTCTCTGACCTTAATTACTCCACTACAACAGCAATGTTACATAGTACGTCCAGTCTTTCAACATTTAATAGTATCCAAGCACATTATCCAATTCAACAATTCGGTATTTCAGATTTTCATCCAACCGTGTCCAAATGAGAAAAGAATCATGCCACTTGTTTCAACTGCAAAGGCAGTCGCGACCATTATTCAAAACAGATAACTATTTTAAACGTTGCTGTCTCTGTTATTTTGATGATATATTTGAGAACACGATGAAGACAACGATAAGGCTTGATCATTATGCTCATGAAATCTACTATTTGTAAAATGAATTGTCATGAGTGGTCCATTTCCGACCATAATTCTACCAAAACGTTCAGAGAAATAGTCTTCATAAATTAGCACTGCAGAAAGTTACCAAAACTCAAACTGATTGTTTTAATGCATCTCCAATTTTATATTCGAATGTACACCTTGTCATCTGCCCTTTCACAGGGAGGTAAAGAAGACAATGACAGGAGTTGAAACACTGACCTAATCACAGCTAATACCTCCAAACCCGTTGGCCATCCATCATTTTGCAAGAATCCACGTAAATAGTCCCACTCGTTGCACGTTATAGATCAGGGACAAGAGATAGGGGAAGTGCGGAATTTAATCGATTTCATGCGGGAAGAGTCTTTGGAACCAGGTGGAAATTTGAGGTGTGGAATGCTCATGGGTGTTGCTTATATGCTGCTTCAGTACAGATTCAATAAATTAACATACAGAGATTTTTAACTAAGGTAGAAACGCACAGAAGTAACGATACATTCCCAATAGACATGGATAACTGATTGTTTCAGGCTAATTAACAGGCCTCATGTTAGCAGGTGGTGAACAATAATGTCTGGCACAGATCTGCAATCTGGGCTCATTTGCGCCAATCGGTTAAACACGGCATGTACAATGAAGTAGAGAGGTTCATATCTAAATTTACCGATGACAGAAAGTTACACAACCCCATGAGCAGTTTAAAAGAATTCATACACTTAACACAGGAGTAAACATAGTGAATGGGCACATCTTTTCCATTTAGATATTAATGCAAGCAAGTGAGAGTTAATGAAGTTTGGACTGAAACATAATAGGTCAGAGTACTTTCTTAAGGTAAGATGGATGTAAAAGGTACAACCAAGTAAGGTACGAAATGTTAAGTCCCTCGGGAAAGCATTTACAAAGAAGGGGAACAACTTAGCTTTCACCATATTAATGGATATAATCTCATCAGGATTTCAACGTACAGTGGTGTTGTTTCGGATAGTTCCAGTGTTCCGTCATTCTACAGGATTATTCTTCGACAGTTTACTGCTCAGTTTTTGGTTATTATAACTGTTTTGTCCTTCAGTCTCTGAAGGGATACATTGATGATTGCCAAACTTGTCATTTTTTTCCAAGGTATTCAAGGTTGATGAGTATTGTTTAAGGTCTTTTCAGCCAAATTATTGCAAGTCTGCAGGTTGTCTTCCGATCAAAAGTTCGCCATCTTGTTAAAATTGAGTGTTATCAGTATAGTCTAAAGACATAGGTTACCTGTTGTTAATTCCGTAAAATCTTCTGCAGTGAAAGCAATTGTCATGTGGCGTTACGGCATTCAGTTTATCAAGCAAGAGACAGAACAGGTTTGTTTATATACTCTCAACAACGCATGGGTATCTACTTGAGTCATTAAGTAACAAATTGCCTTTGTTTCTTAACAGTTTACTCCAGACAGATGTATCACTCTGTGTCAATGTTCATCTTGTGTTGAATCAGTCTAGGAACAGTTATTACATTTCTGACGTGTATAAGGTCATAATCACATGCAATGGCTGAACAGCGTGGTCCTATATTTCTAAACTCCTCTGTATCATCAAAGGACTTTACTCCAATTTACGTTTACAATTTTCCACAAGTGAAATAAAATTTATACCAAACTATTGTCTCTGTTAGGACACTGACCAAATTGGCTCAAATGAAAGCGTCCAGCATCGACAGTAAATTGGAATGTTAATCTCGAATTGCCTTCGCTGTATGAAGCAGTGGATGGTGGCCTAACATTGCTTGCATGCATGAAGGATACATGTAGGTGCAGTTTAGTATATGGTAGCGGTGTGCTCAAAATAGGTTTATGGATTTTTTTGGTTGTTTGACGTTGAGGTTGAAGATCTTGAGTGAAGCATGAGTGAGTAGGTTCAGGCGAATGGAGATACATAGTTTCGATTTTTAGCTTTCCTCGTTACATTATTAAAGTTGGCGTTGTGGATACACCTTTCTGTCTCTCTCTCTCACACTCTCAGCAGATATAACAAACTCGAAGTCTTTTCCACAGCAACATTCATTCTTCCGGTTATTCCTTTCAAACAATTCGGTTATTCTGACTTTGGCTTTGCGTAAGTAACTGCTGTTGGATTGGAGTAGTAGATCAAATATGAATTATTTTCTATCATATCGAGATAGGTTTCCAATAATGACAGTTTCCTTTTTTTGTATCACAACTGCTATGTTAGACTCAAGTGTGTTGAGCCTAAAGCATAGGATGTTGGCTATTCTAATCACATGCAGAATGCGAGAACTTCTGTTAACTTTGGAATAAAGAGATGTATCCGTTCATTCTATTTCAGAGAAGGTTTACGAGGATGATCCAAGCTACAGGGGACTTATCGAATTGTAAAAAGTTAAACCGATTGGAAGAATAGTGAGTGGAGTTTCAACGTGGAACAGATGATTTCATTTGAATCGATGCAATTCTGAAGAAGCATTCGGGTAAACACTATGAGGACATCTCCCATCAGTACAGAATCAAAGATCAGAAAAGTTAGTCTCGGTTTGACGGAGAACCAATTCCAGACAATGGATCGAGAGGATTTTCTTTTTCTCAGGGAGTCGTCAACGGCTGGGCACTGAGAGATGTGGGGACAGATTACTTGGGAATATTTAAGACTAAGAGAGAAAATGTTTTGATCAGTCGGGGAATCATGGGTTCCAGGAAAGATAGGAAAGCGCACACGGTGTTTGTCGGTTTGATCATGATCATATTTATTGACAGAACGGGCTCCTGGAGGCAGTTTTCCTTGTATGGTATTTTACAGTCATGAAACCTATTTCCTGTACTGTTTGCTTTATTGAGAATTCCCACTGGTCAATGCTAAACATAACATTAGAAATTATAATGCACAACATAGAAACACCGAAGACATAAAATAGCATTCGTTTCCAAATACACATGCAGTCTACCAGAGGGCAAACTTGCTTTCAGAATTGGAAATATTGCAGTCTAACGGAGAGATGGAATTGGAAGTCGGGTTAGATCGATTAGTCTCTTGATCCTGCTCCCGACTTGGATAAAATCATGAAATGTTGGATAAACTTATTTTCAAACAATTGTCAGTCGCAAATATCGCCCTCAATAAATCCAATGTTACTTTCTCACTGCTCCTTCAACAAGCACCTTAAAGGCTACCACCGTTGAGAAGACTTCCTCTTTGATTTTGTTGAGTGACTGTTTTTCAATTCACAAATCAACTGTTGTATGCTGTTCCGGAATCTAAATAATAGGAGGGTTTACATTTTACTGAAACCTGTACAGAGGAGATTTCTCTGGAATGTTAAAGTGTATAGTTGAATGTGATGTAGAATTTAAGTCATGAAAATGGTTTGAATGGACGGCTATTTCTCTCCTTACAGCGGAGATAATTGGGAAATGAAATTATTATGATACAACGAATTATGAGGACTATAAACACGTTCAGCAACCCATATTCTACATTCATAAGGAAATTGCCTGGTCATAGTGTGGTAGAATCATAGAGATGCACAGCACGGAAATAGGCCATTTGGTCCAACTTGTCCATGCCAAACATATATCCCAACCCCATGGAATCCCATTGCCAACACTGGCACATATCTCTCCAACCCCTTCCTTGTCATATACCCATCCAGATTCATTTTAAATTTTACAATTGCACTAGCCTCTACCACTTTCTCTGGCAGCTCATTCCATACACGCACCACCGCCTGTGTGAAAACCTTGCCCATTATTTCTCTTTTAAATCTTTCCAGTCCGAATCTAAACCTATGCCCCCTAGTTTTGAACTCCCCCACCCCAAAGAAGAGACTTTGTCAACTTATTCTACCCATGTCGCCCGTGATTTTATGAACTACTATAAGGTCATCCCTCATCCTCCCACGCTCCAGGGAAAACAGTTCCAGCTTATTCAACCTCTTCCGATATCTCAAATCCTCGAACACAGGAAAAATGCTTGAAAATCTTCTCTGAACCCTTTCAAGTTTCACAACATCATCTGCACTTCTCATAGGACTGTGACTAATTTACACTCCGATAAACGAGAAAAGATCAACACAAATGATGAAAGTGCAAAGTTATAAGAGATTATGCAAGTATGGATTTGAAACAGGACATTGGAAGGTAATGATAATGATGTGACGTGATCATAGTAAACCAAACAGAATGTCCACAGCCTGCTCACGACGAACAAGTCAGGCTACAACTGTACTTCTTCAAAACCAACACAACATTACTGAAGTGCTGAAATAAAAATTGGATTGCTCTTCCAGTAAAATAATATGACGTATCAATGAATTCTAAATGTTTCAATTTATGCAATTTAAACTTTTTTTGTTTCTATAATCTAAAATATCGTCACAGCTTGGCGACATTTTGCAGCTTTCAGTATACCAACGTGCAAGTGGCAATATTAAATAAATCTTCATACATATATAGATGTCAATGACCTCTTTCAATCAGTGCTGGAGTTCAATGAGAAAGAAATAAAGTTGTTTCAACGATAAAGAAAGCATTTGTGTTCAGCAGGAATTGCCACACTAAATACAAATAATCATACGAAAGTTAATGCACACTTTCACGACAGTGTGGAATCAAGTTCCTCGTGAGCTGTGATTACATGGTTGAAGATGAGTGAGTGTTAATAACTTGACACGACAACAGTGTAGTTGCTCCCGGATTTGCTAATTTCTCGTCAGTAATATGATGTGACAAAATCTCTATTAACCCCGACAATAATTCTCGGACAGTGGCCACTTTCAGCATTGAAACTGATGATCTTATATTCCTTTGCATTACAGAAGTCTATCTCATTTCTCGAATTTCAGTTCAGATATGAATTTGGTCCCGTGAAAAACAATTATATTCATTGAAATGAGAAGCCAAAGTTTGCAACGTTATGCTATTTGCATCAAGGCCTGCATTTTTTTTTAGAATTAAAAAAAAAGAATTAGCTCTGGCACACATCAGAATGGAAAGAGTTCCTGATGAAAAATGAACAAGACACTGTTGCTGTTTGCCATTTACTACCCTGTCATTGCGGTGATCTGCAATCCAGGTATAGCATTCAGTTATGTTGAAGGGAATAATTGTGATATATATCTGTAATAAAAGGTATCGTAGGGATTTTATTTAAACGGCATTTAATCTTGTGGTTCACTGCCGTGTATTATTTCTTGTCTCCAATTTCAGAACGTCTTGCTGGAAAGGTGAATCTTATTCTCGTTGAACAGCATTTATTTTCGAATTCAAGAATATATGTTCTCACTTCCACAACCAAACTTTGACACAGATTCAATCTATTAAACTTGCCATGATCCGTTACAACATCTTTGATTCTTCACTCTGTCCGAATTATGTACTTCTTCGGCACATTTAACGAACTTTTTCGGGCCGTGAACATTCTTTTCATTCTGAAGAATGGTCACCAGACGCTAAGTGTTAACTCTGCTTTCACTCCACAGACTTTACGATGCTGTGGTGATAACGGAATTATGGATTTCACGGGAGCAGTGATGGTTGCTGAAGTTTACAGGGTTTAGGTCTAAGAAGGGTAGGGTTGTAAAGGAATAGGGGAATACGTTGCTAATTGGAGAGTGCATCAGAAACGCAGAAAATGAGTTTGTAAAGGAGGGTTTGTCTACTGAGGCAATAAGGTTGCAACTCAGTCACAGGAAAGGTGCAGTCAATATATTTGACGTTTTCTATAAACGCCCCCCCCAACCCCCACTCTCCCACCGCCCCACACTGCAGAAGAAACATGAAAGTATAGATTGCGCAGTAGACCTTACAAAGGTGCATCTGTAAAGAGTTGTTGTTTTGTTTGGCTTTAATTCCTCAATATTGCTTAACACCTCCTTGGCACAAACTGTCTGGATGGAGCCGTTTGTATTGCATGTGTCCTGGAAGGATTGCTGATTTCGTATGTAGATAGGCCGACTGGGGGTGGGGGTGTGTGGGTACATATTAGACTTGCTGCTAGGCAACGCGACAGGCTAGGTGTCAGACATCTCGATATTTCAGTAACAGTAACAGCAGCCTCACAGTTACCATAACCATGGAGAGGGATAGGAGCAGGGAGTCCGGGAAAGTACTTACTTGGAGGAGTGCAAACGAGACGGCTATGAGACAGGTGCTGATACTTATAGCCACTTGTAGATTATAACTCGAGAACAATTGTTCTCCATGAAATGTACAAAGTCAATGGGGAGGCGCTTGTGGAGTACTTGCTGCCAGTGTTGAATATCTTTTCCCGTCTGTGGCATGCAAGGAATGGTAAAGTGATTGAACGTTGGACGACAAGAGTAGAGGAGCTTCTCATCGAAAGAAAGAGGGACGTTTACTTAAGTTTGTGAAAGCAAGTATGTGGAACAGCCTCAGAGGATTTCAGGGTAGCGAAGAAAGAACTCCAAAATGAACTGAGGACAGCTAGGCGATGGCATGAAAAAACTTGGCTGGAAGGATTAGGGGAAACTCAAAGGCGTTCTGCACGTATGTAAGGCATAAGAGATTATCCAGACAGACGGTAGGAACGATCATGGATAGTGAAGTGAACATGTGCTGGAGTCTGAAGAGAAAGGGAAGGCTTGAAATGTAGATTTTGTTTCTGTATTCACTAGGGAGAGGGATATTATTGATAGTGAGAGCACCGTGGAATTCGTTGGTAGAGTTAAACAAAGATATTCCCGAAATGGATGTGCTGTATATTCTGGGAAGCGTCAAGATGGATATGTCGCCAGGGTTAGAAGAGATATGCCCAAGTTACTGTAGAATGCGATGAATGAGATTGCTGCTCCTCTAACCATGACCTTTGCATCCTCACTCTCGACGAGACTAGTACCTGCTGAGTGGAGGGAGGTGAATGTTGCTCCGCTATTCAAGAAAATAATTAGTTAGGTCCCGGCCAATTACAGAGCAGTCAGTGTCATGTCTGTGGTAAACCAGTTACTGGAAAGGATTTTCCGAAATATCGTAGATATATTTTGGAAAGACATGGATTGGTTAAATGTAGTCAACATGGCTTTGTCATGGGTAGGGTATGTCTTACAAACGCTATAGAGTTTTTTGAGAACGTGATGACTCCAGTTGATGAAGGTTGAGCATGGAAATTCTGTACATAATTATCAGTAACGCACTTGAAAAAGTTCACCACAGTAGGCATATTCAGAATGTTATGAGGTATGGGATACAGGCAAGTTTGGCTGTCTCAGTGCAGAATTGGCTGGCCACAACAAGGCAACGTTTGGTAGTAGATGGAAACCGTTCCTCCTCTAGGTGGGTGACAATTTGTGCGCCGCAGGGGTCTGTTACTGAGCCTATGATCTCTGTGGTTTGATTCGAGAAAATACTTGGTAGAAGAAGTGGAAGGGTGGATGAGTAAAAATGCTGATAACACTAAGGTTGCCGGTGTTGCCCATCGTGTCCTGGGCTGCAGCAAGCAACAACAAATCATTGACAGGATGCAGAGCTGTGATGAGAAGTGACAGATGGAGTTCACCCTGGAGAAATGCCAAGTGATTTATTTTGGAAGCTTGAATTTGAATACTGAATAAAGATATAAGACAGAATTCTTCGCAATGTGGAGGAACAATTGGATATTGTGGTCCACGTACATTGATCCGTCAATTTTGCTACACAGATTGATAGCATTGTTAAGAATATGTATGGTATTTTAGCTCTCATTAACGGGAGATTGATATTATGAGCCACGGTATATTGCTGCAACTCTATAAAATGTTGGTTCGACAACAATTGGAATAAATTATGCAATCTGGTGGCTTTGTTATAAGGAAGGATGGGGGTTGCTTACGGAGGTGGCAGAGGAAATTTATCAGGATTCTGCCAGTTATGGAGGGGCTGTCTTATGAAGCGATGTTGAGTGACCTCGGGCTTTTCACACTGGAGCGAAGGAAGAAAGGAACTGATTTGATAGGTGTGTGCAAGATAGTGACAGACATGGATAAAGTAGGTAACCAGAAACCTTTCCCTATGACAGAAATGGCTGTCACGAGGGTCATGATTTTAAAGTGGCTGGAGGATTGTGTGGGGAGATGTCAGTGATGGATTCATTGCGCAGAGAGTCCTGGGTGCTAGAATGATCTGCAAGAGGTGGCAGTAGAGTAAGTGAAATTACGGAAAATTAAGCAGCAGCTGGGCAAGCACATGGATGGCAGTAAATTGAGGGGTGTGTATGTTACCTTGACATTGAATTAAGGGAAATGCTTGGTTCAACATCGTGTTCTGAAGGGCCTATTCTATACTCTACAGTTCTGTGTTGTCTGTTCTGTGCTGCAAGAACTACTGACCATTTACAAACAATTCCTTACGTTGTTACATTCTTTTTATTTTGTTGAACTTAAAAATCTGGATCAACATACACCAGTCTACATATTCTCTTCAACTGCGTCGTCTGCACGTTTCCTTTGACTGAATAAATGAACTGAACTCATATGGTAACGGCGTTTAAACTGTTATTTTTTTTTCTGCCGATTAAGCTCGATACTTTTATCCTGGTCGATTAATATTTACAGTAACAGGAGGACACGTGATCAACTAATAACTGGTTAAAAAGAAAAAAGCTTAATAATCTCGAATTACTATCTAACTCCATCATTATTAAAACGAAAACTATTCAAATAGTTGAACGTGAATCAAATAATAAGAATAATAATCAGATATGTTCTTGAATACTTTCTGTTTCCCCCAGAATGGGAGTGTGCAACGTTTTTGCTTTCAATAAGTTTGGTCTCCACTGTATCCTTTCTCTACGACACTTGCCTGAGGTTCATCTGCAGTAACGTTTGCTGTGCAATTTTGTTTTCCTCATTCTACTCTCCGAAAATGTTCTGCACTCTCCCCTTATTCTTTACCTTTTTTTCATCTGATAACGGCATACATCAACAAAGTTGTTTGTTTTACATTTTCATTATCAGGACAATTAGCAAGAGATAATAACATAAGTTGTAAGTATTTTACTGCACGACAAGATAATTCGTTTGCCTGGACAATTAATTGTAACTAGGAATTTTGTTTCAGCAATATTCCCGTTCTGTCCGACAAAAGAACCATTTCTTGTTTTCGCTATTTTTAAAAGTCACAGTGTGATATCATCGTGACTCTATCCAGCGTACTTCCAGTATCCTGAATATGAGAATGGCTATGACTTTTTTAAAGTGAAGGCAACAACGCCTCCTATCATTGAGGGGGTATTGTATGGCAGGACATCGATGGGTAATTTCTCTGAATGAGAATAAAATCAGACAGCTAAAATCCATCATTTTTTCCAACTGCCATGTTTCCAAATCCTTCCATTTGTACTCAAGTGACCTAAGAGCTATGTGCTGTGCTTTTCCAGCAACACATTTTCAGCTGTGATCTCCAGAATCTGCAGTCCTCAATTTCTCCTTTGGGCTATGTAATCCATGAGCCAATATCCTCTCAACAAAGTGCAAAACAAAAAGATTCAGTTCTCTTTGCTTGCATGCAAGACATCTATACGCGCGTTTCTCAAGAAAAAGAAAATGTTTGACTAGATTAGGATATCGATGGTTTGTCCATTGACCTCTTTTTGAATAGATTCGACATTTGTCATTGGTGCACTAACTGTATTCACACCTCTATTGTCTCACCAATATGGCAATGATAAGAGGCATGCATGTGTTGTCACGAAGCTGTTAACCTTAATCAGTTCCAACAAACCTTGTCAATATGCTGAAAGCCAGCAAAACTTCTATTGGTGTACTCACTCTCTTTGTCAGTCACTGTATGTCGCTGTCATACACCCGTGCACACAAACCACCTCCCACATCACTTTTTAACCATCTGGCTCAGCATCCCCATTTCAAAATGATTATGTCTTTTGCACCGAACATTGTAGTTATTCTAATAATTTCTGGAGGAAGATTTGGTCACCCCAGCTGTATCCCTGGCTGTTTGGTGTCCATGGCAGGGGCGGATCTCCTGGTCATCATCACTGATGAAAGACGCAACCGAACCACTGGCATTTATTGGAGTTCAGTTTCATGTTGTTCACACCTATCTGCAGTCTGCGGACTCCTTTAACATGTGGATCATAGACTGTTTTATCTGGTTAACAAGTGCTTTCAGCTTTGATCGATTTGTGTCCATTGGATGGAAGAATTTGAGAATTAATTACGGCACCAATGAAACAGCTCCCTGGATCATCGGAATAGTCTGCCCACTGACCTCTCCAAGCAATATGTTCTCGTATTTCATATTTGAGTCTCTGTCCATAATTGACGATGTTTCCTGATTCTGCTTTGTCACATTAATATTTTACAAGCCACCAGCATATCGCTTAGTTCTCATAATTTTTACTTCTTGCCTGTCATTTGTGGTGATTTTACTGCTCACTGCACTTACCGTTAGGCATATGATAGTGGCTATTCGAGCTCGCAGAAGCCTCTGAAATCAGAGAAATTGAGACTTTCAGAGCGAACCAGAGATGGACAAACGCAGAAAATCCATTGTTTCACAGTATTAGGCACGTTATATTTTATGACCGTAGTTTACGTCTGGATTGCAAAGGTTGCTTATTTCACCGGTTCTGATTTTAGTGACTCAACATTTACTTTCGAAGAAAATACGCGCATGCTTCAGTTTCTGTGTTCGTGCTTTAATACTCTCATTGATGCGGGAACACACAATAGGTTGAGAGAGGTGTGAAAGAGCGTGTTAGCGCGGATAAAATTATCTCAGTCCGAGCCCAGAGGGCGGTTCGACAATCGGTAATTTATTAAAGTGTTTCACTCCGGCGGAGACCAACCGAGGTCCGAATCTCGATCGCTCTCCCGTTCCACGCGCGATGTTACAAGTTATATACTTCATGAGTCAGGATGTAGGAGATTGGGTCTGAATGAGTGTGAATGGTGGCAGTCATGGCTGGAGTATGTGGGAATGTCAAGCTTCCTGCCGTCCTCGGAGATTCGGCTGCATACACAAAAGGTGTGCTGTTTATCTTTATGTAAATGTGTCCGGGTGCCATCTGCTTGTCTCTCCGTGAGGGCTGGAGGCTAGCACCCCACTTTGTTACTTCCAAAGTGTCTGTTAGATTCATCCTGTTCGTTTGGTGTTTGCCTTTTGTGTCGGACTGTTTTGCATGATCAGGTTATGGGTGTGTGTCAGTTGGAGACTTGACGAGATTATAAGGTGGGTTTCGATCTGTGAGTCATGACCATTGTCTGCAGTCCTGACTAGTGTCTGGTCCGGTGTGTATTCGGATCTGTCTTTGGGCCCCCATCTCCCGAACATGTGGTCTGGCTGGCAGCTGCTGTTGTAAAATGAATACTGTTTGCTTTAAAATGGATACTGCTGGCTCTCCCGATGTGGGCCTTACTCCACGGTAAACACGGGGCGGTTTATCACCCCGCTTCAGTCCCCCCTTTCGGCAAGGGGTTGGCCACGTCCACATCCCCGAAGCCGACATCTTAAAAGCTGTTACCCTGCCCGGTACATTCCGCCGGCCGTCATGCTGCAGTCATGGGGCCTTTGGATAGTCCCGGGAGATGGTTCCATTAGTTCGAGCCCCGTGAGCTGATTACTCGCCAGGAGTCCATGGCGTGGAGCATGGCCTTTCTGGCCTTTCGTTTCTTATGTTGGCGGCATGAGTTACATGCCACCAGGAGCCAGGCCATAGCTAGCAGCATCTGTACCCGCACGATGGCATGGGAGATGATTCTGACCCAGGGGTGTATGTTGACATTCAGGCCCCAGTTCCAAACACTCTGGGCCCAGCCCTGAGTCTGCAGAGCTGTCTCTGCATCCTCCTCTAGGTCTTTGATATGTTCTTCTAATTGATGGTATCGCTTTACTTAGTGTCCCACCCGTGTCCTAAGTTCCCGCAAGACCTTGGCCAAATGTGGGATGGGGGTTTGTTCGGGCTCCTGGTACTCCCTAAGGGTATTCCTGAATTCGTCGGCAGCCTGTATAGACTCGGGGTCCCGACGTCGGACCTCCGAGATATGGGCTTGTCCAATCGTCACTGGGCGCCTCGGGGTGAAGCAGATCTCGTGCTGGGGAATCGGTCATTGCAGTCCATTGAACCAGAAGGACGTTTCAAGGGTAGAGACACAATATTGTCCCCTGCCACCATACCCCGCCCGAGTCAAGTGGGGGCCCGTGGGTTCGATCTCAAGGGTGCATCCCTGTCTACGGTTGAACCCGCATTCCACTGTTTCACTCCGCCGTAAGGGGTGGGGGCAGATTGTGATTGCCCCTCGCCGATGCAGCCTGCAGGCGGCACCCCGTAGACTGAGCCATCTCGGGAGATGGCTGTGCCGTGTGCCAAAATATATTTGAGGGAGGTGTTTTCCCGTATTACTCCAATGTTTTCGATGTGGAACAGGGGTGACCACTGGGATCAGGAGGACCATCCTGACTCCCGTTGCCTCACTGATATCACAGTCGGGAATCACTGGGTACACCCTGGTCATTCCCTTCATGGTCCAGCTATCATGTGGCCCGGAGCGTCCTGCGAGTGTGGCCAGTTTGGTGCTATCGATCCAGTCGGGCACCTCCCCCCTTTGTATCTGATCCAGGTTGTGTCGGATCTGGGCTACCAACCACAGGCCATACGCATGGCACAGCTGCCCCTCCTGAATGTGAGCCGTATTTTCCCTTTCCCGACCAATAAGGCGGTTGATGGTGTGGGCATGTGTCTCCAGGACTGCAATGCCCTCGAGCTGAAGGTGTGCTCCCTCTTCCCCCAAAAATGCCTGTTCTGCCTGGTGTGTGAGGGATCTCGCTAACAGGTCTCTCATCACCCCTTTTAGCTGTTCGATTTTCTCGTTAAGGCCCTGGATATCTAGGGAGTTTACCACGAATGTTCCTGTGTTGAGTCCTGTGAGGGCATCACTGATAATGTCCCGTCTGTGTCGTTGTGTGTTGTGTATGTCAGTTCGATAGTGGGTTGCCCCCATGGCATCTATAGCCCTCTCTATCACCTGTGTCCCCATCATGGTATATAGACTGCGTACCTGTGCTGTGCAATATTCCGGTACCCGGATGCCCGATATATTGACCAGCACGGGCACGACCTCGTATCGGATGTTATCATAAAGGACTTGCCCCTCCTCCCATAATACCAGTCCCCCCTGGGGCCCCGGCCTCAGAGAGGGGCATGGTAGTATCTCGGGAGTCGTGGTTGTTGGTGGTGTGGTTGGGGGGGGGGGCTGAGAAACACAAATATAGAGAAATCACGCGGCATTGGTCGGTTCATAGTAACCGCAAACGGACAGGTCCCACATCGCGAACGCATCGAAGGCCGGGGCCGAAGTGAGGTCATCTGGCATAGCGCACATCGTTCCGAACATGCACCTCCCCAGGTCCATAGCCTCTGCACGTCGTAGGCAGGTTGGTCGTGGGTCGCGTTCCGACCTGAGAGTAGGCAGATTGTCTGTATGTCCGGGAGGACCTCCAGCCAGGCGTTGAAAAATGTGTCGACCTCGTCAGGCTTATCCCTCGCAGGGATGCAGATGGCACTGGATGATTTGAAGGCAACGCCATGGCGGTAAAAGTTGTCTGAAGCTCCGGAGGAATAGGGTACAAGTCCTATGGCGAAGAGGGGGAGGTGGAGGACGGTGCACCGGTGGGACATGATCTGTGAAAGAAAAGAGAAAGGGAGAGAGAGAGAGAGAGAGAGAGAGAGACACCCTCGTCAGGGTGTATGATCAGTAAACGCACATGTGTTCTGCAGCCCCCTACCCCCCCTCTCCCCCGGATCACTGTTGCTGTCAGGGGAGAAAATGTTAAAATCTCGTCAGGCATGTCGAGGGAGTGCGGGTGAGCAGGGGAATAAATCGGTGGTGGCTGCAAGTCAGGTGGCTGGGCCGATGTTCTGGCCACACATTGGCCTCGTGTGGTTAGGGACAGGGACCACAGACTAAGTCTTTGTCGTCCGTCCAGTCGGGCCCTGGGGGAAAGGTTTAATTTGGGACAAATGTTTCCACCTGCCCTTCCCCTTCATATCGATGCAGGCGCAGGTGTCGCTGGTGAGGATTATCTCGTGCGGCCCCAGCCACCGAGGGGCGAAGCCGGGCCGGTCGGGGGCGGCCCGGACCAGGACTTTGTCCCCATCGCCCGGGACGGGTTGGAGAGGCGGTTGTTGCTGCTGTTTCGTTTGGTCCCTGATGTCCGTTTGATCGCGGGCGGTCTGTCTGAGGGCCCGCAACTGTGAATCTAGCTGTCTGATGTAATGGGCCATCCTATCCCTAAGTGGGGCCATGTCCTCACCCCCTTCGATTACGGTCTCGGGTAGTCGCATGGCCTTCCCATCATGAGTGCGAAGGGAGTGAGGCCAGTGGAACGGCCTGGGGTGGCTCTGAGGCGCATCAGAATGCAGGGTAGGACGTCCACGCAGCCCTGACCGGTCTCGGCGATCGCGAAAGCGATCGCCACTTTGAGGGTCAGGTTCATGTGTTCGACCATGCCCGAACTCTGGGGGTGGAAGGGGACATGGAAGCGCTGCCTGATACCCAGGAGGCGGCAGGCCAGTTTCATCGCGCATCCCGTGAAATGTGTTCCCTGGTCTGAGTCAAGCTGGAGGGGGACCCCCCATCATGGAAAGATGTCGAATGCCAGGAATCTGGCCACAGTGGCTGATGTTCAGTCCCGTGTCGGGAAAGCCTCTACCCAGCGCATGAAGTGGTCGACTATGACCAGGCAGTACTTCTTGCCGCGGCTGGCGGGCAAGGGTCCTGTGAAGTCGACCTGGAGGTTCTCCCAGGCCCCCTTGGGCTTTGGTTGGTGGGCCATAGGAATGCGCAAGGGCCTCCCTGGGTTATGTAGGTTGCAGACAATGCACCAGCGGCAGTGCTTGGCCACGTCGCGGCCAAGTCCAGGCCACCACCAGTCGGTCTGCAGCCTCGTGAGGGTCCCCTCCCGGCCTGCGTGGTCGGGCTCGTGACGTAGTTGTATCAGTGTTGTTCTGATTGCTGCGGGGGCCACTACCTTGCCGTCGCGGCGCCATATCCCATCGGGGTCGGGGATCGCGCCCCTTGCCCTCCCGTCCTCCCTTTCCTCGGGCTGAGCGCCATTCTGGACGTCCAAGACGTTGACGTCCCAGACTTCATTCACAGGCGCAGCGGGTACGGGGGGTAGAGGGGCACCTGCGGCGGCCTTGGCGGCCTGGTCGGCCCAATGGTTCCCTAACTGTTCGGCGGTGGTGGCGCGCTGGTGCGCCTTGATGTTTACAACGGCCGCGAGCAGGGGAAGGCGCGCTTCCTCCACTAAGTTACGGACTGTGTTCTCGTGTTTTATCTGGCCGCCGCCAGCCGTGACAAAACCCGGCGGCTCCATGCTGTCATGTAGTCATGGACTACCCCAAAAGCGTACTGGCTGTCGGTGAAAATATTCACCCGCTTGACCGCTCCCATGCGGAGCGCTGCCGTGAGGGCAACCAGCTCCACGACTTGGGCTGAGGTATCGCCGTCTAATGTGCCCTGTTCGCGGGTGGCCCCCGTGTCGTCGACCACTGCCCAACCCGTCCGGTAGGACTCCTCAACCAACCGGCGTGAGCCGTCAACGTATAAGACCAGGACGAGATCCGAGATAGGACTATCGGCAACGTAGTCCTCCTCAGCCGAATCCATGACGGCCTGGCAGTGTTGGGGTTGCCCTACAGTTATAATCCCGTCCGCGGGGTTCATTCCACTGTCCATAACTGTTCTAATGGATTGGTCCTGGGGGAGGAGGACTGCCTCCCAGGTTGACCTACGGGCGTCAGAGACGGTTCGGAGGTGTCCCGTATTCAGGAGCTCCACTATAGTGTGTCCCGTGTGCAGGATGATCTGACCGGACATGGTGACCGGCTCGCACACCCGGACTGCCCACGTGGCGCCGTCAAGTGCGGCCACGCAGCGGTGCATCCCCCTCACGACCGGGGACTCATTAGTAGAGTAGTACCTACGGGCTTCATGCGGTCCCCGGAGAGTTGGGTTACCACAGCGCGATAGAACCCCCCTTCCAGTCTATAAAAGACGTGAAAGGGCTTAGAGAGGTCTGGAAGGCGCAGGGCCGGGGCACTGAGGGGGTGGACTTTTAGCTTGGAGTAGGCATCATCTTGCTCGGGGCCCCACTCCACCTTCTCCGCCCCGGGCCTACCCCCCTTCACCAGGCGCTGGATGGGCTCAGCGATGGTGGCGAAATGCGCTATGAAGGCACGGCAGTCGTTGTAAAGGCCCATAACGCGGCGGATACCCCTGACCATTTCCGGCCGTGGCATGTCGGCGATGGCCGACCTACGATCGGGAGGCAGGGCCCTGCTACCCTGGCTAATGTCGTGGCCCAGGTATCGGACTGTGGCCAGACCAATCTGGGCCTTTGTGGGGCTAATTCTAAAACCTGCCCGAGCAAGGGTGAGCAGGACGGTGATCAGGGCTCCCAGGTGTGAGCGCGTGTCCGTGGACGTGATCAGGAGTTCGTCCACATACTGTAAGAGGGTGCTAGAGTCAGGGGATAGGTCGCATTGCACGAGGGTCCGACTCATGACCCTGTGGAAAATGTTGGGGCTGTTGTGAAAGCCTTGTGGCAGCCGGGTCCATATGTATTGCCTGTCTCGCAGCATGAAGGCAAACTTGTCCTGAGAGTCACGGTGCAGCGGGATGGACCAGAAGCCATTTACCACGTCCCGGACCATAAAGATCCGGTGGGAAGGCTCTAGGCTGTTAAAGATGGTGGACGGGCTGGCAACAATGGGGTGCTCTTTGGGTGTGACCCGGTTGAGTGCCGTATAATCGATGGTGAGCCGATAGCTCCCATCCAGCTTATGGACTGGCCATATGGGAGAGTTTTTAGTGTACACCCCGGGTCGCAAGACACCGCGGCCAGTGAGTTCGGCCACAATGATATCTACGGCATGCAGCGCCTCGGATTTGATCCGGTACTGTCGGTGCGGGGACTGTACATGTCTGAGTATCCGCTCGGGAGGGGAACAGACAAGGCCGCAGTCCTGCTTGCTTGTGGCCCAGACCTCCGGGACCAACTGGCAGACTGATCCGAAGGCGCCTTCTCCGGTCCAGTCCCGAGTGATAGGGACGCAGGGCGCGAATGCAGCGACCGATCTCGTGGGGACCCATCTACCCTCAAGGGCGCTCTTATGGGGTTTGCGGGACGTCCATAGGAGGCGCCGGTGGAATGCGTCCACCACCGCTCCCAGTTCAGCCAGCAGGTCCATGCCCAGGATTGTCCCTTCTGAGTTCGGGCAAACCCAGAAGTGGACGGGGAGTAGAAAGTCATCGATCTCCAGAAGGGAGGCCTCACTACGGCGGGCCACCGTCGAGCTTCCCCCCACCCCCGTGATGAAAATGGAGTGATGGGTGAAAGGGAGCTCGAGGTCGGTGAGGGAGACTGATGCCCCCGTATCTATCAAAATGTTGCATTTGGTGGCCCCCAAGCGATGCAGAAATCCAGATACGGGGGTCGGCTCCCTCGTCGGGGGCCGACGCTACTCAGTCCTTACGCCAGGCGAGTAGCTGTAAGAGCTCAAGCAGCTGCCCGCGACTGAGCTGATCCCAGTCGGGGGAGGAAAGCTTCTGGGTAGGGCTGCGGGGTTCGTGGGGTTTTTGCGGCCGTGGGTTGCCGTTGGTTCCCTGCTTGGGGGTTCCTTGTTCACTGGGGTGTGAGGGGCGCCTACGGTGGGCATGCCGCGGTGGGGACCGGCCCCGGTGCTGACCCGCGTCGGGGTCTCTGGGGCGTCCGAAGTAGAGCGGGCAGTTAGACTTGTAGTGGCCCGTCTGTCTGCAGCGGTGGCAAATGAGCAGTCTGGGTGTCGACAGTGCCGCAACGGTGGCCGGGGCTTGGTTATCGAGGGACATGGCCCAATTCTCGATCTCCGTGAAAGACACATAGGGTACCAGGCCTGTCCGGAGGACAGCCAGGTGTGTGGGGCCTAATCCGTCCTTATATAGTTGGATAAAAGCGGGGTTCTGCCGGTCTGCATCGGGGATCCCCCTATGCGCCTGGAAGGCCTCAAACTTACGGGCCCCATATTCGTGAGCTCCCTCGCCGGGTTTCGGGGTGACGGCCACAATGGCATTCCAGTCGACTGGCATGTGGCCGAGAGCCTCGCTGACATCGGCCAAAAAGTCCGCAAGGGCGGCCTCCTGTTCGCGACATCCATCGCTGAGGTCGGTGCACCAGGACCCATTCTGGTGCGCAGGTCGGAGCCTGGACCACAGGTTCTCCGGGAGTTTGTTCTGGACCAGACCGGCCATGTCCCTATTGTGGAAGTTGTGGCAGATCTGCATCTCCCTTAGCCACTGCCAAAATTCAGCGTTATTGCGGCGGGGCTTGAGGGTGGGGAGCCTATCCAGGAGTTTCATGGTATCAACCTGGGTTAAGGAGACGTATGTCATTTTAAGGCGGGGGTTGTGGGTTTGGGACACTGGTTTCCCCTTCTCCCCACCCCCGGGGGTATATTCAACTTTAACCGGGGCGGCGCGAGCGAGACTCGCGTGTGATTCCCGGGGGCCTGTGTTGTCCACGAGCCACTCACAGTCCCAGGTGGGGGACGGCGGGGCGCTTGGAGTCTCAGATAATGTCGGTAGGATCGTACGGTTGGCAAGCGCCTGGGCCTGTGTTCTGATGCTTGTTTCTGCTTATCTTGCACGTATAATTGGACCTTGCTTGCGAGCCTAACATGTGCCTGAAGCACAAGGATGCAGGCTTTCTCGTATCTATCCCTCTTCTGATGGATCCACCACTCCCGCTGGGCATCCAGCAGGTCGGCGGGCCGCCAGCCCGATCGGAGCATAGCCTTGATGACCTTTTTATTCTCGTCGGCTATGAAAAGAGTAAGGGAGCCTTCTGGCTCCCATTCTAAATCGCCTGCCGTGCAGCCAGCCATGTTGGTGGGGGGGGGGGGGGGGGGGTGGGGTGTGCAGCGGGCTTAATGGAAAGAAGACTTAGAAATGATAACATTACCAGTGTGGGAGCGCAAGAGATTTAACTGCCGCTAACTTATTCACCTCCCAGTCAGGGAGCCCACTCCCTGAAATCGGACCCTAGCCCCCAGGGCGACGAAGGCAGGTGTGGGTTAGGTACAAACGGGGCGCGTGTGTATACCAGATCACGCGACCCTGGGTTACTGTTTGTCTCACTCTCACTGCCTAAGGTGCAACGACCGTGCGTGCCCAGCGAACACCGGGAGTGAACCAGGGGCCCGTGTGCAACGCGGGGGGGAAACGGCGTGAGCGCAGACCACTAAAAAAAAACAAAAATGAAATAAAAACGGCGCGGCGCGGGCCTGTACCAGAGCGCGCAACCTAAAAAAATCCCCGTGAGTCTTTCTCTCACCATCTGAAGTTCAGCAGCCGTGTGTACCCGCCAGCACCGGGCGTGAACCAGGGGCCCGTGTGCGGGGGGGGGGAAGCGTGAACTCAGACCTCTCTGCGCTAATACCACAGAGGCCACCACCCGGGACTGCGGAGGCAATGGGCGAAATCTTGGCCCAGAGGCTCCGCTCGTCGCGCTGGTTTGGAGGACTTCCCGTCTTGTCGCACGCATAGGCCTTCCAGACCCTACCGCGGACTCAAGGAATGGCGCCAAAATAAAAACCGGGCTCAACGTACAATGGGATCCCCTAAACTCCCACTGCAGAGGTTATCCAGGAAGGCTTTGTTTGTCGGTGTTTTACACAGGGAGGTCAATCTGTCGAGGTCTCGTGCCTAAAGTCGTCGGTCCATGGAAATTCTGTCCATCAGTTACTAGAACCCGTCGACAATAAATGACAGTAAACGAAAACCAAAACGGTCTCATGCACACCTTTACCAGTGCTTCGCGATCCCAATTGCCCACCCGCGGAAGATCACTCACACACGCACACACACACACTCTTACAGAGTACTCTATCGTTACCTGACTGCCGGACCCACTCTGTTCACGGGTTTGGATAACGGCCGGCAGCGGAGTCCCTTGCGGGGCTCCGGAGAACTTTTACGAGAGAGGTAAAAGAATAAAGATACTCACCCAGAGCCTTCGCAGAGATCCAGAAGCCGTCGTTATCCCGGACGAGCCCCCAATTGTTAGTGCGGATGAAATGATCTCAGTCCGAGCCCAGAGTGCAGTTCGACAATCGGTAATTTATTAAAGTGTTTAACGCCAGTGGAGACCAACCGAGGTCTGAATCTCGATCGCTCTCCCGTTCCCCGCGCGATGTTACAAGTTATCTCCTTCATGAGTCAGGATGTAGGAGATTGGGTATGAATGAGTGTGAATGGTGGTAATCATGGCTGGAGTATGTGTGAATGTCAAGCTTCTTGCCGTCCTCGGAGAGTCGGCTGCATACACAAAAGGTGTGCTGTTTATCTTTACGTAAATGGGTCCTGGTGCCATCTGCTTGTCTCTGCGTGAGGGCTGGAGGCTTGCACTCCACTTTGTTACTTCCAAAGTGTCTGTTAGATTCATCCTGTTCGTTTGGTGTTTGCCTTTTGTGTCGGACTGTTTTGCATGATCAGGTTATGGGTGTGTGTCAGTTGGAACCTTGACGAGATTATAAGGTGGGTTTCGATCTGTGAGTCATGACCATTGTCTGGAGTCCTGACTAGTGTCTGGTCCGGTGTGTATTCGGATATGTCTTTGGTCCCCCCTTCTCCTGATCATGTGGTCGGGCTGGCAGCTGCTGTTTTAGAATGAATGCTGTTTGCTTTAACATGGATACTGCTGGCTCTCCCGATGTGGGCCTTGTTCCATGGTAAACACGGAGCGGTTTATCACCCCTCTTCAGGCCCAATACCCTACCGTCCAATCCCCTGCACTGATGACTGCGCCGGCGCTGTTTTGTGCTCCCACAAGTAGCTTCGACAATTTATTTACTATGATAACACATTCCTTAGTGAAGTCAAAATCACTGGGACCATCTCCAAAACCACCCTGCCATTTTTTAAAACTCTCATCCCCATCTCCATCAAACGACTCAACAATGACCTCTCCTTCCAATGTACTGATCCCACAACTACATCGACCTCACCTCCTCCCCAACACCCACCCCAGTTTAAGAAAAAGATGCACGATTCCGCACTCCTTGTTTCTTCACCTCCACCATATCGTCTTCCAGGATGAGCGATTCGGCTGTGGAACATTAGAGAATTCGTCCGAATTCAAGAACCAGATCATTCCCTATACTATATCCACAACGTCCTCAATGATGAAGTCCTCAATTGCATCACCTCCATTTACTGCAACACTGCCCTCGATTCTGACCGCCCCTCCTCTGCCATTACACGATTACAGGATCCAAGAAATGTACATTCCAACGCACCAATCGCCAAAACCTGGGTATCATCCTCTGCCCTTTTCATTTTGCACAGTCAGACACCATCATCAAAATATATCACTCCATTCCTCTCTGCATTCCATAGCAGCCAATTATTGGCAACTTCCTCTTTGTTTCACCCTTGATGTATTCAGACGTTTGTGCTGCCCACACATCCCCATTCACCTCTTTCCAAGGTCCCAATGAATCTTTCCAACTCAGGTGGAGATTTATTTGTATGTCCTCAAAACTCATTTGTTGCATCCATTGCTCACAATGTGGTTTCCTCTGAAATGGAGATACCAAGTACAAAGTGGAGGGTTGGTACAGGGATCGATGTGGTCTGCATAGACCAATCGACGGCACATTCCTTTGGACATCCTTTTCAATGCTTCTCCCACTCCCCCGATGACAACTCCATTTTATACCTCCTCCAGTGCTTAAACAAGGGCACCTACACACTGGAGGAGGTTGACCTCATCATCTGCCTGTAGAGGCAATCAACACACGACCTCAGCATTGAATTCTCTGTCTTCAACTCTCCCCCCGCCATTCCATCCAAAATTCAGCTCTCTGACTCAGCTCCACACTCTTGGCCTGATCTACAAAACTACATGTCCTTCTTCCTTCCCACGTATTCGCTCCACGCACCCCATCAACCAAGTAAAATCACCTCCTATCTTTGTCCAACAAGCACTATCCCTACGACATTTCCTTTCGCTCCATCCCACCCCCATTTGTTTCTCAGCCCCTTGCCCCTCCCGCATCCAGAAGAGGGGCTATGCACGAAAAGTCGACCCTCACACTCCTCAAGTGTTCCCTGACCTGCTGTGCGTTCTCAAGCACCAGAATTTCCCGACATTGTGTGTCCAGCATCTGCAATCCTCACAGTCTCTCACTAGAGCAGCGTCAAATCACAAGAAGGTGCCATTGAGGAGATGATTATGCGAATTGCAGACGCTTAAGACTGATTGCTCAATTTCTACCAGGACTGCAAATTCAGCTATGGCACTTGGACAGGATAAAGACACTCACAATTGGTTATCGATAAAACAGGGACATGGATTGGAACTGTCATTATATGAGCATGCTTATGTTCGAGTGAAAATTGTCACTGTGGCCACGTCATATTCTGATATTCACTCTCTATCTGTGAATATAATAACAAACCAAACTAACAAAGAGTTGAAGCACAGATCACAAAAGGTGAGCAAATTAACCAGTGCAAGTCAGACAAAAAGACATGCATGAACTGAGCTCAAGATAATTTTCTGCCTGTTTTTGCAAATGGAAACACGACAGAGAAAACGAATCATGAATTACCAAAAAAAAACCTTCACCCTAGTTGAATAAGGATCCTCCTCCGTAAACAGGCAAGATATTAATGATAGGAGAAAAAAACGTGATTCAAAATAGGAAACGTGAATAAATGCTCTGTTGCTTTGAAATTGCTGGGAAGCTTTCAGTGACAGCAGCACGGTTCCTCTGTGAGATCAGGGATCTGCCAAGAGAGTGTGTGTCACCTGAGTTAATGAATGGTGAACTATGGTCCCAACGATTGAGCTGCTTCGACATACCCAGGGAGCAACTCTTTGTAAAACCATGTCACGAACAGAACGAAACAGAGGCTAAAACTCTCTTTCAAAGAAGTAACATTTTGTTTGATCAAATCATTCTATCTTCTACTGCAGTTGTGCCAGGGAATGGGGAGCAGGAACAACAGGAACTTTGCCAATTTTCCAAAACCTGCAGACATAAAAATATCCGATTTCCATCTATCCAGTCCAGCCCGGGAATTAATGAACCATAACACAGAACGGTGGAGAAATTCCATGGTTCTGGCAGAGTCGGTGGACAGAGTGACGGAGTGAACGGTGTGATTCCTGTTCGAGTGCACCTTTCAACTGATAAACAGTTAGTTTTTCTTTAAATACACAATATAGACTGACACAGAGGAGGCGGACCAAGAAAGCTGGTGTACAGAAACAGTGAAGCGCAAAATAACTCAGAGAGTAATGTGTATAAAATGAATATTCAGGTATGAACGTTGAAGAATGTGTCATATCTAATGAGAAATGATGTTAATAGTGACTGGGAGAGCATTAAAGAGAGTAGTGGAACGTAGCAAACTCAGTGTTCAGGTGCACGGTTCTCTGAAAATGGAGTTACAGCTAAACAAGGCAGTGGATATTTTTTTTGGGTCACTGGCCTTCAAGAATCATGGCATTGTGGACAGAGTTTGATCAGTTATGTGCCGTTCTATCGGACTTTGGTGAGGCTGCATTTGTAGAATTGCATTCAGTTTTGTTCGGTGGCAGAGTGGTTTGGGGGCACAGCGGCAGAATGGTTAGGACTGCCGCATCACAGCGTCAGAGACCCGGGTTCAATTTCTGCCTCAGAGAACTGTGCATGTGGAATTCGCACATTCTCCCACTGTGTGCGTGCATTTCCTCCGAGTGCTCCGGTTTCCTCCCACAGTCCAAAAATATGCAGGTTAGGTGAATTGCCCACGCAAAATTGACCGTAGTGTTAGGTGAAGGGGTAACGGAAGAGGAATAGGTCTGGGTTGGTTGCTCTTTGGAAGTCGCTGTGCACATGCTGGGCCGAAGGGCCTATTTCTAAGCTGTACTTTATTTAACCATGTATCTATCTATCTACTAAATGAAGGATGTTCTTAAACTGCAAAAAGTACAGAGGAAATTTATAATGATTTTGCCAGCACTCAACAGGCTGAGTTATAGCGATGGTATGGAAAATGTAGGACCGTTTTCTTCAGTGAATAGGAGACTGAGGAGGATCTTATAGAAATAATAATTTCATGAGAGGTAGGCATAGGGCGAATATACTCAGTCTTTCTACCAATATTGCGAAATAAAGGATTAATCAATTTAAGGTTAGATGGGAAAGAATAAAAGGGAACCAACCACGCACATCTTTACATAATATGTGTTATGCACGTTGAATGATCTGCCAGTGGAAGTGGGTGAGCCCCGTCCATTTGCAGCACTTAAAGCACATTTGGACATATACACTGATACAAAACGTTAAGAAGGTTATCATCACAGTGATGGGAAATGGAGGTAAAATGGATGGACATTTTCGATGGCTTGGAACAGATTGGACTAAAGGACGTTTCTCCGTGCTGGAGTACTCTGCGATTTTGGAAGTCAATCAGATAAACAGCCATTCTTTGAATGTTTGCAAATTCCAGACCTAGCCTTCACAATGTCTTTTCCTATGACTGACGCAATAACTTCAATAGCAGTCTAGCAAAATTTATTGAAATTATGTTAAGTGAAAATATCCCTTGTTGATTGACAAGTCAAAAAAATTAATCAAATAATCTACCTCTACTGTCCTCCAAAATATTAGCAAGATGCTGTTACTCTTGTTACTCAAACCGTCTTGTTGTTTTCTTTGTTAATTATTTGAATAATTGTGTTAACCGGGTATTTCACCATGCTCTGGAGTTGATCTCTGAACTTTGATTGTGTAACAACGTAAATAAATGTGTTGGTGCAGCAACTTAAGTTCATCAGGATGTACCCAGTTTGTTGAAGTATATAGTCAGAATCACTGTAATCTCTGTGATCTGTCCCAGTTATGTTAAAATAAAAAAATTCAATCAGATACGTCAACCACATAAGAAGGAAGTTGCCCGATATGGTGAAGAGTAAAATTGCAGACTTCCTCCTGTTCTCCATCTCTGGGTCAGTGCAATTGCTTTCCTTGTTCTGACCCTTCAGCTGCTTACGTACTCGACTGGCGATAAATACGTATCTGACTGTACGAACATTGAGAATAAGAATTAAAGCGAATGGAAGTATTGGAGTTAAGACTGTAACAAACCAGTCGAAGATGATCCAACCTAAGTCTGAATAATAGCTCTGCTTCTCAACACAGAATGTTGGTACATTGTTGATGATAACTCCAGGTTCAACTGCAAAATAGTGGGGAATATTTTTTAAACAAACAAGAATGGACGTTGTTGATAACACAATGGTCGCTGTACGCTCAGTGCAGTATTTTCCCTTCAGGTTCTGGCAACAAATGGCCACAAATCGATCAACGGTGAAAGTGACGGTGAACCAGACAGAACCTTCTAGTGCAACACGGCTCAGAACAAGATTGACACTACAGGAAAAGTCGAAGACCAGGAAAACGCCCGGAGAGTAATAAGAGCTGATTCGCCACACTATGACATATGTGACAATCACCAAAAAGTCAGCTGTTGCCATGGCAATCAGGTAACGAGTGGTGCTGCTGGAAAGACCACATTTTCCCCGTGCTAGGATCGTAATCGCCATTACATTAACTGGAAGAAATGATTAAAAAATAATTGTAATTGATTCGGATTCCTGAGAGTTCGACAAGGAAATTTTGTGAAAGAGTCATGAGCTGACATCAATCCAGAAACCAACAGTTCATATGCTCATGCACAATAGCAAATTCATGATTGGCATTAGTATTTCATTTACTACCACGAAATGAGCGAACAGTTTGATGTGTCTTTGGTATATGCTTAAATCATTTTCTCGTCTTATGTTTTAACACAGAAGACAAATCGATTGCATATATTTTCAAATATGCAAAATATTCAAAGATTGTTCACGAATGCCCTGGAAGGATGGAAATCTGCCAACCATATCTGTTCTTCAGCGCATGTGACTCAAGGCCGCAAAGCAAAAGTGTTTACCTTTTCTGTCCTCTGGGCAATGACGAATGGTCAACAAATGCTGCTCTGTTCAGTGATGTCCACATGCCATGATTTTTTTTACAAATAAGAAATATAGGCAAGGGAAGACAGCCTTGAAATATGCAACTTCAGTCAGCGTGGTAGTTCTTGAAATGATGCAAAATTGAAACATGAAGGTATCTCCTGGTCACCATTGTGATCCATGGTAAACATCTGCATCAATATTTTGAAATTCATGAAGAGTTAACTTCGATATTGTGGTGGCCGGTGAATTGCATGGATAACTATGCACCAAGGTGTTGAAATTTATCTGAATTTTTATTTGTCACGATTTAGTAATAAAATCGGAATGTCTCAATCAGATGAGGCCTCATTCTTTTTAACTCATTGTGATTGGAATGCTCAGCTGCTGAACCTTTTGTTCATTTGACAATCGTTTCTTGATTTAATTTTCACATTTTTGTAATCCCTATTTCATCGTAAGAACACAATTAAATACAGTGAAATGTTTTGGTTCGTAGCCATGACACAACAACGTTTTGAGTAACGAAAGATTTAGCCAATAAAGAAAGATACCGGATGAAGAATGATCATTAGTCCTGATCCAGCTCATTACCTGAACGACATCTCTGCCCCCATCCAACCACCACTGCTTTGCTGCAGTTTGCACCACAAGCAATCAACATCGAGTTTGCGACCCTCAGGTGCTATTACTGCTGCTGTGCGATACTCCTTTAACACAGTCTGCTCAGCGACTATGTTTGATCGACCAGCATCAGAGTTGTGTTTCTATTCGTGGGGCTTACCTCATCGATATTCATATTATGTCCCACTGCCAACACCAGCGCCAGACCCATGCAATATGCTGATACTCAGGTGGATATTATGCTAATGTGCCTACCTCGCCAATGTCTCCTCTGTAATTTATTCGCCTCTGACAGCTGGTATTGTGCCTGTTCATGAAATGTAAGTCAGTGTTCACTCTTCTCCGTGCTTATTGTTCTCTAGTGCCCCGTTTTCGGCTTACACAATGTCCATGCTCTGGGTCTTCCCGAAGTCTACAGTACACTCGCTCGAGGTCTGTGCCCTGTGCCTGACTTGAGTCTATTCAAATTCAACGAGCATGTTTCTCGCTGTCCATGATCACCAGAAGACAATTCAGTTAAAAAAGAGATTTAAAAATGCAGCATTCTGATTAAGCTACTGTGAAATACTTCCAGTGAAATGAGTTCTTCCACTTATTAATCAGGTGAAAACTGCTCACCAGTTTTGAAGATGAAGTCTCAGCAGAAACTGACACTGTTGGAGTCATATGTTCCTGCGTTCATCCTTCTACCCTCTTCACAAAAGGGCCAACGATTTAGTCGCCTTCTTGATGAACTATGCCATGGAACTCTACGTTAATAAAGTAATTGTAGTAGGTTACATTAATTCTCATATTATCTCACAATTTGTGCAGTTGGTAAATGAGTTTAGGAGCTGCAAGCTCATATCAGAATTGTATGTAATTACTGCCTTTAAGTCATTATGCCACAAGGAATATGCAAAGATTCATTGACTTTGTTTAGAACTGCTGTTTTCCATTTGTTGCTCTCACAAACATTGTGCTCTTCATAATGCGTTTCAGGATATTGCCTAAACGATAGGTAATTCCCAGATGATTCCATTCCAAGTCAGCATGGTGTTTGATTTTGAAGTTATCTAGCAGTTGGCAGTCTCGCCATGCATTTGCTCCTGTCCTACTCTAGTTTGGGCATATCAGACGTCTCGAAGGGCCTGTAGAATCATACAAGTTTCGTTTCTGAATCTGTATCTTCGAGATGTTGGAAATTATTTTCACTGTGCATCTTTGGTGAATAGCGTGCAAAAGTGCTGTTGTTTTAAGAAGTGGACTTGCACCTGGATTCGTTAAGAGAGACTGAACAAGAGTTATCGATCTGTCAAGTGTAGCATAAGTAGCTTATGAACTTTTACCTTTTAAATTTAGAACAATAGAAGCACAATTTCGAGCAGTATTAATTTTGTTTAGCTTTTAGATGCGGGGAAATGTGCTGGCTTTGTTTCAGCTATCTCGGTTTTAACCAGAAGCTGGGGTTTCTCTTCCTACAATGGGTGGTTGCATGTGAGAAAAATGTGTTTATGGAAGGTCGCTCTTTTCGAACAGTTACTAAGTAACAGTTACCGTATCCACTGCCGTGTTAAGTTTTACAATCTAGTTACCTAATTCTCAGTTCTAATTTCTTTGTTGTATTGTAAATATAGTCCTTGAAAAAGTACGTTTTGGGAAACGCCAGCTCGTTTAATCAGAGAGCAAAGGTAGGTATGTTTATCCGAACGAACGAGGACACTTTCGTCTTTCATGACACAGAATAAGATAAACCAACTTGAAGTCATCCTCGTTGGAATGAAAAACGTGCCATCCGCATTTTATAGGCTAACCAGCAAATTCATCTCTGGATTAGCCAATTGTGTTGTCGTCAACAATCGGGTAATTTTTTGTCACACATGAAAGGAACATTTATAGCACTTCGCCCAATTTTGCAACTACTTCGAGAGGAAGGCTTGATGATAAAAAAGGCTAACATTGATTTTGCTAAAACCAAAGTCGCATTGCTGGACCATGGCATGATACATATGAGGGCGGATAGCCTCACATCTGTGAAATAAAGGTTTTTGGAGAGTGTCACACACCGTCGATGAAGAGTACTAAAAGATACTGGGTTTCAGTGTTATTTAATTGAAAGTTCGTACTTAACTTTAGCAATGTGGTTGCTCCACTAACTGAATTATTGAAGAAGGTCAGAAAATTCGAGTTGACGGCAAACTGTCAGAATGCATTTAAAATATTCAAAGGTGTTTTAACCACTGACCTGTGTTAGCCACACTTCATCACACACAGCCATTCGAGTCAGCTGTCAATGTGATATATGTGCATGTCAGTGCTGTCCTTTCCAAGAAAACGCTGAGATAATGGAAAGTCAATTTGAGCATTTTTCCAGAAAATTGAATGATCATCAACGGAAAGGTTCCACAATAAAGAAGGAATCCTCAACCCTGGTGGTGGCATTAAAATATTTCATAATTAATCTTGGCGAGACAGTGGTTGAAAGGAATGTCTATACTGACACTTTTTTGTGAAAATGTAAGAACAAAACATCCATACTGACTGAACGGATATTATTATTGTCGCAAACGATTTTTAAAAATTATAGACATGGCAGGACGGCAGAACATAAATGCCGACGCATTGAAGCGCCTTTGAGGAGGGAAAACATAAGCGTTCAATGTTAGGATTATGCAGGATGAAATAGACTATAATAGTGAATGTTTGCATGCTTAGTGTGAGTGTTATGATTATGTATTGCATTGTACTAAAAGCGCATATTACTGGGTATCAAATATGAAACAATTTATTGGATATTGATGGTTATTTGCAATGGGTATATCTGTCAATCCTGGTGTTTTAAGATATGTATTCTGTCCTGGTTTGTTGTAAGGCAGAGATTGAACGAAAGATATGAGTTGACTGTGGTAATCTTCATAGCTTGCGAGATCTTATTATGAATTTAGAAAAATAGAAGCAGCCTGGATGGGTGTAGGCAGTTCTCACAGGCCTGGAATTTAAGGCATTTTATTTTGGATTCCATTTAAGCTGTTGGAGCTTTGAAGAAATAGAAACAATTATTTCAGTCTCTGGGTTACAGCTCAGTTCTTTCATTTCTCCAGGTAATGTGGGCATTATACTGAGAATGTCTGGTTTCTGAATTTGCATTTTGCAACGTCGTGTATTTTTGGATGTTACTATAGTTGAATAGTAAGTTAGTAATAATTACTGTGTCCATTTCTCTATTAAGTTTTGCAACAGAATTAATTTATTCTTTGTTTTTCTTTCTTACATTGCAATAAAACTAAATTTACTAAAACTAAATAAACTGGTGTTTGAGGAAAGCCACATAGATTGACTATTTGAATTACATATGCAAGATGACGCTTAATGGTTTCCTTTAAATATGTTAAGGCTGCCGTCGTAAAATATTTTGAGTTGGATTGGTCTGGTCCATTGAAGGAAGCTATCCTTGAAAGCGTTAGTAACATGCCAGTCACTCTTGATAATTTGCTTACATTTTCGATGAATTTTCTGAAGCTTTTTGAAGCTGTAACTATTCAGAGACTTGAACGGTATATAGACAGGCGCCTGACTTGAGGTCTGCCGACAGTAAACGTTTCTTTGAAGTCAGGATTGTTTTATCTGCCCTAAATTTCTCCGATGTTCTTTCTACTATAGATATAAAATTAGCTTTCTTCATTTTCTGGTGAATAATGCTCTCATGACGTTAGTTATTGAGGATTCAGTTGCGGCCACTCAGTTGAATATTCAATTACCTTTTGTGCCCACCGTCACCAGTAGACCCGCCTGCAATGCTCATTCACTGAGATCAGGATCTGGAAATCCATTTGTTGATTCTTCCTCATTTAATTCCGCAGTGAGAGCAAATCATTTCCTTATTATTTACATCATAGCCATCAGAACTATGCTGATTTCGAACTCTATCAATACTCCTGCAATGTCTATTCATCAAAAGCATTGAAGTGCTTGTATTCAGGAGATTTATTTTCCAACACATAAGGAGCAATGGGATGCATAATGTACTCAGGCTGCGGTCATTGATGAACATCGAGGAACGGGCTGTCAATAAATGCTGGGCAATAATGGCAGCAATATCCACTTGAATTGAACAATCAAGAAAAGCATTCAAGCATGCAAAGAGACTGTGCAATACAGTATTTTATGGGATCTGATCGCAGAGCGTGTCCAGCTCAAGAATATTTCGCGTTTTTGCTGAGATATGAAGTCACAGAATATAAAGAAAATAAAGAGCCTCTTTTGTCCACCTCGTGAACACTCACCACAAACCCAAAGTGATTAACTTCCACTTACCAATATTTTCCAAAACATCCCTCTAAGCTCTTTCTATCCATCTATCCATTCAAATGTCCTGATTACACGTGCCGCAATTACCTCCTCTGGCAAGTCGTTTCATACATGCAATACACTGTTAGCGAAACCTTTGCCCCTCAATTCTCTTTCAAATTTTTGCCACCTCAGCTAAAACCTATGCCATTAAGTTTTAGACTCCCAAACCCTGGAAAAATACAGTAAGTAGTCATTGCATCCATGGTCCTTATGATTTTATAAACCGCTGTAAGGCCGTCCCTCATTATTGAATCCAGCCCAGCTTAGTCATGCTCTCCCTAATATTCCAAATACGATAACACAAAACCTTAGATTGTCTAATTCCTCTGGACTTAAAAAATAATTAAAATGCTTTACATCCGACGTTCAGGTAACGCCTAATTCAAAAGTTAAAAATTTCATGGTCGAATAAATAGAGACACCAGAAAACAAAAAAACCCCAAAAGCATACATGCCAGCGTTGACCATATTCACTCACCAGGAACTCCAATAAAAGCAAGTAACGTATAACATATCTTCATGATACCGTCCACAAACTCATGCATTTTCTCAATCCAGCTCTGTATCTTTATTATGTTGAAGGCAATGTCATAATATTTAAATTAGTGAGGACATTGCAAAGATGTTCAATTTATACCTTAAGAGAGATTGCCATGGGAACACAGAACTTGCGAATTAATGTGTCTTATTGAAAATGTGACGAGGAGTTTGCTGATTAGACTCAGTCCCTGATGGAGTAGAAGCAACGCAGCAGTGGGATTGGACTAATCGTGTTTATTAAATGAAAAACAAAGTAGCAATTTCGTTTTGTCGGCAATGTTCTTTTTTTATTGTGCAAACTTTCACAGTTCAATTCTTAGATCTGATGTTTTGTTTTCTTATATACTTCTATAATATCTATGCATTACTTACTGTGTAAAGGCTATTGTGGATCCCAAATTTCCCTCCAGAAGTTGTTATGCTTCCTTCCAAAACTCATGAAGTTCAAGTGGTGTAGATGCAAGTATAGTGTTGTCAGCAAGGATGTGTGTTATCTTTGTGTCGTCCTGTTGACTTTCGAAGTTCCAAATATTCAATTGTCTGTCCGATGACCAAATTACTATATCCTTGTATGTTTATTCACTTTCTACCTGTCGGGAGTCATAATGAATTTATTTTTAATAAGTATATGTATACATATTGACGTATTACAGGCATTTAGAAATTAACTTTATTGCTCTAGGTCTAGAATCATATCGTTCACATCCCAATAGAATCAGCATATTTCTTGCCGTCAAGGATATTCTCAAATCAGTCATGATTTCTTCTGTCATTAATATTGCAGATAACTTCTTCATATCCAAGATTCAGGAACTGCATTCAAAGAGCAATTTTACCATGAATATGTACACATTAAATCTGACTACAAAACTAATTTGGATGATTGCAATTATTTTGCAAGTTCAGTACCAAGCTAACTTGAAACACTCTTTCTAGGGTTATGCAGTTGTGCAAATTCTAACAATTGACATTCTGAGGCAGCAATGATCAGAACTATACAAGACAATTGCATGACACCTAAATCAAGACCACCCTTCACTCTATAATGACTTAAGTCTTGATTCTTAAATCATACAAGTCGTTCACCAAAAAAGATGAAAATTCTACGCATCCAAGTAATATCGCCCTGCAATGTTTGAAAATCTTCAATAACATAGATAATATTCTATAGAGACATGGCTGGCAATTAACATATCCGTGTGAACTAACCGAATATTTCTAATGCTTACAACGAATCCAAATATTGCATATAATGCAGGCAAACAATCTGATGCAGGAACAGTTGCCGACATTGATTTCCAGCCATTACAGTCCAATCGATTTCTGCAATCTAAGTAATGCTGTAGGATGACTTACGTTACGAACAATCATGCCTCTTGTTTCGAATGGGCAACCCAGGCAATTATGTAACAAAGAATGTGATTTCTTGCCCAATTGTTTCCCACTAGCCTATTATCATACACATTATGGGATGAGTCTGGAAAAGTAGTGTGACATATAAAAAGCTACCATCCTCGCAACGATGATCTTTTGTTGGCAGAATAGATGATGACATAAGCTAAAACAAAACTAAATCCTATTCCACTTACTGTGACGAGGGATGGGATAGTTCAGGAAACCTGCATTGGATCACCAAATGCACCTGACCCTCAGTAGTTAGGTGAACAGAAATGACAGAGAAAGACTCAAAAAAATCTTAAATCAGTTCAGACTATCGGGGCATATCAGAACTGTCAAAGCTGGTAGAAAAGAAGATGGTGGTGTTTGATCAAGGTTTAAATTCTTAGCAATAACTTCGCTTTTATGGTGTTCCTCTGTCTAATCATACACTAATGATATATCACATTGTCATAAGCTTGTAATAATCTCATTTGTACATCTCTACTGAGGATAATCAAGGCTTGTGTGATATGACTGACACCTCGGATCCTAAATCAAACCATGGCTGAGTGCTTAAAGAGCTCCACAATGTCCAGATTTGGTGTGTTTATTTCAAGTCATTTTCGCTCATGAAATTTTGAGGCAATGACGAATTCTAACTCGAATAACAGTAGACATTATCTCTCGATATTCTTTTGGAGCTGCCGTTGCTAATCATCTCGGTATGAGCATTCTGATAGCTAATTGAGACCATTATATGAGCCCAGTCTCCCTCAGTGACTGATTTCAGAACTCTTTCAAATGACGTTTCCGATTGAATCACAGTGCTTCTTTTCTGCAGTCACATTTGTTCCCGGCCCGCCAAATCAGACAAGGTCTTTCCCAAAAGCACATTACTGAACTAAACGTCATTCTCAGAAGTTTTCAACCATTATAAGTGTTCCGTTAAATTAGTTGATTTATAATTAATCTTAATTTTAATTCACGATATTATTGGATTTATTTTATCATTTTCCAAACCTATTTGACATTTGTTTTCATTTGTGATTAAGTATTGGAAGACAACAATATTGTGTCTTGGACCAGGAAAAAAAAGTAGGAGGTATGGCTCAGGTGCAGGCAGCTGGGGTCAAGGAAATCGCGTTAGGTATTGAGGGGAAATCGGGATTTACTGAAGAAAGCAACCAGGAATGCAAAAAAAGGGCACGAAATAGCCTTGTCTGAGAAGATTGTCGTGAACCCAACAAAAGATTTTTTTTCTTTTTTAGAGGAAAACGAATAACTACAGAGTGTATAGAAACCATCAAGAATGGAAGTGAACATGTATGCATAGAGCCAGAGGAGCTGGCTCGTCACCCCCCCCTCCACCCCCCGCCCACAACTATACCGTTTTGGATACTTGTTGGGGGGACGACTTCCCGGGGTAAGCAACGAGGTTCAGGCCTCTGGCACGGAGCCAGTCCATGTTGCTCAGAAGGGAAGGGAAGGGCGGAGAAAGGTAGAGCGATAGTTATTGGGGACTCAACAGTGAGGGGCACAGATAGCCGGTTTTGCGGGGGCGACAGAGACTCACGTTTGTGATGCTGCCTCCCAGGTGCCAGGGTACGTGATGTCTCTGATCGTGTTTTCCGGATCCTTAAGGGGGAGGGGGAGCAGCCCCAGGTCGTGGTCCACGTTGGCACCAACGACATAGGTAGGAAGAGGGGTGAGCATGTTAGGCAAGCTTTCAGGGAGCTAGGTTGGAAGCTCAGAGCTAGGACGAACAGAGTTGTTGTCTCTGGTCTGTTACCCGTGCCACGTGATAGAGAGTCGAGGAATAGGGAGAGAGAAAAGTTAAATGCGTGGCTACAGGGATGGTGCAGAAGGGAGGGATTCCGGTTTCTGGACAACTGGGGTTCTTTCTGGGGAAGGTGGGACCTTTATAAACAGGATAGACTCCACCTGAACCTGAGGGGCACCAGCATCCTTGGGGGGAGGTTTGTTAGTGCTCTTTGGGAGGATTTAAACTAGCTCTGCAGGGGCATGGGAACTTGGACTGTAGCTTTAGTATACAGGAACGTGAGTTTAGGGAGGTTAGGAAAAAGGCATCGATCTCGAAGGAGGGTGCCTGTAAACAGGAAGGTGGCTTGAAGTGTGTATACTTCAATGCCAGAAGTATAAGAAATAAGGTAGGTGAGTTTGCAGCATGGGTTGGTATCTGGGACTTCGATGTTGTGGCCATTACAGAGACGTGGGTAGAACAGGGACAGGAATGGCTGTTGCAGGTTCCAGGGTTTAAATATTTTAGTAGGGTCAGAGATGGGGATAAAAGAGGGGGAGGTGTGGCATTGCTTGTCAAGGATAGTATTACAGCAGTAGAAAGGGTGATGGAGGAAGACTTGCCACCTGGGGTAGTGTGGGCGGAGGTTAGAAATAGGAAAGGTGAGGTCACCCTGTTAGGAGTTTTCTACAGGCCTCCTAATAGTCCGAGAGAAGTAGAGGAAAGTATTGCGAGGATGATTCAGGAGAAGAGTGAAAGTAGCAGGGTAGTTGTTATGGGGGACTTGAACTTCCCAGATATTGACTGGGAAAGCTATAGCTTGAGTTCGTTAGATGGGTCGGTGTTTGTCCAATGTGTGCAGGAGGGTTTCCTGACACAATATGTAGAGAGGCCAACAAGAGGTGAGGCTATACTGGATTTGGTTCTAGGTAATGAACCAGGCCAGGTGTTAGACGTGGAGGTAGGTGAGCACTTCGGGGGCAGTGACCACAACTCGTTGACTTTTACTCTAGTGATGAAGAGGGATAAGTGTGCACTGCAGGACAAGAGTTATAGCTGGGGGCAGGGAAATTATGATGCGGTGAGGCATGACTTAGGAGGCGTGGATTGGTAAAACAGGCTTCAAGGGTAGAACACAAATGATATGTGGAGATTGTTCAAGAAACAGCTAATGGGTGTCCTTGATAAGTATGTACCAGTCAGGCAGGGAGTAAAGGGTCTTGTGAGGGAACCGTGGTTTAAGAAGGAATTGGAATCCCTTGTGAAAGAGAAGAGCGTGGCCTATGTAAAGATGAGGCGTGAAGGTTCAGTTGGGGCGATTGAGAGTTATAAGGTAGCCAGGAAGGATCTAAAGAGAGAGCTAAGAGCAGCGAGAAGGGGACATGAAAAGACCTTAGTTGGTAGGATTAGGGAAAACCCAAAGGCTTTCTATAAGTATGTCAGGAATAAAAGGATGACTAGGGTAGGTATGGGTCCAGTCAAGGATAGTAGTGAGAAGTTGTGCGTGGAGGCGGAGGAGATTGTAGAGACACTAAATCAATACTTTTCGTCAGTATTCACACAGGAACAGGACACTGTTGCTGATGTGAATATTGAGTCACAAGTGATTAGAATGGATGGCCTTGAGGTACGTAGGGAAGAGGTCTTGGGAATACTGGAAAGGATGAAAGTAGATAAGTCCCCTG
The DNA here is from genome assembly GCF_047496795.1 of Chiloscyllium punctatum. Lineage (NCBI taxonomy): Eukaryota > Metazoa > Chordata > Chondrichthyes > Orectolobiformes > Hemiscylliidae > Chiloscyllium > Chiloscyllium punctatum. The sequence goes on from NC_092773.1 coordinate 33,567,576, forward strand.
GGCCTGATGGCATTTAACCTAGGATCCTCTGGGAAGCTAGGGAGGAGATAGCGGAGCCATTGGCCTTGATTTTTATGTCGTCGTTGATTACAGGAATAGTGCCAGAAGACTGGAAGATAGCGAATGTGGTCCCCTTGTTCAAGAAGGGGAGCAGGTATAGCCCGAGTAACTATAGGCCAGTGAGTCTCACTTCTGTTGTGGGCAAAGTCTTAGAGAGAATTGTAAGGGATAGGATTTATGAACATCTGGATAGGAATAATGTGATTAAGGATAGTCAGCATGGTTTTGTGAAGGGCAGGTCGAGCCTCACAAACCTTATTGAATTCTTTGAGAAGGTGACCAAGTGGACGAGGGTAAAGCAGTAGACGTGGTGTATATTGATTTTAGCAAGGCGTTCCATAAGGTACCCCATGGCAGGCTAATGCAAAACTACGGAGGTATGGCATTGAGGGTGCATTAGAGGTTTGGATTAGGAATTGACTGGCTGGAAGGAGACAGAGGGTAGTAGCTGATGGTATAAGTTCATCTTGGAGCGCAGTTACGAGCGGTGTTCCACAAGGATCTGTTTTGGGACCATTGCAGTTTGTCATTTTTATAAAAGACCTGGAGGAGGGGCTTGAAGTCTGGGTGAGCAAGTTTGCGGATGACACGAAGGTCGGTGTAGTTGTGGACAGTGAAGAAGGATGTGGCAGGTTACAGCGCGATATAGATAAGTTGCAGAGCTGGGCAGTAAGCTGGCAAATGGAATTCAATGTAGCTAAGTGTGAAGTCATTCACTTTGGTAGGAGTAAGAAGAAGATGGATTACTGGGCTAATGGTAGACTACTTGGTAGTGTGGATGAGCAGAGGGATCTTGGTGTCCATGTACACAGATCTTTGAAAGTTGCCACCAAGGTAAATAGTGCTGTGAAGAAGGCATATGGCGTACTGGGCTTTATTGGTAGAGGAATTGAGTTCCGGAGTCCTGAGGTCATGTTGCAGTTGTATAAGACTCTGGTGCGGCCTCATCTGGAGTATTGTGTGCAGTTTTGGTCGCCATACTATAGGAAGGATGTGGAGGCATTGGAACGAGTGCAGAGGAGGTTTACCAGGATGTTGCCTGGCATGGTAGGAAGATTGTATGTGGAAAGGCTGAGGCACTTGGGGCTTTTCTCATTGGAGAAAAGAAGGTTTAGGGGAGATTTGATAGGGCTGTACAAGATGATTAGGGGTTTAGATAGGGTTGACAGTGAGAACGTTTTTTCGTGTATGGAGTCAGCTGTTACTAGGGGACACAGATTTATATTAAGGGGTGGTAGGTATAGGACAGATGTTAGGGGTAGATTTTTTACTCAGCGGGTTTTGAGTTCATGGAATGCCCTGCCAGTATCAGTGGTGGACTCTCCCTCTTTATGGTCATTCAAGCGGGCATTGGACAAGCATATGGAGGTTATTGGGCTAGTGTAGGTTAGGTAGGCTTCGTTCGGCGCAACATCGAGGGCCGAAGTGCCTCTACTGCGCTGTATTTTTCTATGTTCTATGTTCTATGATGGGGACAGATGGTTTATAGATGGGTCATCGAGAGTAGTGGAAGGAAAAGACACAATGGATATGCAGTAGTAGATGATGATGAGAACTGAACAGTGGAAGCTGACCGTTTGCCTAACACATGGTCGGCCCAGACTTGTGAACTGTATGCATTAAACCAAGCTTTAAAATACTTAGAGAATCGAGATGGGACAATTTACACCGACTCTAAATACGCTTACAGGATGGCCATACCTTCGGAAAAATATGGCAAGAACGAGGACTAATCAATAGTCGGGGAAAGGAATTAGTACACGAGGAGTTGATTGGACAAGTATTGAAAAGTTTGGAATTACTCCGGAAATAGTTATAGTCCGTATACTCGAACATCAGAAAGGGAACACTCTAGAAGCAAGAGGAAACAGACTAGCAGACGAGACAGCCAAAGAGCCAGCTATGAACCATACAGTAACAAAGATGCAGATTCTTACACCCCTAGTCGAATCTTCTTCTGTGAACCCCGTGCACACAGAGGAAGAGGAAAAAGAATTCCAAGAAATAGGAGCCACTAACACAACCGAAGGAAGGTGGATCCTTCCGGATGGGAGGGAATTGTTGAGTAAACCGATCATGAGAAACACCTTAGCCACTTTACACCAGGGTAGTCATTGGGGCTCCCAAACTATGTGTGACATAGTGTGAAGGAAACATGCATGTACGGGAATATATACGTTGGCAAAACAGATATGCACAGGGTGTACAACTTGTCAGAAGATCAATAAGAAAGTAACAAGGGAAGGGCCCAAAGGAGGGAGAAACCAGGGGGTGAGACCCTGCCAAAGTATACAGATGGATTACACTGAACTACCCTCAGTGGGAAAACAGAAGTACCTGTTGGTCCTAGTAGACCATCTAACCGGGTGGGTTGAAGCTTTCCCAATGTCATCGGTCACCTCAAAAAGAGTGGCGAAAATCCTCCTTGAACATATCCTCCTACGATTTGGAATAGTGGAAAGTATAGATTCAGACCAAGGTAGCCATTTTACTTCCAAAATTCTACAATGAATAATGGCAGGATTAGAGATCTCTTGGAAATTCCACATCCCTTGCACCCACCTTCCTGTGGACGGGTGGAACGAATGAATCAGACCTTAAAGAAACAATTATCCAAGTTAGTTCGAGACACTCAATTTCCATGGACCAAATGTTTGCCTATTGCGCTATTACGCATTCGGAGTGCCCCAAGGCGAGATACCGGCCTTTCTCCTTATGAAATTATGTTTGGGGTACCATTCCTGGGAGGGAAAAGAGAAGTGCCTACAGCTATGTTTAATGACAAGTCTTTGAAAAATTATATTGTGGCACTTGGCTCTTCATTACCTATTCTTAGGTACAGACACTTGAGTTTGCAGCACATCGGATACGACCAGGTGATTGGGTCCTGATCAAGACCTGGAAAGATATCAAAGTGCACCAGAGCTGGGAAGGACCATTCCTAACCCTCCTGACTACTGAGACAGCTATCCGGACTGTGAGAAAGGGTGAAGTCATCACACTCGTGTTAAAGTTCCTGTGAAGGCCCCATCGGTTGAGTGGAAAGCTCATCCTACAGACAACACTCTGAAAGTTAAGCTGAGAAAGAAGGAATGAACCGATACAAAAGATTTTTTTAATGTTTGATTGTTACTAATTGTAAGGGCTGCGTGGACTCACCTCTCCCTGGTGCCTAAAAGATTAAGACAGATAGCCAGGACGGTAGGTAGGGGTCAGAGATGGGCGGGTCCTGGTAGAGCATTATAATGTTAGTAGTATTAATTGTTCAAGGAGGTGGGAAAAATCACTTCACTTCACTATGCCAAAATTATACTGAACAAGAAGGACTTGCCAACTGTTGGGTCTGTGCAGAGGTCCCACACCATGGCGAATCTGGGATCCCTACCTCGGTAATACTGCTCACCAAAAGAGAAGTGTACGATGTACAACAATTTGACTCGAGCTGAAATGATACAAAGTGGAGTTTAAACTCTGGAACCTGCAACAGCCATTCCTGTCCCTGTTCTACCCACGTCTCTGTAATGGCCACAACATCGAAGTCCCAGATACCAACCCATGGTGCAAACTCACCTACCTTATTTCTTATACTTCTGGCATTGAAGTATACACACTTCAAGCCACCTTCCTGTTTACAGGCACCCTCCTTCGAGATCGATGCCTTGTTCCTAACCTCCCTACACTCAAGGTCCTGTATACTAAAGCTACAGTCCAGGTTCCCATGCTCCTGCAGAGCTAGTTTAAATCCTCCCAAAGAGCACTAACAAACCTCCCCCCAAGGATGCTGGTGCCCCTCAGGTTCAGGTGGAGTCTATCCTGTTTATAGAGGTCCCACCTTCCCCAGAAAGAACCCCAGTTGTCCAGAAACCGGAATCCCTCCCTTCTGCACCATCCCTGTAGCCACGCATTTAACTTTTCTCTCTCCCTATTCCTCGACTCTCTATCACGTGTCACGGGTAACACACCAGAGACAACAACTCTGTTCGTCCTAGCTCTGAGCTTCCAACCTAGCTCCCTGAAAGCTTGCCTAACATGCTCACCCCTCTTCCTACCTATGTCGTTGGTGCCAACGTGGACCACGACCTGGGGCTGCTCCCCCTCCCCCTTAAGGATCCGGAAAACACGATCAGAGACATCACGTACCCTGGCACCTGGGAGGCAGCATCACAAACGTGAGTCTCTGTCGCCCCCGCAAAACCGGCTATCTGTGCCCCTCACTGTTGAGTCCCCAATAACTATCGCTCTACCTTTCTCCGCCCTTCCCTTCCCTTCTGAGCAACGTGGACTGGCTCCGTGCCAGAGGCCTGAACCTCGTTGCTTACCCCTGGGAAGTCGTCCCCCCTACAAGTATCCAAAACGGTATAGTTGTGGGGGGGGGTGGGGGGGTGGGGGGGACTTTTACTCTAGTGATGAAGAGGGATAAGTGTGTGTTCTTCAGGGATTGGTGCAGGATCCACTGTTGTTGGTCATCTATTGATGTAAATGACAGCTTATAATTGTCACATATATAAATCTGCTCCGGTTTCCTCCCGAAGATGTGTAGGCAAGATGAATCGGGCATGCTAAAATTACCCATGGTGTTCAGGGCTGTGTAGGTGAGGTGCATTACTCAGGCGCAATGTACAGTAAAAGGGTAGGGGACTGAGTCTGGGTGGGATACTCTTCAGAGGGTTGGTGTGGACTTGTTAGGTCAAATGGCCTGTTCCTACACTAGGGATTCTGTGATTTGAGGCATGAGAGTGTAGTACTGCAAAAGCACAGCATGTCAGGCAGCATCCGAGTAGCATGAGAATCGATGTTTCGGGCGTAAGCCCTTCATCAGTCATGAGGCTTGTGGAGAGGGGTGAGAGATAAATAGGAGGGAGTGGTTGGGGGGTGATGGTGGAAAGTAGCTGGCAATGTGATAGGTAGATGAAGTTGGGGGGAAAGGTAATAGGCCGGAGAGGAGGGTAGAGCGGATAGGTGGGAAGGAAGATGGACAGGTCAAGAGGGTGGCACCGAATTGGAGGCTTCGGACTAGGATAAGGCGGGGGGAGGAGAAATTAGGAAACTGGTGAAATCCATATTGATCCCGTGTGGTTGCAGGGTCCCAAGGCGCAAGATGAGGCGTTTTTCCTCCAGGCGTCGGGTGGTTAGGGTTTAGCAAGGGAGGTGGCAGAGGACCTGAATGTTTACAGGTAAACGTCTGTCGGACGTGGAAGGTTTACAGGTAAACCTCTGTCGAACGTGGAAGGTTTACAGGTAAACCTCTGCCGGCTTTGCAGCAAGTGCTCATACTTCCCCCTTCAACTCCGTCCAAGGCCCCAAAGGATCCTCTCACATCTGACAGAAATTTACCTGTACTTTCACACACGTCATCTACTGTAACCGTTGTACCCGATGTGGTCTCCTCTACATCGGAGAACAGGAAGCCAACTTGCAGATCATTTCAGAGAACATCTCTGGGACACACGTACAAACCAAACCCAATGCCCCATGCCCAAACACTTTAACTCCCCCTCGCACTCCACCAAGGACATGCAAGTCCTGGGCTTCCTCCATTGCCAAACCCAAACCACCTGAGCCCTGGAAGAAGCATGCTTCATCTTCCGCCTTGGGGTCCTGCCACCACATGTGATCAATGTGGATTTCAACGCTTTCCTCATTTCCCCTCCTGCCACCTTTTCCCAACCCCAAACCTCAAACTTGGCACGGTCCTCTTGACCTGCTCATCTTCCTTCCCGTCTATCTGTGCCACCCTCCTCTCCGACCTTAGAACTTAGAAAAATACAGCGCAGTACAGGCCCTTTGGCCCTTTAGCCCTCTGTTGCGCCGATCCAAGCCCAACTAACCTACACTAGCCCACTGTCCTCCATATGCCTATCCAATGCCCGTTTCAATGCCCATAAAGAGGGAGAGTCCACCACTGCTACTGGCAGGGTATTCCATGAACTCACGACTCGCTGCATAAAGAATCTACCCCTAACATCTGTCCTATACCTACCACCCCTTAATTAAAAGCTATGCCCCCCCGTAATAGCTGACTCCATACGTGGAAAAATGTTCTCATGGTCAACCCTATCTAAACCCCGAATCATCTTGTATACCTCTATCAAGTCACCCCTAAACCTTCTTTTCTCCAATGAAAACAGCCCCAAGTGCCTCAGCTTTTCGTCATACGATCTTCCTCCCATACCAGGCAACATCCTGGTAAACCTCCTCTGCACCCGTTCCAGTGTCTCCACATCCTTCCTTTAATATGGCGACCAAAACTGCACGCAATACTCTAGATGCGGCCGCACCAGAGTCTTATACAACTGCAACATGACCTCAGGACACCGGAACTCAATTCCTGTACCGATAAAAGCCAGTACGCCATATGCCTTCTTCACAGCGCTATTTACCTGGGTGGCAACTTTCAGAGATCTGTGTACATGGACACCAAGATCCCTCTGCTCATCCACACTACCAAATATTCCACCATTAGCCCAGTACCCCAACTTCTTGTTACTCTTACCAAAGTGAATCACTTCACACTTACCTACATTGAACTCCATTTGCCACCTTTCTGCCCAGCTCTGCAGCTTATCTATATCCCGCTGTAACCTTTCGCATCCTTCCTCACTGTCAACAACTCCATCGACTTTTGTATCATCCGCAACCTTGCTCACCCAACATTCTAGCCCCTCCTCCAGGTCATTTATAAAAATGAGAAACAGCAATGGTCCCAAAACAGATCCTTGCGGATCACCGCTAGTAACTGCACTCCAAGATGAACCTTTACCATCAACTACTATCGTCTGTCTTCTTCCAGCCAGCCAATTCCTAATCGAAACCTCCAACGCAACCTCAATGCCATACCTCCGTATGTTTTGCAGTAGCCAACCATGGGGAACCTTATCAAACGCCTTACTAAAATCCATATACACCATATCTACTGCTTTACCCTCGTCCACCTCCTTGGTCACCTTCTCAAAGAATTCAATAACGTTTGTGAGGCACGACCTGCCCTTCACAAAACCATGCTGACTTTCTTGATCACATTATTCCTATCCAGATGTTCATAAATCCTATCCCTTACAATTCTCTCCACGACTTTGCCCACAACAGAAGTGAGACTCACCGGCCTATAGTTACTAGCGTTATCCCTACTCCCCTTCTTGAACAAGGGAACCACATTAGCTATCCTCCAGTCTTCTGACACTATTCCTGTAGACAACGGGGACATAAAAATCAAGGCCTATCACCTTTCCTCCACCTTCATCGACCTACCACGCTCCCTTTGTCACCCCCACCCCTCTCATGTTTGTTTCTCAGCCCCTGGCCCACAAGCCTCATTCCTGGTGAAGTGCTTATGCCCAAAATGTTGATTCTCCTGCTCCTCGGATGCTGCCTGACCTGCTATGCTTTTTTAGCACATCACTCTTGATTCTGATCTGCAGTCCTCAGTTTTTCCCTATGCTTTGTGGCATGGTTAGTAAGTTTGTAGATGACACCAAAATTGGTGATACAGTGGACAGTGAATAAAATGACATCAGGATCTTTAATCAGTCAGTCCAGTGGCCTGAGGAGTGGCATATGGAGTTTAATTTTTATAATTGAGTGTGTTTTTTTGCTAAATAAGCAAGGGAGGATTTACGCAGTGAATGGTAGAGTCCTGTACAGTGGTGTGGAACTGAATGACAGAGGGGCTCAGGCACATAATTCTTAGAAAGTTGTGTCACAGGTAGACAGAGTAGTTAAGAAGATGTTCAGCATGCTTGTCTTCGTTGCTTAAAAACATTGAGTTGGAATGTCATGCAAAGGTTACGCAATCCGTTGGTGTGGCCATTTGTTTGAGTATTGTGTGCAGTTTGGTTGCCCTGCTATAGGGAGGGGTAAATGTAGGGGAATGGGTCTGGGTGGTTTGCTCTTCGGAGGGTCGGTGTGGAGTTGTTGTGGCGAATGGCCTGTTTTCACTCTGTAGGGAATCTAATCTTTCAAGTGAATTGTTCTGTTGGATGGAGGGAAGGTCTTTTGAGGAAAATCTGAGGGATTTGAGGCTGTTTTCATTGGAGAGAAGAAGGTTGAGAGGTTGACTTAATTGAGACATATAAGATAACCATAGAGTTAGGGTGGACAGTGACAGCCTTTTTCCTTGGATGGTAATGGCTGGCACGAGGGGGCATAGCTTTAAATTGAGGGGTGATCGATATAGGGCAGATGTCAGACATTGTTTCTTTGTTCAGAGTAGTTGGGGAGTTGAACACACTGCCTGTAACAGTAGTCGACTCGCCAAAGTTAAGGGCATTTATATAATTGTTGTATAGTCATATGGACAGAGTAACCTAAGGGTTCAGGTACATAATTCTTTTGAAGTTTGCATCACGTATAGACAGGGGTGCTTAAAACGCCATTTTAATGTACTTGCCTCCGTTGTCAGACAATTGAGAATAGGAGTTGGAATGTTAGATTGATCTTGTACAGATCATTGGTGAGACCTCTTCTGGAATATTGTCCAGTTCTGGCTGATGAGCAGGATATTGTTGAGCTTAAAAGGGTACAGAAGAGGTGCTCCAGGATGCTGGGAAAGGATGCTTTGAGTTATAAGGATAAGTTCAGACTTTTTCAGTAGAGTGCAAGAGGTTGAGGGGTGACCTTGTTGGGGTTTATAAAGTAATGATGGATAAATGATGGATGGTAGGTGCATTTTCCCCTGAGTGGCGGAGTTCAAGACTAGAGGGCATGTATTTAAGGGGAGAGCAGAGATATTGAAAGAAGACACGGCAGCATTTTTTTTTTAGTGCAGTGGTTTCCATGTGGAATGAGCTTGCAGAGGAAGTGGTGGATACTGTACAATTACAACATTTAAAAGACTTTAGAGAAGTACGTGAAAAAGAAATGTTTGGAGGGATATGGGCCAAGTGCAGGCAGCTGGGACTGGTTTCGTTTGGGATTATGGTAAGCAAGGACTGGTTCTGATTGAAGGGACTGTTTACATGCTACATGACAATATAACACCTTTAATATTGGAGCAAGTGTTTGTCTCTGGGTAACTATGAACAAGGTTGTAGAACAGTGCTGGCACACAGGTCCTGCCAGGGCTTTGTCATTTTCTCACACCACATTTAAGTTTCTGCAAGAGAATTTATGCTGGACTCTCATCTATTCACAAGGTTACTGGTAGATATCGGGTCAAAGTGTGCAGATCTATCAGAATTGTAGACTGCAGCTGAAATACAGAAAACTTTGCTTTCCTGTCAAAAGATTAGATTAGATTAGATTACTTACAGTGTGGAAACAAAAGTATCCAATAAGACGGAAATAACAGAAGGACAAAAACAATGTTTAAGTTTAATTAAGACTCAGAGGCTGGCAGGTATTCCAAGTAGTGGAATATAAGAGTCAGTTCATAAAACTGTCCCATTTTTTAAGAAGCGACTATACAGGTTGATACAATGCGAAAGCGAGAACATTGTATGCTACAATATGGTTTTCAGGGTGTTTAGAAGAGAATGATGTGTTTGTCTTCAAACATGTTCATAGATTTGAACTCTGTAATCATTTGAGTTCCTGCAAAAGTGTGAAGATTTTAATTTGCTCCACTTGACAAAATTCTTTAGGGACAGACTCAATCAAGAGATTGAAAGAGTGATGGATGGAGTAAGCTCATTGTTAACATATGAGAGAATCAACAATGGACAAGAACATCAAGTAAGTGACAGGAATGAGATGTCGGAGAACTGAATGAACAGTACTGATAATAAATGCATTGTTTGCTCAAGAAAAAGACCCGAGTCTGTTGTTATGAAAGGTACGTATTCCATATTTTGTGGACTTGAGTTGAATGTAGAAAGAATGTAGAAATACCTGGATTATTTTTGTTTATAAAAAGAAAGATCAAATTTTCTTCACTTGATTGGCTGGGTGCATTTGCAGCAATACTCAAGAACATAGAACATTACAGCGCAGTACAGGCCCTTCGGCCCTCGATGTTTCACCGTCCTGTCATACTAATCTGAAGCCCATCCATCTACACTATTCCATTTACATCCATATGCCTGTCCAATGAAGACATTAATGAACTTACACTTGGCAAATCTACTACCATTGCAGGCAATGCATTCCACATCCCTACTACTCTATGAGCAAAGAAACTACCTCTGACATCTGTCTTACACCTATCTCCCCTTAATTGAAAGCTGTGTGCCCTCGTGTTTGCCTTCCCCATGCTTGGAAAAAGGCTCTCCCTGTCCACCCTATCTAACCCTCTGATTATCTTGTATGTCTCTATTAAGTCACCTCTCAATCTTCTTCTCTCTAGCGAGAACAGCCTCAAGGCCCTCAGCCTTTCCTTATAAGACATTCCCTCCGTACCAGGCAACATCCTAGTAAATCTCCTCTGCACCCTCTCCAAAGCTTCAACATCATTCTTATAATGCAGTGACCAGAACTGTACACAATGCTCCAAGTGTGACCATACCAGAGCTTTTTACAGCTGCAGTATAAGCCCCTGGTTCCGGAACTCAATCTCTCTATTAATAAAGGCCAAAACACTGTAATCCTTTTTAACAACCCTGTCAATCTGGGTGGCAACTTTCAGGGATCTGTGTACATGGACACCGAGATCCTTTTGCTCATCCGCACCCCTAGAATCCTACTATTAGCCCAGTACTCTGCATTCTGATTACTCCATCCAAAGTGTATCACCTCACACTTGTCCACATTAAATTCCATTTGCAACCTCTCAGCCCAGCTCTGCATCCTATCTATGGCTCTCTGCAACCTACTACATCCTTTATCACTATCCACAACTCCACCTACCTTAGTGTCGTCCGCAAATTTGCTAACTCACCCTTCTATGCCCTCATCCAGAACTTTTATAAAAATGACGAACAGCAGTAGACCTAACACTGACCCTAGTGGTGCGCCACTAGTCACTGGACACCAATGTGAACATGTTCCATCAACTACAACCCTCTGTTTTCTTTCAGTAAGCCAATTACTCATCCAAACTGCTATGTCTCCCACAATCCCATTCCTCCGCATTTTGTATCATAGCCTACTGTGGGGAACCTTATCGAACGCCTTGCTCAAATCCATATACACCACATCAATCGGTTTACTCTCATCTACCTGTTTGGTCACTTTGTCAAAAAACTCAATAAGATTCGTTAGGCACAACCTACCTGTCACAAAACCGTGCTGACTGTCCCTGATCAGATTATTCTTTTCTAGATGGTTATAAATACTATCTCTTATAACCTTTTCCAACACTTTACCAACAACTGAAGTGAGACTCACTGGTCTGTAATTACTAGCGTTGTCTCTACTGCCCTTTTTGAACAGGGGAACCACATTTGCTATCCTGCAGACAATGATGATTTGAAGATCAATGCCAAAGGCTCGGCAATCTCTTCCCTTGCTTCCCAGAGGATCCTAGGATAGATACCATCTGGCCCAGGAGACTTGTCTATCTTCACATTCTGTAATAATTCCAATACCTCTTCCTTGTGAACCTCAATATCTTCTAGTCTAGATGAAAGTATCTCTGTATCTTCCTCGCCAACATTGTCATTTTCTATGTTGAACTCTGTTGAAAAATATTTATTTAGTGTTTCCCCTATCTCCTCTGCCTTCACACATAACTTCCCACTACGGTCCTTGATTGGCCCTAATTTAACTCTCGTTATTCTTTTATCCTGCCATACCTATGGAAAGCCTTAGGATTAACCCTGATCCTATTGGAAACCCTTAGGATTAACCCTGATCAACACCATCCAGGACAACACCGGATGTACAGTGGAGAGGCTGCCCAGGTATACCAGGATATCACCTGGGCTGGGAATTTTCAGTTATGAAGAAAGATTGGACAGACCGAGTTGTTTTCCTTCGAGCAGAGGAAATTCGGAGGGCTCATGATTGAGATATATAACGTTAAGAAGAAATAGATAGGCTTAACAGGAAGAAACCTTGCCCCTTGATGGAAGGATCAATGAGCAGGGACCTTTATATTTAAGGTGAAGGTGCAGCAGGTTTAGAGGAGATGTAAGGAAAAGCTTTTTCACCCAGAGTGCTGGGAATCTGGAACTGGCTTTCAGTAAAAGTGGCAGAGACCGAGTCCCTCATAACAGTTAAGTATTTAGGTATACACTTGTGATGCCAAGGCATACTATGTTATCAGCTAGGTGCTGGAAAAGGAAATTGATATAATAGGCTGAAAGGCCTTTTACTGTGCTGTAGATCTCTTTGACAAAGCAGCTCACTTGATTAACACCCCACTCAACATCCACTCTTATCACCATTGATGCTTTGAAGCAGCAGTGTGTACTATTTACAAAATGCACTGCAGAAATCCTTCAACTCTCCTTCAATAGAAGCTTCCAAACACACGACCACTGCCATCTAGCATTACAAATGCAGCAGATGCGTTGGCACTGCAAGCTACTCCCCATCCTTACTTGGTACTATATCACTGTTCCTTCTTTGTCTCTGGCTACAATACTGGAACTCTATCCCTAATGGATGCTTCCACTGGTTTCCAAGGGACACCAGGTAGCTGGTTCATTTGTGAAAAATCTTTAACTTATCAGTCAAAAATCACAACTTAGAACAACTACTGAAGGCAAGATGAACTGGTTTTCTTCAGGTTTGGAACGGTTTTTGACTGCAGAGAACAGAAAGAAACCTACTGTTGAAGTTCACACATAGGGACATAGAAGATGTGAGCATGAGTAGGCCATCTGACCCCTTGAGCCTGCTCCAGAATTCAGTACAAGCATGGCTAATCATGGAGCTCAAATCACTATTGTATTCCCAGCCCCAAGCTGTTGTTACTTGAGAACTCAGCACTTAGTTGTTGACAGGCAAAAAGCTTTTGTCATCAATAACCAGTCACTAGCCTGTAGATTAATCACATTGTTGTGGCACATAAGCACCTTTACAGGGTCCCTTGCAGACCAGACCTCAGTTACTGCTTGTTCAAATAGTTGTTTACGATGCTTGGCAGGAGTGTCAGGTAACTTGTTTTTAATATGTGCAGAAACCCTTTTAAACATGTTTTGTAGCAGTTGTTCTAATTTCAGTTCCCAATTTTAAATAGTGCAAAAGTGAAAAGGCATGGTCTTCACAGTGTGGTGGACCTTCACTGTACTCCCTAAGAGTATTTTTTTAAAGTTAGGCAACCAAAACTACACTCCTACTTTAGTGTGTCTCATTACGGTTTTGTAGAGCTGCAGTAAGACATCCTTAATGCTGTACTCAAACTCTCTTGCAATCACTGACTGGTGTACAAGTACACCCAGGTGCCTTTGTACATCATCATTTCCTGATCTACTACTATTCAAATAATACTCTGCCATTTTCTTTTTGACAAATGTAAATAATTTCACACTTATCAATGTTAGACTGTCTTGGCCCATTCACTGAATTTGTCTAAATCGTCTTGAAGACTCTTTCCCTTGTCATATTTACTCCATTCCTCCTAGTTCTGTGTCATTAACAAACATGGAGCTGTTACATTTCATGCTGTTATCCAAATCATTAAAATATATTGTGAATAGCTGGATGTCTAAGCACTGACCCCTATTATACTCCACATGTCACTCCAAAAAGGACCCATTTCTTCATATTCTCTCTCTTTCTACTAACCATTTCTCGCTGCATGCCAGTATATCATCCCCAATCCCATGTGTACAATTTTATTTGAGATTTTATCAAAGGTTTTGTGAGAATGCAAGCACAACACATTCACTGGCTATTCTTGTTGGTGCCTAGTTGGTGGATGGAGGTCATTTGGAGCAAGCAAATCTGCTTGGTGCCTTGCTCTGGTTTCTTACTCTAGCTTTTGTGACATCGAGCTTCTTTTGCAAGTTTAGTAAGATGATCGACTTTATGTTAATGAAACTAATTGTACTGTTAACAAGGGCTTGATTAACGCTAATCGTCATCATTTGACATCTCACTGCTACCAAGAGACAATCTCACTGTGCTGCTTTTGAAAAGCATTTTAAAAATGGACTTTATTGCACTTCTTGCCCAATTCTGCTATATATCTTTCCAAATCTCCTGCTCAGACCCCTGTAAGATTCTACCCATTTCCCAATGATATTCATTACAGACATTCAACTCTGGAGAACTTACCCCTTTCCTACATTTACCCTTTCAACTAACACTACGGGCAATTTAGCATGGCCAGTTCACCTGAACTGCACATCTTTGGACTGTGTGATGAAACCGGAGCACCCGGAGGAAACCCAAGCAGACACTGGGAGAACGTGCAAACTCCACACAGTTAATCACCTAAGGCGGGAAATGAACCCGGGTCTCTGGCGCTGTGAGGCAGCAGTACTAACCACTATGCCACCGTGCCACCCACCGATCTGTCGGCTCTGAATGGCGTATAGGTTTCTGATCAAATATTTTTGGTCAGGATGTTGCAGATTTTCTACTGAGGTAACTGTAATTTTGCTCACCTATTCGTCTTTCTCGGAGAGAACCTATATTTGTTTCTAACTAAATCTCGTTTGAACAGCCCAAAATCTTTCAATCTTTTGTTTTTCTGAGCTAAAATCAATCCTTGATTAGCCGCGGCCAAAGACTAAGTTAATGCCCTAACATAAACAACCATGATTTTAAAAAAATCATTCTGGAACTTCCTGCTGTCTGACCTATACTGGATTACTAATCATAATATATGTATACTGTATGTAGATAATTTAGCCCATAGAGTCCACATCAACCTTCAGAAGAGCATCCCCTCCCTGCGTAACCCTGCATTCCCCATCGCCAAGCCACCTAACCTGTACATCCTTAAATTGTGGGAGGAAACTTGCGCAGATGCGGGAAGAATGTGCAAACTCCACACAGACAATTGTCCAAAGCTGGAATCGAACCTGGAATCCTAGAGCTGTAAGGCAATATTGCTAACCCATTGAGCCACTGTGCACATTCTGCCCGTGTCTGCGTGGGTTTGCTCCAGTTTCCTCCCACAGTCCAAAGATGTGCAGGTTAGGTGAACTGACCATGCTAAATTACCCACAGTGTTAGATGCATTAGTCAGAGGGAAATGGTGGGTTACTCTTCGGAGGGTCGGTATGGACTTGTTGGGCCGAAGGGCCTGTTCCCACACTGTAGGGAATCTAATCTAACCTAGTCCCATTTGCTTGCATTTGGCCCATATCCCTGTAAACCTTTCCTATTCATGTACTTGTCCAAATGTCTTTAAGTGTTGGAACTGTAGCTGCATCAATGACTGCCGCTGATTATTCATTCCAAGTTTGACCCACCCTCTGTATGAAAAGTGTCACCCCTGCTCCCTTTTTCAATCTTTCTCCTCTTTGCTTAAAAATATGCCTTCTGGTTTTGAACTGCCTTAACCGAGGGGAAAGGTTTTTGCTATTTACCTTATCTATGCCCCTCATGATTTTATAAACCTCGTTAAGGTCACTCTTCAACTTCCTACACTCCAGTGAAGAAAGGTCCCATCCTATCCAGCTTCCCCTTATAACTGAAACCCCTCAATCCCAGCAACATCCATATAAATAACAGTTCCAGTTAAGATGGCGGAACTCCTGTCTTCGCGAGCACCTTTTTTTTCCTTTCTTTTCTTGACTGTTGCCCCTATCATTTTCTTCTCTTACCCCACCCCCCCCCCCACACCCCCACACCCCCACCCCACCCAAAGCTTCCCTTCTTAAAGTGCCCTGCCTGGAGTGACTGGGGAATGGACTCCAAGACTAGCTTTGGAGACGAGTTGTGGCTGGAACCTGGAATGAGGGTAGAGTGAATGTGGGCCAAGTCCTGGAAGCAAGCAGAGACCGGTATCCAGAATAGGAGCAAAGTAACTGCAGGCTAGCCAGGGGACAGAGGCCAGCGCGTGGCGGCAATGAGGCCTCATTCTCTGAAGCCTAGTGACGGATGATCTTTCTGTACATGTATTCTGTAACTGTAACTCTGCATGCTGCACTCTGTCTTGCTACAGTGACGCACTTCCTATGTATTGATCTGCTAGGTGAGCATGTACAACAACACTTTTCATAGTATCTTAGTACATGTGACGATACATCAAATCAAACTAAACCATCCTGGATTGTTCTCATAGTTTTATTGCTCTATTATTGCCTTGCTCTCAGTTATTAATTCTCCCCTTTCAAATTATACGGGATCTACATTTGTCTTCACTAAATGTTTTCTAGTCATAGAGATGTACAGCATGGAAACAGACCCTTCGGTCCAACCCGTCCATGCCGACCAGATAGCCGAACCCAATGTAGTCCCACCTGCCAGCACCCGGCCCATATCCCTCCAAACCCTTCCTATTCATATACCCATCCAAATGTCTCTTAAATGTTGCAATTGTACCAGCCTCCACCACATCATCTGGCAGCTCACTCCATACTCGTTCCACCCTCTGCGTGAAAAGGTTGCCCCTTAGGTCTCTTTTATATCTTTCCCCTCTCACCCTAAACCTATGACCTTTAGTTCTGGACTCCCCGACCCCAGGGAAAAGACTTTGTCTATTTATCCTATCCATGCCCCTCATAATTTTGTAAACCTCTATTAGGTCACCCCTCAGCCTCCGACACTCCAGGGAAAACAGCCCAGCATGTTCAGCCTCTTCCTGTAGCTCAAGTCCTCCAACCCTGGCAACGTCCTTGTAAATCTTTTCTTAACCCTTTCAAGTTTCACAACATCTTTCCGATAGGAAGGAGACGAGAATTTCATGCAATATTCCAACAGTGGCCTAACCAATGTCCTGTACAGCCGCAACATGACCTCCCAACTCCTGTACTCAATACTCTTGACCAATAAAGGAAAGCATACCAAACGCCGTCTTCACTATCCTATCCACCTGCGACTCCACTTTCAAGGAGCTATGAACCTTCACTCTAAGGTCTCTTTGTTCAGCAACACTCCCTCGGACCTTACCATTAAGTGTATAAGTCCTGCTAAGATTTGCTTTCCCAAAATGCAGCACCTCGCAATTAAATTCCATCTGCCACTTCTCAGCCCATTGGCCCATCTAGTCCAGATCCTGTTGTAATCTGAGTTAACCCTCTTCGCAGTCCACTACACCTCCAATTTTGGTGTCATCTGCAAACTTACTAACTGTACCTATTATGCTTGAATCCAAATCATTTATGTAAATGACAAAAAGTACAGTGCCCAGCACCGATCCTTGTGGCACTCCACTGGTCACAGGCCTCCAGTCTGAAAAACAACCCTCCACCACCACCACCAAATATCTTCTACATTTGAGCCAGTTCTGTATCCAGATGGCTAGTTCTCCCTGTATTCCATGAGATCGAACCTTGTTAATCAGTCTCCCATGAGGAACCTTGTCAAACGTCTTACTGAAGTCTATATAGATCACATCTACCGCTCTGCCCTCCTCAATCTTCTTTGTTCCTTCTTCAAAAAACTCAATCAAGTTTGTGAGACATGAGTTCCCACGCACAAAGCCATGTTGACTATCCCGAATCAGTCCTTGCCTTTCCAAATTCCAAATATATCTTCCATATATTTTCCACAGTAAATACTGATGCACAATATTCGTGTAGTACCTTCCCCCCAAAAACCACCTTGCTGATCATTGAGGGGCCCTATTCTCTCCCTTTTTACCCGTTTGTCTTTAATATATTTGTAAAAACCCTTTGGATTCTCCTTTATTCTATTTGCCTAAGCTATCTCATGTCCCCGTTTTGCCCTCCTGATTTCCCTCTTAAATATACTCCTTGTTTATACTCTTCTAAGGATTCACTCGTTCTATCCTGTCTATACCTGACATATGCTTCCTTCTTTTTCTAAACCAAACCCTCAATTTCTTTCGTCATCCAGCATTCCCTATACCTACCAGCCTTCCCTTTCACCCTGACAGGAATATACTTTCTTTGGATTCTTGTTCTCTCATTTCTGAAGGCTTCCCATTTTCCAGCCATCCCTTTGACTATTTTTCCCCAAAGTTCCAAAACAATACAACAGCATATAAAACAGTAATTGCTGCTCCTAGAATTCAAGAAAATTACCTCTAATACCGAAAAAACCTCAAAAAAGGAGCTGCTCTTCCAGCCAGAAATTATTCCCGTCCTCCATCTTGGATTACCCAGAATCCTAGTTATATTCTGAACGATACTTTTGCGGTTTATTTTGATGTCTCTTGCAAATTTAATTCCATGTTCTTCATTTCTACTCTTAATCGTTTTCTCTATTATAAATTGCTCTAATCTTCAGGCTTGTAACAACTTTATCTGACACATCTTTGCATAACTGCTATCCTCCATTTCTTTTGTTTAGCCATGATTAGACCACCTTCACTTGCACTGTCATGTCTTTCAATAAAATTATTTATTGCAGTCAACTCATTCCCAAACTTTTAAGAGATTTCTTTGTTTATACTTAGGAGACTGTCAGAAAGGACTACTTCTATTCCAATAGAAAATTATTGCTTTTGTTAAAATAGATTCACTCAGGATGTGGGCATCGTTTGCCCATTCCTTGAGAAGGTTATGGTGACCTACCTTCTCGAACTGCTCAACCTATTTGATGTTAATAGACCCATGATGGTGTTAAAGAATGATTTCCAGGATTTCAATCCTGTGGCTGAAGGAATAGTGATATATTTGCAAGTCAGGATTGTAAGTGGAACTTGAAAGTGCTGATGCCTCATGTGTCTGCTGACCTTGTGCCTCTATGTGAAAGTTTGTTTGGAAGTGCTCTTTATGGATGTTTGTTGATTTTCTGTAGTGCACTTTCTGTATAGTACATATTGCTGCTACCGAGTGTCGGTGTGGGGGGTGTAGATGCTTGTGGATGTAGTACCAGTCACGTGGGCTCCTTTGTTCTGGATCGTTTGGTTTTATTTAATTTGATTTTCTATCACGTGCCAACATACTTGCATGCTCTACAGGCAGATCAATACATACAAAGTGCCTTAGAGTAGCAGAACAGAGTGCAACATAGTGTTACAGCTACGGAGAATGTGCAGAGAAAGGTCAACTTTAAAATATGAGAGGTCTGTGTAAAATGCTGATTAGAGCAGGGAAGAAGCTGTTCTTGAACCTGTTTGCATGTGTATCCAAACCTTTGCATCTAATGATGACGGTAGGGAGTATAACTGGGGTGGGAGGGATCTTTATTGTCACTTTCCCAAGGGTGTGGGTAGTCAAGCTGCAATTGTGTTGTTGGAGCTGCACTCATCCAGGCAAGTGGGGAGTATTCCAATGCACTACTGACTTCTAGGTGGTGGATGGGCTTTTGGCAGTCAGAAGGCGAGTTACTTTACGGCAAGGTTTCTAGCCTCTGATCTGGTCTTGTTTCCATGCAGTCACCCTTCCTTAAAGGGCCTTACTCCGCAAGATTATTGCTTACCAATTGTAATTGCACAATACCAATTTGAGAACATCTTGCTCCTTATTTTGGTCCTGAATGCACTGCTCTCAGAAGCCATCATATGCACAGCCCAGAAATTGATTGACTGAAGTCTAGTTGTCTGTGGATTGTCCAGTCTATTGGTAAACTAAAGTTCCCCTTGATTACTGGAGGACCCTTGCCACTTGGATCTCTAATATTACGCTAAATGCTGTTCTCCCTCTTGCCATTACTCTTTTCAAGCCTATAGACAATGCCCACTAATGTTTTCCACTGAGTCTGATTCCGCATCTAGATATTCTGCACCAATATTTCCTCACTGTCGACTGAATTCATCTTTAACTAACAAAGCTGCCTATTTTTGCCTATTTTTCCCGATGATTAAGTACCCTTGGATGTTAGGTTCCCAGTCCTGATCATCCTGCGACCACATTTCTGTTAATTTCAATTATTTTATTGTTAATGCTGCATACATTCAGGTATGGTGCTTTTAGAATGATCTTTCTCACATTTTTACACATTTTCTTTGTCATTAGGCCCTATTTGGTGATCACCTTCGTTCCCCTTTCGTGTGACTACTTGCTCTAAAAATTATAAGACACGTTTTCTGCGTTATTTTATTGTGAGCTGAAATGAGAAAGGAGCTGTTAATGCAAATGAGGATTGAGGACAGGAGGACTCCTTTTTTTATTAAGTGGAAGTTACCTGGCATTCATTGTAGAGCTATTTATTCAAGCAGCAAGGGAGCTTACTAAGATGAGCTGGAGCTCATTGTGTACAAAAAAGTTTCGTCTGATACCAAGTAGCAGACTAGTCTGTGGGCTGGTGATAGTTTTCAATGACCAAGGCCTAATGCCTACCGACGATTATGTGGCCGGGTCCCATAGCTGAGCAGCTTGTGGGGGGTGAACAAGACAGTCAGAAGCATTTGGACTGCCTGAAAGAAAGATGTTCTCCTTTGTTTGTGCCTTCTTTCAACCTGGTTACAAAAGACGGGTAAATTTGGGAATTGACTGTACTTAAATTTGTTCAATTCGGGAGTTGACAGCATTGATTTCCAGTGACCACCCTAGTGTGGCTCAACACTGCTCACCACCCCATCCACCTGACACTCTAGTTTTAAAGCCTCCCCATTGCCTGAGCAAATTCCTTGTTGAAAATGTCAGTCCCTATCCTGCAGGATGCAGACATCCCAGTGCTTCAGGAATCTAATTAAATCTCTCTGACAAGATGCATCCAACCACACATTCTATTCTCCTGTTCCTCAGCCTGCTAACATATGGTGCAGCAATTGAATTGCACGTTACTTTTCAAATTATTTCCTCGCTCCCTGTATTCTGCTTGCAGGACCTTGTGGAGGCTATGGCCTAGTCCTATTATTGCTAGTCTGTTAATCCAGAGACCCAGTTATTTCTTGAGGGACGTGAGTTTGAATCCTGCCTCAGCTGTTGATAGAATTGAATTCAATAAAAATTTGAAATGATGCCCATGCAAGTATTCTTGATTGTCAGAAAAAATCATATCTGGTTCATTAATATCCTGCAGGGAAGGAAACTGCCGCACTTACCTGCTCTGGCCTATGTGTAAATCCAGCACGACTCAACTGCCCTCTGGGATCAGCAATAAATGCTGGCCTAGCTAGCGATGCCCTCATCACCCAAAATGATATATTTTTTAAAAAACTCATCCTTATTTTTAATCTGTTATTGGAATCAACATTGATCATGACCTCCACGTTCAAAATGTCCTGCAGCTGCTCAGTAACATCGTGAATCCTGGTTTTTGCCCGAAACATCGATTTTCCTGCGCCTCGGATGCTGCCTGCTGTGCTTTTCCAGTGGCAGTCTAATCTAGACTCTGATTTGCAGCATCTACAGTCCTCACTCTTTGTCTATACAATATACTGTACCCATCCAGTCAGTGGCTGCAATAATGGATGTGTGTTCCCCTTATGGAAGATTTCCTGTATCACTATTAGTTTCCTACCCTGTGCAACTGAGCCACTTGCAGTGGAACAGACTTGGTTCTTGCTGTATTCCACTGGGAAACCATGCCCCCTGGCATTAGCCAAACGGAAGAACCTGTTAGATGGGTGACGGACTCAGGAATCTCCTCCTGTCTCTTGCTTTTACTTTGGTCAGCCATTCCTTTCCCTTCTGTGTCTTTATCTGTGGCATGACCACCTCACTGCATACGCTGTCTGCAAAGATCTCAGTTTTTCGGTCTGGCAAATGGTCCATGGTGATTCCAGCCACTACTGTAGACTCAAAACACAGCTTTCGAGTGGCTGCGACTGGAACAATTTTCTGTACACTTGGTCAACCTGCAAGTGTGACTGACTTTGCATATTCCTACAGTAGGTGTTTTCTACTTGGCCAAAATGCCCTGCCATTATGCCCCTTTAAATCATCCTGGTCAGTTAGTTCTTCTGAGTGAAAATGCATTAAATATATACTGGAGACTTTACCTTCCTTACATGCTTTTAAAATTAATTAACCTAAACCCAATGTAACTTTTTATTTTAAAAACTGTACAGCACAAATACGTGTGTGCTGCAAATTGCTAATCTGGGGCCCTCTGATCTCCTGTTTCTCAGTTTGATTGTTTCAATTCAAACTTATCCTGCTCCCAAATAGATAAGACTCCTGCAGGTCCCGTGCATTCCACTTGCCAAACATAAAACTCAGTGTTTTTCAACAACCAGGACAGAAATTGCTGGCAAAACCCAACATGTCTGGCTTTGTCTGTGGTAAGAGAGCGGAGTTAAGGTTTCAAATCCAGTGATGCTTCATCAGAACCGTTAGTGGTTAGAAAAAAAATATATATTAGTGTTGAAGGTGAGGTTTGGAGTGTGGATAGGGGAGTGGAGGAGAGATGAGCAGATAAGTGGAGATGGAAACCAGCCAGGGAGAATTATGAAAGGAGTAGGCAACAAGATTATGGATAGCAGGCCAGGATAGAAGAGATGTTGAATAAGTGACAATAAGGGCAAGGGAAGAAGGAAAACAATGGGCTGCACTGAAAGCAACCCATGTCCTAACAGGAATGGCTGTGGTGTTTGCTGAACGTGGACCAGGTGTAGTGGGGACAAAGCATGGAAGGCTGGAATCAGGTTCTAAAGTTGCTGTCAAAAACAGAAATTGCTGGAAAAGTTCAACAGCTGTGAGAGTATCTGTGGACAGAAATCACACTTAACATTTCATGTCCAGTGACCTTTCCTTCGTCGTTTCTGATCTTTTTTCCCAAAGCTATTGAACTTGAAGTTGAATCCGAGAGGCTGGAGGGTCCCCGTGCACAAAATGAGCTGTTTTTTGATTTTGCACAAATGCTCACAAGCAGGCCTACAACAGGAATGTTAGTGCTGAGACATAGTGGTGTATTGAACTGGTAGGCGAGTGGAAGTGTAATGACACAGCAGTGAACCTCTCTGCTAATTAACCAAACACTCAGAAAAGCTCACCTCGCCTTGTAATCCGTTAAAGTATGAGTGACTGAGAACTTGCAAATTCCACTATTTAAAGAGAAAAATATCAATTTATTCTTTAACTCTAAAGGTGCACATTATACAACAACTATTTACAACCTTAAACCTCCTTTCTCCTAAATGCTTGTTATCTACCTCACTCTTTGACAATATGCTGATCCAATTAAAGCCCATATTAAAATTACATCAACTTAATTATCAAAACCAGACAGTGGCGGATGTGTACAGTGTCGTCCTCCCTCTGGCTGTAGATATCCTTTGATCGTCCTCAGTCATTTGCTGCAAAGATGTTTCACATGAAAAATTATCTTTAAGAAAGAGTGATTTGCTCGCAGCATTTGATGGCAGTTTCTGTGTCTCTCTGTCTCTGTCTCTCTCTGTCTCTGTCTCTCTCTGTCTGTCTCTCTCTGTCTGTCTGTCTGTCTCTCTCTCTTTTCTCTCTCTCTCTCTCTCTCTCTCTCTCTCCGCCTCTCTAACTCTCCAAAATGCCAAACAAACCTCCCAAAACCTTCACTGGAGAGCACATCAACTACAGAATTTAGGACTGCCCAGAGAGGTTTCCTGATGTTTGAAAGTATGAGGAGACAGAAAATAGGAGCATGAGTAGACCATTCCGATCTTTGAGCCTGCTTTGCCATCCGTACAGATCATAGTTGGTCATGTAAATCAGTACTCTGCTCCTGCTTTCTCCCCATATTCTTTGATATGTAGGTACTGTCGCACAAAATTTGTTTGAGTCTCTGTCTAGTGGCCCATGCAAATTTCAGACAAAGAACCCACCCATCCTTCTCCCTCCTTGATGTCCCAAGGACCAAGGTGTCACATGTGAGATGATGGGGAGGCAACAGCCTAGTGACGTTATTGCTCGTGACATCAAGTTTTCTCACTTTTCCTCTCACTGTGCTATTACTGCTGAGGACCAAAAGATAAAGGGTTGGAGTCTGCGTACATATCTCGCAGACACTGAGCCTGTTGAACCTTGACCTCCATGGCAACTGATAACCTAACCATGGCTGCAAATGTGGCCCGATAGCATTTCTGTATTCCTGCAAACCTCCACACTACGGTAGAAATTGCCCCTCTCTTAGCCCACACCCAAGTGGGCGGCACGGTGGCACAGTGGTTAGCACTGCTGCCTCACAGCGCCAGAGACCCGGGTTCAATTCCCGCCTCAGGCGACTGACTGTGTGGAGTTTGCATGTTCTCCCAGTGTCTGCGTGGGTTTCCTCCGGGTGATCCGGTTTCCTCCCACACTCCAAAGATGTGCAGGTCAGGTGAATTGGACATGGTAAATTGTCCGTAGTGTTAGGTAAGGGGTAGATGTAGGTGTATGGGTGGGTTACGCCTCGGCGGTCCAGCGTGGCCTTGTTGGGCCGAAGGGCCTGTTTCCACACTGTAAGTAATCTAATCAAGCGATGGCACATCTATCTGCTGCATTTGTACCTTTTTGTGCATGTTTAATTGCTGATACTAGGCTCCTCTCCTCCCTGGTGCTGTTCTAGTGCTTTGTCTCTCGCAGTTCTGAGTGCCTGCCATATTTCCTCCTTGGCCAGCTGCACAGATGTTGCAGTGATGTACTGACCAATTGGTGCTTGTGCCACTAATGTTACATTCCCACTGAGGTGTCAGTATGTGACCTGGCAGGGCATGAAAAGGGAAGCCTTGCTGGTACATCCTACGAGGACACTACTCCATCGAAGGTGCGGGAGCAAATGTCTTGCGGAACTGCCCGCTTGATAACTGATACTCTGGCGATACCACTGTTACCTGCAAGAGGTGGACCTGACTGAGTACATTGGTTATGCAGAGGGCATGCAAGGTTAGTAGTCTGGATGCTGGAGTGGGTGAAAGTAAGTGAGGCAACATGTTGTGTGCAGTCACGGTAAAAAGTGGTGCACGGGTGAAGCCTTGGTGGGAGATGGGTGTAGCAGCAGCGTTAAAGTGAGAGTCTAGCCGAAGAATCAAGCTCAGTATAGGGGCAGCATAGGCACTTTTGTGACAGTAGGATGAGAAAACATGCTAGGTCTTGCGGAGCACAACCTTCCACTAAATTCAATTTTATCTTTTCACTTCACTCCTCAATATCTTCTTCATTATTCATTACAGAAAATCATTGAGCTTGTAGAGAAAGGAAACTGAGCAGACAATTCCAAACTTCTCCTTAAACTGGTGATGGAGAACGGCTCTCAGCTTCACAAGGTGATGTGGGAATCCTTTGTGTAAATGCACCACAGGATCCCAAAGCTGGACAAGATACTGAAAGAACTTGGTGGACTAAGATCAAAGTGACGTCAATGTCAGATTCAAACACTGCAAATTTAAATATAACATTACATGAATGCATATATTTGAGTGCATTGTTTGGTTTTAGTTAGTTGATATAAAGCTAATGCTTACAATGGGACCTCAGACCCGTGGCATGTGCTTCTTTCTTGATGTGGGACCTCAGGGACCTCAGGGCTGATGTTCTTACACTTGCAAGAAGTGTGTCCAGCTGCAACTCTTGTTCGACCTTATGACGGCTCTGGAGCTGCGGATTGACTCACTGTGGAGCATCTGCAATGTGAAGGACGTTGTGGATAACACGTTTAGTGAACTGGTCACACTGCAGGTTAGAATTGCTGAGGGAGACAGTGAATGGGTGACCAAAAGACAGAAAAAGAGTAGGAAGGCAGAGCAGGTGTCCCCTGCGGTCATCTCCCTCCAAAACAGGTTGGATACTGTTGAGGGAGATGGCTCACCAGGGTAGGGCAGCAGTTGCCAATATCATGGCACCATGGCGGGCACTGCTGTTCAGAAGGGCGGGAAAAAGATTCATAGGGCCATAGTCATAGGGGATTCTATTGTAACGGGAGGATATAGCTGGTTTTGTGGTGGAAAACGAGACACCCGAATGGTATGTTGTCTCCCTGGTGCTCGGATCAAGGATATCACTGATCGGCTGCAGAGCATTCTAAAAGGGAAGGGCGAACAGTCTTGGTGGACATTGACATCGATTATCTAAGTAAAGAAAAGAGATGAGGTCCTGAAAGTAGAATTCAGTGATCTAGGAGAGAAGTTAAAAAGATTGACCTCAAAGGTAGTGATCTCAGGACCACATGCTAGTCAGTGTAGAAATGAAAGAATAGGCAGGATGAACACGTGGCTTGAGGAATGGTGTAGGAGGGAGGGGTTCAGATTTGTTGGACGTTGGGATTGGTTCTGCGGAAGGTCGCAATCCTACAAAGTGGATGGTCTACACCTGAAGCAGACTGGAACTAATATCCTTGCCGGAGGTTTTGCTACTGCTGTAGGGGAGATGTTAAACTAATGTTCGAGGTGGCTGTAAACAAGGAGACAAGACAAATGGACAGCGAGGTGGAAACTGGAGACTGTAAGAATCATGAAGTTAGGGGAAGAGTAGGCAGAGAGCAGATGAATGCAAAAGAACTGGTAGCCTGCATATTCTTCAGTGCAAGGAGTATAGTAGGTAAGGCTTTGATTGGTGCCTGGGAGTATGATGTTATTGTAATCACAGAGACTTGGTTGAAGGAGAAGGGCAGGATTGTCAGCTAAATGTTCCAGCATATAGACGCTTCAGACAGGATAGAGAGGGAAGTAAAAGGGGAGAAGAGTTGCATTGCTGGTCACTATGGAGGGCTTGAGTAGTGAGCCATTATGGGTGGATCTGAGAAATACGGGTGCAGTTACATTGTTGGGGCTGTATTATATGTCTCCCAACAGTGAGTGTGATGTAGAAGAACAAATATAGAAGCAGATTATGGAAAGCTGTAGGGGTAATAGGGTGGTGCTGATGGGAGTGTTTAATTTTCCCAGCATTGACTGGGATGCGCTTAGTGTCAGATGTCTGGATGGGGTGGAAATTTGTAAGAAGCGTCCAGGAGAGTTTTCTCGAACAGTATGTCAATAGTCCAACAAGGGAAGGGGCCATGTTGGACCTGATACTGGGGAATGAGCCAGGCCAAGTGGGAGAAGTTGTGATGGGGGATTTGTTTGGGAACAGTGACCACAGTTCCGTAAGTTTTAGAATACTCATAGACAAAGATGAGAGTGGTCCTCAGGGAAGAGTACTAAACTAGGCCAAGGCCAATTATATCAAAATTGGGCAGGAGCTGGGAAATGTGGTTTGGACACAGCTATTTGAAGGGAAGTCCACATTTGAGATGTGAGAGGCTTTGAAAGACAGGTGAAAGATAGTGCAGGATAGTCGTGTCCCATTGAAAGCAAAGGATAGGAAAGGCAAGATTTGTGAACCGTGGATGACAGGAGAAATTGTACGACTAGCCAATAGGAAAAAGGAAGCGTGCAATAAGGTCCAGGCAACTAAGAACAAAATGGGCCCTGGAAGAATATCGAGAGAGTAGGACCAGTCTTAAACGAAGAATCAAGCGGGCTAAAAAGGGTCATGAAATAGCTTTAGCTTTCAGAATTAAGGAGAATCCCATAGCTTTTTATTATTGTATAAGAATCAAGCGGGTAACTGGAGAAAGGATTGGTCCACTCAAAGATAAGGAAGGAAGGTTGTGTGTCGAACCTGAGAAAATGGGGGAGATTCTGAATGATTACTTTGCATCTCACTGAGGAGAGGAACAGAATGAATGTTCAGATTAGAGATAGAAGATTGATTACCCTGGATCACGTGGACATAAGTAGGGAAGATGTGTTGGGTAGGCTACAGGTTATTAAGGTGGACAAATCCCCAGGACCGGATGGGATCTATCCCAGGTTGCTGAGGGAGGCGGGAGAGAAATAGCTGGGGCCCTGAATGATATCTTTGTAGCATCCTTAAATACAAGTGAGGTGCTGGAGGACTGGAAGGATGCTCATGTTGTCCCCTGTACAAGAAGGGTAGTAGGGATATTCTGGGTAACTATAGACCAGTGAGCCTGACATCAGTGGCAGGAAAGAAGAAGGTACTGCGGGATAAAATCTATTTATATTTGGGAAATAAATGGGCTTATCAACTTTATAGAGTTCTTTGAGGAAGTAACCAAGTTGATAGATGAAGGACGGACTGTAGATGTTGTATATATGGACTTTAGTCAGGCGTTTCATCAGGTTCCCCGTGGTAAACTCATGGAGAAAGTGGAGTTAGGTGAATAATGAACTGGTTGAGCAAAAGGAGACAATAGTAGTTGAAGGGAGTTTCTCGAAATGGAGAGATGTGACTAGTGGTGTTCCACAGGGATCAGTGCTGGGGCCACTGTTGTTTGTGGGGTGTGTGTGTGTGTGTCTGTATGTATATATAATGATGTGGAAGAGGGCACTGCTGGTATGATCAGCAAGTCTGCAGATGACACTAACATTGGTGGAGTAGCAGAAAGCATAGGGGACTGTTAAAGAATATCGATAGACTGGAGAGTTGGGCGGAGAAGTGGCGCAGATGGCATTCAATCAAGGCAAATGTGAGCTAATGCATTTCTAGAGCGAATTATACAGTAAATGGATCAGTAAATTATACAGTAAATCCAGATCAAGTCAAGAACTAGGTTTGTCTCATTGAAGTAGCAAGAGCTATCTAATCTGATTTTGATTAGTTTAGATTACCTATAGTGTGGAAATAGGCCCTTCAGCCCAACAAGTCCACACCAACCCTCCGAAGAGCAATCCACCCAGACCCATTCCCCTACATTTACCCCTGCAACTATGGGCAATTTAGCATGGTCAATCCACCTAACCTGTACATCTTTGGATTGTGGGAAGAAACCGGAGTACCCGGAGGAAACCCACGCAGACATGGGGAGAATGTGCAAACTCCACACATACAGCTGCCCGAGGCAGGAATTGAACCCGGGTTCGTGGTGCTGAGAGGCATCAGTGCTTACAACTGTGCCCACGGTGTATCAGGTCTCCCAATTGCGCACCTCTCAGTCTGAAGCCTTCACTCAAAATCTTTTTCTCTATTTTGTGTTTAATGTTTTGACATTTCATTTGTTTTCTTTTAGTTCTCCCTTATTTAGCCTGTAAATTTCCAACAAAGAAAATCTGTGTATGGCTTTATGTCTGTTTGAAAGGGCTTAATGATTTGAATGTAAGCATAAGAGTTCAAGGGAGCTAACGTTTGAGTCTGCGCACTCTCCTCTCACTCGATAATCCTTGGCTATTCTAAACTTCATTTTGACTCCTTACTCCATGACCGTACATATTCCCCTGATGTTTAATCCATAGCTGAGTAATCCTATGTACTTGTCACTCCACATTCATCTATTACACCTATTGGTAAAAACAATGACTGCAGATGCTGAAAACCAAATACTGGATTCGTGGTGCTGGAAGAGCACAGCAGTTCAGGCAGCATCCAACGAGCAGCGAAATCGACATTTCGGGCAAAAGCCATTCATCAGGAATAAAGGCAGTGAGCCTGAAGTGTGGAGAGATAAGCTTATCTCTCCACGCTTCAGGCTCACTGCCTTTATTCCTGATGAAGGGCTTTTGCCCGAAACGTCGATTTCGCTGCTCGTTGGATGCTGCCTGAACTGCTGTGCTCTTCTAGCACCACGAATCCAGTATTACACCTATTGCCCAGTGCTGCTAGCTCTGCTGCCACTTCATACTCTCCTGGAACCAACAGCTCAGTTCTTACTCCAGACTCCCCTACCACTGCAGTTCTGTTGTAACTGTACATACTCCTAGCACTCCTGGCACCACCATAAATCTGAGGACCTCATGACTTCAGCCCCTCTGTCACTTCCTGCTCAATTGTGGATCTTGGCTTCCAATCACTCCCAACTCCGCTACCTCTCAGCTCCATTGTCAAACCCGTTTTCTCGAAATCTCTCCCCGAGCAATGAAACCCACCACTCTTTTCAGTATTATGAACTATGTTAAATATTCTATACAGACTATATTCTAATTCTCTCTGTCTCACACAAGCGCACACACACATACCTAGAATGAATCAGTTTTGCAAAAAAAAATGGTTAGAAATTTAGAACCAATGTTTGTCTTTTTGTGGTTGATGTAGGATGTTTCAATCTCACATTATGGAATATAAAAGAAAAATCAGTCTCTATTCTGTGGTGATCTCATGAATGGTAGCTTCATGCACTGAGCTTATACATATGCATCTTTTGGTATGAGGAATGATGATGTGGACGTGCTGCTATTGGACTAGGATGGACAAAGTCAGGAGTCATATGACATCAGGTTAAAGTCCAACAAGGTTATTTGAAATCACAAGCTTTTGGAGAGCTGGTCGTTAGACAGATTAAGGCAATGTAGGAGCAGCATTCCAAAAGGTTATGATTTCAGATAAACTAATTGGTGTCATGTAACATCCAGTTTGAGGAATGTGTTTTCGCCAGCCTTTGCATTTCATGTTTTGAGATAGTTCAGACTCTTTCTTTTGTAATTCAAATTCAATCATTTCCATAGAAGAGCATATGTGATAATCTCAACAGATTTTGAAACAAACTGATGTCTTCTCCTATCAGCCATTGCCTAGTGTTTTGTTTTTTTTCCTTGTTTTTAGCCAACACAACAACAATTTTCATCTGTCTCAGAATACAGCACTGGCTCAGACCACAGTAGAATCTATGCAAGCACTTGCATTTAAAAAGCTGTAACTGATCCTGATTGTGCGGTCCTGTCTCAAGCCATTGATGGCTGAGTGACAGTAAAATAGCTTGATTTAGAAAGATGATTCATTCGTTACGAAGGTCTACAACGACTGTGATGTGTACTGCACAAATGCCAGATGTTGAGGCGATTCCTAATTTCTAACTGGTGGTTGATTCAGTGAGCAGACTTGCTTTATGTTGTTGCTCTGACATAAAAAGAGCAAGCTGCTCAGTTAAACGACAGAAGGAGATTCAAAACACACCATATCAATAATGTAAGGCCTCAGTTCATAATTTTGTCACGACTGGAGGATCTAAAATCGATCCTTTTGGATCAGGAGGGATTTTACAGTCTCTGTTCAATCAGCAAGTAGAGATCACTCGATGTAGCTGATCTGCGTGATTTTTACTGTAATTCAGCTAATAAGGCTAAATAATGGAATATAAATACAACAAACATTTTATTCACAAGTACGTATGCCAGATGATCAATTGGTCCAAAATGTAAAAAACACACAAGTACAAGAAACATAATGCAGGGGCATACACACCACATTATTTAGGTCATAAATCCCCTGAAATAATAATGCTACTTGCCTTTAAAACTTCTCCGCAGAGTGGACTCTTAACTGACTACGTTGAGATGGTGATAATACAATAAACATCCGTCAATTCGGGGGTAAGGTTTTTCCCAGTTTAACAAGAGTGCTGGCTCATAAGGTGTCTGGTAAAACAAAGCATGCTGTACCTGGATAATGTACAAGCTAACAAAAAAAAACAATTTTTTCAACTGTCATTTAGTTTAGAAATGAGAAAACACAAGTTGAATTTAGATTCATAATCATTACGTGCTTAAATCCAATTGAATATGTCTTGTCAAGGGAAGTTTTCTGGTTTGGGAAAAGGGAAATTCGTTGAACTGCAAATGGTTAGCATTATTCGCAGTCTTGAGGGCTCGCAGTCTTAAACTTTAAACCCTTCAAGCTAAAGTGTTGTGAGACATTAGTCCTAGAGTGCAGGCACACAGCAGTAAATGGAAAGGCTTCACCAACAATGGGCAGGACATGGGACGAGTGCAGCCAGTGTCACCAGGCATTTCTTTTAATCCATTTCACATTTGAGACACCTCTCCGGAAAGGATGTGTGGGAAATAGTTAATAGATCTGACTTGTCCACCTAAAGTTACTATAACATAAAGCCTGTTGAATGGGGAGCAATGCGAGAACCTCCTGGGAGTGCAGCATTTAACAAACAGCGAAAGCTCACGGGCAGCAATTTTGATTTTCGCGGGACTAAGATGGGACTGGAGCTTTCTAGAGGCAGCAGTCTATTTACTCTCTGTCACTAAACACACTCGAACAGAGTGAGATTCATTGTCAACAATGGAGAAATATATTCCATTTATTTCCCAAACTTGTATTTTCTGTATTATTATGCATTCTAATCTCTGTAACAGCAAAAAATTACATTACCAGAAGGGAGGCTTGATTCAGGTTGTTTCTCATTCAATTTGTTTAGACTGGGTTACAATGAACTAGGAGATTCAGGAGTGAAAGTGCTTTCTTTGTCTCTGAGAAATCCAGACTGTAAGATACAGAAACTGCACTAAGTACCTGACTGTAACTGTTTTTATAATAACTGAATGTTTGACACTGCGTATTATTACTGATATCAAGCACAGTGCTATTATTATTCACTGGGGTTTGTTCTGATTTCTGCTTTTATTTTCTGTTTCCCTTTTATTTTTATATCTGATCCTCAGACTCTATAACAATGGTATCACAGATGCTTGTGCTGAGGATCCCACCTTGGCTGTCAGTGCAATTAGATCTCTGATGTATCTGAATGTGGGTAATGATAAACTGAGAGATAAAGGAATGAAGCTACAGTTGCCGGTTTGGAAAAATCAGGGTTGCACAGTACAGACATGAGTAAGTACCAGACTCTCTGAAAATGTTTATAATAACTGTTCTTCAAAATGACTGAACAGAAGTCATGCTAGTAAATGTTTAAAAAACACATTACAGTGTGAGCATCAGTATAGGGTTGTTATTACAACCGTATTTAACTTGTATCAGTAATAGTGTTACTATAGTTATGACACTGGGTAAACCTTCCTGCTTATCTTAAAACCGGATAGATACAGAAAGATTCATCCTGTGCAATAATCTGTAAAAATCGAGTTGCCAAGGACTATTTAAAGTAAAGATTAACCACTTTATTTGCTAATATAGAACAGAGAATAACTAACAAACCACGGTTTACAATTTGTTTCTCGAACCTATCATTTAGCTTCCCTTCTACAACACTAGTCTGATAAAACTCCCAATTAAAATTTAGAAAACCACATCTCTTATCTCAAAACCAGGCAGCTGTAGAATTTTATCTTCGGATCCTCTTGTGTTTTCTTTGCTCTTTGCTCAGAATTTATGCGTCACAGGTTACTGATCAAAAAGATACTTTTAAGAGAGAGCTATTTTAATGCAATTTGTTTACATGCTGGGCTGTGGCAGTTCTCCTCTCAACTCTTCAATTTTCCCTCTGTCTTATAACCCAGAGCATCGGGTTGTGTTATTGGCTTTTGAGATTGTCAATATACTCAATTCAAATTTGATTCGAAATTGGTATTTTTATTGTTGTATAATTTAAACTGATTGACCGGATTCGATTTTGCTTTTGTCTCCAGGCAGCGAACTACTTGAGTTGTTCAACGCAGTGTTACATACATTGCTGCCTTATTGAGAACACTTAGTGCAGTCTGGTGGTTCTGCTGCTTTTAACTCTCTTAAAAGTATACCCACATCTTCATAACACCTCCCCCCTTAAGAAAAAATGAGCCATCATAATGAAAAGATGGCTTCATTTTTTTCTCTACTTTTTTAAACATGCTACCAGATCATACAGATAACTTTAATATAAGTTCACCTTAACGCCTTCCCATGTACCCCTGTATATATACACCAAACATTAAATAGAGGCAAATCTCATCCAAACTCTGTTAGTTAAATCCGCAATAACGCATCTGTGACTACATTCATACAACCCACAATGGCATGATTTTTAAATTATTAGTCTGTAACATAAGACTCCAACAAAATAATCTCTCATGTAAAATGTTCTCATCTTTAAAATGTTGTAAACCTGTAAGTGGATTGTGGTCAGTGTACACAATGATCTCTGGCACATTGCTGTTGACATACACATCAAAATATCGGTCCACCCTTCAGGCACTCTGCCTGTGTTCCTGATTGAAGGGCTTTTGCCCGAAACATTGATTTTCCTGCTCCTCGGATGCTGCCTGAACTGCTGTGTTTTTCCAGCACCACTCTACTTCAGAATACACATCAAAATATTGCAAGACCTGTACCGTACTCAAAAGTTCATTTTCGATTGTAGAATATTCCCTCTTGTGGATGTTGATCTTCTTCGAAAAGTAACCAAGTGGCAGTTCAATCCCATTCTCATTTTCCTGAGCAGTACTACTCCAACACCAATGTCACTAGCATTGATGTGGACTTTAAAAGGTTTTGAAATGTTTGGTGTTGCTAAATCTGGTTTGATGTTTAATATAGATTTCTAATGGTCGAATGCCTCCTGGCATGGTTCTGACCACCGAAACTTTGTGTTGTTCTTAAGCAAGTTGGTTAACGTTGCCACTACACTGCTGAAGTTTGGAACAAATTTCCGATAGATTTCACAGAATCTGAAGCACATCTTTTTTTTAGAGTTTGGTCATGGAAATTCCTCGATGGCCTTCATCTTTGCGTTCCATAGGGTCAACCTTCCATGACTGATGTTATGTCAAACAAACGTCACCTCTACTTTCGTGAATTCCATTTTATTTAAGTTTGCCTTCAGTTTTGATTCTCGTAGTCATTCAAAGAGCTTTGCTAACTGTACCAAGTGATCTTTCCAGAATGTACTAAACATCACTACATTGTCAAAATAAACTGCGCAGTGCCACAATGCTGTTCATGAGTCTTTGGAATGGGGCAGGCATGTTCTTCATTCCAAAGGGCATTAGTTTAAATTGATACAGCAGATTTGGGGTTACAAACACAAATTTCTTTTGCTGTTTCTGGTAATGTGTGGTCACTGGCAGGTAACTTTAAGTCCAACTTGGACTTTCTCGATACGGTCCTCCAGTCTATGAATTGGATATGAATCTAATTTTGTAATGACGTTGACTTTCGGATAATCCACGCAGAATCATTAAATCCTATCCACTTTGGGAACTAACACGATCGGCAAACTCCACGTGCTGTGGCTTAGATAAATAATGTTCTCGTTGAGCATGGCCTCCACCTCGACATCCTTACTCAGTATATTTCCAATCATATCCTGGCCTGTCTTGGAGTTGCTGCTAAGCCTCCCATATGGCTATTGACATGTTTAACAGTAGTAATTTCCCGATCTTTCTTTCTGTCACTCTCCATGTTCATGTTATTCCGATTGAGAATCAGTTTTTCAATTTCTCTCCTTCATTCCCTGCCTCTGCTTTCAACCCATGAGACTAACATCAGAGAACGTCTGTTCATCCTCAGGGTCTATGACATTCCAACAATGAACGATGCAGGAATTAACATATTTGGCGAAAGTGAAGACTACAGAGTTGAAGAGTGTGGAGCTGGAAAAACGCAGCCAGGCAGTCAACATCCAAGGAACAAGAGAGTCGATGTTTCCGGTTTATGCCTGAAAAGTTGACTGACCTGCTCCTCGGATGCTACCTGAACATGAATTAAGATATTGGCTGACTGTCCTTTCACTTGCTCCTTAGTAAGTGCTTTCCCAATTGTCCTATCTAAATTCATTGGATTAGCTTTCTTACAGCATGGAAACAGTCTTTTTGGGCCAACAAGTACACACCGACCCATTCCCCCCACCCACCTCACCTAATGCACCTAACACTGAAGGCAACTTAGATTGGCCAATTCACTGATCTGCGCATCTTTGGATTGTGAGAGGAAACCGGAGCACACGGTTGAAGCCCACACGGACACGGGGAGAATGTGCAAACTACGCGCAGGCAGTTGCCTGAGGAGGGAATTGAACCCAGGTCCCTGGTGCCGTGAGCCACCATGCCGCTTCACTCCATATTAATTAACACCACATCCCAACCCAACTTTGCCAACCAGAATCCAGCCACTGTTTTGTGTTTGAAAGTATCCTACAGGTTATTCACAGATGCCCTGTCACTTTCTTGATCACTGAAAGACTATATTTTAATAATCGATAATATTTTAATGATCCAAGTTACTATTGCACCCTCCATATTTTGTTGAGTGGTGGTCAACACCTCAGTCTTCAGCTGCTATAAGCAAGATACTTAGTTCCGAGCACCATCTTGATCAATCTCCTCTGCACTCTTTCCAGTGTGCTTCCTCCTCTCAGTAGATTCTGAGTAAGGCTCTAGCGGTTGGTCCAACAAATTGTCCATACCACTTCATTTCCCATTTTGTGCTGAATGGTCTGTAATTTCCTTCATTTTCTTTTCTTTCTTCCTTATTTATACCGTATTGCTCCCAACAAGAAAATTTGTGTGTAGCGTTGAGTCAGTTTGAGAGATCTTATCGATTTGAATGTAAGCATGGAAATTCAAGGGAATTAACTTTTCTGAGACTGAACATTCCCCTCTCACTACATAATCATCCGCTATCTTATACTTCCCTCTAACTCTACACTACGTCTCCTTACATACTCCTCTGAAGCTAAATACTATAGCTGAGTAATTCTACTCATCTTCGTCCACTCTCCTTTTTTCACTTGCTAATTCCTTATCACTGCTGTTTTTTCACGCACCTCTGGTACTTGCAGCTCCGTTCTAACTCCGTACTACCCTACGACTTGCAGTTCTGTTGTCACACTACACGCTCCTAGCACCCCCATCAGTCTCAGGAACTTCTGACCTCTGTCACTCCCTGCTCTTTTGTGAATCCTGGCTTCCAAGCACTCCCAAGTCCTGCTACCTCTCAGCTCCACTGCCATTCACGTTTTCTCCAAATCCCTCCCCGATTCTCTGTCAGCACGGAATCTTCAGTATTATAAACTATACTAAATCTTATATATATTGCATTTTCCAATTTTCTTGCGCTCTCTCTTGGATGCTCGCACGCATACGCGCACACGAATTTATTTTGCAACAAAATACGGTCAGAAATTTCCAAGCACTGTTTGTCTTTTAGTGACTCTAATAAGATATTTCAGTCTCACACAGTTTATATCGTCCACATTAGGAAATATAAAGTAATGATCAGCGTCTACTCTCGTGGGTGATCTCGTGGGTGGCAGCCTCATACATTCAGTTTGTAAATATGTATCTGTTAGTATGAC
Source organism: Chiloscyllium punctatum (assembly GCF_047496795.1). NCBI lineage: Eukaryota > Metazoa > Chordata > Chondrichthyes > Orectolobiformes > Hemiscylliidae > Chiloscyllium > Chiloscyllium punctatum. Next base: position 33,604,332 of record NC_092773.1, read on the forward strand.
AAATGATGATGTGGACATGCTGCTTTTGGACTGGGTGGACAAATTCAGAAGTCATACAACACGAGGTCATATCCAACAGATTTATTTCACATCACGAGCTTTTGGAATGCTAATCCTTAAACAAGATAAGGAAACGAAGAGGCAGCGCTCCAAAATGTTATGATTTCAAATGAACTGTATGAACTATAACCTGATGTCATGCAACTTCCACTTTTGAGGAGTGACCATTCCCTGTCTTTTGCATCCATATTTTGAAACTGTTCGGACTATTTCATTTTGGAATTCAAATGCTACTGAGTGGTGTGGTATTCCAATTCCCGTTTCTACAGCATGTGGCACATAGCCTTGGCATGGCAAGTGCCACAACTAAATCCTCCTTCAAAGTTTTGAGGGTCTCTGCCTCTTCACTCTACTCTTCCCCCTCTCCCCGCTTAATATGAAGCAAGTCCCAGATTCCCCGCATCATCTGCCCCCTTCCCCAAATCACTGAACCCTACACCAAGGGGAAAAACGACCTTCCTATCTACCCTATCGATGGCTCACTTCATTTTATCTATTTCAGTCACATCCCCTGTCAAACTCCTCTGCCCTAAGGAAAATATTCCACACTCTGCCCCAATCTCTCTTCGATAACTGAAACTCTCCAGCACAAGACGGCATCCTGTTTAATCTCCCTCTGCCTTCTCTGCCGGTACTGTCACATTCCTCCTATTATGTAAATTCCAGAATACTCTTGTTGAGTGGCCACACCGAATTTGTATACGTTTGCCAGCCAAACTCACCTCTTAAACTCGATGTCTTGGTTACTGAAGGCAAGTATCCCATAATCCTTCTGAAACTCTTTATCTCTCCTGTTCTGCTACCTTCAAGGACAGATGTACACGTACACCAAGATCCCTCTGTACTTTCCATAGTCCTAGCGTTCATCATTTAATCTTACCATGCTTGAATGAACACTGCTCTGCTTTTGCCTGGAGTGGACTGGCAACCGTGTGCCAAGAGGTAGCATTGGATATAAAAGGCACCAAAACAAGCTTAACGTGCCCAGTGCAAGTGATGCATGTTGTCAAGCTGCTCTGTCCCAGTCTGTTCACCAAAGCAAAGAGAGGCACACCAAAGCCTCACGCCTGGTGTTTAAACAGACAACAAAATCACCATCATTGGCGGCATCAGAGCACATCCATTGTATCGTCGAGTTTATCTAACTACCCAGACTGCAAGGCTTCTAGCCGTTCCACAATTCTGACCTTTGACCCTGAAAAGAATTTATTATCTTGCCTGCAAACCTCTTTTTGTATACACTTAGACCCCGTTCCTCTCAGTTTTGCCCTTTTTACGTGTTTCAATCGCTCAGATAGTATGAGACTCAGATCCTGAAGGAAGGTTTCCTCATGGTTTACCTTCTCAAAAAATTTGGAAAGTATTAATAAATTCACCTCTATTTGACACCTTCGCCTTAATGGCACACTGTTCAGGAGTAGGTGGAGCTGTATGCATAATGAGCTGAAGAGTGGCAGATGGAGTTTCATGCAGAGAAGTGCGGGGTGTTGGGAAGGACTGGCAGGATTGACACAGGGGAGTGGGGACACAGGCCCTGGGGAGTGTTGCTGTACAAAGAGACTTACCGGTTCAGGTACATAGTTCCTTGAAATTTGCGTCACACATAGACAGGGAAGAAGATATTTGGCATTCTTTTTTTCTTTGCTAAGTATAGAGTATAGGAGTTGAGACATCACGTTACGGCTGTACAGGGCATTGGCAAGGGAGAAAGTGTGGATAGCCGATCAGAGTCGAAAAGTATGGTGCTAGAAAAGCACAGCAGATCAGATAGCAGGGGAATCGACTTTTTGAGGAATCCCGATGAAGAGCTTATGTTCTAAATGTCGATTATCCTGGTCCCAGGACATTGATAAGGCTACTTTTTGTTGTCCTGTGTACTGTTCTGCTCTCCCCCCCTACCCCCCTACAGGAAGGGCTTTGTTAACTTGGAAAGGCTTCATGGATGTTACTGATTCTGGAGGATTTGAGTTCTAGAGAAAGACTGGAGAGGCTGGGACCATAAGACGATATGACCATAATGACATAGGAGCTGGTATTAGGCATTTCGTTCCATTGAGTCCTCTTCAGTATTTAATCATGGCTAATAGGTTTTTAAACACTATTTTCCCGCTTTCTCCCCGAAACTTGGATCCCCTTGGCATTAAAGAACTTATCTCCCTGTTTTACTATAGTCAATGACCTGGGCTGCACAGCCTTATCTCGCAATGAATTCAAAAGATTTACCACTTCCTGACTACAAAAATGTTGGAGGCTAATGGTGACCTTATAAACGTTTATGAAATCATGAGGGATATTAATAGGCAAGGGTCCTCACAGTGTAGACAAGTCCAAAACTAGAGGGCCAGGATTAAGGTGAGAAGGGAAAGATTTATAAGGCATCTTGGGCAACCTTTCCTTGCAGAGAGTGGTTCATGAATGGAATAATCTATCAGAGAAAGTGGTGGAGGAGTGTAACATTACTATATATAAAAAAGGCAACTACATGGGTACATGAAGAGGAACTGTTAAGAAGGGTATGGGTCAAATACACGTACATGGGGCGAGTTCCACATGGCAAAGCTTGTCCATTGCCATCCTCTCTGCTTCTATGAAAGGGCAGTGATTAAATCACATACTGCCCTTGACTTTATGAGTAAAGGTGCAGCCTCAGTCACGCTGACATTACACAATTAACTATGAATGACTCACAGTCAAAATGTGAATTCTGCTCTGTTTCTGTCTATCTCTATCTCTCTCACTGCAGAATCTGGCTTTGTTTCAGATTTTAAGCGTTTCTTGTTGTGAAACTGGACAAAACATTCCCCAGCTGTGGAGACATGGGATTTTAGCCCGTGTCCGTCCAGTCTGTGATCCTTAATTACCAATGCAGTGAGCTTCCCCCACCCGCTGATGACACTTACATTCTGCTCTCTGTTACCTAACCCCGACAGAGGTGTCAACCTAGCTGGATCAGAATTACAGTGGGTGCAGTTTGTAACAGATGCCGTCAATCCTCCCCAGACACATTTTATATTTTGTTTCTCCCGGATCTTGTCCACCATAGTTGGCAAATCTGTACGACAGAGCTGGGCAACCACGCCTCACACCTCTTTGACAATAATAATGTCATGGTATATACTCGGCAGTCCCAAGCTTTGCATGGTAGCTTGGAAAATCAGCAGCATGAAACGATTACTGCAACAGAGCAGATGGGGATTAATGCAGTCAGGCACGTGACCATCAACCACTTTTCAAATCAGTATCACATTCGTTAATATCCTGGCGATTAACGCTATCAGGATTACACACTTTGCATTTGGGAACAGAATCCCAGTGAATGCTCATTTTCACAATATGCTCTGGATTGAGTGCTGTTATGTTACATTCTATAGAATCAATTCGTTGTTTTTCTTTCATACCTCGATGATACTTAACTGTATACTTTTGGCAACACAAGGTCATGCTGTTCTAGGATAATCTGAATACATTTTTTTTGGAAACAGAAACCGCAGAGGCACTACTTTTGTCTTGAAGTTGCTACAGGTTTCTCTTGCTCTCTTTCTTTCTTCAGTTAAAATTTTCTGTGAGTGGAGCTCTGAAATGCTCAGCAAGGAAGAACGTCTATCTGAAGTCAAGACCAACTCCGACTGTCCGGCCTCTGACACGACATCAACAATCTGACAGTGCCACTAAAAGCCAGAAGGATTGTGCAAAAGTCATCTAAGTCCACTCTTGCAATCCGACTCATAATCTGCAAATTTGCCTCTGTACTAATTTTTTCTGCACATTACATTTTGACAGAGATCTGTGTCTTGACCATTGGATTTGTGAATGTATGTGTGTGTATACATGTGTGAGTGAGTGAGTGTGTGGATGTGCACGTGTGCATGTTGCTGTGTGTTGCATGTGTTTGGGATTTATAGGGAATATCATTTTACTTGCACAAGAATAATTTAGATTCTATGCTGTCACACAGAAAAGGATATGTTTCTTAATTAAAACAAAATTTTGCAGTGGTTCTATTGACAAAACCTGAAGTCTGATCCTTTATTTGTGTGAGACTGTGGGCATAATTCAGCTTCTTAGTGATAAAATTGGCAACTTACACAGCACTGATGTCCCTCAGAACAATTGCATTTGATCACCAGCGCACTCTACCCGTCAGATGGATGATAGAATTGACAGACACTGAACTCATCCAGCTCATATAAACAAATGGCTACAAGAGCAGGTCAGAAGCTAGGAATCCTGCAGCGAGGAACTCACCTTCTAACACCCCAGTCGTGTCCTGCCATCGACATGGCACAGATCAGGAGTGTGAGGGAATGCTCCCCACTTGCCCCGGATGGGGGTGGCTCCAACAACACACAAGGGCTTAACCCCATCCAGGGCAAAACAGACTGCTTGATTTGCACCACATTCGCAAACACCCAGTAGCAGTGGTATGTTTCACTGCCAAGATGCACAGTGGAAATACAACAATGATCCTTAGTCAGCACTTTCCAAACCCACGGCCACTTCCAAGTAGAAGGTCAAAAGCAGGATATATAAGTGAACCCCACCCACTGCAAGCTCCCATCTGAGCCACTCACCATCCCCAATTGGAGATTTATCAGTGTCACTGTGTCAAAATCCAGCAGCTCACTTCCTAATGGCGCTGTGTCCCTACACAACATCAACGGCAGCAGTTAAAGATTGTGCCTCACCACCATCTTCTCAAGGGGAAATAAATGCAGGGCCCAACCCAAATCCCCAAAAATGGGATGGAAAAAGTCTAATTGATGTTTACAGGAGTTTGCTGTGGGTACATTGGCCACTGCACTTCCTCTATTCCAAGCAGGCACAAATAAAGGTTGGCTGTTTAGGACATTCTGTGAGCCCGCGTGCCCTACCTGAATGTGCCACTGGATCTAGGTGAAGTTACCAAATGACTATGGCAACCTAGCTGGACATAACTGAGGAGAGCATGGCATGAAGGAAGTTAAGATCCACTCTGTGCAAGGTTGCATATGCTGAAGTGTGTGACAGCACCAGGAATAAACCTGCAAAAACAAGCTTCCACTACCCTATCCATCATGTCCATGAGGGTTAACAATTTCAAAGACAGTGCCTGAACAACAACTGCCCACTGGGCCTGATTTTAATTGAATCAAATTACTGCAGTTAGCCATCCTGCCTCATGCATTATCTGTACCCCTAATAATTGGAGCCCATTGTCCAGCCATGTGGCACATGTGCCATATAAAGTTCTGTTTTGTCCTTCTCTCCATCCCCCCATAGGTTTGGGATTCTTGTGATTGTGTCCAGAAGCGTGCAAAATATAAATATCCAGTGGCTTTTCGGGAGCTTGACAGCAGCCCCTTTTCTTCAACATTCTGAAAATGACATTCTAAAAGTCTGAGACCTGTCCCAGCAAAGGGTCTGGTGGAAGATAAAACTTTCCCTTAGATGTACTGGTTTCAGCTCTTTGAGATCAGCATGGTGTGATTTGTGTGAGAGATAGATTGGGAGAAAGAGAGAGTAATGAAGCAAGATGGAAAGAGAGTGAGTGAGAGAGAGAGAAAGACCAAAAGAGAGACAGAGACACATAGAAAATGAAACTGAGCAAGACCGAATGGTGGGAAATAAATGCTGCTCAGTTCACCATCTTCCTTTCTTCTCTGTCATGCTCTTGCTTGCCTTGTCTATTTAAGTTGTGCTCTCTCACTACCACATCAACCAATTCTCTCATCCCACGACTGCTTGTGGTCCTAGTTCCCCTTGCAAAACTAGTTTAAACTTTCCACAATCAAATCTCGAGGGCAAGAAGAAATCCTTAAGTACATCAGTGCCTTGTTGAGTGTGGGATGATGATGAAATGTATAAAGTAACACATAAATTACCAGTTACTGTTGAAGGAAATACAATTTTCTCTTTTGAAAAAAAAAAGCAAATGCTTGAAACCGTATACTAATGTGGGTTTTTTCTCACTTTTCAGAGAAGTTATACAATCATGTTTTTTTTTCAAATAAAACTGTACAAAATTTAATCTGACTTAGATTAAATTAATGGATTTTCCTATATTGTAGGAGCAATGAAATTGTAACACAATGGAACTGAAATAGAAATGACTCACCATCTGAGTACTTTTGTGAAATAAGCAACGTTCTACAAAGTTACCTACTTAAAATCATAAGAAGTGCACTATAACAATTGAATAGGAGACGGGGACCTTCAAAGAAGAGCAAGAGGGAAAATGAATTTGAAAAGCTAATGTGATTAGATGCTCATAAGTAACCTGGACCTGGTGGCTTTCCACCTTGCATCCATTTAAGAGGAATGTTTGGAAGAATATTTATATTGTATGTCATCAGCTCTTTCAAATTTCCTTCACTTGATTGTGTGGGGAGTCGGTCAATGAACAGAGTTAATCTTGAGTTCGACAAGCTTAGTTTTCTACAAACAGTTCTCCAATAATAACGGGAGGGAAATGAAAATCTTCACATCACATTCAAATCAACCTTTTTATTTTGTATTAATTTCTGGCATGATAGTGTTATTGACTAGGCCAGCATTCCTTTTTCATCTATAAAAGTCCTTGAAGATGTTGCTGAACAGTTGTCCCAAGATATTTCCCAGAGCAGTTCCAACTGGGAATATGATGTTTCTTGGTAATGAACTTGAAGACAGTGCTCCCTTTTCTTTGCTGCTGTTGTGATTGTGGGTAGTAGGCTTTGTGCGCTCAGATGGTGCTATCTGGGGAGCCTTGTTGAGGCTGCAGTGCATCTTGTAGATGTAACACACTGCTGCCTAAGTATCAAAGTGGAGGGCATGCATATTGAAGGTGACGTCTGTAATATCAATTGCGTTAGTGGTTTTGTCAAATGTTCTGTCAAGGATTGAGGCTGTTGGGGAACTGCGCTCATAGAGGCAACTGGCAAATAATCCACCTCAAACCTGGCTCAAGCATTTTAGATCATGGGCAGTTCTTGCGGAGTCAGATGGCGAGTTGCTCTCCATAGACTTCCCAGCCTCAGACTTATGCTTCTCACCCTGGCACTTGCGTGATTGATTCAGGTCAGTTGCTCGGCAATCATAATCCCCAGCACTTTGGCACTGTGAACTTCAGTGAAAATTTGGTGATGCTATTGCTATTCGAAGCCAATGGATAGAGGACAGATTTTCTTTTGTTGGTGATGTCCATTGCCTAGCACTTTTCCAGGAAAGGGCAGGTTGGGAGATTTTCAGGAAAAGCCATGTCACCCTGTTAGAAGATTTCTAAAGGCATCCAAATATTTCTAGTGATGTAGAGAAAAGGATTACAAAGACGATTCTGGATAGGAGCGAAACTGGCCAGTAATTTTTTTTAAGGAGGCTTTAAATTTCCAAATGTTAACTGGAAACGCTGTGCTTGTGATACATTAGGTGGGTCAGTTTTTGTCCAATGTGTTCAGGAGTGTTTCCTGACACAGTTTGTCGATAGGTGAATAAGAGGCAAAACCACATTGGATTTGGCAGTCGGTAATGAACCAGGTGAGGTGTTAGGTTTGGACATAAGTGAGCACTTTGGTGATTGTTACCACAATTTGATTACATTTATTTTAGCGATGGAAAAGAATACGTATGTACCACGGAGCAGGAGTTAAAGCTGGGGGAAAGGCAATTATGATAAGATTAGGCAAGATTTAGGATGCATCGAATGGGGGAAGCTGCAGTGGATTAGCACAATTGAAATGTGGAGCTTGGTCAAGGAACAGCTACTGAGTGTTCTTGATAAGTATAAACCTTCAGACAGAGAGGAGATTGTCGAGTGAAGGAAATGTGGTTTACAAAAGAAATTGAATCTCAAGAGAAAGAATGAGGTTTATGTGAAGATGAGACATGAAGGCCCAGCCAGTAAGCATCTAACGACAGAGTTGAGAAGAGCAAGGAGATGACAGGCGAAGTCTTCGTCAGGCAGGATCAAAGAAAACCCTGAAGTTTTCTGTAGATATGTCAGGAATAAAAGAATAACAAGAATAAGAATAGGGACTGTCAAACACAACAGTGGGGAATGGTGTGTGGAGTGGGAGGAGATAGGAGAGTTGCTAAATGAATGTTTTTTGTCAGTATTCACACTGGAAAATGATAATATTGTTGAGGATAATACTGAGACACAGGCCACTAGACTGGATAGGATTGGGGGTCATAAGGAGGAGGTGTTAGCAATTCTGGAGAGTTTAACAATAGATAAGTCCCTTGGGCCAGATGCTATTTATCTTTGCATTCTTTGGGAATCTAGAGAGAAAATTGCAGAATCTTTGACTTTGATCTTTATTTCATAATTGTCTATAGGAATAGTGCCAGGAGACTAGAGGACAGCAAATGTTATCCCCTTGATGATAAAGGGGCGTAGGGACAATCCTAGTAATTAAAGACCAGTAAACCTTTCTTCAGTTGTGGGTAAAGTGTGGGAAAAGATTATAAGAGATAAGATTTATAATCAATCTGGAAACGAATAACTTGATTAGGGATGGTTAACACGGTTTTGTCAAGTGTAGGTAGTGCCTCACAAAGCTTATAAAGTTTTTCAGAAGGCGACCAAGCAGGTGAATGCGTGTAAACCGGTTAACGTAGTGTATATGGATTTCAAGAAAGCATTTGATAAGGTTCCCCATGGTAGGCTATTGCAGAAAATGTGCATGTATGGGATTGAGGGTGATTTAGTGGTTTTGAGTGGTTTTTAGTGCCACACTTGGAGTAATGCGGTTACCGTATTATTGGAAGAACGTGGAAAGGGTCTAGTGGAGATTTACCAGGATGTTACCTGTTATGGAGGGAATGTCTGATGCAGAAAGGCTGAGGATCTTGAGGCTGATTTCGATAGTAAGAAAAAGATTGAGAGATGACTTAATAGAGACAGAGAAGATAATCAGAGGATTAAGCAGGGTGGACAGTGAGAGACGTGTTCCTCGGATGGTGATGGGTAGCACGAGTGGACGCAACTTTATATTGAGGGGTGTTAGACATAGGACAGAGGTCAGAAGTAGTTTCTTCACTCAGAGAGTAGTAACGGTGTGGAAGGCCCTGCCTGCAACAGTAGCAGACTCGCCAACTTTAGCAGCATTTAAATGATCATTTGGTAAACATACAAAATGAAAATGGATTAGTGTTGGATAGATCAGCTTCAGATTAGTTTCACAGGTCAGCGCAACATCGAGTCCTGAAGGGCTGGCACTGCGTTGTAATGTTCTATGTTCTACGCTCCTGTCAAGCACATTTTTTATTTGGATACCACCCCATTCTTGCTGCATTTGAATAAAGTATTTAAGGGGTTGTGAATAGTGCTGAACGTGGTACAACCATCAGTGAAAATCCCCAGTTCTGACCTTGTGAGAGAGAGAGAATGATGGAGCAAGCTCGATTGGAAGATTGGCTTAACCTTTCAGTAGATTTCTGTGATATAACCTCAGGAAAAGTGTAAGTATTTTGTTGCTTCCTGCTCAAACTCTCCCCCCCGTATAGCTAGCTCAGAATTCCTTCACAACTGTACTACCTTTGGAGTATTTTTTTCTGGCATGCATTACAATGACAAATAATGTAGCCTAGCGATACCACCTTGAGTACCTTGAGGAATGACAAATAAATGCTGGGTTTGCTCATAAAACCTGCATTCTGAAAGTGATGCATTCTCGTGTATTTACATTTTTTAATGTTACAGCGGGATATAGATAAGTTGCAGAGCTGGGCAGAAAGGTGGCAAATGGAGTTCAATGTAGCTAAGTGTGAAGTCATTCACTTTGGTAAGAGTAACAAGAAGATGGATTACTGGGCTAATGGTAGGCTACTTGGTACTGTGGATGAGCATTGGGATTTTGGTGTCCATGTACACAGATCTCTGAAAGTCGCCACCCAGGTAAATAGTGCTGTGAAGAAGGCATATGGCGCACTGGGCTTTATTGGTAGAGGAATTGAGTTCCGGAGTCCTGAGGTCATGTTGCAGTTGTATAAGACTCTGGTGCGGCCTCATCTGGAGTATCATGTGCAGTTTTAGTCGCCATACTATTATTGGAAGGACGTGGAGACACTGGAACGGGTGCAGAGGAGGTTTACCAGGATGTTGCCTGGTATGGTAGGAAGATCGTATGAGGAAAGGCTGAGGCACTTGGGGCTGTTTTCTTTGGAGAAAAGAAGGTTTAGAGGTGATTTGATAGAGGTGTACAAGATTAGGGATTTAGATAGGGTTGACAGTGAGAACCTTTTTCCGCATAAGGAGTCAGCTGTTACTAGGGGGCATAGCTTTAAATTAAGGGGTGGTAGGTATAGGACAGATGTTAGGGGTAGATTTTTTACTCAGCGGGTTTTGAGTTCATGGAATGCCCTGCCAGTATCAGTGGTGGACACTCCCTCTTTATGGTCATTCAAGCGGGCATTGGATAAGCATATGGAGGTTATTGGGCTAGTGTAGGTTAGGTAGGCTTCGGTCGGTGCAACATCGAGTGCCGAAGGGCCTGTATTGCGCTGTATTTTTCTATGTTCTATGTTATAACTGTTGGTTTACAAAAGTTTATTTGTATTCTAGCTTTCAATGAAATACAGACATGATATTTCCCCGTTATTCAACTTGTACTCATGATGCCTCGGGCCTAATGACATTATATGGTTAATATCAGGTTGCAAATCCATCTGTTGCCAATAATATTAGTGTGTTCTGTTTTCGAGAATAAGTTGCATTTGTTCTCAGCAAGAAAGATTTTTCTGTCAGATGAGGGGGACATGGTGGCAATAATTATCTTACGACGTGTGGTTCTCCCATGGCAAAGAAATGATCAGATAATCAACACCCGTAAAAAGTAACTTATCCAAGATTGTAAGATAGCTAGACTGATCACGGAATATTATTACTGCACTACGTCCTAGAAAGTTAGAGAAGCTACGTCCTGCTGGAAGATCCACGCTGATGGATCATGAAGGGGCCAAGAATAGAGTTAGCATGTTAGATTTCCTCAGATAATCAGCCTCATCAAGCAGACCTGGCGAGAATCATGAGTTTACTCTGAGCGAACCGATAGTGTCCTTGATTTAAATTGATGAGACATTGGAACAGGGTCCTCTGTCATGACCCTACAAAAGAGCAACATTCACTCATAAATCAGCATTCAACTAAGGAGAGCGGAGGCCAGGGCCACTCTTTCATACATGCTCGGGCCAATTAAAACAACCTTCAATTAACTTGTAAAAATCTATCTACGTTCCCCAATAAAGCACTGCCATGCAAAGTACAACATTCTTTGACTACAGTATAAAACTCCACCTGCACTTTCACGATCAGACTTTCCCAAGACTGGCACAGTACAAATTGTATAAACTGCAAGTTTTTTTTGAAGTATTCAACATTCCCACGGCAGGCAGCGTGCAGATTTAGTAATAGAATGTTGTCTATCTATTTCCCTCTACAAGTTCGAAATGGCAGGTAGCAAAGCTTGTCAAGTGCATTTAACCTGCATTTTGTCCTTACAAGAGGATTCGCAGTAAGATTAAAATCAATTGGCAAAAGTGAGGATTGCATACGCTGGAAACCAGAATTTAGATCAGAGTGGTACTGGAAAAGCACAACAGGTCAGGCAGCATCTGAGGAGCAGGAAGATCGATGTTTTGGGCAAAAACCCTGCATCCTTAAAGGAGGCTTCCTGTAGAGTAACGGGGCTGACATTTCCAAGTTGATAAACATGTCTTCACGATGCTATGTCCACATCCCTGCTACCTGGTGTTACAGAAAAGGCCAGACATCCTCAAGACATTTTAAGAAGTTAGCTCTGACCATAGATTTTCCCGTTGTTTTAGGCAGATGTAAGGTTGCTATCCCAAGATTGATACAGTAGGCCAAAACACTTGGCACTTAATGTCGCCGTTATACTTGCTGCTGTTCAGCTTTTTACTAACTGTTCGTCATTGTAGTAGCTTTATACTTCATTTAATTCTCTTGTTTCTTTGTCCTCAGATTCATTCTTTGCCCAACTGAAGACAAATACTGACAAATTGCGTGTTCGCCTTTTCTGTTCGTTCAGTTCCTCGCCTGGACACCTTGTTCCATTATAAGCTGCATCAAATGTTGACTCTCAGTCACTTGGATTTAAACACCAACTGATACATTTTTACAGACGGATATTTCACAGCATTATTTATCTGGTGTCTGAAATTATTTTGTGTCACCACATATATAAATGCATTTGTGCAACAACTTAATTTTCATAGCATATATGCGACTTGGTCAAAAAAATATCATAAGCAGCATAATCCAAGTGATAAGAGACATCAAAGAAATATAAAATATACATCAACCAGAGAAGTAGGAAGCTGTCTGTTATGGCAAACAATAAAATCACAGAGTTCTTTCTGCTCTCTATCTCTGGATCATTCTCTGTTTTTCTCTGATCCCTGAGTCCCTGATGCACCTTTATTGCCTCAAAGATGTGTCTCACTGTCAGAGCATTGAGCAAGAGAATGAAAGCAAATGGCAAAATTGATGTTAGAAATTTTTCAAAATATCGAAAACTAACCCATTGAGGATGATAATGATAACTTTCCCTGTTAGAACAGTACCATGGAAAATTGTTGATAAACATTTTAGGCTCAAATCGAAAGTAAATAGGAATATTCTTGAAAACGAAGAAAATGCATATTGTTGTTACTACTTTCATCGCCATTTTCTCAGTGCAATAATTAGTTTTCATTTGATGAATGCAAATGGCAACAAAACGATCAAAAGAGAAAGCGACAGTTAACCAGACAGAACAGTCAATGGATGAGCGATTCAGGGCATAAATAATAGTACAAACAGGAGTGATGTCAAGGAAACACCGTGGATAATAATAGTAACTGAACTGACCAAGTATGGCGTCGAAGACAATGAACTGAAGATCTGATGCTGCCATAGCCACTAAATTTCGAGTGGTGCAGGTAGAAAGCCCACACTTGCCCCCAGACAAAAATACAATCGCCACTAGATTAACTGTAAGAGACAGAAAAGTAAGATAGACTTGAAGTTACAGATAATGCATTCTCTGTACCTGAACCAGACTGTAAGTGATGGATTTTAGCATAAACATTGTTGTTGTTCAGTGTCACATAAATTTTTAAGAAAATTGAAACACAGCAGAAAACCTTCACAGAAGGAATCCATTGTATTCTTTTAAATAACAGACATCGTGTACAACATGAGTAGCGGGTTACTTCTGGTGTATGCAACAGCTGAGTTCCTCTGTTTTATAGTTTGTTCTGACTGGCTTGAATTGCCCTTCAGATGACAACTTTCAAGGCAAAATGAATTGGCAAAACAAAGAATAGGAAGCATCCAACACAGATATGGTTTACAAAATTTCCGTTTTCTGTTGCTTAGCCTTCACAGCTTAGAGTGCCACAACAATTGTAGACACTGATATGAGATTCACAAAATGGGCTTGCTTTCAAAGTCATAAGATTTTCCAGTAAAATTGACTATACGAGTATGGAAAACCAAGCACACACAGCAGCACTGACAACGCTGTGGATGCGTATCCTGGAAAGGATGCGTATCCTGGCTTTCAGACCAGCAAGAGTTCGGAAATTCAGTGCATCATGCAAAATAACTCATGACACAGACTATTCTCTGGGATAGCTGACGCCTTGAGTTTGGGAAGACCTCAGCACTACACATGGAATTCTCTTTTGGACGTTAAGTCACGCTCAGATTCAGAAATATCCACTGTCTTATTTGCAAATAGTGAACATTTTAAAACTTGTTCTTGGAAAGTGAGCTTTGATGTTCGGCCAGTGATCGCTGCTCAGTTCTAACCACGTACGTGATAGCAATGGACATCTGACTTTCTGACCGCTTGCATTAACTGGGATGCAGAAAATCGTTTTTGGACTTTCTGCTCAGCAGCAGCGATGAAACAATGATATAAATCTAAGTCAGAATGAAATCTGGTTTGAATGGGAGCTTGTATGTGATGTTGTTTCTATGCATCTGTTATTTTTATTCTTTTATGTGCTGGAGGTCATTGTTGTCCGAGGTGATGTCAGAAGGGACTTGGTGTGTTACTGTTTTGCATCTTATAGTTGCTATTAATTGATAGTCGTTAGTGCTGTTGGTGAAAAGTGTGAGTACCGATCGTAGTGGGTGGCACACTAGTCAATTGACAACTTGCTCTGTAGAACGTCCAGCTTCTTGAGTGTTGTTAGAGCTGCAATCATCCATGAAAATGAACAGCATTCAGTTCCTGAGTTATGCTTTCCTGGTAGTGGAAATGAATTTATCAGCAGGCAGAGGTTCCTTGCCACTGAAAATTAGTGTCTGATGCACTCCTGTGGGCACAGCACAGATACGCCTGAATCAGTTTATTTTTCTTTCAATGATTGGCTCGGAGTCTGGATGGTCAGGCACTCCGTGATGGCAATGTCATAGCAAGGCAACAGCAAACTGGTAAATTCTAACAATTTGAAGCTGGTCAGTGTGTGACTCTGTCACATGTGAATGTTACATTCAGCCCAAATAGATGTTATGTTACTCTATATGGATAGAGACATCTTCATTATCTATGCACAATCGCTAGGAAATATCACTTTGAAAATGATGCTGGAAGAAAGGACAGAGATGAGACAACTAGAGATGTTATGCTCTCGGGCATACCCTGACGAGCTCCTGCAGACAACAATGGTGGCTTAGCTGATTCAGTTAAAACAGCTGGAACCAAATTCAGCGGGAAATTAAAAATTGTTATAATTTGATTAAGCCCAGTTTGTCAACGACTCCTTGTTGTGAATATATGTTAAAAATGTTCATGTCTATGAGCGAAGCATTTTTTTCAGTAATGAAACAAAATTGTAAAAAGAACAAGTGCAGCTGGTTGAGGTTCAGTTTATCAATCTGTCAATTCCAGTAAATCAAGCCTGAGTATATCACAGTTTACAGTTAACATGCGATGGTGTTCACAGGTCAAGAGGTCGTATTACCCCAAAAAAAGGTTCTGACAAAGTTTGAAGACCAGGGCAGAGTCAACATGTTTGCCATTATCACATTAAATAAACTGAAAAGCTAACAATTCTGAAAATTTAACTTGTGAACTCTCAAATGTAGTGTTAGTGACATGAAGTACGAAGAGGGCGGGCAGAATCGACTCAATATGTTGCAGAAAACATAGCTCATTTACATGTTCGACACACACGGACGAACTTGCATCTCTCTCTCTTGAATTTAGCTAAGAGAATGTTAAGTACAGCTCTCATGTTGGGCATGAAACTTCAGAAAATGAGAAAGACCACAACTGGAGTTTATGAATATGAAATATGCATTTCAGCTTGGAACAAATCGGAATGGCAGAGATGCGTAGGTTACATTAAAATGTTATATTAATGTTCTGTGTTCTGCACTGTTGATTCCATAAAATGTTCATCAATTCCATTAATAATCCAGAAATTATATTACAGGCACTAAACCTGAACATTCGTTAAAACAGTCATTTTTATTCCCATTAATATTCTCACTTTCATTTTTATATATTGTCTTAATACTGATTGATGCACAATTCTCATCAAACCAACTTCACCAGGAGGAGCCACATCACAGAGAACCACAACAATCAGTAGAAAATAACTGTGGAAGCGTTATGATTTCCTGATTTGAAAATAGTTTATCAGAATCTAATCAGACAGAGATATGAAATACTGTCAATATTTCCAGCTTTATGTCAATTTCTTATTAATGTGCAAGTATTAGATTGAAGTTGCTATGTACCACATACTTTTGGAGAAAACATGGCTGTATTACATTTCATTGAAACAACGTTGTTGCTGTGCTATTTTGTTTTGTCATTTAAAAAAAAGCACATCTGTTTGTCACCAATGGAATATACTACATTGTAAATGTAGTGCCAGAAAATTGAATAAACTGAGACAATTTCCCACCTCCAGTCCATTGTGTGACCAATCCACTTTGACGAATGCACTATTGGGCAGAATAGATATAAGCGTATCACACGATAATTCTTGGTCCTACTTACTTCTGGGGTCTGAAATTCTATTTCATTCAGTTGTTCACAAATTGTTACATTCTGGAATCAGAGATGCTTTGACACACAGATAGGCACTGTGGAATGTTGTTCACCTTCATTTAGTAACCCATACTAATTGTAGTTCTCATTTTAGATATCCTCTGGGGAAATAAAGACTAAACTTCAAGGGCAGAATAAAGGACTCCAAGAGAGGCATGAAAGAAGACTAGTATCCCAGAAAAGTCAAGTTTGAGTATTATAATAACCTCTGGCTTTATGACAATAGTGCATGTTCTCTGAATCCTCCAAAGTCTTATCTGCTGCCAAATGAAACCTTCCACCCAACACTCCATCAAATCATTTTCTTTCGTTGTGGAATCGAATAAACAGAACGTTATTGCATCAATGATTGTTATTAATGGTTTAACTCCTGTCATGTAAAATACAACTCTGTCAGACATGGCCACACGGCACTATTGATGCAACATGTGGTGGCAATGTAATGTGACCATGTTCAGCTTAGCCTTACCGTCAGTACAAACATTTTATCAACTTCCACATGCTAGCGGGCAGCAGCAAGTAATTTGAATACTTCTTCACTCCCATCCCAAAATAATTTAGATTCTTCAGTAATCAACAAACGTGTTGGCTTACTCAGCACCTAAATGTAATCTTCAATACACAACCTTAGTATGATACAGCGATCCGAACATGATGAAATAAAATATATGTGGGCAACACGGTGGCACAGTGGTTAGCACTGCTGCCTCACAGCGCCAGAGACCTGCGTTCATTCCTGCCTCAGGCGACTGTGTGGAGTTTGCACATTCTCCCCGTGTCTGCGTGAGTTTGCTCCGGGTGCTCCGGTTTCCTCCCACAGTCCAAAGATGGGCAGGTTAGGTGAATTGACCATGCTAAATTGCCCGTAGTGCTAGGTGCAGGGGTAACGGGTCAGGTTGGGTGCACTTCGGCGGGTCGGTGTGGACTTGTTGGACCAAAGGGCCTGTTTCCACACTGTAAGTAATCTAATCATCCAACCCGAATGAGTAAACTATCCTCAACAGACCTATGCAGGTCAGTTCCTTGAATGGTAATTCTCAACCAGCAAAGGTTCTAGTCAGGAACGACTTCACACAAAACGATTAGAGTTGAGCTGACTTCACACATTCGTACACATTCCAATCTTCAAAACAATAAGAAGATGCAGCGGAATTTCTGAGAAGCAGTTTGAAAAAGTTTGACCAGGGACATCTAGAACCACATTACATCATATGTGGCAATCGGTGAAATGACTCCTTTGGCCACAAGGCATGGAACAGTATGCTATATCAGATTCGACAGATGATTGATACTCCTTTTTTCAGATGACCTCTGTTGAAGTATAATGAATCTACTGGTGATACTGCAAGTCTCTAAGTCACTGGGTCCCTCAAAGCTGCACGTTAGATCAAATGGAGATCACAGCAGCACGGCTGACTTACACAAATTATGACTGGATCTGTTTGAACCCGATTATCACCTTGGAAGAGCAGAAAATAAAATCGAGAGTCTGAAATTATGTAGCAGTCCCACCAGTCCCATCAGTGAAAAATGTATTCTGACAGTCTTTCTGAGCTCGCAGGACGATTATAACAGAGAGGTAAAAACAATGACTGCAGATGCTGGGTTAGTGGTGCTGGAAAAGCACAGCAGTTCAGGCAGCATCCGAGAGCAGAAAAATTCCTGATGAAGGGATTTTGCCCGAAACGTTGATTTTACTGCTCCTCGGATGCTGCCTGAACTGCTGTGCTTTTCCAGCACCACTAATCCAGATTATAAAAGAGAGACCACAGCATTGACAGAGATCAACAGTTCGTGTTCTAACACCGTGTGTCTCACTGTAAATCGGTCTACAAATATAGCCAGCGTCTTCAACGACAAAATGTCACAACAAAATCATTGGAAGCAACGTAGTAGCAATACAAAATAACAACAATAATAAATTAATAGAATAATAGAACCCCTATGGTGCAGAGGGACGCCATTTGAAACATTGAACCTGCAAAAAACAAACCACTCAGACACATTCCTCATCCTATCTCCTTAAGCCTGCAACCACCATGGCCAATCCATCTAATCTGCACGTATTTGGATTGTGGGAGGAAAATAGAGCACACAGTGAAAGGCAATGCGGACAACTGGCAAATGTGCAAACTCTGTTGGCCAAGGCTACAATTGCACCTGGGACTCTGGCGCTGTGAGACAGCAGTGTTAACCAAATACACAATGCTAACTAAGACAAAATCATATTCCAAAACATACGATCTGGGAGGAACCTTACATGAACCAACAACATTCTGAGAACATCAAATTGAACAGCAACAATGGGAAGGGTGAGAAACATCATGTTTGTTAAACTTATTTGAACCAGTTTGGTGGCACTGTTGCCACTGCACTGTCAATAATTGTCCTGTTAAATTCTACACCAGAGATGTGTGCCGCATATTATACATGTCACAACTAACACGTCAATTTGAGTTCAAATAATTTGAACAATACACTTTTAATTTCAATTTTACATTTTAATTGGAACCGTGTGATCAGCACTCATCCCAGCTATCTGTCCTCACGCATGTCATGTCCCCACGCATCCACTGACTCAATCACGAGATATTCAAAGCTATCCATGCTGACCTTCACTATCTCTCCATAACGACGTTCTCAACCCAGTTTTGCATATGTTACGTCCTGTCAAATTTCATTCAAATCAAGGCACTGGCAATAGTAAATGCGACGATAAAGTAATTGTTATAAAACCCACTTCAGCGATCGCAAGCTTTGCAATTCCAAAGTTAAAAATTACACAACACCAGGTTATCGTCCAACAGGTTTAATTGGAAGCACACCAGCTTTCGGAGCGACGCTCCTTCATCACTCGCTCCGAAAGCTAGTGTGCTTCCAATTAAACCTGTTGGACTATAACCCGGTGTTGTGTGATTTTTTACTTTCTACACCCCGGGTCCAACACCAGCATCTCCGATTCACATTTGCAATTCCACTGAGAGATCAATCTTGCTGAACAGTTTTTTTTTTGACAAAGCAGTACTGATGTTCAGCCAAACTCTGTCAATGAGGTGTCAGTGCAAGCACATTCTGTACAATACAGAAAAAGAGGCAATGCTGCACATTACTGTCGAGTCTCCTGAACGATAAACAATACACTTGAAACTTAAGAAATGAGGACACTATTTCTTGCAATTGCCATTTAATTTGCTGAATGTAAATAAACAAATTATCAGTCCGAGAGTGGAAATGAGAATGATTCAATGCACTGAATTATACAAAGTAGTTTGTTACAACACCTACCAGGAATACCAACAATAGCAAGAATAGTGTAATATACTTTTGCGACCATTCTTGTTGATGAAACAATCTCTCCCTGCTGCTGAAAATCTCTTGGATTTGAAGAATCTTCCTGCAACTGTTGATGAGCCAGTTCAGAGGTGATACTTTATGCTGTGTGTTATCTCCGATGGGAACCTGTGATTACACTTGAATTTCTTTTGTCATTTTGAAAAAGAAAACATTACGACAGGTTAAACCTAAAGGTGTGGTGTGTTAAATTTAGATTTCGGTTAGTATATGAATACCCTAAGGAAGTGATTAACCCGATCCAGATCCTCAAAGGTATTTGAAATTTGTCTTCAAGCAGCACCACTTGCACTATTTTAGGTACTTTCATTCACATCAATATCTAAACATGTTTTCCTATTCATTACAGATATTACTTCCACCTTGCTGAGACTGTTGACTCACTAATTATCACATATGTCCAGCTCCATGAGAGAGCTTTCTTTGCTGCATACTGTTATAATCTGTTCTTCCTCGTTAATTCGGTTTGAGATGGTGCTGCCCCGTAAATAAAATTATTTTGCCCTTGTTATTTTTCGGGGCTGGTCAGAAGCACAGGGGTGCTGGACTACATATTTGGACTAAGTGTCAAATTTTGGGAGCAATGAAATACAGTGGGGGAGTCAGCTCGACAAAACTTAAAACTCTCACAGCATATCATGAAACAGGAAGCAGATAAGAAGTCAAAAACTTGTAATTTTGCCACCGAGGTTAAGGTTTGAGTTTTCCTTCCAGTGATAGTGAACCTTTCAAAGCGAGGTTTAGTGGACCTTATAAAGTGGAAAGGAAATTTAATGAGGTGAACTATTTGATAAGGACTCCAGACAGAATGTAATCTCACAAAGTGTGTCATGTGATTAAGCTTGAAAGACAGGAAAGGAAAGCCAAAGAAGAATGCATCGTTGGTTTCAAGTCAGAGTGAAGAACAAGGATCAGAAAATTCTAAATTGGACGCTCCTCAAGTTAAAATGGATAATGAAAATTTGTCAAAGATTGGGATAAATTATTAAGCTACCTTCCAAAGGAAAATCAAAATAAACTGGAAGAGTTCTGACTATTAATTTGCAGAAATAAGCTGGGCAGTACTTTCCTAATTATGCACGATTTAAAGATAGGACATGCTGTTCTGATTAAACAACATCCCTCTAGGCATAAGCTGTAATGTTGGCAAAGGTTCAAAAGGAAATTGAACACCTGCTCCAAGACGACATGATCGAAGTAAGTTACAGTTATTGGAGGTCGCCCATAGTAATGATGACAAAACCAGATCATACCCAACGATTATTTGTGAACTATAGTCAATACAGTAACAAAGACTGACTGTCAGAAAGAGCAAAGACAATTGTGGCTTTCATAGCGCCAAAGTGACTCTATCAATTAAGTCAATTATGATATTAAAAATGCACCAGCCACATTACAGAAACTCACCAGTAAGGTCATTGCCACTTTACACAATTATGTTGTATGCATTAAGGCGGCATGGTGGCACAGTGGTTAGCACTGTTGCCTCACAGTGCCAGCGATCTGGGTTCAATTCCCACCTCAGGCGACTCTCTGTGTGGAGTGTTGTGGATTCTCCCTATGTTTGTGTGGGGGTGCTCCAGTTTCCTCCCACAATCCAAAAATGCGCAGGTTAGGTGAATTAGCCATGATAAGTTGCCCGTAGTGTTACGTGAGTGGGTAAATGTAGGGGAATGGGTCTGGGTGGGTTGTGTTTCGGCGGGTCGATGTGGACTTGTTGGGCCGAAGGGCATGTTGTACACGCTGTATGTAATCTATTCTAATGAAAAAAATTGATGACCTTACGATTTTTACTCAAACATGAAAGAAACACTTTCAACGTTTATAAAACTTGTTCGATCAATCAGGAAGGCAGAATTGATGATTAAGATGGCTTAAAGTGATTTTTCCACAGTCCAAGTCACCTTCCTGCGCCATGTTATTGGATATGGACAAACGGCTCCACGGAATGCACATTCGAAGATAATTGGGGAGCTTCCCATAAGATCAACTAAACAGCAGTCCTTATGGTTCCGAGGATTGAGTGGATTCTATTGAAAAATCGTACGGGATTTTACCAATGTGGGTTTCTCCACTCACTGAATTGCTAAAGACAGGCAAGAGGTTTCAGTGGACAGCGGACTGTCACAAGGCATTTGGCAGCCTGAAAGTAGTTTTGACCATTACCACAGTGTTAGCCACACCTAATTAAGCAAACCCATTCTAGATAGCTATCAATGCAAATGATGTGGGTAGCAGTGTTGTGCTCTTGCAGGAAGACGATAAGAAGATAGAAAGACTATAGAATTGAATTGAATTGAATTGAATTTATTGTCACGTGTACTGAAGAACAATGAAAACATTTCAAGCAATATAGGCAGATCAGAGTTAAGTAGCATTGATAAGTAAATAATAGGTAAAAAGTGGCAAAAACAAAATCACAGGTACAGGCAAATGTTAAGAGTTAGTGAGTCCATTCAGTTTTCTTACAATAGTTGTGTAGAAACTGTTTTGAAATCGGCTGGTGCGTGTGTTCAGGCGTTCGTAACTTCTCCCCGGTGGTAGAGGTTGTAGAAAAGTATTGCCAGGTTGGGATGGATCCTTGAGAATGCTGGCGGCCTTTCCTTGACAGCGGGCCTGGTAGATGGATTCTACAGAATCCATCTGTAGAATCTGCCTTTGTGATTGTTCGGGCCGAGTTCACCAGTCTCTGTAACCATCTCCGATCTTGAATGCTACAGTTGCCATACCAGGTAGTGATACATCCAGTCAGAATGCTCTCGAAGGCACACGGGTATTCGCCTTCATGCCAAATTTCCTCAGCTGCCAGAGGGAGAGGAGACATTGTTAGGCTTTTATAACTGGAACGTCTACATGAAGAGTCCAATAAAACTTGTAGTGGATGACCACTTGACCACTTGACACTCTCCATTTGTTCCACCTCTGTGCTAAAATGTAAAGGGGGGCACGAGTAACATGCTGCCATTTGTCAATAATGATTTCCTTGGTTTTGCTGGCATTGAGAGCTACGTTGTTCTCAGTGCACCATTTCTCCAGTTATTTCTGCAGGAAATTGAACATTCATCTGCAGAAAAATTTGACAGTTGAGAACCGAAATTTGGTCTTGGTGTTAGAACATAGAACATAGAATATTACAGTACAGTACAGACCCTTCAGCCCTAGATGTTGCGCCAAGTTGTGAAAATAATCTGATGCCCATCTAACTTGCATATTCCATTATTATCCATATGCATGTCCAATGCTCACTTAAATGCCCTTAACATTGGGGAATCTACTATCGTTGGAGGCAGGCCGTTCCACGCCCATACTACTCTCTGAGTTAAGGAACTTCCCCTAATATCTGTCCTAAACCTGTCACGTCTTGGCGTTACAACACTTCAATCTTTATGTTGTCAGTGATGCATATATAGTGGCCATATCCCATTGAAGATTGTGAAGAAATTTAAGGACAGATATGCCAGACTGTTTCGATGGACCTTGTTGTCACAGCTATTCATTTGTTAATTTTGAATGTGTAAGTACAAGAAAGCATGAATGACAACGTATTGTCGAGACTTGAATGAGAAACTGAGGTGCTAGGTGGCAGGAGTAAAACAGACTGAAACGTATTATAAGAGTGCATGTTGTATGATTATTTGATAGATAGATTCTTAGATAGATTCCCCACAGTGCAGAAACAGGCACTTCGGCTCAACTAGTCCCCATCAACCCTCCGAAGAGTAACCCACCCAGACCCATTCACCTACTCCCTACCGATGCACCTATCACTCTGGGAAATTTAGTGTGGCCAATTCACCTGACCCACACATCTTTGGACTGTGGGAGGAAAACGAAGCATCCCGAGGAAACCCACGCAGACACAGGGAAAATGTACAAACTCCACACAGTCACCCGAGGCTGGAATCAAACCTGGTGCTGCGAGGCAGCAGTGCTAATCACTGAGCCACTGTGCCGCGCCAATGGCAATGTAATGTATATGAGTATTCGAATGTATTAACAACTTAAGTTCAAGAGGTATTAAAATGAAGCCACCTTTGGACATTAATAGTTTTTTTAAATGCGTCTGATGATGATGCTGGTTAACAAGGTTGTGTTGTCCTTGTTATTTTTCTCAAGATAACACAAAGACACAGATTATGATAAGTTTGGGTTTTAATGGATTTTAGGGCCAGTTTGACGGTAGCTAACAGATACTGCCTCAAGAAAAAAGACTTTCAAGTTTAAAAACATTGAATGGTGGGGTGTTGGGATCGGTGGCCTGTTCTCCCAGCTTAGCTTTTCTCTTGTTTGTTTGGTTAGCAAGTAGCAGTGTTTGAGGTTGCTCATCCAAGAAACAGCTAAATGGAGCAGGGTATACCATGCTGCCACCTGTCTCTCTGACATCACTCCTGTAAGACCATGTGTTTGTCTTTACCTTTTCTTCCAAGGAGTGTTTATGGGGATTGTTGCAAGTATTTCGAACTGCATTATGAAGTTGGGATGATCCGTTAGGTTTTCGAATAGACCAAGGTATTCGGTATTCTGTTTTTTTTTGTTTGTGTTTAATTCGGTAATCTTGTAAATAAATTTAGTTTTGTTTGCAACTCAGTGGTTTGACCAGCTGCATCCTTCCTGAAATGTGCACACGGCATGTGCTTAAAACAAATAGCAAAGCTAGCGTCTACGCACCTTTCCTGAAATCCTTTAAGAGTGTCTGGCCTGATTACTAAAATCTGAGGTACCTGAGTCAGTCCTCAGTTAGCGCATGGATTACAACAAAGTTGTTCTCTCGAAAACAGTGCAGGAACAAAACATACACGGTCCCTCAGAACAACTAGAAACGAGGTCAGAAACTATGGGTTCTCATTCTCTGCCGAGAGTCAAAGTAACCTCGGAATCTGAGGTGCACACAGCGGATGTCGCACCCTCAATGCCTTTAGTGCTTGAAGAACAGGATGGATTTCTTCCAATACATTCCAGCTGTAAGAGGCAGTCATCAGTCTGACATACAGCACCCGTTACTGAAGCAGACTCGGAGGACTCATGCCCAGTATGAGAACACCCCAAAATTAGATACAAGAAAATTAACACGTATACGTCCTCTGAATTAAAGGGGGAGGGATGTAGTGATGTAGCAAGTTCAGCCAGTTAGACTTCATCGAATATGATTTCCCTAACTGGGACTGTAATCCTGGTCTAATCTGGGAGACCTCTGCACAAGCGTAAACAGGAGTGTCAGAGGGTCTGTTCCCTCTGAAAGCTGGTTCTGAGGACGCCGGATCAGTGGCAAGTGCCGTGGAAATGAGCATTAAGTGTGGCTTGGTGACAGAAACAGGCCTCAGTGGAATTATTTCTTTATTTATTTCGCTAAGTATTTCTATAGAACTGCAGTTAAGCTGCTCATTTGTTTTATTTTATCCCGTCTGCATTTTAAATACAGTGCATGAAGAAAGTTTATTTTGCTTCAAGCCTGATCCTTTGAAGAATCAAATTAAATCCGAAAACGCAAAGCATTTAAATTAGTGATGTGATTGATGCTCGATAGACTTGAAACGTTCGACTGCCATGAGGTAGATGCAAAATGCTTTCTAAAACTGATGTCACTTGGAATACATTTGAAACCCGACACTATTGAGATGTTGTTCATCACAGTGGGTATTGGGGTGAAGTGTGCATTTGGATTTTTGAAAAGAAGCACTCAACAAGATGCCAAGTCAGCAATTCCTTCAGAAAACAATCGATGATGTTGGGAAGCAAACATCACATTGGGTCGAATTCAGAGTATCTGACGTGAAGCAGAGAATTCGGCTTAATTACTAATTTTCAGTTTGGCAAGACAGGACATGTATCATGGCGCACACTGCGACACACCAGCATCAAAGCTTCACAATTAACATTCAGATGCAGGAGGCAGTAAGTGTTGTGAAAACAACATTTCCTGGCAGAAACATAGAAAATGAGTGCAGTAATAGTCAATTTGATCCTCAAACCTATTCAATGTGATCGTGGCTGATCATTCAAATCTGTTCCATATTCCTTCTTTACACTGCTTCATTGTTCATTCCTCTTTCTTGAACACATTCAATGTTTTGACCTGAACCGCTGTCTGTCTGAAGGGATTTGAAAGATCTACCTCTCTCTGGTTGAAGAAACTGCTCCTCAGCTCAGTTAAAAATCTCTTCCCATGATTAATAAACCGTGATCCCAACATCTGGACTTTCCCCGTCATCTGAAATATTCTTCACATTCGAATAAATATCCTGTTTTAACATTAGACATTGTTAGAAGAATCCCCGATCTCATTGTTCTGAACTCCTGTGAATAGAGCCCTCTCACAATAAAGGGCTGCACCTGCAAATCGACCTTCTGTGAATCATGATCAAGGAAACCTAGTTCCCTCTGCATTGCAGCATACTAAATTTGTCTACCATATAAATAATAGTCTATTTTGCTCTAATTCCTTACAAAATGTGTGGAGTTTGCACATTCTCCCCGTGTCTGCGTGGATTTCCTTTGTGTGGTCTGGTTTCCTCCCACAGTACAAAAATGTACAGGTAGGAGAATTAGCCATGTTACGTTGCCCGTAGTGTTAGGTGAAGGGCTAAATGTAAGGGAATGGGTCTGGATGGGTTGCCCTTCGGAGAGTTGGTGTGGACTTGTTGGGCTGAAGGGCCTGGTTCCACGATGTAAGTAATCTAATCTAATCTAAAAAAATGGATGCCTTTACATTTACCAACACTGTATGTCATCTGACACATTCGTGCCCAGACGCCCAACTTCCTTACATCTCGCTGCACACTTTGCAGTCCCACTGATCGTGGTGTCATCTGTGAACGTTGACACACGACACTTGGCCCTAATTCTAAATCATTGATATAAATTGGATGCAATTGCGATCTCAATACTGCTCTTTTAAGCATACCACTAGCTACTGATTGCCAACCCAAAAGGCAGCATCTCTCCACTCTTATTGCTTTCTGTTCGTTAGCTAGCCATTCTGTCCATGCTCAAACATTAACCAAAATGCCGCACACCTTTATCTGTTGGAGCAAAATTTTCCGTGTCTCCTTGATCAATGCGACCTGGAAATTCAGGTGCACCATATCTATTGATACCCCATTTTCAACCGCACTCGCACTGCCCTTGAAGTATTCCAGCTTACATAATGTGTCATGTGAATATGCGCAGATGGTATTTCAATTTGGAATGATAGCGATAGGATCATGTGGCACTTGTTACAAGACAGACCACAAGGCCTAATCCAGATGCTTCTGAATTTGACATTACTCAAATTGAATTGGGCAATGAGGAATCTTTTTGACAATTGGAATGCATTATTGAATAACCTTCCAGACGAAGATCAAAATGACCTGAAAGATTTGTTACAATCACCCGGAGATATATCTGGGAGTGGGCATGGAACTAGTAATGCACCATGATGACATTGGAAATGCTGTTCCATTGAAGCAACGCCCTTATTGGCTCAATACTGCTTATTGGCTGCTTTGGGAAATGAGAAATGCAATTGCTTTGCCACTCGCGAAGTTCTTTGCATTCTCGCTCTCCACTGGAGTTGTACCTCAGGACTGGAGAGAGGCAAATGTAATTCCTCTCTTCAAGAATTGAAATAAGGAAATCCCCGGCAATTACACACCAGTAAGTCTCACGTCTGTCGTCTGCAAAGTGTTAGAAAGGATTCCGAGAGATAGGATTTATGACCACCTGGAAGAGCATGGCTTGATTAAATGCAGTCAACATGGCTTTGTGAGGGGCAGGTCATGCCTCACAAACCTTACCGAGTTCTTTAAGAATGTGACTAGAAACGTTGATGAGGGTTGAGCTGTGGATGTGGTGTATTTGGACTTCAGCAAGGCATTTGATAAGGTTCCCCATGGTAGGCTCATTCAGGAGGTCAGGAGGAATGGGATGCAGGGGAACTTAGCTGTCTGGATACAGAATTGGCTGGCCAACAGAAGACAGCGAGTGGTAGTGGAAGGATAATATTCTGCCTGGAAGTCTATGGTGAGTGGTGTTCCACAAGGATCTGTCCTTGGGCCTATACTGTTTGTAATGTTTATTAATGACTTGGATGAGGAGATAGAAGGATGGATCAGCAAGTGTGCAGATGGCACAAAGGTTGGATGTGTTGTTGACAGTATAGAGGCTGTTGAAGGCTGCAGGGGGACATTGACATGATACAGAGATGGGCTGAGAGGTGGCAGACGGAGTTCAACCTGGATAAATTCGAGGTGATGCATTTTGGAAGGCCGAATTTGAGAGCAGACTACAGGATTAAGGATAGGATTCTTGGCAATGTGTAGGAACAGAGGGATCTTGGTGTGCAGATACATAGATCCCTTAAAATAGCCACCCAAGTGGACAGGGTTGTTAAGAAAGCATATGGTGTTTTGGCTTTCATTAACAGGGGGATTGAGTTTAAGAGTCATGAGCTCTTGTTGCAGCTCGATAAAACTGTTGTTAGACCACTCTTGGAATATTGTGTCCAGTTCTGGTCGCCCTATTATAGGAAAGATGTGGATGGTTTGGAGCGGGTTCAGAGGAGGTTTACCAGGAAGCTGCCTGGACTGGAGGGCTAAACTTATGAAGAGAGGTTGACTGAGCTCGGACTTTTTTCATTGGAGAAAAGGAGGAGGAGAGGGGACCTAATTGAGGTATACAAGATAATGAGAGGCATAGATAGAGTCGATAGCCAGAGACTATTTCCCAGGGCAGAAATAACGAACACGGGGGGTCATAGTTTTAAGCTGGTTGGAGGAAAACATAGAGGGGATGTCAGAGGCGGGTTCTTTACGCAGAGAGTTGCGAGAGCATGGAATGCGTTGCCAGCAGCAGTTGTGGAAACAAGGTCATTGGGGACATTTAAGAGACTACTGGACATGCATATAGTCACAGAAATTTGAGGGTGCATACATGAGGATCAGTGGTCAGCACAACATCGTGGGCTGAAGGGCCTGTTCTGTGCTGTCCTGTTCTATGTCCTATGTTCTAATACTCTAAAATAGACACAGGTTCAAAAAAGATGGAAAGCATGTTCACTGAAATTTCAATAGTTGAATGCAGTGTCTCTAGCCCACAGATACTCCCTGTCCTTGGAAAGCGTGCCATTTGCTCTGTGTGGTTGACTACACAGTTGTGTTTCTTTTCTTGTCACCTTTGTGGGCTTGCTCACAGAAATTGGAATTTGTGCTTTGATAGAGTACACAGGTATGGTTGGACGTATCAAGGAAAATGGAGACGTTCCTCATGAATTTCATCGATGGAAGGCACACCCAGTGTGAAGTAATTCACTGCCATTCATTGTATAGAACTTGGAATATTTACGGGCTGCAGCCTGGCACCAAAATTTACTGTACGATCTGATACGGTATTTATTAGGAAAGGGTTAAAATGTTACATGCTAGCTACACGCAGATTAGATTAGATTAAATTAGATTACTTACAGTGTGGACACAGGTCCTTCGGCCCGTCAAGTCCACACCGACCCTCCGAAGAGCAACACAGCCAGATCCATTCCCCTGTCTTTACCCCTTCACCTAACACTACGGGCAATTTAGCATGACCAATAAATTGGTTGTAATTAAGAAACTATTTTGCCATGGATGAGATTGGCCGAAGAGCCTGTTCGCTTGCTGTATAACTCTAGGATATATTCAGTGGACTTGACATTTCAGCAATAAGAGCCATGATCGGTGCAATCAATCTCCGAATCAGGAAAACAGATCAGCATCAATCTTCTGCGGCTGTGCAACAGTTTCTACCTTCGGAGGGGGAAATCCATCACCATTTAAAAGCGATTGGACCATTCCAAGGGGGCGCTCATATTTAGGAGTCCAGTCAGTGAAAATTGGTGCTCGGAAACCGAGGAACAGTGTAGCACCTGAACTTTTCTTGTCACCCCCGGACTGCCCTCCCGTCCTGGTGAAATGGGCAAAATCAGTTAATGGGCGCAATGAAAGCGGACACTGGTGATAACTTCACACATGATAGCTGTCGAAATGTGATGTTTCTAGGCATTGCTAACAAAACCACAGCTGAGCACCTTGGTCACCAACATGTTCTGTATTGGCATATCTCCATGGTCATTCCCTGTGGTGCTAATGGTCCCACTTCCGTGACATCTGCAGGAGCCTTTGCCCTCCCTCATCACCAGTGCAAACCTTCTCCCAGAAAATCGTCAGTGAAGCTGCCTGCATTTGCCTCTTTCCTTTCGCTTTGTCTCTTGCAGAAATCTTGGGTCAATGGAAACCCATTGGATGTTGATTACTACGGGAACTACCCCAGCATTTGCATCAAACCAAAAACATGGAGCTTTTGGCCTTTGAGATGTGTTCCTGTCTCTTTGCCCTCAGTACTCTGACCCCACCATCAACTTTGACATATCTGAATCCACTTTACGCCTTGTTTCTATGTACCTAAAACCCCGAAGCCCTCTGGACTCTCTCACAATTTCCTTTGCCATTCTCCATCTTTGAGACTCACCCTGTGGCTATCCTATGCCAACAAAAACCCTGAACTGTCCCGACTGCCTCCTGCATGCATTTTAGTGTCCATCCCATTAGACATACCCTAGCTCTCGACTGTGCCTTCCGAATGAATCCCTCCGAGTTTGTGACTGCCTCTCCAAATCTGACACATGGGAGCCCCAAACCTTGACAACGCAAACCTTTGAGCAGACTCTCGTTCAGCACCTCTGTCATTCTATCTCTCACTTAGTGTCCTTTCTGCTAACTTGTCCCTCACCCCGCACTCCAGAAAAGCACAGCCCCCTTCCCTACTCTTCAACCCTGTGATTGTCGTTCTCTGCTAAGCCCAGGATTAGAATACCAAATTGTCTGCCTCTAACACACCCACGTATCTCCTTCCCGTGCCACTGCATTCACCTCAACCATCGCTCTGAAGGAGAACTGCGCATCATCTCAACATGATCACTACGAATCTCAAGTGTTAACTCCAAGGATAAGAATTGGTAAAAGCTTCACCCGAATGGGTAACCCACGGCGAAAACAGTTCCCAATGACATTGATACCACAGATGTGGGCGAGGAGTGGCTCGTTTTAAACCCACGTTTGAAGTGACTTTTCAATTTCTTTGGGTCACTTAAACTGCTCATTGCTCCGAAATTATTGCACCTCCCAGCCCCGTTTTCCAATCTTTACATTATTCTCAAAAGCACAGGATTTCAAAGAACATTTGTCATTCGCAAATCAGTTCTGCATTTTGCACAACTGCCTGCATTTTGAACCTTTCCTTTCTCTTTCAGAAAGCTTCTTTTCGTGAGTGGCAAGGCTGCAACTAACAGCGTACTGCAAATTTAAAAATACATCTCTCTCACAATGTATCAGAACGGCATTGAATCAAATTTATATAGATTCGGACTGTCATACAGAATCAACATGAAAGTCGAACTGTCCTTTGTACGCTTTTATTTATTCTCATTTGCATGTGCTTACACTTTGTGATTAATTGCTATAGTGACATTTGCAGTGAAGATTGATTACGAACAAAGATTATTGGCTCCTCTGAACTCTCCATACCAATCCGTTCTTCTGGGAATTCTATGTGCAGTTCTGGGCAAGGCTTTTTTTTTTGGAATGGTATTGGACAGAAAATCCATTAGAGGATTGAGAGAACGTGCCAAAAGAGAGATTGGAAAATGAGGCACTGTTTAACTTGGGGGGAGACTGAAAGGCAAGTGGATTTTAGATTGAGATTTCCAACTCCGTGATGTCTCGGCACATAAAAGCCAGGGAAATGCTGTCGCCACATCCAGTTAACGAAATAGGAATGAGACAGCTCGATTTATAAGGATTTTTAATGGATGTCGAGGCGAGGATTATGATTTGGAGTGTAGAGCCCGGACATGTGGGGATGGCAGGTTCACTTGAGGGAATTCAGAAGGAGGCACTGTTTGAGAA
Organism: Chiloscyllium punctatum; assembly: GCF_047496795.1. NCBI lineage: Eukaryota > Metazoa > Chordata > Chondrichthyes > Orectolobiformes > Hemiscylliidae > Chiloscyllium > Chiloscyllium punctatum. The sequence continues at coordinate 33,635,686 of NC_092773.1, forward strand.
ATGGAAAGAAGACATTTGAGATCACGCCCTTTGGGATGCAACTGTTGGTCGAATTGCTAACACGCTTTTGCGGCCTCGTCCTTGAATTTTTAAACGTATTGTCAATGCTAATGTGTTCCCCCCACCACTGGCTATTCACCCTCACACCGTCCCCCCAACTCCCCACTCCCTTAGAATATCCTGTAACTTCTCTGAGACCACCTTGACCTTAGTACCAAGGAGGCATTATAACTTGCAGGGTTCCAGTTTGTAAGCATGGAAACGCCTATCTGTTCCCAACACATTTGGATCACCTTTTTCAAACTTTTTTGCACTTCTCCCCGTCCCCACCCCCGTGCAGCCGAACGGAAGTAAGGCGGATCTTTATGGGCGTTTGCTGCTCGTCATCGTCCGCTCACACACGCATACACACACACCGATAGTCCTTTGGAACTCGACCAGGATCAAAAATGGTGTCTCTGTATCTGTGGGGTCTGTGTTCTCGCTAGTCAGCTCATTCTGCCATTTCCTTTGCTGCACTAGAATTATTCCACCGTGGTTTCACCAATACGTCATCTCCGTCTGTTTCACCCATGATTCCTTGGTCTCATTGACGTCCCTCTGTGTCCCAGCACCGTTCCTGTTCCGAATCCTCGCACTGCCAGGAGTTTGAAATGGAGATACATATTACTGGCGTGCTAGGTCGCAAGCATAGAAAAAAAATTCCCATATTTCTGCACATAGACCAGGAGCAGCCATCTTTGGCCTTACCGGCCCGCCTCTCACTGGATCTCTGTTCTCTTTCAGTTCTGAAAATTCCTTCAATGGGCAGAATGCACTAAGTTTGCTCCTATATAACAAACGTAAACTTTAACTTAAAAATTTTCAGTTCTCCAAGACCAAGACAGACCAGGCTGTGACGAGCAGCTGGAAACAGGATTAGGTAGTTTTCGGTGCATTTTTTCTAATGATTTCAGAAGACTCGATAGGCTGGAATTCCATTTTACTCCAATGCATATCTCTAACATTTGCAGAAGAGCCCCATTGTAATAGGTTAGTTATCACTTTCTCTGATTCATAGTTGCCAGCTCAACGGTATCTATTAAAAATAATTTTGGTTAACGCACTCATTCAATTCCTTTCGAAGAAACATTCATGTGTAATCTTTCTTGGTGTGCAATATCACCACACCTTTTGCATTTGAACAAGATGCAGTATCATTTATTTGTTTGCATGTTAGTTCCTTACCTTGTGAGATATAAAGTAGAATTTCTGAGCATTCAAAGGAATTAACTTCAGTCCTGTCGCAAAGCTAGTGATACCTTTCCTAAAAGCTGTTCCTTGCCTCAAGGATACTCTGTACTTCATGATTTTTCAGATGTGTAATAAACCAGGGCAAGTTCCAATCAGGCTGGTTTGGTAGAGAGATGTAAATGGTTTTGAGAGGCCTTATGGCCTTATATGCAAGCAGATGAAACTTCAGGCCAAAGTCGTCATGTTTTAGAAGTGACGGTTGGGAGTTCAACAGTGAGCTGTGTGGAAACATTCTCTTCTGCCCTTCTAACGTCATCCTGTAAGCATCTGAAACTTTTTTGTACTGTGTTTAAATGAGGTTTGCTTACAAGGACTGTTGGGTATATTCAGAACAGCATACTTAAGTCTAGTTTGGTTGGATGTAGTTCTGAAGGGGTTCTTTATTCTGTTCTTGAGTTTCATTATATAGTTTTGTGAATACATATTTGTCTAATTTAGACCTGGTAGTTAACCTCTTAACAGGGTAATTTTCACTGTACGCTTAATGAAACAAATTGCAAATCCATGGTCTGGGCTAGCAGCTTATGAATTTTTTGAGTGGTCTGGCTTAGTCCTTAACAGATTGGGGGCTCTTTTCGGGACATTAATCAGCGAGAGGTAGGTGCTAGTCTCTTTATTTCGGGTGGTTGTTTGGTTGGGTAGACAAAGTTTGGGATAGCAATGGCTGTTTCAGTTGCCAAAGGTTTTCTGGATGTGAATGCGGTGACTTTGCAAGTTTTGGAATAAGTGAATATAAGACTAAGCTGCAGAAATTAGCAGAGAAGCTGGAATTGGGACTGTCTGCTTTTGTGAGGAAAGGAGAGATAATTACAGCAGTACCTCAGCATTTAACCTTGCTGGAGAAACCATCAGAATCTATGGAGATGGCAAGAATTTGATTGCAAATGAAGTCGCTTGCGTTTGAAGCAAGAGGTAGTGAAGGGGCGGCAGAAATGAAACAGTTTGAGTTATGATGAAAAGTAGAAGAGAGGGAAAATGAGAGAGCAACAGAACAGAAGGAAAAAGAGAGAGCAGCAGAGAGGGAAACAAGAGAGCAGAGAAAGAAAAAGAGAGACATTTTGAAGTTCAAAGACTGACACTTAATAAGGAAAGTTGGCTAAAAATGCTGGAGATAAACGCTTAGTGAGGAAAAGAGTGAGGATGAGCAAGCCCCTGCTCGTCAGAAACCTAGTGAGAAATTGTTTAACTATGTTCAAGCATTGCCTAAATTTGATGGGAAAAAATGTGGAACACTTTTTAGTCTCATTTGAAAAGGGGGCTAAACAGATATAGCGGCCAATGGCAACGTGGGTTTTGTTGATCCAAATGAAACTTGAGGTAGAGCTGATGAGGTATTCGCATCACTATCAGATGGGATATTCGGGGCATATGTGGTGGTGGAAAAAGCCATTTTAAGAGCTTGTACAAGAAGCCTATAGACAACGTTTCAGGAATCGAAGGAGGGTCCTTGGTCACACCTACTTTGAGTTTGAAAGTATCAAACAGAGTAATTTCGATAGGTGGTCAAGAGCTTTTAAGATCGATCATACCTATGATGCTCTTAGAGAGGTAATTATTTTGCAGGATTTTAAAAAGTCACTTCCTGAAATAATGCGAACTCGTTATGAGAATACCTTGGAAGGTTCGTGTGTGCACACTCATTGGAATGTAGAAAACGAACAGAGAATAATATTGAGGTTGTCACAAGGGAGTATGACATACAAAATAAAAAGTGAATGCTTCCCCTTGATGGATGGTCGATGAGCAGTGGGCAAATTCTAAGATAGAGATGAAGCCGAATTTCGTTGCTCAGAGGTTAATGAATTTGTGAAAGTCTTTCCTGTACAGAGCAGCTTAGGTTGTTCATGGAGCATTTTCAAGGGTAATACAGATAGATATTTCAAATGAGAAATGGAATAAAGAAGTACAGACTAAACAGTGAGTTGATTGAGTTGAGCTTTGTTAACTTATCCTTTCGATGATGAAGCAGACTCGCTGGGTCTGCATCTAACATTTTGTCCTCTGTTGGTTAGCGAGGAAGATGAATCCGAAGTGTTTTGTGATCTCGAGAATGTGATCAGAAGGTAAGGGGTAGATGGGAGGAGAGGGGTGGGCTGGTGATGGCATGCTTTGGTGGGGGAGGGTGGTGCGAGTGCCACCGGCTCTGTAAAGGCGCTTGAAAATCGAACTCAAGTACATATTGGAGATGATCTCACGAGATGAAGACTTCCCAAGTTTGATTGACTTCATCATAAATAACTACGCCCTCTGCCGGAGGAGACTTGAAAGTCCTTGCAAAAGGTGGACAGAGAAAGTATTTTGGATACAGAGCTTCACAACATGGAAAAACAGTAACTAATCCATTCAGCCTATTAGACTGCGCAAAGCAATAACAACCACCTTACTTTTCTAAATCCATTCGCAAAACCTTGCCCATTGCCTTGGCATCGCAAGTGTATATCTATATGTTTCCTCAATGTGTTTAGGGATGTTGCCTCATCCACCCTGCCAGTCACTGAGTTTCGAATTCCTACTGAACGGAAACATTTTTCCCCAGTCTCTTTCCTTAAAGCCACTCCCAACCCACCTTATCAAATTCCTCCACCAAGGGGAAACATTCTTTTCTTTGGACACTGAGTGTCAAAGTTCAGAAGTTTTGTTACAGTTGTGCAGGGATTTGGTGAGTCTGAATGGTGTATTGCATTCATTTTTGATCACCTTGTTATAGGAAGGATGTTCCTAAACTGGAAATCCTGAAGAACCAATTTCCAAGGTGGTTATTTTGTCTCAGTAGTCTGACTTATAGGGAGAGTTTGGACAAGTTAGGACTTATTTCTTCAGAGTGTAGGAAATCTTATAGAAGTATATATGATCATAAAAGGAATGATCATAAAAGGTAAATGTACTCAGTCTTTTCCCCAGGTTTGGGGAATCAAGGACTACAGCACATTAGTTTAAGGTTAGACGGGAAACAGTAAAAGTGAACCTGATTGGAAACGGTTTTACACAAGGAGTGGTACCCATATGGAATGAACTTCCAGGGCAAGTTGTTGACTGGTACATAAAGAGCTTTTAAAAGGGATTTGGACAAATGCATGAGAAAGAAAGGTTTAGAAGGATATGAGACAAGTGTAAGGAAATTCGGTTTGCATAGGTGGACATTTTGTTTGGCAAAGACCAGTTTCGACCGAAGGGCCTGTGTGATCGCTGTTGGACTCTAGAAAGCCGCAATCCGGAAGAAGATGCAAATACACTGCCTCCGCAATTAATATCAACAGCCACGCCCTGCAATGTTGCGAACTCACCCTCATAGAATACTTCTTCTGCACTCTCAAATGTGTGGTCAATTTCTGCTCTAACTTCATTTACCAGTTTGCTGATGACAAAAAAGACAGCAAAACAAAAAAGACGAGACGGAATGCAGAAAAAAAGATTGAGTGCTTAGCAGCATATTGCAAAGCCAACATTTTCTCCATCAGTATCAGCGAAGGGAAGGCTCTGGTGACTGACTTCAGGAAGTAGAGTGGAGAGTGCCGGTGTTGTCACAGATGGTGCTGAGCTAGGGATGGTCGATGGGTGAAGAGCCTGGGAGTAATAATCGTCCTGGTGCAAACATGTCAAAGCAAAGCTCGAAAGAATAGCAACGTCTCTACTTTCTCTGGAGACTAAGAAATTTGGCATGTCCACAATGATTCTTACGAATTTATCTAAATTCTGTCAAGAAACCAGTCTGTCTCCTCAACACCGCACTAAGTTGCAGGCAGACATGAACAGAGCCCAGGTCATCAGGCAAACAGCCTTCTGCCTGTTGAACCCATTCATACTTCCTGCTACATCGGGAAAGAAAACAACTTAATTAAATATCGAGAGTATGGTGCTGGACAAAGCATCGCAGATCAGGCAGCATCGGAGGAGCGGGAGAAACGACGTTTCAGGCATAAGTCCTTGATTGTCATTCCTGATGAAGGGTGAGTGCCCGAAATGTCGACTCTCCAACTCCTCAGATGCTGCCTGACCCGTTGTCCTCTTCCAGCACCACATTCTCGACTCTGATGTCCGGCAACTGCAGTCCGTAATTCCTCCAAATTAATTATAATCCCCGCCCTCCCCGATCTGTTCTCTTCCACCATCTTCTGTTAGGCAGAAGATACAAACGTTTGTACACATGTACGAATCGATTGATTTTTCACAGCTGTTATCGGACTTTTAGTGGAACTTCTGAAATGTTTATGTTTTCCCATCTGTCACTGCACATTCTATGTGATGATAACATGGCATTCTGCACTCTGTCCTGCTATTGTGAAGCATTTTGCATGCTATGATCTCCTTGCATAGCAAGCTGAACAACACTTTTCAATCTATCTTGGTACATTTACTAACTATAAATCGACCATTCATTCAATCAAACTATCATTGTAATTCTCCTGAGCACGCACTCACATCGCTTCCCCGCATTCCTCCAGAATATAGATTCCAGAAACGCACTTAACACTCTAGATTTGTCTTCTAAGCAATGTTTCATACAAAGCTCAGCAAAGCGTTTCCAATGCGAAATGCGATGTCTTGGCTAATAAATAATTAGTAAATTCGCAGATGATACTAAGTTCGGTACAGTTGTAGAGAGTGCAGGACGATGTTGTAGGTTACAAAGGGACAGCGATAAGATGCAGAGCTGGGCTGAAAGATGGAAAATGGATTTTATGTAGAAAATTGTGAGTTGATTTACTTTTTAATTAGTAGCAGGAATGCAGAGTACTGGGCGAATGATAAGATTCCTGGTCGTGTAGATGAGCAGAGAGATCTCGCTATCCTCAAAGTGGCCAAACAGGTTGATAGAGCTGTTAAGAAGGCATATGGTATGTTCGGTTTTAATAGTAGATGGATGGAGTTTCATTCTTCAGCTGTCCAAACGTTTGTTGCAGCCGCACGCGGAGTATTGCATGCAGTTCTGGTCACTGCATTATAGGAAGGATGTGGAAGCTTTGGAAAGGGTCCAGATGAGACTTACTATGATGTTGCCTGGTATGGAGGAAAGGTTGAGAGACTTGAGGCTGTTTTCGTCGGATAGAAGAACGTTGAGTTGTTACTTAACTGAGATGTGTAAGATAATCAGAGATTTAGATCAGGTGAACAATGACCTAGGACGGTGGGGCATAGCTTCAAATTGAGGGGAGTTAAATGTAGGACAGATGTTGGAGGCAGTGTCTTTACTCAGAGAGACATAGGGGTGTGAAACACACTGCCTGCAACAATTGTAGACTCACCAAATTTACGGGCATTTAAATGTCCATTGGATATGCGTATAGACGAGAATGGAATAGTGTCAGTTAAATGGGCTTCAGCTTGGTTTCGCAGGGAGGCACTACATCGAGGGTCGGAGGGCCTGCACTGTGCTCTGATGCACTATTTTAAATGTTACATCCCATATGCCAGGTAATTCATTTTGTCTCCTTGTGAGACTACCAGAAGCCACTGGTGGACATCCACACCAAGCTCCCTCTGAACTTCGATGCGTCATAATGTCATACCAATCATAAAAAAATGAACAATACAGCACAGGACAGGTCCTTTGGGCCACGATGTTTTATTGAGCATTTGTCTTAATCTGGGCTCAATCTAACCGACATGCCCCTCAAATTACTGCCATCCATTTGCTTGTCCGTATTCCAAAAGTCTCCAACTCTATTATTATCACTGTCAGTGCATTCCAAGCACTGGCCACTCTGCAGAAAGAACCTGCCTCTGTCATCTCTCTATAAATTCCTCAAATCATCTTAATATTATGAGCCATCGTGACAGTCTTTTTTGCCCTGGTGAAAAGTCTCTGGCAATCGCCTCTGACTCTCACTACATTGTACACCTCTATCAAGTCAACGCTCTTCCTTCTTCCATCCAGGGTGAAAACCCTAGTTCACTCAATCTCTCTTCGGAATAGAAACCCTCCAAAGCAGGCGGCACCCTGATAAATCTCCTCTGCACCCTATCTAAAGCATGGACATTCCTTCTGTAATGAGGCGATCTGAACTGGACTCAAAGCTCCCAATTTGCTCTAACCAGGATCTTACAGAGCTGCAGCAAAACCTCATGTCCTTTAAACTCAATCTCCCTGTTAATGGCAGTTAAAATATCTTCCACCTCTTAACGACTCTATCAAATTGGATGCCAACCTTAAGAGATTCCTCCACACTGCCAAGAACCCTGTCTTTATCCTTGAATTCAGCATTCAAATTTAACCTCCCAAAATGAATCACATCACATTTATCCGGGTTGAACTCCATCAAGCAGTCGACAGCACAGCTCTGCATCCTCTCAAAGTATTGTTGTAGCCCTCAACAGCCCTCGACACTATCTACAACACCGCCGACATTTGCATCATCCGCAAATGTACTAGACCAACCTTTGACAAAGGGTCCGTTAGACTCGAAACGTCAACTCTTTTCTGTCCGTACAGATGCTGGCAGACCTGCTGAGATTTTCCAGCATTTTCTGTTTTGGTTCTAGCCCAACCTTCCACGTTTCCAGCCAAGTCAATTATAAAAACTAGAAAGAACATCTCGCTGCTGAACACCACTGGTCACCGAAGTCCGGGCAGAATACTTCCCACGCAACAGCATGCGAAGTCTTCATTTCGCCAGCCAATTCTTTATGCAGACAGCCAAATTTCCCTGTATCCCTTATCTCCTAACCGACTGGATGGGTCTTCCGTGGGGAACCTTTTCAAATACCTTATTAAAATGCAAATATACCATATTCACTGCTCGACCTTGATCAAGTTGTCTTGTAACATCTGCAAAAAACTCAGAACAGCTCCTGAGGCATTATCTCCCACTCACAAAACCATGCTGACTATCTCTAATCAAAATTTGCCTTCCAATAAGTCATAAAAATCCGTTCTTTCAAAATCCTTTCCAGAATTTTGCTTTCTACAAACGTAAGTTTGAATGGTCTGTAATTTCCACGAATTTCCTTAGTCCTTTTCCAGAACAAATTCGCCTCCTTCTAATCGTCTGCTACTTTGTGGGCAGCACCGTGGTACAGTGGTTAGCACTGATGCCTCACAGCGCCAGAGACCCGGGTTTAATTCCCGCCTCCAGCGACTGACTTTGTGGAGTTTATACATACTCCCCGTGTCTGCGTGGGTTTCCTCCGGGTGATTTGGTTTCCTCCCACAGTCCAAAGAAATGCAGGTTAGGTGAATTGGTCATGCTTAATTGCCCGTAGTGTTAGTTGAAGGGGTAAATGTAGGGGAATGGGTCTCGGTGGGTTGCGCTTCGGCGGGTCGGTGTGGACTTGTGGTGCTGCAGGGTCTGTTTCCACAGTGTAAGTAATCTAATCTTCTCCCATGGAGACTGAGGAGTCAAAAGGCAATCCCGTTCCTCACTTCCTGAAGTCACATTGGATATATTGTTCTATTGCAGTTTATTTATCTATATTCTGCTTCCCGGAATTTCCACCACATCCACTTTTTTATGATCAGTCTGTCCAAGCCTACAAACATGTTCCACTGTGTGCATGCTATCAAAAACTCCCTCGCTCTTGTGAATACAGAAGCAAAAAATCCTCACTTATTGCCTCTCCTAACTCTTCAGTCTGCAGGGGCAAGTTCCCTCCACTATGCCTGATCGACCCTACCCTCTCTCGATTCATTTTCTCTTCCTCATGCAAGTGCAGAACGGCTTTGATCTTTCACCAATCATTCCCAACAAAGCGTACTCGTGCTCCGTCGAAAAACAGATCTTGGAAAGTTGCCGATGTAACAGAGTTGTTGTTCTGGATATCTTTACCTTACCAAAAAATATTTGGAACATCCTTCATTCAGATGGTCTGGACGGGGCGATTTTGTCAGGTGTGGCAGGAAGGATTCTGGACTCAGTATATAGATAGGCCGACTCGGAGGAGGCCATTTTGAATTTTGTGCAAGACAATGAGCCAAGCTCGTTGTCAGATCTCTTCAGGGGAGACAGTTCAGTGAATTTGACCGCAACTGCCTAACCTTTACCATAGCCAAGGAGAGGAATTGAAACAGACAGTACGGGAAGTCATTTAACTGGGGGAATGCAATTATACTGCCATCCGACAGGAGCTGTGGAGTGTAAACTTGGAGCAACTATTCTACGGGAAATGCACAACAGAAACATGGAGTCTGTTTAAGGAGCGCTCGTTGCGGACGTTGTATAACTTTCTCTCACTGAGACAGGCAAGGAATCGTAGGGTGAAGGATCATTGAATGACAAAATAAGAGTACCTTCTCGTCAAGAGGAAGAGGAAGGCTTACTTAACGTTCAGGAAGCAAGGATTTGGCACAGCGTTAGAGGATAATAGTTTAATTAATAAAGAACTCAAAAATGGACAGAGGAGAGCAAGGAGGGGACATGAATACGCCTTGATGGGAAGAATTAGGGAAAGAAAAATCAAAGGCGTTCTGCACTTGCATGAGGATTAAGAGAATGATCAGGGAGGGGGTAGGGCCGAGGTTAGTTCACTCTGCCTATTCACGAGATAAGTTGTGAAAGGATTAATTTGCCTTCCCGCCAGTCCCCGTTTCTCAGTCTGACCACTACCGCTGTTGCTGCAAAAATGGAGGCCGCAAAGAGTTGTGTTTTGGAAAGTGCTTTTATCTGGTTCTAACCTGGCGTTTCATGAATCCTGGGAATGTTTACTGAGGACACTGTAGACCAAATTGTACACTGCTTGTAATCTCGTCCTCTGCCTATACTCGGTGAATGTGATGAGGAGATTATTGAAACAGTTTTAGCCGTGCTGTCCCATTAATGGCAGTCTTTAATGGGGGCAGTGCAGAGGGAGATTTCCTCTGTTTCTAATATCGTGTTGTCCCTGTACTCAGTTGGTTGAATGCGTCAGCATGGAGACAAGTTTACTGTCCATCGAACCCTGTGCTATCCACTACTGGGTGTATTTGATAGGGATGGCGATGAGACTACTTTTATCTACACCAACTACGTCTGTCCCTGTAATGGGAGTGTTCGTTGAGGACATTGTAGAGGTAGTATACATTGTATCCAACCCACTGTATCGTAATAGTATTTGATGAAGTGAGTGTCAAGAACATATAATCTGTTTTTAATGTGACGTTGATATTGATTTGGAAAGTTTGATGAGGACAGTGTCAAAGAAGCTTCACTCACTATCTCACCGCAGAGTACCCTTGTCCTTCGTGTGCTTATTTTTTCATTGTAGATTTATTACAAAGAGGAAAGAACAGTACAGCACAGGAGCCATTACTTTGGACCTCCACGCCATCACTGACACATTTTTGATTTCCATACAAAAAACAGTCTATATTTTCAAGATCCGTTACCTGACACTCTCTTCCATTTATGTATTCGTCCATAGTGTCTGATTCCCCACCGCCTCTGGAAGTGCGTTGCAGGCACTCACCACTCTGTGAAAATGTGCCTCGCACTTCTCATTTACGCTTCTCACCAAGACCCAGACTCCCCCGCCCATCAAAACTGTCTCGCCGAGTAATTGATCCTTCCGCCCTGCCAAAAAATCCCATGATTTCCATTGTATCCATGCCATTCATAACCTTCACAACTTCTATGAGGTTGGCCCTCAACTTCCTGAATTCCAATAAAACAAACAGTATATCCAATCTGTCACCATAGTCAAACTCCTCCATACCAGACATCATCCTGGTAAACCTTCTCTTTACCCTCTCCAAAGCATCTATATGCTTTTTGAACTTTGTTGAACAGAACTGAACGCAAAATTGCAATTGTGGCCAAATAGTGTGTTATAGATTCGATGTAGATATGTGCAGAGAAACATCATGCAGGGTTTAATCTGGTTAAGTGTGACATGCTGCACCTTGGGAGATCAAATGCTAAAGATAAGTACACTGTTCATGGCAGGATTCTGAACTGCATTAATATGCAAAAGGATTTCGGTGTCAAATCCATAGTTCCCTGAAAGTAGTCACGTAAGTAGACAGGGTGGTTAGGAAAGTGTATTGCATGCTTGTCTTTCTTGGTCTTGGAAGTAAGTACAAGAATCGCAATGTTATGCTGGAGCCTTTAAGACTTTGGTTAGACCACAGTTAGTGTATTACATTCAATCTTTCTGCATATCACATCACAGGAAGCATATTGGATACTTGGAGATTGTGCAAAAGAGGTTTATCAGGATGCTGCCTGGATTAGAAGGTATGAACTGAAAAGAAAGACTGCAAAAACTTGGGTGTTTCCTCTTAAGCCGTGAAGGCAGTAGCAGATCTAATAGACTTTTGAGAAGATTTGTAGCTCAGGTTGAAGTTTTGGATGTAAGTTTGCTCGCTGTGCTTGGAGGTTCAACCTGGAAATGAACCTCCAAGCACAGCGAGCAAACTAACACTTGAGAGACGTCTATCAAATTATGAGATGCACTGATAGGGTTAACAGGCAGAATTCTATTCACAGAGTTCAAAGTTGTTGTATTCGGGGCATGTATTTAAGGTGAGATGGAGCAAGTTTTAAGGAAAAGTGCAGTGTAAGTTTATTTTGCACTGATAGTGTTTGGTCTGTGGAACTCAGTACCAGAGTGGTGGTGGAGGAAGGTACAGTAAGGGAATTTTAAAGACATTGAGATAAGTATATGAATATGCAAGTTTTGGAGAAATATAGAACAAGCACAGATAGATGGGATTAGGTTCAGCTTACATCATGTTCAGCAAAGCCTCGTTCCTGTGCTGGACTGTTCTGTGATAAACCAGTGTTTGTTCATATATGTTATTTTTGTTAGGGAGATGCCAGCATTGGACTGTGATGGACAAGGTCAGAAGTTGCAGATTATTTTCCGATAGGTTCATTTGAAAGCAGAAGGTTTCAGAGCACTACTTCTTAGTTTGGTCCACTACAGACCATTGCAGGAGAGACAACATGTTGGTTAAACTCCTGTGGACCATTCCAGTGCTCCTCCACAAAGGGCGTAACACCGGAGAATGCTATTTTTCAAAAGTCATCAATGTTGTGAATGTCCAAGCAGAAAAATGGGTTAAGTCTGCTGCTAAATAGATGGTCTGATGACCCTATAATTTGGAATCGAGAAGTGCATATGAAATTCTAGCTGTGGTCTAAGAACATTTGTATAAGTCCTAGCATTACCTCCCTGCTCTTAAACTCTGTGCCATGTCTAATATAGGCAAATATGCCAACTGCCTTAACAAAGACTTATACATACACCTGATTTAATTTGTAGAACTTGAAAAATGTCCAATAGGAAGTACAATCGTTACAGAGTTAAAGTATTAAAGTAAAAAATCCCCGAGCTTGTGACACAACGTTAAACGTTTGCTGTCATGCTTGAATTGGCCTTTTTTTCCTAAACCCTGTTTATCGTCTGGAAATCCACCCATAATCGTTGCTAATATATCACCTCAGTAATGAAGTGTATTCATGTTCAGTAAGTTGATGTGCGCTATTCACTAAATGTTTTCATAGCCATAATATGTTACCTCGATTGGTTTGGTATTCCATAGCCCGGCCTGTTGAAATATCAACGTAGAAATATCAAAACTGGGCTGAGGCTGAGGAGTGCCAGATGGAGATCAACCCTGTCAAGTGTGAGGTTGTCCATTTTGGAAGGACAAATAAGAATGCGGAATACAGGGTTAACAGTAGGTTTCTTAGTCAGGTGGAGGAGCAGAGGGATCTTGGGGTCTATGTTCATAGATCTTTGAAAGTTGCCACTAAGGTGGATAGAGCTTGGAAGAAGGCCTTTGGTGTATTAGCGTTCATTAGCAGAGGGATTGAATTCAAGAGTCGTGAAGTGATGTTGCAGCTGTAATGGGCCTTTGTTAGACCACATTTGGAGGACTGTGTGCCGTTCTGGTCGCCTCACTTTAGAAAAGATGTGGAAGCTTTGGAGAGGGTGCAGAGAAGATCTACCAGGATGTTGCCTGGAATGGAGAATAGGTCGTACGAGGATCAGTTGAGAGTGCTAGGCCTTTTCTCATTGGAACGGCGAAGGATGAGGGGTGACTTGATAGAGGTTTATAAGATGATCAGAGGAATAGATAGAGGAGACAGTCAGAAACTTTTTCCCCGGGTACAACAGAGTGTTACAAGGGGACATAAATTTAAGGTGAAGGGTGGAAGGTATAGGGGGGATGTCAGGGTTAGATTCTTTACGCAGAGAGTGGTGGGGGCATGGAGTGCGCTGCCTGTGGGAGTGGCAGAGTCAGAATCATTGGCAACCTATAAGCGGCAATTGGATAGGAACATGGATGGGTGCTTAAGCTAGGACAAATGTTCGGAACAACAACATCGTGGGCCGAAGGGCCTGTTCTGTGTTGTATTGTTCTATCTATCTATCAATAAAACTCTGGAGTATGTATAATTTCCTATTGTAATTTCTTCAAACTGCCATTACTGGACGGAAGTTTGTTACAATTTGCAGCATGTCCTTTCGCTATTTTTTCGATGTATGGACACATTTCCCATATCACACTTCTGTCATGATAGCTGATCTATCATTTCTTCATTTTTCTCTGCATCGACTCTTCTAATAAAGGCTTATAATTCCCACACCAAGTAGATGACAGAATCCACAGGATTTAAAGAAAAATACGGGTATGCAATAACTGTGAATATTTCTTTTAGTAGAATTAGTATTGCTCATTGGATACAACGATTCTTTAAAACTTGGAGCCATTAACTATTGACAGTACTGTCCTTTCGCAATTGTATGAGAAATATTTGTCTTTCCCTCCTCAAGTTGTTGAATTTTCAGACATTTTTTTCTTTTAATTCTCTTCTGTTAATATTCATTGAATGTATCTGTGCATGTAGCTTAAGTGGTCTGTATTAAACTTATTTGTAATAGCCTGTACAACACGCAAGCTCACCCTTCAGCTTTACATTAGGTTTACTTTACTTGCAAGTCTTCACACAATTCATGCCATTTCCTTAAGCACACCTGAGCTCGGCCAAAAGGAAAATCTTAGGTTTGCGATCCTTGAAAGTTCTCTCATAAACCCTTCCAGTTTCTTGTGCTTCACATGAAATGTGTCATTTCCAAAAGAAGCCCCAATATTCTCTTTAGGAAACCTGCATTCCCACCATTCTTACCGTTGTTCTTCATGTTCATGCCTAAAATGCCAGGAGGAAACTTGACTTCAGCAGCTGCACCAAGCAGAGATGTAGAGTTAACGAAGATAGGATGAGCCATGATTGTCATGATTGCTGTAGCGGACTCGAATGATTTAATGGTTTCCTTTCGCTCACACACATATGGACTACCTTTCATTTTTAACATACTTTCAAGGGCAGCGTTTCTGTTCATGTTTAGGAAATATACAACTGAGGCTTACTTACAAAAATAGAATTAGTTTCAGTTTTAATGTTATATGCAAGCAGGTGCGTATTCTAAATGTTTTACAGGTCGCCACTTTTGGCGCCTTCATAGGTAAAAAAATGTAGAGGCACAGAATCTTACGAACAAAGAAAATAACTAAAGAAACAAAGTAAAACAAAAGTAATCGTTTTTTTCTCTAAAATGTTGAAAAAACAAAGATACACAGTTAAATGTTTAACAGCGAAGTCCATAAGCGTCTCGTCATGATGGGTTTGCAGTCCTCACTTCCATTCCCCCTCCCCAACCCTTCCAGTCTCAACCTTGGCCCCACCACCACCCTGACAACCTGTTCCTGCTCCCGCTGTTGCTGGAGGTTGCCTGGTCCAACTCTCGCAGGCGACCATTCCTGCTGTCACCGCTGCTCCATATACTGGCCGCTACACCGCTTTGGGCTTGTGATGCTCGGGCTGGCTTGGTCTTTGCCAAGACCTTTACGGCGCTGCTGTAGAAACTCGCGCCTTAGTTAGGATAAGTAGATTAATCCAAGGAAAATCACAGTGAAAAATCAAAATTATACAACTGGATAGAGGAGATGAAAGTCACTAAGGAGCATGCTTTCTGTACATCCATTCCCTCGTTATCTTGTGGAGGAGTCATCATTCTAATTCTACTCTGTCACCTTTCTGTTCTTTTCTCGGTCATCCATTTCTGTGCATCAATATATGATTTCAACGCTGTCTTATTATTTCTCTTAATTGTGAACTGCTTGCATGTCCCCATGTCGCATCTTTTCTGCAGTCCAAGTAATAGAACAAAGAACAAAGAAGATTTACAGCCCAGGAACAGGCCCTTCAGCCCTCCAAGCCTAAGCCAATCCAAATGTACTGTCTAAACCAGTCGGTCAATTCCTAAGCATCTGTATCCCTCTGCACCCTACCTACTCATGCATCTGTCTAGACACATCTTAAGTGAATCTACCATGCCTGCCTCTACCACCTCTGCTGGCAACGCGTTCCAAACGCCCACCATCCTCTGTGTTAAGTACTTTTCGCATGTATCTCCCTGAAACTTTCCAACCTCAACTTGAAAGCATGACCTCTCTTTATTGAATCCTTCAGCCCGTGAAAAAGCGTGCTTCTATCCACCCTGTCTATACCCTTCATGATTTTGTAAACCTCAATCAAGACCCCCACAATCTCCTTTTTTTCTGGTGAAAAAAACCTAACCTACTCAACCTCTCTTCATAGCTAGCACCTTCATACCAGGCAACATCCTCGTAAACCTTCTCTGCACCCTCTCCAAAGCGTCTACATCCGTTTGTCTTCAATAAACTTTATGCCTCTCGTAATTCACTTCCAGTTTCTGCTACAACTCTAATTGTAAATGTGTTCAAATCTTACTTTCAGTCTGAAACTTTCCTTTTTCCACCCGCGATTTCTTTAGTTAATGGTGTATATCAAATGCATTGTTTTTTCCTGCCTGTCTACAGTTTGCTGATATGTCTGTGCGAGTTCTCCGATATATTTATCCTTGTTGCTACGTCGACGTGAGTTTCATCTGTATTTTTTGTTCCTATCGTGCCGCACACCCAAAATTGTCCATGGCTGTTAGGAATTCGAATAGTTTCCATGAAACAAACCAAACCAAACGATTACAGATGTTGGCATCCAAAAACAGAAATTGTTGGAAATGCAGAGCAGGTTTTGCAGGATATGTAGAGAGAAACTTTGACTCTTTTTTTTTTGCAGACTCAGAAAAGGAAAAACTGCTGTGTTTTTGCGGAGATATGTGGTTTTGTTGTTGATGATTTCCGATGTTACTTTCAGCGCAGGGCAGGTTTTTTTTTATCATGCACAGCATACCGAATTAATGCTGTATCTTTAACAAAACCTAATGTTATGAATTGGCATGCAAACCATTTAATGGGAATTTGGATTAACCTGTATTAGCTAGAGCTATAATATCATTGCATGACTCATGGCTTCAGTTGAAAAGTATATTTACAGTCCAGTGGGTGTGGAATGACATAAACCTTGGTGTAAGTGTTTGAAACGTTTGAGCGATTTTGATTATTTCATTAACTTAGTGATTAGATTAAGGGGGTATTTCACCATATTCGTCAACTGCTCTCGGAATTTAGACTGGGTGAGTACATAAATGCATGTGTTAGTGCACGTACTGAGGAGTTGCAGCATAGTCGCTACAGATTCGATAGCATAGAGGTCATTTGAGTGGGAGTACGAATGTGTTTTTGTAATTCTGCGATAAATGCAGAACAGAACCTGCGTTGCCCATAACAGTATGAAACTACTGGATAGACTGAAGAGCAAAATGATCGACTTCTTTCTGCTCTCCATCTCTGGATCTTTCTGGTTTTCTCCGATCTTCCTGTTCGAAAATCCAGAACGGACTCTACTTGCCACTAAAATTCGTCTGACTGTCAGAACGTTGAGCAGAAATATAAGAAAGAACGGTATACTGGGGGTTAAAATTAGGTGGAACATGTCAAAGGCAATCCAATTCGACGATGTATAGAAACTCAGTTTAAAAACACACTTCCATGGAACATCATCAATCGTGTATTGTGGTTCAGATACAAAGTACCAAGGGATAGCCTCCAAACAGCCCAGGACACATATTGCTCCAATGATCGTAGCTGCTGTTTTTTCAGTGCAATATTTTGTTTCCAATTTCTCCCAACATATGGCTACAAATCGATCTAATGTGAAAGCCACAGTGAGCCAAACAGATATCACTCGGGTCGCGTATAGCATAAGTATTACTAAAGAGCAAACGGTGGTGATGTTCAGGAATGAGAGTGGGAAATAAATGGTACCGATCCAGTTCAACACGGGGTCTGAGATGACGACGAGAAGATCTGCCACTGCCATACCGACGAGGTAGCTGGTTATGCACTTGGACAGACCACACCTTCCCTGGCATAAGATCGCAATAGCCACAACATTAACTGCAACAGAGAAAGAAACTTTTGTTTTTATTCCTGATCAGCTCAAGAAACCGCAAAGGAATTGATTCTGCATTAAGAATGCCAGTTTCACTTCTCATATTGAGAGCAGTACCTGAACAGAGTTAAGCATAAAGTTTGGATCTTCATATTATACAGATTATTGAGAAGAAACTGTTTTTCTAGTTCAGCAAATTCTTCTTCAGTAATGTTTAACCATTCCCAGTTCCCACCCTGCCTTATATTCCTTGAGTAATTTAAATTCCTTTGATCCTGTGTGATATCACAACAACAGTTTCTATATGGCAACAAGCAGGGAGCGATTAGAGAATGACAAGCCTGAACAGCTTCTGGTGCGAGGAAGCGTGAGGATCCAGAGTGGAAAGTCAGTAATTTACTGGCCTTTGGAGTTTTGAGTAGATATCTTTCATTTTCTTATTTCAGATAAATTACCTGCTCAAATTAATAGACTTAATATTAAATGTTAGTGCGTTTCATTGATAACACGATTCATTATTTTTTTGAGAGTAATTCTTTTAGGTTAACAAAAGTCTAGCTCCTTCAAGCAATCTGCTCCAGCTGTGACATTTAGGAGCTTTTCCGTTCTGATTGCTTCGAAGATCAACTGGTGTGCAGGTCTTTCTTTGCATGCCTACACCTCAAGTGCCTGTTAGGGAGCATAGGCGAGGTCTGGAGGCATCGAGGAGCACCTGGGAGGACGGGATTTATGTGAATGGCACGTACAAGGTAGTAGTTATCCTCGGTTTAAAAGGATGCAGGAAGATAGTGAACGGGTGCCCAGTCAATGCAAGCATTTGGCGAGGCAGGTGGAACAGGAGTCCTGTAAGGTTATCCCAATTGCCAAGATTAGATTAGATTACAGTGTGGAAACAGGCCCTTGATCCCAACAAGCCCACACCGACCCGCCGAAGCGCAACCCACCCATACCCCTACATTTACCCCTTACCTAACACTACGGGCAATTTAGCATGGCCAATTCACCTGACCAGCACATCTTTGGAGTGTTGCAGGAAACCGGAGCACCCGGAGGAAACCCACGCAGACACGGGGAGAACGTGCAAACTCCACACAGTCAGTCGCCTGAGGCGGGAATTGAACCCGGGTCTATGGCGCTGTGAGGCAGCAGTGCTAACCACTGTGCCACCGTGCCGCCCACAAAAGTCCACACTGACATTCCCCCTGCCATTTACCCCTTCACCTAACACTACAGGCAATTTAGTACGGCCAATTTACCTAACCTGCACATTTTTGGACTGTGGGAGGAAACCCATGCAGACACAAGGAGAATGTATAAACTCCACACAGACAGTCACCTGAGGCAGTAATTGAACCCGCGTCTCTAGCACCGTAAGGCAGCAGTGCTAACCATTGTGCCACTGTGTGGACCACTGCACCAACTGGTGCTCTGAGTTGGGTTCTGACCATGATTCAGGGAATCGCAACCATATCAAATCCAGCAGCACCACAGCATTCTAAACAAGGGAAATGAGTTGACGACGCAAATCATCGTGAATATGTATAATTCTGTGGCCTTTGCAGAGACATGGTTGTAGGGTGGCCATGACTGGAAGTCCAACATTCAAACGTATCAGACTATTCGGAAGAACAGAGGGGAATGAAACAGAAGTTGTGTAGTTCTGATATTTAAGGATGCTATCAGCGTGGTACAATTTCTACGGAAAAAATGGCAGAAACTATGCCAGTGGAAATTAACAATCGCTAGGGATAACAAACTAATCTATGGACCACCAAAATATAGCATCATAACGGACGAACAATAACAAAGAAATAACTGATCAATATAAAAATGGTACGGCAATTATCATTGGTCATTTGAATCTGCATATTGTTTGTATTCTATGAAGATTTAATCGAATGCATTCGTGATCGTTTCATCGAACAGTATGGATATGAACCTATGAGGAAGGAAGCTATCCTAGATCTGGCCATGTGTAACGACGCAGGAATAATAAATAGTTAGAGAACCTTTCAGAAGAAGCACGCAAAAGCGAATTTAAACAAAATACAGGTGAAGCCTGAGAAGGTGAAATCCAATACCAATTCCTTGTGCTTAAACATAGAAGACAACAATGGAATGAGGGAGGAACTGATTAAGGCAGACTGGGAGCGAGGGCTATATGGAAGGACAACGGAGGAACAATGGAGGACTTCCAAAGGAATTTTTCACAGTGCTCAACAAAGTACATACTGAAGAAAGGAAGGACTGTCAGAAAAGCGGTAATTAAATATGGAAAACTAAAGAAATGAATGAAGGTATCAAATGGAAAGTTAGTGCACACAAAGTCACTAAGATTACTGAGAAACTATCTGATTGGTAAATCTTCAAAATTCAACAGAAAGTAACAAAAACAAAGACATAAAGAAAGGTCAGAAATTGTACGAGAGTAAAATCGCACAGAATATTGAAAACATGTGAGCAGAATTTCCCATAATTACATGAAACAAAAGCAACCGGCTAAGGTAAGCGTTTGTCGTTCAGAGGATAGAAGTGGGGATGTAAAAATGGGAAATACAGAAATGGCCGATAGGTTGAAAAGTTGTTTTCGATCGGTGTTCACAGTTGACGTCACAACCAAAATGGTAATAATTAATGACATGATATGATGGCAGGTTAGGATGTAGAAAAGATCATTACCACTAAACCAGAAGTGTTCATCAAGCTAAAGATAGACAAGTCTCCTCACCCCAACGGAATTCACCTCGGGTATTAAAAGAGATAGTAGGCGGAAAAAAATGCCCTTCTAGTAATTTAGTAATAATCTGTTGGACTCTAGGCCGATTCTGACAGTTTGTAAAATAGAAAACGTGAGTCCACTGTTTGACAAACGAGGCAGATAAAGGGGCAAAAGCATCGTCCCGTTTGCTTAACATCTGTCACAAGGAAAACGTCCGAATCATTCATTGAGGAAAAGAATAGACGAACATCTGGACAGTAATTGCCCCACCTGACAGAAGCAGCATTATTTCATGAAAGTTAGGTGATGTTTAACTGCTTTGCAGGTATTCTTTGAGAGATATTATGGGTGTGGTGGAACTGGTGGATATGGTGATCCAGAAGGATTTCAACAAGTGCCCCACAAAACGTTTCTGCATAAGATCAAGAGTCAGTACGTTCCTGGATTAGCATAGTTAGAAGATTGGTGAACTAACAGAAAGCAATGAGTCGGTATAAATGGGCGTTTCCTAGTTAAAGATCCGTGGCTGGTGCTTTCTCTCAGCGATCAGTGTTAGGATCACAATTATTCACAACTTACGTGAATGATTGGGATTTCAGGGCCAATCCTAGTGTGTGAAAGTTCGCAGGTGACGCTAAGATGAATAGTAGAACAGCAAGTAATTTAAAGAGGGAAATTGAATATTTTTCTTAATTACTAGAAAGATGGTGTTTAAAAGCGAGCAGGTTATGCTGTAGCTGTACAGATTTCTGGTGAGGCTACAATGGGATGTACTGTGCACAGGTATGGTCACCTTAATTGAGAAAGGGCATAATGGCAAAGGAAGAGTGCAGAAGACTTCCACTCGGAAGATTCCAGAGTTGGCTTATGTGCAGAAAGTGAGTAGCTTGAGTCTATAATCATTGGAATTTAAAATAATGAGGTCGGGTCTTACAGAAGCATGTAATATTGGGAAGGGTCTAGAACATGTAGAAGCAGGTAGGGAGGTTGCTTTCAGTGGGAGAAGTCACTCAAAATACGGTCAAGCAGATTGGGGACTGAAGTGAGAAGAAATTTTTCTCCAAAGGGTTGTGAATCTGTGGAATTCCCTGCCTAGTGAAACAGTTGAGGGCACATTTTCGAATGTTTTTTATGGCAAAGACAGATGGACGTTTGAACAGTAACTGAATGAATGGCTATGGTGAGCTGGCAGGTAAGTGGAGCTGTGTCCACGAACAAAACAGAACCATGATCTCATTGAATGGCACCGCAGGCTTAATGGGACAGATGGCCAATTGCTGCTCCTATTATTTATGTTGTCATTTCCTGCAGAATCATTTGTGCACAAAGTTTCGTTATCCTACGAACCTGAAGTACCTCAAGAGGTTGCACTCATGACACTTTGGCCTTCTAAATGTTTATTGATGAATGTTAACGTCACAAATTCGCGACACGTGATCTATCTATACATCTCATACAGGCATTGAGTCAAAGACATTTACAATGTGGAAACAGGTCCATTCCCCCAACCCTTCCATGTCGCCAATTCTTGAAAACTGAAGGAATCTCTTTTACCTGCAATAATTCTGCAGCTCAGATAAACACAAAGGGGGGAGAGAACGGTATTCCATCAGGTATCCCTTTAGAATAATGCAGTTAATCTTTGTTCATTATACTCTCCAAAAGGAATGATTTTTTGAGCAGTGATGAAAGGTGAGAAGAAAACACATCATCACCACATATGTCTCAGCCAAATACCAGGTCCAATATGAGAAAATCCACATATTAGCTCATTATCCCAGTTATTACTCTGAATTACTCCAGTATCAATGGCCTGCGGGTGGTCAATGGTCAGACACGTACATTTCGACCTGTGGAATTGCTATGTCGAGTGAGGCAGTTGAGGCTACATCGTTAATTGTTTTCTTAAGCAAATTAAGTTAGATTTTTGAAGGGTAAAGGAATTCCTAGTTCTGGTGCATGGGCGGGTAAAGGGAACTGAGTCCACAAAAGGATCAGCCATTATTAGAATTAAAGGGGGTAAATTCAGAACAGAAATGCGGAGACATTTCTTCAGCCAGAGAGTGGTGGGCCTGTGGAATTCATTGCTGCAGAGTGCAGTGGAGGCCGGGACGCGAAATGTCTTCAAGGCAGAGATTGATAGATTCTTGTTGTCTCAAGGAATTAAGGGCTACGGGGAGAATGCGGGTAAGTGGAGTTGAAATGCCCATCAGCCATGATTGAATGGCGGAGTGGACTCGATGGGCTGAATGGCCCTACTTCCACTCCTATGTCTTATGGTCTTATGGTCTTATGTTCTTATCAAGTAGCTGAGTGGCTTATTTCTTCTGTTGTTATGTCAAAGTACAATACTAAAATTGAACATCAGAAATTCGGAATCCATCACTGAATAACAGACACCTGACTCCACAAGCTATGTCTGCCATCAACAAAAAATAAGCCAGGAGTGTGATGTAATACTTCACACTTGCCTGGACGAATGCAGTTCCACAACACTCAACAAATTTTACTATGCAGGGTGAAGAAGCCGACTTCATTGGCACGGCATCCACATACATTCATTAACTCCATCACTGACAAGACAAATCTGTTCCAAAAATAATGTTTATAATAGACATTGGAAGCTGATGCGGACTTTTAAACTGGAGAATTCATGTTCGCAAAATTGTAATACAGAATAAAACATTGAGAATGCAAGCATTGATGGTTGCTAATAAGAAAATATGCACGCTTTCTATAATCAACAGTTATGGGAAGTGTCATGCATCTGCTTTCAATGGAGAGAAAGAAAAATGTACAACGTGTTTATGAACACAAGCAGGAATCCTTCCAGACATAATGTCAAATTTATACGATTCATTGTTGAAATCAGGGCTCACCAAGAACACCAACCGCTGCCAGAAGAGGGTAGAAAATGTCCTCTGCTTGATGAATAAATGGTTTTCCCATGTCCGTGTGGGAAAGAAAGGGGAGCTGTTCCTGCCTACAATGCCAACCTTCTGCGTAAATGAAATGATATACTTGAAACAGACCTGCTCTTTATTGACTCTATTATCACCAGTATTCCCCTGACCATTACGATTGCTTACTTTGACATAAACAAAAACTACATCATGATTTTTACTCTGATGTAAATAAAGTGATGGATCATGTGGAACCACTCAGGAATCAATCCTCAGAGATGTCATATTTCTGATACTGAATTTAAAATTCTCCCTCAGTGTCAGTATTCAATAGAAAAGCGCCTGACTTCAAGTGGCCAGGATCAAATCTGAGCCTTACAAGCATCTCTGTCTGCTCTGTCACTTTGTAAATTATCAAAATGACGGGTGTCCTGGATACTTACTGGTCTTCCCCAAAATAATGCTCGCGAGGCTGGGATCACTGTTTTCAAGCGTTTTAATCACTTTCCTAATTATTACCTCCAAATCACTCCTTGTAAGCACGAACACCGAATCCATTTGTGAATTTGAAGCTACACACCACTGCAACATTCGTTACTAATATAACTTAATGAGACTGTGCAAACATTATGGTCTCCAACATTCCTATCAGCGTTCATCTTGTGTGTTCGAGAAAATCCGAGGAAGAGTTACACAATTGACTGTCGAGTTGAAAACTTGCCTTTCAATGAAAGATTGAGCAGTTTAACCCTGGACTCACTATAATTTAGAAAGATAAGAAGAATCACAACATAGTTTAGAAGTGTATTTTGCTTAAATACGAGTGAGGGACCAATTAAATCAGTCCAGTGCCTGGCATGTGCCTACAAGTCAAAGTTCTACTTCAGGTTATCTCCTTGACATATCTTGTGTGGTTCGGTGTATTCCATAACAAGCTGGTATTTAGCCCTGAATACTGGGAAGGGTGGTGGTGCAATAGGGAAATGCAATGAGAGTGGATGCCTGAATGATAATATCGTAAGACTATAATCCTAACTCAGACTGCCCAGCAGAGGTCACTAATTGTTAGCCTCAGTACTCCTGGCATTTGGGGACCACGTCCTCCACCAGTATTAGTGCACAAAGACGATATTCTAAAACCGTGTGAGACAAGATTTATTCGGTTGGGAAATGTCCCAAAATTCAATCGATACAAGTCCCAACTGTCTCATGTGTCCCAGTGAATTCTCCCCTCAGACTCGTGTACTTACTTGATGAGCACACCATAAGTAAAAATGCGCATAATGAAATTATTCCGCATTGTTTATGGAGTTCTTCTACAATTCAAGTAGCATCAAATTATCCATTTTTTTGTTATTGTCAGCACATTAATCTGCATCCCCTCATGGGTTATTAAGGTCCTGGAAATCCTGTGCTGCTGGTCATATTCCAAGACGTAGGCTCTGGAAAGTTTCCCAAATATTGGAGGTGAGGTCAAGTAAACATTCCTTTTTTTGAAGAAGGTAGGCTGAAAACAGGGAATGATCGATCTAGGCTGATATCAATCATGAGGGAATCAGGCTAGAGTCCACGATAAATGTTTTAAGAGAAGAACACTTTGAAAATTTAAAGAATCCAACAGAATCAGCACGAATTTTCAAAACGGCAATCACACTTGGCACATCCACGGGAGCTTTAATTTAAGTATGCAACTATGCGAGATGCTAACGGAAAGCTACTTCTTTGAGAAGGTATTTGCTAAGGTACCAAGAAATGGCTGGGATTTAAAATTGAAACCCGTGTTGTGCACTGACATGGGTAGAGAATGGACTGGCACACAGGGAATAAAGAGTGGGAATGAACCAATCATTTTCTGTGTGGCAGTCGGTTTTGAGTGGCGTTAAGCCAGGATCAGTGCCGGATTTCCAGGGGCAAGTGTTAGAAACTAAGCTGTTCACATTAATCGTTCATGATTAGAGGCAAGATCTCAAAACCATTTCACCAATTTTCAGACAACACAAAGTTATGAGAATGATACAGAGATACTTCTGTCCGGTTTGTGTGAGGAGAAGGGGGACTGCATCGCAGCGGGGAAGGTACAATATGGTTCAATGTGAGGTTTTAGATGCAAAAACAGGAAGGCATATTATTATCTGAGCGGTCATAGCTTTGGAAATAATGAGCTGCACGAAGACCAGGATGTCCCTCTTACATCTGGGTCTGAAGTCAGCATAATAGGAGCAGCGGGTGGTGATGAAGGCTACGAGTACTTTGACATTTATTGTAAAAGGATTAAAGTGCAGAGCGGGGATGTCTTGCTGCAGTTGTACAATGTTGCACAGTTTGGTGCCCTTACCTGAGGAGTGATTTCTGGGGGGTGGATGGAGATCAACAAAGGTTTAGCAGCGTGACCCCTGCGATGGCAGGACAAATGAATGAAGAATTCACTGAAGACTATATTCATTGCACTTTATACGAATGAAGGGGTGGTCTCGTTGAAAGCTACAAAATTCTGATTGGGATAAATCAGGTAAATGCAGGAAGGATGTTACAAATGATCAAGGAGTACAAATGAAGGGTCACAGTCTGAGGATACACAGTGGGGTATTGAATACTGAAAGAAAGAGAAATGTATTCACCCATGGAGGACTATGATAATATAGTAACATGCAACCATCCATCCGTAGCCCCACTGCATTCAGTCAATTGTTCACCAAATGAAAGGGAAGAGTGCCATATGTATGCTTGATTCTTATATTTGTTGAGATTGATTCGAACTTTTTTTAGTGACAAGATTAAAAGCAATATCAAAAATAGTATTGAATAAACTCAAACTAAGAATGAATTACTCGATAAGCAATTGGGATACCCAATTACCAGAAAAAAAAATGCATTGAAAATAGGAATAGGCGCAAGCGCCTTAGACCTTCAAACCTGCTCTGCCATTCCATATGTTCCTGGCTCATCGATAAACTCAGTCCCATGTTCGCACGTTCTCCCTCTTACCCAACGATCTCTAACACCACAAGAAGCGTATTTCAGCCTTCTCCAAGACATACGAAGTCTTATTCTAAACTTTTCTGGCAGAGAATTCCACAGGCTACCAATTCCCTCCGTCATGATATTCCTCACCATCTCAGTCCTTAATGACTTACATTGTATCAGTGAGAGAGAGAGAGAAAATATGAATTTTTAAGGTATGGGGTTTGACTGCTGTTGTAGAACCAATGCAATCTGACAGTCTTCAGTACACTCGAACACACGAAAGCAATTCCTAAGTGAAAAAAAATGAAGGAACCAAAGACTGTAGAAGCGAGGGTCAAGCATCAATGTTAATACGTACTGGTCTAGAAACGAGACTGTAACTGAGCAATATCATAAACTTAATGGAGGTAGGAGTCAAAACAATCCAAATCGAGCCGTGTTCACTGAAAAAGGAAATTTTCAATTTGAATCAAGTTAACCGTTGATAGTAGGGAAAGGGTGGATGCAGTACAACGTTGGCTATCTGCGTGGTTAGTTTGAGAAGGAAACTGTAGCACCTCCATACTTAATATTTGTGACAACAATCAAATGATCTGTTTGCCATATCAGGTAAAGCAAACGGACCTGTGTCGTTGTGGTTCAGGAAAATAAATGGTGACATAACAGACACGCACATGATCCTGAGCACACCGGAATGTGTTGGCTGGGAGATGATATTTCCGCTTATGACGAAATCTAGTACCAGGGTCCGCGTTCAAAAGGAGGACTTGACCATTTAAGACTGAGGCGAGGAAACATTCTTCTCTCTCTACAGGCTGGAACTCTCGTGCAATTCTTCCCTCAAACGTGAGTGGAAGCAGAATCTTCCAACGTTTGCACGGCAGAGGGAGTGAGACCTCAATGACAATGGCAATGAAATGTCATCTGGGCACCGCAGGAGTGCAGAATTGAGTTATAAATTAGATAAGCCACTATCTTATTGTAGTCTGGATAAGGCCGAAAGAGCTGAGAGGCTTCCTCTTGCTCATTGCTGGTGTATTCGTGAGACCATCGCAATTAATTCTTGCTTTGGTTGAAATAGTTTTTTTTGCTGAACAAAGGTAGGATATTAACTGATACTCATTTTTACGAGTAAATTGTCAACCTCCTGTGAATATTATCTATCAATCACCATGGCAGAATCCAAATTGCGAATCTAAGCACAGTGAACTATCAAGTTTGCACTATCTTCAGTACAACTGAATTCCTTTCACGAAAGGGGAAGTTTCTTCCAGAGAGAGAAGCAACATATGGAGTTTTCGAGACAGTTGGAGGTTTGATACAGCAATGTTTCAGTTATCGATCTCTGAAAGAATCAGGAGAAAAGAGCTCTCTCTCTCTCTTTTTCTCTAAACCCAATTGATATCTCTCCTTGTGCCAATCATTTCTTGTATCGACTGCGAACTTCTGAACATAGAATTCCTGACAGTGTGCGGCACACGCCCAGCAAGTCCACACCGACCAATCGAAGAATAAACCGTCCAGACCCATTTCCCTTACCCTGTCACTGTACATGTAGTCCAGGCTAATACAACTTGCCTACTTATCCATGAACACTTTGGACAAATTAGCACTGCTAAGTCACCTAACTTGCACTTCTTTGGATTGAGGGATGGAACCGGAGGACTCAAAGGTAACCCACAAAGACACGGGGGAAACGTGCAAGCTCAACGCAGATAGTTGCCCAAGGCTGGTTCAGAACCCGTATCTCTGGCGCTGTGACGTATCAGTGCGGAACATTGAATCACCGTGTATCTGGTAAATGCTACATCATACGAGTACAGTTACAATGAAACTCAGGCCTGACTTTGAAGAAATTGACACGTATGTTGCTGTTTTCAATGAGGGAGAGAAATAATTCCAATTAATGTGAGATGGTTTAGCTGACATTTAGTTGCCATAAAATGATGGTAAAACATTTTCAGAGACAACAGAAACATTCATGCACAGGTGAGGGAGAGGAAGGAAGATACAGAGGGAGAGATAAAAAGCTAATTTAGTAATAAGAACTTTCTGCCATACAGGCATAACTGTTGACCAGCAGGTAAACCATTCGGGGATAGCAGAACCTGCTTGCATGCTGTGAAATTTTATGAATTTCAGGAGTAGGAGCTTTTATGCTTTTTGATGTAAATGCAAGTCTGAAATGCAATGCTTGCTGTGACCGAAATCCCCTTTTGTAAGTGATTAATGTCAGCCTCTGTGGATCCTAGTTGTGTCACTGGGGGTTTCCCTCTTCCTTAAGTGATGGGTTTCAGTGTGTTATCACAGAGTGACAGCAAGAACATCACCTTCAGCACTAACAGGGATTCGCAGCTCCAGAGAGAGGGAGGGTGGAGATCCGAATCTGAGAAAAAGTGTTTGGAATGTCCTATCAACTGAATAGGGGTTATTCTGGTCTGTATCATAATACTGGTTCTAAGAGTTTTACTTTCCTGACCAATACATTTCCCTCCCATCCTGGCTTTTCTTGCAGTCCCTGGTAAGTTTCCCATATAGCTATTGATTGCTAACCTTAGTGTTTGCCTGATCATTCGTTCTGCCATTCTCCTTGCTGATGTTGATACGATTGAGCCTCAGTGAATTTTCGATTCTTTCCACTCATTCTCTGACTCTGCAATGAACCCATGCTGCAACATTAGAAAACATCCGCTCGTCGTATGGGTGCACATTGTTACGGCAACGAATTATGCAGGAATTCAGATATTACGAGAGAGTGAGGGCAGCAGAAGCTGGAGATCAGAGTTGAAAAGTGCAATTTGGGAAAAGCACAGCCATTCAGGCAGCATCAGAGGAGCAGGAAGGTCAATGATTCGGGCTTCTGCCCGAAACGTCAACTCCCTTGTTATTGTTCTCGGATGCTGCCTGTTCAGGAATTAAGATATTCTCCCGCTTTCGTTTCACCTTCTGCTTCCTAAGTGCTTTCCCAATTGTCCCATCTAGATACTTCTGTCAACATTAATTAACACAACATGCCCACTTTTCCAACCACAATGCCGCCACTACTTTATGTGATTTGCAAATTATCTGCAGATTATTCACAGATTCCTTGATCACTATCTTGATCGCTGAAAAACTATATTTTAATAGATTAGATTACTTACAGTGTGGAAAAAGGCCCTTCAGCCCAACAAGTCGACACCGACCCTCCGAAGAGCAACCCACCCAGACACATTCCCCTACATTTATGCCTTCACCTAACACTACAGGCAATTTAGCACGGCCAATTCACCTAACCTGCATATCTTTGGACTGCAGGTGGAAACCCACGCAGACACGGGGAGAATGTGCAAACTCCATACAGACAGTTGCCTGAGGCAGGAATTGAACCCGGGTCTCTGGCGCTGTGAGGCAGTAGTGCTAATCACTGTGCCACTGTGCCACCATGCCCCCTATCAAAAAAGTCGGTATTTTCACCGAAAATATTTTAATGATTCCAGTTAATATCTCACTCCCGTTATTTCTTTATGCAGTGGGCGATACCCCGGTCTTCAGCTTCTCCAAGAAACAGAAGCTAGTCCTGTCTCTGAAACCTCGCTTCATATCAATAACTCTGTGGTCCTGTGCACCATCCTCATAAATCTCCTGGGTGCTAGCTCCTGTGTGCATCTTTCTGGCAGTGCATTCTGAACAATACTTGGGCGCTTGCCCCAACCAATGTTCCATGCCGTTTTATGTACATTTTTGAACACTGAGCAGGAAATTAGGCATTCCTGTGTTGAGAAGTATACTTCTGGTGAACTTTATGAAACTGGCAAGTCAGAAAAACTAGCGAGACCTCTGATTTAATTTGTCTTTCATTCTTTATCAGATAACTTTGTGGAAAGATGACCAGGAGTTATTTAAATGTGATAAGTTATTTATTTAGTATTTGGACAAATGTCCAATGATCTGTACTGCCATGGCCTGGCAGCAATCTTTCTCCTTCAGTGCGCTTTGGAGAGTGGTAATTTCGATTTTTGTTTTGTTAGTAAATGGGACATGACCTGTTAGTGGTCATATCACTTAATGGTTGTTCCTGTGACCCAGGTCCTGGAGAAGGGCTTATGCCCGAAACGTCGATTCTCCCGCTCCTTGGATGCTGCCTGACCTGCTGCGCTTTTCTAGCAACACATTTTTTCATCAAGGATTAAAGGCCTACCTTTACACATAGTGCGATTTGAACTCAACGAGATGAAAATCTAGGAATTTAGAGTCTGATGATGGCTACGAGTCCATCACCAATTGTTAGCTGACAACCCATGTGATTCACTGTTGCCCTTTAGGGGAAGGAAATCTGCCATTGTTATTTGGTTTGGCCTACACATGACTTCAGACTTAAAATGATATCATAGTGTAGTAACTGCCTCTGTGTAAATATGAATTGATGAAAAGAATACTTTTGACTGACGACTGCTGCCTTCGTTACATGCATGGATTTAGACAAAGGGAGTTCAAAAACACGGAATGTTTTTGCTATGCCGCTCAGTAAGTGGAAAATGTTTGAATCTAGGTCAGCTACAGAGCTATGTTCGCCTCATTGAAATAGCATGAAAAATCTGCTCAGATTTGAAATATAACATCTCCTAATTGTACATTTCTGAGTCTGGATTATTGACTCAATAATTCTTTTTTTTTCATTTTGTGATGAATTGTGTGATTTTCTTTACGTCCTTTCCTTATTAGCCCAAAGTTGTACCAAGAAAATCTGTGTGAAGCATTGCATCTGTATGAGAGATCTTACCGATGCAAATTCAAGGGAACTAACTTTCTAAGATTGCACACTTCCCTCTGCTACTCAAAACATCCCTTTAACTAGACTCCCTCGCCTTACATTCTCCCCTGCAGCTTCATAAAATAGTTGAATAATCCTACTTATCTTCGTCCACGCTGCATTTTCAATCTGTAAATCCACTTCGCTGAGAGCTCTGCTTGCATTTGCAACACTCTACTAGCTCCGTACTCCCCTACCATTTGCAGTTCTGCTGTCACCAGACATTCCTGTACCACTCCCAGAACAACAGGATTTCGTGACCTCAGCCCCTCTGTCACACTCTGCTCCATTCCGAAGCCTGGCTTCCAATTACTCCCAGGTCCACCACCTCTCAGCTCCACTGGCAGTCCCCTTTTCACCCAAATCCCTGTTCGCTGAGCACTGAAACTCACCCCTTTCTTCGGTATTATGAAGTATATTAAATATTCTCTGCATTGAAATAAGGTAGGTGAACTCGCAGTGTGGGTTGGTACCTGGGACTTCGATGTTGTGGCTATTAAGGAGACGTGGCTAGATCAGGGACAGGATTGGCTGTTGCAGGTTCCAGGGTTTAAATGTTTTAGTAGGGTCAGAGGTGGGGGTAAAAGAGGAGGGGGTGTGGCTTTGCTTGTCAAAGATCGTATTACAGCGGTGGAAAGGAAGATGGACGAAGATTTGCCATCTGAGGTAGTTTGGGTTGAGGTTAGGAATAGAAGAGGTGAGGTCACCCTGTTAGGAGTCTTTTACAGGCCTCCTAATAGTCCTAGAATCGTTGAAGAAAGGATTGCGAAGATGATTGAGGAGAAGAGTGACAGTAATAGGGTGATTGTTATGGGAGACTTTAACTTTCCTGATATTGATTGGGAAAGCTATAGCTCGAGTTCGTTAGATGGGTCAGTGTTTGTCCAATGTGTGCAGGAGAGTTTCTTGACACAATATGTAGATAAGCCAACAAGAAGTGAGGCCATACTGGATTTGGTTCTGGGTAACGAACCAGGCCAGGTATTAGAACTAGAGGTCGGTGAGCACTTTGGGGACAGTGACCACAATTCGGTGATTTTTACTCTAGTGATGGAGAGGGATAAGTGTGTACTACAGGGCAAGAGTTATAGCTGGGGGCAGGGAAATTATGATGCGTTGAGACATGACTTAGGATGTGTGGATTGGAAAAGTAGATTCCAAGGCAAGAGCGTAATTGATATGTAGAACCTTTTAAAGGAGCAACTATTGAGTGTGCTTGATAAGTACGTACCTATCAGGCAGGGAGGAAAGGGTCGTGTGAGGGAGCCGTGTTTTAATAAGGAGTTGGAATCCTTTGTTAAATGGAAGAGGGCGGCCTTTGTAAAGATGAGGCGTGAAGGTTCAATAGGGGCGCTTGAGAGTTAAAAGGTAGCCCGGAAGGACCTGAAGAGAGAGCTAAAGCAGCAAGGAGGGGACATGAAACGTCCTTAGTTGGTAGGATTAGGGAAAACCCTAAGGCTTTCTATTGGTATGTTAGGAATAAAAGAATGACTAGGGTAGGAATAGGTCCAATCAAGGATAGTAATGGGAAGTTGCGTGTGGAGGCTGAAGAGATTGGGGAGGCACTGAATGAATACTTTTCGTCAGTATTCACTCAGGAACAGGACATTGTTGTCGATATGAATACTGAGGCACGAATAAGTAGAATGGATGGCTTTGAGATATGTAGAGAAGAGGTGTTGGAAATTCTGGCAAGGGTGAAAATAGATAAGTCCCCTGGGCCTGATGGCATTTATCCTAGGATTCTCTGGGAAGCAAGGGAGGAGATTGCAGAGCCATTGGCCTTGATTTTTGTGTCCTCTTTGTCTACAGGAGTAGTGCCGGAGGACTGGAGGCTAGCAAACGTGGTTCCCTTGTTCAAGAAGGGGAGTAGGGATAATCCTAGTAACTATAGGCCAGTGAGTCTCACTTCTGTTGTGGGCAAAGTCTTAGAGAGAATTGTAAGGGATAGGATTTATGCACATCTGGATAAGAATGATGTGATCAAGGATAGTCAGCATGGTTTTGTGAAGGGCAGGTCGTGCCTCACAAACCATATTGAATTCTTTGAGAAGGCGACTAAGGAGGTAGATGAGGGGAAAGCGGTAGATGTGGTATATATGGATTTTAGTAAGGCGTTTGATAAGGTCCCCCAAGGTAGGCTACTGCAGAAAATACAGAGATATGGCATTGAGGGTGAGTTGGAGGTTTGAATTAGGAATTGGCTGGCTGGAAGAAGACAGAGGGTAGTAGTTGATGGCAAAGGTTCATCTTGGAGTGCCGTCACGAGCGGTGTTCCGCAAGGATCTGTTTTGGGACCATTGCTGTTTGTCATTTTTATAAATGATCTGGAGGATGGGTTAGAAGGTTGGGTGAGCACGTTTGCGGATGATACGAAAGTCGGAGGAGTTGTAGACAGTGAGGAAGGATATGGCAGGTTAAAGCGGGATATAGAGAAGCTGCAGAGCTGGGCAGAAAGGTGGCAAATGGAGTTCAATGTAGCTAAGTGTGAGGTGATTCACTTTGGTAAGAGTAATAAAAAGATGGATTACTGGGTTAATGGTAGACTACTTGGTAGTGTGGAAGAGCAGAGAGATCTTTGTGTCCATGTACACAGATCTCTGAAAGTTGCCACCCAGGTAAATAGTGCTGTGAAGAAGGCATATGGCGTACTGGCTTTTATTGGTAGAGGAATTGAGTTCCGGAGTCCTGAGGTCATGCTGCAGTTGTATAAGACTCTGGTGCGGCCGCATCTGGAATATTGTGTGCAGTTTTGGTCGCCATACTATAGGAAGGATGTGGAGGCACTGGAACGGGTGCAGAGGAAGTTTACCAGGATGTTGCCTGGTATGGTAGGAAGATCCTATGAGGAAAGGCTGAGGCACTTGGGGTTGTTTTCATTGGAGAAAAGAAGGTTTAGGGGTGACTTGATAGAGGTGTACAAGATGATTAGGGGGTTAGATAGGGTTGACAGTGAGAACCTTTTTCCACGTATGGAGTCAGCTATTACAAGGGGGCATAGCTTTAAATTAAGGGGGGGTAGATATAGGACTGATGTTAGGGGTAGGTTCTTCACTCAGCGAGTCGTAAGTTCATGGAATGCCCTGCCAGTAGCAGTAGTGGACTCTCCCTCTTTATGGGTATTTAAGCGGGCATTGGATAGGTATATGGAGGATAGTGGGTTAGTGTAGGTTAGGTGGGCTTTGATCGGCGCAACATCGAGGGCCGAAGGGCCTGTACTGCGCTGTATTCTTCTATGTTCTATGTTCTATGTATTTACCAATTCTTTCTCTCTTTCTCTCTCTCTCTCTCTCTCTCTCTCTCACACACACACACACACACACACACACACTTGGATGAATCTCACTTGCACCACATACACACGGGCAGTTTCAATGTATGAGGCTGTTACTCACGGGTTTCTGACAGAGTAGACGCTGACCATTACTTTATATTCCATAATGTGTAAGATATAAGCATTGTGAGACTGAAACACCGTATTCGAGTCAGTAAAGGGGAAACAATGATTGGAAATCTCGACTGGTTTTTATGTTGCAAGTTAGATTCATTGCATGTGTATTATTCTAAATGCTGGCCGTTGGACTCCATGCTGATACCGTCTTTGCAATGCCCATAATCTGCAGGAAGCCGGTTTTGTGCTGCAGCTCCTCAGTTCCTGCACCTTTACTGTACTTTATACGGTGAATCAGACTAACTCCAGACAACAGTTCGAAAATTGCTGTCACATCCTTTTACGCAGATTTATCTATTAACCTGATACATTTGTTAATTTAACCTTTCCGGTTTTTCTTGCTGTTTTCATATTGCCAACAGATAAATACTTTAATGATAATGTATCATGCGATCGATGGAACTTGTTCTAAACGTAAATGCAGGAAGGGTGTTCCTGATGACTAGGGAGGGGAAAGTGCAGAACTGGTGGATCATAGTGGACGAATATGGGGGCGGAATGAAATGAGGGGAAATGTCTGCAACCAGAAAGTGCAGGAGCCTGTGGACTTCTGAGCAACAGAAAACAGTCAGGGCAAAACATTCAATGTTTGCAAGCGGAGCTAAGTATCGTTCTCAGGAGGAGAAAAAATAAAATTGAAATGGGAAATGTTGAGTTGTATGGCCATTGTGATTTCATTTATTACCCGTTATTTTGAGTCCCATCATGAATCCTTAATGGCCTATTATCACCCATTTTGATGGGTTTAGGGTGTAGGTTTCCTCGCTGAGCTGTAGGTTTGATATCCAGACGTTTGATATTCAGCTGTTGTCTCCTGATTTCTATTTATATCCTTCATAAGATATCTTTCATAGAACGATAAAAATAGAAAGCAGGAAACAACAGCTTCGCTTCACTTGGAGGTCGCCACTGATGATGTTATCTTGCCATGTAATGAAAGGTCTGGATATCAAACCTACAGCTCAGCGAGCAAACCTACACCCTAAACCTCAACCTGAGCTACAAAACTTCACAAATCTTGGAAAACTTTTGATGTGTGTTCCCGCATTCCCCGGAGAGTGGCTCATCAATGAAGTTACGCATTGATGAAGAAAGACTGTGTGATCAATGTGATGTGGGATAGATCCACTACCCCTGGAGGACTGGTTGATCAATGAGAGTTCCCAGATTTTCATGGTCTTTGCCGAAATATAATATTTACTCGTGAAGTAGGACTTGTCAGCCAGAAGGAGGAGGGTGGGGCATTGTTTCATATTAAACAATGTTAAAAGTTACACAGCACAAAATCATTGTTAAGCAGGTTAATTTTGAGGCACTAACTTTCGGAGCACTGCTCCATCATCAAATAGGTATCTAAAATATAGAGTTTCATGCAACTGAAATGATATATTGTACAAATCCAGGTCGGTCAGGAAAAAAATGAGTACTGCAATTTAGAGCTGAGAGATGGCTTTAACCTGAAACGCCGATTTTCCTGCTCCTCGGATGCTGCCTGGCCGGCTGAACTTTTCTAAATCTAGCTTTGTGCCGAGTCTTTCATCTTTTCAACGGGTTGCATGTTTCAGTTCATTAAGATGTAAATGCCAGAATTTATATTAAGACACATTCTCGAACACTCTTAAGGGGAGGAAGGAGCAGTACTCGAAAACTACTGTGCTTCCAGATAGACCTGATGGACTATAATCTGGTGTTGTGATTATTAATTTGGACCAATCCAGTCCAAAACTGGGTCCTCCACATCATATTAAACACAAGAGGGATGAACACAGTGATAGACAATGAGACTGTGAATCACCACTTCTTCATTCATTCATTCAAAGTGAGATTCATTTTTCAGAGAATTCGTGTCAGTGAGTCGCTGCATCAGGCGGTCACTGTATCGAGGGGATGACCTGCTGAGGGACTGGCTTGGAGGGCTTGTCACTTTTTCAGCTCATCAGGTGTATTAGAACGTGACTCCATTTCATATCCACCTGATGCCCTCTCTGACTTTGTCCAGGCACAACAAATGACCGGATGTCATGTTAAACAGTGGAAATAATTCTTTACTTGAAATCTTTGAATGACAGGAGAAGTGGAAGGGCCATATGAATAGACCTGACACTTTACCAATAACAACAGTTCTTGAAATATCACGTTTGACATCAAAATGAATGATCAATAAATACAATTACTCCTGTCCAACTGAAGGCAGGAGTCTATTGTACACCCGATCGCAGATTAGCAAGCTGACAGCGCTGAACTCCTTCAGGAGATAACTCCTTCCCGAAGAATTGCTATCACACCTGGAATGTGGCTGCATGGGTCACTTCTCCATCCGTGTCTCCAGTATTGGGAGCAGCGGTTAGAATGTAAATCCGCACTTGATATGGTGCAGGCTTTTAAAGAGAATTTACTTTGAGATTAGGAGAGATATATTTCTGTGAAAATGAGGAATACAAATGGTAAGGAAAGGGAACCATGGATGATAGGTTAAATTCTGAAACTAGCCAAACGGCAAAAAGAAACATATGTAGGGTCTAGGCCACTGCACAGTGACTAGGCTTTGGAAGTGATGAGCCTGTCCCTGTTGCTCAGAAGGGAAGGATGGGGAACAGCAGAGCACTAGTAATTGGGGACTTGATAGTTCGGGGCACAGATAGGTGGTTTTGTGGGGGCGAGAGAGACTCACGTTTGGTATGTTGCTTCCCAGGTGCAAGGGTAGGTGATGTCTCTGATCGCGTTTTCCGGGTCCTTAAGGGGGATGGGGAGCTGCCCGAAGTCGTGGTCCACATTGGCACCAACGACATAGGTAGGAGGAGGGCTGAGGATGTTAGGCAGGCTTTCAGGGAGCTAGGTTGGAAGCTCAGAGTTAGAACAAACAGAGTTGTTGTCTCTGGTTTGTGACCCGTGCCACGTGATAGAGAGTCGAGGAATAGGGAGAGAGAACAGTTAAATGCGTGGCTACAGGGATGGTGCTGGAGGGAGGAATTCTGGTATTTGGATAACTGGAGTTCTTTCTGGGGAAGGTGGGACCTCGATAAACAGGATGGTGTACACCTGAACCTGAGGGGCACCAGTATCCTTGGGGGGAGGATGGTTAGTGCTCTGGTGGGGGGGTGGTTAAACTAACTCTGCAGGGGCATGGGAACCTAGACTGTATCTTTAGGGTGCAGGACCTGGAGGGTAGGGAGGTTAGGAACATGGCATCAATCTCAAAGGAGGGTGCCTGTAAACAGGAAAGTGGCGTGAAGTGTGCATACTTCAATGCAAGAAGTATACGAAATAAGATAGGTGAACTTGCAGCGTGGGTTGGTACTTGGGATTTCGATGTTGTGGCTATTACGGAGACATGGGTAGAACAGGGACAGGATTGGCTGTTGCAGGTTTCAGGGTTTAAATGTTTTAGTCGGTTCAGAGGTGGGGGTAAAAGAGGGGGAGGTGTGGCATTGCTTGTCAAAGGTAGCATTACAGCGGTGGAAAGGACGATGGATGAAGACTCGCCATCTGAGGTAGTTTGGGCCGAGGTTAAGAATAGGAAAGGTGAAGCCACCGTGTTAGGAGTTTTTACAGGCCTCCTAATAGTCCTAGAAACGTAGAAGAAAGGATTGCGATGAGGATTCAGGAGAAGAGTGAAAGTAATAAGGTGGTTATTATGGGGTCTTTAACTTTCCTGATATTGATTGGGAAAGCTATTGCTCGAGTTAGTTAGATGGGTCGATGTTTGTCCAATGTATGCAGGACGGTTTCCTGACACAATATGTAGACAGGCCAACAAGAGGTGATGCCATACTGGATTTGGTTCTGGGTAACGAACCAGGTCAGGTGTTAGAATTAGAGATAGGTGAGCACTTTGGAGACAGTGACCACAACTCGGTGACTTTTACTCTAGTGATGGAGATGGATAAGTGTGCACTGCAGGGCAAGAGTTATAGCTGGGGGTAGGGAAATTATGATGTGGTGAGGCATGACTTAGGATGCGTGGCTTGGAAAAGTAGGCTTCAAGGCAAGGGCGCAATTGATATGTAGAGCTTGTTCAAGGAGCAACTGTTGAGTGTCCTTGATAAGTATGAACCTGTCAGGCAGGGATGAAAGGGTCGTGTGAGGGAGCCGTGGTTTAATAAGGAATTGGAATCCCTTGTGAAAGGGAAGAGGGCAGCTTGTGTAAAGATGAGGGGTGAAGGTTCAATTGGGGCGATTGAGTGTTGTAAGGTCGCCAGGAATGATCTGAAGAGAGAGCTAAGAGCAGCAAGGAGGGGACATGAAAATTCCTTAGTTGGTAGGATTAGGGAAATCCCCTAAGGCTTTCTATAGGTATGTCATGAATAAAAGAATGACTAGGGTAGGAATAGGTTCAGTCAAGGTTAGTGGTGGGAAGTTGCGTGTGGAGGCTGAAGAGATTGGGGAGATACTGAATGAATACTTTTCGTCAGTATTCACTCAGGAATAGGACATTGTTGCCGATGTGAATACTGAGTCACAAGTAATTAGAATGGACGGCTTTGAGGTATGTAGGGAAGAGGTGTTGGAAATTCTGGAAAGGGTGAAAATAGATAAGTCCCCTGGGCCTGATGGCATTTATCCTAGGATTCTCTGGGAAGCAAGGGAGGAGATTGCAGAGCCATTGGCCTTGCTTTTTATGTCCTCGTTGTCTACTGGAATAGTGCCAGAAGACTGGAGGATAGCAAATGTAGTTCCCTTGTTCAATAAGGGGAGTAGGGATAACCCTAGTAACTATAGGCCGACGAGTCTCACTTCTGTTGTGGGCAAAGTCTTAGAGAGAATTGTAAGGGATAGGATTTATGACATCTGGTTAGGAATAATGAGATCAAGGATAGTCAGCATGGTTTTGTGAAGGGCAGGTCGTGCCTCACAAACCTTATTGAATTCTTTGAGAAGGTGACTAATGAGGTGGGCGAGGGTAAAGCAGTCCATATGGTGTATATGGATTTTAGTAAGGCGTTTGATAAGGTTCCCCATGGTAGGCTACTGCAAAAAAATACGGAGTTATGGCATTGAGCGTGAGGTGGAGGTTTGGATTAGGAATTGGCTGGCAGGAAGAAGACAGACGGTAGTAGTTGATGGTAAAGGTTCATCTTGGAGTGCAGTTACTAGCGGTGTTCCGCAAGGATCTGTTTTGGGACCATTGCTGTTTGTCATTTTCATAAATGACCTGGAGTAGGGGCTGGAAGGTTGGTTGAACAAGTTTGAGGATGATACGAAACTCGGTGGAGTTGTTGACAGTGAGGAAGGATGTGTCATGTTACAGCGGGATATAGATAAGCTGCAGAGCTGGGCAGAAAGCTGGCAAATGGAGTTCAATGTCGCAAAGTGTGAGGTGATTCACTTTGGTAAAAGTAACAAAAAGATGGGGTACTGGGCTAATGGTCGGATACTTGGTAGTGTGGATGAGCAGAGAGATCTTTGTGTCCATGTACACAGATCTCTGAAAGTTGCCACCCAGGTAAATAGTGCTGTGAAGAAGGCATATGGCGTACTGGCTTTTATTGGTAGAGGAATTGAGTTCCGGAGTCCTGACGTCATGTTGCAGTTGTATAAGACTCTGGTACGGCCGCATCTGGAGTATTGTGTGCAGTTTTGGTCGCCATACTATAGGAAGGATGTGGAGGCACTGGAACGGGTGCAGAGGAGGTTTACCAGGATGTTGACTGGTCTGGTAGGAAGATCGTATGAGGAAAGGCTGAGGCACTTGGGGCTGTTTTCATTCGTGAAATGAAGATTTAGGGGTGACTTGATAGAGGTATACAAGATGATTAGGGGTTTAGATAGAGTTGTTCATAAGAACCTTTTTCCACGTGTGGAGTCGGCTATTATGAGGGGGCATGGCTTTAAATTAAGGGGTGGTAGGTATAGGACAGATGTTAGGGGTAGATTCTTTACTCAGCGAGTCGTGAGTTCATGGAATGCGCTGCCAGTAGTAGTGGTGGACTCTCCCTCTTTATAGGGAATTTAAACGGGCATTGGATAGGCATATGGAGGTTAGTGGGCTAGTGTAGGTTATGTGGGCTTGGATCAGTGCAACATCGAGGGCTCAAGGGCCTGTACTGCGCTGTTCTCTGTTCTATGTTCTATGAATATCGGAATGTTGGACCAATTTGAAATGAGGAATGTAGATGCCTAAAAGGGAACCTGAAATATCATTAGCAAACAGTTTTAAGGAAAATTGCAAAGCATTTTATTCATGTATAAGCATCAAGATGTTAAGTAGTGAAAGCATTGCCCACTCAAGGACAAGAAGGAAAGTTAACGGTGAAGTCAGAGGAAATTGGTGAGATTCGAAATGAATACTTTTGCATCAGTATTCGCTGAGGAGTGGGACATGGCAGATGTTGAGATTAGGGACAGATGTTTGATTAATTTAATAAGTCGGCTTTAGATGGAAGGAGATGGTGGGTGTTCTAAGGGGTATTAAGATGGACAAGTCTCCAGGCCTGGATAGAAAGTATTCCAAGTTGTTGATGAAAGCCAGAGAGATCAGGTTTGAGGCCGTAACAGAGCGAGTTGCAGAATCAGTGAACACGTGTGATGTCCCCGAGGACTGGAAGGTTGCTCAAGTGTTCCCCCTGTTTAAGAAGTTTACCAGGGATAATCGAGGCAATGTAAACCGTTGAGCCTCACGCAGCGGTAGGGAAGCTGCTGGAGAAGATTCTGAGGGAAAGGATCTCCTCCCATTTGGAAACAACACTTATTAGTGATAGGCAATATGGCTTTATGCAGCGAAGATCATTTTTTATTCGAATTCATTGAGGTAATCACAAAGTTATCGTCTGTTCTGTTTTATTCCATAAGAATAGAAATGACAAGTGAACTTTTGCCTTCAGACAAAGTCCTTCAGGCATGACCACAAGACTGGAGTGGGAAAACGGGGACCATTAAATCTTCACTCTTCCATCTCACATTGCAAGTATATTTGCTATAGTCTGGACACATAATGCGTGATCAAACGACTCTTGGGCATTCAAGTCAAATCCAGAACTAACTCTGTTGCTTGTCTAAAAAGCTTCTCAACCACCTTCAAATCACTCTGGATGCCTCCAAAACACCTAAGCTATTCTATTTTACATTTGACCCGTCACTCCATTACATCTTCATCACTGTTCCATATACATGTTGTGCATTTCAGTTGCTTCACATGGGAAGGAATCCATGTTGCAATGCATGCAAAATCCTGTCATTCCTTGAGAAAGTGAAACAACCTGGAACGTTGGGTGGCAGTGAGTGGAGTAGGGTGTGCAGTGTTTGCAATGTGATCTCATCGACAGAAGTGAAATCCAGACAATGCATATTTTTCCAGCTCGATTCCCATATTCGCCTCGTCATCATCAAATAACAGTCAGATGAGAGAAAATATCATGTTTAATCTGAATGACAGTATCTCAATATCTCCTCTGTGTACATTGCTCTGAAATCTAATTTTGCTGTTCATAGTCAGACTTGTGGGCCGATCGCTTGAGGGATGAATCACATTTGGTGAAGGCTAGAGTAAATATTAACATTTCATAATCAATTACAAGTTAGACTTCCAATATACATGCGCAATGAAATAACTAGTTTAAGGGGAATAATTAGGAATTGAGTTCTGCTCACAGTTAACATGACATTTCACATAGATTTAGAATTACCAATTGAATAAACATAAACGTTAATTTGAGGGCCAGGATGGTGTTGACTGAGTTT
Source organism: Chiloscyllium punctatum (assembly GCF_047496795.1). NCBI lineage: Eukaryota > Metazoa > Chordata > Chondrichthyes > Orectolobiformes > Hemiscylliidae > Chiloscyllium > Chiloscyllium punctatum. Next base: position 33,677,720 of record NC_092773.1, read on the forward strand.
TGAAGTTTTGGGTATTGGATAAAATTACAAATAGTTTTGTTGTTTGAATAGCTTTTGCCGTTACATTTAGCATTTGATTTATTTCAATTCGTATGGAAACTGGCATGAGGATCAAATTAGACTTTCAGTTGCAATTAGAAGACTGGATTAGCATTGCTGGGTTTCAGTTAAAGATGGTTTTACACTTCAGCAAAAGCATACGGCTATGCTTAAAGGGAGATTTGTAATGGTCAGCGTGTAACTAGAGTTATCTTTTTCTGTGATTCAGTGCTTGTCTGATTTGAAAAGAAACGTTTGCTTTTAAAGAATGTCACCATTAGTTTTCATGCTGTGTGAATTGTTACGTGACTACTTATCAAAGACAGAGATGCTAACTAAGCCCTAGTAACTGAAAGAAACAATTTATCATGAATGGATCAAATTTGATGAGAAAGAAGTGTTGGGCAGAAAGATATGTGCAAAATTGACAACACATTTGTTTCAGGAAACAATCATTCAAGGATTTTGAATAAAAGTAAGTAGACTGAAAGGATTACGCCACAGAATCTTTTGATATTCCCCAGATATGGGAGATGTTTCAAAAGAGTGGAATATTTTAACTGCCTTGTTCAAGAAAATTTGCAAGTGTGAGATCATAAGTTACAGGTCGGATAGTTTAATAAACTTCAGAAACTTACAGAAATTTTAATTGAGGAAAGAATCAGTAGTTGCATAGAAAACGACATATTGATCAGAAAGACATGGCATGGATTCCCAAAATGAAATTTGTATCTTCAAAATTGCTGGAGTTTTTGGAAGTGCTCACAGAAAGGTTAGATGAGTATCATCAGATCGCTAATCATATTTTTATGGATTTGCACAGCTCTTTGTCATACATTTAATTGAGTATTTGTGACATGTTTGAAAGCAACAGACTAAAAGCACTAGAATATGTCTCTAGGCTTCTTTCAATTGTTCTATTTCTTAATGAGATGAAGCACTGCTTTCACGGGATATTGTATTGCACTCTTGAGCTGCATTCTGAATTTGGACTGAGTTGCTCCATAAATAAATGTGTTCGTGCAACAACTCAGAGTGCGTAACATGAATCCAACTCTTTGTAATATGAATTCAGTATTGTTATAATCTCTTGTACTTATTCCAGTTGTGCTATAATATAAGAAATCTATAACATGCACCAACCATAGAAAAATGAAGCTGATCGATATGCTGAAAAGTAAAACCACAGACCTCCTCCTGCTCTCCATTTCTGCGTCATTGTGTTTATCTTTGTTATTCTGACCTCTCAGTCTCTTACGGATGTGATTACTTACTAATATGTGTCTAATAGTTAAAGTGTTCAGCAACAAAATTAAAACAAATGGGAGCAATGGAGTTGAAACCATATTGAAATAATTAAAGAATATCCAACTGTGATCAGTATAATAGCTTGGTTTTACGTAACAGAGCCATGGCACATTGTCTATTATATATCCTGGTTCCTGCATAAAGTAGTGAGGTATGTTTTTTAAACAGAAGAGAACACCAGTTATTGCTAGAACTCGACCTGCAGTTCTCTCAGTGCAATACTTTGCCCTTAGACACTGACAACAAATGGCGACAAATCGATCAAAGGTGAAATTAACCGTGAACCAGACTGACCATTCCTCAGTTGCCCGACGTAGAGCATGGATAATACTACACACAGGTGTAATGAGAAATACAGACGATGGGAAATAAAAATAAGTGACCCGCCACAGTATGACCTCTGTAATAATGAACAGAAAATCCGCCATTGCCATAGCCACCAGGTAGCGAGTAGTACATGTTGATAGACCACATTTTCCACGGGACAAGATCAAAATCGCCACTAAATTAACTGTAAAAGAAAGAGAGAAACAATAGAACTCTTTGTGAAACCACTCACTGTGACAACAATGCAACACTCTTATTGGCTCTGTTTGATCACAATTTACACTTTGCAAAATCTGTGTGAAATGTCATACAACCATGAAACACACATTAACAGAATAAAATAAAACGTTTTCAGATTGTAATTGTATACTATACAAGGCCTAGACAGTGAAAGCTGATTCTCTTATGTTCAGGGTGGTGTTTTGAGAGCCTTGAGAAGGTAGCGTTCACCTTAATTTATTTGATTGAACATAATACTGAGTGAAGAGAACTAATAAAGTAATTGTAGTTTATCCTTATTTATGAAACCTTCATGAGTTATGACAAAAATATGCGATAGAAGGATACGTTAAAATGAACTGGTCGTTAATCCAAAATCAACACAGAGTGAAATGGCTTCAAATGTACACAATCTGCTTGACAGGACTTAAGATGTTCTGTTCTGCAAGGAATGGCGATGAATCCATTGTCCTTTGCAATTTCCATAAACAGTATGAAACTGAAAAGCAGAGAAACAGATTGTCAACATAAACTGATACTTGCAAATTGAAATGATGCTTTACATGGAGAGAAAATGAAATAACTGCCTGCAACATCAAGCAATTTTTGCAAGGTGTGTTCTGAAAATTAAAAAAAAAACGTAAAATATCCTGTTAATTTTTTAAATGATCTGAGATCAAATTGTCTCTTGGAATTTAAAGACATATGAATCGGAATCAGCCCCATTATATTCAGATCGTATAGGCTGCTCTGTCATTCATTCGGTATATGGCTGATCTGGTAGTAACTTAAATCCACATTACTGACTCCACTTGTTTGACGAGATTTTATCCACATAAAATAGTTAAGGAATTCACTTTCACCATATCTTCAGAAAGACAAATCCAAATATTAACGAGTTAAGAGGGTCAAACATCATTTATTTTTCTTTAAATAGGTGAAACCCTAATTTTTAGAACATTGTCATTTCGGCTGCAGAAGTGTCTGGAAGTGAAAATATTCTCTTCACCTTTATTCCTCTAAACTGCCATCAAGGATAGTGCATATTTCAACCAAGATGCCAGCATGTCATAAATCTCAGAATTATATCATGTCTTACTGCAGCAATTAGGTTTTTAGTGTACCAGATGTTTCCAAAATGGACAGTCCACTCTTTTCTGGTATTAATATGATAAAACCTATTGAGCGGTCTTCTTTGCATTTACTCCTGCCTTGAACAATGTTAACAATATGAGCCCAGTATCATAGTGTAGTCTCATCAATGCTCTGTATAACTACAGATTTCAACATGATGCAATAGGATTCAGTATATAATGTGTCACATACACTGGCAATGAAACTCCCCTGTTCACAGTGTCAACATACGATTTAAAGATATTGGAACATACGAAATGTTACCCAGTTTGCCTGATTTTCAAACCCAGGTTAATACAAAACATCCTGATGAAGTGCTTGTGCATGAAACGTCGATTCTCCTGCTCTTCGGATGCTGCGTGATATGCTGTGCTTTTCCAGTTCCCCATTCTCGACTCTGATCTCCAGAACCTGCAATCCTCACTTTTTCCTATTATAAATCACTGGCAAAGTTTCTTTTGTGAAAGGGAGTACTGTTTCATAACGGGGTGCCCTGCGCAGCACATTACCTGTCTTACAATACCAGGAATGCAGGTTCAGTTCGAGCCTTGCATGAGTGTCAGTGTGAAATTTATATGTGGTTGCATGGGTGCTTGGTTTCCTCCCACACTGGAAAGATGTACAGTTTCGGTAGATTGACCACTCTAAATTTCCGAGTCGAATCCAGGAATGTGCATGTGGATTAAGCTATGGAAGTGTGACAGGAGGCACTTTGAACGGTCAGTAAATAGCGTTGTGTCCATCTGTCATGCACGCATTCTATGAAATGGATACAAGTTACAGGTAAAAATTATATGCAGTCAGCACTTAAGATCCAAACGAACACTATAATCTCATATTAACAATTTATAAATTTAGGTTTACATTCACAACGGAACACATAGTTTTTAGAAATAGCCAGTGAACGGATATTAGAGTCCAGTTGTTTTTGATCTCACATGTGTTGTGCGATGACAAGTATGACTCTTCTGCTGTCCAGCGTGTTTCTACAGCTATCTTCACCTTAATGCTTTCACTGCTTGGGAACAGAAACAAGGTAGCCAGAACACCTACTGATACATCCCTAATTCGTCAGCTAAACCTCAGAGTTTAAAGCAATTATTGCAATAAATATTACTTTTTCTTCGGATTTCCAGTGAATTGTGGTAGTAGTAATTAAAAACGTCTTCTCTGAGCTGGTGAAGAACTGTCCTTTGCGATTTCTTCCTAGCCCCAAGAGGATCAATACATTCGAATCAATTACAACTTTGTTGGCAGGCAAAATATATCTGCAATTTACAAATGGTCACTCGTCCAGAAATCAATGGACTTCTGATTGCCAGAGAAAGCTGCATCTCTATAGCCGCTCGCATACAAATCATCTGCAACTCAAAGTTCAAGTGATGTCCGTTCAAAAGTATTGTTTGGACAATACCTGCAATGCCTGCCAGGTTTGTTACTTTCAGCCACCTCTTAAATTTCAGTGATTTAAAACAATCCTTTGTCTCTTTCTTCCATAATATTCACACACGCAAAATATAAAAACAAATACGACCAGTGCAGATGATATATCACCATCATTCCCAAAATACATGCGGTAAACGCACATGAACAATTTGTGGTTTGTGAACGAGAACACTCACCACTATCTGCCTCTCAGTGTCCTGCAAGCTCTAGGCATTCGGAAAATATGCTGTTTTTGTATGCCTCTTGCTAAATTTGACAATCGCAGGTTTTGACTATTGTATGCGATTTCCCATATCATTGCCTGTTCATGTTGCCTACCTGCACTTCTATTTAACCTTCTTATATCGTCTTCACACGATCAACTTTCAGTAAGCAGAAAATTTGACTATTGTATTGTTGTGTTCATCTCTTCACTTATATAGATTATAAGCAGTTGGGATCCCATTTCCTGCACAAGGAACTCATTATGTCTTGCTACAATGAGAAATACACAAGCAAACATACATTTCGACCTGTGGCCAGCCAATTATAAATCCATATGAACAACTGTAATTTGTGCGTTTAATTTCGGCAATACATTATGATGAAATCTCTTCTGCAAATCAACATTCAGCCAATCCATTCAGTCATTCTGAACACAACATCAGTTCCCATCACAAAGCACTACATGTGATTGATACATTATGTCATACAGCAGAGAAAAATGTCCTTCAGTCCAACCAGCCCACACCGACCATCATCTCAAGCTAAATTACTCCTACCTGCCAACGCTTGGCCATATCCCTCCAAACATTAGCTATTTGGATCTTTATGCCAATTGTTAGATATACTTTCCATATCAGAGAATCCTAGCCGCTGTTTTGAACCAACTGCACTCTAACTTGCAAATTTATGTCTCTCTTTTGGAATGAACGAGTTACAATAGCTATCTTCTAATAACATGGGACCACCCCAGAACAAGGATAATGTGAATACTTAAAATAATACATTATCTATTTCACACGCGATTTTTTTACCTCAGTGCCATGGAACTGGTCTTTGCACCTTTTCTGAATTGCTCAATGACTTCTCTTATTATTTCATTGTGATTTATTCGATGTAATTTCGGTCCAATACAGGGAAGACTGATCGAAAATATTAATTCAATTCACCTGTCTTTTCCAGGCTTTCCAATATTTACTCTCAAGTCTCATGTATACAGAAAGCCCACGACCATCTTGCTAAACGTTTTCTTCTTTCATCATTTTAATATAGTCTCTTACTATCTACTTATACATTGCTCTCAATTTTATTTTTGGTTCTCTTTTGTGTCTTTTTTCATATATATTCTCCAATTGTCTGACCAGCGTTTCATTTATGCACAATTAAGGAGGGGTCTTCCTTAATTTCCTTTACATTTTTAACCTGTCTGTTTAATAATTGATGATGGACCTGTCGCTTGGTCTTTGCTTTTTGTTAGAATTAATTAATCAGATTTGCGATTAAATGGATCGTCTTTGTTAAAATATTGATAGGACTTGCATTGGAGACCCAGGTGGTTCCTCATCATAGCACACTTTGAAGCAATAGCACACTCTAAAACGATAGCCATGTTGTGCAATAGTAGTATCCCAACTATCGGAGACGCATCTTCAATTTGTAGCTTTTCTAGAAGTATGCGATAAATTCCAGAAGGGGCTGCTTAGAAAATGTACAGCTTTCTCTCAAGATACTGCAAAGGAAGGTCAGGCAGCGTCCGAGGAGCAGGAAAATCGACGTTTCGGCAGAAACCCTTCATTAGTAATGAGACAGGAATCCTCCGGGGTGGAGAGATAAATGGGAGGGGTGTGGAGCTGGGGTAAATGTAGCTAAGAGTAGAATAGGTGGATGGAGGTGGGGATGAAGGTGATAGCTCAGAGAGGAGGGTGGAGTGGATAGGTGGGAAGGAAGATTGGCAGAAAGGACAGGTCATGAGGATGGTGCTGAGTTGGCAAGTTGGAACTGGGGTAAGGTGTGGGAGGGAAATATGAAAACTGTTGAAGTGCATATTGATATCACGAAGTTGAAGTGTTCCGAGGTAGAAGCTGAAGCATTCTTCCTCCAGGCGTCCGGTGGTGAGGGAATGGCGGTGGAGGAGCAGTGGGGTTGATTGGTGTGGGTGTCCTAGAGAAGTTCCCTAGAGCGCTCTGCGAGAAGGCATCCATTCTCCCAGTGTAAAGGAGACTGCATTGGGATCAACGGATACCATAAATGACATTTGTGGATGTGCAGGGGATACATTGTTGCCCGAAAAGTCGACTTTCCTGCTCCTCCGATGCTGCCTGACCTGCTGTGCTTTTCCAGCACGACTCTGATTCCCAGCATCTGCAGTCCTCGCTTTCGCCTATACTGCAAAGGAAATCGAGTACCCTACTGGATAGGTGCTCCACGCTTGGATCAATTTGATCAATGCACCTAAATTGGATATTTTCCCGCAAAGTAAAGAAAAAAATGCTCATGGGATATAAGACTGTCAAACACACGGATAGCTCCTCAGTTAATTCAATGCATGCAACATAAGAATGCTACTACGCTTCCCTAAGAAAACTAACATCTCCCTGACATGCGTTTGCTTTCCTTCCTCTCTGCTTGATCAAGACACGACCGCCTTGCACACCACAGGGTACAAATACTGCTAATGCCCGGCTGGATCTGACCACCTCTGTCCTCCTACGTCAGAACAACTCAACAGAGCTAGAAACGACATACTGCACTGTCAGAACATCTTCTCATACAATGGTGAAGGCGAGCACGATAGCAACATTGTGCAAACGCTTATTTGTTAATAAGTTTTTAACAAGCTTCTTTATTGCAGTCGAAAATGAAAGACAAAGAAGGATTGAATTTCATTAGTATATTTACAATAGATCAAAAGAAATGCAATGTTTATACCCGAGTAAATATACAAAGGCAGCTGTATTGATTGGGAGAGCCTGAAGATTACTCTGAAGATGGAACATGGCTTGTTTAATTCCAGGAATTAACATACATTTAAAAATATTTAAAGGACAGATGCTCAAATTAAAATATACTCTGTAGCTCAGGTGTATATTATTGTCTCCTGATATATTCAGTGGATTTCTGAATATTTCTCATTCATGTATGCAATTCAAATTAACTAAACCGCACATGGGATACTACAATAGCACAACATGGCTATCGTTTAGAATGTGCTATTGCTTCAAGTCGATAAATTTCTATAGTTCACAGCATTCTACCATCACTAATACAAAAAAGGGCTATTAGTACTCCATTTCAAGGAATGGAATAGTTTGATTGCTCAGAACAATCGTGAGGTGAAAACATATGATCATTTTGATGGCACACAAAATAACACGAAAAGGGATTCAGGACATTCGGTTCTACAAAAACTTTATCATTGATTGGTACCCGTGCAACGGTAAATAGTAGAAGCAGATATAACCGTACTCATCACAGAACGAAAATCAGGGATCAGCTCTCAATCAAATTTACAGAGGTTCGATTATTTATGATCCACTTACCAGGTACGCCAATAACAGCAAGGATACTGTAATATATTTTCACGACATTATCAATTGGATAATGCATTTCTATCTCAAAGGATTTGCTGCTTTTTGCTGCATAAAATATCGATGTTAACTACGTTAAACTCTGAGTCAGGCGACACTCAAAGCATTCAATTCATAAGCTGTTTGATCTTGACAAGGACATTAAGACGATAAGGCGAAGCATTAAAAAGGACAGGCATGCCTTGACAGTCAATTCCCTACAGAGATGCAATATATTTAGTAACGAGGTTCAGCTGCTGAACTCTGATCACAACAGTTAATTATGCTTTTTTTTTCTTAATTGCAATTCACCAGCTGAGGTAATTCCTTCAGCCTCAATTCAGATTCAACCCTATATCTCATGAAGCTTCAGAGATATTCAAATCACAGTATGGCCATTCAGTAATTACAAAACAAATGTTGACGTTTCTCGTTTGTTGCTGCTCCATGTCAGTCCGTGATCTGTTTCAATGCACAAAATGATAGGTGTCTTTGGATATTCACAGAATACCTGAGATTTACCCAAACTTTATTTGTCTGGAAATTCAGGAGCCATTATTCATGAAAATGTGACTTACACTGCCTTGATAAGAAGGGAAAAAGAAACTAGGACAAGTTTATCAGGGCTGTAAGTTATTATGCGTACAGATTGAGCCTGTGATCCCATATGGTTTCCTCAGAAACGTTTTCCACAAAACTACACTTTCAGTGCACAAAGAGTGAGGCTTCTTCATGAGTGTTTCTCGAGAATGTGATAGAATGATGGCGGGAAAAGAAACTTACACAATATAAAGTGTCAATGATGAATTCAGTGAAAGCAAATCAAAAATGCAACATACCTGCTGGAATGGATAACAGTGCTCAGGGGAAAAGTCGCAGTTGGACAACTTGAAAATAGAGAATGAGAGCGGAAAATCAAAATACGTTTACGAATAATGATGGATAGAAAGGCATAAATTAAGACAAATAAAGAAACTGCCCTTGTAACAGTCAGAAAATATATTTGAAATTCCAACATGACCAGCCAATTTGCAGATGAAAAATGCAATTCAAGAGAAAGAAAATTGTATCATTGAAAGAAACTATGCCATCTTTTAACTGCTCCTAATGCAATTATGCCTTCGTTTCCATTAAGAATATCAAACGTACACTCATTCCATCAAATTATGATTCTCCAAAGCCTTGTAACAACACAGTAAAGAAATCTTAGGAGAACTTTGATACTTCACTTGTCTGAACTTTTTTTTCTTAAACCACATTATGTCAGAAATAAAAAAAAACAGTTTATTTTTCAATCCCTTGCTGCATCTAATATCAAAGTGGTTATACTTACTGTAACTGCAGTTAACTCTCTCGAAAAGCATGTCCTCAAATCTCTATTCATTTAAATGGATTTTGTTGTTCTTTTCTTCCTGCCAATATGGACATCTTCCAAAAACCTCAATCACAATTTTGTTTGTGCCAAACATTTGCTTATTTGTTTCACTTTCGTCTGTTGTATTGTAAGCACTGTCATTCTATTTGACAATTTATTGAACGACGATCTGCATACATTAGGTAATCGAACTCGAACGCTTTCAGTTCCATTATTAAAATAATTGTTAAATGTTAAAAATAGCTGACGATCTCATATTGATTCCTAAAATGTTTTAATATTTTCTGCTTTTCAACTTGAAAATAGAAAGGAAACCTCCACTGTCTTCTTCCTGTTAATTAATCAGAACTCCTCAGTTCTTGTGTAGCAGCACAGAAACATTGAAATATCTTCTCTAGCGCTTTGTAATGTACACAAAGTGCTGAATGAATTCACTCTATTTCTGTTCGATTTTTCAGGGGTGCTGTACTGTCTCCTCCTATCTCATTCTTAAGGTTTTGAATGGTTGAATGTTGCCTTATGGTTTCACACAACCGTTGACTCTTTATTAGTTCAAATAATCCATACATTTGGGCTTTGCAGCTCCTTGGAGAAGTCATCAATATATATATCCTTATCTCTGTCTAAAATGGAAGACCTTTTTCTTTAGTGGTGCCCGCTAATTCAAGACATATCCACTTTGAGAAATATCCTATCAGCATTTACTGTTTTAAGTTATCGCAGTGTTGATCATGTCAGAATAAGATTGCCACTCATTGTTATCAACTAAAACGAATATATGTATTCAAAACGTTCAATATTTCCGCACAGAACAACATCTTAATCCGAGGAATCTGTCAAGTGAACATTCTCTGAATTGCATCCAATTTAATACTACACTTTCTCAGAACAAACAGACACAAAACACTGACCAATAATCTTCCACATGCATCTCAGTACGACTAGGGACATGTGCAACAACAATTGCTTCCTTCAAAGGGAACTCCTCTGAGCAAATGCCAAAGTCAAGATTAGAATTTGAGATGCATCCCCGCTTTCTTTGGAAAATGATGTATGTACTGCTCACTTTTTAGATGTGCTGTTTTTATTTCCCACTCAGAGAGTTGTGAGTCTTTGGAAGTCTCTTCCTCAGTGAGAGGTGGCATCAGCATTTTGAATATTTTGATGCACAGAAAGATTCATAAATAACAATAGAATCAATGGTTATTCAGGATGTAGTGGGAATGTGGAGTTTAGCAATCCAAAGTGCCAAGCTCATTTTGAATATTCCAACAGAATTGAGTGGCTGAGTGGCCTTCTGATGTAGATTTAGCACATGTTTCTGTGATTTCAACAAACCTTCTCTGTGCACCCCATGTATCGTGTGTGGGAGTGGGACCCATTTCGTGTTTGGTTCTTCACCAAGTGAACCTTCCTGCTCCTGAATTTCTCTGGAATATCATCCAAAACATTCTGCGACTGCCCAATTCTGGATCATTGCATGAGAAACATTATGTGGGCATTCTCTAGAACATTCTGTAACTGCCATTCTCGAGAAAATTCGGTAACTTACATAATGCCGAAACATTTGTGATCAAATATTACTGTTTTAATCTACCATCATTATTATAATTGAAAGACAGAATGCCAGCTAATTGAATAGAAAATGAGACACAAAAGAAGAAATGCATTCCATGGGAAGGTGACACTGCTGTGAATAAAACTATGCCAATTAATGTGGTGAAGACATTTTCCTCGCATTTGCAATTTTTCTGTGATGTAAAGGATCAAACACAAATTAGACTAGCCAATAGAAATTTCCATACTAATTTTTCGTCAAGGAACTGGCAGAGACTCTTTCAGGAGACCGACATTCTCTTCCTTCCTATTAATAACAGTGATGTGGTGAGCTATGTTTGGTCGTGAGTGTTCTACTGCATTGGATGGTTCTGAAACAAAAAACTGTACGTGGACAGAAGATGTTTTTGTGTCTTAACTCACAGTTTTAATGATTCAGCGAATTGGCTTTGTTATTTCAACTCCAATTCTTTCAACAAATGATGAACACAGTGGCACACAAATTGAAATATCAACCGGTCCTCAACTCAATCATTATCTTTCCCTTCAGGCTGATGATCATTTATTTTCGTTCGTTTGTTCCTTTTCCTCACCAATAAAATAGGAACTATCTTCCACTTGTTCTATCAACACTGTGGATTATCTCCATGTGTCAGTCGTGTGCTCCGTGACAGCAGCAGATATTCTGGTTGTTATCCTCGATCTGGTATTGAGGCACATTCTGATCCTTCACAATGAATTTGTGTCGCACTCAGGGACAGCGGTTAGCAATGAACCCGAGAGCCATTCCAACATTTGTTGACTGCTCTTGTGGAATTTGCATTTTCTCCCCCATTCTGCGGTGGTTTTCCTCGGGTGCTCCAGTTTCCTCCCATAGCCGCCTGCTGCCCAGTTTTCGGTGGCTTTGCCATGCTAAATTGTTTGATAGAGTCCAATGATGTACAGTCTGGGTGGAAATGTTTTGCCAACTACGATGTTATGGGGAGAGAGCTTTGTTTGGTTCGGATGGTCTTTAGACGGTCAGTGCAGATGTGAAAGGTTGATGGGCCTCCTTCTGCTCTGTGGGGATTCTTATACAGCCATTTGCTGAGTCCATCAGGAGGGGTGACTATTCCTGGCAGCGGGGGCCTGCAGGCTAAGGCCTCCCTGCACATGGAAGATATCGCCGTTTTCTGCTCGGATAGAATGTCTGTGTGCAGACTCCTGTGCATATATGACCAGTTCGAATTGGCCTCGGGTGCCAACGTAAACCGAGGCAAGAGCGAGTCCATGCTCTTCAGGAACTGGGCCGACCAATTCTCGATCCCCTTCAGCATCAGGACCGACGACCGAAAGGTGCTTGGTATTTGGCTTGGGGGTGGGCTGGGGTGTGCGCCAAGTCTTGGGAGGAGCGTATCAGCAAAGTGAGGCAGCATCTGGGCAGATGGAAGCTACGGTCGCTCTCCATCGCAGGAAAAAATCTGGTCGTCAGGTGTGAGGCACTGTCATTGCTATTATACGTGGCACATGTCTGGCCTATTCCCAGAACCTGTGCCGCTGCAGTCTCCCGGGCTAAGGTCCAATTTATATGGAGATCAAGGATGGACCGGGTCCGAAGGGACCCGCAGCGAAGGGACTCTGGGCAATGGGGGAAAAAGTGCACCCAATGCCACCCTCACCCTGATGGCCACCTTTGTGTGTGTGGCTGCATCAAGCTGAGCGTGGATCCCCGGTACGCAAACACCAAGTGTCACTACGTACTGAGGTTCTACCTGACCCTGGTGTTGAGAAGGATGGGCCTCGCCTCACTGCCGTGGAACGCTCCGAGTAGTTGGATCGTTCCGTATCACCTGTCATTCATGGAGAAGTTTATGCAGAAAAATCACCTTTGACCGCAAGTCCATCATGAAGAGGTCAGCACGTAGTGTCCTTGAGACCCTTCGGAAAAAAGAGAGGGCGGATCCTATCAAGCGGTTCCCTGAGCAGACTGTCAAAGCCATTTGGCAGAATGCCTCATCACCAGAACTTTCCAACAAGCACCAGGACATGGCTTGGCTGGTGGCGAGAAGGGCTCTGCCTGTGAGATCCTTCATACAAAGCAATCTTTCCTCCCAGCAGTCTACTCTGAACAGCTGCTTCAAACAGACTGCCTGCTAAATCAAACCAACCCAGAAAGAAAAGTCCTGAACTGGGAAAACTAGCGACAGCCCTTTCATTGTCTGTGTGATTCTTAAAAATAAAACTGAATACATTCTCAAGCATATATTTTCATAATATTGGAATTTATGAGACACCTTGAAAAAACCGAGTACAACATTACTTTGTTAAAGGGAAAGCATCATCACAGATATATAGCGACGAAATAGGCCATTCGGTCTAGCACCGGATTCCAACATGGCTGATATGTTTCTCAAGAACATTGTCCTGACTTCACCCCATAAGCCTTGATCCTTTCATTCATCAGGAAGCTGTACACATCTGTCGCAAAGTTAGTAAATGATTTGTCTTTCCCCGCCCTCTGAGACAATGAGTTCCATAGATCCACAACCCTCTTGCTGAAGAATGTCCCATCTGCTCAGTCCTAAAGTGCATTCCCATCACTCTGAGTCTCTGTCCTCGCGTCCCACTACCTCCTACCAATGGAAACACCTTCTCCACCTCCAGTCTACAGAGGTGTCTCAGTATACTCCAAATTTCAAGTCAGGATTGGCGATATAAAAACAGATTGGATAGGCTGAGAAATTTTCCCCTGGATCACAGGAGGATGTGCGGTGACCTTATTCAGGTTTATAAGATCACGAGGGCCACAGAAAGGCGATTGACAAGGGTTCTTGCCCAATGTTGGGAGAGTTTAAAACTAGGGGCATTGTTAAGGTGCGAGGATAAAAATTTAATAAAGACATTAGGGACAGCTTTATATACTGAGACAGGTTCATGTGTGGAATGAACTTCCAGATAAAGTGATGGATGCGCAACAGTTACAAAATTCATAAGATATATGCGTCAGTACATGAATAGGGAATATTTTAAATGATACAGACCAAGCACAGGAGGTTTTGGATTATGATCGACATGGACTGGTTATTCCAAATCGCCTGTTTACGTGCTGTATGAATCTATGCCTCTGTGACTTAATTATGTTTGGACAACGATTTGAAAGAAAAGCCAGACAAGGGTTGTTCAGTGTTGGTGTTTCTACCCTGGGTAAAAGTCCACGGGCAGGAAGGGATACAGTGGAGTGAGATGACTAAACAGGCACAGTGCCCCCTTGTGGCTATTCCCCAGAGAAGCAGAGAACCCATTTTGGTTCCAGTTGTACAGCCAATGTGACTCGGAACTGCCACAGGGAAGAGTAGCAACTACTAATTGCGAGTGCACTCATTCTTGGTTCTGCTGCATAGAGGAAAGGGTAGGAAGTCTGCAAAATGCAGCAGTGATCCAATTGTAATGGTGGTAGATAGTCATTTCCATTGTTACATACCAGATTGTAGGACATTAAGAGGCCTCCTTGGTGTTAGTGCCAAGGATGTTTGAGAACAGGATATTCTAAGGAAGTGGAAGGGGTGAGGTTGAACTGACAGTGGTCGTGGGGCACATTGTCAACAACAGGATGGGTGCAAAATCGGGCAAGGTACGCTAAAATTAGACAGTAAGGTATTAGGAAGCAAGCGCAAAAGTTGCATTTCTAACAGAGTGAATTCAGGATGACTCACGATTACACCTTGCTATTATGCAACCAATATCTTCTCCTGAATGCCCTCAAGGAAACGCAACTCCTCCCCCACAGGTCCAGGTACTACATTCCACAACATGCAAGGAAAAACTTACCCTCTCATCGACTTCTCTCACTAATCATTATAAATCTGAGCCGCCTCATACCTGACTCTTCTACAAGCGACGAAGACAACATTTCCCTGGCTAGTTTGTACCAAGGTGTCACGGTCTTGAAAACCTCAATCTAATCTAGTCTCGCATTCCACTCTCCACCAAGGTAAACAGTCTTCCATTTTCTAATCTCAGTTTCGAAGTGTTCTCTGAACCCTCCACTGCATTCTGTCTTCGACACCTTTCCAAAGTCACAGTGCCCAGAATCGTACACTGCAGTCTCGGAAGAATGGTTTCACGTGGGCAGTTACGGCTAGCAAAGTGTATTTATTCAAATCAATGTTCACTGCAAATGTTACAACAGTAGCGAGTGTAACGTGCGAGTGAGTAATCATAAACTGTAAGGTCAGGCAAATGAAAATAAAAAAAAACATAAAATATACGAACAGAACCATTGGTGTTGATCCTCCATGAGAGTTCAAAATAAAGAGAGCTTTTGTTTCTCTGCCTTCACAATACATTGCTGGAGAAATGGATTTCTAAATTTGCAGGATGCTGTTAAATTCAGCCCTGCCCTCGTCAAAGAAGATTTATGAGAGAGAAATGAATCGTGAAAATGCAGATAACTTGTGAAAAATTCAGCAACTGATTTGTGAGTGGTAAACCTTCTGGGAAAATCTGAGGTTTTGGGAATAAAGCCGGAAATACTGGTCGAGGAGGTGCCATAATTTGGGAGAAATGATCACGTTTTAGGCCCCAAAGAGATAGAAAGATCATGTCAGAGGTGGGTTGGTAACGAGTGTCCCCTTCAACTATATCTATGGCATCAATGTCGTTGGACATTGTTGCCACCGTAGGTCGCCCATTGAGGTGAAAGTTTTGCAAACGTTGTACTCTTGGGGTGAATGATCAGCAATAATCACGACCATGTTGAGGTGATGGAGAGTTTTTTTCGAGAGCAATTCTTAGAATGTAAGAAATGGCACAGGGGTTGGGGTGGAAGGAGTGGTGGCGAGAGGGCCAAACAGGTTGGCATTCCAATACTGGGCTTGGTGATGAACGACCATCACAGATTGCGGCTTGAAGACCAGGGAAGGTGACATTGCTTTTTGGGGCTCCTGGATGAGAGGCGAGGATGCAGAATTAGATGCTAAAGGAGAGAGAGCGATGGAGATCTTGAGTGGGGGTGTAGGGGGGAAGTTGTTAGCGCTTTCATCTTCATGTCTCCACTGTGTCAGACGTCACAGTTGTGAAAGGCGAAGTTACACAGTCGGAGGTGGAGTGGTGGAGTCAGTCAGAGGGTACAGCCCGGTTCCAGGGTAAATCTCATGGGATGGGCAGCAAACAGCATTGAGTAGATGGACTCGAGCATTCAGCATTCACGATGTTGTGGGGATGGCCACAGCGAGAGACTCAAAAAGAAAGAAAATAATGGGAATGGTGAGAGGGTCCGGCTGATGCGAGCTGTTGGCACCTTACAAGTTCATAGAGATAATGTGCATGTTGACGTCAGAGATGTCAGGGTTGATGGGGCTGTCAGGGTATTGAGGGCAAATAGGCAGTAACCGATCTCAAAGAGCATAAGGCCGATTTGAGCCGTTCGATCAAAAATGCTAGCACAGTTACCATCGTAACCAATCACTAATAGTTTTCCAAAGACCTAAGATTTCTGCAAGGGATTAAGCAAACAGAAATAGCCAAATGCAGGCAGTTCGACTAACGAGGTTCGGGGGAAGTTTGGCACTGTTGTTGCTAGACGAGGAAATAAAGCTTCTACAGATATCCGAGATGTGATAACATTGGTATCAGAGGGAATGGCCACAGTGATGTGCCATTGCAGGACTTAGTGCCAGTTCATTACTGAGATATTCAACGGCAGTGCGTATAGTAATGTCCCGTGTATGCAACATTCGTCAGGCTGTTGTGTGTGAGGTCATCACCAATGCACTCTTTCATTGCATCTCTTACATTTTCTGGCCCATTGCGCCAAGAAGGCTGGGCAGTCGGGTGCCTGGGGCAAAATCTGCTCACGTACCACATTGTACCTTGGTTTCCTTGCATTAATTGTCACTGACTCGACTTTTCACAGTCGCCGCCTGGGAAAGATGCGGTGACTTGAAAATTGTGATGGGTTTCCTCCTCGAAATGTGGAACTAAACTGCAGCCACAGGAGATTGGTTTTGGTCTGTTGAACTCAATCAGGGCACGATCACAATGCAACTTCCATCACTCATTGCTCATATTGCTGCAAGGGGGAAGACCAATGGATGGATCCTGGAGTGTCCTGGAGAGTACAGCTCAAACAAAACTGGACCTTCAGACCAACACGTCCATGCCAACATTGTTTCTCAGTCATAACTAATCCAATCCAGTTATCCTGTAATGCTCTAACCTTTCATAAACAAAACAAATTCGGTCCTTATGGTATGTTTTGGTGCCTGGCTACGCCCCATAATGTCTCAAACCCTACGCAAGGAATAGTAGTGAATAAGTGTAGGCAAAAGTCCTGATCAAGGTCTGTTGGCCGAAACGTCGATTTTTCTGCTCCTCGGATGTTGTCTGACCTGCCGTGCTTTTCCAGCACAACCCTAATCTAGACAGTGAATAAGTGTAGACATACATGACATCAAGGGCATCCTCCAAATAGCGCAGAGTCCAAGTTCCTGCGAGTAGATCCAAAAAGGTAACTTTAACAGAAGCATAACCCTGGTCAACCACACAGCGAAAACACCACGCTGCCTTTCCAGGATAGGGGAATTCGTGGACTGGAATCGCTGCACTCAACTTTCCTGCCTTCAGTGGAATGCTTACATTTATTTTCGAAGCAGCGTCCATTTTAGAGGGTTGATTCTATAAGGATATGCTTCATTGGTCGAACATTTCCCATGTCGACATCAGGCGTAATCAGTTCCCAACTGCTTCCCTCATTCGTCTCCAGGTAGTTGAAATAACGCTTTCAGTGTATTTTTATGTTTCTCTGCAAGGTAACACCACAAATTTTGAAAACTTCCTTATTGAAGAAGTCAATTTGTAGAACGTCAAATTGAGAATCATATGGTTTGGGCTCTTCAGTCTGAGTTGTGCCTCAGTGTCACATTATCCTTTCACTGTTGCCAACTTAAATGGGTCTAAGCATATTCACATGACATACTGTATGCACTGGAATCTGTTGAGGGTATTGCGAGTGCGTTGGACAATAGGGAAACCAGCTGATGTGGTGCATCTCGATTTCCAGATGGCATTGAAAAAGGAACCACCCAAAAGTCTGTTGCTACAGATAGAGATGGGTAACGCATGAACATAAATACAGGATTGTCTAACTAACAGAAAGCAAGAATGCACAGATATGGGTGTTTTTCTTTTTTGTCAATCGGGGCTAAAGGTTTGCCTCAAGAATCAGTGTTGGGATCAGACATGCTTCCAAGTTACATCGATGAATAATAGCTGGGACGAAGTCTAGAATGACAATGCTCGCAAATGATGCAAGATGCATGGTAGTGCAAAGTGTGCATAGCACTATGAATCTCTGCAGATGGATAAAGTTAGCTTCAGTGAGTGGGCAAGCTTTGATTAGGTACCGAACAACATTGATAAATATGAAGTCACCCATTTTGGTTGAATAGTAGAAAACTATCCTATAAGTAAATGTTGAAACATTGCAGCATGCTGCTGTGCAAAGGACCCTGGGTACCCTTTTGCATGAAACACAAAATGTTTAACTGCATGTGCAGCATTTAATTAGGTAGTCATATACAGCATTGTCTTTCATTGCGAGAGGGATGATGTGTAATAATATTGAGAATATCCTGCAGTTGTCTAGGATGCTAGTAAGGTCATAGCTGGAGTATTGTTTCCAGATTTGTTCTCTTTATTTCAGAAAGGATGTACGAGCATTGGGTGCAGAGAAGGTTCACTAGGTTCTTTAAGGAGAGAGTTGGCTTATGAGGGCAGACTGAATAGCTGAGACTACATTAATTTAAATTTCAAGGAATGAGGGGAGGTCGTAGAGACATTGAGATGTACAGCACAGAAACAGACCCTTCGGTCAAACTCATCCCTACCGACCAGATATCCTAACCTAATCTAGTCCCACCGCCAACAACCGAGCCATATCCCTCCAAACCCTTCCTATTCATATACTCATCCAAATGCCTCTTAAATTTTGCAATTGTACTATCTACCACCACTTACTCTGGCAGCTCATTCCATGCACGTACCACCTTCTGCATGAAACAGTTGCCCCTTATGTCTCTTTTATATCTTTCCCCTTTCATCCTAACCCTATGCGCTCTTGTTATGGACTCCCCCACCCCAGGGAAAAGACTTTGTCTAATTACCATATCCATGCCCTCATAAATTTGTAGACCTCTATAATGTCATCCGTCAGCCTCCGACGCTCCAGGGAAAGCAACCCCAGCCGGTTCACCTTCTCCCGAAAATTCAAATCCTCCAACCCCGTCAACATCCTTGTAAATCTTTTCTGAATCCTTTCAAATTTCTCAACATCTTTCCGATAGGAAGGAGACCAGAATTGCATGCAACGTTCCAACAGTGGCCATTACAATGTCCTGTACAGTCGCAACATGACCTCCCAACTCCTGTACTCAATACTCTGACCAATAATGGAAAACGTACCAAATGTCTTCTTCACTAGCATATCTATCTGCGACTCCTCTTTCTAGGAGCTATGAACCTGCACTCGCAAGTGTCTTCGTTCAGCAGCACTCCTCCGGACATTACCATTAAGTGAATAATGCTGCTAAGATTTGCTTTCCCAAAATGCAGAACCTCACATTTATCTGAATTAAATTCCATCGACCACTTCTCAGCCCATTGGCCCATCTGACCAAGATCCCGTTGTAATCTGAGGTAAGCTTCTTCGCTGTCCACTAACCCTCCAATTTTGGTGTCATCTGCCAATTTACGAACGGTAACTTACAGTCATATACAAATCATTTATATAAATGACAAAAAGTAATGCAGCCAGCAGCGATCATTGTAGCACTACTATGGTCACAGGTCGACAGTCTGAAAAGCAACCGTCCACGACCAACCTCTATCTTCTACCTTTGAGCCAATTCTGTATCCAAATGGCTAGTTCTTCTGTGTCCCGTGAGATCTAACTTTGCTAACCAGTCTCCCATTGCGAATATTGTCGAATGACTTACTGAAGTGCATCTAGATCACATCTACCTCGCTGCCCTCATCAAATCTCTTTGTTATTTAGAGACAGATGAAATAGAAAAGTACAGCACAGAACATGCTATTTAGCCCACAATGTTGTGCCGATGTTTAATCCTAATGTAAAATATAGTAACTTTACCTATGCCCCGCTCAACTCACTTCTATCCATGTTCTTGCCCGGCAGTCGCTTTAACGTCCCCAATGACTCTGCTACTACCATCACCGCTGGCAAGCATTCCATGCATTCACAACTCTCTGCGTAAAGAACCTACCTCTGACATCTCCTTTTCAACTTCCTCCTAATATCTTCTAACCATGACTCCTCGTAACAGTCAATCCCCTGGGGAAAGGTCTCTGGTTATTGATTCTCTCTTAATCCACTCATTATTTTGCATACCTCGATCAGGTGTCCTCTCTTTCTCCTTCTCTCCAGAGAGAAACGTCCGAGTTTATTCAAACATTCTTCATAATGCAAGCCCTCCCGTCCAGGCAGCATTCTGGCAAACGTTCTTTGCACCCTCTCCCAAGCCTTTGTATCTTTCCTATAGAAGGACGACCCGAACTGGACACAATATTCCAAGTGTAATCTCACCAGGGACTTGGGGGGAGATGACGAAAAACCTTGCGGCTCTTAAACTGGATCCCCCATTAATGAAAGCCAAAACGCCATATGCTTTCTTAACAACCCTATCCACTTAAGTGGCAACTTTGAGGGATCGGTGTACTTGCACACCCAGATCCCTCTGTTCCTCCACACTGCTAAGAATCCTGTCTTATTCAGCATTTGGGTTCGACCTTCCAAAATGCATCACTTCGCATTTATCCAGGTTGAACTCCATCTGCCATTTCTCAGTGCAGCTCTGCATCCTGTCTATGTCGCACTGCAGCCTGCAGTAGCCCTCTATACTATCGACGACACCTCTATACTATCGCCTCCCATGGGGAACCATATCAAATGCCTTGCTGAAGTCCAGATACACCACATCCACTACTTAACATTCGTCGACCTGTCTTGACACCTCCTCAAAGAACTTAATAAGATTAGTGAGGCATGACATGCCCCTCACAAAGCCAGGCTGACTACTTTTAATCACACCATGCTTTGTCAAATAGTCATAAATCCTATCCCTCAGAGTGCTTTCCAAAACTCTGCTCATCACTGACGTAAAACTGACTGGTCTGCAATTGCCAGGGATTACCCTATTACCCCTCTTGAAAAGATGAACAACATTCACCTCCTTCGAATCCTCTGGTACGACTCCCTTGGAGAGTGAGGAGGCCAACATCCTCGCCAGCAGCTTAGCAAACTCCTTTCTTTCTTCCTGGAGCAGCCTAGGATAAATCTGGTGTGGCCCTGGGGACTTATCAATCTTAATGTTTTCCAAAATTTCCAGCACATCAATGTCATCAATCTTGATCTGGTCAACCCTGTATCCCAGCTCCTCAAAGTTTTCATTTACAACATGTTCCCTTTCCTTGGTAAAGACTGAAACAAAAAATAGCTAATTTAGGACTTCCCCAATCTGCTCAGAATCAATGCACAAGTTCCCTCCGCTGTCCCTGATTGGACGTATTATCTCCCTGATCATTCTCTTATTCCTTGTGTATGAGTAAAATGTCGTTGGGTTCTCTCTAATCCTTCTTGCCAAGCCTATATCATGCCCCCTCCTGGCTCTCCTCAGTCCATTTAGAACATAGAACAGTACAGCACAGAACAGGCCCTTCAGCCCACGATGTTGTGCCGACCATTGATCCTCATGTGAGGTAAACCAAATGTACGAACTCTCAAATTTCTGTGACCATATGGATGTCCAGCAGTCTCTTAAATATCCCCAATGACCTCGCTTCCACAACTGCTGCTGGCAACGCATTCCATGCTCTCACAACTCTCTGCGTAAAGAACCTGCCTCTGAGATCCCCTCTATACTTTCCGCCAAACAGCTTAAAACTATGACCCTTCGTGATAACAATTTCTGCCCTGGGAAAACGTTTCTGGCTATCAACTCTATCTATGCCTCTCATTATCTTGTGCACCGCAATTAGGTCCCCTCTCTTCCTTCTATTTTCCAATGAAAAAGGTCCGAGTTCTTTTCTAGCAAGCCTGTGATCTTCTAAAGGTGTGCTGGATCCTTGCTTCCTCCACCTTACGTAAGCTACCTTCTTTCTTTTGCCGAGATGTTCCTGTATTCTCGTCATCCAAGGTTCCTTAATCTTCGCCCTTTTTACCTGTCTCACAGAAACAAATTCGCGAATCACTCGCAACAACTGCTCCTCAAATAGTCTCCCACATGTCTGCTGTGCTCTTTCTGTGGAACAATTGCTCCCAGTCTGTACTTCCCAAATCCTGTCAGATAGCGTCATAATTTGCTTTTCCCCAATTAAATATCTTCCCTCTGGAACTGCTCCATTCACTCTCCAAGGTTTTGCTAGATGTGAGGCAGTTGTGATCACTTTCACCAAAGTGCTCTCCCACCGCAAGATCCGACACCCGTCCTGGCTCATGGCCAAGCACCAAATCCAAAATGGCCTCTCCCCTCGAAAACCTTTCTACATGCTGAGTAAGGAAACCCACCTGAACACACCTGACAGAAACGGCTCCATCTGAACCATCTGCATTTAGGAGGTTCTAATCGATATTGGGAAAGTTGAAACCACCCGTAACGACAACTCTGCAACTTCGGCATTTTTTCACAATCTGCACGCCTATGAGTTCTTCAATCTCTCTGCTGCTATTAGGTGGTCTGTAGAAAACCTCTATTCCCTCGCTGTTCCTAACTTCCACCCATACTGAGTCAGTAGATAAACCTTCCTCAACAACCTTCGTTTCTGTAGCTGTGATGTATTCTCTGATAAGCACTGCTAAACGCTCTCCTCTTTTTCCACCCACCCTGTTCTACTTAAACGTTCTAAACCCTGGAACATCAAGCAACTATTCCTGCCCCTGTGAAACCCATGTCTCTGTTATGGCCACAACATCGTAGGCCCAAGTATTGATCCATGCTCTAAGTTCGTCACTCTTATTCTGGACACTCCATTAAAGCAGACACATTTTAACTAATCCCTTTGATTCATCGAGTGAGAAACCTTCCTGATAGACTGTAATTATCCTGTCCCTGTCCCATCTGCAAATGAACCCCACACAGACATATGGTTGTGATTCCCACCAACCCCCCTCCCCCGCCAAACTAGTTTTAACTCTCCCAAATCACACGAGTGAATCTCCCACCCAGGACATTTGTGACCCTCCAGTTCAGGTGCAACCCGTCCTTCATGTACAGGCCTCACCTTGCCCAGAAGGTATCCCAATGGTCTGGATGTCTGAAGCACTCCCTCCTGCACCAGCCTCGCATCCACGTGTTAAACTGCATTCGCTGATTCTTCCTCATCTCACTATCTCGTGGCATCTGTAGCAAGCCTGAGATCACTACACTACTCGTCCTGCTCTTCAGCTTCCAATCTAACTCTCTGTAGTCACTTTTCAGATCCTCAATCCCTTTCCTGGCTATATCATTGGTGCCAAGGTGTACCACAATTTCTGGCGGTTCACCCTCCCTCTTCAGAATCGTGTAAACCCAATCGGCGACATCCCAGACCCTGGCAGCGGGGAGACAATATGCCTTCCGAGAGTCCCGTTCCTGACCACAAAATCGCCTGTAAATCCGTCAAATTATTGAGTCGCCTACCATTAGCGCTTTTCTATTTTTCCCACTTCATGTCTGGGCCACAGTGCCAGGTTCAATGCCAGAGACCTGACAACTATGATTTTCCCCTGGTAGGTTGTCCCCACCAGCAGTATCCAAAACGGTACAGACATGATTTGGAGATGCTGATGTTGCACTGGGGTTTACAAAGTTAAACATCACAGAACACCAGTTGTAATCCAACAGGTTTAACTGGAAGCACAGTAGTTTCCGGAGGGCCGCTCCTTCACCAGGAAGTTGTGGAGGACACAACTGTAAGGCACAGAATTTATTGCAAACATTTACAGTGTGATATAACTGAAATTATAGCTTGAAATATGCCTTGATTTTCTATTGAGTCTTTTATCTGTTCGAATAACATGATAGTTTCACTTCTTTCATGTGTAAATCACATTTTTTAAAAAAGTTGTATTTTCAGTTTAACTGTAGCAATTGGTGTTAGCGAGAAAATATGTTGAATGTGTTATTACCCTGTGTTCTCTGTCTATGCTATGATGATGTTTAGATTGATTCTAATCTAAAAATGTGAGATAACAGAGTTTTACATTAATTCATGCAGTTTTTGAGCAAAGTACTATGTAACTCTGCAAGTACAAATTCACCCCACAAAATATATGCATATGTGTGCATGAGGGTCATTGTGTGTGTGTGCATGTGTGTGTCTGTCTGTCTGTCTGTCTGGGTTGGGGGTTGTGAGTATGAGTGTGTGTGTGTGTATCTAGTGTCTTAAGTCTTTGAGGGGTCGCATGTTTGAGTATGGGATTGTGTTTGTGTCTGGGGTGGGCTGGGGGGTTGTGAATGTCTGTGTGAGAGAGTGTATATACGTGTCTGTGAGTGTAGAGTTGTCTAACTCTCTGAGAGGTTGCATGTGTGAGTGTGGGAGTGTGTGTGTCTGTAAGGGTGTGTGTGAGTGTCTGTGTATGTGTCTGTGTATATGTGCATCCATGTGCATGTGTGTGTATAGGAGTGTCTGTGTGTGTGTGTGTGTGTGTGTGTGTGTGTGTGTTGGAGTGTCTGTGTGTGTGTACAGTGCAATGGTGGTCACCTGTTGAGTGACATGGACCCAAGGTCCAAGTTGAAGCCCTCCCAATGGGTACGGACCTTATCTATCAGCCTCTGCTTGGCCACTTTTCGCTGTTGTCTTTCCCGAAGTCCGCCTTGGAGGATGGTCACCCGAAGGTCCGAGTTGGAATGTCCTGGATGGCTGAAGTGTTTCCCAATTGGGAGGGAACACTCCTGTTTGTTGATTGTTGAGCAATGCCAACACAAAACGGTATATACTTATTGCCGAGGGAACGGCGACATGGAATCCTTGCATTGACCGTCGGTTCCCTTTCCTCCCCTGACAGCTACCCAGCCGTCCTTATTCTGTGTCTGGGGAGTGACCACATCCCTGTACATCCGATCAATTTCCTCCTCATCCTCCCGGATGTTCTGTAGTTCATCCAGCACCAGCTCCAGTTCCCTAACTCGGTTTTTGAGCAGTTGGAGTTGGGTGCACTTTCCACAGATTTTGTCAGGAGAGACATGTGAAGTCTCTCACCTGCCACATTCTGCCGTAGGAACATTCAAGAGCCCTAACATCCAAATCCCGCTACACTGAAGGCCGGCACAGGACGAAACAAAGGAAGAGAAGGGAAAAAAGGACAGCCTGAAAACTTACCTAGTTTACAGACTCCTAGAAAGTTTAGAGGAGGTAGGTAGGAGGGCGGCCCTAAGGTGGAGGTTCTCGTGTTTAGATCTCACCCTCTTAAAACCTTCCCAGAAGTCCTTTGCTCCTCCCTCACACCAATCGGCAAATGGAGGCCCCGACGCCTGAAGTAAATGTTTTTAACAGTTAGACTCACCTTCCCAGAAGCCCGTTGCTCCTCCCTCACAACTCTCGGCAAATGGAGGCCCCGACGCCTGAAGTAAGTGTTTTAACAGTTAGTCTTACCTCCCAGCAGTCTTTCATTTCTCCTTCACACCTCTCGGCAAATGAAGGCCCCAACGCTGAAGTAAGTGCTTTAAAGAGTTAGACTCACCTTCCCAGAAGTCCTTCGCTCCTTCTTCAAAAAACTCAATCAAATTTCTGAGACCTTTCCCACGCACAAAGCCACGTTGACTGTCCCTAATCAGTTCTTGCCTTTCCAAAACATGTATATCCTGTTCCTCAGGAATCACTCCAACAACCTATCTACCACCGACGCCGGGCCCATTGGTCTATAGTTCCCTAGCTTGTCCTTACCGCCTTACATAAACAATGGCACCACGTTAGCTAACCTCCAGTCTTCTGACACCTAATCTGTGACTGTCGAAATTACACATATTTCAAGTAGGAAGCCCAGCAATCACTTCGCTAGCTTCCTGCGGAGTTCTGGGGTACACTTGATCAGGTCCTGGCGATTGTATGAGTTTGAAGACATCCAGCACTTCCTCCTCTGTAATATGGACCTTTTTCAAAATGTTATAATCTATTTCCCTACATTCTTTATCTTCCATGTCCTTTCCCACAGTAAATACTGACGGAAAATACTCCAATACTATCATCCCCATTTTCTGCGGCCCCACACAAAGTCTGCCTTGCTGATCTTTGAGGGGCCCTATTCCCTACCTAGTTACACTTTTGTCCTTAATGTATTTGTAAAACCCCTTTGGATTCTCCTTAACTCTATTTCCCAAAGCTATCTCGTGACCATTTCTGCCTTCCTGATTTCCCTCTTAAGTATACTCCTACTGATTTTATCCTCTCACATGGATTCACTCGATGTATTCTGTCACTACCTGACATATGTTTCCTTCGTTTTCTTCACCAAACACTCAATTTCTTTAGTCATCCAATATTGCCTATACCTACCAGCCTTTCCTTTCACCCTAACAGGAAGCTCCTTTCTCTGAACTCTCTTGTCTTATAAAAAACAATAAGCTGTGAAGGAAATTGATAAGATCGAAGCAGGGAGGTCATTTACATTGGCGGATGAAGCTAAAACTCAGGGCCATTGCGGGAAAAAAAGAGGTAACATATTTAGGACTGAGTTGAAGAGGAACATCTTCACACAAAGGATTATGAATCTGTGGAATTCCCTGCCCATTGAATCAGCTGAGGCTTTCTGCTTGAGTGTATTTAAAACAAAAATACATAGATTTGTGGGCGGCACGGTGGCACGGCGGTTCGCACTGCTGCCTCACAGCGCCAGAAACGCAGGTTCAAGTCCCGCCTCAGGCGACTCTCTGTTTGGAGTTTGCACATTCTCACATGTCTGCGTGGGTTTCCTCCGGGTGCTCCGGTTTCCTCCCACAATCCAAAAATGTGCAGGTTAGGTGAATTGGCCATGCTAAATTGCTTATAGTGTTAGGAGAATGGGTCTGGCTGGGTTACGCTTCGACGGGTTGGTGTGGACTTGTTGGGTCGAAGGGCCTGTTTCCACACTGTAAGTAATCTAATTTCTGAACAGTGAATGAATTAAGGGTGATAGTGAGTGGGTAAGTGTAGCTGAAAGCACGAAAAGATCAGTCAAGATCGCGCAGCTCTGTCTACCACTTGCTGCTTATGCCGTTTGTCACGCAAGTAGTGCTGTTTGGTAGTATCCCCAGGTTGACACCTCATTTTTAGGTACTCCTGGCATGCCCTCCTGCAATCTCTAATGAAGCTGCGTTGATCCCGTGTCTTAATGGTAATGATTGCATGGAGGATATGCCAGACCATGATGATTCAAATTGTGCTGGAGCACAGGTCAGATAATGTTGATGGCCCACAGCGCCTCATGGATGCCCAATCTCAATATGCTAGATTGGTTTTAAGCCTGTCCCATTTAACACGATGATAGTGCAACACAACACGATGGAGTTTATTCTCAATGTGAAGGTGGGACTTCATCTCCACAGTGGAGTAGGTTGGGCCCTTTTACGTCTACTGTCATGGACAGATACTCCCGTTTCAGGCAGATTAGTCAGAATGAGTTCAAGTATGTTTCTTCCTTTCGTTGGTTCCTTCTCCAGCTGCCACAGACCATGTCCAGTAGTTATGTCCTTTATGATCTGACCAACTCGATCAGCAATAGTGGGTACGAACCATTCTTGTTGGTTGAATCCCTTGAATGACTTGCCACTTCCAACTTTTGTTCAACATGGAGGAGTACTGATTTATCAGTCGAACGAGGATCGTACATAGAAACCAGTAAGAAGTTTCCTTCCCCATGTTTAACTTGAAACCCTGAGACTTAATGGGGTCCGGATTCCAATGTCTAGGATTCCCAGTGAACTCCCTCGCGACTGTCTCCCACTGCACCACCACCTCCCCTGTCTGTTTTGCCGCTGGAAAAGTAGATATCCAGTGATAGTAACGGTGGCGTCTGACCTGTTATCTGTAAGTTATGATTCTGTAAGAATGACTGTCAGGGTGCTGTTGTACACGTCGGTGAGACAGCTCTCCCAGTTTCGGCACTAGCTCCAAGATGTTGGTAAGGAGGACTTTGTATGGTTGACAGGCCTGTTTGCATTTTTGCCATTGTCTGTTCTGGTTCCAATTTGTTCTGTCCGGTTTCATTTCTTTGTTGTGACTTTCTAGAAACTGATACAACTGACTGGGCTGCTACGCCATTTCAGAGGACAGTTGAGAGTCAACCAAGTTGCTGTGGTTCCGGAGTGACATGGAGACCAGACAAGGTAAGAACTGCCCTGAAATGCATTAGTGAACCACGTGGGTTTTTCTGGCAAATGACAGTGGTTTCATGGTAATTAGTTGAATCTTAATGCCATCGTTTTTAAATATTGAATGCAATTTTCACCGTCTGGAATGGTGGGATTCAAACCCAGATACTCAGAACATTATTCTGGATTTCTGGATGAATAGTGGAGAGGTGATATCACTGGACCATCACAGCCCCTTGTACTGGGATAGTAAACATTTCTTTACGTGGGTTTTATGGAAGGTTTATTCTGATACCACTTCTGAAGGAATTCCTAAACCCACTTATGTCGACAGAAATACAGGAGGGTTTGCTATAAATTTGCTGCACTGCCTGCAAGATAGGCAAATTTTCATATGTGTGCCCATTCGGAAAAGTTAACTTTGCTTTCTTGCTGAACACATGCTACCAGACTGGCTGAGTTTCTCCAGCAGTTTTCGTTGTCATTGATTCCCTACTGTGTTGACAGAGGTAATTTGGGCCATCATGGCTCCACTGACCCTTTAAATATCATCCCACTCTATCCCCGTGACACTGTAATTCCGATGGTCAAGCAAATAAACCTGCGGATCTTTGGATCGTGGGAGGAAACTGGAGCACCAGGAGAAAACCCAGGTAGACAAGGGGTGAATTACAAACTCCACGCAGTCAGTCTCAAAAGGGTTAAATCAAATATCGATCCCTGGTGCTGTGAGGCAGCCGTACTCGCCACTGTGCTGATCTTCGTTGCCGACCTACATTATCTTGAGTAATTTCATTTGTTAGAAGCGCACCACGCTGTTGTGGAGTGAGCACCACCCCCCCCCCCCCCCAACTGCCCTATTATTACCATGCCTGAGGATCACTCACTCTCTTGTTATGAGAGAGAGAGGCTGTTGGTCGGCCCGTGTCGAATCAATGATTTGCTCTCAAAGCTGACGCACTTTCTTTATCTCCAGGCAAGCCAGAAAAATAAGGATTATGGGCTGAGCCTGAATCTTGCAATACAGCAATTAAAACAACAACAACTTGGCATCATAAAACACCTTTAATGTAAGGCAACTTTCCCATCAGTGTCACTGAGCGGGTAACATTTGAGATTACACCCTTAGCAGCAACAGAGCAATGAGCTCCCAACAGCCTCAAAACATTGGTAAGTGACAAATGTTGATTGTCAAGACGTTCTCTGAACATCTCCTCACTTCACTTCCACCCTGTTAATGTATGAAAAAGAAAAAAAAAAAGTTTTCAAACGGCTTAGCACCTTACCCAGAGAGAAGCAGAAAAAGAGCGACAGAAAGATGGGCTTCGCTGCTTTCTGACTATCAGAAGCACATGGACTTCCATGATTATATGGCAGGAGGTAACACTGAGAAAAATCTTCACTTTCCAGTGAAAGAATAGTGAGCAGAGCAAAATGGGAATGGTAATCAATATAAACTTTGCCTTTCTTCCTATGCAGCTGATATTCTCCGACAGACAGTTTGATCCAAGATTTGCATTTTGAAGATGATGCCACATTTCACTCATTGCCTCATAATTAATCATCAAAGCGGATTACGAGACCTTGTTGAATTGGCGAATGGTACCCTTCTAGCCACTGATGATTCCTCACTTTGTCTGATGGTTAGTGGGGTTAGTTTCCCCATCTCTGCCCTGCTTTGTAATTCGGGCATTGGTTTTGTAGGGAGGGAGATGACACATGCTCAAATGTCCCCTTCAAAATCCGTGCCCTGATAAAGAAGATTACTTCCATCTCATCTTGAAAATAAGGATTCTCGTCGAGGGCAGAGGGCCTTGGCTGGGAAGAGAATGAATTGAGGCAACGGTTTTTCAGGGTCTGCCCTTCGATAGAAATTCTGAAGTCTTTACTTTGTGAATCATCGAGTATAAGATCAAAGGAATATGGAGCCATTAACTAATCGTATTGTTTAATTTAAAGATCTACTTTTTATAGTTTAGTCCAAAGGTGGGGGGTGGGCTGGGGGGGTGGGGTGGGGGGGGGGGCAGGAGAGCTGAAAGCGATGGGGCGCACCTCCCAGTCTATGTGGAGGAAACAATGAATATTTCAGGGTTTATCACGAGAGCAGGATGTGTCTACAATTTAAGCTCTTTGGAAGAACAGAGTATTGGAACTGGAGCGGCGGCAAGTTAAATAGGGGACTGTCCTTGAAGCTAAAGGAATCATGGGTAGTATGGACAGGGGTGTGGTAAGGGATTAAAAACCAGGGTAAGAATCCATGGGCAGGAAGGGAAGTGGTTGACCACAGGCAGAGTGAGAAGACTAGGGACGATCACGGCAACCCGGGCCATTCACCACATAAATACAGCAAGGAGGTTGGATCCTGTTGCAGTGCCAATGGGCTCTCACGGCGAAAAAAAAACAACAGTCAATTGCTAGAGCTCCTCATCGTTTACTCTGCTGCAGGGAGAAAGGGCAAAATGTTTGAGAAATGCAACTGTGTTCCAATTCATAGCCGTTTCCAAGTTTACAAACCAGGATCCAAGTAGGTATGTGGCCACTGTTCACAGAGTCAGGGGTGTACAGCCGGGGGACAGGTCCCTTGTTACAAACTAGCCCAGACCGAGCAAAACGTTCATCACCGCTATCCCTATTTCCTGCAGTTGTCCTATATCCTTCTAAAACATTTTTATGCATGTATATGCACAAATGTCTTTTACTTATTGTTACTATACCACCTTACCTCTTCTACTGGCAGCTCATTCCATATACATACCACCCTCTGCATTAATATATTGCTACTCATGTCCCCTTTTATTCGTTCCCCTAAACCTTAAACTGATGCCCTATAGTCCTTGTTTTCCTAAACCTGGGGCAAAAGCATTCACCCTGCCCATGCCTGTCATGGTCTATACACATCTATAAGGTCCCCACAGTCTCCTTACTTCTGAACAAGAAAAGTCCTAGTTTGTCTAAACTTTCCCATTACTCAGACCGTTGAATCCTAGCAACTTCGTCGTAAATTTCTCGTGCACTTTTTCCAGTTCAATAACATGTTTACAGAAGCAAGGTTTCCGAAACTCTACACAATACTGCAAGTACAGTCTCACCAACTTCATATACAAATGTAACATTACTTCCCAACTTCGATACTCAGTGCCCTGACTGATGAAACCCAAGGTACCAAAGCCTTCTTAATTGCCCGTGCACCTGTAAAACCACTTTCAGAGAACTGTGAATCTGAACTTGAAGAAATCTGTGTTCCACTCAATTCCACTCAATTGAGTTGTACTTCTCTAAATGTTTCAAGCAGCTCTATCAACTGTGCCATGTGGTCTTTCCAAGTTTCGCTCAAGATTACTACATCTTCCAAAAAGACTGCCTTTTGTTAACCCAGCCACAACTCTGGACAAGAGAATGTGGCTGGTGTATTCTTCATTGCAAAAGGCATTACTTTGCATTGATATAGCTCATTTGGGATTACACACGCAGAAACTTCTTTTGCTTTCTCTGATACAGGAACCTTCAAATAACCACCCAGTAAGTCCAACTTTGTGATGCAATTGCCTTATCCAAGGCCTCGAATCTCGGCATTGGGTATGAGTCCGATTTTGAAATGGCGTTGGACTTCTGATCGTCCACACAAAATCGTTGAATCCTCTCAGATTACTAACACAGTCGGTGAAATCCACTCTTTCGGACTCGTTTCGATCATATCTTCATTGAGCATCGCATCCACTTTCTCCTGAACCTGTGTGGCTTTGAAAGGATGAAGGGTATAAGGGTGTTGTTTTATCGGAAGAGCATTCCCTCTATCTACGTCATGCTGAATAGCATTACTCCTCTTCATCTTATTCCTGCACATGTCCTCATATTGCTGCAACAATCTTTTCAACTGGGTTCTTTGCTCTTGAAACAGAAAGTTCACGAACCAATGCCATTCCTCAATGACTTCCTCATTGTTTTACTTATTTTGAGACAATCAAACTCCACGACATTTGCATTTGATTCCTCATTCTGCTGGGCAGTAACGAACAACTGTTTCTCACGTTCCCGTTCTTTATTATAATAACGTTTCAACATATTAACTAATGGCATACCCTCCTAATTTTATTCTTCTTTTTTCATCCGACATCTTTGCTAGAGAGTTATCTGACTCATTTTGTTTTCTCATTTTGATAGGGATCACTAAACCTGGCTTTGAATGGGCTTCTCCCACTGATAGCAATACTATTACCTCATCCCCCTACAGGAAAACGTCTGAATTTCAGACTTTATATCTGCCACACATCCATTCTATGCTGTGCCTTCTTCAGGTGCTGTTTAGCTAAACAACCTACCCGATTTAACCTCTCCCTCACCTCCGATACATGATCCAAGTCTGAGGTCTCCGACTTGAGTCCTGTCAATTTCTCATCCATTCATTTCAGAGGTCCTGCTACTTCATGTCTAAATATTAACTCAAAGGGAACAAACGGAGTAAATTCATTGTGGGAATCTCTATTGTCAAATAATACGAATGGGATTCCTTTATCATATTCATTCAGGTAATCGTGACAGTATGCACTCAACATGGTCTTGAGGGTTTGAGGCTATCTTTCCGAAGCTTCCTGAGTTTCAGCACGGTACGCACTTGATTCAAAATGCTGTATGTCTAAGCTATCCATGACTTCCTTAAACTGCCTAGCAGTTTAATTACATACTTGGTCTGATTGAAACTCTCTGGGTTGCTCTTACCTCGGGAAGCAAGCTATTAACGTGTCTATCTCACGTTTTGCCTTGAGAATCCATAATGGAAAAGCTCGCAAAAATCTGATAGACAATCCATTATAGTTAGCAGTTATTGCTTCCAAATTTTATTTTTCGGGAAGGTACCTACCAAATTAGTCACAACTCGCCTGAATGCTTCTTCGAATGCGGGAATTGGCAACAGAGTTGTTAATTTATTACTGCCTGTGGCTTACCTAACGTTTCGCAGATGACATATACGGCAAACATTAGTCATGTCCATTTGCATTCGCGACTAAGAGAAAAGCTTTTGTACCTTATCTTGCGTCTTCCTTACACATTGATGAACTCCGGCAGGTAATTCATGCACTACCCATAACACTCCCTGGCAATATGTTTCCAGAAACATAATCTGGTGCACGTCTGACCATTTTTACTCTTGCAGTAACCAGCTGTTGCATGATTTTTGCCTTTGAATTCTACCTTTTAGATAATAACCTTCGGTGATATATTATGATTTCTTTTCTGAGTATGCATCCTCATACATATCTTTTAATTAATCGTCTTTATGTTGCAAGAACATTTGCCTTTCAGGATGAAACACTTCTGTCTGACCCTCTGCTGGTTCAGATTTATTTTTCCTGTGTTATTATTTCAAACAGTGTGTCCGCTAACTGAACCTCAACACTTCCAAGTTTCTCTTCCGTTTTGGCTTCGTGATGTGACTTATGATGGTGGGATATTGATACTATACAGTCTGGAAAATTTTCAGTGTATGCTTCTTTTAACTACTCAATTTTCTGGTCTATCTATGATTTCTCCACAACATGGGGTGTCCCTCCCACCTTGGATCCTGCTAATTCATTCCCATGAGCAAATAGCATGCTTGGAACTGGCACTGTGTCAATCTCTTCCGCTGTTTCTTCCCAGTCTTGAGTTGTTTCTCAAACCCGATTTTACACAGGAGAACGATGAATTTCTGTCCATTTCCCACACAAATTACTATTCTCTCAGTAAGCAGGTCAGAAACAGTGAAAATACATTAATCTTTTATGGCTAGAGCCTGACCAGATATCAAATCGCTCTTAAGTATAACTTCTTTGTCATCTCCTTCTGCTCTTTCTAATTAAACCTACCCACAAAGGCGAAGTCTATATAGAAATCAGGCACGATCTCCATATCCAACATCCTGCATAGTCTATGTACTCGCCTGCCGCTCCATGACTTTTTCTTGAGGTTTCTTTTACTATATTCACTAATGCCACTGACTTAGCATCTTTTACCGCAACTTTTCCCACACTGGCTTTCTTTACTGACCAGCACTGGGACGTGACTTGTACCACTTTCAGACAGTGAAAATATCTTTTCTTAACCACCACAACTTTAAATTTACACACTATGTTAAAGCAAAAAACAAAAACTGTTGCTTTTCACGTCCCTTTCACGCTCTTTGGCTTCTTTTTTTAAACTGTGGTAAGCTATTGCCAGTTGTATACACTTTGTTTTCTATTGTATGGTCTGCTCTTCTCCCAATTTCTGTCCCTCATAGGATGAAATGCTTGCCAGAAGTTAAACTTTTCCTTCTGCACCAATGCGTATTCATCAAATATCTCTGCCGCTCTTCTCAATTGTTCAACATTCTGTTCATCCACATGGTTTCTTATCATCTCTGGAAAAGAGTTTTTGGACTCCTTCAGCATAATAATCCCTCTGAGAGCCTTATATGTCTTATCTATTTTTATGGCCCACAACCATCCATCAAAACTATTGATGAATTATTTCCAACTAAACCTAAATCTGACCTGGTTCCTTCAATAATTTTCTGAACTGCTGGCTAAACGCTTCTTGTACAAATTCATAAGCATTCAAAATAGCCTGTCTGACATCTTCATAATGACTTCACCCCTCATATGACAGCAAAGAAATAGCTCATAACTCTGCCTTACAGGTTAAACTGATCTCGCATTACCCACCAGTTGTCTGATCACTTCATCGCCCTAGCCATTTTTAAGAATGAAATAAAGAAGGCGTGGGCATCTTTCTCATCAAAATGTGACAATGTTTTAACATATTTGTATATATCAGAACCATGTCTCTTCATCCCCAATCTATTAAATTGTGTATCCTGACTAAGGTGCAAATTCTGAAGTTCATATCCTTTCCACTTTTCCATCTCTATTCTCTCTCGCTGTCACTCCCTTTATCCTCTCTATATCTTTGCTCAGCTAAGAAAATTCTCTCCCTTTTTCCTCTCATTATCTTTCTTCTCTCTGTCTTTGTCCATTCTTCTCTGTCTCATTATCCCTCTCTTTCTTTCTTCCCTCTCGCCCTTTCTCTCTCTTTGCTCTCTCTTTCTCTCTCTTTACCTTTCTTTGTCTTCTAACTTCAAATTCCTCAAATGAAATTTATGTTTCTCTAACTCTGCTGTACTTGGTTGTTTCCTGACACATGTAAGTGCTTGACTAACTAACTTGCTTACAATCGCTGCTTTACCTTTTGTTCTTGGTTAAAACCAATTCCAACCTCTTTGCTAATTCTAAATGTATGACTTTTTCTTTCTGTAATAATAAACTTTCTTGGCAAATTTAGGAATCACCTTCAAACCCCAAAAACTTTTTAGCAATCTTAAGAGCCGTTTCTCTCACTTTTAATTTAAACACAACAAGTGACTCAAATTCAACAAATCGTCTCACCCTACGGTTATTTAAAGATGTGGGACACCAATCAAAAAGTGTTTAAATCTGCTGGGACATTTAGCAATCCAAATCTGTTCATAACTGTCCAAATCTCAGACTGGATCTGTCCATACCTGACCAGATGCTAGAAGAACCAACAAACCGTTACGACACAGCAGTGATCCCTTCTGTTAATGAACCGAAACACCGAGAAAATCTCATCTCGTCTCTTTATCTGTTAAAGTATGAGTGATAGACAATTGCTAAATTCCATTATTTAAAGATAACATGTAATTTTTTTTTCATGAAATGTAAAAGTGTGTATTAAACAACAACAACTAACTATATGGCTCCTTTTTCTTAAATGATTGCTCTCTGCCTCTAATTCTATAAAAAAAACATAATGTTCCCATAAAGAAAATATGAACATGACATCAATTTAGGTTTAACACCACAGAGCAACTGTTTTATTGATGTCTGTCTTGCTCTGGATGCAGATTTCCCTGTGTCACCTTCTGTCTTTTACCGCAAAGATGCTTCATATATAAACAGTACCTTTGATGCAGAATGTTTTGCCGGAGGTTAGCAGTTGGCCTCTCTCTGCCTCACTGTCAAACTCTCTGCTTCTTTGAACCCAACACATTGCATCATCTCATTGGTTCGAGGTTGACAAGCACAACAAATTCAAACTCGATTTGGTTTTATCATCCTGAGGCACAACTAAATTCATGGGTTAAATTCGAATTGTTGTCAATAGAACTCAGGTAACTATTCCACAGCCAAATGGTACATATTTTCAATTTCCCAGTTCACTCTGAGACTGGTCGTTAGTCTAATGGCAGGTGCGTATAAGCTCTCAGTGCAAAATTGCATTATCTCTCTCCTAAAGGTACAGTACACGCCTACAACTTCATAACATAAATGACAAATGAATTATTTGTGGAGTGATGAGCAAAGACCTTTACTTCAATTATTAGAATTCTTACGGTGTGCAGTTCGGCCGCCCGGTCCATACAGTTCACACCAACCCACTGAAGATCATCCCATCGAATCGCTGTAACTCTGAAGTTGCCACAGGTAACCTGCTGAGCATGCACACAAGATGCAAAGTGTCATGGTCAATCCACCTAATCTGCCGATTTTTTGAGTGTTCAACTAGTTCAACTGGACGAAACTCACATAGGCTTGGCAGAACATGCAAAGTCCACAAATACATCGCCCAAGGATGGAAATAAACCCCGTTGCCTTGTGCTGTGAGGCAGCAGTAATTAGCACTGAGCCACTGTGCAGCCAGTTCTCATGCTGTTTCGAAGGTGCAGAATTGGCAAGCTTGTGGTGAAAAATATCAACCGATGTCTCACATTGAACATGAGAGTGACATGATTTAAAATTGATCTCCTGAAGTTGTTCTGTCGATGCGGGATGATTAGGGGTTCTAAAATTTCAAGAGAGATATATACATGAGGATGAGGAGGTGATGGACATCAAGAATGTGGTGAAAACTGTCGCTCTACATGCTACTTCTGGGCCTTATTGATGCTGCCATCCCTGTTGTCAGCACTGATGTTGGCCGTACTCAAGGAAGCCTCAGCTCAGACAGAAACGGCTCTCCATGCTATCAGATCCTTGTCCTTATGAAATCCCGGTCTTCTCGAGCCTCCAAATGTAATAGATCATCATGCAATTGTCTCTGGACAGTTAACACGAAAAAATGAATGGCGAAGTCGAAAGTGAGGGGAAGGAGCTGGGGGTATTGATTATACAGACAAGAATATTTAACTTCTTGTTCAAGTAGTTATTATTCAGAATAAAAGAAGTGAATTAATGACACACTGGAGAACCGAATGTAATACACACAATGTATAGTACGCACACTGTGGGGTTATTCTTATATTTTGTCATTTTTACCATTCACCAATGATCCTCGCAACTCGATACAAGATGCATCAGTTAATGACTGCAGTGATATGTGAACTCACTTGCAGATTTAGGCTTATTCTGTCCTGGGAATCTTTCTACTTTCAGCATAATGTAACTAGGGTCAAGTCTACTGTTGCTGTAAAAGGGTTCAAGGTTTTATTAATTTTACAATATAGTTGAATGGGTATTTTATACCATTTTTGAGCTCATTTCTGAATTCTCGCTGAGTCAAAGTGTTGGTGCAGGTACTGAGAAGCTGTAACATGACTGATGCCCGTTCTGTTATATATCGGGGATCTGAGCGGGAGGTATAAAATGCAATATTTGCAATTCGCAAATAAATATTATAAACAAGACGAGCCACCAATAAAATAATGAATGTTCCAGATATACTGAAGAGTAGAACAATGGATCTCCTTCGCTTCTCCATCTCTCGATCATTGTGATTTTCTCCAATACTGCAGCCCTGGAACCCATGTCGGACTCTGCTTGTCACGACAATGCGTCTGACAGTCAGAATATTGAGGAGAACAACAAGAAAGAATGGGAGAATGGGAGTTAATGCGAAATGAAACATCATAAATGCGGTCCATGACGTGGATAATGCAACACTTAGTTTCAACCTACATTCCCAGGGAACACTGCCAATCATAAATCGAGCTTCCTGTGTAAAGTACCAGGGAAGGGTTTCCAAACAGCTCAGTATGCTCACTGTTGTTATAACCACAGTTGCTGTTTTTTCAGTGCAGTACTTTATTTTTAGCTTCTCACAGCAAATGGCCACAAATCGATCAAATGTGAAAGCTACAGTGAGCCAGATAGAAACAACTGTAGCTGCAAAACTCAAAGTGGTCGTGAGGCAACAAACAGGTGTAATGAGCAGGAATGAATCTCGGAAATACATTGCAGCCATCCACCTAAGTATTACTTCCATTACCACGACCAGGAGATCAGCCACTGCCATCCCAAATAGATAGCGAATGATGCATTTGGACAAAGAACACATTCTGCGGGACAAGATGACGATTGCAACGAGGTTAACTAAAAGAGAAAGAAAAATAATCACATAATTTTCTGATCAGATACAGAGTAAAGCACAATTAACATTCTGAGATTCAAATTTGCAATGGTGTTATCCCCTTCAATGATTGAAGATGCCATTTTGCTCAGTACATTAGCTCAATTTTCTTTGGTACATAAGGTTGTTTACCATTTATTTACTCAAAACCTGAATTCAGAAGAATACGCATGCAATCTATTTGAATGGCTGAATTAGAAGACAGTGAATGAAGGAAGGGGATAAGATGTTTTATATATGTGGTATCCATTCATAAACAAGTCTAATCGGCAACCAGCTTGATTTCTGTGGAAAACTGATTGAGTCGATTGTTAAGTAAATTGAGAGGAAGTGGTACACAAAGACAGAATGCATGCAGAAAATAGGTATGGAATAAAGATAAGCTTCGCAGCCAACAGCATTAAAGCAGATATAATCTGCAGTAACCCTTAAACTCTCTTTAAACTACCGCATCTGACAAGAAGTACGTATCACTCTAATAAAGGTCATTTTTTCCCTTCACAATTAGCACATCCGGAAAATAATACCATTTTATTCCTCCATACACTGCCCCAGGTTAAAGTAATAGTTATAGTTTAAATTTTGTGTTTAATCAAGAGACATATCTCCAAAAATATATAATCAAGAAATAACCCACTCTACTCACTACTGCAGATTCTCTGTAGGCCACAATTAAACAGTGCTTAACTTATCTGATTCTGTGCTATGAAATTCACCCAACAGTTCCTCCAAGATCAGTAGTGAATTTCATTCTATTTCATTTTCCCAGATGCACTCCAATACTCAGCGAAACATGAATTCAAACAGCAAAGGCAGTAACTGTGCAAGTCTCCCTCTCTCCGTCAATGACTTCATCATGTGTTTCCGTTGTCGTCCTTCTCCCTTTTAAAACTGCTGTTCTTTTGACTTTTTTTTTCCAAAGTACCAAACCAATGCAACAGCATATAAAACAGTAATTGCTGCAGTTGGCATTCGAGGAATTCAGCTCCAACTCCTAAAATACCTCAAAAAAAGAGCAGCTGTTACAGCCAGAAATGTTTCCTGTCCTCCATCTTGGATTACGAGAATCCTAGTGGCGTGGGAAATCATGTCTCACAAACGTAATTGAGCTTTTTGAGGAAGTAACAAAGAGGATTGATCAGGACAGTGTGGCAGATATGATCTATATGGACTTCAGTAAGGCGTTCGTCAAGGTTCCCCGTGGGAAACTGATTAGCAAGGTTAGATCTCATGGAATACAGGGAGAACTAGCCACTTGAATACAGAACTGGCTCAATGTTAGAAGACAGAGCGTGGTGGTGGAGGGCTGTTTTTCAAACTGGAGGCCTGTGACCAGTGGAGTGCCACAAGGATCGGTGCTGGGTCCTCTACTTTTATGTCATTTACATAAATGATTTGGATGCGAGCACAAGAGGTACAGTTGGTACATTTACAGATGACACCAAAATTGGAGGTGTAGTGAACAGTGAAGTGGGTTACCTCAGTTCACAACAGGATCTTGACCAGATGGGCCAATGGGCTGAGAAGTGGCAGATGGAGTTTAATTCAGATAAATGCGAGGTGCTGCATATTGTGAAAGCAAATCTTAGCAGGACTTATACACTTAATGATAAGGTCATAGAGATTGTTGCTGAGCAAAGAGACCTTGGAATGCAGGTTCGTAGCTCCTTGAAAGTGGAGTCGCAGTTAGATAGGAAAGTTAAGAAGGCGTTTGGTATGCTTCACTTTATAGGTCAGAGTATTGAATACAGGAGTTGGGAGGTCATGTCGCGGGGGTGCAGGACATTGGTTAGGCCACTGGTCTCCTTCCTATCAGAAAGATGTTCTGAAACTTGAAAGGGTTCAGAAAAGATTTACAAGGATGTTGCCAGGTTTGGAGGGTTTGAGCTAAAGCGAGATGCTGAACAGGCTGGGCTGTTTTCCCTAGAGTGTTGGAGGCTGAGGGGTGACCTTATATATGTTTACAAATTATGAGGGGAATAGGCTAAATAGGCAAAGTCCTTTCCCTGGGACGGGGAGTCATGAACTATAGGGCATGGGTTCAGGGTGAGAGGGAAAAGATATTAAGAGATCTATGGCACAACATTTGTCCACACAGAGGGTGGTACATGTATGGAATGAACTGCCACAGGAAGTGTTGGATGCTGGTAAAATTGCAACATTTAAGAGGCATTTGGACGAGTATATAAACAGGATAAGTTTGGAGGAATAAGGGCCAGGTGCAGGCAGGTGGAACCAGATTGGGTTGGGATGTCTAGTCGGTATGGACGGGTTGGACTGAAGGGTCTGTTTCCATGCTGTGCATCTCTATGACTCTATGGCTGTATAACTTGTAAGACGTTTGGACCAAACATGCCATTTGCAAAGAAAGGAAGGGTTATGAAAATGAAATGAACACAATTTGACATAAGCAGCTAATTCAGAATAATAGATGTACGGAGGTAAGTCTGTCCTTAATATTTCATGCATACAAAATCACCATGTGCCAGCTTTTTTTGGTCACCTGAAATTCTTTGAAAATAGTTAACGATGAAGTACGTCTTCGAAGTCGCATATTGGCCAACTGATTTCCTTCACTAAAGGAGACATGTCTTGAGTCGCTATTTAATCATTGAACTCAAATTAACTCCGCAGTAATGGGATTTGAACCTATGCCCATACAGTTAGAGACACGGCAATTACTATATCAGTTGTGCTACCACTGTGCCATCACATTTACTTGCAATTCACTTGCCTGAAAATAGGTATGCGATGGGAAATATTGTAGCAGTGTTTCAGTAATTTTAATATCCAGTAAATGCTTCAAGATCCATATCAATCATCAAACTCTTTGCCCACTGATATTATTGACGAACTAACCATGGGTGCAAAGCATGTTTAATAATTCCACAAGGCTGATTTGTAGAATTCGATTACATTGCAGCCCAACAGACTTGCGCTTTCTCAATTTCCATGGGAACAAACTTTTAAGGGTGTTTCAAAATCCTGGGTGTGATGAAATTATTCCAGTTTGATCACAGAGGCAGTTTCGAAGTTCTGAATGGCAACAAATTGGTGGAAGAGACATACTGAAAAGAAAAAGCTAGAGGGAGCGAGGCCACCCTGAAATATAAATCAATCAGATAGCATTCTGACAGCAAAAAACAACATAAATTCTCTAGCGATTTTCTGTGAATGATTTATTAGTTGCGCAGCTCCACCTCCCATCTCAGTACATCTTCATCTCCACGTCTCCTCTCATTTATTCTCTCTCCCTCACCGTCACTCTATCTAACAAACTCCAAACTGTGATTTCGCATCTCCGTCTCAACTTTGCGAAACTTAGTTATCCCTCCCAACCACAGCTATTTCCTCCCCTGTCTCTTTACACTGTATCCCTATCATCTCTTCATCATTCGCTCTCTCCGAATCTCTTGCCAATCTTGCTCGCTCTACACATATCTACATAGCTACGTGCCTCCTGTCTTCTTCCCGATCAAATTCTGTCACGGCACATCTCAACGTTATTTTCTTCTGA
Organism: Chiloscyllium punctatum; assembly: GCF_047496795.1. Lineage (NCBI taxonomy): Eukaryota > Metazoa > Chordata > Chondrichthyes > Orectolobiformes > Hemiscylliidae > Chiloscyllium > Chiloscyllium punctatum. The sequence continues at coordinate 33,719,888 of NC_092773.1, forward strand.
ACTTACGTTAATCTATGACTGGTGTTTCCTTTTTTTCGCCTTCCACAAATCCGAAATACTCTCAGGCATGCACAAAATTAAACAACATAACAGTAGCAGTAATATAGATAAATTCCAAGCAAAGTTTAACACAGAGTACGGTCTGAGTATGTCCTGCTTCTTCACTGTAACGTTTGGACTGTAGAGGACCTTTGTTGTCGCTGCAAACACTCACACCAAAGTAATTTTTCAGTGCAACTATGGCTCAGTAGTTCAGCCAGCAGCTTCACAGAGTCAGTGAACTCGGTCCAATTCCAACTTAGTGCAACTTATGCAGTTTTTGTATTCTGCCTGTGTGTGCATGAGATTCCTCTGGATACTCCAGTTTCCTCCCACAGTACAAAAATGTGTAAGGTCGTAAGATTAGAATTCTAAATGGTCTGTAGTGTGCGGAATAAGTGGATTAGGCTTATGAAATGAAGGGAGAAAGGATTTGTGTAGGTTGGTAAGTATTCTTTGACAGTTTGATGTAGAATTGATGGCCGAATGACCTGCTTCCAAACTTCGGTGATTCGATTATTCTAAGTCTGATCGTGAGACTCACACACTAAAACTGTAAATAAACATCTGATTATTTGATCCCTGGCTCTAAACCAGAAGCCTTTTCACAGCGCATGTGCATAAACATACACACACACACACACACACACACACACACACGGAAAATAACATTCCATTAACACGTGGATCATACGAACATGGAGAAGGAATTACATGCTTAGCCCTTCCATCCTGTTACAATTTCACATCAATTTCAGGCTGACATAGCTATTATCTAAATTCTCCATTCCTGAACATTTTTGAATATCCTTGTTAAGCTTTCATCTCATTGGTCATCAAAACATTAACTGCGTTCATGATTTTTAAAAAATGCATTCACTATCCTTAGAAACACAGAATTCTGAAGACTCACAACCCTCGGAGAGAAAGAGACGTTACCACTTTTCTGCCTTAAACATGCCCCTCTGCTTCTTTGTTCAACTACAATCTGAATGAAGAACTTAACAAGTCAAACTTATTGCAATTAAAAAGCAATCTTGTTTGGAACAGGCGGCAGCACTGTGGACAGAATAATTCCTTTAGTCAATTGTTAGACTGAACGAACAGCTGTGAGATAAAGTCCATGAGAACTGATGTCAACAAATGCAACAGAGCTCGCATCGATGTTCAGCATCAGCAACAGAGGTTATAGCTTACCAGGGACTCCAACAGCTGCTAGAATCGGCATGTAAATCCGTTCCACCTGAACAATTGTTGCAGGTTCCATTTCCAGTTGATCTGAAAACGATAGTTCAGCTGAAGGTCCTCTGAACCGGTTAATTTAAATGGTACACGATATACACAGGGAATAAATCCCCACTGACATTACTGTGAACGGTTTCGTTTCTTTTAGCTACACTTACTGAACAAACACATTACATCAGCGGCTCTGAAACTGTTTTCAATAACATGTTGGAAATTATTCAAGCAATGAAAAGCCAAAATAATTTGAATGGCAAAACTTGCCCAACAAAGAAAACGTAGCGGAGTTTGCGAAGGAGTGATCCATCAACATGACAATTCACCTTCACAGTCTCGATTTATCCATATCAGGTTCTGATGTAGAGTCACTGGGCCCAAAATGTTATTTCTGCTTTCTCTCTACAGATGTTGCCAGACTTCTCGAGCATTTTTGAATCTTACACATATTACACATGACTTGTGTTTCTTTATAATAGCTACTGGTTTATTTGCCATATGTATAGAGTACAGTCACAGAGCCAGACCAATTACATTCTGTTCCGGCAGTTTCTCATTCAGATTTTGAATGTTGCGTCTGATGCATGTTAGTTAAATTGCCACTTCAGTATTTCATTCCAGTGGTATCTGTGGCAATTGTTATGAAGTGGACCAAACCCCCTCAAAATTTAAGGAACAGATATTGCGTGTCCTTGATAGGTATGTCCCTGTCAGAGAGGGAGGAAGTGATAAGGTAAGGGAAGCGTGGTTTCCGACAGAAATTGCATTCCTTGTGAATGGAAGAAGGAGGCATATTTGTCGATGAGACAAGGCGGTTCAGATGAGGCGATGGAGAGTTACAGATCAGCTAGGAAGGATTTAAAAAGAGAGTTAAGAAGAGCAAAGAGAGGGCACGAGCAATCTTTAGCAAATAGAATAAAGGAGGATTCTAAAGCTTTCTACAGGTATGTGAGGAATAAAAGGATGACTAGGGTAGGTATAGGGCCAGTCAAAGACCGAAGTGGGAAGATCAATGTGTACCCTGTGCAGATCGGAGAGATGCTAATCGAATATTTCTCATCGGTTTTTACTCAAGAAAAGGAGAATATTGCAGGGGAGAAGAATGAGACACGAGATATATAGACTAGAAAGAATCGACGTTAGTTAGCAGAAGGTTTGAACACTTCTAGAAGGAGCAAAAGTAGACAAGTCCACTGGGATGGATGAAGTTTATCCAACGATTCTCTGGGAAGCTAGAGATGAGATAGCAGAGTCTTTGGCTTTGAACTTTGAGATGTCATTGTCTGCAGGTTTATTACCAGAAGACTGGAGGATTGCAATTGCTGTGGCCTTGTTCAAGAAGGTCAGTAGAGATGACCCAGATTATTATAGATTAGTGAGCCTTACTTCTGCTGTAGTAGAAATTTTGGAAATGGGTATACGAGATGAGATTTATAATAATCTAGCAAGCAACAATTTGATTTCAGATAGTAAATGTGGTTTCGTCAAGGGCAGGTCGTGTCTCACAAACTTCGTTGAGATTTTTGAGAAGGTGACCAAGCATGTAGATGAGGGAAGGACAGTTGACGTGGTATACATGGACTTCAATAAAGCCTTTGACAAGGTTCCACAGGTAGGCTCTTGGAGAAACTGCATAGGTATGGGATTGAGGGTGATTTAGCAGTTTGGATTAGTAACTGGCTTTCTGAAAGAAGGCAGCGGGTGGTAGTTGATAGAAAATATTCAGCCTGGAGTACAGTTACGAGTGGTGTGCCATGATGATCTGTTTTGATCCAGTGCTGCTTGTTATTTTTATTAAGAACTTAGACGCAGACATATGTGGATGGATTAGTAAATTTGCAGATGAGACTAAAGTCGGTGGAGTGTTGGATAGTTTGGAAGAATGTTACAGTTTGAGGGGGACTTGGATAAACTGCAGAATTGGACTGAAAGGTGGCAAAGGGAGTTAAATGCAGGTAAATGTGAGGTGATGCACATTGGAAGAATAGCAGGAAGGCAGAGTACTGCGCCAATGGAAAAATTATTGGTCATTTGGATGTGCAGAAGGATCTTGGAGTGCATATGCATAGATCCTTGAAAGATGCCACCCATGTTGATAGTGCTGTTTAGCAGGCATAGGGTGTGTTAGGTTTCATTGGTAGAGGGATTGCATTCTGGAACCGCAATATCATGCTGCAACAGTACATAATGCTCATGCGGTCGCACTTGGAATATTGTGTATAGTTCTGATCGCGATACTTCGGGAAGAATGTGGAAGCATTGGAAAAGGTGCAGAGGAGAATTACCAGGATATTGCCTGGTCTGGAGGGAAGGTCTTTCGTGTAAAGGCTGAGCGACTTAGGTCTGTTCTCTTTGGAAAGAAGAAGTCTAAAAGGGAATTTAATGCAAGCATACAAAATGATCAGAGGATTAGATGGAGTAGACAGCGAAAGTCTTTTTCCTAGAATGATGACATCAGCTTGTACGAGGCGGCATAGCTGCACACTGAGGGGGTGGTAGATTTAAGACAGATGTCAGAGGCAGGTTGTTTACTCAGAGATTAGTAAGTGCGTGGAATGCCTTGCCTGCCAATGTAGTTAACCCAGCGACATTAGGGAGATGTAAACAATCTTTGGATAAGCACATGGATGATGATGGGATAATGTCGGGGGACGAGCTGAGAATAGTTTACAGATCGGAGCAACATTGGGGGCTGAAGGGCCTAACCTGTGCTGTATTGCTACATGCATACATATATATATATGTGTGTGTGTGTGTGTATGTGTGTGTGTGTGTGTGTGTGTGTGTGTGTGGGGGGGGGGGGGGGGGCATGGTGGTTAGCAATTCTGCCTTATAGTATCAGAGACCCGGGTTCAGTTCCCGCTTCAGGCAACTGTCTGTGCATAGTTTGCACATTCGCCCTGTGTCTGCATGGGTTTCCTCCTGGTGCGCTGGTTTTCTCCCGCAGGCCAGGTGAATTGGCCATGCTAAAGTGTCCGTAGTGTTAGGTGAAGGGGTAAATGTAGGGGAATGGGTTTGGTGGGTTGCTCTTTAGAGTGTCGGTGTGGAGTTGTTGAGCTGAAGGGCCTGTTTCCACACTCTAAGTAGTCTAATATGTGTATATATATTTACACACACGAAGACATATCAAGGAAGCAGGTCAGACCCTAAATTCTATTGAGTGAAAGGCATGCCAAAAGTGTACTGTTCCAGATGTGATTCATTTGATCAAACTACCAGGCGTTAAGCAAAATACACTTTGTTCTTACATCACAGTTAAAATGCAGCAACCAAAAAGAAATTCACATGACTTTGATGTAATAAAGGTTACCAAATGAATATGTTGCTTAAAAATTAATCCTCAACTGTTCCAGAGCAGCAGCATCACATGAACACACGAGTATTGAACAGGTGTCAGCGGACCCTAAACTTTAACTCTGGTTTCTCTGTACAGATGCTGCCAGAACTGTTGAGTTTTCCCAGCAACTTTTGTTTTTTTTTTATTCCACGAAACACACTTCGTTAATTTTCACCTGCTATCACCAGTTTTGGAGAAAAAAAAAGAGGAAAACTAAACTGTCTATCAACACAGAGAGAACAGAGGCGTTTTAGTTTCTGCAGAAGAGACAGATCTGTATCTCTCAGCTTAACCTCTGTCCAAACACCACCTCTACCTTAAACTGAAGAGCAATTAAAACTTCGAGTTTGTGTGAGCCTGACTCCAGCCACATATTGATTTACTTGAAAAATAAAATCTTTTTGAGCTCAATACTGTTTAACCATTGTTTCTGAAGCAGGCAAATCATCATAATTCTGGCAACACCTCCTTGCAAGAGAAAGAGCACAAAAGAAATTATTTTAAACGCGCAGTAATATGTCACGTTATATAGAGACAAACACTCAACTTCGCTTTTATCTCATTGTTCTGTGCCTTTTTTCACCATAAGTGTTCAAATATTTACTGGACATGAACTAAACATTGCTGTGAAGTTTCATCAACGTCTTATGACATCTCCATTGTTCACACATACTGAAGCAGTCGATGCACAAATGCACCAGTCCTGGACAATATCTAGCCTTGAGCTGGAAGCTATCAAATCATATTCGCAGCACATAAATGCCAGGAAATGACCAAATCCAACAAAGTGTAATGCGGCCATATGTTTTGACGATCTCTGAATCACATTACCATCGACATACTGGAGATTACTATTTAGAGGGATTTAACAATCTCACTGAGACATTCATTATCATCAGTGAGTTCGCAAACTAATAATACGAGTTGCCATATTGAAACTGAACTGGATTAGCTGTATAAATATGGTGACTGCAAGATGTTGGGGAGCATTCAGCAAGATCTCACCTTCTAACTCATCGAAGGCGATCCACTACCTGCAAAGCACAATCACCGAAAATTCTCCACATGACAGGATGAGTGCTTCTTTCACAAAACTCAAGGAGTTTGATGGCACCTAGGCCAAATTATCTCTTTCTTTTCGCGATATTATCATTAATTTCGTCTCACTTATACACCAGCGATCAGTAACGCGCCGTGTAGTACAGAGACTCATCAGGGTTGTTCAGTCAGCATCGTCTAAACACACAACCTCTATCGTTTTCAACAACTAGTCAATAGATACTTGAGAACACCACCCTGAGGTTGCTCTCTGAGCATTACATCAGTTACATTTACATACAAATTGCTGTTCCTTCACTAGTTGGGAAGAATGATAAATCGGGGAAAGGGCAACTATAGTAAAACTCGGCAGGAGCTGAGGTGTGTGGATAGTTGGCAGCTGTTTAAGGATAACCCTACTTTGATTATGTGCGAAGACTTTAAAGAGTATTGGGAATGTAAGGTCAATCTGAAATGAGGAATATAGGCAACTAATTTGGCTCATGTGATATCTGTAGTAAAGCGAGTTAACGAAAATCCCAAAGCCTTCCATTCTTTTATTAGGATCAAGAGGGTAAATGGAGAAAGGGTTGACCCACTTCAGGCCAAAGCAGGAAAGCTATGCCTGGAGTCATGGAAAATTGGCAATATTCTAAAGGAGTACTTAGTGTCAGTATTCAACAAAGAGAGGGATATGATGGATATTGAAATTAGGGACCGATGTATGATTACTCTCGGTCAAGTTGGCAGAAGGAGCGAGGGCATGTGGTTTATTTTTAAAGGCATTAACGTGAACAAGACCTCATGTCTGGTTTGGATTTATCCCAGGTTAGTGAGGAAAGCGAGAGGGGTTATAGCTGGAGCCTTTACAGACACCTTTGCGGCATCATTGTCCCGGATGACTAGAGCATTGCTAATGTTGTCCCGTTGTTCAAGAAGAGTCGTAAGGGCAATCTAGGTCATTGTAGTCCGATGTGCCTGACGTCAGTGGTAGAAAGGCTGCTGGAGAAGATGGTGAGGACAAGATCTACTTCCATTTAGCATAAAATCGGCTTATCCATGATAGGCAGTATGGTTTTGTATTGGGAACATCATGCCTTACCAACTTAGTATATATTTTTGAGGGAGTGACAAAACAATGCACGAAAATTGAGGGCAGGCCTGTAGATGTCATATGCATAGACTTCAGTGCGGCGTTTCATAAGTTTCCCCATGTAGGCCGATGTAGAAAGTGAAGTCACATGGAGTCCAGGGTGTACAACCTAGATGGATAGAGAACTGGCTGAACAGCAGGATACGAAGAGTAGGAGTGGAAGGGAACTTTGAAAATAGTTATGTTACCAATGATGCTCCACACTGATACATGCTACAACCACTGCTCTTTGTGATATACATAAATGATCTGGAGAAATATAAAAAATGTTCTTATTAGGTAGTTTGCAGATGGCACTAAAGCTCGTTGAGTAGCAAATAGTGAAGGGAACTGCGAGAAAAAGTAGCACAATACATATAGATTGGATGGTTGGGTGGAGAAATGGCAGATGAAGTTCAATCCGGGCATGTGCAAGGTGATGCATTTTAGAAGATCCGATTTATGAGCAACATTTTCGCTAAATGAAAAAGTCCTGGGGAAAATTAATGCACAGTGAGATCTGTGTGTTCAATCTATTATGCCATGAAGCTGGCAACGCGCGTCGATAGAGTGGTCAAGAAGGCATATGGCATGCTTTCTTTGAGAGGAGAGGGTAATGACTACAAGTGTTGGCAAGTGATGTTCCAGTTGTAAACAGCATTGGTTCGGCCACGTTTGGAATTATGTGTACAGTTCTTAGGTCTCCACATTGCCAGAAGGATGTGAACGTCATGGAGATGGTTCAGTGGAGGTTCACCAGGATTATGCCTGGTATGGAGGGGGCTAGCTGTGAAGAGAAATTGAGTAGATTAGGTTTGTTTTCGTTAGAAAGACAAAGTTTCAGGAGGGAACTGATTGAGATCTAACAAATTATGGGTGGTATAGACAAGGTGAATGGCAAGAAGTTTTTTTTTTCCCAGAGCGGAGGACTGAATTACTAGGCGTCAAGAGTTCAAGGTGAGTGAGGTAAGGTTGAAGGGAACTATGCGTGGACATTTCTTTACCCAGATGCTGGTGCGCAACTGGTATATGATGCCAGTTCAGTTAGTAGAGATAGATACGATAGCATCATTTAAGAAGTATATAGACAAATACCTAACTGAGCAGGGAGCAGAGGGATACAGATCCTTCGAAAATAGATGAAAACTTTAGATATAGGATCTAGACAGGTGCAGGCTTGAAGGGTTTAAGTGCCTGTTCACGTGCTGCAATTTACTCTTTGTTCCTTGGACAAAACAGAGCTGGAAGAACTGGCCAATCCCTTTTGCACATTTTGTCAACTTGAAAGCCTCTTCTCTGAGGCTTCTCTTCCCTGTTAGTTATGGTCAAATCGGCCCTCAAACCCATCTAAAACAGGCACAGTGTAATGTGGGTTTGAGACCCCTCTAAAAAGAAAGAAGTATGACCTAACCTTGTTAACGGAGTAGCATTCTCCCAAATATCGTACTTGGAAATGTGGCTGAAGCATGTTCAATCGAAAATATTCAAGAAGGGATGTTGCATGGGAAGTAGAATGCAAATGGTGAGCAGGGATGTTGGAGGGCAGGGTGTGTTGGTGGAATGACACAGAGTCACGTTGGGAATGAAGTGCACTCACATAAGCATGATGAACGAACGGCTGCTCTGTGCCTTGTGAACCTTTCTGTGCCTTGATGTTGGCTCCTGCCCGTGACAGCTGACCGTAAGCATCGGTCATGGAGTTTAATCCAATGGAATCAGTTCTGAGTTTTAAAACAATAAACTGGAGTGAGGTTGGGAATGGATCGTTCCTGCTTGCTCCGAGCGTTTGGGGGTGGTGTCCATTGGGAAAGGCCAGAGGAACACAGTGTCAGTTCAAGTCTTCCTTTTCGAATCTCTGCTCTCACTGACTCACGGCCAGACATTGCCAAGACACCAACACTGTTAAGACGAACACAAGTTTGTCCATTCCACACGGGCAAAACAAAATGACAGCTTTCTCAAAAGGACGAAGGTGAAGCGTGATTGGGTGGCACAGGGGAGCATGGAGGTGTGCGGTTCTGAGCGAATTTGATCTGAATGATGCCAATCTGAATCCCTGCAGTACTCTCTCCCATGAATCTTTCTCCCTTGTCCAATAGGGTTGATTGGGAGTAAGAGAAATTGGTCCAAGATGCACCTGCTGAATATGCTTTTGCGAAAAAACCTTCACTTTGCAAATTAACGCGGCATGGTGGCTCAGTGGTTAGCACTGCTGCCTCATAGCGCCAGGGTATAGAAGCGCTGCTATAGCAAAATTCCGCAGGAGAAGGGGAGTGTGGATAAGTTGCAGCTGTTTATGGGTAAATCTATATTGGATATGTTGGGTGCTTTTAAAGTGAGGCTTATTACACTGGAGGACAGACATGTAGCTATGAAGGTGAACAATAGAAATGGGAAGATTGGGAACATTGGTGACAGGCGAATTTGTGAGAAAAGCTAAAATGATAAATGAAGCATGCATAAGATTTGTGCAACTGTAAACTGACGAAACTTTGAACGAATATCGGGAAAGTAGGACCAATATGAAACGAGGAATTCAGAAAACTAATATGGTTCAATTAATATCCGTAGCAAAATTTGTTAAGGAAAATCTTTCATTTTTTTTAATAGCGAGGAAGAAGGTAAATGGAGAAAGGATTGGCACAATTGAGGACAAAGGAGGAGAGCTAAGCCTGAGCTAATGGAAACTAGGTATGATTCTAAACGTGTACTTAGTGTTGGTATTCACGGAGGAGAGATACATGACGGATGTTAAAGTTAGAGACAGATGTTTGATTACTTTTGGTTACGTTGGCATAAGGAGGGAGGAGGTGTTGTGCATTCCAAAAGGCATTAACATGAACAGGTCCTCAGGTCTGGTTTGCATCTATCGCAGGTTACTAAGGGAAGTGAGAGACAATGTAGTTGGGGCCTTAACAGACACCTTTGCAGCATCATTGAAGACTGAATTTGTCCCGGAGGACCCGAGCATTGTTAATGTTCTCTGGTTGTTTAAGAAGTGTCGCAAGGGTAATCCAGGTCATTATAGACAGGTGTGCATGACATTAGGGTAGAAAAGCTGCTGGAGAAGATGGTGACGAATAGAATCTATTTCCATGGAGAAGAAAATGGTCTTCTCCGTGATAGGTGGCATGGTTTTGAGGAGGGATCATAATTTCTTACCAATGTAGTAGTTTTTTGGAGCAAGTGACAAAGCAATGACTGAAGAATGAGGGAAGGCCTGTAGATGTCATATACATAGACTTGAATAAGGCGTTTGGTTTTTTGGCCCATGGTAGGCTGGTGGAGAAAGTGAAGTCACACGGAGTACAGGGTGTACTAGCTAGATGGATAGAAACCTGGATGAATAGCAGGAGACAGAGAGTAGTAGTGGAAAGCAGTTTATCAAAATGGAGATAAGTTACAGTGGTATTGCACACAGAAATGTGCTGCAACCATATTTATGTTGTTTGTGAAATGCATAAATGATCTGGAGGAAAGTATAAAAGTTCTGATCAGCAAGTTTGCAGATGACGCTCAAGTTAGTAAAGGGGATTGTGAGAATGTGGCAGAATGGTTAAATGGAGATGGTTAAATGGAGACGAGCAGACGAAGTTCAAACTGGTCTTTTGCAATGTGATGCATTTCAGAACATCCTATCCTAGAACAATTTTTTTGATAAATGAAAAAGCCCTGGTGCACAGTGAGATCTGCATTGTCAGATCCATTGTGTGCTGACGTTAGCAATACAGGTCGATAGACTGGTCCAGAAGTCATGAGGCAAGTTTTTTTTCATCAGACGGGGTATTGACGGCAAGTGTTGGTAGGTGATGTTCCAGTTGTAAACGGCATTGGATCGGCCACATTTGGAATACTGAATGCAAATCTGGTCGCCACATTGTCAGAAGGATGTAGATGCTTTGGAGAGTGTGCAATGGAGATTCACTAGGATGTGGAGGGCGCTAGCTCTGAATAGAGGTTGAGTAGGTTACATTTATTTCCATTAGAAACACGATGGTTGAGAAGGAACGTATTGAGGTCTACCAAACTATGGGATGTAAAGAGATGGTGAACAGCAAGAAGCTTTTTCCTAGAGCAACGGGGACTGAATGACGAGGCGTCACGATTTCAAGGTGTGTGTGATAAAGCTGAAGAGGACTATATGTGGACTTTTCTTTATTCAGAATTTAGTAGGTTCCTGGTATGTGATACCAGTGCGGGTGGCAGAGACGGCTGCGAGAGCATCATTTAAGAAGTATCTAGACAAATACTTTACTAGCCAGAGAGCAGAGGGATACAGATTATTTGAAAATAGATGAAAACTTTAGATAGATGATCTCAATAAGCACAGGCTTGGAAGCTGAAGGGCCTGTTCACATGCTGTAATTTTATTTGTTCTTTGTTCTTTGTGGAAGCAGAGAAAAGCTGAGGTCGAAAAACTGAGCAATCCCGTTTTCACATGTGTTTCTTTATAACTTGAAAGCCTTTTTCCCTGAGACACATCTATTCGTAATGGTCAAACTGGCCCTAAACCCATCTAAACCAGACACGTTGGAATCTGTGTTTGAGACCTCTCTAAAAAGAAACACGTGCAACCTAACCTTGTTAACATTGGGAAGCATCCACCCAAATGTAGTGCCTGGCAATGTAGCGGTGTCACGTTCAATTCAAAACATTCAAAAGGGGATATTTGATGGGAATTAGAATGGAAATAGTAAGCAGGGTTGGGGGGGGGGGGGGGTGCAACAGAAAGTGAGAACTGCAGACGTTGCAGATCCGAGTCGAGAATGTGATGCTGGAAAATCATAGCAGGTCAGGCAGCATCCGAGGAACAGGATGCTTAAGCCCTCCATCAGGAATGATGTGTTGCATTAGATTGGTTTTAGGGCCAATTTGACAATGACTTTCCGATACTTCCTCATGGAAAAGGCTTTCAAGTTTAAAAACAAACACATGGGCAAAGAGAATTGGCCATTCTGGTTTATGTCCAAATCGTCGATTCTCCTGCTCCTCGGATGCTGCCTGACCAGCACCACATTCTCGATTGGAATGACACAGAGTGACGATGCGAATGACATGCTCTCACATTGCTATAATGGCTGAATTGCCTCTTAATGCCTTGTGAACCATTCCGCACCTTACTGTTAGGTCCAGCCTGTGACAGGTGACCTTAATCCGATAGATTCAGTTCTGATTTTTAAACCAATAAACTGGAGTGACGTTGGAAATGGATCGTACCTGTTGGCTCCAAGTGTTTGGTGTGTATTGGGTGAGGCCAGAGGAACACAGTGTCAGTGATCTCATGGTCAATCTCAGTTGAAACCAGGTCCTGTCAATTTAAGTCTTCATTTGCCAGTCTCTGCCCCCGATGCCTCACAGCCAGACATTGCCAAGACAACAACACTGTTAAGACAAACATTAAGTACATTATGTTCTATGTATTTACTGTCACTGGCCTATACAATAAAATGTTCATCACTTTCGTCGATGACTAATAGAGGATTAATGGACATTGATAGTCAGTTTAGATATTGCCTTTTTTATTGTGAAGAGGATATTGTGGACAGGTCACAACTGAGTAATTTTCCAAGTTACTGAGTGAATGTTAGCTTTAAACTTGAGTGAAATGGTTCCTTTGGAATGTGGTTCTGCAGCACAAATGGTCAGTAATATTTCCAGAATACGATTAGGAAACTACCTCTTGAAGGTTTGAGGATCACGATATATTTCTTGCTACAGTCTAACATAAGGTTCTGAAGTACAGTCATTTATGACACGAAGCATAATTCTTGTTTCTCTCACATGAATTCTGCCATACTCACTGATACTCTCCAGCAGTCCCTGCATCTGTGTCGAATTTCCAACATGAACAGTCGTTTACTTTTATCTGACGTCTGAATAAACTCGATTTAAATGTCATAGGCACTTAAAATATTTTTGAAGAATTTCAATTCATTTTGAGACTGCGTCAGATGAATAGTGTACACTATCAGAAAGTATAAAAGTCACATCAGTGTTGGGACAAAAGAAAATCAAGTATGGAATTCACATTAAACTTTGAATATGCACGAACCCAGCGCATGAATTTTTCAACTTTTTGGAACCCTTCTTCCAAATCACATCCCTCCTCTCTTAGAAACTTCCTGAAATATTTCAATAGTACATTTTTGCAGAAGTTGTTTTTGGATTAGCTCCTTACCCTCACACATTAACTGTACTTCTCAAAGCCCTCAATTTCATAGGGTGGTCATCACAGTGTTTTAATCGAAAATTGGCGTCCCCAATCCTTAGCTTCTGATTGGTTCCCGATGGTAGTTTGGGGCAGATCCATTGGAGAGAGCATGCAGAAGCGACTGTCAGGAATAGTTTCGGGAATGAGGAACTTCAATGATCAGGACAGACTGAAGATGTTGAGATTTATCTCTTAGAGAGAAAGATCTGCAAAATCGGAGGGAAATGAACACAATAGGTCGGCAGAAGTTGTTTCCTTTCAAACAAAAGTGACCCTGTGGTCTCATACCTGAAGTCCCATGCAAAGGAAGACAGCGTGGTATGAGAAAAAGAGACAAAACGGCGTGCAGTTCGGATCCGAAATGCACTACCTGGAATTGTATGTTTATTTGAAGCATTCAAGAGGCCCATTGTTATATTGGGGAGAGACAGAGGACGAATGTAATGAGGCACAGGGATCTGAAAAAAGGATCACCCCAGGTAATAGATTCAGAATATGGTAGGCACATGTTGGCTGATTGACCGCCTTCTGTATTTCTGAAGTCTTGCAATATTGTTCCAGTTCACAGTGACTGCCACTTATACATTTTTAATTGCAGCTGACACTGAATTGAGGCATTTCTCTTTCCTAATGGTGGGTTGTATCAGTGGAATGATCTTTTAATACTTGCGATTTTAATGCCTTCATTCTTGCACAATGACACATCGGTCCTGGCACATTCACTTGCATCATGGCCAAAGACAAGGTTATTAAAGGATGAACAATGGCCGCTGCTCGTTTTTCTGTTGCTCCTCTTCCTGTACTGGAATAGATTTCTCTGCACTTCTCGAGTGATTTGCATTACATACAGAATGAGGGCAGCATGATTCTCTGGGTTGTTGGCCATAAATGGTAAGCTGACAAAATCTGGAGCTGTTTCTCTCTGAATGGTTAGGCTGAGACGAGCTTTCATAACCGGCTTGTTGTATCAAATAATTAAGTTTTATCAGAAGGTGAGGAGCGTGTAAGTTTTTAGGTGATAATCAGATCAACCATGAATATAATAAATGACGCAACACTCGCGAGGAGGTGAATAGCTCATTCCTGCTTCTTCAATGTATGTTAAACTTGAAGCTCAGAGCGTTATCGATGGGGAAGAGAGAGAAAACGATGGTAACGCTGTTGGAATGGTTCACAATGAGAGATCGATAGACATGGTAAAGAGAAAATGGAAGACGGCAATCTCCCTCCAGACGTGAGCGACGATGCCCTCCACCACAGCTCCTCCACATCCCGCTCCTCCGCCTTTGAGCCCCGCCCCTCAAATCCCCACCAGGACAGAACCCCACTGGTCCTCACCTACCACCCCACCAACCTTCATACACATCGTATCATCCGTCGTCATTTCTGTCACCTCCAAATGGACCCCACCACCAGGGAAATATTTCCCTCCCCTATCAGCGTTCCGAAAAGACCACTCCCTCCGTGACTCCCTCATCAGGTCCACACCCCCCACCAACCCAATCTCCACTCCCAGCACCTTCCCCTGCAACTGCAAGAAATGCAAAACTTGCGCCCACGCCTTCACCCCTTACTTCCCTCCAAGGCCCCAAGGGATCCTTCCATATCCGCCACAAATTCGCCTGCACCTCCTCACACATCATTTACTGCATCTGCTGCACCCGATGTGGCCTCCTCTATATTGGGGAGACAGGCCACCTACTTGTGGAACGTTTCAGAGAACACCTCTGGGACACCCGGACCAACCAACCCAACCACCCCGTGGCTCAACACTTCAACTCCCCCTCCTACGCCACCAAGGAGATGCAAGTTCTTGGACTCCTCCATCGCCAGACCGTAGCAACACGACGGCTGGAGGAAGAGCGCCTCAACTTCCGCCTAGGAACCATCCAACCACAAGGGATGAACTCAGATTTCTCCAGTTTCCTCAGTTCCCCTCCCCCCACCTTATCTCAGTCCCAATCCTCGAACTCAGCACCGCCTTCCTAACCTGCAATCTTCTTCCTGACGTCTCTGCCCCCACCCCCACTCCGGCCTATCACCCTCACCTTGACCTCCTTCCACCTATTGCATTTCCAACGCCCCTCCCCCGAGTCCCTCTTCCCTACCTTTTATCTTAGTCTGCTGGACACACTTTCCTCATTCCTGAGGAAGGGCTCATGTCCGAATCGTCGATTCTCCTGCTCCTTGGATGCTGCCTGACCTGCTGTGCTTTTCCAACAACATATTTTCAGCTCTGATCTCCAGCATCTGCAGTCTTCACTTTCTCCTGAAAGAGAAAATGGAGACATACCCAAATAAGTTCGTGATACAGGGGAAATGTGGAATAACATTGGGAAAGGATAATGTGAAATTTTATAAGAAGGCGGCTTTTGCGTGCCTTGGATGTGTTGCTCCCTCAGATACGTGGTACAGCAATAAATGTGGATCCGTAACATTGCGTTTCGTTTGAAAGTCTCACAATGCTCGCTCACAATGACTATCCCACACAATATTTCAACTTTTCCCAAACTTCAATGATTCAGAAAAGGCACATCCTATTTTGTAAATCTCTGACATGGCAGTACAGATACGAAAAGAGGTAAACAGAAGAAAGGAAGCTGTAATTTTACACGGAACGTCGAAGCATTTGTATAATGTTAACAGAAATTGCTGAGTTGATTGGAGTTGGAGATTTTTAAGTCATCATACAATGAGGAAGAGTCAAATCGCTTTCTAAATTGGAGATCACGTCAGGTATATTCAATAGACACCATTGAGAATGTTACATTCCACAGTGAATAAAGGAATATATTGACTCAATTGATAAGGTACAAACACAGGTTACTGCAGAAAACAAGGCGTCAACGTCTTATAGCACATATACCACCTTGACGCAAATTCATAACATGGAAGAGAAACATAGCAAAGAACACAAACGTAACGTACAACAGACATTTGAGATTAATTGTCAATTGTCAATTGTCATTCAGCTGACGTTAATATGCCGATGCTATAGAGTTTGTACAATTTACATTCGTGAGACAATGGTAATGAATTGTGTTATAGCACCATTTCCTCATCTAAATACTGACGCTACAAAAAGGAGGAAGCTGTTCCACCATCCAGCCAGCAATGGCATTCGAGATGATCAGGGATTGTCTTTCAATTCAGAATTGTCTTTCTTCCTTTTCCACTTGATTTCTTCATTCTTCAGAACAATAGCTATCTCACGCTTCACGATATTCAATCATATTGCCTGAACCGTTACATGTGGTATAGAGGTCCATGAAATCACAAGTCTCTGGGTGAAATATTTTTGGGTCACCTCAATGTGAAAACCCCTCGTTCTACTCTTAAACTGTTACCTCTGTTTCTGGGCTACTTGCAGATGAGAAATATCCTTCTTTATTTAAATTGCCTAGCACTCTTACAATTTTGAAGTTGTCGGTAAGATTCCGCAGAGTGCATTCATCTGAACTCGTGAGTAGAGTCACCCTGCAAAAAAAGATTGTGGATACTGAAGATCAAAAGCAACCAAACAAAGTAGTCGTTGTGAAAGGATTCTAAAATGACATGAGGAATTTCAAGTCAGCCATGATTAAATTAGAAAACCAAGTTGGCATTTCTTTGCTCCACCGCTTTGGATCTTCTGGTATTACATTTACCTGAGCGAATTATGAAAGTTGATACTAATGGCTACTTTCACAAAAAAGCAAACAAGGCGCCACATCCATATTTGTGATACAAAGCATCATGATAACCATTTGATACAGCATCATTTCCTCATCCAAGCATAGACGATACATTTGTAGTGAGAGACTTCAGAACGTGCGACAATGATAGGAATTAACTTCCTGTTGGAGTAAACGTTAAGGCTGGTAACAGTAAGGAGCAATAAATGAGGAAACATAATAATATCCTTGTCAATAATGAGAAAGACTCAGGTATTAGATATGAACTGCTGAGCCCAAATGAATCTCTTGCAGCGTATAAATAATGTGGGGAAATTCTTAAGAGGGTAATCAAGAGGACAAAAACTTGATGTGAGCTCGCCTTTGCAGATAAGCTTAAGTGTAATCCAATGACATTTCACATATACATTAAGAACAAAGCAGCAACGAGCGAGGAAATAGTGCCTCTTAAAGTTCAATGAGGTTTTCCAAGTGTTGAACCTCAGGTGATGGGAGTGACACTGAATGAAAAGTTTGCGTCGACTTTTAATGTGCAGAAGTCATTGGAGGTTAGAGAATTCAGGAAAACAATTGTCCATGTTATGTAAACAGTTCACTTTACGAAGAGGAAGTGCTGAAGGTCTTAGAAAAACATAAAGGTGCATAGGTCTCCGGCACATGATTAACTGTATTCCAAAAGGTTGTGGGAAGCCATGGTTAAAACAAATTGCGGATCCTAGCCGAAAAATTGCATCATTTTCAACAAATGATGATGTGAGGTGGTGGGGGACAACGGAGTTTATGACTTTATTTAACAATGGCTGAAAGCAGAAGACTGGGGTCGACACAAAGCCTGACATTAGTGGTGGATAAGTTGTTGGGGGTCATTCTGAAATAATGATTTGCATGCATTTGGACGGGCCAGAACTAACTAAGGTATAGTCAGCATGGTTTTATGATAGTGAAATCGTGTATAAGGAATTGAATGAGTCTTTTAAGGAAGTAAACAAAAAGACTGATGAGGGAACAAAGGTAGATATTGTCTACATGGACTTTAGTAAAATCTTGACACAGTTCCACATTATAAACTTAGATGAAATGGGGTTCACGGTGAGCTTGCAAACTGGACACACAATTGGCTTGATAGGAATCGACAGAGGGTCGTGGTGGAGTGTTGTTTTACGTACTGGAGGTCAGTGAATAGCGGTGTTAATAGGGATCATTGCACGGCAACCTTTTGTTTGTAATTTATGAAAAAAACGAGAGTGAGAATTTAAAAGGCCTGGCTTGTATGTTTGCGCACGACTTTTAAAGGGATGGCATAGTGGACAGTGAATACAAGATTACATTTTTTTTCAATTAGGTTACAGGGTTAAAGGAGTGTAGGTGGTGTTTAATTTACATTAAGGGAAGGCATTGTAGTCAGCTAAAGCAAACAATGGCAGGACCTATACAAAAAATAGTAGGGCACGAGGTACTATTGAAGGATGGACCGAACTAGGTGATCAGGTACATAATTCCTTGACTTCTTTTTTTCACTTGCAGACAGGTTAGTTAAGAAAGCGTTTAGCACGCTTGTTTTTATTGCTGAGAACATTGAATATATGATTTGGGACTTGTTGTTCAAAAGGAAGTTGTTGAGGACATTTTCTATAGAACTGTGTGCAGTTCTCGTCGCACTGCTCCAGGGAGGGTATTATTAACTTCAAGAGCGTTCAGAAAGTTTTGACCAGAATATTGCTAAGAACAGAATATAGAACAATGGAGCACAGTACATTTCGTTTGATCTACGACTTTGTGCAAGCATTTATGTAAATCTAAGTTCAACCTAACCTACAGAACCCTCAGCTTCCTGCTGTTCTTGTGCTTGACCAGCATTCGCTGAAATGTCGCCAAGTCCCTGCCTCTGCCACTTCCAGTGGGAGTGTATTCAACGCTCCCATCACTCTCTGCATAAAGAAACTACCCCAGACATCTCCACTGTACGGCTAGTCACCTTAAAAATTTTGATCCCTCGTGACAGTCATTTCTGCGCTGGGGAAAAGTCTTTGATATCTTTTTTTTGTTCCTTTCATAACGTTGAACGACTCTATGAAGTCACCTCCCTTCCATCTTCTCGACAGTGTGAAAAGCCCGACCTCGTTCAACCTCTCTTCATAAGTCAAGTACTTCAATCCAGGCAGCATCCTGTTAAATCTCCACTGCACACTTTCGAATGCATCTACATCATTCCGATAATGAGGTGACCACAACTGGACTCAAATGCCAAGTACTGTCAAACTCGTATTTTATAGAGCAAAACCTCGCTGCTTTTAAATTCAATCCACTTGTTAATGGAAGCCTAAACATCATATGTCTTCTGAACACCCTGGTCAACGTGGATGGCAACTATAAGGGATTTACTTACTTGGACCTCAAGATCCAGTTGTTCCACCACATTGCCAATAATTCTATCTTTAACTCTGTCTTCAGCATTCAAATCCGACTTTCCAAAATTAATCACTTCACATTTATCCAGGTTGAATTCGATCTGCTAAATGTTAGCCCAGCTCTTCGTCCTGTCAATGCTTTGTTGTAGCCCCAAACAGCCCTCGACACTATCTACAGCACCACCGACCTTTGTGTCATCGCAAATTTAATAACCCAGCATTCCATTTCTTCATCCAAGTCATTTTTCAAAATTGCAAAGATCAGAGTCCATAGAACAGATCGCTGTGGGACAACACTGGACACCGACCTCCAAACAGAGTATTTTCGATCCACTGCCACTCCTTGTGTCCTTTCGGCCACCCAAAGCTATGTCCAGGAATTGACAGTTACTTTTATCCCAGACCTCTTCACTGAAAGACCCTACCTGGGAAACCTAATCAAATGCCTTACTGGAATCCATATACACCACATCCACTGCTCGACCCACGACTCGTCACCTCCTCAAATAACTCAAACAAGCCTTGTGAGGCATGATCTGTTCCTCACAAAGCCATGCTGATCTCTTTAATCAAACTATGTTGTTTTCCAAATAGACATTAATCCCTTGTCTTTGAATTGTTGCTTGCGGTTGCGTGATTTTTAAATTTTCTACCCCAGTCCAACACTGGCCCCTCCTCATCTTGAAAGAGCAGAATATTTCTTTTGGTGCTGTGCCTGTCATGTGAGTGTCTCATTCAAGCAGTGTTAGGGGTTATTTTTTTAATCTGCGTTAAAAAAAACTTTGTTTTATAAGAGAGAAGGGTTGCTTTTGCAAACTGGAGTCATACGACGAACCCAGGAATTGGTGTTGTGTCCATAACTATTTGTTATTTACATAATAATGATTTGGATGGGAATATAGGAAACCTGGTAGTGTGTGTGAAGTGAGACGAGGCTGGTAAAATTACAACATTGAAAAAACGTCTAGATGGACACATGAATAGGAAGGGTTGAGAGTGATATGGGCCAAATGCTGGCAAATGGGAGTAGTCTAATTTAGGATATATGTTTGGCATGGACGAGTTGGACCGAAGCGTCTGTTTCTACGCTACACATCTCTATTTCTCTATGATTCAGGATATTTTTCCAGTATCTTGCACACCGCAGATGTAAGACTTACTGCTCTGTAATTCCTGGGAATTTCCCTATGCCTTTTCTTGAATAAAAGTATAACATCCGCTTCCCTCTAATAATTCAGTACTACTACCATGGAGAGTGAAGGTGCAAAATTCATCGCCAGAGCCACAGAAATTTCATTTCTCGCTTCTTGTAGTTAACTTTGATACACCTGGTCCGGCCGTGCGCACTTGTATATCTAGATGATACCAAGCATTTTCAGCATCCACTTTTTATATATCAGACTGTTCCAGGGTGTTCTCGCCCTCAACAACGTCCATCTCTCCGGTGAATACAGAAGCAAAAAAAAACTCATTTAGGGCGTCCCCAACCTCGTCAAACTCCAGGCACAAGTTTCCTCCACTACCTATTATCACCCCTCCCGTCTCTCTGTTCATTCATCTGTTCCTCACGTTAGGGTAGACGCCTTTGAGTTTTCTAAGCCTTCCCAGCAAGCCTTTCTAATGCCCCCTCTGATCTCTACTCAGTCCATTTTTGAGCTCTTCTTTCGCTATTCTATAATTCTCTAAAGCTGTACCCAATCCTTGATAACTGAAACTAAGTAAGCCTCGTTCTTCCTCTTGATGGGAAGCTTCTCTTCTCTTCTCATCCACGGCTCCTTCCGTTATCATTCCTTGCTTGTTTCAGGGGGATAATGTTATCTAACACTCACAAGAAGTGCTCCTTAAACACCCTCCATATTTCTGTTTTACACTTTCCTTGGAACAATTGTTTCCAATTCTTCTCCACAGCCCCTGTCTAAGAGCAGTATAATTTCCCCTCCCCCAATTAAATACATTCCAACACTACCTTTTCCTATCCCTCTTCTTGGCTATGGCACGGGCAAGGTAGTTGTGGCCACGGTCACCGAAATATTGTCCCACTACGAGAGCTGGCACCTGGCCTGGCACGTTGCCCAGCACCAAATCGAATATGGCCTCTGTCTTGTTGGCCTATCTACGTATGATATCAGGAATTATTTCTGTACATATCAGATGAAATCGGGTCCGCCAAGCCAATCTGCAATAAGGAGGTTCCAATTAATTTGTTGAAGGTGTATTCACCCATAACATGTGCATCTTTCCTAGATCTACTGCACAATCCATTGTTCAATCCTCTGCAGCTATTAGGAAGAGGGGTGGGGCTGGGGTGGGGGCTTGGGTGGGTTTGTCTGTAGAGCACATCCAATGAAGTGACTGCTCATTTCCGGTTACTTACTTCCACCCACACTTACTCAGCCCATCATAACAAGCTCATTTTCTACAGCTGTGATGCACTCTCCAATTAATCATGCTACTTCTCCCTCTTTTACCCCATCGCTGTTCTTTGTAAAATATTTAAATAATGCTCTTTTCCCCCCTCATTTTTTTAAATGTCTAAACACTGGAACATCCAGCAAACTTGCCTGCCCCTGTGAAATCCATGTCTTTGTTACTGCCAAACACCGTTGTTCCAAGAACTGGTTATTGCTCTAAGTTCGTTACTCTTAGTCCTGACTTTACTTGCATTGAAACAGGCGCACTTTAACCTATCCGTTTGCCCAATCAGCTGTGTATCCTTCATGACAAATTCTCTCTATTCTATTTCTATCTGTTCAACAACTAAACATCCTCTCCGATCTGTAGCGCTGGTTTACCTCACAGAGCCAAACTAGGTTAAACGCTCCCGAAGTGCACTGTTAAAACTCCTGCGCAGGTCATTCGTGCCCCTTCTGTTTAAGTGCAACCTGTCCTTACCTTACAGTTCCCACCTTCTCCAGCAGAGACCCAATGAAGGGTTTGAGTTTGAAAAAAGCAATGGGTTTGCTGGGTCTTGTTTCATTGGAATGTCAGAGTTTGGAAAACAAGGATCTTTGCCCTTGGGTGGGGCAGTTCAAAATTAGACGGCAGTCATTTAAGATGAGAGGTAACTGCCATGAAAAACACAAGAGGGACACCGCTTTCACCGAGTGAGTGGTTTATGGTTAAAAAGAAGGATGACAGTACAGTTGCAACAATTTAATCACGTTTCTGTAAGTACATGAGCAGAAAAGATTTGAATGAAAATGCATCAAATGAAATCAAGTGCGACAGCGTTTGCTTGGCAACCTGGACAGCATGAGTGTTTGGGATGAATGGTCGGTTACCTGCAGTATGACTCTATTAATTGATCCAGACTGCTTTGTTATTTTCTTTATATTGTCCCATAACTGTCTTTGTTTGACTCTATGCCATTTCTGTGAATGGGTGCTGAAAAGAATCTTTCAATTTTAAAGCATAGATCGTAATCAACTGACGTTGCTGATTTTTTTTCTCAGCTTAACGCATTGATGACTTAACAAATTGTTAATTCTTTTATTTGAGATACTAAACTGGAGTCTGTTATCACTTATTGACAACAGCCTCTGATCTTTTACTTTTAAGATGTAGTTAGATTACCGATTACATTACAGTGTGGAAACAGGCCCTTCGGCCCAACAAGTCCACACCGACCCGCCGAAGCGCAGCCCACCCAGGCCCCTACATTTACCTCTTACCTAACACTACTGGCAATTTAGCGTGGCAAATTCACCTGACCTGCACATCTTTGGACTGTGAGAGGAAACCGGAGCACTCGGAGGAAACCCACGAAGACACGAGGAGAACATGCAAACTCCACACAATCTGAGGTGGGAAATGAACCTACGTCTCTGGCGCTGTGAGGCAGCAGTGCTAACCACTGTGCCACCGTGCCGCCCACAAAGGAGTTATAGAGTTATATAGTTATATAGGAGTTATAGAAATTGCTACTGTGGATCCTCGATAGGTTTATATCACAGAACAAGGTATAAATTAGACCAAACAGATTCATAAACATGTTGCCGGCCCAACGGTCCTGCACTGATTCGACAAATGAGCATCATTGTTGAGAACATGTTGTCGAATGTGGAAAATTATAGCGCAGTACAGGCCATCTCGATATTGTGCTGACCTGTGAAACCAAACTGAGTTGCAAATCCCTGCCTGTTACCAACATGCTTGGACACTGTTCCAGCCCAAATGATCATCCAACGCCATTTTGAATTCCTTGAATATCTGCAATATTTTGAGGAATATTACTTAAGGACACATAAACAGTCCAGAGAAGGATCATAGGCTTGCAATTGTATATAGAAAGAGTATCCTCGGAGAGGAGAGTGTGGAGTTGGACTGGTTGGAATTCAGCAGAATGAACATTGAGAGGATACATGAGCCAAGGGGGTAGAATTGGTTAAATATGGACAGAATGTATTTTTCTCCTCTTGGATGAAATTGAATAATCTCAGAAAAAAGGGCCACACATTTCAAACAGAGGAATGAGCTATTGCTTCACTCAGAGTGGACTGAATCTGTGGAATGCTTCGTTGTAGAGGGTTTTCGACAGTGCATTATCAAGTATCTTCAAGGATGTGAAAATAAGACTGTTCATCAGGAATGCAATCAAGGATTATGGGGAAAAGACAATGAAGGAGAGTGTGATCAGCAGATCAGCCATAATCTAATTGACTGGCAGAGCAGGGTCGATGATCTAAATGCACTAATGCTGCTCCTGCATCTTCTGGTCTAATTGGATGCTTTTGGAACACTCTTCCTGAAAATGTGGTTGAAACAGAGACTTTGAATGCCTTTTAAGTAAGAGATAGAGAGAATCCTGCATAACAAGAGAGTTTATGGTTGCCGGGGTGGACTGGAATGCAGCTTTGAGATTGCATTCAGCTCAGCCGTAAACTTATTGAATTATGGGGCAAACGTGAAAGGCTAAACGTTCTGTTCCCGCACACGGATTGTATGGTTTATCCAATCAAACACACGTAGCGCCCAGAATGGAAGGGCCAGGAATATCGTGAATCTCAATCCAGACATCTCTCCATGACCATTCCTATTATTTACAGAATAATTTCTAGTTTTCATATCGGTGACATGATGCCTATCTCGCTTTATCTAGATCATCTCTGAAGAACAAATGCGGTAATATTGCAAAACTGATGCAGTAAATGCATAAGCTGACGAAAACATTAACTGAAACACGACAGAATAGAGCTCCCCCAGCCCCCATTGAGTCGTTCCTGTGAATATGATGACACATCAAGTGCACATAACAACATAATTATACAAGAGCATAAGAAACCTGAGTAGAGTAGTTCACCTTCCCCCTTTGTGCCTTCTCTGACATTCAAGAAGACCATGTCTGATATTTTGTGCACTCAGATTCACTTACCGTCACTCTCACAAAACCTCTTAATTCCTTGACTGTTCAAAAACCTTTCATTGCCGTCAATGCACTCAAGGAGGTTTCTGCAACTGTTTCAGTTGGCAGGGAATTCCACAATTTCACAGCATTTTTCTGAAGATTTTATTCCATCTCAAATCGGTGCTGGTTCTGCACCCCTTTATTCTGAGGTTATAGTCCCAACATCAAGTTTCACGTGCCAGTGGGAACAACGTTCCTGGCTTTATCTTAGTTATTCCTCCATAATTTTGTTCGGACATTTTCAAGGTTGTGAGATTGCCCATCACAATCAGCCTTCCAGCAACTTCCAGAATCCAGCCATATTCTGCATGAGAACATTTTCCTCCCACGAAATCTCATGTCTTCCAATCGAAAGTTATATCTCTTTCTTACTGACGCTTCGAGTTCAGAAAATAGCAGCTTTCCATTTTCCCTGCCCATGGTCCTGATAAACTTGTTGCTCTCTGCGAGGTTCCCATCCCATGAATTGCTCTGCTCTGAAGATAAAATCCACACTGATGTTTTTTTTTCCTTTTTTCATAACTGAAATTCACCAAGCCAGATTAGGTGCTGATGCATATCCTCTGCAACCCATGCAGTATAATTGCATAATCCCTAAGTTGCAGTGATGAGAACTGCATATACAATACTCCAGCTGTGGCCTCACCGAAGTTCTGCCCGATTCAGCTGCATACTGGTGAAATTCGGTCCACCATCTCCAAGGCACACGTGAAAAGTATGATCGCATGCTCCCCACTGAGCTGGATCGGTACAGGTTCATCAACCCACAAATTGTTTGACACCATCCAGAAGAAAGAAGCCCATTTAACTGGCATCAATCCACCAGCATTTCTCAGCTCCAGAAGTGCTCACCACTTACATCTGCAGAAATTCATCAAAATGACATTGAAAACAACTTGCAAACCCATGACTGCGACCAACGAGAGGGATACATGTAATTGGTGCACATAGGCCATACCTGTAAGTTATAGTAAGTTATAGTATGGATTTCAAACTTATCTTGATGCTAACCTGTGTAAGGTTACTCCACTCTGCGAACCTGTGTTCAGCTGTTAATACCAAATTGCACCAAGGGATCAATCCATATGTGCCTTAAGCAACTTCAACTCCAGAATTCCCCTACCCAGGCGTTAAACACAACTGACAATCAAAAATTGACAAAATTATAGTCCAATTTCAATTGTCACTGTACACGTAACGGTACAAACACCGCACCTACCCCAGAATCCATCCCAACCCTGATGATACATTTAAACAGGACTCTGAACCACTGTATTGCTTTTCTACTGTTATCAATGAATATTTGGTCTTATCCTAAGACTAATCGTTTAAAAGTCACCATTACCCATATCTCTGAAACCACACATGGCCTCTCAGTATTAACTACACAGTGAATAGCCATGCCCCTTATCCCCAACCCAACAGCAAGAAAGCTCTCCTGTCCCATAACAGCCTCTAAATGCATCAAGATACCAGGAAACAATATTTGCAATGACCCCGAACCTCAGATTAAAATATGGCATAGCAAGAAAAGCATATGTTAGCAGATCGAAACAGGAGACGCAATCAGAAGTATACACTAAACGTCTCCGTGCAAATTCCCTTGCTATGAACACTTCAGAGTATTCCTGTTTAAGACCTTATGCCAGAAAGGTCAATTCTCCTGCTCCTCGGATGCTGCCTGAACTGCTGTACTTTTTCAGCGCCTACTTTTCGACCCTCAATTCCAGCATCTGCTTTCCTCCTCTTCTCCACAGCAGTACACAATCCTAATGCAATAATCTGACCGTCATGGTTCAGTGAATGTTAATATATGCTAACTAGCTCAATATTGCACTCGCCACAATCACATTCGCAAACAGATAATTCCCCAGCCTTTCACCCATTACCAAACTCTCCAGCTCAGTGTCACTATTTCTGATGTTTGGTGGTCGTCATTCTCGAGTCCTTTTCACGGAAGTTAGATAATAGTCTACAACTAAGAGCGTGGTGGGGCTATTTCATTCAATCGTATGATGTGGAGGTCTCTGGTGTGACAGCATTTAATACCAGTTAGGAATTGATCTGAGAAGGTGGTGGTAACAGATTCGTTCCGTGTGGTGCAGGGAACACGGCGCCACTTGCAGCGAGCAAGTTCCAGGATTCTGACCCAGCGCCTGGCAAAATTCAAATAATTCTCTGTGTAGTCCAGGCCAGTAAGCATGTTTTTTTTTTGTATTTTGGCTTGTGTTTTCCTCGCTCTTAAAAGTCTCCCAAGTGGTTGTATCTCCTTTCTATACCCAACTGGCAATACGATTTGATGATGTTCTGCACATTTCTCAACTGCCTGATATATGATGGCCTCCATTTCCTCATTAAGACATAATTTTGAAGAAAACGGCATTCAGAGATACAATCGGACTTGTTTTATGTTTATGCCTTTTAATACAATCGCTTTAATGTTTCATCTTTCTGCTGTAATTCCGTTATTTAATCTGAGTTTAAGATGTCTGCATTGTCATCCATTTCCTCCTGATTTGTGCCAATTGCCTGATCAAACAGGGTCCCTGCTAATTCCACTTCAATGTTTTTATCTGCACTATTTCATGTATCATATTTTAGCTGATATAGTCAGGAAACGTTCCATGCTACGTGCCATGCAATACTTTAGTTGCCAGAGTTTCCAGTGGCTTTTAAACCACAGTAGGTAGCCGTCCTCATGGTGTATCAGCTGCCTCTTTAGCAAGGACAAATGGAGCTGAGAGATTTACCAGAACTCCTGCCACGAATCATCCACTCTTCACTGGACTCTCTTACCTCACTTCACATCGATGAACTTTTTTTGTCTCACCTTGAATTCCCTTTTTCTGGCGTTAGCCGTTCAAAAGTACATGGCTCCTTATATTTCAACATCACAGTTTGAGAAAATCCTGTGAAAATACAATTTCCAGCAAATTCAATTGTAAATATTGTAATCTGCTTACCAGCTGTCTGTGGCAGATGCGAATCAACTTTACCTTCGCAGGTATATGCTTAAAGACGATCTGGCACTTCCTTCTTAACCAACCTCAGACCAGCGTGTACACTCTGATGGTGCTTTCTTACCTCCACCATGCTTTCTGGCATCATTCCAACAAAAGTCAAAGGCTGATCCTGTTATCTTACAACTGGCTTCCCAGTGGTTTTCCTAACCCAATTTAACAGCGCTTTCACTTGGCCTACTTTTTTTGCAATGAATACACCGGAGCTGTATAACTTCCCTGTTCCCTTCAAGTGTTCCTTTTTCACCATTTGGTAAGTAGTCCTTCTGATCTTCACCGAGATCGATCTTTCCATTTCCATGTGATGGCTTATCTTTCCCGAATTTCTATCCATCAGGGATTGAAATTGATTTTGAAAATCAAACTTTGCTTTAAGATCAAACACATAAGTATCACCTATTTCAGCTCCTTATATTGCCGTTTTAACACTCTGCTCTTCCACATGAGTCTCACTACTTTAGAAAGTGCATCATTCAATTCCGAAGTGCCAATTTCTGAATTTCAAAACTCTCACTGTCTTCCTTTCCTCTATCGCCCTTTCTCTCCTCTTTTCTATTCTCTTTCTTCTGCTTTTGATCCTAATTCCTTGTATTTTGCCTCGAACTCACACTGCTTCCTTTTCAGTTAACTTTTAGCCATCTCTGAAGATTCTGATGGCGTTTCCAGCAAATTCAATTGCTGAGCTATTGCTGAAATTATCTCTTCTTTCCTCACGGAAGGCGGAAGCTCCAACTCCAGCTTACATGCGAATTCCAGCATCTGGACCTTAATCAGCTCTTTAAAACACCCAAAGTCATTTTTTCCACCTCCAGAAAATTGTTGGTGACTGAAAGAGCCACTTTTACCCCAAGCACTGTTTGCACCATTCGAATTAAACACCAGGAACAAAATACACTGATACTTAGCTGCATTTGAGTGCAACAAATATAGCTCCAATTTGGAATGAAAGAAATAAATCCCAAACGAGCCCCCAATCTGTTATGGACCAGGCCAGACCCCTCAATTTTTTCAAGAATGTAGCCCAGACGCTAAACTTACTTGTTTTTTAAGCGGGCGTAAAATTGATATTTTAGGATAGAATCAGCCAGTCAAACCAATTAGTTTTAAACAAAACAGAACGTATTTACAATTTTACTGAATGAAACACCATCAACAGAAAACAGAATACCAAATAACATAACGTCTCCAAAAACCCAGGAGACCATTCCAACTTATTGATGTTGCTCCAAATCATTGCAACAATCCCAACTCTTGGCATAAACGATAAAATTAAATACTAGTTGTTAAAGGATAAAAGTCAGAGAGTACAAGCGTGAACCTGCTTCTCAGTATCCAGCAGCGTTTTTATTTTCACACTACTCTTCAAAAAGCAAGCTAGCGGAAGCTGGACAGGGACAAATGGCCAGACCTCCTGCGTTCAACAGTTTTTTTAAACATTGCCAGAGGAAGTACCTGTTTGCTATTACTAGCTTGGCACTAAACCCCTACAACCCAGACGTTTTGGAGTCTGTGTCATCTACAAATTCTCTGACAAAATCAACGACTGCATAACCTTGTCAATGGAGAAGCTTATCTTAAGTGGCACTCCCTAAGTCAAATTTGCTGCTCTTTCTGATTACAGTTGATTCGTCTGCTGATCAACAATGTATCTCAGCTTAAACATTCACAAGGTTTCTATCCCTACAGTTCGCTGTGGCATGGAACGTCGAAATAACAGAATCTTCCGAGAAATGAAATTCCTTCTCTTCTTAGTCTTAGATTGGCACCCCTTTATTCTGAGACGATACCCTGTGGTCCTAAACTCGCTCATAAAGGAAGGGACTAATCAAGACTGAAAAAAACCTGCACTTTCCAAGTCTTGTTGTTCTAAATTCCAATGAATAGAGCCAACTTGAATAACAATTATTCTTAAAAAAACTGACTTAATAACGTCCATTTGAAAATACATCCTTCTACCTCAATAGAAAAATATTTCAAGAAGGAAGAGGTCGTCAAAGAGACAGACAAAGCAGAGACAATGGCATTTGAAATACTGAGTTGGACGTTTTGGTTTGTTCTCTGAGGTAGCTCATTGGCATATTCAATGATCTTTTTGGAGTTAAAGATCATGTTACGATTTTCATTTGAGAGTGTGAAGATATTAAAGTGATCGTGAGACTTTCAGTGTATGGGGAACTTCTTTATAATCGGGCAGAGTACATTTGGAGAACAATAATTTTTTTTCAGTTCAGAAGACTAAGGATGTTTTTTTTTGTTCACTTTAGGTGACGAACATTTGGATTGAAACTGTTCCCATTGTAGCTTCACGTGTCCTGGTTGAAGCTAAATGTTAACAATGCTGCCACTCCCTAAGAAAATAGATAGCTCATAACATTGGAAACATCACTTATTTTAAATATTTTACATTGAAAATTCCAGTCCAGATATTTTCGTTGAGAAATCCGAATTTGTTGTTTCAAGAACGTTTTTTTTAAAATAAACTCAATTCCTTAACGAAATATGATTTGTAAAACTCTCAAGCCTGAGAGCCAACACTTCAGTCAAAACTGTGGATGTGATCGGGTATGGTGCTCCCTCCATTTGAACTCAGTGATGAGACAAAATTAGATTGAGTTGATGTCTCTTGCAATCTGAGAAATTGTGCTAAATGTTTCTGTTTGGTTTATTTGACTCATCTCCACAGTATTACAGTCAAAACCTTAAGCCGTATTTTGAACCCAAGCCTACAGTATTGCCCGCTTGTGTTTCAGTGTGAGGCTGCCGTATTAAATAAGAAAGTTCCGTCCAACCAAGTTTGACGATGTCAAACACATTCAAACATGCTGTTGCCTCAATTCCAGAAGCTATCACTTCACAGCAACTGTGTCGGAATTATCATTGAGAAAATGTTCTCATTTGTGAGTTCCTCGACTGAAGTATCCACACCAAGCTTCCAGAGGAATTATTAACATTATCGACCAACTTGTTGGCACATTGGTAAAGTTGACTGATGCGTTTAAGCTGGTGTCTCCCTTCTCAGAATTGGCAGTTGCCTCGGCAGTCCACTTGTGTGACATGGTAACATAAACCAATATTGTAATATTTTGTCCGTGAATTGCAAATGTTCACATTTGATGACCTAAGGCACGCTTGCTTCGAAAAAAAAGCTGGAAAACGACAATCATTCCCTGCGAAAACTGAAACGCATTCACACAAAATGTGGCTTTTTTCATATCATTAGTAATCAGGCGCATCTATTTTGGAGAAGGTGAGATTTGAAAATTAAATAAAACAGATTTTAGCTAAAAGCTTTCTGTTCTTCTTCATCTTAGTCATTTAGTCTCATAATCCGGGCAGATGTCAGTAGCCACTTTTTCTCCTCCCTGTATTTACTGTGTTGCAGCACGGGTTGAGAAAACAATTCAAAAAATTAAGAGATCACGATTCTCTTTAGGTTAACAGTTTAAGTAACAGTTACAGGCTGTTGTCAGGCGAAACATCAGAAGTTCAGAGCACAGTAAGTAAATGCTGGAACATCAGCACAAGTAAAAACTTCAAATGCCATCTTTCCTTGTATCAAGGTTCTTGCGTCTCCTTTCTGGAATGAGTGATTCTGCACAAATGACGTCAGGTCATTGCTTGGATTATCCATTTGTTGTTTATCAGACCAGACCTCATCAGTCCATTTAAAGAAGGCAGCCAAGACGCGAACTTTTCACATTGTTTTCAGCAGGTGTACAGTGGATATTCCAGGAGTGATGCAGTTTGCCTAACCAATCCGTTTTAAGCAAAACAGAATGTATTTAACGACTACTGGGGGAAACCCAAAGAAAAGAGAATCGAATTTAGAATAACCTAACCTACCTAATAACTCACTCGACTCTATGGCACGTTAATTATATTGTAACATCCACATTTGCACCCCCAACGCAAACAGAAGTTAAAATCAAACAAAGATTATTTCAGGAGAGATGTCAGAGACAGAGAGTACCAGCATGAAGCTGCTTCTTTGATCAATAGCCACAAACAAAAATGCTAGCTAAAATTCAGAAAAAGATAAATCCTGAATTGGGATAACTGGCCATTCCTTTCTCATCGCATTTTAAAAAAAAGAAAGAAAAAACTTCAATGCTTTTTCAAAGCAATAAATACAGATATATTCAGAAACTCTGCCTTTACGATCCCATCCGAAAATAGGATAGGAAGATTAGATTATCTTGTTATAGGAGCACATAAAAGTGTTGACCAATTTTAGGAAAGGTCACCAGGAATTGCTGTGTGTGTTTTTAACAGGGCTCCGTTTCTGATCATCCTTTCTGGAATCTAATGTGATGACAGATGTTCTATCCTATTTCCTTGCATTCTTTCTGCAGTGGTTTTGTGCCAATGAGTGAGTCCTTTGAGCCATATTGTTCTTTGTCTGTGTCACATGAGACCAGCTCAAGTATAGCTGGTACATTTCGTTTCCTAATTTATAGTAGCGAACCAGTTTGGTTCCAAAGTTGTTTTCTTTTGCCTCGGCTTTTTTCTGACTAACATGATGGAGCATTCGGCATATTCTCTCTTAATGTTCAAACTCATATTCCCAAAGAATAAGCCATTCGTACGTCTATAAGGCCTGATGAATTATTTCTCCATTCTGAAACAGGATGATACATTTATTTTGTAACGCTGGCGAGGCAGCATTCATTGCCATCCTTTTTAGTCCAGAGCCAACCACATTGCTGTTGGTATGAAGTCACATGTCGGCCAGATCAGGTAAAGATGGCAGTTTTCTTCCCTACAGGCCGTCAGTGAAACCGGTGGGTTTTCCCGAGAATTGGTAATGGATTTACAGTACTCATTCGATTTTTAATTCAAAATCTGTATTGAATTTATTGAACGCCGTGATGGGATTTGAACCCGGTCCTTGAAACATTTCCTGTCTCCCTGGGTTAACACTCCAGTGATAATACCTTATCACTGGAAGGAACGATCACCTCCTCATAATCGGAACAGGAATACACCTTTCAACTAATAGAGGCTGAGTGGTCTTTCAATAAATTCATAGTCGATCCAACTTTTTTCACATTCCAACTTTCTGCAATTTCCCTGTAACCCTTGATGTCACGATTGATGAGGGATCTCTCGATCTTAACTTTAAACATACAAAGTCATTCTGTCTACACGGCTGTATATGTAGAGGACGTCTAAGGACTCTCGAAGAACTTCCTTCTCATCAGTGTCTTACATTGGCTTTCATTTACAGTGAGATAAAGTCCTCTGGTCCTCCGAAGGGGAATATATTCTCAAAATCTACTTTAATAAACAACTTCAGAATCCTATTTTATTTTTTACGAAGTGATCTACTCTCATTGTTTTAACTCTGGTGAATGTAGTCCTAATCTGATAACTTTTGCTCATAAGACAGTGCATTCATTTTGGGATCATGCTGGTGAACCTTCTCTGAACTAGTAGCAATGAAATAATACATCTTTTTAAATAAATAAGTCGAAAAATAGCTTCTTGACCCTTACATTGTGCAAATGTCACCTCAGTGAATTTTCTTTGCATGGACGTACAATTAAATTTTATGATTTTTTACAAAGAATCAAAAAAAGTCTACGTATTAATAAAAACATGCATTCCACAGTCCATTTTCTCCCGATTGGACTCATCCCACAATACACCTTTCCCAATGCACCGAAACATTTCCCAGTGCCCGGCAAGAAAAAGATACACCAAACTGTGCTTTGCTTATTTGCTATTACGAATGTCATTACTTCCAATAGTTTACTTAATTATTTGAGTACAGTTCTGTACACGAAGTAATTGACTCTTCATTCTCGGCATTTGCTTTGCATAGCTCTACACCATGTCTTTCCCCGTGACCAATGTTTGCATGACGTCACCACAGACTGCAATTACCGTAGGTTTGATAGTCTTTTTCTGTCAAATGGTGATATGCTTCACAGTTCTGTCAATTCACTTGTAGAAGCATGCATGAAAGGAATGCATCCAGACATGTATGCTACAAGATGGAAAAAATGTCGACAAAGTAACATCCAATTTTCATTGTACTATAAAGAAGCAAGTTCTGCAATAAGAATATGTTTAATTTCAGTTTTCGTCAGAGAAAGGTTTTAGGGGTTCTTGCTTCCATTTGTTCATGCTTTCTAATCAATATTACCATTAATGTCCAGGGAGACACGAATGTTTTTATGATCTTTTCTCTGAATTTCCTCTGGGTTGATGTATAAATCCAACTGTTTACAGATCAGCTCAAATACCTCAGGAAAGCTGCAGTGTCAGTAGTAATGTAGCTTGTGTATGTGTGGTTGCCTTGGTAGTGAGTAGTATTTGTCAGTTTGGTCATTATCCATGTCACAGCATGTGTTTACCACAGCAAAATAAAACTCCAGAAATAGCAAACAGTAAGTTGACAGATTTCTTTTGGTTTTGCACCTCGTCATCTTTCTGTTTCTCATCCCTTTGACTATGGACGCCTGTTCGATTCTATTGTCTGATGGTTAGAAAGTTACATGTCAAAATCATAATAAAAGGGATTCAAACAAGTTAAGCAATGTGAAAGCAAAGGAAAGCTTCCCCAAAATCTGAGGGAAAAAATGTTGTTCTTGCTCTGCAACCCCAACGTATTCTGTTCATTTTTATCTGATGATGAAAAGCAAACAAAATTGCGATGTCTTTTGAAAAGATAAGAATATCGACTGTTATAAAAGTAATAGCTACCATTAGTACAGTGTTATCTTAAACTATCAGCAGCAGATCACGACAAACCAATCGAAACTGAACCCACTCACCTATTGTACTCTATGCTACTTTCTCTCCACCCCCACCCTCCTCTAGCTTATCACTCCACGCTTCAGGCTCACTGCCTTTATTCCTGATGAAGGGCTATTGCCCGAAACGTCGATTTCGAAGCTACTTGGATGCTGCCTGAACTGCTGTGCTCTTCCAGCACCACTAATCCAGAACCAAACAGAACAGTCTAGGATAACAATTGTTCTGTATATAATGAACTTACAAAGGGAGATCTATGATAAGAATGATGTTACGAATTGGCAACTGAAAGCATAGTGTATTAATACATTATTAAGCATGACCAGTGCATCTGATGGTGCCATGATGTCATGTAGACAGACAAGTGGAAAGTCCACAGTCTCCACAGACGAGAATCACAATTTTCTTCAGTTTTGCTGCAAAAATAAACATGAAACAGAGGTAAATTATATTCGATTACGAAGCAAAAAAAGTGTTTGCGAGAAAAGCACAACACATTTTCCCGAGATCACGGTGATCATGAACAAAGTATTACATATAAATATGACTCGTATTACACCAGTTGCCTTGGACGCCTACCGATACATCGTAATGATCCATTGCACCATTGAATCTCCACGAAAGAATCGAGCGGCAATCACGTCGTCACAAAATATAATTAACGTCATTAGCTTTTGAGTAAGACGTAAAATGATTGCTAGACAGCTGAAACAATTGCTACCTTCCCAAAAACTAACTGCAAAAACATAATGAAGAAGGCGAATGTTGGAAATCGTATGCCAAAACAGAGATTGCTGGAGCGTGTCGCTTGACCTGAAGTATTAACTCGACTTCTGTTTTCCGCAATGTTGCGAAAACTGGAGAGTTCCTTTCCAGTAATTCAATTTGTTTCATAAATGCCGTTTGCTCCGAATTTGTACACATATTTCGTATTATTCTCGAAATCGAGTTATTAAGAAGCAATGTATTTCACACAAATCAACAGGAGAATGTTAATATATACGCCACACACCTGACACACTCATGACTGCCTATATCGGATAGCACAAGTATTTTATGAGTTGAATCAGTGGTTGGCCCATCTTCTGTGACAATGGGAGAATTCTGTACCAGCCAAAGAACTGATTCATGGCTGAGGCAATGGAAGGTGACATATTTTTACAGACATCAATCCACCAGTGAGAAACTCAAGGTAAGTTGGCATGAAAGTTATATACAAATGTTCGCTGAATGCATTCAGCTGTTCTGTTTCGCTTTGATGTGTCAAATTCAATGCACTGCTTATTAAATGCTAAAAACATAAATCAGCTATTTCAAACGATAAACAAACAGTGTAAATATATAAAAAGATAATATAATAACTACTTCAGAGATAGCCAACATGACGCATATCAGTACCTAATCAATTTCCCTCACTCCACATGACATTTGGATACTGTGGCCGTCACACAATTAACAAGAAGTTACAGCAAAGGTGATGAGCCTACATAATATTCAGAAAATGGTACTGAAGACGTGTCCTCCAAATCCTGATGTATCTTTAACGAAGCTGTTCCAAAATAATTATAACACTGGCATCTGTGTTCCAATGTGGAAAAGTTCCCACTTATCTTCTGTGCACTTAAGGAATGACAAGTCCAAACTGAGCTGAAGTATCATTGAAAAGATGGACGGGGGTATTGAGAGTGCTATTAAGCAGAATTTGTTCAGGAAAAGGCCTGCGCATTGGCAGTCATTCGGGATTCTTCAGAAGTACTCAGTTAGTGATCTGTTCATCTCTATTCCACTCCCTGACGGCAAGAGCATAATTTCTGGAGAGATTGGGGCAAAAATGCTCGCAATTCCTAAAGGACATCAACTAATATCTCCACAAAATTGAGCAAGTTAACATGTGACACTGCCTGAACTTCCACATGCAACTATGACGATAGCGTCAAATTTCAAACACCTGCTGCATCTGCTTATCACATTAAAATGTTCATTTAATAAGGTAACACACAGTTCTCCACGCTGACTGCTGTGGACAAACAGAACGTATAATCCCTAGTTTTCCAGACATATTTGAAAAAGAGCTGCGTTAAATACGATTTTTTGGAAAATAAACATTCATGTGTAACTGGGAGCATGCGTTAGTGACAGAAGATTGCCTGATAGGTACGAAACAGAAACTGGATTTAAGTGTGCACTCAACTCATGAGTAAATAAAGAAATATTCTGGGACGTCAACTACTTCTAATCTGAGCAAATAACTTACATAAATCGAGGTTACCTATATTTCCCAAATTTATTCATAAAGTGAAGTAGGAAAGTCAATTGTGCAGTGCATATAAGAAAGGCACATAGTTTGGTTTAGGGAATTAAGGGGGCAAAGTTCCATCGTGAGAGTACATGGTGGTAAAATGTGAGAATGCCACTTTATCAATGTTCACGAAAATGAAACTTATTTACCCAACAATGAGAATTTGCAGACCTTCGAGTTACAGAGAGATCAGTACGTCCTGCAAGAATCACAAATGTTGGATGTATTTAAGGAATGCAAATAATTAATTGCAAAAGGATGCCCCGACTTGCAACGAGGACAATGAAAACAAAGCTAGAAGGTTGTGCATCAGTCATGCATAGCCTTGATGACACTGTGTAGATGGAGGACCTTGGAGAATGGTATAAAGTCTTCACAGTAAGCAGGGTGTGAGGAAAAGTAGTCAAGGTAATTGTGGGAGTCGTTAGGTTAATAATGAATATTAGCAGACAAACTGTCTTTAAAAATGGGAACCAATATATTGGAAAAGTGGTGGAAGGAGTCAGAGATGGATGAGGTGAAATTGGGTTGTTAATGGAATTAGAAGCAAAACTCAGAAGCATTTCTAATTCCATTTGAGAAAGGGAGGCAACGCAAATGATATCATCAATGGTACTGAGAAAGAGCTGTGGATGGGATTCGGTATAGGATCGGAGCAAGGCAAGTTCCGTGTGTATCGCAAAAAGACAAGTCTAACTGGGAATGTTGTGTAGTCCAGAGCCAACTCTCTGTACTGAAGAACATGAATGACTTAAATCCGAAATTATTCAGTTTGAGGCCGAGCTCGGCCAGTTCGACGTAGCTGTTGGAAAATAGGAATTGTTCAAGTGGCTGCTCCAAGAATAATTGGAGTGCACTGAGACCATCCTTTTGGGAGCTGGACGTGTAAAGGGATTGCACGTCCGTGGGAAAGAGCGTGCGGTTGGAGACTGCAAGCTGGAAATTCTGACACGAGCATAAAATGTCAGAGGAATCGCGGATGTAAGTGGACAGTGTCTAGACTGGGGAGAAAAGACCGATTCAAGGAAAGAAGCGGTGAATTCTGTGGGGCAGGAGTCAGCTGAATCTATGAACTGCCCGGGTAGACGTGTTTGTGGATATTGGAAAGGAGGTAGAATCGAGCTTTGCGGGTTTGGGACACATCGGCTTGGACGCAGTAGATGGGAGATCACCAAATGTAATGATGTTGGTCACATAGTTGACTGAATAGCATAATATTCCATGGCGCAATTATGGTCCAAGTGGAACTAGGAGGAAGTATCCGAGAGCTGGCGCTCAGCCTCTGCAAAGTAGAGATGAGTATTCAGATAACAACAACAGTACTCTTTTCAGAAGGCTTGTTATAAAGTCAGCTTTGGATCTGAAAGCCTGGAGTGCAGTTAGTTCTGGAAGCTTGGGTTCGAATAAATGGGGGTGGAGGCAGAGAAACAGAGGCGAACAATCTCACGCTGACAGGCCCCAATGAAAAGATTGAGTGCAGGTAAAAAGCTAGAGGAAGGGGTGCAGGTGGAGGGAGACTGTTGGAGTTGGACCAAAGGGTATTTGTGACAGGAACAGGGCTCTTGTCCTTCGAAATAGGCACACAGATTAGACGATGGATGAAGAGCTCAACAACATATCTTGCCCAACATTCATTATGGTGGAGTCGCAGGGGTATCAAACTGAGACCTTTGCTGAGTACAAGAAGCTCAACATCAGAGAGCAGAAGTTCAGAAGGGATCATTAATATACGACAGGACGTGGGTTTGGAGACAGGGATGCAGTCAGGGGACAGGGGAGCCAAGAAAGCTGCTGGACTGCTCGGATATCTCTAAGTTGTTGCATGTTTGTGCTTTGATTCCTGACAGGAAAATTAAAAAAAAGGTTTACTGTTAGCACCTGGACTTAGCGGAGGACTGGAGTGGAATTGGTTGATGTGCAGCCTTTCGCCAGTTTTGGGGTTAACGTTGGAGAGAGAGTTCGATACTGTGACCAAGCATAGTACTGAATGGATAACAGGATGCGGCGAGAGCAGCTGTTGGTGGAACATTGAACATTATAGAGATTCTTATCACCCGGAGTAAATTCGAAGCACGCAGAATGAAATTTGAGATGTATCCAAGTGGAGTGTGTCTGACTCAGCGGCAATATAACATTCTGTTTACTGTTTCACACCTTGTCCAATATTACTCATTTTCTAGTCGTCTAGA
This sequence comes from Chiloscyllium punctatum, assembly GCF_047496795.1. Lineage (NCBI taxonomy): Eukaryota > Metazoa > Chordata > Chondrichthyes > Orectolobiformes > Hemiscylliidae > Chiloscyllium > Chiloscyllium punctatum. The sequence goes on from NC_092773.1 coordinate 33,758,637, forward strand.
ACTAGTGAAAAATCACAATGAAGGGTTCTTCAAATCTTCTCAGCAATGCCCTTCAGAATTCTGAGATGTAGTCGGTCAGGTCAGAACAATTTATTCACCTTTCGACTTTTCCCCATCACGTTCTCCTTATGATTGGCATTAGACTGTCCTCTGCTCCGTGATGGTCTTGACGATATAGTATGCTGCGTAGTTCGTTCATTGTGACAATGGGTGCAAATTAGCCATTCAATTGCTCCACTTTTTGTTTTTACATTCTCAATTACCTCGTCTTATTTTTAATCTCCAATGTTCATTCTTGCCTCTCTTATGTTGACTATATCGGCAAATTAATTTCAATCGTATTTTATATCACTAACTGTTTTACATCGTCTTTCATCTTCCCGCACCTTATTTCAATTTTTGTAGCTGTCTTCTGCTAGTTTTCAAGTGGTTCCCAATTCTCTGGCTTCCCAGCAACCAGTATGACACTATGATTCTATTGTTATGATCTTATGCTGCCGCTAATTTGCCTCCTCAACAACAGCAATGCTTTTATCACCTCCGTATGTTTATTGTTCCTTGAGTTTAAGTTCTGCTGGGCCTCCAGCAGAATTACTCACATAAAACTCGTGCAATTGTTTTCCATGTTTGATTTCATCCAATCAACTCGGGCCAGTTCCTCACAAATATTTTTGTAATCACCTTTCCTCAATTTTAATACAGTTCGATCCAACGTCAGATTCTTACTTCCCAATTCTAACATATAATCGTTGCAGTCTCCTCGATTTTTTTTCATGTTAAGCGCCAAAATCAAGTCTGCCTCGTTACACATCATTGAATCCAACGTTAATTGTTCTCTAGTTATCTCTCCCTCAAGCTGCTCCAAACGCCATTTCTTCAAATTAATTGATGCCCCACAACGTGGAATAAAGTCATTTATCCCACTGACCCACCAAAACAGCATCCCGCCAACCGACCCAGATCCACACCCCACCCACTCCCTGTAAACCCAAATTTTTCATGACTAATCCACCTAGCCTGCACATCTTTGGACCAGTGAAGGAAACCGAAGCACCTGAATGGCACCCACGCAGAATCGTGGAAAACGTACAAACTCTCACCGACAGACGCCCGATGGTGGAACCTATACGTTGTCCCAGGTGATGTAAGGCAACCTTCCTAAACACTCAGCCATTGTCCTGCCCCTTCACTTGAGAACCACGACAAAACAACATAACCATATATCCCTCAACGGGAGCAGTCCTGTCATTCTTTATCTTTAAAACAAAGAACAATCGATATACAAAACTGATTTTAGTTTCGAAACTTTTAATGTTCTGTGATTACTGCTGTACATTCTATCTGCATAGATATTTCCAACTGTAAACATGTAAATATACAACACCCCAGATCCACACCCAACCCTCTCCCTGTAAGACTGAATTTTTCATCACTAATCCACTTAGCCCCTGCACAACTTTGGACCAATGAATGAAAGGGAAGCATCCGAATGAAACCTTCATGCATACAAGGAGTATTTACAAACTCCCGAAAACCGACACCTGAAAGTGGAAGCTAAACGTCGTCCCTGGTGACGTGAGGCAACATTGCCAACCGCTCAGCTTAAACTGGCGTTTAAGTTGAGACCCACAATGAAACTCTTTTTCTCTAGTCCACTTGCATATTAGAATTTTCCACAATTATTGCAATTTGCCCTAAATTGCATGCCTTATCTTACTCCTCATTTATTTTCTTGCAATATTCAGACTACTGCTTGCAGGCCTGTACACAGCTACCAACAGGATACTTTTTTCTTCGTCGACCCTCAACTCTCTTGTTATAAACAACGCTAGACTGCCCCCACAGATCCCAACAAGGTATTGTGAGCAGATAGCCTACATTTTTACTTTTACATTGTGATTCAATTGGTCCACCAGTAGATTTCATAAATGCAAACTTTATTCCTACCACACGTTCACAATACAAGGAAGAAAATTAACTGCCAATATTTGAACTCTAATGCAATACTTGAGGTTGCAGTCTATTGTTGAAATAAAATCATCAACTATTCCAAACCATGGCGCATTCCATAAAAACATCTTTTGGCAAAAAAAATTAAGCAGCAAATTAGTTATGATTCTCACATACGACCTGCCTCCATTCCAGAAGAAATAAAGTATCATGATCTTTTTGATTTTTTTAAGAAGCCTCTCTGTCTGAGAATTCGCTGTCAAAGCTTTCAGCAGCCAATATTTCAAGCGCTTTGGTTAGCAGTCAGCAGAAGCCGTCTGACTCACTGAAAGCTAGTCTAAAAATGTTCATGAGTCCGTGTTAGCTCTGAACCAACCCATTCATAGTTTGAAGGCGTCATTTAAAAACAAAACAATTAGGTGAACTTTAAAGTTGTTTAATAACTGCATGGCAGAAGGAGACATATCGGCACAATTGCGCCAGCACCCCTTTGCAAGAGAAACAACACAAATACAAATCCTTAAAATAGACAGTCCTGTCACTCTTCGTCTTTAAAAATAATCTACGTACAAAAATGATTATTTTTCAAAGGTTTTAATTTCACGTGAGGAGTGCTGCACATTCTATTTGCATAGATTGCTCCAACTCTAAATATGATTTCCTTTCAGTTCTTTTCTTCCATCACTGAATGCCTCCAATGTACTTCATCATAGTTGTGACAATCCGTTGGAAATTATGTTCTCTCATCCTGTAACGTGCATAATTTCAAAATATAAAGCTTATAATGAAAATATCCATGTGAACAGTCTGGTATTTTTATCCTCACAATTCCCCGGAAACATAAAATAAGGGATTATGTTAGGCATGAAAAATTGTGTCAGGCCAACATACATAAGTCTCTCTACACTCACATCACTTTCTTTTAAGAGTACAACCATCTCACTCTTCTCACCCACTTTAAATTCCTTTACATAATTCGGTTTTGCTAAAACTGGAGAGGTGGTCGACAAAGATTTCAGGCTTTCACATCTGACGCTCATTCATTCACGGCAATTTAATGCACTTCTTTTACAAGTCGGTCTTTGGAGGAAACATGCTGCAAAAATTTGTAACAACGTTTTTTCTTTAAAACGACTCAGGGTCAGGGATTGGGGCACTTCCTTCTTTGTCGATGCCTTGGGAAGCTCCCAATAATCATGTTTCTCACATCCCAATGAGCAAACTGTGGAGGTCCAAAGGTATGGCTTCGGAAGGTGACTTGGGCATTCATTTGGTCATGTTTAGCCTGGTTTACAAGAATGCCCGCCTCCTGATGTTGGTTCAACAAGGCCGTTACATGCTCCTAACATTTCCTTTTTGTCTGAATAAAAATCTCCAAATCTTCTATGTACACTGCGCAAAAGGATAATACTGATATGATCTTATCGTTGAAATGTGGCTCTTGCTTACTTCATACTGAGTGTCATGACTTTAACACACTTATGGATAGCTGTAACTGCCAGTGATCTTTGATTGATGCAGGCCGAGAAATCATAGTTTCTTGTCTCACATTCTTAGAACGATATCAGGTACAGAGACGTGGTCACACTGTGGACTCAACAAGGAGGAATGTAATGAGTGATCACCAGGCAGAGGAAAAGTGTGAAGCAGATATATGCAGGAATATGAATATGCCCTGCAAAACTGACACACAAAATTTGTGTTACTGTTTAAGGGAATGGCTTATCAGACGTTAACAGCAGCAAAAAAATCATGGCACCATGATTGTTTCTGCTGCAGACGGGGGTCAGGCAAGCATCAGAATGCTTTATTAATAGGGCATTCAGATGTAAGGTGAATACATACGCATTTCCGAGGCCGCAAACAAGAGTCCAAAATGATGTGTTATCTCCCTGGTACTCGTATCCTGGATGTGTCTGAGCGGTTTCACAAGCTGTGGGGGAGAGGGATGGCAAAGAGCCAATGGTCGCAGTACGCATTAGTACGAATGACACAGTAAAAAAAAGGATAGGATCCTACAAACAGAATATAGAGAACTCGGAAGAAATTTGAAATGTAGGAATTTGAAATTTGAAATGAATGTTGAAATGATGGTTAACTCAGGATACCTACAAGTCCCATGAGCTAGTTCCAGTAGAATCAGTACAGATTTTAGAATTTAAAAGTGGCTGAAAAGATGTTGCAGTGGGGAGGGTTTAGGACTAGGGGGATAGTGGGACTAGTTCTGGGGGAGGTGGGACCTGTACAAAATGGACGGGTTACACCTCGACATGACCCGAACTGGTTTCCTTGAGGGGTAGCGGGGGGAGGGAGGGAGGGGTATACTTGGCACAGTGGTTTGGGAAGGTACTCGTATGGCAGGGAGATGGGAACCAGGAAACTACGGCAGTAAATGCAGAAATTCACGGAGAGATAGAAAGCAAAGGCAAACATTACTGAGAACAAGAAAGGGCAGAGAAACACTGCTGATATGAACGGGGAGGTGATCTGAAATGCGAATGTTTCATTGAAGGAAGTATGAAAGGTTAGAAAGGTGAACTTAGGGCTTTGGTTAGTACTTGGAAATATGACATGCTTGCGATTACTGATATTTGGCTAAAACAGGGGCAGGTCTGGCAGGTGAATGTCGCAGGATTGAGATGTTTTAGTCGCGATAATAATGGAAGTTAAAAGGGTGGGGGATTGTATTCCTGGTAAATGAATAACTCAAAGCTGTACTGAGTGAGGATACATCAGAGGACTCGTGCTAATGTAGTTAGACCTCAGGAAGACGAAAGATGACATCATAATGATGGAGCTTTAAGCCAGGCCTCTGAAGAGCCAGCGGGAGACAGAGGAGAATGTGTGCAGACAATTTTTGGCAAGATATAAAAATAGCAGAAATGTCATAGTGAGTGATATGAACTTCCCTGTATTGATTTGGACTCACTTCGTGCTTGGATGGAGCACAATTTGTAAGGGTCATTCAGGAGTGTTTCTTGACAGTATGTAAACAATTCAGCCAGGTAAGGGATTATAGTAACTCTGGTTTTGAGAAATGAGCCCGGCCACGGTACCGAGGTTAATTTTAATATGCTCATGACGAGAGTTATCAGTTATTCTCTGGCGAATGTGCTGGTGGAAGGCAAACTACAACAATATTAGGCTGGAACTGGAGCTTGTTGATTGGAGGCAGGTATTTTATGGTAAATCCACAAAAGACATTTGGGAGTATTTCAACTGGCAGTTGATACGACTTCCCGTGAAAATGAAGCATAGGTAGTTCAAGTTACGTGAACCAGAGTTGACAAGGGAACGTATGACCTTGGTCAGAAAGAAAAAAAAGATACCTACAGAAGCTGCAGAATGCTGGAAACTGATGATACCCTTGAAGTACGTAAGCAAATTAGTAAACAACTTAGGAATTACAAAGGTTAAAAGACGTCTTGAAAAGGCATTAACCAACAGGATTAAGGAAAACCCCAAGCACTTCATATATGCATAAAAAGCAAGATGACAACTAATGGAAGGTAGGCCCACTCAATGACAAAAGAGTGAACCTATGTGTGGAGACAAAAGAGATAGGTGGAGACCTAAATAAATGTTTGGTCTCGGTATTCACCAAAAATAATAAATGTATGGAAGATGATCTCAGGAAAGAGAGAATCGAATTTCTCAGACAAGTGATGTGTGTCTTAAAACGTATTCAGGCAGATAACTCCTTGCGTCCTGATGGAATCTGTCCTAGAACAGTGAACGAGGCAAGAGAAAATTACTATAACATTGACAGATATGTTTGTATCCTTTTTGTCCACAGGTGAAGTCCAGAGATGTGGAGAATGTCTAATGTCGTCCAACCATGTAATAAAGGTAACAAGGATAATGTTGGAAATTACAGGCCTGTGAGACTCACGTCGGTGGTTGGTAAATTATTGGAAACAATTCTTCGGTACAATGTCCTAATGCAGTTATGTGCTATGAAGTAAGATGTGGAAGCTTTGGAGAGGGTGCAGAGAAGATTCACCAGGATGTTGCCTGGAATGGAGAATAGGTCGTACGAGGATAGGTTGAGAGTGCTAGGCCTTTTTTTATTGGAACGGCGAAGGATGAGGCGTAGATGTATCAGGAAGTAGGTGCGCACAACAAGGTAGTTTGTACAATTGGGGGAAGGGAAATTACGATGCTGTAAGACAGGTCTTGAGGAGCATACATTGGGAGCATAGGCTGTCAGGGAAGGATGTTGTGGAAATGTGGAACTTTTTCAAAGAGCAGATACGACGTGTCCATGATATGTATGTACCTATCAGGCAGGAAAGAAATGGTCGTGTGAGGGAGCCTTGGTTGACGAGGGAGGTTGAATGTCTAGTAAAGAGGAAGAAGGAGGCTTACATAAGGTTGAGGAAACAGGGTTCAGACAGAGCAGTGGAGAGATACAGGATAGCCAGAAGGGACCTGAAGAAAGGGATTAGGAGAGCTAAGAGAGGGCATGAAAAATCCTTGGCGGATAGGATCAAGGATAACCCCAAGGCATTTTATGCGTATGTGAGAAACCTGAGAATGACGAGAACGAGGGTAGGTCCGATCAAGGACAGTAGTGGGAGACTGTGTATTGAGTCGGAAGAGATAGGAGAGGTCTTGAACAAGTACTTCTCTTCAGTATTTACGAACGAGAGGGACCGTATTGTTGAAGAGGAGAGTGTGAAACGGACTGTTAAGCTAGAAGAGATACCTGTTAGGAAGGAAGATGTGTTGGACATTTTGAACAACTTGAGGATAGACAAATCCCGCGGGCCTGACGGGATATATCCTAGGATTATGTGGGAAGCAAGAGAGGAAATTGCAGTACCGTTGGCAATGATCTTCTCGTCTTCACTGGCAACGGGGATGGTACCAGGGGACTGGAGAGTAGCGAATGTTGTGCCCCTGTTCAAAAAAGTGAATAGGGATCACCCCGGGAATTACAGGCCAGTTAGTCTTACTTCTGTGGTAGGCAAAGTAATGGAAAGGTTACTGAGGGATAGTATTTACGAGTATCTGGAAAGTAACTGCTTGATTAGGGACAGCCAGCACGGATTTGTGAAGGGTAGGTCTTGCCTTACAAGTCTTATTGAATTCTTCGAGGAGGTGATCAAGCATGTGGATGAGGGTAGAGCAGTGGATGTAGTGTATATGGATTTCAGTAAGGCATTTGAAAAGGTTCCCCATGGTAGGCTTAGGCGGAAAGTCAGGAGGCATGGGATAGAGGGAAATTTGGCCAATTGGATAGAAAACTGGCTAACCGGTCGAAGGCAGAGAGTGGTGGTAGATGGTAAAAATTCAGCCTGGAGCCCAGTTACAAGTGGAGTTCCGCAGGGATCAGTTCTGGGTCCTCTGCTGTTTGTAATTTTCATTAATGACTTAGATGAGGGAGTCGAAGGGTGGGTCAGTAAATTTGCAGATGATACGAAGATAGGTGGAGTTGTGGACAGTGAGGAGGGCTGTTGTCGGCTGCAGAGGGACTTAGATATGATGCAGAGCTGGGCTGAGGAGTGTCAGATGGAGTTCAACCCTGCCAAGTGTGAGGTTGTCCATTTTGGAAGAACAAATAAGAATGCGGAATACAGGGTTAATGGTAGGGTTCTTAGTCAGGTGGAGGAACAGACGGATCTTGGGGTCTATGCACATATGTCTTTGAAAGTTGCCACTCAGGCGGATAGAGTTTGTAAGAAGGCCTATGGAGTATTATCGTTCATTAGCAGAGGGATTGAATTCAAGAGTCGTGAAGTGATGTTGCAGCTGTACAGGACTCTTGGTTAGGCCACAGTTGGAGTACTGTGTGCAGTTCTGGTCGCCTCACTTTAGGAAAGATGTGGAAGCTTTGGAGAGGGTGCAGAGAAGATTTACCAGGATGTTGCCTGGAATGGAGAGTAGGTCGTACGAGAATAGGTTGAGAGTTCTCGGCCTTTTCTCATTGTAATGGCGAAGGATGAGGGGTGACTTGATAGAGGTTTATAAGATGATCAGAGGAATAGATAGAGTAGGCAGTCAGAAACTTTTTCCCCGGGTACAACAGAGTGTTACAAGGGGACATAAATTTAAGGTGAAGGGTGGAAGGTATAGGGGAGATGTCAGGGGTGGGTTCTTTACGCAGAGAGTGGTGGGGGCATGGAATTCGCTGCCCGTGGGAGTGGTAGAGTCAGAATCATTGGCGACCTTTAAGCGGCATTTGGATAGGTACATGGATGGGTGCTTAATCTAGGTTAGAAGTTCGGCACAACATCGTGGGCCGAAGGGCCTGTTCTGCGCTGTATTGTTCTATATTCTATGTTCTATGTTCTATGTTCGCTGTCAATGTTTTCCAGATCCGGTCTCATGATATTGAAATTGGCATTCTCCCGATTTAAATACTTAGCTTCTGCACTCTGCTTATCTGTTTCTGCAATGACAATGAAGCTTACAGAATTATCGTCACTCTCCCCAAAAACGCTTGCCCACTTGAGCGGTTCATTCAGTTGCATTAGACCGAGTGCTGCCCCATCTGTAATAGGATTATCCACTTCTTGGAATTAAAAACTCTCCTAACTGCACTTTAGAAGACCAACCCCGTGTAATAATCTGACACTCAGGGAAGCACAGTTAGTGTCAGCAAATTTTAAATTGCCGACAATTGTACAATTATAATCCAACCGCTATTATATTGTTCCGTAATTAGCTTCTCTATCTCCCTTTTAATCTTCTGAGTTCTTTAGAAAGGCCACAGCAAATAAATCAGTCCTTTCTTTTATTTCTAAGATCTACCCAGATTGCCTCATTCGAGGATTCTTCTCGACTCTGGTCCCTCATTATTGCAGCGATGGGTTCCTTTTTCAAGAATGCAATGCACCCAACTCTTTTACATTGGCTTTACCCCTACCACAGCTGAAAATTATTTACCTTGAAATTTTGAGTTTCTATAGCCACATTTCATTAACCACATCTGAATAATTACAATAATAGCATATTCCCACGTGCTGATCAATAATCTATGATCATCTGCTTTACATGTCAAATTCCTTGCATGAAATAAGGATTAATTTTTCTATACTTGTCACGTGCCATATCATTCTCTAGCTGATGTGACTGCATTGGGATTCCTTCTAGCTGAAACTTGCTTCAAACTTTATATCTAACTCCTTCCCCATTCCCTTCTCAAGTCAGTTTGTGACCTCCCCAGCAAAACAACCAAAGCTCCCAGTTTGGTATTGGGCCATTCTTTAGAAGCACCTCACCCCGCCCTTTCAAAACGCAGTAATTCTACCAGATTTGTTTTCAGAAAATAACAGGGTTGAGTCAAAAAGTGAATTCAGTCTTTCCCAGAGGAAGGTTTTGGGTTCATGCAAAGGGTGTGTGTTGTGGCGGCTGTGGTTGTGGCTGGACATCGTGTAACCTGTTATCTCAGCAGATGGATTTAATTTGTGTAACTCCCAACCTCAGAGAATTTTGTTCAAAATCTGTTGATAGAGAACAGAGAAGTTGAAGCTTTCATACTTCTTACAGTATCATGTCATCAAACTCAGAACTGATTTATTGGACAGCTTTCACAAATGACAGGAACAACAAAACTATACAGAGTCAGTAAAAATATGGAGTGTAATTTCGTTACCCCTGAGAATCGGTGACATGCAGTATCATAAATGCAGTTTAGTCTTTAGTTTACTGTATGATTTGATACATTTGCAAATACCTGTTATGTTTATGTTACTTGTTGTCTTTTCTTCAATCCTTTACTTTATGTAACACCTTCCGTCCTGTCGGTGAAACTAACGTGTTGCCTGACTGAATATCTTTCAGCAGATAAACATCATATTAACTAGCAAAACATAAACATGTGATCTATCAAGTAATCTCTCATTTTTAGATGGTCAACTTGGATCAAACGAAAAGGTTGGAAAGTGTTGGTAGCCAAAGAAACCAGGGTGGCCTTATTCATCATGAGTCACTGAAAAAAATATGCAAGTAGAGTAGGATAGCTTGTTAGACGAGCGTTTTGCTCACCTTTATTGCATGAGAATTTGACGACAGGAACAATGATGTTTTGTTCAATGATGTCAGATCTCGCATGAAGTATTTTATGCCCACTCCGTTCTACTGGCCAAACTAACCATATACTTAATGTCGAAGGAGTGCAGCTGAATTTCACCAGATACATTACTTGAATTTTTAGACTGTTGGATAAAAAAAAAAACTGGATTGTTTGGTGTTTAGAGAATTGAGAGGCAAAAGCTTTAGAATCTTACAAAGACCTTCAATGGATTGACAACCGATGTAGAAGTGTTGAATTCCCAGCTGTACGAAGAATTTAGATTTGTAAAGTTGACTACCTTATTCCCACAGAGGATAATTGAACCATTGGAATTCTGCAGCGAACATACTGTGAAAGTTTAATCACTGTGGTGGCATGGTGGCTCAGTGGTTAGCACTGCTACCTCACAGCACCAGGAAACCGATTCCAGCCTCGAGCGGCTGTCTGTGAGCAGGTTACACGTTCTCATCGTTTTTGCGAGGGATTCCTCCTGGTGGCCCGGTTTCCTCCCACAGTCAAAAGATGTGCAGGTTAGTTGAATTGGCCCTGCTAATTTGCCCGTAATGTTCAGGGATGGGTCAGGATAGGTGCATTAGTCAGGGATAAATATATAGCAATAATATTGAAGAATTGGTCTGTGTAGGTTACTCTTCAGAGGGTCGCTGTGGAAATGGTGGACCGAAGGGCCTGTTTCCACTCTGTGGAATTGGATATTAAGTTCAAGACAGAGCTGATAGATTTCTAATGACTATTGCAGCCAAGGAGTAATGTTAGGTGAATGAAAGCCATGATCGGAGTTGGAAGACGGGTTTGCTAGGTTTAGGATAGACGCATCTGTATCAGGAGAAAAGCTCACACATCTCCTTTTCCTTTCTGAACATTATGTCACTATTTCCTTTCCATTACATAACTCCTTGCCTGATGTCTGGGACACCTTTCCGGCATCTTAAAACATGGCAAACTGTATAGGGACTGCCCAGTAGTTGCAGCATCAGTGTTCTCCAGTTTCGAAACGTAGCTGTACGTTTGTAATGTTCCAGTGTCCCCCAAACTCCGATCTCATAACTACTATCGTTATAAACTTTTTAATGCTTCCTCAGCAAACTTCATATCTTTCCTTGATAGACATACTATATACTGTGATTCAGAGGGTATTCGATTGAAAGCAGTTAACTACATCTGTTAGTTTAGTGACTGTCACTAATATCAGTCTTGTTGAATCATAATTGGGTTACTGAAGCGTGATACACATCTATTAATGTTGCACATCTTTCAATGTGTTCACTATCGTGTCACTGGGAGCAACGCATTCGGCATGAACAGTGCTCTGTAACAACACACAGAGAGAGAGAGAGAGGGAGTAGGTATCACTATCAGTGAATGAAAGATTAGAAAGCTGAAGCAATGAATTGGAATATGGCGACAGTCGATTATTTTGTTACAACATTGAATTGGAATCCAAGAGAACATTATTGGAATGGCATAACAACGGTTGAAGATGTGAAGACAGTAGATTGCAATGTTACAGCAATGGTTCTGAATGTCAGAACAATAGACTGGAATCATAAAATAGTGGAGAGGGGTTTCTTTGAGACGACAAGCTATCTTTCTGCAAATTTTGACCAGATGTTACTATAGCATCGAATTCGATGGGTTCTTCAGATCATTTATTACCGCATTCTCGCAATTTTTGGCATCCCTGGTAAGTCATTCCAATTTCTATTAATGTGGCATTTATAGTGTGCAGACCTGGCAGCGGTTCATGCTCGTTGTACAAACCATTGCTCAATGCATAACTGTGCTTGAAGTTCACTCTGTGCAATTTTGCACCAATGAAGAATCTTGGCATCCCGTTATGATCGCTGTAAACTTCACCACCTTAGCGTCCTTACTGATTAAGCAATGATTCTGTATTTAACATTCATGCAGGTGAAGCACTTGTTCACTGAATATCTCAGTATTTGCTGTTAGTTACAAACGGCATTGCTTAACTGTGACTTCACTACACGCCTATGAAAGGGGTGCACCATAGAGATTTTATTGCAATCAAATACTTCTGGTTCACTTATACGCCTTGGGGTGCGAGACTTTGGTACATGCTCCTGAAACCTGCTTTTATATTTCCGAAGATCAAGCAGAGACAGCTAAAAGTTTGAAAAATTGAATCTATATCGTATGCACAGTCCTGGACCATATGGGGCTATTTAACATGGCTAAAGCACGTACCCTGCACATCGGACATACACCAGATTCTTGCCTGACACCACGCAAACACAGGGAATATTTGCAAATGCCACACAGACAGTCGGCTGAGGCTGGAATTGAACCTGGACATGTGGTGCTATGAGGCAGCAATGCACACCACTGAACCACCCTGGAGCAAAAAACAGAATCGATGTTTCAAATTTAATGTGACCACACTTCCCATTCTTCATAGTCACTCTTATAACCGGCGTCTACATTTTGATACAATAGCCTGCAAACTGAAGATGATGTTTATTGGAAACACCGAGACATATGCAAAAATAGTAATGAAGAGCTGAGATAGGCGATTCAGCGTCGGTTCATGTTCCGATACATCTAAAGACCTGTCTTTTTGTTGGATCACGTTGACGGATAGAGAACATACATTTAAAGTGAGTTGCTTCAGGGCACCGTGTAGCTTATATATACTAGATCTGCTAAGCCTCAATGATAGACTGCACAAATGTGTATTTTGTTAGACGGTTCCAGTCGAGTAGATCGGTTGTCCTGGATGTTTTCAATTTCCATGTTATGTTGAGCACACCCAAGCAAGCAGGAATTTTTCCATCACACAATTGACTCAAAAACTTAACATAAGGGCTCAATAAGGATTCGTTAATACATTTTGCTTTCAATAAGGTGAGAATTAGTGAATTTCGCATTAGTCCAACATTGGGTCACGGGGAAGGAATCAGCATTTCAATAGACGGTAATCACCCAGGAGTGCTCCGTAATTATCAGGGTAAGAAGATCACTGATCCAGTTAAACGGACGTACAATCGAATCTGGCGCATGAATCCTCACTGATGAATCTGCACATTGAATTCCACAAAAAAAACTTGCATCACGTGGTTTGTATAGTTTACGACAAAATTTGTTCCAACTATTTGAAAAGTTTCAGCTGACTGCAATCTTTATCACATCTTATATTTCAAGTTGTCATCTTGCGGAACATTGGTACATGGCTCCAGCAGATGGTCGCCATTCAAGTAAAAACATTGCACACCTCTATCAGTGTTAAGAAAAAATTGTTACATTTGCTCTGAGCAGAATGTCTAAATGCATTGTTTACTTTCCTCACAGCTAACATCGCATCAATCGTGATCCTTTCCCGGGGAAAGAGTGAGTTCTGCAAACGTATTACTCATTACCTGATGGCCATGGCAACGGCAGATCACCTGGTCATTATGGTTGACCTCATATTGTGACACATTCCATTTGTCTATAAGGAACACTATCACATTTTACATGCCATCCCTGTGTGTAATATCCATGCTATCCTACTTTACGCAGCCACTGACTGCTCTGTCTGGTTCACCAGCACTTTCACCTTCGAGCGATTTGTTATCATTTATTGTTCAAGTCTGAAAACCAGCTTTTGCAAAACGGAAACAACGGCAGTGGTTCTGGGCACAGTGACTGGATTGAGCTTTTTGAAGAACACATTTTGGTATTTTGTATATACTGGTCGATATCAACTGGGAAACAGACCCTGGTTTTGTTGGGTGAAAATGCATGTCAAACTTTCTCTCGTTTGGGGGGCAATGGAGTTTCTTCATTACATTCTCACTCCTGGAGTTGCCTTTCTTCTTATTCTATTTTTCAATGCTTTAACGGTCAGACACATTTTCGTGACGAGCAAAGTTCGCAGGCGACTTCACCATCAGATCAATAGAAAAAGCGCCAGGGACCCAGAGATGAATAATCGAAGCAATTCTATCATTTTGTTGTTTCTCGTCTCAGGCAATTTCATATTGTTATGGTCAGTATCAATGGTGTTTTCCATCAGTTCACGAATGGTATGTTTGGGATATCAGTCAAAATCGCAGCCATTATTTTGTAATGGATTTAGGCTACATGCTTCAGATTCTCAGTTGCTGCAAAAACTCTGTGATTTATGTTGTGATACATCCAAAGTTCAGAGAGCAGTTGAAGAAGATGATGAACTACCCGTTTGTTAAAATTGTTAAATATCTTAAATGTTGAGAATTATTGAAGTATTGCCCCACCAGAAATGTATTCTGAATAATTTTCGCTGCAATCAATGTTGCATACTGTCTGATATATTGACACATGTCAAGCAAACTTACATCTCCTGGCCATTTCACATGGGAATTTATCCCTTACATTGGTATCTGATTACTGAGCGAATACCTATGATTTTGTGTAATATTCCAAGTGTACAAGGCTGCATGAGTACAAACATGAGAAAATGTTAACTTCTCATAAGTGATCATAACATGATGAAATGACACGTGGTTTGGGGGTGAACAAGATCAGTCGGAATCTGGTGCCTGAAACTGATTAAAGAAATCCAATGCTTTTTAATCGCGTTGATTACTGCAGACGAGAAAAACAAAAAGCGCAAAACTAGCTGGTAAATAGCAGTATCAGGAAGTTAAGGAGATATTTCATAACATTCATAAACACACACAGTGTAATGTAAATGGTGTACTCTTCGTGACTAATTATGGAAGTTAAGGATCACATCATGGATGACACAACTGAGGTCAATGCTGCGACGCTGACTAGTATAAGGTTGGAAATATTTTGAATGCAGCAAATGATGGTTTGAAAAAAAAATTGCGAGGAAGGAGAGTGCACAAAGTAAATGCAAATATATACTGGAAAGAAATATTTAGGAAACAAGATGGCAAAAGTTCCTATATCTGAAACTTGAAACAAAAGAACTGATGATAGTAGCGGTAGGAATTATTCATCCATGCAAGGTGGAACTGGGGAATTAATAGTGTCAGAAGAGGAATTGGTGTTGATATTGAACACATATGCCATATCTGTCTTGGTAGATGAAAGCATTATAAAATGCACAAAAGAATACAAAATACGATCCCAAATCTGGAGAAGTGATCGTAAAACATAGTTTTTCCTGGTGAAGAAAGTGCATTGCACTTTACTTTTGGGATGGGTATGCACTGCAAATTCTGCCAATAGCAAGATACTGGCACGAGAAAGCAATACTCTTCTGAACATTGGATGCAGGCTGAAAAGTTGAAATGGTCTCCCTCTGAGCTGTAGGAGCTCTGTGATTCTACCCGCACAACTAATGTAACTAAAGGTGAATGAGCTTCCTGCACCTCATGCCTTGCATTGTAGCGTGATGAAATGAATACCAGCAAAGATTATGAAAGACTGCACAACCAAAGAGCTTGATCAATTCAGAAACCTGTGAGTATTTGAAGGCAAATTCCCCGCTGGTTCTTGCAGTTCAGTTTTCTTCGCTGCAGGACATCACTGCAGAAGTTCATTCGAGTAGTGTACTTGGTCCAACCATCTTGAATTGCTTCAGCAAAGACATTCTGTCTGTCATAAGGTCAGAACTGGCATGTTCTCGAAGAGTGCACAATGTTCAGCAACATGCACGACTTCTAAAATACTGAAGTGCATCTTGCTAAAATTCAACAGCTTTGGATCAATATCTGGGCTTGGGCTGACAACTGTCAAGTAACGTTTGTCCTACTTAAATCGCAAGTAATTACTAACTCCGATAGAATCAGTGATGGTACCATTGTTGAATCCCCATCAATAAACATTTGTGGTCAACATTAACCAGAAACTCAAGTACAAGCATTACATAAACGCAGTTCCTACAAGAGACGAGGAATACTGCAGCAAGTAACTCACCTGCTGATTCTATGAAGATTGTCCATCACTTACAAGCACAAGTCGGGAATGTAATGGAATATTCTCCACTTCGCTTTGTTAGTGCACACTAACAACACTCAAAAAGCTTGATACCATCCAGCCCGAAGCATCCCGATTGATTGGCACATTATTCACGTATATTGACAGCCTTCATAATTGTCAAACAGCAGCTGCAGTACTTACTCTGTACAAAATGCAAGGCAGAAATTCACCACAGATCCTGAGACATCACGTTCTAATCCCATGATCACTTAAGACCCCACCAAATTAATAATCACCTGACTTGGGAAATATATTGCTGGAATGGCTGAAAATGATGGAATTCCCTCCCAACGTATGATGTATGATCCACAGTCGTTTAACATGGCAGCTGACCACCAATTTCTCAAGGGCATCTGTGGACAGGAAATAATATGCTGGACAGTCAGCGATGCCTACGCCTAACAGGTGAAAAAGCATCGGCATTTCTGTAGTCACATACGAGATCTAAGTTAGAAAGTTGCTTCCCTGGTTTTCGTGTCAGAGATATTACAGCGAATTTACAGCACATACTAAAGAATTTCACCTGCAGCCTGTCGTTATGGACCATAAAAAGGTGAAAACAAAAATTGTGAGTCTTAAATTTAGGAAATTGGTGTTTAGGGAGCAAGTTTTTAAAAAAAAACTAGTGTCATAAAGGTAATGATAACAGGATTACTGCCAATGTGACATGCTCGTCAATGGTGAATTAGCAGGTTATATGGATTGATTACGTGGTCAACAAATCGGTTGAGCAAAAGGTATCCAAAGTCGAGGTGTGAAGTCTTGATCATAGGGATTTTTAACCAGTTACAAAATGGCAGGATAGTACTGATGCCTGATGGAATGCGTTTGCCAGTAATTGGGGAGAGTCTCAACTAAATTGGAAGGGCAATGGGACCGAATTCAAGGAGTCAGCTGTTGTCGGCTGCAAAGGGACTTAGACATGATGCAGATCTGGGCTGAGGAGTGGTAGATGGAGTTCAACCCTGTCAAGTGTGAGGTAGTCCATTTTGGAAGAACAAATAAAAATGCGGAATACAGGGTTAACTGTAGGGTTCTTAGTAAGGTGGAGGAGCAGAGGGATCTTGGGTTCTGTGTTCATAGCTCTTTGAAAGTTGCCACTCAGGTGTATAGAGCTTGTAAGAAGGCCTATGGTGTATTAGCGTTCGTTAGCAGAGGGATGAAATTCAAGAGTTGTGAGGTGATGTTGCAGCTGTACAGGACATTGGTAAGGCCACATTTGGAGTACTGTGTGCATTTCTGTTCGCCTCATTTTTGGAAAGATGTGGAAGCTTTGGAGAGGGTGCAGAGGAGATTTACCAGGATGTTGCCTGGAATGGAGAATAGGTCAAAGGAGGATAGGTTGAGAGTGCTAGGCATTTTCTCATTGGAACGGCGAAGGATGGGGGTGACTTGATCGAGGTTTAGAAGATGATCAGGGGAATAGATGGAGTAGACAGTCAGAGACTTTTTCCCCGGGTACAACAAGGGGACATAAATTTAAGGTGAATGGTGGAAGTTATAGGGGGGATGACAGGGGTAGAGTGGTGGTGGCATCGAATGCACTGCCTGTGGGAGTAGCAGAGTCAGAATCATTGGTGATCTTTAAGTGGCAATTGGATAGGTACATGGATAGGTGCTTAAGCTAGGACAAATGTTCGGCACGACATCATGGGCTGAAGTGCCTGTTCTGTGCTGTATTGTTCTATGTTCTATGTTATATGTTCTATGAGTCAGAGAATGACAAATCGGACACGAAGATCAGAAGGAGGAATCGGGCAACAAAAGGCAAAGGAATCGAGGCACCACATCGAACACGCAAACAAAAAGACAAGCAAAACTCACCTTACGAATTTGCGCCTGAACGCATGGGACATTCGAAATAAAGTAGTTTAATTAATAATTCAGAAAAAAAACAGGTATGACAGTTGGAATTATCGAGATATGGTGGAAGCTGATCAGTGATGGGAACTGGCCACCTAAGATTATTCAGTATTTAGAAAGAACAGGCAAAAATTACGAATGATGGAGCTGGATTCCTGGTAAAACATTTTAGTTAGAGCAGTGTAAAATCTATGCAGATAGAACTGATAAACACAAAACAGCAAATACAAAATATAAGTAGTGTTGACATATAGACCGCCAAATTGAAGTGATTGTGTTGGGTAGGTGTTAGACAGCAAAGCAGAGATGCATGCAGTAAAGGCGCATCTGCAATTCTGTCGACTTTAATTTGCTTAAAGTTTGGGCGAATTAAATTAATCACAATATTGTACAGGAGGGATTTCTAGTGTTTGCACTCTCGGATGATTTTCGAGAGGTGTAGATAGAGAAGCAAGTGGAGAACAGGACATCCTAGCTTTTGTTTTACGCAATAACAAAGGAATAATTGGAAATATAGTTACGAGAAATGCCTCGAGGATATCAGAATATAATGAAATTCTTCAGCACCGAAGGAGAATGAGATAGTTGATCCTACCACAAACATCCTGAAACTAAAGTAGACATACTGCAATGTTGGAGGCGTGAGTTGGCTGTGATGGGTTGGCAAATTTTGCCGAATGGAATGACATTTGATAGACATTGAAAAACTTTCAAAGAATGAACAACTGAACAATGGAATGGTTTATTCCAGTCTGGATCACGAATGCGAAGAGAACGAGTGCCAAACGATGGGTCACAATGTATTTGGTTAAAAAAAAGCAGACAAACTGGGAACTTGTACAGCCCACAATTGGAAGAAGTCGAGAATTCTGCAAAGGAGGACCAGGGATTTTATTAGGTTCTGATAAACACTATAACTTTAAACAAGCATGGAACAGGGGACAAAATCTACAAGATTCTGTTTGGATTACATTAGATTCCCTACAGTGTGGAAACATGCCATTTAACCCAGGAAGTCCACACCGATCCACCGAAGAGTTTTTAAAGATAAGTAAAGGAAAAGTATTGGTCAAAATTAATCTATGTTCCTGAAAATCAGATTTTGGGTAATTTATAAAAGGTCACAAAAACAGCAGACAAACTAAATTCATATGTTGCACCATTCTCCAAGTTTTGCTTCCCTCAGAAACGTCTACCTCCAATGCTATCTAATTGCTCCCTAACTGCCCTCTCTGTAGTTCCTCCCTTGCGTACCTATGGTATGCAAATTCCCCAATGTATCTATAAAATAACACTATTCCAGCTCACTGAGTGCCAGCTCATGTGCTTGAAGACATAGTCAGTCAGGATGCATAGAGATGAACTGACCATTTTACTGACTGTCTTAACGCATAGCAAGTGCCCAACAAATAGGCATCCCTTTCGTACCCATCAATAAGAAACATGCTTTACCCGTCCAGGTTGGACAAAACGGCAGTCATACTTTGGAGAGATATAGGGCAGGATGAGCCCACTGCACTAACCCCCTACACATCGAGTGCTACTGATACCAAACCTACTCCAGTTTTGGGGGTGGGGGCGACGGACCAGAGCGACTCGTATCAAAAGAGTTAACATAGAGGGACAGAAAGCCCAGGGAAACAAAACGACAGAGAGAGAGGGAGAAAGCCACACTCAATGAATGAAAACATAGAGATTCAGACAGGTAGAAAGGTAGGCAGAGAAATCACAGAGAATGCAGGACTCGCTCAGCAGAGACGATGGCCTTATGATATTATCAGTGGACTATTAACCAAGCAGTTTAGATAGTGATCTGGGTCCTGGGTTCACATCCCGCTATGGCGGATGGAAATGAGAGTGTAATGATGACCATGAATCATTGTCGAGTGTTGAAAATAAGCCTCCATTATTAATTAATGCTACCTATGTCTGGTCAGCATTTGAATCCAGACCCACAAGAATGCAGTCGACTGTTAACTGCCCCGCTGCGAATGAAGGATAGACAATAACTGTAAGCTCGTCAATGATGCCGTTTCCTTTGAATGAATAAAGGAAAAAAAATAACGCTCACTTAATGGGATGCACATTTCATGAATATTCGTGTGATGCACTCTACCCTTCATACAATTTCTCCTCCCCTTTGCCGTTCCCACACATTCTCCCAAATAGATCCATTGCCACTTTCTCTTAACGCATCTCATACCCTCGTTGTCAATTCCCTGTTAGACTCCTCACTGTTCTATTTCAGCACCTTTCATACCCATCGCGGCAACTCTCTGATAGACCAGCTCCATTCATGAATGAAGAAAGTGACCGACCCCTTTTTCGTTGCCATCTCTTGTGAGCTCTCTTTCTGCCCTCTCAACCCCCACTCCCACACGTTCAATCTGCTATATCGTACTGCCTGATATCTCTGAACAGCCTCACCTAATGTACTATTAATTGAAATGCCAACTCAATTAGATTTTGGACAGTACCCTCAGAATCCCCCGTAGTGCGGGGCCCATTGCTACTATCTTCCTTACACTCTCCTTACCTTTCTCTCTCTTCCTCAAAGCCTCTCTTACCCTCACATTCAACCTTCTGTCAAATAATTCTCTCCATCTCCCCGGTTCTCCCAGGGTTCTCCCAGGGTTCAGCTATCTCATTCCCGTTCTGGTGTGTTGGCATCTGTTATGTCCCCAAATGCAGGAGAAGTTATGGCAGTTGAGGAGTGCGTTCACATTCTCCTCGGTTGAGAAGCGAAAAACACATTGTTCCAAGATTGTCCAGCAGAGTATATGTGCTTCAGAGTGCTGTTCTCTCTTTTTGTCTTTTGGCCTCCCGCAGCCAGTGCAATTCTGTATGCTATGTTACTGTGCAATGCATGCATTGTGAAGTGGTTGACTCTACCCGACATGCTTCACCGGCTGGCCTGCAATTCCTCCCACACGGACATGTTTCTCTCTGCCAGTTATTTCTTCGACTTCCAGTTTGGTTTTGCTCCTTTATTTGCATACTCGAGTAGGTTCT
Organism: Chiloscyllium punctatum; assembly: GCF_047496795.1. Taxonomy (NCBI): domain Eukaryota; kingdom Metazoa; phylum Chordata; class Chondrichthyes; order Orectolobiformes; family Hemiscylliidae; genus Chiloscyllium; species Chiloscyllium punctatum. The sequence goes on from NC_092773.1 coordinate 33,779,431, forward strand.
CTGAGCTCACCTTTCCTAAAAAGAAAGCCAGATGCCATTTAACTCCGAGAGCCTGAGAAATATTTTAACTAAAATGTTGAGAGTGCAGGAAATCTGATGAAAATCAGTATAGTATGGTGAATGAACTCAGCAGATTCGGCAGCATCTGTGAATGGAGAAAGCGGAGTCAATGTCTGAATATAGTGGGCAGCACGGTGGCACAGTGGTCAGCACTGCTGCCTCACAGCGCCAGAGACCCGGGTTCAATTCCCGCCTCAGGCGACTGACTGTGTGGAGTTTGCACGTTCTCCCTGTGTCTGCGTGGGTTTCCTCCGGGTGCTCCGGTTTCCTCCCACAGTCCAAAGATGTGCAGGTCTGGTGAATTGGCCATGCTAAATTGCCCGTAGTGTTAGGTAAGGGGTAGATGTAGTGGTATGGGTGGGTTGCGCTTCAGTGGGGCGGTGTGGACTTGTTGGGCCGAAGGGCCTCTTTCCACACTGTAAGTAATCTAATCTAATAGTGAGACTTCTTCCCAGCCGAAAGATTTCCGCAAATTACTCCTTGAAATTCTTTAGATAAAGTTAGACAAGGGGCTGTGATCACTGTAGAGGGCAAGGACAAAAGACAAAGTGCTAATGGTGTTGAAAGAGAAAAAAAAATCACTAAATGTATTTAAGTTCAAGTGTGAATTGGAGAAAATATTTTATCTCTACTGCTTTTCTTTACCTCAATCCCAATAGATTCCATTATTCTCTTACATACTTTAATCATCCCGTATTATCCAAATTATCGGGACACAACGTGTTTTATTTCGCTCCTCTGCCATTGACCACTTGTTTTCCAGCTATCGTTCTGGTGATTCTATGCTGCACTCAAACACACATGAAATCCCAAGTCACCCTTCTTTCTTGCCTTTTCCAGTTTAGAAAGTCCATGTTGTTAATGTGCTAACACAAAATGGTTGCCGTAAATAAACTTAAAATGACTGACCAACTGACACCTTCTGAACTGAATTAAATTGAATTGAATTGAATTTATTTATTGTCACGTGTACTGAGTAAGAGTGAAAATCTTGCCTTGTCTTATTCGGCAGGGTATTGAATAAAAAAAACACACCACAGGCTCTATAACATTCCCAACTTTCGGCCTCTTGCAGATGAAATACAGCGAGATGCCAACATTTTCTTTTTGGATATTAGAGGCAAGAGGGAAAATATTACAGAAATAGATCAATGTTAAACGTTGATACAGAAACAGAGAAGGTTTCAGTTTGGGTTTGGAAATCTGTCACCATATCAGATGGAGAAATGTGACAAAAGCTGATTGCATTTATAAATTTCAAATTGTGAAAATGTTAATTTGTGTTGCAGCGGTAGGATGTGGAGAACTCCCTCTCTTTGACTTGACTCAAATATCACTCACCCAGAAATGACTTACTTTCCCTCTCACCTATCTGACTACCTGTTACTCTTCAAGGAATCAGACATAATGATCCACAGACTTAGCTACTGCAGCCCTCTGGTACGGCAGCACCTGAAATGGACTGCACCCAACATGGTTGCCCGTCGACATAGCAACCCTGCAACATGACTGACCCCAACATGACTGCCCCATGATACCACCACACAGTTATACAACTGCCCCGTGACAATTCTGCCACAACATGAATGCCACTAACAAGACTACTGGAACAACACAACACCCAACACAACTGCCCCATCATAACTAGCTCTGATGTGAAAACCCGACAACATGATTACCGACAATATGATGAATGCCCCGATAAGGCTCTTCCCTAACACCACTATTCTGAGAAAATTATTCCCCTAACACGACTACGATACAACTACGCACTGATATGACTATTTTCCAAAATCCCATTTCCTGACATGCCCAATGTAATTACGCAGTGATACACTGACCCCCTTTGAAATTATACCTGGCATGACTAAATCCCAACATGACTATTCTCTGACATGTCTGCCCCCGATACACCTACCACCAACACAGCTGAGATCAACCTGGCTACATCCGACAACGCTAACCCTGACAATCGTCCCTACAATGCGACTGGACCATGATAAGGCAACTCCCTGACATGATGTCTTCCCAAGATGACTACCCATTGACATAGCACTGCCCCTCTCACGGATATTACCCGGTACAAAACCGTTTTACGCAAATGCCTCCGGCAGAGTTTCATCTGAAATGCTGGAACCCAACACAGTTAGCCCTGGAAATTGTGATCTTATGACGTTGCTGCCCCACGGCCTGACCACTCCGACACGACTGCTCCTGACACAATAATCTTAACGCAGCTTTCCCCAACTCCGTGACACGACGGCCTCGTGCTCAGTTATCATTAATAACAGTACTACTGGCACGACTGCCCCCCACGTTACTACCCCAACATTACTGCCCACAGGCAAGTCTGTCCCTAACACATCTACCCCATCAGAAGTACCTAATCTCTAACGTGACTACACCGAACACATCTGCTCCTCACAAGAAGAAACTTCTAACATGTCCACACCCGAACACACTTTCACAATGTGACTATATCCTGAAGCAACCATCCCCAATGTGTCTATTGTTTGATATGACTATCCTGCAGACACAATTACCTAGTGATATGACTACCCTGTAACAATGGATATTACTTGCCCCTGACACCACTAACCACTGACACACCTATCTGAACAAAGCTGCGAATGAAATGACTAACCCCTCGATGTGATTCCTTGCAAAACGATTACACCCTGACATGACGCTCCCTTAAGTGGCTACCATTACACAGCGACCATCCTAATACAATTAACCCTCAGACACAGCAATGCTTAACATGATGAAATCTCTGAAACGACTAGTTACTAACATAACAACGACCGCAACACAGCGATATCCTGGCACAAAGTCACCCTGCAATCATTACTCCCTTGATATGACTCCACATTGACATGATTACTCCCTTGAGGTGAAATGATTCATTACGTTTGGGTATTTATCATAGTCTGTTATGACATAAGGAGACGCAAAAGCATACTTTGTCGTCTTCCCCTCATCAGGATTGAAATGCTAGTCATCCATCAATCGAGAGAGCTGAAGATATATTTCTTCCAGCTTCATAAGAAGGTTCTGCAAGGCCAGACAGCACGGGAGAGGCAGACTAAACTGTTACTTTTCAATCCTAATCCACCAAAGGATTGGCAGTGCCATTTGGCCTGGGAATGAGGAGGATGCCCAAATAACGCGATCAACTTGCTGTGATCTGGGTGATGCAACAGTTTGCAATCACCCTTAACGTTCCTGGCTTACCATTTTACATGCCAGGCTCTAACCCGGCAATGGCAAAATGTTTCTGGAGGGCATGGGCAGCTGTTCTTTCATTGTTTCGGCTCTCTGGCTAACCACAGTGATACTCATTGTATTCCCCTCGTCATTCGGATTTTGTTAACGGATAGGCAAAACCAGAACATCTCATTGTCTGCTCATAGAACATGACAGCCACTTTGCGGCAAAGGATTGCAGCATCCTGCAAGAATGGGAAAGGAAAGTGCATATGAGAATAAGAGGGAAAGTAATGATGCAAAGTCGATAAGGAAGAAGAGTCGTAATTTAAACAACATTGGACTTCAAAAGGGATGCATGGGAATAGGCGACGGGAATTGGTCACACAGCAGACACCAGGAAAACACAACGAAATGTAGCACCTGAGCCGATTCTTCCTCTTAATCTGTGATAATTGATGTGATAGTGGTCGATCTGTTTGGAGCCTGAACGTACTTTGCTGACTGAACCTTCATCACACTCAGTTTCTTGTGAATGACAATCCTGTCTCAGCATCCAGTATAGTGTCCTCTGTGGAAGAGAATTCCCCAGTCTGATGATCACCTCAGAAAAGGACGAACCTCCTCATCTGCCTGGTAAATGGATGAACACTTATTTTGAAATTGCTTCCCGATTTCTACATTCTCCCTGTAAGGATAAACGCAGCTCTTACCATTTCAGAACCTTTATTGATATTTCATGTTTCTTAAAGACCACCTTGCATTTTTTTCAATGACATTATCAAATCCTTCTCGTCCTGGGAATGGCCCGCATGAACCTTTTCTGAACAAGATTCAATGCAAGCAACTCATTTGTGAGTAAAGAGGTCCAATATTTTACTCAGTTCTCTCTGTGTGGTCTCCGTGTGGCTCAGCATTATGAGACTTGTATTTGTATCTGTACTTTTACTTGTATCCAGTTTCTTAATTGGTGAAGGGAGATGTACACATGGCGCTGTCATGGTTGCTTTTTCGCAATCTGGAAATGACACATTTGAACATACAACATAGAACAGTTCCGCACACTACAGGCCCTACAGCACAAGATTTTGTGCCAGGCATTCATCCGAATCAAAGATCAACCTAAAGATAATACCCCTCAATTTACTGCCGTCCATGTACTTGTGCAGCAGTGGCTTCAATCTCCCTCATGTCTCTGACTCGAAAACCACACCTGGCAATGTATTCCACACAGCCTCCACTCTCTAAGTAAAGAACATAACTCTGTCATCTCTACTCTACCTTCTTCCAATCATCTTAAAATTATGATCCCTTCTAAACACCATTGCCGATTTGGGGAAAAGCCTCTCATTAACTTATATACCTCTATCAAGTCTCCGGTGAGAAAAGCCGTAGCTCAACTGTATCCAAAGTCTTATACTTATTACTGAGGGGAACGGCCACAGGGCATCTCTGCACTGATGCCTGTTCCGTGCTCATCCATTCACCGTTTATACCTGTACCTGGGGTGTGACGATTGATAGCACACGGGGTAAACTCTCCTGCTTAACTTAAAGCCAGCAACATAGAAAATATTTATCCCGTGCAGTCATCTGTGAAAATTCAATAGGCCAAGAATAAGTTAAAGTAAAAATTAACATCTAGATGTCTTTAAGTATAACAGTGAAAAATCAACTAACAAATATTTCAATTCTTTACTCTAACCTATCTGTTACCTTCACTTCTATAATACTGGGCTAATATAACTCCCGGATCGGATTTACAAAATAAAATCTCTTATCTCAAAAGCAAGGAGTTTTCGTTTTTCTCTGTAACTCGACCTTCTTTTGTTCTTCTTGGTGATTCTGCTTCACAGGTTAAAGATTAATAAAGGTACCTTTAAGAGAGCTATCTTTCAGGCAGTCTTTTTACATGCTAGTAGTTTGGAGTTCTCCTCTCGACTCTTCAAATTTCCCCAGTCTTATACCCGCAAAACATCGTATTGTTTCAGTGGCTTTTAAGAATGTCAATATACTAGATTCGAACTGGACTGGAGTTTAGTATTTTTCGGGGTATAATTTAAGATGATTGGCCTAATTCGAATCTGCTCTGTCATTTCCAGCCGCCGAGGTACGCCAGTTACCCCAGTAGTTGGAGCACCTGTGACGTTGTGTCTAATTAAGAACCCTTGGTACTGTCAGGTAGGTTTTGAGAACTGTTATCTCTCTTAAAAGTAAAGAACACTTATATCTTCAGAACACTAAATTACTCCGTCAGCATCCTAAATGTTCAGGTGTACAACCTGCTCCAGGTCCAGTTCTCTAATGCGGTTTCCAAGGAGCTGTAGTTTGGTGCACTTCCTTCAGATGAAGTCAACGGTAACAGTAGAGGTCACCTTTACTTTTCAAATTCTACAGGATCAACATGCAAGTGCCAAAAACTATTTCCACTGTACTGAAATTCCAATGAGACATAGAAAATAAAGTATTAATCTTACCAAATTGGCTCACAGAAAGTTTTCTTATTTTGTTCAGGGAGGACAGGTCCTTTGGCCCAGCAAGTCCACACTGACCTTCTGAAAAGTATCACACAGAAACGCATTCCTTTAACTTATTATTCTACATTAACCCCTGACTAATCCCACAACACTACATCGATTAAACATTACCAATTCACCTAACCAGCACGTCTTTGGATTTTGGGAGGAAATCGGAGCACCTAGAGGAAACCGACGCAGACACGGGAAGAGCATGCAACCTCCACGCAGATATTCTCCTCAGGTGGGAATCGAACCGGCTTCCTGGCGCTCAACTACCGTCCAGCCCTTAGTCATGTTCCAGCTAAAGCAACCATAATTGCGCAAAACATGGCCATAAATCGATCAAAGGTGAACGTGATGGTAAACCAGACAGAACAGCAAATGGCTGCATAAAGCACGACAACGTGGGTATAAGTAGCTGGATGCCTTCTTAAAAAAAGGCCTTCTTTGTAGAGAAATGGAATGTGTCGCAATATGACGTCAATGATGAGAACCAGGAGATCTGCCGTTGCCGGGGCCATCAGGTGACATATGTCAAGAGACCACACAAGAACCATCTATTTCTACATTAGCTGTGCGGAAAACAAAGAATGAGGAATATATTTTTCTTGGAATAATATCAGTTTTACTGAGTACTCGTTGAGATGTGTAAATCGCATTGCGTATCCGTTGATATAGCAAGTGATTATAGCAATGACGTAGAACATAGTGAATGGAACAATACAGCGCAGAATAGGCCCTTTGGCTCTCGATGTTGCGCCAAACTCTGAACTCACGTAAGACCTTCCGCCTACAAAATCCCTTCATAAACCATGTGCTTTATCCAAGGATTATTTAAATGTTCCTTATGTGGCTGAGTTAACAGTTCTATGCATCCTAAGTCTTGCCCACCCGCATTACAATTGCCCTTCCGCCATCTATAAATCTTGGCCTGTGGCATGTAACTATCTCTTTCCATCGCTAAACTAAACGTAACTGAATTATGACCACTCTCTCCAAAGTTCTCACCTACCACTAAATTAAACACCTGATTCATTAGCAACCTCCAGATCGAGTGTGGCCTCCCCTTTTGTCGGTCCTTCCACATACTGTGGCAGGAAATCCTCCTGCACACATTTGTAAAATAAACTGATTCATCCAACGTACTACACATATAGCATTTCCAGTCAATATTGTGCAAGTTAAAGTGTCCCATAATGATCGCCGTGTTCCATTCACTTCTACCCAGAATCATTTTGCCGATCCTCTCCGCCAGGTCCATGGAACCCTGTGGAGGCCTATAAAAAATACCCAGCAGAGCGACCTCTCATCTCCTATTTCTATCCACATCCATACCATCTCAGCAGACGTGTCCTCGTCAAAAGTTCTTTCGGCAACCGTTATACGGTCCTTGACAAACCAGGCCACATCTCCTCCTCTTTAAACGCCTTACCTGTTCTTAATAAGAGATGTAAATCCTTTAATCTGCAACATCTATTCCTGACTCTGCACTATCCAAGTTTCCGAAATGACCCAACAACAAATTCTCAGGTTTTCTATATATATTGCAAGATCACCTACCTTATTTCAGAAAGCAATGGCGTTGAAGTAGACACATTTCAAACAAGCCTGTTGTCTGCTAGCTCATTCCTATGACCGTAAAATCCTGTCCATGCCCTCCTTACTCTCATCCTCCTGTGCTCTGGAACTACACCTCAGGTTGCATCCAACTACTGAGCTAGTTTAAACCCACCCAAATAGCACCAGCAATCTTTCCACAGGCTATTAATATGTGGTTCAAATGAAGACAGTCCTGTTTGTAGCGGTCCCATCATTCCCAGAATGAGTCCCAATTCTCCATGTACCTGAAAACCACCCCTGCACCATCCCTGCAACCACGTGCTTAGCTGATAACTCTCTTTATTCCATGCCTCGCTACCACTTGGCACGGGTAAAAAAAAACTAACGATAATAACGTTGTTTGTTCTCCCTCTCAGCTTTCAGCGAGGTCCCTGAAATCCAGCCTTACATCCCTATTCCATTTTCTACCTATGCTTTTCGTATCTACATGGACCACGACTTGGGGTTGATCAGCGTCTCCTTTCATGGACCCGAAGACACAGTCTGAGACATGACAGACCCTGACACATGGGAGGCACCACACCAACCATGAGTATTGTTCGTTCTCAACGAACCTTCTATCTGGCCCTGTAACTATTGAGCCCCTTTGACTATCACTCTCCTCTTTTCCTCCTTCCCTTCTGTGCATCGGGGACAGATTCGGTGCCAGAGACCTGCACCCCACTGCATGCCCCCAACGGTATCCAAAATGGTTTACTTGTTTTTCAAGGGAACGATCTCAGGATATTACGGCACTGGTTGTTTTATATACTTTGGAGCTATTATCCAACTTTCTTCATGCTGAAGAGTACATATTTCCCTGTAACTTTTATCCATCACAGCCTCTGCCTCCCGAATGATACGAAGTTCATCCAGCTCCCGCTCCAGTTCCCTCACGCGGTCTGGGATGAGCGAGACTTGGGTGCAATTCCTGTAGATGGATTTGGATGGGACACCAGTAGCATCCCTCACCTCAAACATCACACAAGAGGTACATTCCTCTCCATGCACGGCCATGGCTGCTAACCCCTTATCAGAATGTAAAATTTAAGAGAAGCATCCGTGGACCGTCCGTAATGTTTAAGGTTAGAGGAGGTGTTTGGGTGGGAGTCTCGATAAAGGTAGGGTCTCGGGGTTAGAAAACACTCACTTACATAGCTGGAGGGAAATAAAAAGAGTCCACCATTTTCCAAAAATTTCTTCTTTCTGATATCAGATCTAAAGACTCAAATCAGTGACTCACCACAGACCCCTGCTCAATTCTCCCCCTCTTCGTGCTGCTACTGCTGCTCAAAAACAGAAAAGGAGGACTCCCGGGTGAGAGGTAAGGTTTTAACGACTCGATTCAGTGACTCACCGCTTCCGACAGGCCCCTGGTCCAAGCTACGGCTCTTTGTGCTGCTGAGAAATAGAATGCTGAGGTTAGCTGATCTATCCAACTATTACCATTCCACTAATTGACCATTGAATGGAAATGTAAGTTGAAATTAAAAATTGCTGTTCACTGAACTATTTCTCTTTGTTTCAATGACTTCTTCACCATCATCAAAACAAGGCGAGCTCAACTTAATTTGTGGAATATTGTATTCAGATTAGTTGCTGAGAATTTGTTCTTTTTTGCATAATCCAAGAATCCCTACAACGTGGAAACAGGGGATTTGGCCTAATAAGTCCACACCAACCCATCCAAACAGATTCCCATTTAGACACATGCCCATCCCCCGACAACTTTATTTCCATCTAAGCCAGCACATCCCTGAATACTATGGACAATTTACCATGGCTAGTTCAGCTTACCTGCATTTCTTTCTAACTGTGGGAGAAACCTGAAAACCTGGAAGAATCTCATGCAGACACAGGTAAAATGCGCAACAGTCGCACAGATAGTCGCCAGAGGCTGGGATCGAAACTAGGTCCCTGGCACTGTAACACAGCAGTAATAACCACTAAGCCACCGTGCCACCAATAAATGTGTGCTCAAATTTTATGATACCCTCGGTTTCTGGTCACTGTGTGGTTGAGGGAGATTGATTTTTCTTGATACTTACCGAATACTCCTAGATTAAATTACATTGCATCCAAGACAAAGTTATTATCAAAACATTAAACATTCAGTTTATCTGCTATTTACAAGTTGAACTGCAGCTACTCTCCGAAGTGCAATGGTTGACTCTGGCTCATCTGTTTTTGGGTCCATTCTTCGGATAAACATTATCTTAAATGTTCAAGCCAGTGTCCATAATCTCTGCGTGTGAAATATGGGTATTGTCATGATCTGGAGGAATCATCTCCTGTAATACAGGAGTGACCTATTGTGTACAGTTATTGTCGTCAAGTTACCAAAAGGATGTGCACGCTTTGGAAAATGATGCTGAGAAGGTTTACGAGGATGCTGCCCGTTATGGAAGGTGCTAGCTGTGAAGACACGTTGAGTAGGTGAGGTTTATTTTCATTAAAAAAAAAGAAGATTGAGGGGGGAGCTTATTGAGGTTTTCAAAATTATGAAGGGTATAGACAGGATGGATAAAGGCAAGCGTGATAACAGGCTGAAGGGTTCAATAACGAGAGATCACGCTTTCAAAGTGAAAGGTGAAAAGTTCAAAGGGGATACACGTGTCAAGTACTTCACACAGAGGGTGGTGGTTGTCTGGAATGCGTTGCCAACAGAAGTGGTAGAGGCAGGCACGGTAGAATAATTTAAGATGCGTCTGGACAGATGCGTGAGTAGGTGGGGAGCAGAGGGATACAGATGCTTAGGAACTGGGAGAATGGTTTGAACAGTAGATTTGGACTGGCTCAGCCTTGGCTGGCCGAGAGCCTGTTCCTGGGCTCTAAATTTTCTTTGTTCTTTGTAAAACAAATGGTGATTATGTTGCTTTCCATAAATGTCTCCAGACCAGCTGGGCAGCTCTATCGCTTTCCGCTTCCTCTTGAAAAGGATGAGCAGAGAAGTCCGTGTGTGTGCCCAGAGTTGAGCGATGAGGCATGTCAGTCCAGATATGTGAACCAATACGTTTTGGAAATGGAGATAATTTGCGACGTGTTATCCTATTGCAAGTACTTGATTGAGCCAATAGGTAAGCAATGATGCTTGCAATAAAAAAAAACAAAGATTATATATTAAATCAATTAAATATGTCAATTGTATGTATGGATATGACATCAATAGGTATATGGGTGAATACTCAATAAGACCTATGGATAACAAGGATTAAAGTTGGAACATCCATTCATAGAGGGTGGGGGGGGGGGGGGTGTGGTGGGGAGGGGTGTCCAGAAGCAGCCAAAGTAAAAGACTAAATTTGAAGCATTCTCAGATTCTTATGAAAGATTATGGGAATGAATAACAGACAAGATACAAAACCACAGCAACAACAGATTCACTGCAAATATGACAGTTTATCAAAACACAAAGGATTTAACAGGCACTGCAAAAATAACGAGAATAGGAAAATAAATGAATCAGATAATCCAAAGGACCATTCTAATGCAGTGGTTTAGTGGCATCTGATCAACATTGGTTGAAAAACAACTCAGCATTTCAAAGAAAATTCTCCCCATTGTAGTGCCATTACAATCTGCTGTAATGTTCCAGCACATTGTTGGAGATCTTCCAATCGATTGTTCGGACATTCCAATCCAGTGTAAATTTTTTCACCCGAATCCAACGTTCTAGTAATCTAATGTATCATTGCCAGAACCCGGTATATTGTTGCATCATTCTAGTCTCTCAGTCGCTAATTTCAAACAAAAATCCGACTTTCTCTCTCTCTTTCTCTATGTGTGTGTGTGTGTGTGTTAGTCCTGCTCCAACTGACATTATGAAATTACAAATTGAATGATCTGCCTTATTGATAGATGCTGTACACTGTGCCGTGACACAATAGAATCATTGGAGTCTGCCATTGGAGAGAGTTTTTAAACAAACAGGTGCACTTATCTCCTTTCAATTCAACTCCATCTGTGCCAGAATCAAATGATGTTTTCACCATTGAAACATAATAGCTTGGCTGTTGAAATTGTGATGCGATAAGTGAATATACTGCTGTGTATAACTGGAGTACGGCTACAGTCTGAGCTTTACAAATGTTGAGTTCTGTTTAAGAAAATGAATGAAGGCAGCATTTTACTGAGTAATTGAAAGCCAAGGTTAAAGAAACGAAGGAGAACATGATGCATGACACAAAGTGTGAGCTGACAAAAAAAATTGAGCAGTTGCTCAGACAACATACAGAAGAATAGTATGTGTAGCCACATTCAGCTAACAGTAACATCAAACCAGTCATATTCTTCCGAATCATGGCCGTTCAGTATATATTTACATGCATTGACATCATTACTAAATCGAGATCTATAAAGGTCCTTCTAGATGATGGAGCTTCCACAGTTCACTGGGGCAGAGAATTTCAAATTCCATCATCGTCTGACTGAAGAAGTTCCTCCTCATATCACTCCAAAATGGGTTTCCTTTATTCTGAAATGATTCTTAGGCACGAGCCCTCACAAAAGTGGAAGCATTCATCTTGCATTTGCTGTCAATCCTTTGAGAAACATTGCAATTTTGTTTGATATTACCAAATGCTTCTCGTTCCATAAATTTCAGTCTCCCCCATCTTATGGCAAGGGCACCATAAATGCATATAATACTCTAGGTGCAGTCTTATGAATGTTCGATTCACTTGAACCAAGATGTCTTTAGTCTTGCATTGCAATCCTCTCGCAATAAAGACCAACATGCCATCTAACTTCTGAACTGCTTGCCTTACCGGCATGTTCATTTTCGATTATTCCTGCACAAAGACACATCAGTGCTTTTGGAAATAAACACTATATTGTTTGATTCCTGTTAATGTTACAACTGGTAATGGTTGATCCCAAAATGAGAGATGACATGATAGATTATATACTAAATGAAAGAACTGCAGATGCTGTAAGTCAAAAACAAAGCTAGAAATAGCTGCAGAACACTTCTGAGGAAGGATCACTTGAGTCAAAAGATTAAATCTTATTTCTCTCACTAGGTGCTGACATCATATGTTTCCTTTTTGTGCTTGATTGCTTAATACAATAGTTATTCAATAAACAAATTGTATATGAGCTGCAGATATTCTTCAAATGCAGTTCATAAGGTTATCACATAAAGTAAGAAAGTAGAAAAAATGTCACCTCAATGTCGAAGAACCATAAAACCATAAGAAATAGGGTTAAACCGATCATGTCAGATCCAGCATTCCTCACATCCGCTTTCCTGATTTTACTCTTATGCTATGGTTTGTCTATTTATTAAAATGTATTTACGCCTTGTAAATACACAACACAACCACTATAGCTCTCGGTGACAACGAGTTCCAAAGACTCACAACTCTCTTCGAGAAGAAAGTCCTCTTCATCTCACTCTTGGATTAGGACCCATTTATTCTGGGACTGTGCCCTCTGGTTCTATATTTTCCCATGAGGATAGATACCCTCTCAGCATTCACATTCCTCCCCCACACCCCCGTCCACTATGTTGACGGTTTCTGAAGTCTTTCTCCATTTCAGTAAAACTCTTCAGTTGTTCTCACTTCCATACTGAACAGCTTCACATCTTCCCACAGCGGACTTCCACTTCAATGTTTCCCTGTCTATATCGACCAGGAAATAGAATGGCAGCAGGAGATTGATTGGCTTTTGAATTTGACATGGTTGAGGATTGCCGATAATTGTCAGTTTTTGAGGTTTTGATTTGGCAGAATATTCTATTTATTGCATTCGATAATGCTCTGCTTTCCTGACTCCTTACAGGTTATGTGGCATGACGTATGAAGGCAATCTAAGTGCCAAGTTTGCAGAAATTGATGTTTCAGAAGTATGGGAGCTTAACCTTTCTCAATTCCAGGCAAACAGATTTCCAAAACAGACTGTCGTGGTTTGGAAGCTTCAGAAACTATGTCCTTCTGACAAGTTAACTGATTCCCCCAATCCCCATTGACAGCTATCGAGAAGAGGGATAAAACTTGCTTCGAGGCTGAATTTTTGTCTCCTCTGAACTGAACTGACATCAACACTCATGGTTTTGTTGCATCTAATGGTTTGTTAACGCAGTTCCCTACTATCACATGACAACAGTTCATTTGCCAGTTTATTGAGTTTGTTTGAAAAAAAACTGTTCAGACAGATTGCATTAATTATTTAGGTAATGGAAGTATACAAGATGAGAATTTTGGTTGTCACCAACTCAAATTGACATCACAGGGTTTACATTCTCTCAGTGCATTTTTTATTCTTGTTAAATTGGTAGGGATAGCATCCTCTTCTCTGCAAGGCGTGAAGGAACACTTCCTTCTGTCTCTCTCCTGTCCTCTTTCTCCGTCTTTTATCTGTCTGGTGCAGTCTTTTCAGTGCTAAACCTCACATCCTCTCATCTCAATAAACTGATCTCATCCACCTCGAGACTATTCCAGTCTCGTTCCTTGTTCAGATCCTGTAGTACAGATTTAACCTTGCCATCGCGGGTTTACTCCAGTGAGGAGTCTTCATCCAAACCTCTCTTTCTCCTTCTGGATATTTTCCTGCATGCGTTTGCATTCGCCAAATTCCTTGACCCATGCGTGGGTCTTTCGGCGCGGAACTGGGCTTCTCTGAGCGCCTCCTAGCCTGAGTACTCCTCTCAGATCATGGATTATATTTTTAACTATCATATTTCCACTGGCAAGTTGTTTTATCTCATTCCATTAATTGCCTGAACCGTATCGTCCAATGGCAACAGGACAGCTACACCTAATGTCAGATAGTAATTACCCTTTATGTGACTTCATAAGAATCGAAGATTACCTTTCTTTCTAAGCATACACATAAAAACAACAAACAAGCAATAGCTTGCGTTTGAGGCGTGATGGATTATTGATACCAGTCATAGACATCTTCTCCTCTGTGTTTGTTGTTGTTGCTCTCTTTTTCCCTGAAATGCTTGAAGTATTAGCCGTTAAAGATCGATTTGGATCCCTCTCTAGAACGTGAATTCATTCGCAAATGAGGAAGTTATTTTGTATCAAATATAACGAATGGAACAATATAGGCATGGAAGAGATCATTCGGAAGTACAGCAGGTGCATTATAATAACTAAAAAAAGTGTTTCCGTATCTATTAATGCTCAACAATGCTCAAACACAATTTAGTTTATAAGTACGGGTGCTTTTGGATTGACAGCGCACCAGTTGGATTTAGGACAATATATGGATGAGATATATGTTTTGACATAGTATTGCTCAGATTTTTGTTTTGTTACTTCAATAAAGATGAAATCAAGAGATTTTTTTTGTGCTTGATATTCCCATTAATCTCTATTCCCATTTGCCTGCGTTCCCCTTGTTGCGATGATTCTGGCAGTCTGGAGCAAAGCTGAGCTCAAACAATCTGAGCGTTATTGTCTGACAAATATTTCTTCACTCCTGCTGCCCCACAAAAATGTAACAAATCACGAAAACGGATTGTATCTTAGTGGTTACAGTGTGTCAATCTGAAGATTGTCCATGTCTTCTGAGTCTTTCCTGTTAGTTAACCATCGTCCAGCATTGCAAAGATAATGTCTGCAAAAACACGAATTCTCCTGTTGTAGCAAATATTTTGTGTGGTACCTTGTTGAACACTTCTCGTTGGAAACTGCATGCTCCATTCACCTAATGATTTTAACAAGCATGTTTCTAATTTTCTCAAATTTGAAAATAGTTCTCTCTCAATGAAGCACTCTGAATGTATTATGTTTTCGTAAACTACATGCCATTGAATATGCCATAGATTATGGTGCTTTCCCAGTGCCAGGAAAGATACGAAGTGACCCATTTTTTTTCCTGCTATCTGCCCTTCTTCCTTTTCTGTAAGGAGGCAGTATACTCGTGAAACAAACTGAATAGATAGGGGTAGGTGTAAGTCTTCGACCGCACCAGCTTCTTCTGCCATTCAGTATGATCCTGAGAGTTCATCAAGCTCAAATGCATTAACCCACTTTCAGGATATTCCAGATGCCTTTATTCGCAGAACAAATTGTAATTCCTTCTGGCAAATACGTAATTGTTTTTTTTCCGTAAGTACCTCAGGTTCGCCCTTCTCTGCGTGAGCAAACTTCTCATTTCAATGGTAATCTTATTAAGCCTTGTCCACAAATCTTGTTTCTGGCTCGCCCAACATTGTTAACGTTCTTCCTTCATCTAAATTGTCTCGTCCTACTGGAATGTCGTAGTTTTTTCAGAGGTCCCACCTTCATTGTTCTGAACTCCAGTGAATGTAATCTTAACCACACCAACCTATGCTCATTTGTCACCTCTTCGATCCCAGGAAAGAATTTGATAAATATTCGTTTCACTCTCTGTGTAGTCAGAACACCCTTCATCGGACAATCGTCCTTAAAACTACACATTATGTTCCAGGAAAAGGCTAATTAATATCGAATATAGTGGCCTCAAGGCATTGTTGTTATTGCAATATAATTCCCTCACAATCAAGGCCAACATCCAGATTTGTCTTCTTTTCTGCATGCTGCACCATCCACTTACTTACACAGTGATTGGTGAACGATCACATTAGATCTCATTGATTAGTCACCTCTCTCAATTGATAGTCAATCAAATAATTATTTGATCCTTCAAATGATAGCCTGTCTTCCTATCTTCCTAACCAAATTGGATAACGACGTCTTTATGCACGTTCTTCCGCATCTGCCATGCTTTATCAACATATTGAACCTGTCCAAATCTCACATCAAGATATCCATAACCTCCTCATTACTCTACCTTCCAGCTAACTTCAAGGAATCTGCAATTTGTTCCCTTTACTCTGCCATTAAGATGGAATGCATCTATCTTTTCTTGAACGATTTCCTATCTATATCTCTCACGATACTGCTCACTTGCTCAACGCCATTTTCAACTGGGCCATTTTTACATTTACTAAAATAGCAAAGACACAAAGGAAGTTCTCATTTTAGGCCACTGTCTAACCCATTGCTTCAGTGAGCATCTTAACCTGTGTATTCCTTCTGCGCTCCATTCTATATTTCATTAAATATTTAAAGATCATTTTATTTTCTTGATTTACTGCAAACTGTGATCTTTTCTTCATTCTCCACTTCGCCTTCCTTAGTCATAACTTTGACTTTCACTCGTATTTGAAGTACTCTTCCTGATTTCTGTTGCTATCAATCTTTTGGTATGTATCACTTGCCCCCGATTCATTCCTTATTTTCTCCCTAATTTCCTTAGTCAGCCGAATGTATTGTAGGGCTGAAAGTGCTTAACACGTATTTTATTTTTTGAAGAAAATCAATAAAAGAAGACACGTGAGATTTGATTTAATTCAGATGTAGTAGCTTAAGTAGTTTTAGGCACACACAAAACAATGATAGCATCATAGAATTGCACGTGAAAGCATGCCATTTGTCCCATTCAATCCACACTGAAATTCTGATGAGCATTCAACCCAAAGTCTGAAATCCTACTACCCTGTGACCCTCAAACGCCTAGGTTGGCTATCTCCAAATAGTATAAGCGATTTAGAAAGGCCAATCCACCTATCTTGCACATATTCAGATTATTTAGTTAAACGACTTCAGATATGTCCAAGAAGCGAGTCCTATTTCCTTTTGCAAACCGAGGACTCCAAATGGCGGCGGGCATATAGCATCGCTCTTTCGGTTTCCACAACACCAGTCTCAGGAAGCTGAGTCTATGACTGTAAGATCCCCAAGCATTCATGATGTCAATGCTATTCTGAGCAGCTGTATTGCCATCATTGATGCATTTTCCCATACGTGTCTCTACACATCAACAGATCCAGGTCTCTGCCTGTTTAGTTCAATAGATCAGTTACTATTGTGCCAAAAACACCATGTTTTGAAATTTTTGCCTGTTTTCACTTGTTTTCCTTTCGTCGCTTATTGCATTATCCAATAAGTAATTAACGATTAAATCTTAACCACCTGGGTTGGACACATTATTCTAAAGCTGAAAATGACACCAGGATGCTCCAGCTTGGAATACCCTATATATATTTTTCATAGATATTTATCTAGGCTTCATGCTGCTCGTCACTCTTTTGAAATTTTCCCATTATTCAACCACTGTTTCTTCCAACAAAGTGTCCTTTTTTAAACTAAATACTCTAGTTCGTCTTTCAGACCACTAAATTCTGCACTTTACCAGACTGGATTCTAAACTCTTGACTGGCATTTATGCTTTCTCGACTTAATATTGAACGTTTATTGCATTATGATTGCTATTTCTGCGTTGCTCCAGTACTCCTGCTTTCTGTCTGCCGAACAAACTATGATGGACCGGTTTGTCCTAATGTTTGATCTTGACTACGATATGACTCACTCTTAATCTTTGTAGAACACTTCCAGCTCCATGTTCTAATGCTTTGGCATGTCGTCCACTTCACGCGTAGCGGTCTTTCAGACCACAGTAATAAAATCCCCCCAGCACATTTTTCATTAGCGGTTTTGGGATCAGATTTTCTTCTGAGGCATTCGGCCCAATGCATCCCAGCATTTCAATTTTCCTCGTAGTTATTTTTCCATTTCGTTGTGGATGTTGTTCTCACTCCAGCTGTGTCTAACATCTCTTGCTTGCCTTTACTCGAGCCTGTAAGCCTTATATGACCCCATGAGCCTTTATATCGATGTTGGTGAACATTGTTTTATATTTATTTAACAGAGGTGACGTGGTAGGTGGATTAGAACATTGGTTGTTATATTTTTTTCTCATAAAAACACAAATGACATGAAATCTAAATTCTAATTCTAATGTTCTCTAGTTGGACGTCTCGTTTCTGATGCCACAGTTTCCTCTCGAGAATGACAGAATGCATATATTGACATTAAAGGCAAATAAGAGATGCTTCACTCGGCTGACACCGGGTCAGAGACAGACTGTCTCATGAGTAGATGTTTTGCAGATTGGGCCTGCATTCGGCAGAGCTTCGAATAATGTGAGAGTGCAGATTATTATGGGACTTGATGGCGCAGATGTGCGGAGATAGGAGAATCCCCTTGTAGGAGATTCCATTGAATCTCAACAGCGTTGAAACAAGTTACACCGACATATGGAAGAGTAACTCACACAGACCAATGCACCATCATTTTCCCCCGGAGTAATGCACCTTACCTGCACATCCCTGAACGCTGTGTGCAATTTTGCCTGACAAATTCACCTAACCTGCACACCTTTACATTGTGGGAGGAAGCCCACGCAGGGACGGGGAGAACATGCAAACTTCACACGGGCAACTGTGTCACGCTAGATTCGAACTCAATTCCCTGGCGCTGTCAGGCAGCAGTGTTCGCCACTGAGCCACAGTGCCAGCCCTTGTCTAATTCATAAAAGTTGTCAAATTAGGAAACAGGAATGGCAGAATTCCCTCCCTTCGAGAGTTTTGTATCTGTGAAATAATTTACCATGGAGTTTTGTGAAGTTGGGTGGTTACGTGTATGCAGGCCTAAGATAGGTACTTCTTCCAATTGGAATCGAAGCTTCTGTGTAAATGACAATAACATTGTTTTTCCATGTCCATCACAGTTACACAGTAATAGAATCCTGCAGCAGGGAAACTTCGGTCCAACTTTTACATGCTGAATAGGCATTCCAATCTGATCTACTTTCAGTGCCAATATTCGGCCCATATATCTCTAGACCCTTCATCTTCAAATAAAATCCGTGTGCCTTTTGAATGTTGCAATTTTACCTGTCTCCACCATTTCCACTGGAATCTGATTCCCCCTCTCAGAAAAAAAGCTATCCCTCAAGTCTCTTATAAATCTTTCCCCGCTCAGCTGAAATCTTTTGTCGAGTTTTGGACTCGTGCTACGCGAAACAGAAAAAAATGACTATTCATAGTATGTGTGCCTCTACTGATTTTCGGAACGATTATGTGATGCTCCGGGATGAAAAAAAGAAGGCCTATTCTATTCAGTGCTTCCCTGTAACTCAGCACCCCCCCCCCCACCCCATCGCAGCAACAGCCTTATAAATCATTCCTGTAGCCTCTAAAGTCAAACAACACCATTCGAATATATTGCTCAGTATTTAGCCACGAGTGCAGAAAATGGTGGGTAGCGAGTCAGAAACTGCACTTCGCTTTGAAGGCGGTGACACTGCTCTGCAACCAACTCTGTTCGAGTAACCCATCCTCAGAACTCTAAACCTAATCACCCCAAACCTATCCTATTCTTACACATAAGCTAGTGACTTGCAAAGGTTGTAACTGTGCCTACATCTACTACTTCCTCAGGAATTCATTCCATTCACTTGGGACTGTCGCTATCTCTAAAGACTTCTGAAAGGTCCCTACCATAGCTCCGAGAGTATCCTCAGGCACCCCGTTCAGAATCATGGCATAATCCATCCAATCCAGCTTCGAATAAGATTTGGGCACCACTCACCATTTTATCCCAGACTTACTTCAAGTTTAGACAGACTGCTGGAGTCTTCCACTCTGAAGTCGGGTGCACAATTTAGTTCTTCGGTTATTTCTTTCTTCCCCATTTGTTCTTCTTCAACCTCATTTTACAGTGGTCCAGTATCCACGCTAGACTCTCTCGTGCCTTTTACTGATATAAAATAAAACCCTTGCAATTTTTTTAATGACGAGTCAACTCAACCAATTTTTGCCTTTTCCCAACCCCTTGCACTTTTTCTGGCCTCTGCTGGTTTCTAAAGGCTTCACAATTCTTCGGTTCCTCACATGTTTGTCTAAATACATCTGAAATGTTGCTGAATTTCAACCACCTGCACTGGCAACGTTTCCAGGCACTTAGTACCATTATTGCAAAGAATGCTGATGTAAAGTCAACTATTGGTTAAATTTTAAACCAACCAGTTTTACTCTGGTTGATCATTGTCTTACACAAAGAAACGAAACAACGACTGGCTATTATCAAGTTTGCTGCGTTGAAGCAACCACATAATGATTTAAATGTACAAAGAATAGAATCGTCGGTAGAACCGAATCATGTCACTTTCTGATAGAAAAAATACACCCCAATCTGGATATCAGCATAGTTTCAGATATATATATGACTATCCAGCAAGTGTTGTCAACTGGAATTCTTTGCTTCGTTACTGGAAATCGCCTGTTTCACAAAGAGCTGAGGCATATTTTTCTCACAGGGGATCATGAGTCCGAATGAAAATCAAGAAGACATGTAAATAAACATAAAACTACTGCAAGAAAAGGAGCAGATGAGCCAAAGGAATATAAATCCTTTGGAGCTGATGTGTTGCATGCAAAGGATTTCAGAGAAAGTATCTTCAAAGACAGTGGATGCATTGGTAATAATCTTCCAGAAATCCATCGATTTCCGAAAATTGTTAGCAACTTGTAAAACAGGAAATTCAATGCGTTTGATTGAAAAAGGAATGTGATTATCCAATGGTAGGGATGCACGGTGACTCGTGTTTAGCACCTCTGCTTCTCCACAACAGGGATACGGAATTGATTCAAGCTTCGGGCATCTGTCTGTGTGAAGTTTGCAAATTCTCCCACTGTCTGTATGGAGCACCTCCGGGTTGTGCTATGTCCTCCCACATTCCAAAGGTCTGCATGTTAGATGAATTGATCATGGTTAATTCCCTATAGTGTTCAGTCATGTATAGATTAGATGCGTGAGTCAGAGATAGACGTAGGCAAATGAGTTTGGTGGGTCACTCATCGTCGTGTGCTTGTTGGGTCAAATGGCTTGTTGTCAAACTGCAGGGATTCCATAAAACGACAACTGTCATTTGGAAAATGTCAGAGTTTATTGTTAAGGATGCAAGGGCAATTGAGTTTAAGAAATGCCAAAAGTTAATCTAGCAGATTCAGATGGATTCATAAAGGGAAAATAATAAGTATCAACTTTATGAGAAAATTTGAGCTTGTAAAAATATCGAAATCATAGTGGGGAAGTAGTCCATATAATGTGTTTGGTTTGACAGAAGGCATTGGATATGATACCACACGTTAAACTATTAAACAAGGTGAAAGGCCATGTTTTTGGCGTTGACATATTTGCATTGGCAGTGGACCAGTGACTAATAGGAGAAAGAGTTGTCGTGGAAAGATTTTTTTTTATCATTGCAGGGAATAGCCAGAGAATACACAGATTTCAGAGCAGGATCATATTTCTTTGCTTGTTATACACGAACGACGTTGGTGAATATACTGCAGCCAAGTGTGCAGATAACGCAAAATCTTGTATGAAGGCCAGACGTGAGGACGATGCAAAGAGTTTTCAAAGGGTAGGACATTTTAAGTGAACAGTGGTAAACTTGGGAAATGGAATCCTCTGTGGGAACATGCGATGCACTTTGGAAGGAAAAGTAGAAGAGCCTAATGGTGTGTAAATGTCGGAAAACAGATCAAAACGAGAGAACAGAGTGATTTTGGAATTCTCGAGGGTGATCTGTAATGAACTGCGAAATGCAAATGTAATGTTAATCTTTATTTCAAAAAGCTTGACTGTATATTTCAGGAGATTTCGTTAAAACGGTGTAAGGCACGATTCAGACCACTATGAGTCACAGAATTCACAGAAAATAACATGGAACTGAATGAGGCTATATTGCACATTATGTCTGAAAGAGTCTCTTCAACTGGACAACTTTAGCCAGGTGCTAGCTCCTGCTTGACTTCACCCTCTCAAGTTGGACAGAGCTTCTACTCACTCAATCAATAACTGGCAGATGGAAAACTCCGGAGGCATAACTTCCAGATATGGTGAAGTGCAAAGTCACATCTTTTCTTCTCCTTACAATCTTTGAGTCCTTGGAAATACACCTTTTCATCTGGTGCTGAAAAGTTTGACTCACACGACTGGCCACCAAAACTGAACAGCAGAATGTAAAGTAATGGGAACAACGAGTTTAAACTCATGTTGAACAAGTAAAATGTAAGCCATCCTGTGTCAGTATAGTCGCTTCAAGTGGCAACACAGAAAGTGGGCTATGGTGAATATATGCACAAAATTAAGTGGCAAATTACATGCAGATAAGGTCTACACAGAGCAGAAGATAGTTTGATCCAAGAACCATAATTATAGCTTTCCTTATGAACTGTTACTTTGTTAGCCTCTACCAACAGGTAGCTACAAATCAATAAGAGCAAAAAGTGATCGTGAGTCAGATTGTGTAGTCGATGATGGCATAACTGATGAAATTGCACACTGGTGTGATCGCCAGAAAAGATCCTGTAAAAAATGATACATGAAGCACAGTAGGACGACTGCACTAATATGGACTCAGACATCTCACTGTTGGCATGGCCACCGGATGTCAGGTAGTAAGTGAGGAGAGACCACACTTTCCCCAAAGACAGGATCAAAAGGACTGCAAAGTTAACTGAAAAAGTGAAATTGAAAGTGAGTTTCGGAATATCTGATCAATATGTTTGTACATTCTAGAGGAATTTACTCTCAAAAGTTGTACTTTTTAACGTTGGAGGTTAAACTTTAATATTCTTTTGACAATTCCACTCATCGCAAAGACAATCGATGCTGTTTTTTTCTCGTTCAGGAATCCAGGGCAGAAAAGGTGCTTGCAAAACACGTAAGAAAGTGAGAAAAACTATGCATTGCTTTGTTTATGCTAAAATCCACTGATTATGGGCTGTATTTTTTCTCGATTGTACGTAAATGAGAAACAGCAGTTACCGAAAGGAAGACATATTTTAGAAGGTGAATATCAATTTTGAATTGGCTTTAGAAGAGGGTCAGTCAACGATGTTCCCTTGCTATCAGTCTCACTAACCAATAACCTGAAATCTTTCAAACAAACTCAGAACTCACTACTGAATATCCTTCATGGATCATGCTTCTCTTAATTTGGAATAAAACAACTCTCCACAGCCACGGATCCCATTTTCTGATAGTTCAAATTGAACCCCTCCATTCGAAATACACGGAGTAATGAAGTAAAATGATAAACTGATCTCAAAACATCGTAATTTGGTAACAAGACAGGGTGGGAAATCTGCCAGAGAAAAATCCTGCAGAACCTACAGAGTTAAACAGCCAATATCAAAGGCAACGGTAATTCAATCGTTAAAGTGACGAATTGACTAGCTCAGTGTGATAATAAAACAAAAACTCCTGAACACTGTTGAGATGAGATATGTGTGTTGGAAAGTTATCGTAATCTCACTATCATCAGAATTAGGAAGCATAGAATGGACTTGAGAAAGGAGAACAGCTCGTCATACAGAATGACATAAATATCTGTTGGAATGGGCCATCATTGGTGAGAAGGTCAGGGAGAACAGTAAACTGTCATCCTCAAATCCAGCAAGCCCACTCACATTGATGTGGGTGAGGCAAATACTAAGTAGGGACTGGATTAATTATTCTTCTGCGATTTATTCAGATTCATTAGAATTTTGAGGAGGCACATAATCCCTCTCTTACTCAGACAGTCGTCCATGTTGAAGTCAGATTCCGTAATGAACAATGCTTTTCAGCAGATTATATTTTCTTTAAGCAGGGGCATCCACTTACGAAGAAAGTCTAACGCCATTCTTCTGCATTGGGATAAAGCTTCAAACTCGTCGAGCACATTACCTGAATAAAATGCTTGGTGAGTTGCTGCCCAAAATCATCTAGGTGGTGGACAGTGCTTCTACTTTGCATCAGTTCTGGAGGGAGTGTTTTGTTTTAGATATGATATCAAATAAATGTGTTGATTTTCTTAAATGGTATCGAGTTTCTTGTGTGTTGCTGAAACTTCATCCTCTCGGTCAATTTTTTTCCTATCACGTGACTTTAACTTTGCAGACGTGGTAACTTTTTTGGGTATCAGGATTTCCGTTGCTCGCTACAGTGTCACCAGAATCTGAATTGTTCTCGTAGCTATTGCGCTGGATTAGTCCAGTTCAGTTTCTGATAAATGGTCATCCACAGTATGTTCATATTGGACACATTGAAATCGTGGAGGTAAAGGGGAGCCTGCAACTGAGCGAGAGAGAGACAGTAATTAAATGCATAATTTATTCTGTTTCCACGCGTGTAACCACAAATGCATCAGATGCCGATGTGCATCTGGAAATTGACGAGCTCCACGCCTGTGATGTACAGCCAAACATTACAAATCCGAGGTTTTCTTTTCAAAGTGGAGAAAAACAATTCCCTAATGATTTCGGCATTTATACTGAATCCCCACACCACATCTCGACACTCCAGATAAACATTACTTATGTATAGAGATTAGAGAGTTGACTGATGATAGAGTTTGCAGCAGCATTTTGCCACAGAGTCAGCAATAATATGGCGGGACATTACTTTTTTGCACAGCTCGCGTTGAGTATTTGCAATGTATGCCTTGAGAGTTGACGAAGATATATCCAATTTTAGAGAAATTAATATGAAACATCTGGTAGAAAGCAAGGTAATATTGGAGCATGAAAGGAGTGAGAGTGGCTCACATCTGAACATAAGCATACAACTTGTCAAATTCTGTTCAGCTCACTTTATTTCTGTGAAACTTTAAACTAGCCACCCTGAGCTAAATATAACGGTGACGTTCCTAAACTAAGTCAAACAGCCACGAATGCGTACCCTGATGTTAGGAATTAACTCAGTGAATGGCCATTCAGGGAAAGTTATCAGAGTCACAATACGAAGCATAGTCCTGGAATCGGGGGCAGGTGGATGTGGAATTGAATGATCACCTCCGTTTGGCTTTCACACAGTTTCCAAAACTGGTCAGTTACTCCACGTAATCAGTGCTTTCCACTCGTCAGGCAGTTGTTGCTAATCTATTCATTCCTCATGCTTCAAATCTTTTAGCGTCAAAGGATTAATTCTGCTGTCGTCATCTGTTTGTCGCACCTTTTCAATACAAAAACAAACACTTCATAAAATAATGCGATAAAGATATCCCTGTGGAGATCCTGATGTATGTAAAATTAAGTCCATATGAACGCATACGACAGAATTAAATTTCGGGAAATTACCTGCAGAAACCTGGGACAAGATACTGCACACATGACATGCATCGTCCGATCCAAACGGTGAGAAAAATATTCTACATGATCCTGGGCATAACTGGTGTTCCAAGTAAGTGACTTGTAACGTTGTGTTCTATGTCTGAACTGATTCGACTGTTGTTCTAGGAGCAATGATATCTTTTTACAATATTAGTTCAAACGTGCTTGATTATTCACGTTTTATTGTGCAATGTTCATTATTTCAGGACACCCCACTTGATGTTATGATTTTCAGCCTCCTGATTAAAATAAATGCAAATTTCTCCGTGATAGTATCCTGGGTTCTGAAGAATTGTACACTGATGAAAACGGAATCTCCATATGATGCGATTTAATTTCGTTCAGCAAGGGTCAGAAAGTTATTTTCAGAGCAAGTTTAAAAAAAAACAAGAAATCGCGTGCATTTAGTTAAACGAACAGAAAGTAAATCTGTGAATATTATTGTTCGACCTTTTACCAACTTGAGATTTTACAACTTGAGGCTTTCTAAAGAGAAGTTTGCCCAGAAGCAGGTTCTTCCAGAAAAAATGCAAAGTCAAGCAAAGAGAAATAGTCGATATCAGCATCACGTGGTCTTAACAGTAGACTCCACAGCTATGTTGGGAAATCATTTTAGACCTGATCAGAAGAAATTCTAAAGAAAATGTGTTGTAGTATCAAAGTTAATAAAATATATTACTTAAGACATAAGATGAAGGAACACATTTTGAGGAGAACACAAAGGTTAACCGGTGGTGGACAGTGAGGAGAAAGATGTAAGGTTGCAGGAAGAAATGAACAGATTGATCAGGTGGGCATTTCAATTGCAGATGGAACGTAACCTTGATTAATGTGAAGTGCTGCACGTTGGAACATTGAGAGAGAGAAAGTAAAAATTCAATAAGTGACAGACATTAGAAGGCGAACATTATGCCTTTGTGCATTTGCCCACAGATCCCGAAAATGGGCAGACAAATTCATGAGGTAGTTAAGAAGTCAATTGATGCTGTTACCTTTCACAGTCATGCCATTGATTATACGAGCAGACATATCATGCTCGAGGAATCCAGAATTTTTTTGAGGTGACAAGTATAGTACTGTGTACAGTTCTGGTCTTCGCATTGCAGGAAGAATGTGATTTATTTGGATCAGGAACAATGGAAGTTCACCACGCTGTTAACGGGGTTGGAGCAATTCAGACATGAAGTGACATTGGATAAGCGCTGATTGTTTCCTTTGTAGTAGATAAGGCTCCAGTGCAATGAGTTGCATAAGATTATGAGAGGCACGGGCAGTGTGAATAGAACACAACTGTTACCTGTTTTCAAATGATTAATCAAAGGGACAGAATTTAAAAGTGAAAGGAACTTAATTTAAAGGGGATTGTTCGAAAATATTTTTCTGTAATTGGTTGGTTGTTTTCTGGACTGTACTGCCTGGGCAACTATTTGAGACGGGTAACCTCATAAACGTTCAAAAGAACTTGGATGAGGATTTGAAGTCTTGACACGTTCAACGCTGTCTCAGTGCAGGAAAGTAGGACTATTGTAGGTTGCTTGTGTTTTTGGCTGTACAGCCTCGAAGGACCAAGAAGCCTTTTCTGTACAGTATGGTTCTGAGATTCTCTGACTCTGGAATTGTACTGAGGCTGGATGCCTGACTGGATTGAGACACAACATTGAACTGACTCTGCACTGATTTGCGTATCCATTCCTTCACATTTTTAGCTGAAAAATGTGTTGCTGGAAAAGCTCAGCATGCCAGGCAGCATCCAAGGAGAAGGAGAATCGACGTTTCGGGCATAAACCCTTCTTCAGGAATCTTCACATTTGTATCACAACGTTAAGTTCAGTAGCTTCTGCTGAAAATTCCTTTCCTTCTCTTCGCACAATCCTGAAATCATTTTCCGATGTCAGATGAGACTTCATTGAGAGGAAATTACGAATGATTTTGATTACCTAAAGCATTCTAGCTTTTACAGCTGGGAATTTCGAATTTCAACCAATTGGGCTGTGGTAGATTTTAGCTCCACAATGCCGTTTTTCCAATCGCTTGCAATTGGAAAAGGGTGTAGTGGATTAGATATCAGATTTGTATTATTCGAAGAATATTGTCACATTTACTTCGATGTTGCTCAAGGTTTATAATGATATCGGAGGTTATTCTTGTATAAAGTAGATAAGCCTCCTCTGATGTCTCCACATTTCTTAAGATGTGGAGACCCTTACGTTAAATTCTGTCTTCTGACTGGTGTACGTAAATTGATACAAATCCTGTCCATTTAATTGTCCAGAAGAAGTGGTCCAGTGTTTTGTTTTGATGGTGTACACTTCGTGACGTTAGGTTCATGCTTAAATATTTATCCTACAACCATGGCATACCAGTAAAATGATTTCCTCTGAGAATAATGAGGCGTTCTCGTCCAAAGGAGTAATCAGAGTGTGCAAGGAGGGTTTTCTTATACTGTGGTGTAACTAATCTAAGGCAGCGCCATTCCCATTTCTGGAATTCATTTGAAAACACTAGATAGGTTATAATATAACGGTTTCTTCTTTCTCATTCAAATATTCACTGATATACCCTCAGCCTGTAAGCGGTGGCCTGGTGACTAAGGGGGTTAGAACTGTTCCCTCACAGAGCCACGGCACTGTTTCGGAATCTAGCCGAGGGCTAGTCTGCACTGTGTGGGCTTTACCCGGGTGCTCTGTTTGCTTCCGACACTCCAAGGATGTGTTGGTTAGGTGAATTAAATACTCTAAATTGTCCATAATGGCAAGGAATGTGTAGTCTAGTTATGGGGAAGGGGAATAGACTTCTTTGGCCAAATTGCCGGTATCCAAAGGACAGAATCTATGATTTCTATGAAAGACGTTGGTGCTCCAAAGTTACAAATGCATTCAGTCTGGAGGTTGACTCTTGGAGCCAAGTGGACGACGTAACTGTAATTTCAAGCCTTTTATCTGATTCTGAAGAAGGGCTTATGCCCGAAGCGTCGATTCTCCTGCTCCTTGGATGCTGCCTGACCTGCTGCGCTTTTCCAGGAACACATTTTTCAGCTTTTATCTGATTCAGTCACATTTTCATGGTGTGAAAATCTAAGTATTATTGCTTTTAAGTCAGCGACAGGAAATGTTTTTATTTTCCCGTGTTTCTGTATTTTTTTCTCTCTCTCTTCCTCTTGCAGTAAATGTAATAACAATTGCAATCTTGTCCCGAGGAAAGTGTGGACTCTCTGCCTGCACCATTCGCTACTTTCTGGCCATGGCAACGGTGGATCTACTGTTCGTTATCTTTGAGATCATACTCAGCAAAATCAAGAATAATTATTTCCCTCATTGTTCCTAGACATCACCCCAGTTTGCAGTGTTCGTTATGCTCTACGCCGCGTAATCACTGACTGTTCTGTTTGGTTTACTATTGCTTTCACGTTGGATCGACATATCACAATTTGTTGTGAGAAGTTGAAATCTAAGTACTGCATTCAAAAAACTGCAACAAGCGTACTCACAACAACTGGAATCCTTTTCTGTTTGAAAAACATTCCTATCTATTTTAGATTTCGACCATCAAAAATTGTAGACAATATAAAATGGGGCTGTTCTAATTCATATGCATATTCTGACAACCCTGTGTGGGAAGCATTTAACGACTTTGAAAAGATTTTGACTCCACTAGTCCCATTTGCTTTAATACTGTTCCTCAACGCTCTGACAGTGAAGCATATTTTTGTAGCCAGTCGAATCCGCAAGGGTCTGAAGGGTAAGAGTAATGGAAACATTACCAGGGACCCAGAAATAGAGAAGCGAAAGCAGTCTGTGATTTTACTCTAGTCTATATCTGGCTCCTTCATTTTTTTCTGGTTATGGTATATTTTATATTATTTTGATGTTGATGACCCTTTAGATAGTGCTGGTGAGTATACATTTAAACATGTCGTGTATATGTTGCGGAATTTGAATTGCTGCGCAAACACTATTGTCTATGTAGCAACACTCTCCAAATTCAGAGAGAAGTTCAGGAAACCACTGGAAGCTATTTTTAAAAAAAGAGTTCAACAAAAATAACTACAAAAGTGAGAGCAGCACCAAGATTGGGGAAGCACGATGAAGCCAGTAAAATGAATTAAAGATAAAGGCAAAGTGAAGTAAACAATTGCTATTAATGGAAAGCTATAGGTCAGCAGAACATTGATACAGTTATTGGATCACAAACATCAGAGTTCTGAGGTCTACAGGCTTTATGGGATCTGAAGAGTCTGAGAAAGAGGACACAGGCAGGGTAAAGAGCAATCAATGAAAGATGGGAATACACCAAGCTGGATGTTTATAAAAGGATAAGAAATAGGAGTATCAGGATATCTTTCATTTGTTTATGCATGTTCCAAAATTCACTGATGTCGTGGCTAATCAATTGATTCCACAAAATTTTCTTCACGATTCCCAAAATTGCATAATGTTTTAAGATGTGGACATATAGCCATTACCGTGATGAATTGAGACGAACTGAAGCCTGAAATTAAGAAGCAACGTCAGACATGAAAAAGATACATCAACATAGCACAAGATGCGACGTTCCAGTGGCCACATATGCAGTGAGGTATGAGGAGCGTCACTGGACCTCTTGCAGAGCATGCAGTGAAGCAAGTGTGGCAGTCTCTCCACCATTTCCACTTGGTTCGATTGTAATCTTCGCACATATATTCAAACAGGGAAATACATGTTTTTAAAAACAAATCCTGTGAATGCTGCAAATCATCTTATGCCAGATGTTTATGAACTCTGACAACACACACATTGACAAATGTGTTTCTTCATTCTGAACTCATTCCATTTCTGCTGTTATGTCACTGCTATTTATCCCTTTTCATACAAGCCTATCTACAGCTTCATCTCTGAAAACGTCATGCATTTGGCTGCTTCTTTGACACTCGAGTATTCCAATGCGCTTCTGCTTGGGCTCGCAAATGTCATATATAAAAAGTGGAGTTAACAAAATCATTGTTTTATCTTCTGCAACTCACAAAAGATCCAATCAACAGCTCTTACCCTGTGGTCTTTGCTCAAATTCAGGATCACTGTCTTCCTTCATATTGAATTAAACATGCATATTCTCAACAACTGATATCCCATGATCTATTGGGGAACAAGATGCCACATTTTTCATTCGCCCTCCAAGAACTTTTTCCCATCACTTCACACCATCGTGCTTCCCTGGTTACGGTATCTTCAATAAATTAGCAAGCTTCCAAATGTCAGCTAATGAATAGTACACAGTTACAAAGATCAATGCTTAGTTCCCAGCTAATACACAAATATATTCATGATTTGATGTCGGAACAATATGCAATATTTGCAACTCTGTAGACGACACAAAGTAGAGCGAATTTTGAGGAAGGTCCAGATATTTCTGCAGTGCGATTTGCAAAACATGAGGGAGTGGGCAAATGCATGATAGACACAGTATCATGAGGATCAGCATCAGGCTGCACAGTTCCACATAAAAAGCGGGATGATACATTATCGAAGTTGTGATTAATTGGCGAAGGGAGAGTTGCAACGAAAGGTATCTTTTGGCTGTTTTCAGAAAGGAGCTGTTATTCAGGCAAAAAAGGTCGAAAAATATCGAAAAAATTAAATATGCGAATGAGTCTGATGATCATTCATCTGCTGATTGAACAAAGGAACAGGTCCAAATGCATGAAAGTTCTTTTCCTGCTCCGATTTTCTATGCTTCCATTATCTGCTGCGAATAGGTACCAATGTTATTGTGACTTTGATACCTGATTGTTACAACGCACTCAAGCTCAGAGTTTGACATGTCATCCTCCATGAACACATGATCATGCAAAGTCCTCCACTCATTTTCTAAGTCACTACATTCCTGATCATATTTCACCATCATATTGCATTGCTTCGCTTGTTTAATGTGGTGAATTTAATATTATGAGCAGTTTTTCCCCCGTTTTCATATCTTTCCCATACCGATGCAACGTTCATTTGTGATCCTGCCACTATTCTAGCTTTACTTAGTTTAGAAAACTCTTTACTTGTTCCTCATTGGTATTAGTAGTAGACTATGAGATGCCTTGGACATAACTTCTCTAATTGTCTCTCAAAGCCCTCCTGTATCTCGAAATGTCTTTCCATATTGAAGACCTTAAACTCGATGTCTTCGCTCAAGGCAGTTGTCATCTGTGCTCATCTGTTCAAATATGATTCAGTGTCCAGACTTGATTCCACAATTCTCCTGTGAAGTGGGCACCATCACCTATTTGGTCATCAACATGTGGTATCTTCGGAATAGGAAGCAATTTATCTCGAACCAACAGAGAGATATAGCATTGACGAAACAAACACAGAGAATGGTGTTCAGATCGGGCAGAAACTGTGGAGAGATAAAGAGTGTTAAAATTTGCATTCTGGCATCATTGTCCTCTTCAGAACCTGGAAAAGAAAGGATATTGGATAAGTTGAGATTCTCCATATTCTCTCTGTTCGTTCAGTCTTCAGCCATTATGGTTGTCTTTATTGCGTCCTGAAAGGGCTGTCAACGTCTCCCAGACCCTATATTTCCATATTATTTTACGAAAGTTTACAACGGATATTAGAACCTAAAAGGGCTTTCAACGTCTCAAAGACCCTGCCTTTTCTAGTTATTTTGAGTGTGTTTACAGCACATATTCCAGGAGTGATGCAACTGGTCAAACCACTCTTTATTTAACAGAAATGTTTTTATATATGGACTACCGAACGAAACATGAACAAAAGGGACTAAAACATAGAATAACTTAACCTATCTGAAACCGAAAGCGATTCTATCACAACTATCCAATTTTCTACGATATATATATGTATATACACACACACCCTAACAAAACGGTAAATACGAACGCAGGCTACTGCAAGAGAAATGTTAGACAGCGATCAGCATTTTTCATTGTAGCTGTTTCGTTGGGTCCCCAGCTGAAATGTAAAACCAGAAGTGGAAAATCCCTGAAATGGGAGTACTGGACAATGGCCTTTTATTCCGCAAGTGTTTTTCTTTTGAACTCTGAAAGCATTTGAGCCAAGTATTGATCTTAGCCGGGGGGCGGCACGGTGGCTCAATGGTTAGCCCTCCTCCCTCATAGCGCCAGAATCCTGCGTTCAATTCCTGCCTGGGAAAAATTTCTATGTGGAGATTGCACGTTTGCCCCGAGTCTGCGTGGGCTTTCCTGCAAGTGCTTCCCTTCATCCAAAGATGCGTAGGTTAGATGAATTGCCCACACTGTTAGGTCCATTAGCCAGGAGTCAATGTAGAGGAATAGGTCAGGATGGGTTACACTTCGGAGGGTAGGTGTGGACTTGTTCTGCCGTAGAGCCTGTTTCCACGCTGTAAGAAATCGAATCATTAAAGTAACGGACCCAAATGGGAGCCTCGACTTTATACAACTCCTCATGAAAAAATAAAATGGGAATACAACGTTGGGAAAGGAGCAACGTTTTCACAGGGATCACAGAACTAGGAAGTGGAATGCACAGTTCTATTCAGTCAAAAAACAAGATTGGTAGCATGAACAGTCCAAACGTGACTCCAAGAAGATATGTCCGCTGCAACCTGAGATTACTGCTCAGAAATCTGATCGTTTTTTTCCTGACATTGTGTTTTGGATTACTCAGGGTGAATGGAAACGCTGCACTGGGCACAGCTCTTGAAGAAACAGAAAAACAGAAATGCACTCGCTTGTGCAAATCATCTCAAGTGCTAACATTTCCAGCTGCAATGTTGCATTAACCCCAACAGATATTCTTTCCATTCCATTACTCTCTGACAACACTGGCTCACTTCCGGTCATAACCTTGCTTATTGTGTTTCCTGGCTGTCCGACCATTGAAACGTACTCTCCCACTCTATCTCCCTGACTTATCAAAAACAAAGAACTGTGATATAATTGATATCAGAAAGAAAGAGCAGAATTTACTGGAAAAGCTCTGCAGGTCTGGAAACATCTTAAAGATAAGTCAGAGTTAACATCTTGGTCGAAGGACCCCTTTCACAGTGCTGATGTTAGCGAGGAAAATGTCAGTTTACATGCAGGAGATACGTTGGTAACGGGAGTGGATTAGACAGAAATGACAGGCGGGGAAAAAGGCAAATGGAGATGATGTGAACAGTCGAACACACAAAGAAGTGGATAACATTATGGCTAGGAGAGTGGGTAGCTGTTAGTGGGGATTATTAGTGGCAAACAATGGGTTGGCTTGTAACTGTAGACGATGTAATATCAAGGACTGAGGTGTGTGTAGGAGTATGGACATAAAAGAGGCGAGACCAAAGTTGTTATTGCTCTCAATAGCAAGTCCAACAAATTTATGGCTTGAACTCCCATTTTCCGTTATCCCAACTTCCACCACATGTTATTCATATTCCGACATTTTATAGCGACCACTATTTCTGAGCGAGGGTGATTCACCAGAAATTTCGACTCTGATTTGTCTCCACAGAAACCTGTTGAGCTTTCGCATCAATTTTTGTTTCTGTCTGTCTGTCTCTCTCTCTCATTTATTCCTGCTTTTACTGTCACCTTTGCATCCCCATTCACATTGCCCGACCAGTGTCACATAAATTCTTTATTACCTTTTCTATTTTTGTCTCCTTTGCTTTCTGACGATTGAAACATTTCCTGGTTATTTGTTCAGCTGTCTTCATTCCCCTGCAACGCAGGAAGAAACAATGCGTTTCCATTGATAAGTCCTCCATCAATCTGATCACAAACTTAGTTGTAAATTATTTGTACATGCGCTGTCCTCACAGTTAACATATTTGTAATTATGTATCACTATTTCGAAAATAATGATATCTCCAAATGCATCATCCTATTTCTAAGCGCCATGCATTCACTGGATTAACTGGAAATTTAACTAACTGGGCTTGGTATTGCCAACATTGAGAAATCATTTGTGATACGTTTCTTTTCGAGAGGGAGTTTGGACGCATCAGTAATATCCATGATCTCGGAATTTACGCCGACACTGACTATTCTGTCTGGGTCACCTTTATGGCCCTTTCTGGCCTGGATTTGAAACCTCAAAATGGCAGAGAGAAAACCGTAGTAGCAGAAGTGGAACAGTAATTGTGCCGATCTGCTCAGTCTGTAAGCCAAGTGACTGGATTGATGGAGATCAAAATGCACACAGAACCATCATAAATGTTCCCCAAATACTCACAGATCAACATGCGTGAATGGAACTCCCCGTCTCGTGATGCAAGGGCACATAATTATTTCGCTGCTTTCTGGAAAACAGTCGAGTTCTTCCATTTTTCCCTCTGCCTTATTATCGCCCAGTTCTTTTGCTCAAAGTTGTCATTGCACTACACTTCTCATTTTCAGGGCCAGCAGCGCTCTCTGGGCATACAGCCAGGGAACAGTTCTGTAAACACGAGATCGAGAGACAAACATAATCACTTATTGGATCATTTGTAGTTTGGGGAAATTTCAACTGCATTGTTCAACGTTTAGTGTGTTTCTGTCAGTTTGCATAGCAAGTACAGAGTACAAATTACATCCCTAAATCTATTTTGCTGGAATTAAAAATGTGTGACTGAAATCAGATTGTGGCTAACACTCACGCTGAATTAATCAATTCAATAAATTATTTGATTGATCGATAATCACATCACTGAAAGTGCTCAGTATTTCGTGACTTCGATTTGTTCCACATTGGAAACTTTATTGGAGACCTTTCGTTTACATACTTAATACACATGGCCATTATCGTTTTCTCACAACCTGAGGCAGAGTTTCTCAATTTTATGGGAGAGCAAGCATCATTTGTTGCAAAAGAAACAGGGCTATCGGAGAAATTTAGTTCAATGACCATTGATCTCGCATGGAGCTTGTCTCAATTGTATGTCCTGCTCCATCTCAGTCAGAACGTTAGTGAAAACGAGACTGATGTGCGTCATTTTTAAATATTTAAACCTCGTGCACAGCTCCTAATCGTGTCAATCTCCTTCAGTGCATACCCCTCTCAGCCTCATGTGTAAACTATTAAATCCAGATTAACTCTCATTTCACCTGCAGGTGCAAGTAATATCTCTTGTACACCACTTCACTTGGAAAAACCCTATTGCATCGCTCTCGCAATAAACCAGCAGCTCTGGATGACTCCACTTCCTTTATCATTGCCTCCCACATTCAATTGCCTCGAGTTACTCCAGTTCAGCTCGATCCATGTCACACCTCATAATATTCACTTCACTATCTCCAAGATCATTCTTGGACAGACATATCATTCAATGTTCCCCATTTCATCAGCTATAATCAGTATTGTTGCACACATTAACAATTGAATATCATCAATATCATTTTGACTTCAATAGAAAAGCGAATTTGCCATCGTTTCCCACTTACACTTCATGTGACTCCAGAAACACAACAACGTGAGTGACTACTAAATTGCCTTTGAAGTGAGAAAACAATAAATTCTGCTCTATGACAATGAGGGAAGACCATGAATGAACGTTTTGTCAATGACCTTGCAACATTTGAAAGAATGGGGAATGATAACAAAGGACCTTGAACTTAAAAACTTGGCTTGGGTCAAATAGCGCCTGTGCTAACTTTAAGATTTCAATTTTGAAGCATGCACCTATTTATCAGAGACCAGATAAGTTAAAGGAGGAGTGGGAGAATGATCAAATTCAGGATGCCTGTCTCCCTTCATATTGAATTGAACATTGCACATCCTCACGCAACTGATATTTCATTAACTACTGGATACACTGCAGACACACTTTTCATTACCCGCTGCAAAACCTCTTCCCTATCAATCCAGACCATCCTTCTTCCTTGGTCACAGTCTCCTTAACAATTTAGCAAGCTTCCAACTCTCAGCTGCTGACCATCACAGAACTGCAAGGATCGCTGATTGTCTCCTAGTTAATCTTAAAATATATAAATGATTAGATGTCGGAGCAGCATGCAACATGGGAGGCTGGTTAGCATGGTTACATCTCAGGAAATACAGGGAGAACTAGTCATTTGGATACAGGACTGTCTCAAAGCTAGAAGACAGAGTGTGTAGGTGGAGGGCTGTTTTTCAGACTGTTAGACTGTGACTAGTGGAGTGCCAAAAGGATAGGTGCTGGGTCATTTATATAAATAATTTGGTTGTGAGCATATAAGGTATAGCTAGTAAGTCTGCAGATGACATCAACATTGGACATGCAGTAGACAGAGAAGAAGGTTACCTCAGATTACAACGGGATCTTGATCAGATGGGTAATTGGGCTGAGAATTCGCAGATGGAGTTTAATTCAGATAAATGCGATATGCTGCATTTTGGGAAAGGAAATCTTAGCATGACTTATACACTTACTGTTAAGTCCCAGTGCGTGGTCCTGAACAAACAGACCTTGGAGTGCAGGTTCATAGGTCCTTCAAAGTGCTGTCGCAGGTAAATAGGAGAGTGAAGAAGGCGTTTGGCATGCTTTCTTTTATTGGTTAGAATATTGAGGACAGGAGTTGGGAGGACATGTTGTAGCTCGACAGGATGATGGTTAGATGACTGTTGTAATATTGCGTGTGTGCAATGCTAGTCTCCTCCCTATCGGAATGTTGTTGTGAAACTGTAATGGTCTCAGTAAAAATTTACAAGTATGTTGCCAAGGTTAGAGGATTTGAGCTATAGGGAGAGGCTGATGAGGCTAGTATTGTTTTGTGAGGAGCATCGCAGGGGGAGGGGTGACCTTATAGATCTTTACAAAATTATCAGGGGCATGGATAGGATAAATAGGCAACGATTTTTTTCCCCCGTGGGGTGGGGTGTCCGGAACTACAGGGCATGGATTCAGTGTGCGAGGGGAAAGATATGAATGAGATCTAAGCGGCAATTTTTCACACAGAGTGTAGTACATGTATGGAAAGAGCTGCCAGAGGAAATGGTGGAGGCTAGTACCATTATAATATTTCAAAGGCATTTGGATGGGTATATGAATTGGAAGGGTTTGGAGGGATATGGGGCCAGGTGCTGTCAGGTGGGAATGTATTGGGTTGAGATATCTGTACGGCATGGATGAGTTGGACTGACGGGTCTATTTCCGTGCTGTATGACTCCATGACTCTATGATTCTATCTGCAGCTCTGTAGCCGATGCAAAGTAGAGTGAATTCTGAAGAACATGCACATGTGCTTCAATGCAATTCTTAAAGTTTGAGGGAGTGTGCAATTACATGACTGACACGGTATTACCAGGATCAATCTCAGGCTATCCAGTTCAGGAACAAAAGCGGGAAAATGTAATATTGACGTGATTATCAATGCGAAAAACAAAGGGGTGCAATGAGAGGTGTGCTTTGGCTATTTTCATAAAGAAGGCAGGTACTGGGTCTAATGATCAGCTATCATAAGATTGAGTGAAGGAACAGGGTCAAATAGATGCAAGTCCTTTTCCTGTTACTATTTTCGATGTTTCCATCATTTTCTGCGAAAATATCTCAATGTTATTGTAAATTTGATGCTTGATTGTTGGAAGGCACTCCTTCTGAGATCTCAACATGCTATCCTCTGTGAACACATGATCAAAATCTGTTATTCATGTTTTGAATTGTAACATTCCTGACCACATTTCACACCTTGTGCTTGCAAACCATCAATGGCTACAGTAAGCCAATGTTGTGAATTTAATATTAAGAACAGTTTTCTCTTTTTTTCTTCCGTTTCCATGGCCTTTTTCCATGCAGACTCAATGCTCGTTTGTGGTGTTGGCCCAGTTTTAGGTTTACTTAGCTCTGCAAACTCTTCGTTTGTCCCTCATCTGTCTTCGTGGTAGGCCGTCAGAATCCTTGAACATCAATTGTGGAATTGCTTTTAATAAACCTCCTGCATCTCAAAATGTTTTTTCCATATTGATAACCTTAAAATCTACCTCTTTGCTCAAGGCATTTGTCGTTTGTGCTCATCTGAACGTATATGATTCAGTGTCCACACTCGATTCCACAGTTCTCCTGTGAAGCGGCTGCAGGCATCATCATATATTGAGTCATCAATAAGTCGTATTTTCAAAATGCGGAACACTTTAGCTCGAACCCACAGAGAGACGTCACATTAATGGAACATACACAAAGAAAGGTGAAGACACTATGCAGGTCTGGCAGAAAGTTTTGATTCTGGTATTATTGTCATTCGTCAGAATTTGGAAATGAAAATACAATGCACAAGTTGAGATTCTCCAGAATTTTATGTGTCTGTTTCGAGTTTACATCTTCGAGAGTCTTCAGCAATAATGGCAGGCTTTATTACAGCTGTTATGATACACTTTAATGCATGTAAAAGAGATGTCATGAAAAATGTCAAAACGTTCCATAACGTTTCATAAAGGTCACTCAGACGCCAACTTTTCCAGTTAATTTAAGCAGGTGTGTAGTGGATATTTAGCAGGGTGATGGTGGTATAGTGGCCTTCCAAGCAGTTGACTCCGGGTTCAATTCCCGGCTGTCGCAGTGTTGTGGTTTCTAAATCGATGCTTAGTGGGCGGCATGGTGGCAAAGTGGTAGCTCTGCTGCCTCACATCGCCAGAGACCCGAGCTCAATTCCTGCCTCAGGCGACTCGCATGTAGGGTTTGCACGTTCTCCCTGTGTCTGCGTGGGTTTCCTGTGGGTGCTGCAGTTTCCTCCCACAATCCAAAAATGTGCAGGTTAGGTGAATTGGCCATGCTAAATTGCCCGTAGTGTTAGGTGAGGGGCCAAATATAGTGGAATGGGTCTGGGTTGGCGGCGCTTCGGCGGGTCGGTGTGTACTTGTTGGGCAGAAGGGCCTGTTTCCAAACGGTAAGGAATCTAAGAAAGTGCAGGAGTGATGCAGCTGGTCACATCGCGCAGTTTTGAATGGAACAGAATGTATTTACAGGCTAACAAACGAGATTAGAATATAGAATAAGGTAACCTACGTGAATAGAAAACTGACTTAATAATACTGTTCCAATTTTCTGCAACATCCCCATAAACACACCCCTTATCGAAACGGTAAAGTCGAACACAGGCTCTTCCCAGAAAGATGATAGAGAGAGAATCAGCATAGAAACTTTTTTTTTCACTGCAGCTGTTTCTTTCGGTCCGCTGTTAAAAAATAAACCAAAACATAACCAAAACCAAAATAAACCAAAACCAAAACTGGCCATTCCCCTTTCATTATATAGTGTTTTAAAAATTGAAAGCCTTTTTACTGAGTATTCCCTTCAGCAAATTCTGTTAGAAATTAGCAAAGAACCCAAACCCAGAAAAATCGGAACCTTGGCTTTTTACAGCTCATCGTGGAAAAAAAACAAGGGCAGCATGATGTTGAGATAGGAGCAGCGTCGTCATAGGGCCCACAGCACCAGGAAGGGTAATTGTCAGTTCTGTTAAGTCAAAATGCAACAGTTGTTGTTTGCACAGTCCAGACTTGGGACTCCACGAGGAACTACCAGCTCCAAGTTGAGATTACTGCACAGATTCATATCGTTTTTTTCTTACTTTGCATTTCAGACTATTCACAAATGCTCTGTCTTGTGCGAATCTCCTCAAATGATGGCATTCCCATCTGGAATATTGCATCAATCCCGAGCTCTCCCAATTACTCTCTGATATCACTAGCTCACCTTTGATGATGGCTTTGCCCCTTGTGTTGCCTGGCTACCCAACCGGTTCAAAAT
The DNA here is from genome assembly GCF_047496795.1 of Chiloscyllium punctatum. Lineage (NCBI taxonomy): Eukaryota > Metazoa > Chordata > Chondrichthyes > Orectolobiformes > Hemiscylliidae > Chiloscyllium > Chiloscyllium punctatum. Next base: position 33,819,452 of record NC_092773.1, read on the forward strand.
TACGGCCCCACTCTGTCTTGCAGATTTCTCAAAATCGAAAGAGCTGCGATATGGTCGAAATCAGAAGCAAAATTAGAAAATTGCTGGAAATGCTCAGAAGGTCTGTTAGCATCTGTGAAGAGAAATCAGACTTAACATTCTGGTCGAGTGGCCCCTTCCTCAGTACTGATGGAAGAGAGGAAATTATAAGTTTACATGCAGGATGTAGGTTGCTGGGGGCAAGTGGATTAGCCATAAATGGCAGGAGAGGAAAAAGGCAGAGGGAGAGCAGAACGGTCGGACTCACAAAGAAGTGGAAAACGATACGACCAGGAGGGTGAATAGCCGTTCAGACGAACAAACTATGTTATGTTAGTGTCTAACAATGGGTTGTGTGTAACAGTAGACAATGTGATAACAGGCTCTGCTGTGTGTGTTGGATGTGGACATAAGAGAGCTCAAGCCTGAAATTTGTTGTTGGATTCAGTAGCAGTTCCAAGATGTTTGGAGCTTGATCTCTCCTTTTACCTTTCCTCAACTCACACCATATGTTCTGCATAAACTGACATTTTAGAGCGATCAGTAGTTCTGAGCAAGGACTCGCAACATTGATCCTCATTTCTTTCCACAAATGCTCCCAGAGTTGCTGAGCTTTTGCAGCAATTAGTGTTTTTTCTCTTCCTCATTTATTCCTGTTTCGACTGTCATGTTTGTCTCTTCATTATCATTCACTGACCAGTACACGAGAATACTTTATTGTCTATTCTCTTTTTTGATAGCCTGCGTTCCGAACAGTGAGTCCCTTTCTGGTTGTTCGTTCAGCTGCAGCCATTCTGCTGCATGACAGGAAGAAGTAATACATTTGCTATGGTAAGTGTCAATCTGATCACAGACTGGGATGTAACTTAATTGTCCGTTTTCGGTCCTCACATTCAACATAGAACATAGAACATAGAACATACGACAATACAGCACAACAGGCCCTTCGGCCCACGATGTTGTGCCGAATATTTGTCCTAGATTATGCACCTATCCATGTACCTATCCAATTGCCGCTTGAAGGTCACCAATGATTCTGACTCTAAGACACTCCTACAGGCAGCGCATTCCATGCACCCACCACTCTCTGGGTAAAGAACCTAACCCTGACAGCGCCCATATACCATCCACCCTTCACCTTAAATTTATGTCTCCTTGTAACACTGTATTGTACCCGGGGAAAAAGTCTCTGACTGTCTACTCTATCTGATCATCTTGTAAACCTCTCTGAAGTCACCACTCATCCTTTGCCGGTCCAATGAGAAAAGGCCTAACACTCTCAACCTAGCCTCGTACGACCTATTCTCCCTTCCAGGCAACATCTTGGTAAATCTCCTCCACACCCTCTCCAAATCTTCCACATCTTTGCTAAAATGAGGCGACCAGAAATGCACACAGTACTCCAAATGTGGCCTTACCAATGTCCTATACAGCTGCAACATCACCTCACGACTCTTTAATTCAATCCCTCTGCAAATGAACGCTCATACACCACAGGCCTTCTTACAAGCTCTATCCACCTGAGTGGCAACATTCAAAGATCTATGAACATAGACACCAAGATCCCTCTGCTCCTCCACCTTACTAGGAACCCTACCGTTAACCCTGTATTCCGCATTCTTATTTGTCCTTCCAAAATGGACAACCTCACACTTGACAGGGTTGATCTCCATCTGCCACTCCTCAGCCCAGCTCTGCATCATATCTAAGTCCCTTTGCAGCCGATAACAGCCCTCCTCACTATCCACAACTCCACCAATCTTCGTATCGTCTGCAAATTTACTGACCCACCCTTCGACTCCCTCGTCCAAGTCATTAATGAAAATTACAAACAGCAGAGGACCCAGAACCCATCCCTGCGGTACTCCACCTGTAAGTGGGCTCCAGGCTGAATATTTACCATCACCACCACTCTCTAACTTCGACCGGTTTGCCAGTTCTCTAACCAACTGGCCAAACTTCACAATATCCTATGCCTCCTGATTTTCCGCATAAGCCTACCATGGGGAACCTTATCAAATACCTTACTAAAATCCATGTACACTGCATCCACTACTCTACCCTCATCCACATGCTTGGTCACCTCCTCAAATAATTCAATTAGACTTGTTAGGCAAGACCTGCCCCTCACAAATCCGTGCTGGCTATCCCTAATCAAGCAGTGTCTTTCCAGATACTCATAAATCCTATCCCTCAGTACCCTTTTCATTACTTTGCCTACCACCGAAGTAAGACTAACTGGCCTGTAATTCCTGGGGTTATCCCTATTCCCTGTTTTGAACAGGGGCACAACATTCGCCAATCTCCAGTCCCCTGGCACCACACCCATTGACAGTGAAGAGGAAAAGATCATTGCCAACGGTTCTGCAATTTCCTCTCTTGCTTCCCACATAATCCTAGGATATATCCCGTCAGGCCAGGGGGCTTGTCTATCCTCAAGTTTTTCAAAATGCACAATGCATCTTCCTTCCTAACAAGTATCTCCTCGAGCTTACCAGTCCGTTTCATAATCTCCTCTTCAACAATATGGTCCCTCTCATTTGCAAATACTGAAGAAGATCACTCTTTCAAGACGTCCCCTATCTCTTCCGACTCAATACACAGTCTCCCACTACTGTCCTTGATCGGACCTCCCCTCGTTCGCCTCATTCTCATGTTTCTCACATACGCATAAAAGGCCTTGGAGTTATCCTTGATCCTACCCGCCAAAGATTTTTCATGCCCTCTCTTAGCTCTCCTAATTCCTTCCTTCAGCTCCCTCCTGACTATCCTGTATCCCTGCAACGCTCTGTCTGAACCTTGTTTCCTCAACCTTATGTAAGCCTCCTTCTTCCTTCTTACAATGCATTCAACCTCCCTCGTCAACCAATGTTCCCTCACACGACCATCTCTTTCCTACCTATGAGGTACATACATATCAAGGACACGTCGTATCTTTTCCTTGAAAAAGTTTCACATTTCAAAGACATCCTTCCCTGACAGTCTATGCTCCCAATTTATGCTCCTCAGATCATGTCTTGCAGCATCGTATTTACCCTTCCCCCAATTGTAAAACCCGCCCTGTTGCACGCACCTCTCTCTCTCCATAACCAAGGTGAAAGTCACAGAATTGTGGTCACCATCACCAAAATGCTCACCCACTAACAAGCCCATCACTTGTACCGGTTCGATACCTGATACCAAATCCAATATGGCCTCCCCTCTGGTCTGATATTCTACATACTGAGGTAGAAAAGTTTCCTGGACACACGGCACAAACACCACCCCGTCCAATCTACTTGATCTAAAGAACTTCCAATCAATATTTTGGAAGTTGAAATCGCCCATGACTCCTACCCTGTGGCTTCTGCACCTTTCCAAAATCTGTTTCCCAATCTGTTTCTCCACATCTCTGCTGCTATTTGGGGCCTATAGTAAACACCCAACAAGGTGACTGCTCCTTTCCTGTTTCCTATACTTGTGCGCAAGTATTCCCTGTCAGTGCTACCTTCTCCGCAGCCTCCCTACATTCTTGGACATCCTGCAAAACAGCTAACCTACTTGCTGGACTCCAAGTCCGGATCCATCCCCCTGCCAAATTAGTTGAACCCCCCCCCCCCCGAAGAGTGCTAGCAAACCTACCTCCCAGGATATTGGTGCCCTTCTGATTCAGGTGCAACCCGTTCTGCTTGTACAGGTCCCACCTTCCCCAGAATGCAGTCCAATTGCCCAAATACCTGAAGCCCTCCCTCCTACACCATCCTTGCAGCCACATGTTCAACTGCACCGGCAACAACCCAGAGATGACGACTCTGTCCGTCCTAGCTTTTAGTTTCCAGCCTAACTCCCTGATGTCCTGAATGACCTCCCAACCCCTTATCCTTCCTATGTAGTTGGTGCCAATGTGCACCACGACTTCTGGCTGCATACCCTCCCTCTTAAGGATTCTGAAGACAAAGTCCGAGCCGTCTCGGACCCTGGCACCCGGGATGCAACAAACCATCCGAGAATCTCGCCCATGTCCACAGAACCGCCTGTCTGTACCTCTAACTATAGAGTCGCCTACAACTAGCGTTCTCCTCCTCTCCCCCTTTCCCTTCTGGGCCTCAGAGCCGGACCTCGTGCCAGAGACTTGGTCACTGCAGCTTACCCCTGCTAGGTCGTATCCCCAAAAGTATCCAAAGCGGTATACTTATTGTTGAGTGGAACGACCACAGGGGATCTTTGCACTGCCTGCTTCCTCCCCTTCCCACCTCTAACTGTTACCCAGCTACCTCTGTTCTCTGGCGTAACTATGTCCCTGTAGCTTCTATCTATCACCCTCCCAGCGTCTCGAATAATCCTCAGTTCATCCAACTCCAGCTCCAGTTCCCTAACGCCGTCGGCGAAGAGCTGGAGCTGGCTGCACCTCCTGCAGGTGAAGTCGGTAGGAGCATCGGTGCTCACCCTTACCTCAAACATCCTGCCATAACTCTACACTTAGTTCTCCAAAACAAGAACACTAAAATCGAACTTCTCATAAATAACAACCTTTTTTTCACTTGAAGACGAGAATGGAATAATAATGCTCGAGACTTCCACAAAACGTGGGCACACAATTGCTTTGTTAAGAGGGCTCAAAGGTACAATTGATTCACACCTGGGATGAAAGTTTATTGCTGTTAATAAATATTCAATACTTTAAGGCCCATATCAATTGCAAACACAGAACTGTGATATTGCGAAGCATGTGATCCTATGACACAGGAAAAGAGAGGTTATTACGATGCCTGTCCCCCGGTTCTGCTTCATCTCCCCCAGTCTCTTGACATTGCCTCATATCCCTGGGCAACATTTCTAGCAACATAACTCTTTAACATCCTCTTTAATGTCTCAAATGAAACTGCTGACGCCACAGTCCCAGGCAATGTTTTCCACACTCACCACTCTCTGATTGAACACATTGAAACCCATTTCGTGTTGTGAAATAACTCCATGGTGGCCTGTCTACCATCACCAAATCACGTTTTATTTACACGTTTAATATACGTTGACAGTGCACATCATGATCTCCACATCCTCCTCATTGCTTCACCTTCCAGCTAACTTCAACGAATCTACAATTTCTTCCCTTACCTCTGCCATTACTATGGAATACATCGATCTGTTCTTAAAGGATTTTCTATCTATACCTCTCATGATATTGTTCATTTGCTCAACGCCAAAATTTTCAGTTGGGCCATTACTACCATTTACTAAACTAGCCAGGACACAAGCAAAGTTCTCATTAAGCACCATTGCCTAACCCATTTGTACAGTAAGCATCTTAACCTGCTTATTCCTTCTGGGCCCCATTCTATCTTTCATTAAATATTTAAACATTGTTTTACTTTTTCGATTTACTGCAACCTGTGATCCTTTCCTCTTAATGCACTTCGCCTTCCTAATTCATTCCTTCGACTCTCATTTGCATTTGAAGTACTCTTCCTAATTTCTGTTGCTATCATTCTTTTAGTATGCTTCATATGCCTCTGTACCTTTCCTTATTTTCTCAATAATTTCCTTAGTCAGCCGAATGTATTATTAGGCTGAAAGTGCCGAAAAGGTTATTTATTTTTTGAACAAGATAAGTAAAGGATGACACGTGAGATTTGATTTAATGCAGATTGAGTAGTTTAAGCAATTTTAGGTACACACAAAAGAATGTGTAATTGATAGAATCATAGAATTGCACGTTTAAGCAGGCCATTCGTCCCATTGAATCCACACTGAACTTTCCAAAGAGCATTCAACCCAGAGTCAGAAATCCTACACTACCCCTGTGACCCTCAGACACCTAGAATGGACGTTTCCAAATAATATGAATTTAGAATGGCCAATCCACCTATCTTGCGCATATTTAGACTAGTTAATTAAAGGACTTCAGACATATCGAACAAGCAGTCTTATTTCCTTTTGCAAACGGAGGACTCCAAACGGTGGCTGGCATATTGCATCGCTATCTCAGTTTCCACACCCACAGTCTCAGGAAGCTGAGTCTAACACTGTAAGATTCCCAAGCATGGAAACGTTCATGGGGTCAAAGCTATTCTGATCTGCTCTGTTGCCATCGCTGATGACTTTTCCCATACATGTCTTGGTACATCAACAAATCTAGGTGCCTAACCATGTTTTGTTCAATAGTTCGTTCTCAAGTCAGCTGAGGTCACAGCAGTTACCTTCGAGTCAAAAACAAACTGTTTTTAAATTTTGTCCGTTTTCATTTATTTTCCTTTCGTTGCTTATTGCATTTTCCAATAAGCAATTAATGATTAAATCATAACCGCCTAGTTTGCAAGCTCCAGCTTGGAATGCCCCATATTTATTTCTCGTAGATATGTATGTAGGTTGCATGCTGCTCATTGCTCTTTTGAAATTTCGCTTTATTCATCCACTGTTTTATCCACCAAAACATGTTATATTAAAAAACAAACTAAATACTCTCGTTCATCTATAAGGCTGCAACATTCTGCACTTTACCAGTCTGGACTCTAAACGCTTGACTGACATTTATGCTTTCTCGACTTAATATTGAACATTTATTGCATTATGTTTCCTTTTTCTGCATTGCTCCTGTACTCCTGCTCTCCGTCTGCAGAACAATTTCTGATGGTACAGTTTGTCCTGATTTATGAGCTCAACTGCAGTCTGGCTCACTCTTAATCTTTGTAGAGCACTTCCGGCTCCATGTTCTAGTGTCTTGGCATGTTGTCTACTTCACGCCTGACGGTCTTGGCTGACCACAGTGATACAACTACCCATCGCTTTTTTTTCATTGGCAGTTTTGGGATCAGATTTTCTTCAGAGGCATTTGGCCCAATGCATCCCAGCATTTCAACTTTCGTTCTGTCTGGCCATTCTCGTTGTGGGTGTTATTCTCATTCCAGCTGTGTCTAACATGTCTTGATCGCCTTTATTCGATCTCACGAGCCCTTATATTCGTCCATGAGCCTTTATATGGACTTTTGTGAAAGTTATTTTATATTTATATTTATATGAACAAAGGCGACATGGTAGGCAGATTTACAACACTTGTCGTCATGTTTTTGTCATAAACATACAAATGAAAATTAATTATAAATTCCAATTCTAACGTTCTATAGTTGGACGCCTCGTTTCTGAATTCCACAGTTTCCTCTCTAGAATGACTGGACGCATATACTTGGCATTAAAAGTAGTTAAGAGTTGCTTTACTCCTCTGACACCGGCTATGAGAGAGACAGTCTCATGAGGAGATGTTTCACAGATAGAATTCAGCAGAGATTCGAATAATGTGAGGGTGCATATTGTCATATGTAGGATTCTTATGGGACTTGATGTGGCAGATGTGCTGAGATTGTGCCCCCTTCTATAAGAATCCAATGAATCCCGAAGCGTGAAAGCAGGTTTCACTGACATACGGAAGAGTAACTCACCCAGCACCATTCCCCAACATTTTTTCCCCTGAGTAATGCAATAAAACTACACATACCTGAACTCTGTGCGCAATTTAGCCCCACCGATTCATTTCACCTGCACACCTTTGGACTTTGGGAGGAACCCCTTGCAGACGGGCGAACGTGCAAGGTCCACAGAGCCAGTCGAGGCTCGATTCGAACCCAGATCCCTGGTACTGTGATGCAGCAGTGCTCGCCGCAGTGCCAGACCTTGTCTTAGTAACAATGGCTGCCAATTTAAGAAACAGGTATGGAGGAATTTGCTCCCTTGGCGGGTCTCGTCTCTGTAAAATAATTTTCCATAGAGGTTTATGAAGTTGGGTTGTTTAGTGTACGCAAACCAGAGATCGGGACATCTTACAATTGGAATCCAACCTTCTTTGTAAATGATAAGAACATAGTTTTCACATATCCATCGGCTGTTAATCGTATTAGAATAATGCAGCAGGGAAACAGACACTTTGGACCAACTTTTCCATGCTGACTAGGCATTCCAATCTGATCGTGTTCCAGGTGCCAATATTTGGCCCATATATCTCTACATCCTTCATCATCAGATACCATCTAAGTATCTTTGGAATGTTTCACTTTTACCTGTCTCCACCATTTCCACTGACAGTTGATTCCACACTCTTTGAAAAAGCTATCCCTCAAGTCTATTATAAATCTCTTCCCACTCAGCTGAAATCTGTCCTCGAGTTTTGGACTCGCGCCAAACGAGACAGAAACTTTGGCTATCCATCGTGTGCGTGCCTCTACTGATCTTAAGAACCTGTATGTGATCATTGCTCAGATTGTGATGCTCCAGACTGAAGGAAAAGAACGCCTATTCTATTCAGTGTTTCCCTGTAACTCAGTTCTTTTATCGTGGCAACAGCCTTATAAATCATTGCTGTGCCTCTCAAATCACACAACATAGTTCCTATATGTTTCACGGTATTTAGACATGAGTCCAGAAAATGTTGGACACCAAGTCAGAAACTTGTTCGGAGTAGATCGTGGGATAAGTAAAATAACTACTTCACGGGCATTTATCCAAGATACCATGTGAAGGTGCAGGTCGTTTTGAAGGAGGTGACACTGCTCTGCGACCAGCTCGGTTCGAGTAACCCATCCTCAGAACTCTAAACCTAATCACTCCAATCCTATCGTTTTCGTGTACTTACGCAAGTGACTTGAAAAGGTTGTAACTATGCCTACATCTACCACGTTCTAAGGACGTCCTTCCACTCGCTTTGGACTCTCGTTAACTCTAGTGGCTCCTGAAAGGTCACTACATCGCTCCGAGAGGTTCCTCAGGCATCACGTTCAGAAATCTTGGCATAATCCATCCAATCCACCTTCGACCAAGATTTGGTCACTGTCCACCGTTTTATCCCTGACGATCTTAAAGTTTAGGCACACTACTGGAGTCTTCCGTTGTGAAGTCAGTTGCACATTTTAGTTCCTTGGTTATTTCTTTGTTCCCTATTTCTTCTTCTGCAGCCTCATTTTAGAGATCCAGTATTCAAGCTAGCCTCTCTCGTGTCTTTTGTGGGTCTGAAAGAAAACTCTTTCAGTTTTGTTTTATCACCAGTCAGCTCACCGCATATTTTGCCTTCTCCCAACTTCTTGTATTTTTCCTGGCCTCTGCTAGTTTCTAACGATTTCACAATTCTTCGGTTCTTCACATGTTTGTCCAAATGCCTCTGAAATATTGCTGAATTTGAACCACCTGCACTGGCAACGTTTTGCAGGCACTTAGTACCATTGATGTAAAGAATACTTATGTAAAGTTAACTGTTGGTTAAATTTTAAACCAACCAGGTTTACTATGAATGATCATTGTCTTACACAAAGAAACGAAACAACGACTGGCTATTACCTAGTTTGCGGCGTTGAAGCAACCACATAATGTTTTAAACCAGGTTTACTATGAATGATCATTGTCTTACACAAAGAAACGAAACAACGACTGGCTATTACCTAGTTTGCGGCGTTGAAGCAACCACATAATGATTTAAACGTACAAAGAACAGAATGCTAGTAGTCTTACACATCGCTTTCAGATGAAAAAAAGTACACCCCAATCTGGATGTCAGCATAGTTTCAGATACATTCAGAACTATCCAGCAAGTGTTGTCAACTGGAATGTTTTGCTTCATTAATGGAAACCGCCTGTTTCACAAAGAGCTGAGGCATATTTTTCTCACAGAGGATAATGAGTCCGAGTGAAAATCAAAAAGACATGTAAATAAATATAAAACTACTGCAAGAAAAGGAGCAGATGAACCAAAGGAATATAAGCCCTTTGGAGCTGATGTGTTCCATGCGAAGGATTTTAGAGAAAGCAGCTTCAAAGATAGTGGATGCTTTGGCAGTAATCTTCCAGGAATCCATCGATTTCCAAAAATTATTATGAACTTGGAAAACAGGAAATTCAATGCGTTGTTGAAAAAAAATAATGTGATTATCCAATGGTGGGGATGCACGGTGACTCAGTGGTTAGCATCTCTGCTTCACCACGCTAGGGACATGGATTCGATTTCAGCTTCGGGCATCTGTCTATGTGGAGTTTGCAAATTCTCCCACTGTCTGTATGGGTTTCCTCCGGGTGGTGCTATTTCCTCTCACATTCCAACGTTCTGCATGTTAAGTGAATTGATCATGCTAAAGTCCCCAGAGTGTTCAGTGATGTGTAGATTAGATGCGTTAGTCAGAGGTGTGCTTGTTGGGCCAAATGGCTTGTTGTCAAACTGCAGGGATTCCATAAAATGACAACTGTCATTTGGAAAATGTCAGAGTTTATTGTTAAGGATGCAAGAGCAATTGAATTTAAGAAACACAAAAGATAATCTAGCACATTCAGATGGATTCAAATTGCTAGCCAAATTGAGCTGGCAAAAATGTCGAATTCATGGAGGGGAAATAATCCATATAATGTGCTTGGATTGACAGAAGGCATTAGATATGATACCGCACGTTAAACTATTAAACAAGGTGAAAGGCCATGTTTTGGCGTTGACATATTTGCATTGGCAGTGGACCAGTGACTAATAGGAGAAAGAGTTGTGGCGGAAAGATGATTTTATTTTATCATTGCAGGGAGTAGCCAGTTTAATACACAGAGTTCACAGCAGGATCATATTTCTTTGTTTGTTATACTCGAACGACGTCAGTGAATGTACTCCAGCCAAGTGTGCAGATAACTCAAAATCATGTCTGAAGGCCAGACGTGAGGACGATGCAAAGCGTTTGCAAAGGTAAGGGCATGTGAAGTGAACAGTGATAAACTTAGGAAATGGAATCCTCTGTGGGAACATGTGAGGCGATGCACTTTGGAAGGAAAGTAGAAGAGCCTAATGGTGTGTAAACGTCGGAAAACAGATCAAAACGAGAGAACAGAATGATTTTGGAATTCTCGAGGTTGATCTGCAGTGAACTGCGAAATGCAAATGTAATGTTCATCATTATTTCAATAAGCGTGACTTTACACTTCAGGAGGTTTTGTTAAAACGGTGTAAGGCACGATTCAGACCAGTATGAGTCACAGAATTCACAGAAAATAATATGGAACGGAATGAGGCTATTTGGCACTTTATGTTTGAAAGAGGCTCTTCAATTGGACATCTTTAGCAAAGTGCTAGCTACTGCTTGACTTCTCTCTCTAAAGTTGAACACTGCTTCTACTCACTCAATCAATAAGTGGCATTTGTAAAACTCAGGAGGCATAACTTCCAGATATGGTGAAGTGCAAAGTCACATCTTTTCTTCTCCTTACAATCTTTGAGGCCTTGGAAATACCCCTTTTGTTCTGGTGCTGAAAAGTTTGACTCACACGACTGGCCACCACAATGACTCTGATGTTCAGAAAACTGAACAACATAATGTAAAGTAATGGGGAAGAATGAGTTTAAAATCATGTTGAACAAGTCAAATTTAACCCATACTGTGCAGTACAGTATAGTCGCTTCAAGTGGCAACACAGAAACGGGGTCTATCGTTAATATATGCACAAAAATAAGCTGCAAAATACATGCAGGTAAAATCTACACAGAGCGAAAGATGGTTTGATACAAGAACCATAATTTTAGCTTTGCTTATGCATTATTACTTTGTTAACCTCCAGCAACAGGTAGCTACATTCGATCAAAGCAAAAAGTGATCGTGATTCAGATTGTCTGGTCGATGATGGCATAACTGAATATACTGATGAACTTGCACACTGGTGTGATCGTCAGAAAAGATCCTGGGAAAAATGATACATGAAGCACAATAGAACGACTGCACTAATATGGACACAAACATCTCACTGTTGGCATGGCCATCAGATGTCAGGTAGTAAGTGAGGAGAGATCACACTTTCCCCAAAGACAGGATCATTATGACTGCAAAATTAACGGAAAAAGTGAAATTGAAAGTGAGTTTCGGAATATATGATCAATATGTTTGCACATTTCAGAGGAATTTACTCTCAAAATTGTACTTTTTTAAAATTGGAGGTTAAACTTTAAAACCTTTTATCACAATTCTACCCATCGCAAAGACAGTTGATGTTGTTTTTCTCGTCCAGGAATCCAGGGCAGAAAAGGTGCTTGCAAAACACCTAAGAAAGTGAGAAAAACCGTTAACTGTCTTGTTTATGCTAAAATCCACTGATTATGCCTGTATTTTTTTTCTCGTTTGTACGTAAATGGAAAGCAGCTGTTGCCGAAAGGAAGACATATTTTAGAATGTGAATATCAATTTTGAATTGGCTTTAGAACAGGGTCAGTCAACGATGTTCCCTTACTCTTAGTCTCACTAACAAATAACCCGAAATCTTCCAAACAAACCCAGATCTAATTGCTGAATATTCTTCATGGATCATGCTTCTCTTAATCTGGAATAAAACAACTCTCCACAGCTACGGATCACATTTTCTGACACTTCATATTGAACCCTTCCATTCGAAATACACGGAGTAATGAAGTAAAGAGATAAATTGATCTCAAAACATCTTAATTTGGTCACAAGGCATGACTATCTACCTTTCTTTCTTCAAGGTGGGAAATCTGCCAAAGGAAAATCCTGCAGAATCTACAGAGTTAAACAGCCAACATTAAAAGCCAAGGGTAATTCAATCGTTAATTGGATGAATTAACAAGGTCAGTGTGATAATAAAACACAAAAGAATCCTGAACACTGCTGAGAGGAGACATGTGTGTTGGAAATTTATCGTCATCTCGCTGTCATCAGAAGTATACAATGGACTTGAAAAAGGAGAACAGCGCTTTATACAGAATGACATAAATATCTGTTGGAATGGGCCATGATTGGTGTGGAGGTGCAAGGAGAATAGTAAACTGTCATACTGAAATCCAGCAAGCAGACTCACATTGATCAGGGTGCAGCAAGTAGTAAGTAGGGACTGGGTTAAATGTCCTGCGATTTATTCAGATTCAATTGCATTTGGAGAAGGCACATAATCACTCTCTTACTCAGACAGTTGTCCATGTTGAAGTCTGATTCCGTAATGAACAATGCTTTTCAGCAGATGATATTTTCCTAATTCAGAGGCATCGACTTTCTCAGAAAGTCTCATGCCGTGTTTCTGCATTGGGATAAAGCTTCAAAATCATTCAGCGCATTTCCTGAATAAAATGCTTGGTGAGTTGCTTCCCAAAATCATCTAGATGGTGGACAGTGTTTCTACTTTGCAACAGTTCTAGTCAGACTGTTTTTTTTTTGAGTTATGATACCGATTAAATGTGGTGGGTTTCCGAAATGGAGTCGAGTTTCTTGTGTGTTGCTGGAACTGCAAACTTTTAGTCAAATGTTCGGTTTTTTCTATCACGTGACTTCCACTTTGCAGACATTGTAACGTTTTTGGGGAATCAGGATTTGAGTTGCTTGCTACAGTGTCTCTAAAATCTAAATTGCCTTCAAAGCTATTGCATTTGTATGACTAGTCCAGTTCAGTTTCTGATAAATGGCAATCCAATGTATGTTCATATTGGACACATTGCATTCGTGGAATTAAAGGGAAGAGTCACTGTTGGACTGCATCTGAGCGAGTGAGAGACACTTATTGTGTTTCCACAGGTAAGACCACCAGTGCATCAAATGCTGATGTGCATCTGGAAACTGACGAGCTCCACGCCTGTGATGTACAGCCAAACATTACAAATCTTAGTTATTTTTTCAAAGCAGAATAAAGCAATCCGCTAATGATTTCGGCATTTATACTGATTCCGCAAACCACTTCTCGCACTCTCAAGATAAATTTAACTTATGCACATATCTTTCATAGTGGATTGATGATAGAGTTTGCAGCAGCATTTTGGCAACAGAGTCACCAATGATGTGGTGAGACATTACGTTTTACACAACTCGTGTTGAGGATTTGACATGAATGCCTTGAGAGTTGACGAAGACATATGCAATTATGGAGAAACTATTGGCTCACATCTAAACAAAAGCATGCAACTTGTCAAATTCTGTTGTGCTCTTTTATTTCCGTGAAAATTTCAACTACCCACCCTGAGCTAAAGACAGCCATGATGTACCACAACTAAGTTAAACAGCCGCGAATGCGTACACTGATGGCACGAATTCACTCAGTGAATGGCCACTGGGTGCATGTTATCGGGTGACAGGTGGATGTGGAATTGAATGATCACCTCGATTTGGCTTTAGCACGGTTTCCAATACTGGTCATTTACTCCATGTGATCAGTGCTTTCCTCTCGTAAGGCAGTTGTTGTTCACCCACTTCATTCACAATGGCAAACATCTTTTAGCGTCGGTGGATTAATTCTGCTGTCGTCATCTGTTTGTCGCACCTTTTCAGGACAAAAACAATCATTTCGCAAAATTATGCAACAAAGATATCCCTGTGGAGATCCTGATGTATACATAATTAAGTCCATATGAACGGCATACGACAGAATTAAACTTCGGGAAATTACCAGCAGAAGCGTGGGACATGACATGCACCGTCCGGTCCAAACGGTTAGGAAAGTATTCTACATGGTCCTGGGCATAATTGGTGGTTCAAGTAAGTGACTTGGATCGCTGAGTTTGTTTAAATCTATGTCTGAACTTATTCGACTGTTCTTCTGTGAGCAACGACATCTTCTTGCAATATTAGTTCAAACGTGCTTAATAATTAAGTTTTATTGTACAACTTACATTATTTCAGGTCTCTCACTTCGTGTTTATTTTAATCAGTCTCCTTCTGATTAGAGTAAACAGCACATTTCTCCGTAATACTATCCTGAGGTCTGAAGAATTGCGACTGATGAATATGGAACCTCCACATGATATGCTTTGATTCAGTTCAACAAGGGTCAGAAAGTTATTTTCAGAGCGAGTTAAAAATAACTTCAAGAAATCGCGTGCATTTGGATTAACAAACAGCAAATAATTCTGTGCAGATTATTGTTCGAGCTTTTACTAACTTGAGCTTTTACAACTGGAGGCTTTTTAAGGAGACATTTGCTCAGAAACAGTTTCTTCCAGAAAAATGCAGTCAGGCAAAGAGAAATCATCCGTTTCAGCACCAGGTGGTCTTAGCAGTAGACAACACAGCTATGTTGGGAAACCTTTTTGGAATTGCTCAGTTGAAATTCTTCACAAAATATTTTCGAGTGACAAAGAGGAAGGTACATTAAAATAAATTACTGAAGACATAAGGTGAAAGAACGCATGCTAAATTATAAAGAGTTTGCTTAAAGATCCAGAGAGGAGACATTATTTGAAAAGAATAACATCTGGAGAATGCGTAAAGTTCGCAAAAGTGTAACATATTGCAGCAATATCAAATCAACATCAAGCTTACACATGAAGCGCGAATGACTCTTCATTCAGTTTCGAGAATCTAAAGTGGGTGGATGTAGTGTAAGTGGATTAAATATTACATGATGATCTTTCGATTGGGCTCATTTGGAGGAGTTGTGAATGGTGTGACATTGTTAGTGCTGTTGCCTTCTTGTGCAATAATTTTTAAGTTCGTTTATCGTATAAAGTACCGGGACAAACTTTTGTGAGACTTTCAATGGCAATTTTCTTGCAGCAAGTGAACAGGAAAACGTGTGGTCTACCAAGACATGTATCACTCTGGGGTCCGATGATTTCAGCATTCACATCAGCTGATAACAAAATCATGTACTTAACATATGGTAATGTACAAATCTCCCCCAGTGACAATTTCATAATTTCAGGAGCACAATGTGAAATGGACGTCCACAGGAGTCAATGCTAACTCCCTCATTATTCATTGTATTTATAAATTCTGTACGGCAGAACGTGGTGGTAGGGGAAAGAAAGATAATACATTTTGAGGAGAACACAAAAATTAACCGGTGGTGGACAGTGAGGAGGAAGACGTAAGGTTGCAGGAGGAAATGAACAGATTGATCAGATGGGCATTTCAATCCCAGATGGAACATAACCCTAGTAAATGTGAAGTGCTGCACGTTGGAATATTGAGAGAGACAAAGTAAATATTCAATAAATGACAGATACGAGAAGGCTAACAGTAAGTGAGTGACCTTTGTACATTTGCCCACAGATTCCGAAAAGTGGGCAGACAAATTCAAAAGCTCGTTAAGAAGTCAATTGGTGCTATTGCATTTAACAGCCGTGCAATTGATTATAAGAATAGATATGTCATGCTCGAGAAATTCAGAATTTTGTTGAGATGACAACTATTGTACCGTGTACAGTTCTGGTCTTCACATTGCAGAAAGAATGTGATTGCTCTGGATGGGGAGCAGTGGAGATTCACCACGGCGTTACCTGGGTTGGAGCAATTCGGACATGAAGTGACACTAGATAAGCGCAGATTGTTTCCTTTGAAGTAAGACTCCAATGCAAAGATTAGCATAAGAATATGAGAGGCATTTGTCAAATGATCAATCACAAGGGTCATAAGTTAAAAGAGAAAGGAAGGTTATTTAGACGGAATTGGTTGAAAATAATATTCAGCAAGTGGTTGGTTGTTTTCTGGACTGTACTGCCTGTGAAACTATTTGAGACGGGAAACGTCACAAACGTTCTAAAGAACTGGGATGAGGACTTGAAGTCTTGTCAACGCTGTGCGCCCAGTGTAGGAAAGAAAGACTGTTGTAGATTGCTTGTATTTTTTGTTGCGCAGATTCGATGGACCAAGAAGCCTTTTCTGTACAGTATGGTTCTGAGATTCTCTGACTCTGGAATTGTACTGAGGCTGGGTGCCTGACTGGATTGAGACACAACATTGAACTGACTCTGCACTGATATGCGTATCCATTCCTTTACATTTGTATCACGGCATTACACTATTATTCGATTCCAACCAACGTTAAGTTCAGTACCTTCTGGTGTTAATTCCTTTCCTTCTCTAGGCACAACCATGAAATCATTTGTCCTATGTCCGATGAGACTTCATTGAGAGGAAATGACGAATGATTTTGATTACCCTGAGTATTCCAGACTTAACAACTAGAAATTTCGAATTTCAACCAATTGGGCTGTGGCAGGATTTAGCTCCACACAGCTGTCTTTCCATTCCAGCGCTTCGAACCTTATGAGCGCACCCTGAAATTCCTCTATTCTTTATGAACAAACTTCACTCCATCTTCATTGAATTATCATGTCCCTAGTCCAAAGATTCTCTAGTTCCACGTCTTCAGAGAAAACGACTTTGTCTTCACTTCATAAATTCTCCAGTTCCATGTCTTCAGAGCAAATGACTATGGCATCTACGTTGATTTCAAGATCTTTTCATTGTTGTCTGTATTGCTGAGATTAGACTTTGAACCCTGTTCAAATGGAAATGTGTTTCTGAGTTCTTCTCTCAAATACCGTTGCAATTGGAAAAGGATGTAATGGATTAGACATCAGAATTGTTGTATACGAAGAACATAGTCACGTTTACTTCGGTGTTTTCCAATGTTTACAATTACATAGGAAGTTAATCTTGTATAAAGTAGATAAACTTTCATTGATGTCTTAATGTCTTAAGATGTGGAAACTCTTACGTTCACTCGTGTCTTCTGACTGGTGAAGTGGCCCAATGGTTTTTCGATGGTGTTCACATTGTGACGTTAGGTTCATGCTTAAATGTTTATCCCACCACCATGGCATACAAGTAACATGATTTCCTCTGAGAATTACGAGGGTTTCTCGTCCAAAGGAGCGATCGAAGTGTGGAAGGAGTGTTTTCTTATGCTGCAGAGGAACTAATCTTAGGCAGGGACAATCCTGGAATTCATCTGAAAGC
Organism: Chiloscyllium punctatum; assembly: GCF_047496795.1. Classification (NCBI taxonomy): domain Eukaryota; kingdom Metazoa; phylum Chordata; class Chondrichthyes; order Orectolobiformes; family Hemiscylliidae; genus Chiloscyllium; species Chiloscyllium punctatum. The sequence goes on from NC_092773.1 coordinate 33,837,127, forward strand.
ACCAGTTGGTTCTGAAATGACAATTTTCGGTGCCTCTTTCAAATATTCACTGGTATACTTGCATCTTGTAAGCGGTGACTCAGGAGTTAGCAATGTTCCCTCACAGTGCCAGGGACGTGGGTTTGATTTCAGCCGAGGGCAACTGTCTGTGCTGTGTGGACTTTGCCCGTGTGGTCCGGTTGCTTCCTACAGTCCAAGGATGTGTTCGTTAGTTGAGTTGAACATGATAAACTGGACATAGTGCTCAGAAATGTGCAGGCTAAGTGCATTAGTTAGTGGAAATGTAGAGCAATGGGGTAGCGGCATAGACTTCTTCAGCGAAATTGCCTGTTTCCAACACGAGGGGATGTATGATTTCTGTGAACACATTGGTGCACTCCAACGTTTCAAATATGTTCAGTCTGGTAGTTGACTATTGGAGACATGTGGATAACATAACTGTTATTGCAGACCTTTTATCTGATTCAGTCACATTTTCATGGTGTGAAAATCTAAGTTGTATTACCTTTAACTCAGCGACATGAATTATTTGTATTTTCCAGTCTCTTTGTTTTTAACTTCTCCCACTCTTTCTTTTGTAGCAAATGTAATTACAATTGCAATCTTGTCCCGAGGAAAGTGTGGACTCTCTGCCTGCACTACTCGCTACCTGTTGGCCATGGCAATGGTGGATCTACTGTTCGTTATCTTTGAGATCATACTCAGCAAAATCAAGAATGATTATTTCCCTGCATCGTTCCTAGACATTACCCCAGTTTGCAGTGCTCGTTATGCTCTACGCCGTGCAATCACAGAATGTTCTGTTTGGTTTACTATTGCATTCACTCTGGATCGACACATCACGATATGTTGGGAGAAGTTGAAATCTAAGTACTGCACTCAAAAAACTGCAACAGTGGTACTCGCAACAATTGGAATCCTTTTCTGTTTGAAAAACATTCCTATCTATTTTAGATTTCGACCATCAGAAATTGTAGACAATATAAAATGGGGCTGTTCTAATTCAGATGCATATTCTGACAACCCTGTGTGGGAAGCATTTAACGACTTTGAAAAGATTTTGACTCCAATAATCCCATTTGCTTTAATACTGTTTCTCAACGCTCTGACAGTGAAGCATATTTTTGTAGCCAGTCGAGTCCGTAAGGGTCTGAAGTGTAAGAGTAATGGAAACATTCCCAGGGACCCAGAGATGGAGAAGCGAAAACATTCTATTATTTTGCTCTTCTCTGTATCTGGCTCCTTCATTTTTCTCTGGTTACGGTATATTTTATATTATTTTGATGTTGATGACCCTTTAGATAGTAATGGTGAGTATATATTTAAACATGTTGCGTATATGTTGCGGAATTTGAATTGTTGCACGAACACTATTGTCTATGTAGCAACACTCTCCAAATTCAGAGAGAAGTTCAGGAAACCACTGGAAGCTATTTTTAAATGATGAATTAAACAAAAATTAATACAAACTAAGAGCCACGCCATTGTCGGGGTACCACGATGAATCCAGTGAAATGAATTAAAAATAACGGCAAAGTGAAGTAAACAATTGGTAGTAATGAAAAAAAAGGATCTGAAGTGACTGAGAAAGAGGATACAAGCATGGTAAAGAACAATCAATGAAAGATTCGACAAACGGCAAGCTGGATGTTTATGAAAGGATAAGAAATTGACACATTGGGGTATTATGCATTCGTTTGAACCTGTTCCAAAATTCACTGATGTCATGGCAAATCAACTGGTTCCACATCTTTCTCTTCACGATCCCCAAAATGCTTAATCTTCTTAAGATGCAGACATTTAGCCATTACAGTGATGAATTGAGATGAACTGAAACCTGACATTAACAAGAAAAGTCATGCATGCAAAAGATACATCAACAAAGCACACTATGCTACCTTCCAACGGCCACATATACAGTGAGTATGAGGAGTGTTACTGCAACTCCTGAAGAACAAGCAGTGAAGCAAGTGTGGCAGCCTCTCCACCATTCTCACTCGGTTCGATTGTAATCTTCGCACAAATGCTGAAACAAGGGAACATACGTTTGTAAAACCAAATCCTGTGCATGCTGCAAATCACCTTATCCAGATTTTACGTACACTAAGAGCACATTGACAAATTTGTTTCTTCATCCTTAAATCATTCCATTTCTGCTGTTGTGTCACTGCTATTTCTCCCTCTTCACACAAGACCATCTCTCGCTTTATCTCTGAAAACATCATGCATTTGGCTGCTTCTTCGAGAGTCGAGTATTCCATTGTGCTTCTGCTTTGACTCACTTAAGAAATTGGAGTTAACTGTTGTCTTTTCCGCAACTTACAAACAATCCATTCAACAATTCTCACCCTGCACTCTTTGTTCAAATTCAGGATGGCTGTCTTCCTTCATATTGAATCAAACATGCATATTTTCAACAACTGACATTTCATTAACTTTTCCGGAACCTGATGCCACATTTTCCATTAACCCCTCCAAGATCTCTTTCCCATGACTCCACACCATCCTCCTTCCCTAGTCACAGTCTCTTCAATAAATTAGCAAGCTTCCAAGTGTCAGCTAATGACTAGTACAGAACTATAAAGATCAATGCTTGGTTCCCAGCTAATCCAGAAATATATTCATGATTGGTTGTCGGAATAACATGCAATTTCGGCAACTCTGTAGACGACAAAAAGTAGAGCGAATTTGAGGACGGTGCAGATATGCTGCAGTGCGATTTGCAAAATTTGAGGGAGTGGGCAAATTCATGACAGACACAGTTTCATGAGGATTAGCATTAGGCTGTACAGCTCAGCAGAATAAGCGGGTTGAGACATTATCGAAGTGCTGATTAATTGGTGAAAAGGAGAGTTCGTCGTTCGTAGGATATCGAATTAATTGGAAATGCGAATGAGTTTGATGATCATCCATCTTCTGATTGAATGAAGGAACAGGTTCAAATAGCTGGAAGTCCTTTTCCTGCTCCGATGTTCTATGCTTCCATTATCCTCTGAGAAAAGGTAGCAACGTTATTGTAACTTGATACCTGATTGTTCCAAGGTGCTCCAGCTGAGAGCTCGACATGTCATCCTCCATGATCACATGATCATGCAAAGTCCTCCACTCATTTTCTAAGTCATTGCATTCCTGATCATGGTTCACCATCATATTTCATTACTTCGCTCGGTTAATGTGATGAATTTAATATTATGAGCAGTTTTTCCCCCTTTCCATGCTTTTCCCATACCGATGCAACGTTCATTTGTGATTCTGCCATTATTCTCGCTTTACTTATTTCTGAAAAATCTTAGTGGCCTTAATGGTAGACTATCAGATGCCTTGGACGTAAACTCTGTAATTCTCTCTCAAAGCCCTCCTGCATCTCGAAATATCTTTCCATATTGAAGACCTTAATATCGATGTATTTGCTGAAGGCAGTTTTCATCTGTTCCCATCTGTTCATATACGATTCAGTGTCCAGATTTGATTCTACAATTCTCCTGTGAAGTGGGCATCATCACCTATTTGGTCATCAACATGTGGTACTTTCGAAATAGGAATAAGTTTAGCTCGAACCAACAGAGAGATCTAGCATTTATGGAACAAACACTGAGAATGGTGAAGGCACTGTACAGATCGGGCAGAAACTGTGGAGAGATGAAAAGTGTTAAAATTTGCATTCTGGCATTATTGTCCTCTTCAGAACCTGGAAAAGAAAGGATTTTGGATAAGTTGAGATTCTCCAGAATTCTCTCTGTTCGTTCAGTCTTCAGCCATTATGGTTGTCTTTATTGCATCCTGAAAGGGCTGTCAACGTCTCCCAGACGCTACGTTCTCACCTTATTTTACGAAGGTTTACAACGGATATTATAACCTAAAAGGGCTGTCAACGTCTCAAAGACCCTGCCATTTCTAGTTATTTTAAGCATGTTTGCAGCGGATATTCCAGGAATGATGCAACTGGTCAAACCACTCTTTTTTTTAACAGAACAGTTTTATATCTGGACTACCGAATGAAACACGAACAAAAGGGAACAAAACGTACAGTAACTTATCCTATCTGAAACCGAAACCGATTCTATCACGACTATCAATTTTCTGCAACATCCCTATATATATATATACCTTAACAAAACGGTAAATACGAAAGTAGGCTACTGCAAGAGAAATGTTTGAGAGCGATCAGCATGGAAATTTTTTTCATTGTAGCTGTTTCTTTGGGTTCCCAGCTAAAACTTAAAACCAGAAGTGAAAAGTCCCTGAAGTGGGAGTACTGGGCCATGCCCTTTCATTTTGCAAGTGGTTTTCTTTTGAACTCTGAAAGCCTCTGCGCTAAGTATTAACTACAGCAATTTCTGTTAGCCAGCAGTGGCACAGTGGCTCAATGGTTAGCACTGCTGCCTCACAGCGCCTTAATCTTGGGTTCGATTCCTGCCTAGTGAGTCTATCGGTGTGGAGTTTACATATATCCCTCCGTGCCTTGCCAGTTTTCTCCCATAATCCAAAGATGTGTAGGTTAGCTTCATTGGTTCTACTGGATTGTCCACGCTATTAGGTGCATTAGTCAGGGGTCAATGTATGGGGAATAGCTCTGGGTGGGTTACACTTCGGCGGGTAAGGTGTGGATGTCTTCGGCCTGTAGGCCTGTTTACCCCAGACAAATGGGAACCTCCACTTTTTGCAACTCCTCGTGAAAAAATAAAAGGGTTGTGAAAGGAGCAGAGTTTTCACCGGGCTCACAGAACTAGGAAGTGGAATGCGCAGTTCTGTTAAGTCAAAAAACAAGGTTTATAGCATGAACAGTTCAAACGTGACCCACGAGGAGCTGTCTGCTGCAACCTGAGATTACTGCTCAGAAATTTAACTTTTTTTTCCTCATATTGTGTTTCAGATTACTCAGGGTGAATGGAAACGCTGCGCTGGGTACAGCTCTTGAAGAAAACAGAAAAAAAACAGAAATGCTGTCACTTGTGCGTATCGTCTCAAATGGAAGCATTTCCAGCTGCAATGTTGCATTAACCCCAACAGATATTCTTCCCAGTCCATTACACTCTGACAACACTGGCTTACTTCCTGTCATAACTTTGCCCCTTGTGTAACGTGGCTGCCTGACCATTGAAAATACTCTCCTACTCTATCTCCCTGACTTATCACAAACAAAGAACTGTAATATAATCAGTGTCAGAAAAAGAAGAGAATTATTAGAAAATCTCAGCAGGTCTGGAAACATCTTGTAAAGATAAGTCAGAGTTAACATCTTGGTCGAATGACCCCTTTCTCAGTGCTGATTTTACCGAGGAAAATGTCATTTGACATGCAGGAGATACGTTGGTGAGGGGAGTGGATTAGAAATGACAGGCGGGGAAAAAGGCAAATGGAGATGATCTGAACAGTCGGAAACACAAAGAAGTGGATAACATTACAGCTAGGAGAGTCAGTAGCTGTTAATGGGAATTGTTATTGGCGAACAATGAGTTGCTTGTAACTGTAGACGATATAATATCAAGGTCTGAGGTTTGTGTAGGAGTATGGACATAAGAGAGGCGAACCCTAAAGTTATTGTTGCTCTCAATAGCAAGTCCAACAAATTTGTTGGTTGAGCTCCCCTTTTTTTGTTATCCCAACCCCCATCACATGTTATTCACAAACCGACATATTCTAGTGACCACTATTTCTGAGCAAGGGTCATTCGACCAGAAACTTTGACTCTGATTTGTCTCCACAGATATGGCCAGAACTGTTGAGCATTTGCAGCAATTATTGTTTTGTCTGTCTGTCTCTCTCTCTCTTTTCTCCCTGCTACTACTGTCACCTTTGTATCTGCATCCTCATTGCTTGACCAGCATCGACGTAAATTCTTTATTACCTTTTCTATTTTTGTCTCCCTTGCGTTCTGACGATTGAAACCCTTCCTGGTTATTCGTTCAGCTGTCTTCATTCCCCTGCAATGCAGGAAGAAAAAATACGTTTAGTTGATAAGTTCTCCATAAATCTGATCACAGACTTAGCTGTTATTTATTTATCCGTGCCCTGTCCTCGCAGTTAACATATTTGTAATTATGTATCACTATCTCGAAAATCATGATATCTCCAAATGCATCACCTATTTCTAAGTGCCATGCATTCACTGGATTAACTGGAAATTCTGCACTCGGCTTGATATCGACAAACATTGAGGAATCTTTTGTGATACGTTCCTTTTCGAGAGGGAGTTTGGACGCATGAGTAATATCCATGATCTCGTAATTTATGCGGACACTGATTATACTGTCCGGGTCACTGTCACTTTCAACTTTGTGGGCTGAAATTGAAAGCTCAACGTGGCAGAGAGAAAGTCGCAGTCGTAGAAGTGGAACAGTAATTGTGATGATCTGCTCAGTCTGTAAGACAAGTGACCGGATTGATGGAGATCAAAATTCACACAAAAACATCATAAATGTTCAACAGTGCAGTTTTCTATTTCCCCACATGCTCACAGATCAATATGCACTAATGGAACTCCCCGTCTCGTGAAGCAACAGCACGTATTTAGTACGCTGCTTTCTGGAAAAAAGAAGAGTACTTCCATTTTTCCCTCAGTCTTATTATTGTCCAGTTCTTTTGTTCAAAGTTGTTATTGTCCAACACTTCTCTTTTTCCGTGCCAGCAGCGCTCTCTGGGCACACAGCTAGGGAACAGTTCTGTAAATCATGAGATCAAGAGACAAATACAACCACTTATTGGATCATTTGTAGTTTGGAGAAATTTCAACTGCATTGTTCAACGTTTAGTGTGATTCTGTCAGTTTTCATAACATGTACATAGTACAAATTACATCCCTAAATCTATTTTGTTGGAATTAAGAATGTGTGACTGAAATCAGATTGTGGCTAACACTCACACTGAATTAATCAATTCGTTAAATTATTTGATCGATCACTATTTACTTCACTGAAAGTGCTCAGTATTTCGTGACTTCGATTTGTTCCACATTGGAAACTTTGTTGGAGAGCTTTCATTTTCATTCTTAATACATATGGTCATTATTGTTTGTCTCACAAACTGAGGCAGAGTTTCTCAATTTTTTGGGAGAGCAAGTATCATTTGTTGTAATAGAAACAGGGCTATCGGAGAAATTTCGTTCAATGGCCATTGATCTCGCATGGAGCCTGTCTCAATTGTATGTCCTGCTCTACTTCAGTCACAATGTTAGTGCAAAAGAGATTAACTGCGTCTTATTAAAATATGTAATGCTCGCGCACAGCTCCTAATTCTGCCAGTCTCCTTCAGTGCATATCCCTCTCAGCCTCATGTGTAAATTGTTAATTTCCAGATTAACTCTCACTTCATCTGCAGGTGCAAATAATATCTCTTGTGCACCACTTCACTTGGAAAAACCCTACTGCATCGCTCTCGCAATATACCACCAGCTCTGGATGACTCCACTTCCTTTATCATTGCTTCCCACATTCAATTGCCTCGAGTTACTCCAGTCCAGCTCGATCCATGTCACACCTCAACAAAACTCACTTCACTATCTCCACGATCATTCTTGGACAGACATAGCATTCAATGTTCCACATTCCACCAGCTATACTCAGTATTATTGAATATCATAAATATCATTTTGACTTCAATAGCGAAGCGAATTTGCCATCGTTGCCCACTTACACTTCATGTGTCTCCTGAAACGCAATAACGTGAGTGACTACTGCATTGCCTCTGAAGTGAGAAAACAATAAATTCTGGTCTATGACAATGAGGGACAGACCATGATGAACGTTTTGTCAATGACCTTGCAATCTTTGAAAGAATGAGGAAACGAACGTGCTTTCATAACAAAGGACCTTGAACTTAAACACTTAACTTGGGGAAAATAGCGCCTGTGCTAACTTTAGGATTTCAATTTTGAAACATGCACCTATTTATCAGAGAACCAGGGAAGTTAAAGGAGGACTGGGAGAATGATCAAATTCAGGATGCCTGTCTCCCTTCATATTGAATTGAATATAGCACATCCTCACGCAACTGATAATTCATTCACTACTGAAGCCACACTTTTCATTACCCGCTGCAAAACCTCTTCCCTATCACTCCACACCATCCTTCTTCCTTGGTCACAGTCTCCTTAACAACTTAGCAAGCTTCCAACTCTCAGCTGGTGACCATCACAGAACTGCAAGGATCGCTGATTGGCTCCTAGCTAATCCTAAAATATTTATATATGATTCGATGTCGGAACAGCATGCAACATGGGAGGCTGGTTAGCATGGTTACTTCTCAGGAAATACATGGAGAACTAATCATTTGGATACAGAACCATCTCAAAGGTAGAAGACAGAGTGTGTAGGTGGAGGGCTGTTTTTCAGACTGTTACTGGAGTGATGCAGCTGGTCAAATCACTCAGTTTTGAACAGAATAGAATGTATTTACAGGATAACAAACGAGAATAGAATATAGAATAAGGTAACCTACGTGAATAGAAAACTGACTTCATAATACTGTTCCAATTTTCTGCAACATCCCCATAAACACACCTCTTATCGAAACGGTAAAGTCGAACACAGGCTCTTCCCAGAAAGATGATAGAGAGAGAATCAGCATAGAAACTTTTTTTTTCGCTGCAGCTGTTTCTTTCGGTCCCCTGTTAAAAATAAAACAAAACATAAATATCCCTGAAAACTGGCCACTCCCCTTTCATTATGCAAGCGTTTAAAAAATTGAAAGCCTTTTCCTCTCCCCACCCCTTTCCGCCTTCAGCAATGACCGTTCCCTCTGTGACTACCTGGTCAGGTCCAGGCACCCTATAACCCACCCTCCCATCCTGGCACCTTCCCCTGCCACCGCAGGAACTGCAAAATCTGCGCCCACACCTCTCCTCTCACCTCCATCCAAGACCCTAAAAGATCCTTCCCACATACATCAAAGTTTTACGTGCACATCCACTAATGTCAGTTATTGTGTCCGTTGTCCCGATGCGGGTCTCCTCTACATTGGGGAGACTGAACATCTCCGGGACAACTGCACCAATCAACCACACCGCTCTGTGGCCCAACATTTCAACTCCCCCTCTCACTCTGCCGAGGACAAATAGTCCTGGGCCTCTTTCAACGCCGTTCCCTCACCACCAGACGCCTGGAGAAAGAACGCCTCATCTTCAGCCTCAGAATACTTCAACTCCAGGGCATTAATGTGATTTCAACAGTTTCTTCATTTCCCCTTCCCCCACCTCACCCTAGTTCCAAACTTCCAGCTCAGCACTGTCCCCATGACTTGTCCTACCTGCCTATCTTCTTTTCCACCTACCCACTCCACCCTCCCCCTGCCCCACCTTTCACATTCTTCTCCTCCCCCACTCACCTATTGCACTCTATGCTACTTTCTCCCCACCCCCACCCTCCCCTCACTTATCCCTCACCGCTTCAGGCTCTCTGCCTTTATTCCTGATGAAGGGCTTTTGCTCGAACGTCGATTTTACTGCTCCTCGGATGCTGCCTGAACTGATGTGCTCTTCCAACACCACTAATCCAGAATCTGGCTACCAGCATCTGCAGTCATTGTTTTTACCTCAAATGATGGCAGTCCCAACTGGAATATTGCATAAATCCCGGGCTCTCCTAGTGACTCTCTGACATCTCTAGCTAACCTTTGATGATGACCTTGTCCCTTGTGTTGCCTGGCTACCCTACCGCTTCAAAATTACGGCCACACTCTGTCTTGTTGATTTCTCAAAATCGAAAGAGCTGCAATATGGTCGAAATCAGAAACAAAAATAGAAATTGCTGGAAATGCTCAGAAAGTCTCACCTGTGCAGAGAAATCAGACTTAACATCCTGGTCGAGTGGCCCCTTCCTCAGTACTGATGGTAGAGAGGAAATTAAAGTTTACATGCAGGAGGTACGTTGCTGGGGGCAAATGGATTAGCCATAAATGGTTGGAGAGGAAAAAGGCATAGGGAGAGCAGAACGGTCGGACTCACAAAGAAGTGGACAACGATACGACCAGGAGGGTGAATAGCCGTTCAGACGAACAAACTATGTTATGTTAGTGTCTAACAATGGGTTGTGTGTAACAGTAGACAATGTGATAACAAGATCTGCTGTGTGTGTTGGATGTGGACATAGAGAGCTCAAGCCCGAAATTTGTTGTTGTATTCAGTAGCAGTTCCAAGATGTTTAGAGCTTGATCTCTCCTTTTTCCTTTCCTCAACTCACATCTTATGTTCTGTATAAACTGACATTTTAGAGCGACCAGTAGTTCTGAGCAAGGACTCGAAACATTGATTCTCATTCCTTTCCACAAATGCTCCCAGATTTGCTGAACATTTGCAGCAATTACTGTTTTTTCGCTTCCTCATTTATTCTTGTTTCGACTGTCATGTTTGTCTCTTCATTATCATTCACTGACCAGTACACGAGAATACTTTATTGTCTATTCTCTTTTTCGCTCGCCCGCGTTCCGAAGAGTCGGTTCCTTTCTGGTTGTTCGTTCAGCTGCAGCCATTCTGTTGCATGACAGGAAGAAGTAATACATTTGCTATGGTAAGTGTCAATCTGATCACAGACTGGGTTGTAACTTAATTGTCCGTTTTCCGTCCTCACATTCGACCTGTTGATAATTATGTTCCAGTCGTTCGAAAATTATGATCTCGACAAATGAATCAGTCGTTACCCGATAGTCATGCCTTTACTAAATTAACTGGCAATTTTTATCGGGGCTTGGTATTGACAAATATTCCGACTTCATTTGTGAAACATATCTTTTCCAGAGGGAGTCTTGACTGTGGAATTCAATTAATCAAATCAATGGATTGAACAACACTTACATCACGAAGAGTGCCCTGCATTTCGTGATCCAGATTTATTTCACATTACAAGTTTTGATGGAGACTCTTCATTTTGAAACCCAATGAATATGGCCATTATCGTTGTTTTCCCCACAAACTGAGCCAGTTTCTCAATTTCATGAGAGCGCAAACATAATTTGTTGCAAGAAAAACAGGGCTGTCAGGTAAATGTAGCTCAATGTCCATTAGTCTGGGATGAACCTTGTCTCTCTTGTATAGCCTGCTCATATTTCAGCCCTAATTTCAGTGCAAAAGAGACTGAGCCGTGTTTCTTCTTAAATATTTAAACCAGGTATATCGCTCCTAATTGCATCATTATCCTTTGGCTCATATCGATCTCAACCCATGTGCAAACTATCAAATCCAGTTTAACTCTCATTTTCCTTGCATATACAAGTAATATACCTTGTGCACCACTTCACTTATCCATCGTTTTCGCAATTAAGCACCAGTTCTTGATCCCTCCCAGGCTCAATTGCCTCTAGTTAGACCCGTAGAGTTCGATCCATGTACCTTCTCATGAAATAGCACTTTACTCTGTCCAAGATCATTCTTGGGTGGGCACTTATCTCAAGGTTCTACGTTAAGCTATCTAGTATCAGTAATGTTATTAACACTGTAAACTGAATATCCTACATATTAATCAGACTTCAACAGAGATGCGAATCTGCCATCCTAACCGTATATCGACTTCATATGAATTCGCAAAGACAACGTGACTGACATTTTCATTGCCTCTGAAGTGACAAACAATGTATTCTGCTAAATGACAAAGAGGGACAGACCATAAATGAAAGTCCTGGCAACGAACCCCTCCAACTTTGACCGGATGCAGACTCTGAATTTAAGTCCTTATTTTGACCCGAATGCTGCGTGTGCTAAGTTTTTTTTTAGATTAGATTACTTACAGTGTGGAAACAGGCCCTTCGGCCCAACAAGTCCACACCGCCCCGCCGAAGCGCAACCCACCCATACCCCTACATCTACCCCTTACCTAACACTACGGTGTAATTTAGCATGGCCAATTCACCTGACCTGCACATCTTTGGACTGTGGGAGGAAACCGGAGCACCCAGAGGAAACCCACGCAGACACAGGGAGAATGTGCAAACGCCACACAGTCAGTCGCCTGAGGCGGGAATTGAACCCAGGTCCCTGGCGCTATGAGGCAGCAGTGCTAACCACTGTGCCACCGTGCCGCCCGCACGGATTGGATTTCAGTTTTGCAGTTTATCACAGAATCAGGGACGTTAAAGGAGAACTGTGAGCTGGCATAGAGCAAAGTCAGTGCATTATTAACTGGAGGACATGGGGTAATTCAAAACTAAAGGGAATGAGTACATAATTAGCGGTAACTACAGAGTGACAGAGTGATGGATAGGATGTCAGTAGATTAATTTATCGAGCATGAGGGAGTGATTTACAGAACTTGTCATGTAGCTTTACACATGGATATGCAATATGTATGTCATTGTAATAACTAACGGAATCGTAGGGAGTGGTACGAGTGGAAATGTTTGGGTAGTTTATGGAGGCATAGTGAATGATTGACTCGATGTTTTTCGTACAATTAGCATGGTGGTAGTGAGTGTTTTTGTGGAAGTCATGGGGCAATTTACAGACATAGAAGAAGTGATTTAAAGGACATAATGGGATTAATTTGCATAATGGCAAGGAGTTATTTAGGGGGCAGCACTTTGACAATTTTGAGTGATAATGAGTAATGGATAGAATGTCACAATTGTAATTGCAGAACATGAGGTAATTGAGCAGACATTATGTGGTGAATTGTAGGATGTTTGAGTGTGATTTACGGGAGTTATGGGGTAATTTATATCGTGATATGGACTAGGTCAGAGTGCAGAGTATGGGCGCAATGTGCAGAATGGTGGGTGCGATTGGTGGGGCGCCAAGGAGGTGATTTTTAAAAATGTAATAGATCGCGTGTGATAACACAGGAAAGCCAGAGCCTTACGTGATTTATAGAATGACAAGGAACCTTGGCGGTAATTTACAGAATGACCACACTACTGTCGACCAGCAGCCTTGCATTTCGCATGCACACATCTTTGGACAGTGGGAGGAAGCCCCAATGAAGCAGAGGGGGAATTTGGAAACACGACACGAGCCTGGAATCGAACCAGGCTCCCCGCTGCCATCCTTCCCTATGAGAAGCAACGTGTGATAGGAAGCCAAGCGATTCAATTATTTTATTGTCTGGAGTGATTGAAAGGACGTTAATGAAATCAATTTGCAGAATGATTGAGATTAACAAACTGTCATTGTAATAATTTGCATAGTGATTGAGAGTAGTAGATGGGACTTCATGTGAGCAACTTATAGTGATAGCGAGTGAGTGATAAAACATAATTGGATTAATTTACAAAATATGCAGAAAATTTAGAGGACATCCTGGAATAAATTAGGCCGTCATCAAACATAAGTGAGAGTCTGTCATGCAGTTAGATTACCGCATAACAGGGAGTGATTTGGAGGAGTTCCTTGGTGTGAATTATAAAGTCGTATGGGGTCATGGAGTAACTTATTGAGTGGTAAGAAGTGACGTAGAGAGCGTTATGCTGTAATATGCAGATCGGTAGTGAATCGTTCGAAGGACAGCAGAGGCTTAATTTACACCATGATAAGGAAATTTGCTAGGGCATCATGGGGGTGACTTACCCTGTGATATAGAAGAATTGATGGAGTGCCATGGGGTTAATTCACAGAGTGAGAGGGATTGAGTGATGGTACTCCTTTTGTCTTATATACAGAGTGACGGGTAGTCATTTAGAGGGCCTCATGTGGTAACGTTCTGATAGGGCATGACTTGAAAAACACAACAGCCTCTTTGAAACAGTGATGAGGAATTAATACAGGGGGACATGTGGCTAATTGACAGTGTCTAATGGTGTGCTTAACATGGTGTCATTGAGGAATTATTACAGTAATAGAGAGTGAGTAATAGGACATAATTGTGGGTAATTTACAGAATAAGGAGGTGATGGCCTAATTATGTGATTGTCGAGTTGTTAATGCAGAGGCCAAAGAATTGCTTTGGGTACCTGGGTTTGAATACCATCAGAACAGCTGGTTGAAGTTGATTTCAAGGCAATTAAGAGGTTAACCGTTACCAATTGTCGAGGGAAGGAAAACATCTGGTTCAGGAAATCTCTTCAGGGGAGGAAACTGCTAACTTTTCATGGTCTGTGTTGTATGTGACTTGAGATCCACAGGAATGTCATTGACTCTGAAACTGCCATCTGTGCAATTATGGATGTATAATAAATACTGCCTATCCAGTGGTACCCTGATGTTGTGAATGAAGTTTTATAAAAGTCTTACACGATAGAAATTAGGGATGTTAAGGAGTGTTAAGGAGTGAATTACTGGATGTGATGGAGGTAATTTACAGATGTATGTCATGTGGCAGGTTCAAACTGTTAATTTGTCATTGAATGATGTCACATGAATAATTTGCACAGTGTTAGATAGGATCTCATTGAAACAATTCTCATAGCGAAGGGGAATGTGTGATTTGGCATCATAGTGGCATTTGTCAGTGAGAGGCAAACAAATGGAAAATAGGAACAAAATATAAGTACAGTTTGGCCCTCCAAACCTAGACCGATCATTGTGCCCTACATAAAATAAAAGAAATCATAAATTCTGTTCTTACTAGATCCATATCCCTCTATACGTTCCTCCTCTTGTAAACATCCAGATGCCTCTTAAATACCGCCACCTTGTCTGCTTGCACCGCCTACTCTGGCAGTGCATTCCAGGCTCTTGCCACACTTTGCAGGAAAATCTTGCCGTGCACATCTCCCTTAAACCTCCCCCTCTTAACCTGAACATGTTCCCCCTTGCAGTTAAAACTTCAACGCTCTGTAGGGGTATCATAATGTTTGTAGACCTCTGCCAAGTCTCCTCCCAGTCGTCGCTTTTCCAGTGAAAGCAATCTCAGTGCTTTTAAACTTCACTTGTAGGCGATGCCCTCAATTCTAGGCTACATCCTGGTAAATCCTCTATTCACTCTCTCCAAATTTTCTACGTGCTTTTGGTAGTGTCGAGACCAAAACGGCATTCAAAAATCCAAATATGGCCTTACAAGAGTTTTGTGTAGCGGCAACGTGGTTTGCCAACACTGTCAGTTCATGCCTCAGTTCATGAAGTCAAATATACCATATCCCTTCTACATCACCATGGTCAACTGCATTGCCACTTTTAGGCACTGTGGACCTGCATACTCAGGTCCAACTCCAAATTTATGTTCATAAGGGTTGTGCCATTCACAGTATAATTCACATCTAAATTTGTACCTCAAAAAATGCATCACCTCTAAGTGCATTCTCTAAATTCATCTTTAATTTCTGAGACCAGGTAGCCAATCTGCATTCTTATTCTATTGCATCCTTTCACAGTCATCAGAACTACCATCAATTCCACCAATCTTCGTGTCATCGTCAAACAAGTAATGAGATCAACCATATCTTCCTCCAGATCATTTGTACATATGACAAACAACAGAAGACCTCAGACTTAACTGTGTCGATCATCAGTACCGACAAGTCTTCATTCTGAAAGAAAAAGAAACACCCTTTCACTACTACCGTTTTTTCTTTTATTATCAAGCCAATTTTGTTTCCATCTGGCCAGCACAGCCCGAATACATTGTAATTTTAACTTTTGGACAATGTGGGATTTCAATAAATGTCTTAGTAAAGTCCATACATGCTGCACACACATGCCACGCTTTATCAATTACCTCTGTCACCGCTTCAGAAGATTTAATCAGATTGATGAAACATGACCTTCCCAATACAAAACGATGTTGCCTGTTACTAACTATTCGTTTTCCGTCCAAACATGCATATATCTTATCCCCCAGTATATTCTCCAACAGCTTCGACAACGCTCAGGCTCACTGGCGTATAATTTCCTGGATTATCCCTATTTCCTGTCTTCAACCAGGAAACAACTTTGGTTAATTTCTAGTCCTCTGGAAACTTACCTGTGTTCAAAGAGAGTTTGAAGATATCTGCTAATGCCCAAACTATTACTTACCTTGCCTCACGCATGAACCAGGCATAGATACCATCTGGTCCTTTGAACTTTTCCACATTAATACAATTTATGATGCCAAAAGCTTCCTTCTTCAACATTTTGATATCCACTAGAGTATGAACAAAAGCACTCTTGATTTCAACATCAGTCATATCTGTCTCCTGAGTGAAGCCCAATATAAAGTACTCAGTAACAACGTCTCCCCTGTCTGTGGCGCCACGTATAGCTTCCTTCCTTTCTCTTTAATTAGCCTTATTTTTTTCCTTTGATATATTCTTTCTTCTAATTTACACATAAACTGCATTGAAATTCACCTTGAGCTTGCTTGCCAAAGAAATTTCATGCCCCTTTCAGCCTTCGTAATTCTGCATTTAATTTCCTTCCTAATTTCTCTGTACTCCTCAAAGGACTCGTTAGTTTGTAACTGCTTGGACCTTTCGTATGCTTTTTTCTTCATTTGACTGATCTTACAATTTCACTTGTCATCAACAGTTCTTCAATACTGCCATTCGTTTTCTTCAGCTTTGCAGGGACTGCGTGCCCTGCACTTTAATCAATTGGTTTTGAAAACCTCCCACATGCCAAATGTAGACTTTTCCTCAAGTAAATGTTCCGAAATCATATTCTCCAGTTCCTCTTTAATTAGGGTGTAATTGGCCCTTGCACAACTAAGCACCCTCACCCGAGGATCACTCTTGTAATTATCTATAGCTACTCGAAATATTATGGATATTTGCTCACCAAGCCTACACTGACTCTTGCATTGAAACCTTTGGTCACCTGGCTCATTCTCTCATACCAAGTTTGGGATGGAATCCTCCGTGGTTGGATTATGAATATATGGTCTCAAAAGGCCCTCCTAGTCACACCTAACAAATTTCTCTTCATCCGAATTCAAGTCATGAAGAGAAAACTTGAAGTCTCAAAAAGGCCTCCTTGGGCACACCTAAAAAAAAAATTATCTTCATCCGAGTCCGAGTCATTAAGAGAAAACTTGAAGTCTCCCAACATAACTACACTATTCAAAGTTTGGGAGAAGATTTGTCGCTCAGGTGCTCGTTGTTGTGGTTCTGTTTGCCGAGCTGGGAATTTGTCTTGCAAACGTTTCGTCCCCTGTCTAGGTGACATCCTCAGTGCTTGGGAGCCTCCTGTGAAGCGCTTCTGTGCTGTTTCCTCCGGCATTTATAGTGGCCTGTCTCTGCCGCTTCCTGTTGTCAGTTCGAGCTGTCCACTGTAGTGGTCGGTATATTGGGTCCAGGTCGATGTGTTTGTTGATAGAGTCTGTGGATGAGTGCCATGCCTCTGGGACAACACTACCATTATAGGGCAAGCCAAACAGAGAACAGCCAGGGAATTCATAGAGGCATGGCACTCATCCACAGACTCTATCAACAAACACATCGACCTGGACCCAATATACCGACCACTACAGCGGACAGCTCGAACTGACAACTGGAAGCAGCAGAGACAAACCAGTATAAATGCCGGAGGAAACAACACAGAAGCGCTTCACAGGAGGCTCCCAAGCACTGAGGATGTCACCTAGACAGGGGAGGAAACGTTTTCAAGACAAATTCCCAGCTCGGCGAACAGAACCACAATAACTACACTATTCTCTTCACAACTTTCTCCAATCTCACCACATATCTGCTCCTCTCTGTCCCATGAGCTGCTGGTAGGTGCACAGACCACACTCAACAGTGTGAGTTCACAATTCCTATTTATGAGCTCCACCCATAAAACCTGACAAGATCCTTCTGATGTGACTTCTGTCAACACACCTATGACGTGATCCCTAATCAGTAACACAACTCTCCCACCCGTTAAGTAGTAGGAAAGCACGTGGGCAAAGCAAGGAATGATACAGAGTGATTCTGGGAACGCCATTGCAGTAATAGAGTGTTAAGGCAGCTATTGACAGGCTGACATTGGATAATTTACAATATGACAGGGAGTCGATGATCGCACATCAGAAGGGTAATTCACAAAGCAATAGGAAGGATTTGGAAGACATCCTGGAAATAAACTTCGGAATGGAAGAGTATAATTGATAGGATGTCATCGGAGCAATTTCCAGAGTGATATGATTAGCCCCATTTATCTGTTCCTGACCCATAACTGTCTAAAACGTCCTTGTCCATCAATTGGTACAAATGTCTTTTAAATGTTGTTAATCTACCCACCTCAACCAATTACTTTGGCGACTTATTTCAGACGTGTACCACCGTCTGTGCAAAAGGACTTTATCACTCAGGTTCCCTATTATTCCTCCATCTCTAACATTAATGTGATGCCCTCTCGTCCTCGATTTCCCAAGCCAAGGAAAATGACTGAGTGCATTCACCCTATCCATGCCTCTCACGATTATATACACTGCTAAAAGATTTCCCTGGTGTCACTTCTGATTCGGAAAACTAATTGCCTCAGATTGTCCAAACTCTGCCTGTAAGTTGAATCCGTGAGTCATGGCACTCTCCGTTTTTGCCAACCTTTCTTTTTCCAGTTAACTCCGTATCTCCATGTAACACTAGGTTTCCAGTCGTCCCAGCTGCCTGTATGTGAGCCATTCCACTTCTTGTCTGCTTGAACGCTTAATTTCACTTGCCATCCAGCTTTGCCTGCTCCGACCGAAATTTCCCGACGCCCTCACATGAACACGTGGACGTTGAAGTTGAGACTGTGTTGCCGGAAAAGCACAGCAGATCAGGCACCATTCCAGAACAAGGAAAATCGAAGTCTCAGGCAGGTCCCATTCAAGATTCCTGATGAAGAGCTCCAGCCCGAACCGTCAATTTTCCTTGTTCTCGGATGCTGCCGGACCTGTTATGCTTTTCCAGAAACACGGTGTCAACTGTGATCTCCAGCATCTGCAGACGTCACTGACTCCATGTCAACATTGAACTCTCGCCATCGCACTTTTAAAGAGTTGCACTTGCTGCAGCCCGTTCGCCTGATGTAGTGAGAACTGCAGATGTTGGAGATCAGAGTCAAAATGTGGCTGCTTGAAAAGCACAGTTGGTCATGCAGTATTCGATGAGCAGGAGCATCGGAGTTCAGAGCATCACCTATTCATCAGGAATGTGAGGGAGGGGGTGTCAAGGGAGCTGAGAAATAAATGGCAGGGGAGTGTGACTGGGGGCAGTGAGAGAATGAGACTCACTGAGATCCTTGTTGCGGGAGGAAGAGAACGTCTTGGGCATCCTTGGACGATGAAGAGCTTATTCTCGAAGCGTCAATGCTCTTGCTCCACTCATGCTGCGATAACGGCTTTGCCTTTCAAGTGCAACAATTTTTGACTCTCATCTACTGCATCTGCAGTTCTCACTTCCTCCTGGTTCATTATAACATGACGGCAAAGCCTCTTTTAAGCATGCCCAACTTGAAGAACTTACATGAAATATTATCCCTTCGATACCTTTTAAATCATTATCCTCACACCTTAAACCCTTTAGTTTTGGTATCTCCTGTCCTCGGGAATAGACTTTGACCATTCACTCTAACAATGCCCCTCATGATTTTACAAACGTTAAGAAGTTCAACTCCACATTCTCAGACCCACCAGCGAAAACATCCCCAGTCTGCCCTATTGTTCAAATCCTCCAACCCTGGTAACAAACTTGTGCGTCTTGTCTGAGTCCTTTCAGGTTTCACAACATCTTTCTTTTAGAAGGGGAGGTCGCATCTGCTTTCAGTATTCTAAAAGTGGCCTCACAAATGTCCTGTAAAGCTGTAATATGACTTCCCAGTACCTATACTCAATGCAATTACAAATAAATGCAACGGTATCCAATGACTCCATCACTAACATGTCTACGAATGAGTTCACTTTCAAGGAAATATGAGCATGCACACCAAGATCTCTGTTCGTCAACACTCCGCATTTACTTGTCATTTAATGCATACGCCCTGCCCTCCCATCCTTGGTAAAATGCAGCACTTTACAATTATCTAAATTAAATGCCAGTTGCCATTCTTTGGTCCATTGACCCATCCAATCAATATCCCAATGTACTCTGCAGTAGCCTTCTTTCTTTTCCACTGCACCACCAGTTTTGTTGTTATCTACAAACTTACGTAATGATGCCTCCTAAATTCACATTCAAAACATTTATATGGATAACAAAAAGCATTGGACCCAGCACCGCTCCTTCTGTCACACTGCTGGGTACAGACTTGCCGTCTGAAAATCAATCCTCCACCATCGCTCCCTATCTCCTATTTTCGAGCTAATTGTATATGCAAGTGGATATTTTGCCGTGTACTCTATGTTATCTAACCTTACTAACCAGTCTACCGTGCTGACCTTTGTTGAACACCTTGCTGAAGTCCATCTTGTAACGTCCAACACACTGCATTGAAAAATCTTTTTCGCCATTTCTTAAGTCAGCAAGGCATGATTTTCCACGAACGGTGCAATGTTGCCTCTCCCTAATCAGTCAGTCCCTTTCCAAATGCATGTAAGTCCTATCCCACAGAACGACATCCAATACATTACTCTCCACTGATGACAGGCTCACTTGTCAGAGGTTTACTGGCTTTCTCATAACTCCTTTCTTACTTAACAAGGTAATGTAATATTTAACCACTATCCAACTGTTCCATTTTAGCATCACACAATAACCAAACCTTTGCCAAAGGCAATTCATGAGAACAGTTTAAATCTCACGTGCTATTGTACTAAATGCCAAAAGAAGGGACCGACATTTGCCCATTTTGATTCCAAGAAATAGGCTTTTCGGAGTCAGACCTTTCAAAAGCAACAGAGGACTTTACCTTTTAGCTTCATCAGCTAGTCAATAAACTCCAACTCAACGGAACTGAAAGCCAAAACTGAAGGTATCTGAATCTGGGTGAGCTTGAGTCCATCCTATTATGGAGAGAAGTGTTCGCAACTGCTTGCCTGGATTCGACATTTTTACACCATTGTCACAATACACCTCTGAAAGAGAAACCGGACACCACACAAATCTTAAAGGCACAGAATCATCACGCATATCGGTTCAAAGTTATTGGTCTGCAGGTTTGAACTGAGGTAACATTCGTTGTGTGTCATGTATGCTGCCAGTTACACAATCCAAATACAGCGTTGTGAACAGTCATCATTCAACCTCTTGAAATTTATCAGGGGAGGGGATTTAGGTCAATAAATGAAGAACTGAGTTCCGAGTATTAAAAAGCATTCAATATTTTTGATGTTACTGTTTAGATGGATTTTTATCGGAAATTAGAGAACTGAACAGTCAGGAAAATAGAAAGAGTTTGTTTTTGTTAAAACCTCCGTAATGATACAACTATAGTCAAAGTAAGAGATTTCCATCAAGTTTAAGAGTGGATTGTACATGGATGAGGTACTCTGAATGAGGTGACAGCCAAAGCTGGGGTTTGGATGATAAGATGTACTCCTCAGAGTCTCGATGCAGGAATATGCTTTTCTCAGTATATAATTAAAATGTGGATTTTGCAACCACAGGACGGTTCTGAAATCCATTCGAATGACCAATTCATTCATATAATGTATGGTGCAATCAATCCTAAACCACCTCTATTTGTTGTCTCATGGCAAGGATACTTCTTTGCAGCAAAGACACGTGTTTTGTCTTAAACAGTTGAACTGAACCGGCACGGAGTATCTCTGTCGGAACTCTAATTTGAAAATAATGCCACGTCGCATTTACAGGGTTTGTGACATCATTCGTTTAGCCGTTCCACATAGCACACTGTTTATTTGTTTGAAGAATAGCCCAAATATTAGATCCAACAACTGGACATATGCAGACATGGATATGGAATATGTTTATTTATTTTTATCTTCAATGCACAAAATAATTTGTCATAAGCTGCTCCCTGAATTTGGACTGAGTCACTGCAGAAATAAATACGTTTGTGCAATAAAGTCGTAGTATAATACCAACTTCTTTAAAAATAAAGACATTGTTGGTTTAGTACCTCAGAGTAATTCATGTAACGGTATAATATAAGAAATGCAGAACATGCATCAAACATAAAACTTTGAAGTTGCCAGACATAATAAGAGTAACACGCTGGCCTTCCTTCTTGACTTCATTTCTGGGTCGCTGCGATTTGATCCAATACTCTGATGTTCAAGACCCTTACGAACTCGACGGGCTAATAAAATATTTTTGACTGTCAGAACATTCAACAACAGAACTAATACGAATAGGAGCATTGGTTTTAAACCTTCAAACCAGCCAGATTGCACCCATCGTTGTTTCGTGTAAAAGCTTGGTTTCATCTTACAGAGCCATGGTACGCTGTTGATTTTTTTTCCCCTCCTGGTTCAATTAAAAAGTAGATTAGACCAGTCCTTTAACAGAGCACGGCGCCAATTGTTCAAAGCACAATGGCTGCGGTTTTCTCAGTGCTGTATTTACTTTTATGCTTCTGACAAAAAACGCAACAAATCGATCAAAACTGAAAGTCATAATGAATCAGACTAACCAGACTATGGACACATGAGTACATACAGTAAAGCCAGTACCGACGTAAATGCTATTCAGTAAAATCCTGGGAAATAGTAAAAATTGATTTCCCTTATCATGACATCAAATATCATAATCAATAGTTCTGCCACTGCAGTGGCCACCAGGTATCAAAAGGTACAGGTAGAGAGTCCGCACGTACAACGGAAAAGAATGCCAAAGGCAATAAAATTAGTTGCAAAACCAGAGTGAAATAATGCTAGTCCAAACGTACTCCAGGCTAAATTCCATTCTGAATGCCCTTCTTGTGTTCAAGAAGGCTTCTATCTGTTTTAATTTTAAGGACTCGTTTATTCGACAAGAAATATGATAAACTCTACAGATGTAGGTAGAATTGCAAGTGAGCTTTAGCGAGCAGAAAAAAGTGAGCTCAACCAGCTGTGTAAAAGCAATGTTTGAAGCCAAGGATGGATAATAACTGAGTGTGAAAAAAATGCTGGGAGACAAAGATAAACCGCCAATAATACTTGCTTACGTTCACCAAAAAACGTTGAAACAGTTTATGTGGAATTGGCAAATAATTGATTAAAAAAATCAAAAATGACAAGAGCTCTAAACCAGAAAGATTAGATTCCTGCACAACAAAGCCGAAGGAGATACTAGAACCATCATGAGGTACTGATAAGCAGGGACAATAGAAGATGGAGAATGTCAACAGACAATGGAACAACTGACATAACACCTAGATTTGAAATGACATTATAAGTGACTATCGCATAGGACTGTGGAAATCTTGATGGGATCTTGGAAAATAAGCCATAGAAAACTAGAAGATGCACAGCTTCAACATTTAGAGATGTAAACAATTTGTGACTGCAGTTAAAGCACAGGTGAAACACAGAAAATGCAAGTGGGATTTCAGAAAAGAAATGTCTGAGAAACATGGATTAAAGCAAATCAAACCACGCCATTATGGATTAAGTGAGGAACACTGAAGGGAAAATTGCAATCATAGATCTGGAGAGTAGCACAACATTGAAACGGGCCCGTCACCCCAACTGCTGTATGCTGGCCATGGTGCCCAATCAGCTAGATCCAATTGTTCGCATTGATCCATATCCCGCTATAACCTTCCCATCCATGAACGTATCCAATTTAAACAAATAATGATATTGTACCTGCCTCAACCAATTTCCCTGACAGCACATTCCATTTACGCAGCAGTCTCCACATGAATAACTGCCCCTCATCCCCACTAATCTTCCTCTAGAAGATACTTTAAACTCGTGTCTTCTAGATTTCATTTACCATCTCAAGCAAAACAAGGACAACTTACATTCATCGCATCAATGCCCGCCATGATTTTTATGCACCTCAGTGAGGTCACCCCTCATTCTCCTAGGTTCCATGGAATAAAGTGCTAAAATGGCCACGTTCTCTCGACAACTCGTCCTGGCAAAATTCTTCTACTCTTCTTTATACTCTTTCCAGTTTAACTGTGTCTTTCTTGTAATGGTGTGGCTAAAACTATACACAATATTCCAAGTGCAGACTCAACAAGACTTAGACAACTAGGGAATATCCCAACTCTTCAACCTCGTCAATATATCGACCGATGATGCCAGCATGACAAGTTCCTTCTTCACCATCCTGTCGGCCTGTGACGCCACTTTCAACGAGCTATGTGCTTGAACACCTCGTACCCTCTGTTCCACAACACACCTTAGACGTTACAACTTACGAGACAAGTCCTACCTTCGTTTGACTTTGTAAAAAAAATCATCTCACACGTCTCTGCATTGAATTCCATTTGCTAATCCTCAACACATTTCTCTATCTGATCAAGTTTCCTCTGTAAATTTTTAATAATGCTCCTCGCTATCAAAGATAATTCTGATTTTTTTTATCATCCACAAACCTACTAAACCTGCTTTGCCCATTCACATCCAGATCATTTATCTAAATAACAAATAACAAAAGTCTCAGCATCATAAATGTTTTGATATGTCAAAGCAACGTTTCAGTTATGCACCCTCGCAGATCATTAATAACAACAATCAGGCGATGAACGCATTGAAATGTAGTCACAGCGGATGAGTTCGAGAGATAAAACAAGTGGTGAATCCGTACATCAAAGAGTTGTTAAAACATAATGTGATAAGATCGTGGAAAATATGTAATATTACATATTACAATCCATTTAAAAAAAACTTCTTTATTTCATACATTACTGTCAGGTAACATCTAAAAATTCCTCTCCTTTCCCTTCGTGAAAACATTGTTACCGTTTGAAAAATGCTTTCTTGCAATGATTCACACAAAGGAAAAAAAAATAAAATAAACTGCTTCAGATGCTTGAAACCTGAATCAAGAACGGAAAGTGCAAATGAAGCATTCAGCATTTCGTGCTGCGTCTGTGAGAAAACAAACAGATTTCACAGTCAGATATCACCCAGGTCTGAAGCAGACTGTTATTTTTCACGATGCCAGATGGGAAGGCGTGGAAGAGATGCGAGGGTGCACAGAGAAAAGAGAAAAATGAATAAAAGTTGTGATAGACTTGTAAGATGGATATGAAAATAAGTAATTGTATCTATGCTAAGGAAAAATTCAAACCGACACAAAGGATATATGGGAATATGTCTCGCAGATGCTCTGAGCTCATGTCTTCCAAGTTTCCATGATTTGCAACATGTTACTGTACTGTGCCTTGAACAAATGTGTCCTGGTGCTTTATCTCTGGCGGAGGAATGTTTTCAGAGTGCTGCAGAAATGTCTCATTCAGACAGACAGTTGGTACAGGGCTTTAAGTACACTATGAGTGTTTCTCTTTTCTTTCAGACGTAAGGCAAAGGAATCATGAGTGTGCAGGGTCGGGCTCCCTCAAACAGATCACATTGGTAGAGTCCTCAAATTTTGGCAGTTGCTGCTGGCTGGTGGAGCGAGCGATTGCGTTCATGGCTGTTAGAGTGAAATCCTAGGTAGAGATACTTATCTTAAAAAACAAACAGTTTAGATTGCTCGTGTTTGCGTTTCTTTCCAATGGGCCAAGGGTAGACAGTAGTTGAGAATAATGGCTCTGCTGCTTAATTACGTTTTCTACGTGGTTGCTTATGGAATGCTGCATTAGAGGAATAATTGCTATTTGGTATTTACATAACGTGTTATCTTGTTAAATATTTGAATACAGTTACACCCATTTTTTCGGTGTAATTTAATTATGTTAAAAGAGTGAAGTGTGTTTTGATTAAAGCTTAGCAATGCATCAGTCGAATAACATCTGGAACATTTCAGCTTACCCTTGGGTTTCTTTTTTACAAAACAAGTTAGTGTCGAGGCTATCTCTATAATATAATTTTTGCGGAGTCTGTTCTGGCCCATCGCAGCAGATAAGCCATTTCCACCGGTTCTACAGCCATTAAACCATGAGGAACATGAGTAGCAATCGTCTATCTGGCCACACGTTCCTGCTCTACCCTTCATTAGGATCATGGCTTATCCGACTTTCCTCAGGTAAACCATCTTGCCTTTTCATGTAACTCTTGTTTCCTTCACTGATCAAGAATCTATTTAGCTTTAAATATTTCAAGGACGTTGTCCACACCTCAGTCTTCTAGCAAGGCATTCCCTCGAATTGACGAAATTATTCCCTGGGCTAAAATTTTCGCCTTCTATTCTTATATGATGGCATCTCTTTCCAGACTCTCTCATGAAGAGAAACGGCCAATGAATATTGCACCAGTCAAGCCTCTTAATTGTTCTCCGTGCTCCAATCAGACAACCTCTTGCTCTTGTTATCTGCAGTGAGTAGAGTCCAGTCTTGCCCAGCCTCTGCTCGTGAAATCATCCCTCCAGACCAGGAATCAGTCACATGACCCTTCAGTGAACGGTCTCGAATGAAATGATAACTTCCCCGAAATAAAAGAATCCAAACTGATTGCTCAGTACAATCTGGGCTGTTGCTCTTGTTGCACTACCCAGGAAACGTATGCCTATACATTTGCCAAAGTGAGTAGCCAATTGAGTTTAACACAAAGTCATGAAGGTTTGTTAAATATTTTCTGATGAACTACTCCCAAGAATAAGTTTTGACGTTTTGCTTTTGCATTACTCAAATGATGAACCACTTCATTGCGGCTTGAAGGTCGCATTCATGTATTTAACAAATAAAATAAAATGTTTGATAACCAATAAATTATCTCATTGATAATGCTGACTGTATCTCATTATTCCTGCTACTTCTTGTAAAATTGAACTTCTCGTCAAAAAAGAACTTTCTTATGCTTGAAGACGAGACTTCCATAAAACATGGTCGCACAATTGCTTTGTTAAGATTTCGGGCAGGTTCAACATATTCACGCCTGGGTTGGAAGTTTATTGCTGTTAATAAATCTTCAATACGTTAAGACCCATATCCATGGCAAACAGAGAACTGCGCTATTTCTAAGCATGTGATCCCATTTCACAGAGAAAAAAAAAGTTATTACAATGCAGAAGAAGGCATATCATGCGTGTACCCTAGTTCTGCTTCATCTTCCCAAATCTCCTGACATTGTCGCATATCCCTGGACACTATTTCTAACCACATAACTCTTTAACATCCTCTTGAATGTCTCAAATGAAATTGCCCACACCACATTACCAGGCAATGTTTTCCATGCTCACCAAACTCTGCTTGAACACATTGAAACCCTTTTCGAGTTGTGAAATAACTCCATTCTGGCCAGTAAACCGTCAACAAGTCACGTTTTCTTCTGCATGTGCAAAATTTATTGACAGTACGCAGCCCGCTCAGAGTCAGTCACGAGTATGAGGATAATCCCTGAGGCACCTACTTATAACAAACGCAGCATTTGAGGATCAGGAGAATCGACGTTTTGGGCATTAGCCATTCATTCAGGGTTTCTTTCTGATCTCCAGCATCCGCAGTATTCACTTTCTCCTACTGATATTTCATTGGCCCAGCTTAACATCGCCCAAAATTCGAACTTTTACAAAATGGGAATCAGTGGCTCACCACTTTCCAATCACCATCGTCCATCTCCCTAACCCATCCCCAAGTTCGAGTGTAAAAACCTATTCATTTTACTTGAGGTTTTGTCCGAGATCCGATTACTTCAGATCAGACTTGGGCACAGACAGCGTTTATCGGTCTATAAACTGTCTCTTGTACCTGGAGCATCTCAGTAGACGTCCCTCCTCAGCCTTAGATGCAACACGTATGGATGCTGTGACATGCATCCACCACGGATGAGGAGGTTTCTTTCTCATGAGCTGGAGAAGGAGAAACCAAGGTGTTTGACGCCATTTACGGCTGTACTGAACGAACGAGGTATGTTTTTCTCCTGCCCGGTTTTTCGAAGTAACTTCTTTCATGTGATTCACAAGCTTGTCACGGGACATGACTTTGCATTGACTTTACCATTGACCACAGATAGTCATTTTAGTTGTTTGAATACGAAACTTCATCACCTGAAGAAAGCTGTCTCTCGCTTACAGGAGTCAGTAGATCACATTGGCGCTCCTTATGCGTTTTCAACCTTCCCCCCAAGTGCAGGAATATCCGATTTTAACTAGTGCAGAGTGTTCATCCACGTCAGCAACTCTGATAGAGCTTTTGTAATCAAACTGAGACTTGAGCCATTTAGTATCAAGTGAGACTGTATGCTGCTTTTTAAGCTTACATTCAACCTTTGTACTGCTGTTTCTGCCGGACCAGTGTGCAAGGATTAGTATGAATCTATGCAGACATACCAAACGGCATTTGACATTCTGCAAAACTCGAAATCACTACTGGTAAACGACGTCCCGCTGCCCGTGCCCAATACTTCCTGGAGTCCATGTATTGTCATCCCCAACTTTGGCGACAGAATTCTGTGCACATTCAATCACAACGAAGGGAATCCACATTGACCAAGAATATTGAGCTCATGGAAGGACCAATATCGTTGAACTGCATCCGAGTCCAGCGATTATCCAGCCATTTGCACGTATTTGGGAGATCTGCTCGCGGTAGTTTATTTCCGTGTTGGTCCTCCAGGTATATTCCACCAATCCTGCTCTGTCAGCATCCAGTCATGGCTACCAAAAATGAATTTTTGACAATATTTTCATTTTGGAATAGCCATCTCGCGATTATCCTTGTAGATTTCAGTCAGTATCTGGTGATGATAATTGTCAGGGCAATCACTCTCGTACCCCATAACATTATGCCATCGTCTACAGTAATCTCATCCCGCCAGGTTGAGAAAGAGTTTCGTTCTGGTTGTGATGGCGCTTTACTTTCGCCCATCACAATCAGAGACTGTTCAAGTTTTGCCTGTAAAGATCATTTTTGTTTGCAAAAGAGGGTTTTGTCAGCAGTGATGGAAAGGATGACCAGAAAGATGAAAACCAGAATGGACTTTTCCACAGGATGCACCACGGCTGGTGTATCTGTCAGCGTGGGCAAGAGGGAAATCCCCATCTGCTACTTGGCCACTCGAATGCACCGGGTGCAATTTTACAATCTGAGAAAAAGTAGCCCTGCTTATTTCGAAAAGAAGCCATGGGTATGTATAGCCTTGTTCCTTAGTTATTACCAGTCGGGGTTTGTGGTCGATTTATAATGCTAATTCACATCCCAAAAGGTTTTTCTCCGGAACTTACACGCACAAACACGACAGTCAAGACTTGCTTCTCTCTCTGGGATGATCTGTTTTGGACATTGTGCAAACAATTTGGGAAGCATATGCTCTCAGGCGATTCTAAGGTTTGGGCCTCCAAGGAAACAACAAATCGTATTAGGTGTCATCATATGTCAGCACCACATCGCGTTAGGGATTGCAGTGGGCCAGCATCTTGGATGATGATAATTGCATTCTCAGTTCCTTAAAAGCTACATATTGGCTTGACATCATTTTCAAGGCTAACCCTTTTTCCAATAGCCGCTGTAAGGGTGCCGAGATGGAGGCTAGTTTACTTGTGAACATTTTGTAATAATTCACCAACTCAAGGAAATACCTTTACTCTCGTAGAGACATGAGAGCTGAGGCTGGCTTAAACAACGTCACTTTATTTTCGAAGGGTGTAACACTATCTTGTTGACACTTCAGCAATAAACGTCACTTGGGGTGCCTGGAATGCGTATTTTTTCCCGCTCTTCAGGTGTACTCCTGCCTGTAGAAACCTTTAAGAGAATGCTCAAGTTCTCCAAGTGTTTATGGGAAAATATTTGCCCTGCACTCTACCCAGTTCCTTTTTCAATGGCTCCAACTACTGCGACACAATTTGATCTCCCAGTTGAGCTAAATCCTGTCCGCTCAGTACATGCAAACAATAGGCCAAGCAATGATTACCTTCTGTACAACATCTAACCATTGTCTAACCATTTATTACCATGAATGAATAATCAGACTATCACCAATCTGGGGTTTACAACTGAGTCAAAATTAAGCCATTACTCCCATGATGTTAAATGGAACTCCCATCTCAGCATTCCACACCATTGACATCCTCAGTTTTAATCATTGACCAGGAATTGAATTGAATGGGCCATCTAAATAGTGAGGCGACAATTTGAGAGGGTGCGAATTCCGAAACGAGTAACTGATTCCTGATCCCAAGCCTATCCAATATCCTTGTTTTTTTTTTGATTATTTAACTCAGGATTCTTGTTTGTCACTGGTTGGACCAGTATTTACTGACTGTTGCTGATTGTCCTGGAGAAGTAGGAGATGAGCTGATTTCGAGGGCGCTGTATTCCTTGTAGGTAGCACCACAATGCTGTTAGGGAGGAAGTTCAAGTACTTTGACGCAGAGACACTGAATAAATGGCGATATTATCCCAAGTCAGGATGGTGAGTGGCTCAGCAGGGAACTTGCCATCTCCGAGGCACAATCCATGCATCTGATGGAATACTCCATACTTGCCTGAATGAGGACAGCTCTACTCATACTCAAGATGATCGAAAATGTGCAGCACAAATCTGCCTGCATCATTGCCATCATATCCAGAAACATCCACCTCCTCCACGACCTACGCTCAGTATCAGCAGCGTACACCATGTGCACTCCATAACATATTCCAAACAGGTGACCACGTCCATCGAGGGCGACATGTTCACCACAAACTGCACGTTCGCTCACAAGTCATTGACCATCCCTTGCAATTAATTCACCGTGTCCTCCGTGTTGTTGGGACAAAACACTGGAGATGTTCTCGCTCATGATATTGCAAACCTGACTGACACCATCGAAATCATTGGACTAGGATTTGAAGATTAAGATTAAAACACACTACGGATTTTGTAAATGGTCATATTTCAGCATGGTGCTGATGAAATGCAGCGACTTTTGAACTGTGTATTTTTTGGATTTTCGACTGAACAGGGACAACAAAAACTAAAAAGTACAATATTAACCTGGATGCAGGAAGAGAAGTCTTCAATTTGGTTGTGTAATTCTGTCAGCACAGAAGAGGCAGAAATGCGTGAAATGCTGTTTTCTTTCCTACATTTCAAATTGTTAATTTGTTTTGCAGAAGCAAGAGATGGAGAACTCCCTCTCTCTTACTTCAGTCAAATATCACTCATGCAGAAATGATTGGAAGTCCCCTCACGATCTGAATACTTGCTAAGCTCCAAGGAATCGGACGGAATAATCCACGCACTTACCAACTACCGTCGCTTCTCCTGGCATGTCTACACCTCAAATCGACTGCCCCTGACATGACTACCCTCTGACACGGCTACCTGCCCACATGTCTTCCGCCTGAACTCGTCAACCCCAAAACACTGTTGAACCATCACAGTTATCCCAGATGTGACAAGTCTGAAATGTAATGATTGTACATTTGATGGATCCCGACAAGGATGCTTCCTAAAACAACGAACCTGAGGTAACTATCCAACCAAGAAGATTACCCTGACATGACTACTGCCTAACATTGGGAAAAGTGAGGACTGCAGATGCTGGAAACCAAAGTTTAGATCAGAGGGGTGCTGGAAGAGCACAGCAAATCAGGCAACATCCGAGGAGCAGGAAAATCGACGTTTTAGGCAAAAGCTCTTCATCACGAATAGAGGCAGGAAACCTCCATGTATAAAGAGATAAATGGTGGTTAGGGGGCAGTGGGGGTGGGGTCCCTGACATGACTATTCTTTAACATGTTCATTCAGTGACATGACTAACCTCACAACTTAATTACCCAATGATATCACTGCACTCATCCACAACTTTTCCTGGCATGAATAAAACCCAGCATGATTACACTCTGACATGTTTGCACCTGACACAGCTACACACCCGACTTGACTGCCACGCTGACATGTCTGTACCTCAACACATAAGTCCCTTAAATAGCAACCCTGACATGCTTGCCCATGACACTACTGGCCCTGATGTCGCAACCTCCCAAGATGATTGCCCTGCGACCTGACAGCTCCATGATCTGATTATCTCTCGACAGGACGACTCCCGTGAAAACTAGCCCGATGGAGCTATCACCTAACCCCACTACACGACCGTCCCATATTATAGCCACCCACTATAAGAGTTCTCCTCTTTAGACTGCCGCTGACATGACTGCAGCTAACACGTCTGTCCACAGACAGAACTGCCCAATACATCTAACACACCATAAATAGCCAAGATGTGACTGTGATCTGAGGCACCGAACACAGCTACTGCTTAGTTAATGAACATGTCTGCTTCCAATGCAATTTTTGCTACATGACTATATCCTGACCGAACTAACCCCAACATGTCTATCCTTTGAAATGATTATCCTCCAGATCTGATTACCTACTGAGACGACTACCTTCTACCAAAAATTATGAATTAACCCTGACAGCACTGACCACTGGCACGTCTACTCCAAACAAACATGCCCAGGACATGAACAACCACCCGAAGTGAATATCACAGACACAACCACACCCTGACATGATGATCCCCTAACATGACGATCCATGACATGACAAAGACTCTGATATGTCTAACCCTCTGATACAGTTAATGATGACGTCCCTGATTCAAATAGACCGTAACACATTAACTAGCCTATCTTAACGATACTCCTGAAACACATCTATCCTTCAACAACTACTCCCTTAATGACTCCACCCAAACATAACTGCTTCCCTGAGATGAAACGGTTCTTTATGTTCGAAGCGTTATGTCAATCTGCATAAACCTAAGGAGATGTAAAAGCATGGCTTCTTGTCATTCTCTCATCAGGACTGAAGAACAAGAAGTCCAGCAATCCAGTGAGGTGGCGACAGAATTCTTCCAGTTTTAGCTGAGAATACTTCTAGTCCAGACACAACGGGAGTGCAGATTTTACTTTTAGCTATCAATCTTCATTCACCAATGAACTGGCAATGGGATTGGTTCTGGCAATAGAGACGTTGCTCGTACAAGGCAATGAGCTTGTTGTCATCCAAATGTTTGAAATCACCCTCAGCTTTCCTGACTTACCATTTTATACGTAGGGATCTAAATCAGAGATGGGAATATCTGCAGGGCTCCGGAAAGCTGCTCTTAATTTGTATTGAATCGCTGGAGAATTCCTTTGTAACTCACTTATTGCGCTAGATGTTCGGATTTTGCTGACTGATTTGCAACATCTGAGCCATGTGTTCTCACGAATGTTGCCAGTAATCTGGTGGCAAATGATTGCAGCCCACTGCGAGAATGAGAGAGGGAATTTGATATGATTACAAGAGGGATATTAATGAATCGAAGTCGAAAAGCAAGAAGAGGAAAGAGTTAATTAACAGGTGACTACAAAGAAGGAGATACGAGGGAGTAGGGGGTGGGAACTTTGATAAACAGCGGAAAACAGAAAAAACACAAGGAATTGGGGCATATTAGGCGATTCTTTCTCTTGAGCCTGTGATATTTGATGTGATAGATTTCGATCTGCTTGTAGCGTCAACACACGTTCCTAACTGATCATTCATAAACCTCAGTCCGTTGTCGTTGATAGCTTTGTCTGAGCATCCAGTATATCTCATACCCGAGTGTCCTCTGCCCTCTGGAGAAACAATTTCAGAGTCTGACGGCCACCTCAAAGAAGGAGACCCCTTTTCGTTTGCCTGTTGAATGGATGAACATTAGTTTGAAATTTAACTCTGATTGGCAGCTTTTCCCTCAAGAAAAAAAAACACAGCGTCGAAACTTCAATCCCGTCATTGATTTTTTAATATATTTCTTTACGATCACCTCTCGTTTTTCCCATTCTCTTATTAAATTCCTTTCATCTCAGCAATGACCCTCATGAACCTTTCCTGAATAACATCAAATGCAAGTAACCTTGCACTCTTGTTCCACATATGAACATACCATTTTTCTTGTTCACCTATTGAGTCTTTGAATTGTTGTCGCTGCTGATCCACGGTCATCACTTTCATTTCCCAACGTATCACAGGCAATTCAACCAAAAATCAACGCAGGTTTCCTTCTTAACATTCAGAATCCTAGGCTCAGAATCAACTATTTATTCTCAGGCTTAATGAAGATTTTTTTTGTGATTAAAGAACCCAAAATTGTGCTCAGCTCTCTCTCTGTGTTATCCCTACGTCTCAGCATTATGAGAATTAACATTGTATCTAAAGGTACTTCCCACATGTGCTCCCCTCCGTCCACTTTCTCAATATTTAAGGGAGATGTTCACATGACACTCCACTGGTTAGAGTATGGCAATCCTCAGACCACCTATTTGTTCTGAGAGTTTCCTGTTATTTGGTCAAATCTCTGTGAATCGTCATTCTGTCGACTCAGAACCACGAATTCTTAATTTAAGCAAAGCCATTTTCTTGGGCATTTTTTGGAAACTTTTTATTTATTAATCTCATCCACCCCGCCCCCTTTAATGAAACAGTTGTGTGATTATCCCAATTAAGATTATGGAGCACGATGTCTCTTACAACAATCTTGTACACTGTCCTTGATTTTATAATTATTTCGCTAATGTCCTACCGCTAATGGATGGCATATCTATCTTCAGTAGATATAATGGTTTGTCCTCAACCGTTATCTATTTTATGGAATCCCTCAAGCCCACCAGTGTCTGGGTGAAGGAATTTCTTCTCATCTCATCCTTAAAATATGTACCAGTTATCCTTCAATTATAACCGCAAAGATCATAAGCGAAGTCCATTAGTATTGTTTTACTAAACATTTTCTCTTTATATGTTGATATAAACTTTTATGTTTTTAGGTTCCCGGCAATCTTAATCTCATACTATATCTCCCCTTTATTGATTATTCCCTTGCTCCACCTTTGCTGACTTCTAAACAGTTCCCAAACCTCAGGTCTACAGCTTTATTACAAATTTGAATACCCACTTCTGTCATAGAATGCTACCTAGAAATTCCCTGATAAGACAAGGTTTAGTCTCAATTTTCCTTACACTCTTGTTCCGCATAGGAAGAGAACATTTTTATTGTTCATCTGTTCAGTCGTAAATGTTTGTCTTTGATTATCATGGTCATCCCATTCGTCTCCCAATGGATCATAGCTAATCCAAACCGCAGACTCTCATCGTTTCCCTTCTTGTGATTCAGGATCCTAGCCTCAGAATGAACTACTCACTCTCATGCTTATAGAAGAGTTCTATCATATTATGTGCACTCATCCCTCAGGGACCTCTCAGAATGAAATTCCTTTCTGAGTCAGCAATGCCCAGGTTAACGTACCCTGTCCTCCAATTGTTCCATCAATATATTGATCCACAAAATCAGAAGAAATACAAAAATGCGCAAAACTTTACTTGCCCAATGTATGTGCAGATCAATGTCACCCAAACTTATCACTGTTCCATGAGCACAAGAAGCGTCAATTTCCCATTTAATCTCATTCCCAAATATCATAACTACACTTTGTTGGTCTGGATAACAACGCATAAAGGTTTTTGGCCTCTTGGCATTTTTCTATTCTGCACACGTAGACTCTACATTTATTGAGCTAATGCCATTCCTTAATATTATGCTTATATCCTCTTTAACCAATTCAACTAAACCACTTATTCCTTTTTGAATGTCCTTCTGATATACTGAACAGCCTTGGATGATCGGTTCCCATACTCGGAAATCTGCAGTTGTGTCTCTAATCCCAGTTATCTCATCTACGCTTATAATTATTTGCGTGACTAATTTATTCACTTTGTTTTAAATGTACCATGTGTTCATGTGCATAGTCTTCAGGTTTGCCTTTCAAGTGTCCCCTTCCCATTAATTTTGACATTGTCGTTGTTAGACTATAGAACATAAAACAATACAGTGCAGAACAGACCGTTTGGCCCTCGATGTTGTGCCGACCTGTGAACTATTCTCACCTCGTCCCCCTACACTCTGACACTATCATCCACGTGCTTATCCAAGGATTGTTGAACTTTTCCTAATGTGGCTGAGTTGTCGACATTGGCAGGTGGGGTATTTCACGCCCTTACCACTCTCTGCGGAAAGAACATGCCTCTGGTGTCTGTCTTAAATCTATCATCCCTTAATTTGTAATTATGACCCCTTGTACAAGCTGACATCATCATCATTGGAAAAAGGACATTCACTCTCTGCCCTCTCTAATCCTCTGATCATCTTTCTGAGCCATGATTGCTCTGTGTATTGCTCTATTGTGACCCCCTTTTATGTCTTTTGCTGTTTTCCATGATTTCCCCTCCCCTTAACTCCATAGTTGCCTAATCTCTGACAAATTATTTTAAATATTCCAGAGCCCCCCTCACTAATACTCCCCCATGGGATTTAGTCTTGGCAGACCAGGTTGAACCAATCTTGCTTTTCCGTCCTAGACCAGAACTCCCAACGCTGGAGGAATGTGAAAACCCTCCCTTCACACCATCTCTCCAGACTCGTTTTCAGCTGATATATCCTCGCTGTTATCTCCTTGTTGAATAGAACATTGCACTCGTAGCAATCCTGAAATCCCTGCTATTGAAGCACTACATTTTATCTTGCTTCCAAACAGTCAATTGTTTATATTTAAGACGCCATCTCATTTTTGAATACTGATGTCCTTTTGTAGCAACGTGTCCCATGATCATTGGCTGTTCCTGTTCCCCTTCCAGTATGTCCTTCAGCCATTCTGAGAATTCTGTGATCCTTACACCACAGAGGCATCAGACCATCCTGGAGTATTCTTTGTGTCAGGAAAATGCCTTTGTGTTCTTCTTACAAATGAATTATGATTGCATTTCCACAGGCTTTGCTGTTCCCCTGTGCAGCAGAGTCAATGCAGGAGACTCAAATTTGTCCATTGCTGTTTTACCCTCAGACACCATAGACCTCAGCAGTACCCAACTGTTACGGCGATTTCTAAGGGAATGGCGACTGGGGATTCCTGAATTGCCTTCTGAGTCCTCTTAATCTGGGCGGATGCCATCCATTCTCTTCCTGCCTGGACTGTCTTATGCTATAATGTGCCGACCTTCCACTTTGTACTATTCACAATCTCCTCGGCTTCACGGATCATCCACAATGTTCCCAGGCACCAGTCCTGGTCCAAAACCTAGGCTTCCAGGATTTGGAAATGGAGACATTTCTTGCTCACATCCAGTACTTGGGCATTGGAAATGTGTCCAGTTTTCGAAATTGATCACAACTAACATACCACGGCTTTGATCTCACCAGCACTGACATATCCCTTTAAATTAAATATTTTGGAAGATAAATCCTGTGTAATGCTCTGATTTTGTGATCCATGGGACGTTCCAAGAATAAAGCAATTTAGGAAAATGGTAAACAATCTTTCAAGGCTTCAGCTGTCACGTTAATAAGTATTTGCAATGCCAATGTTCATGGTGGCACAGTAGTTAGCACTGCTGCCTCACAGCGCCAGAGATCTGGGTTCAACTCAGGCGACTCTTATGTGGAGTTTGCACATTCTCCCCGTGTCTGCGTGGGTTTCCTCTGGGTACTCCCGTTTCCTCCCAAAATCTAAAAATGTACAGGTTAGGTGAATTGGCCATGCTAAATTGCCCGTAGTGTTAGGTGAAGGGTAAATGTAGGGGAATGGGTCTGGGTGGGTTGGTGTGGAGTGTTGGGCCGAAGGGCCTGTTTCCACACTGTAAGTAACCTAAAGTCTAGGGAACTAATATACGCATTAGATGGCTTTGTTTTCCTGAACGAATTACAAAATTGATACAGTACAGACGGAGGCTAATTGGACCATTGGAACTGCATTTATTTTTCAGAGAGTATCATTGCCCTTCTGCTTTCTCCAAAATGTTGCAGTACATGCTCCTTATTACAATCCAGAATAACACATGTTGCTCCCAGATAATACAAAGATAGTTTTCAATATTTGTCTCCATCCTTATGACTTAGTGCCTGATTTTCGACTAGTTTGATAATTTTTAATGCCTTCATGTATAAAAAGATATGGTTTGTTCAAACCATATTCCTTGTTACTTTGCCATTGTTAATTCCAAAGATCCATCCATGCAGGGATGAATACTACCTTTCGCTGCTGCCATCTCTTTAGGTTCCTTGTTACTATTAGTTATTTGAAGGACTTCTCGCTAATTTATATTTTAATTCTACCTTGTTCCTTTTTTGAAAATCATCCGTTGTTGGTTTAAACAAAGCATTCTTTGCAAGTCAACTTCACAGCAATAATCGGTTTCATTCACATTGAAATCCAGGCTATTCACGAATGCTACGCCCTTCTCACTAAAGTGTGTTTGAGTGATTACTGCCATGTTTGAGATTTATTAAATGTCTCCTAAAAGTCTAGCACTGCCTACTTACCTTGCTCGCAAGTCAAATTTGATTTTTTTTTGTTTGCAGGGTACTATTACTTTTCACGCGTTTGGATTTCTTTTAATTAGGTTCAATGGCCGTGTTTATCAACTTCAAACTGGACGACATTTCATAATATCATCACTTCTGAGTAGCAGATCGGTGACTAAACATATTCCCTTCCTTACCCCTCTATCTTGTGGTTACGCTCATGTACACAAAAAATCATTGATTGAATGTCCTGGACAAATAAGCTTGTTTCAAGTGTGTCTGGAAATTAGACAGCGGGTTTGTGGATTGCACAGAAACTTCTGCAGCATTGATTGACAATGGTGCAGGTCCTCAGTTTAATAAATAGTGTGATGGGATATTCCACTATATTCTTCAACTGCTCTCTGAACTTAGGTTGCGTGACAACATAGATCACAGTATTTGTGCAGCAACTGAGCATCTGGAGCATGTAACCCAGTTCCATGACATATTGAGGTAGATTTCGAGATCGATATCCAAAAGCTTTGATTCTCCAATTCATGGAATACACTGTTGATACAGACCACAGCAGTAGAAAATTTCCTGAGACAAGAAACAACAAAACAATGGAATTCCTTCGATTCTTCAGCAAAGGATCTCTGCTCTTTTTTTTATTCTTCTGCAAGTGGAGTCTTGTTCGGGCTCTGCTAGTCACTATTATGTGTCTGACCGTGAAAACATTGAGAAACAGAACGACAGTGAAGGCAAGTCCCGGCGTTAGTATGTAATGAACTTACTCAATTGCTCCCCAAACCGTAGAAAACCTGACATTTCCTCTCAGCCAACAAAACCAGGGTCTGTTCCTCCTGTAATACTTGCCTGTAAACATAAAATACCAGAAGATGTTTTTCAAACAGCTCAATCCCAGAACTGTTCCCAGAACCACAGATGTTGTTTTCACTTTGCAATATTTAATTTTCAGTGTTGGGCAACAAATCGCCACAAATCGATTAAAGGTGAAAATGGTAGTGAACCAGACAGAACAGTCTGTGGCTGCATAAATCAGGACAGCGTGTATATTACATACAGGGATGCCTTCTAAGAAATGACGCTCTTCATAATACACAAATGGAATGTGTCTCAATGTGAGGTCAATGATTATAACCAGCAGATCTGCAATGGCCATGGCCATCAGGTAGTGACTGACACACTGGGCGAGACCACAGTTTTTCCAGGACAATATCAGAATTGTTACTACATTAGCTGTGAGGAAAAGAAACAATAAAGTAAAAGTTTGAGCAAAATAAAATCAGATTTACTGAGCATTGATTGAACCTGGAAATGGCATTGCACATTCATCAATGTTTCAAGAGATTATATCAATGCCTATTTTATTGGCTGTCTCCAACTGTTACCATTCTGAAAATCGAGCATGGAATAAAAATTTATACTGAGATAATAATTGCTGTTCACTGAAATGTTTCTTGTTGTTTCAATGAAGTTTGCACCACCGGAGCTCAGCTTGATTTTTTGGGAAACTCGCATAGAGGTTGGTTAGTGTAGTTTTGTGCCTGAGATCTGGCATGCACTCATCTCGTGTTCAGTGTGGGGTTGATAGGGATAACTTTCCCGTGATAATTAGTAAACACTCCTGGATTAGTATGGGCTAAATTCAGAATGAATTAATACACACAAATGAAACCCACATAAAACATGAAACATTCACTCTGTCAGCCATTTAGAAGTTGCAATTCAGCAAGTGTCCAAGGCTGAATGGTTCACTCCGGCTCTTAATTCTTGTCCTCCTTTATATTACGGCCCCCTTTTAGTATAAGTGTTGACTTCCGTGTTCAAGCCAGTGTGTCAAAATTTATGCAAGTAACAGAAGAGGCATTGTCAAGATCTGGAGGAGTGATCACATCGGAATGAAAATGTCATATATATTGCTTGCTGGAAATGTTATCAGAGCTATTGGGTGCTGCAATGCTTTTTGATTGCTATTGACAAGAGTGAAATGAGACAGCAGGAACATATGGCAATGGCTGACCAATGAGGCATGTCAGGCCATTTGAGCCAAAGCATTTTAGGAATGGATAGAATGTAAGAGGTCTTACCCTAATGATTGGGTCAATAGGTAAACAGTGATGATTGTAATGAAAACAAAGATTATAGATTAAATTGGTCAACTTGGATATAAATATAGTGGACATAACGTACCTAATCAGTGTCTACTTACTAAAACTGCAAGATAGCGACGATTACTGGCGAAACCGACCAACATGGAGGGATACTGCAAGCAGCAAAAGTAAGATAGTAAATTTCAAGCGCTGCCAGACTGTAATCAAGTAGTTGCAAAGTGAGCAACTGGCAAGAAAGACAACCACGGCAATAAGGGGCGCACCATAAATAGCAAAGTTAATCGAAGTACAAAGGACTTACCGGGTACTGCAAAAAAAGCGAGAATTGGATAGTAAATGAATTGAATAATCCGAATGACTGCTAGGATGCGGTTTTTCAGTGAAATCCGATCAATATGATTAGAAAATAAACTCATCGTTTCAAAGAAACCCCTTCCCATTGTTGTACCATTCCAAATTATTCTTCTCACAGT
Organism: Chiloscyllium punctatum; assembly: GCF_047496795.1. Taxonomy (NCBI): domain Eukaryota; kingdom Metazoa; phylum Chordata; class Chondrichthyes; order Orectolobiformes; family Hemiscylliidae; genus Chiloscyllium; species Chiloscyllium punctatum. The sequence goes on from NC_092773.1 coordinate 33,877,757, forward strand.
TTGAAGTGTTCTCACACCATTCCGATCTGTTGTATCATTCCAATTTATTGTTGTACAATTCCAGTCTATTGTTTTGACCGACCAATACATTGTAGTACTTTTAATTCCATTGGTTTTGGATTCTAATCTAATGTTCTACCAGTCTAATCTATCGTTGCCAAATTCTTGTATATTGTCCTATCATTCAAATCTGTTATGTGCCAGCTACAAACTCGACATGTCTCCCTCACTCTTTCTCACTCTCTCGCTCTCTGGTGTCACTGATCTGTGTCAATATCTGGAACTATGCACAGACGGACACGAGATAACATATCGAATGATCCCTCTTATACACCCCCAGCGACACAACTGGGATTCATGGAGACTGAAATTAGTGATAGTTAGTAAACAAACAAATTAATCCAGGAGTGTTCAGCCCAACTCCCTCTGTGCCAGTAAAAATGATGTATTTACTCAGGTGACGTTGGATTTCGGCTGAGAAAAGAATGATGTGATCAATTAATGTACTGACTGGAAAAAAATAAATATGACCAGAGCGTTACAAATGTTGATAAGTGTTTAAGAAACGGATCGAATATGCCATGTGAACACAGGTCCGTGTACAAATAAAAAATCAATGCTTATTTTGCCAGGAAGTACCTCAGACATGACAAAATGGGTGAGCTGCTGAAACAAAAGAAGTAGTGAGCAGTTCTTCAGATCGCAACGTAATGTATGGTGTGTTTAGCTGATAGCTCTATCAAACCATCACCACAGTTATAAATCAAGGTCTGTAATTATGTTTCTACGTACCTTGATGCCATTAATAATTACTGATCTTTCAATCTGTGTCTTGATAATAGAACTTGCACAGATCTCTGGAGCGAGAATTTCAACGGTCCATCAACCTCTGAATGAAGAGGTTCCACCTCATCTCACTTCTAAATGGTTTTCCTTTATTCTGAGAAAGTGCTCGGTCAATCTTTGAACCATTCTTCTTGCAAATACTATCAATTAGTTTTTATAAATTCGGAATTTTCTTGGATTCTATCAAGTAATAATTCGAGAAAGTCCAGTCTCTCTCATCATTAGGCAAGGAGAACAGAACATAACACTTTATTTGCTTGAAACAAGAAATCGTTCCACCTGCACTCCAATCCCATTGTGTTACGGTCTAAAATGACGTCTACCTTTTAAACTGCTTGCTTTACCTGTACGTCAACTTTCGATGAATTACGAACAAGGAAAGCCAGGTATCTTTGGAAATTAACACTACTTTTGTTTGATTCCTATTTCTGTAATGACTTGTTCTGTCAGATCCCGAAATGAGAGCTGGCATGATGGATCATATACAAAACCAAAAAAAAAATGTAGAGGCTGTGAACCAGAAAGAAATAGAACAATTGCTGCAGAACACTTCCGAGGAAGTGCCACTCGACCCGAAAAGTTACTTCTGATTTCTCTCCACAGACACCGATGCCTCTTTTTTTGTGCTTGATTGCATAACACAATGGCTATTCACAAAGGAACCCATATGAGATGCAGATTTTACTCAAATGCAGTACAAAAGCTTATGACATAAAATATTAAAATAGGAAAAGAAAGCTTACCTAAATATCCAGGAAACATAAGACTATAAGAAATGGGAATAAACAATTTTCCACCTGTGCTCGATCTGCCTTTAATACGACAGTTTTGATCCAACATTGCTCACATACACTTCTCTGATTTTATGCTGATGCCTTGATTTTCTATTTTTTTATATCTATTTCAGTGTCAAAGATAAACATGGACACAGCAGTTCAGCTGTCTTTAGGTTGACACACAGTTCTCATCGCAGTCGGATTGCATTGTAAGGGGAATCCTCACTTCTGTCCATTGAGTCGGAATGAGCAACCATGCAATCTGCTGCCAACATCCTATTTCTTGGTCGACATCGACGGGGAAAATTTAAAATGTGAAAAGAAATCTGCTCCACAGGTTACGTGACTGCATCTGATGGGTTTCTGGGCACTAGGCGTGACCATGAACGTTCTAAGTCGTTTAGTTCAAGACGTTCGGTTGACACACAGTTCTCTGTGAGAAGAAATTCCTCTTCATCTCAGTTTTCAATTCGCACTCCTTTATCCCGAGAGTATGTCCTCTTGTCCTAGATGTTCCCATGAGGGGAAGCATCCTCTCGCCATTCAACCAGTCAAGCCCCTTAAAATGTTTCAATGAGATAGACTCTCGTCGAACTCCAGCGAGGTGTGTGCCAAACTCTTTAGCCATTCTCAATCAGTCAATTCCTCTATATCAGGTATCATCCGAATGATCCTTTTCTGAAATGGCTCTGAGATCTGTCCAAAAGTAAGATGTTGGCTCAGCAGATCCTTTGACATTTATGGAAAAATAACTTCATTCCTCTTCTACGCCATCTCCCTTGACTTAAGGCCCAACATTCCTTTGGTTTTATGAGTTCCTGCCATCTCTCTGTGTTTCGTCCTCAAGTTTATTACGTCAACCCCAGTCCCCTCTGTTGCTACGTTCTGCACCTTTTCTCCATTTATAAAATAATGTTCTGTTGTTCTCCCTTTCAAACTGAACGGCTTTATAATTTCCCTCCGACCAGCACCGGAACAAGAACTGATACTGTGATGACGAAACTTCGAGGAGGCCCAACTGAACGACTTAGAACGTTCAAGGTCACGTCTAGTGCCCAGAAACCCATCAGATGCAGTCACGTAACTTGTGGAACAGATTTATTTTCACATTTTAAATGTTCCCCGTCGATGTAGACCAAGAAATAGGATGTTGGCAGCAGATTACATGGTTGGTCAGTCCAACTCAATGGACAGAAGTGAGGATTCCCCTTACATCTGTCTGCGATGATAATTGCCCATTTCTGCTACTTTCACTCTGTAGATTGTTCTATGTAATGGAAAACAAAGATAATGGAGAGACTGATTCATTTCGTGGTCCTTTCGATCAGGAAACTTGCAGATGAACATCTATCTACAAGTAATGTTCAAGAACAGGCGATTCCACGCAACTAGCCTGCTCTGCCACTCAACTATATCACTTTTGATCTGATTTTCAGGTCAACTCTGTATTCCTCTTGAGAATCAAGAATCTATTTGCCTCTCCCTTAAATATATTTAAGCAGTCCTTACCTATTGCGGTTGAAGAAGGAAATTCCAAAGACTCACTACCCTCTGAGAGAAGGAAAAATTTTCTAATTATGTTTCCATTGGCGCTGATTTATTTTTAAACTATTACTGCTAATTTTGGAATTTCTCACGAGCGGTAAGATCTGTTCCATATTCACCCTTTCACGGTAGCCTAAGAAAACTTCAAATATGTTAACTCTGACTCTTCCACCCATTAGGGGTAGGCTCGAAATTTGAATCTTTATTCTTTCTTGACAAGTTGGTCCATTCGTTTCAGGTATTTGTTTAGTGAACGCTTCGGAATTGCTTCCATCATATTGAAATCTGTTGTGAAGATTTTATCACATTAAAACAGTTATTTTATCCTTATTTTCTTGCAAGCAAGGCAGAGGCACCGAGCATTCTAGGGAGTTTAGCAGTTAGCAATGGAAAGCGAGTGGCCATTTCGCCCAATTAAGGTTTTTTTCGTAGTTTAGCTCAGCTGTGGCAGTCACAAGATTCGGGAGTCCAGACAAGATTCGAAGCATTAGCACATGATTCCCTACGGAATTTCCTCTCTGAAATCTCTTTAGAAGTTCTTCCCTCATGCCTGTAAGAATCTGTTTCAATCTACCTTTTTGCCAAGAGGTGTACTTATGAGATGCCACTGGATTGGGACGACTCTTCATAAAAGGTGATGTGTCGGATTTGTTAAGTTTTCAAATAATTTAAATTAGTCTTCATTCCATTTTCTTCTGTTCGTCTCAAAACTGCAGTGTGTAAATGAATTCTGCTTTGCATAAAGCTGAGTGGTTTGATCAGTTTCATTTCAGCTCGAATATCCATTTCATAATATTCTTTCAAATAAAAAAATGTTAGTGCCTAGGCTTTCTTCCTGAAATATTTTGAGGGTGTCAAGTCTGGACTTTAACAAGTTTTAAACAATTTGATACTTTGGAGAAATAATCCTCAGTTGTCCAAGATAGTGCCAGGACATCTTGACTCCTTGCGAGCTGCCTACTGTGGAATTTATTCTGACATATCTTGAATCAACTGACTGCTCTGAAGATCATCTGATCGACAATGGTAATTACTGACACTAGAACTGAATGCGTGACCTCCCCTTGCAATTCTGGAATCAAGGCCCAACTAGCACAGGAACTAGAAATGACACCGCAGTGACAAGCCGTCGAGGAGGTACGACGAGATCGTCAAAATCACCAGTCAGCACGGTAAAGCTGACGATTTATGCCCAGGAACTCATCAGATGCATTTACTTTCGTTCTGGAGTACCAACCAACCTCTCCGAGCCAAGAGTTTTCAGTGTTTTCAAGGCCTGTGCCCAGGACCACATCAAGAGCACTCACATCTCCCAGACCAGTGGACCTCACTCACTGATATCCGGGATTGAACAAAAGCATCCATTCTACGCAGAAAACGAGGGAGCCAATCTAGACATCAGGCGAGTCTGAAACCCCATCCTTTCCCTAGCAAAAAAAAAACACTGGGAACAGCCGATGAGTTTGAGACATAAAATGTATGGCATGAAAGCTAGACTCACTTTGCAAAGGGACTTGTGAAACCTCTGAGCGCTGTGTTACACTGAATCATAGAAGGGACTGGAATCCCTTCAGTCTGGAAAGAGGCCCTTCAACCCAGCAAGTCTGTACCGACCATCCGAAGAATATCCCACCCTGACCCATTCCTCTACCTTAACTAATGCACATAACTTACACATCCCTGAACACTATGGGGAACTTAACATTGTACATTCATTAAAACTGCATATTCTGGACTGTGGGAGGAAACCGGAACACTCAGAGAAAACCCACGCAGACACGGTGAGAATGTGCAAACTCCATGTAGACAGTCACATGAGGCTGGAATCGCATCCAGGTCCCTGGCGCTGTGAGGCAACAATGCTACCTACTGAGCCACCGTGCTGCACACCACTGAGCAATCGTGTCTTCGAGACATAGATCACCCTTGTTTCATCAGACTATGCCTTACGTCTTGTGGAATACTTATTTCACGGAATTGAATGCCTAACATCCTCAGGCAAGGCAATGGGCTGTGAGATCTGTCTCCTTATCAAGCCTGTTGGTGCTCAGGTGTGAAGTCTCTGGTGCTTTACTGTTCTCTGAACTTAAATCTGTTTCCAGTAAAGCGTTGTCCCTACTACTTGCATTGTGTGCTCACTTCCGTTATCCTAGCAATCCTTACATTTCCATATTTTGATCTGAAGACTGCATTTGATGCTGTATACAAAGTTATAAATAGACTTAAGATGGAATGTCTGGACGACTTGTTCATCATTTTTGGTGACTTGACCCAGGCCAATCTCAAGAATGCAATACCGAAGTACCACAAAGAAATCTCATGTCCATCCAGCGGTTCAAACATCTTTGGCTGTCAAAGATGCCTACCGTCCCATTTTCCACAGGCACTTTAGAACGTTTAACCGCAACATTGTGTTTTTGCTCCCGCCTTACAGCAGAGTTTCAAACGCAAAGGCCATTAACAGAAATTGTGAAGCGTGGGTCAGAGGAAACAGAAAGTCTTCTACGGGATTGCACAGAGTTTTTGGACTGCTCCATACTCAACAACTCTGTGGTGAAGTTAATTGTGTATGTCAGGACAGTCACAGACTTCATTACTAAATTTATGTACAAATGTGTGTTGAATAGTTTAATCTGTATAGTCTCCAAACGGAATCTATGGGTGAACCAAAATATCTACTCCCCATTGAAGTTCAGATCTGGAATGTTCATTTTGGCGACACTGACATATGCACGAAATGCTGGTACGAACTTTGCAAGGTCATCAGGGATGCCAAGATGCACTAATGTAGTAAGCTTGAGCACATTAAGCACATGGACACTCATCATTTATGTCAAACATTAAATGATATAACACGTTACAAAACAAAGCCAAACAGTATCGTGGGGAGTAGAGAATCCCTACCAAATGAACTGTCCGTATTGAACAGAAGGACAGTGAAATGACGTCTGTGTACCAAAATATTCGGATGCACCTGTACGCTCAGTCACTGTTACAGACATTCCATCTGCCTTCGTGAATGTGAAGCCACTGAAAGCGAAAGACCCGGATTGGGTGTCCAGCCTTGGACACAGATGTTGCATAGACCAGCTGGAGGGAGCATCCGTAGATATTTTTCACCTCTCTTCACTACCACGTAAAGGCCCCGGATGCTTCAAGAAGACAACAATCATCGAAATGCCAAAGCAAATTCGTGCAGCGTACCTCACGGTGGCTCTTGCATCTATAATTATGAAATGCTTCTACAGTTTGGTATTAGTTCAGTTAAACTCTCAGATTGTTTTGATTTCATTTGATTCACCCACTTGTGCAACAGATCCATTTCTGTGTCTTCTCGCTGGCCCTCCAATTATTACTGGGACAACTAGACATGTAGGGTCGGCTTTAACTCGAAACATCGATTTTCCTGCTCCTTGCATGCAGCCTGAGCTGCTGTGCTTTTTCAGCACCATACTGTTAACTCTGTCTTCACGTTTGCAAAGAAGAACCCGTACGTTAGGATCCGACTTACCTTCGATAATAGAATTCCAAATAAACTCAACCCAAACTCTGGGATCGAGATAAATGCACCCCTCTCGATAAATGGATTATTGAATTCCTGACAAACAGGATACAGTCAGTGAGTTCAGGTGACAACACCTCTTCCATGATAATCTTCCAAACTGCTACCCAGCAAAGCGGCATACTCGGACCCTGACAATCCTCCTTATTCACAGGACTGTGAAGAAGATCCGCACCAAGTCCATTTCCAAGTCACAAGTTGATGACACCACTGCTGCATGTCGGATCTCAAATAACAATGAGAAGGAGTCCAGGATGTGGATGGCATATTTAGCAGCACCGTGTCATGACGACAATATCTCCATCAACATCAGCAAAACAATGGAGATTATCTTTGACTGCATGAAATTCAGGGTAGGGCATAAACCTGTCTGCATAAATATAGCTGAGGGGAAGCTGGTCGAGAACGCAAAGTTCCTTCGAGTGACACTTACCAACTACCTGCCCTGGTCCACCCATGTTGATATGATGGTCAAGAGAGTGGAACAATGTTACTTCATTATCAGGAGGCTAGGGATGTCCATCAGGATTCTGGCAGTGTTTTCTAGATGTACCATATACTCTATTTAAAATTTGTAATTTCGTACATTTCAGATAGGCATTGTTGTGACCAGTGTTATCTCCATGTACTGTCCTCCGTTTGAATCTTCAGTTGTATCCGTGAGGCCAACAAGTGTATCATTTTTCAGAGAGTAGTCAGGATATGGAATGTTTTGCCTGCAACGGTAGTAGATTTATCATGTTTAAATGCATTTAAGTCGTCATTGGACAGGAATATGGGCGTACATGGAATAGTGTAGGTGGGATGGGCTTCAAATTTGTATGACAGGGTGGCGCAACATCAAAGGCCGAAGGGCCTCTATGGCGGTAATGTTCTATGTTCCATGTTCTATGTAAGTATGATGCACCTTCTGAAATTATACGTGAAAACTACACTATGCTCCAAGAACAAAACTTATGTCACTTCTGCACAGCTCATGGATTAACCTCGCTCTAGTAGGTGAAAAATAATATCGCACATGTCGACATTTCCGTTACCCACAAAATTCTCATCCTCACAATGCACTAAACCTGAATGGAAATTCTGACTTTGAGGATGCCATCGTGTCATAGTTCAGTTGTCTTACTAAGTGGAAAGAGGACCCTTTTCTGAACTGAAACACTGGGACAGCACACGTACCTGTGACTAGCTGACAGGTACATAGAACATTACAGCGCAGTACAGGCCCTTCAGCCCTCGTGAGTGCTGAGAATTGAAAATATGCAACAATCAGATTATGGTTGTGTTTCAGTGTTACAGAAACTGGAATGGAATTCAACCAATTAATCTAAATTCTGCTTAAATACCAAAACTCAAACTGAAATTAATTTGATTGTATTGACTATATCAGACCAATGAGTGGTTACGATGTTAGGTGTCAGAAAAGCAAGGGAATTTGGAAAATTCGTCACCGTTGACTGCCAGTCGAACATGAGCTCACATGCAATCTGAAAAGAGCTCTCAGTGCACTCAAAGAAATGTCTCAGAAGGCACTATTCATCAAAGGTACCATTTCCTGTAGAACAGCAAAAAGTCAAAGAAGATCAACAAGAGGGATGACAGCAGATTTGGAACATTGGAAGGATGACAACGTAAGAAACTGTATGGATTTTGAGAGATTAAGTTGATGTAATATTTACTGATTGAGTTATTGGAACAGCATTGTCGCAGAGTTGGGGTCAGATCGTGATTAAGAAGTGGGTTTGGACTTGCTCAAAGATGATATTTAGTGATCAGTATTAGGAAATAATTGTTTGCTTTCTTTAAGTAATGGACTTCAGCGGTTTAATTTCAATAACGCACACGTTTAGCAAATTATGAGGTGAGGTGAGATTTTCCAGGAGTTTTAGTTTTAATTAACAGAGGGTTTCGAAATCCACATTGTAACTCCTGACAAATGCATTCACATCCTACAACCATTCCAAAATATCTCATGGTCACATATAATAGATTACAATATATTATTATATCATTTATTGCCACGTGTACAGAAATACAGTAAAATGCTTACAATGTCGCTTCTCAGGGCGCCAGATTAGGTTCAATGTACGGAAGAAAAAGTTTTACTTACCGCTGAACACCCAGGCGAGACACCAGTCCAGCAACTGTCCCTGCTCCGCTCCATGCCTTCAGCCGGCTTCGCTGTGCACCAAACCAGGCCTCCAACCAGCACCATCCTAGTCTCCCGCGCACCGCGTTGCTCCAGACCTGCAACCTGCTCTGCTCTTGTTCTCAGCTGCTCCACTCTGTTCCACGGCTCCAGCAGGCTTCTTTCCATCTCTCAACTGCTCTAAACGAAGCTTTCTTAAAATAAACACTTTACAATCTGAGGGGAAAATACCAGAAGATCAGAGCTGAGAAGCTTGAATGCTTATTACTACATTACCATCTTCTTGAAAATTGAAAAACAGAACGAAGTTGTCACTGGTCTCCTCAACTCTAGTTATCTCGACGTTAACATGATCTGGAACACAGCTCCCGACTCTGGCCTTTCAAAAAATTGTAAAAGTTAGGATCTATGCTGTCCACATAATATGCCTTTGGGTGGGCTGGTTTAGGTGATACCTGTGGACGAGTGTGCTTTGTTCAAGGGAGTAAAAATGACAAGTGAATGTCTGCCTTGAGACTAAGTCCATCAGGTATGATCACATGGCCAGAGCAGAAAAAGGGAACCGTTAGAGATTCACTCATCTCTCTCCCATTGCAAATACACTTGCCAGAGTAAGGAAACATATTCCTTGAACAACAGACTCTCGGGCATTCAAGTTAAAGCTAGAACTAACTTGGCTGCGAATCTAAATATCTTTTCAATCATCTTCAATCTCTTCGGCTGTTCCATTCTCTAAATTCCCACAGCTATTCTATTTTACATTAGATCCGTCACTCCATTCCGCCCTTATCTTTGCTCCACACACATGGACTTAATTTCTTTCTTTCGAGCTGATGGTGTTAGAGTGTTCTACACAAAGTTAAAAAAATACAACACCAAGTTATAGATCAACACACCGATTTGGGAGGACTAACATTCAGAGCGCTGGTCCTTTATCAGGTGGTTGTGAATGAAGGAGCGGCGCTCCAGAAGTCAGGCACAGTTGCTTCAGCTGTCAAAGGATCCACGTAGCAATACATGCAAAATGCTCTCATTCTTGGAGAGAGCGTAGCAATCAGGTTTATGTGGTGGTGGTAAGGGAAGCAAGATGTGCAGTGTAAGCAATGTGATTTCACTTTCAGACTTGAAACACCAACAGCGTGTACGTTTTCCAGCTGTATCACCGCAGCCCTACCAGCCGTCACCCTTTTCCACTCCACCTCAGAAAACAAAGGGCAGCCCGATGAGGGAAATTCTCAGTTTTAACCTGAATGGCAGTGACTCAACACCGTGTCAGAGAGTATGTTGTGCTAAAATCCAATTTTGCTGTTACGAATCAAGCCATAAAAGGTCGCTGGCTGAAGGGAAGAGGGCACATTTGATGAAAGTAGTCTAATGTTTACGTTTCGCACTCCATGATATGTTACAGTGAGCATTCACAAAGAAATACCTAGGTTGACGGGAATAGTTAAGGACTGAGTTCTATCCAAATTTGATCACTCATTTGATATGGATTTTAAATTGCCAGTTATATAAGCATAGCCATTAATTTGAGTATCAAAACGAGTTTGGTGAGCTTCTATATTTTGGATTTTGGGTAAAATCAAAAAGGGATTTGCCTTTCGCTTTGTTTCATCATCAAACTCAGCAGTAAATTTATGCACAGGATATCAATTTGTATTAAGGCTGATATGAAGATCAACTTGGGTTTCCAATTACAATAAGAGCGTTGGTTCAATTTACTGCTGGATTTCGGTTAAGAACAGATTCACACTTTTGTCTATCATTCACTGTTTGTCTAATTTGAGTTGTTGTGTTTAATTGTAAGGAAGGACATCATTTTTTCATTCGCCTGAGGTGTAAGGTGATGAATAACGAAAGATGGAGATGCCAGCGAAGCCATTGTGACTGAAGACAACAATGCATCATGAAGGGTTAAAATCTGATGATAAAGAAGAGTTGAACAGAAAGAGCACAATGTTGACAAAAATGTTGTTCCAGGTAAGATTCATTAAATAACTTTGAAAAAAGAAGTAGCATGAAGGGAGTACTACAGGCAAGCCTCTGATATTCTCCAGATGTGGGGTAGGTGCCAGAAGACTGAAATATCGCAACTGTCTTGTCCAAGCAAGGTTGCAAGTGTAAGACCAGAAATTACAGGCCGGGTAGGTTTCCATAGAAATTTATGGAAATGACAGTTAAGGACAGAATTGTTATTCACTTGGAAAGTGCCAGTCCCATTAGAAAGACAGAGCATCAATTTTCAAAATGAAATTGGTATCTTCAAAGTTAATGGAGTTTTTAGAAGAGATAACAGAAAGGTTGGATGAGTGTTGACGAGTCGACAATCATGTTTCGGTGCATTTCCACAGGTCTTTAACATGCATTTAAATTTGAATGTGAATTGTTTGGTAGTACTGGATTAAAAGCCTCTCGGCTGCTCTAAGATGTTCTGTTTCCAAATCAGACAAAGCATTGGCTTGAATGGACTCTTGAGTTGCCCTCTAAACATGGACTGAATCGCTCTATAAATAAATATGACTGTGCAACAACTCAGATTGTGCAGCATGAATCCAAATCTTAGTAATGTGAATTCCGAATTATTGTAGTCCCTTGTATTTTCTCCTGTAATGCTATAAGAAATCTATGACATGCACCAACCACAGAAGAATGAAGCTGCCGGATGTTCTGATGTAAAATAACAGACCATTTCCTACTCTCCATTTCTGTGTCATGAAAATTATCTTTGATGTTCTGAATTCTGAGTCTGTTACAGATGTCTCTACTTACTAAAATGTGTCTAATCGTCAGAGCATTCAACAATAAAATTAAAACAAATGGGACAAACGGGGCTGTAACCTTAGGAAACTAATAAATACAACCCATCCAATATTAGTATAGTAGAGCATAACAGAATCATGTCACATTGTCAATTATGGATCTATGTTCCTGTATAAAGTACTGAGATGTTTCTTTAAACAGAAGAGAACACTGGCCTTTGCTAGAACTACAGCTGCGGTTCCCTCATAGCAATATTTTGCCCTTAGATGTTGTTAACAAATCGAAAAAATCGATAAAAGGTGGAAGTAAGCGTGAAGCTGACAGGAAATTCTGTGGTCGCCCGAAATGAGGCATTGATAACACTACACACAAGTGCAATGAGAAAGAAAGATGTTGGTAAAAAATAAAACGTGATCAACCACAATTTGACCGCTGTAATAATGTATAGCAGATCTGCCATTGCCATAGCCAGAAGGTAGTGAGTGGTCGAAGAGGAAACACCACATCTTGCATGAGAAAGGAACAATATCGCCACTAAATTAACTGTAAAGGGGAGAGATAAACGAGAGCAAGAACTGATAAACCATTCACTGTGACAATAGTGCAGCGTTATCACTCGTCGTTCGTGAATCACAAGTTACATACTTAAAAATCTCCGGTGAAGAAGGATACCAGCAGGATTCAACGATGAACAAAATAAAAAAAAATAATTTCAAATGGTGATTTTATAATTTACAAATCTCAGACGGTAAAAGCTGAGACACTCATGGCTAGACACAATTTTGGTGTTATTTTCAGAGCTTGCATTGAGGGTGAGTTGGAGGTTTGGATTAGGAATTGGCTGGCTGGAAGAAGACAGAGGGTAGTAGCTGATGGTAAAGGTTCATCATGGAGTGCAGTTACTAGCGGTGTTCCGCAAGGATCTGTTTTGGGACTATTGCTGTTTGTCATTTTTATAAATGACCTGGAGGAGGGGCTAGAAGGTTGGGTGAGCAAGTTTGCGGATGATACGAAGGTCGGTAGAGTTGTTGACAGTGAGGAAGGATATGGCAGGTTACAGCGGCATATAAATAAGCTGCAGAGCTGGGCAGAAAGGTGGCAAATGGAGTTCAATGTGGGTAAGTGTGAGGTGATTCACTTTGGTATGAGTAACAAAAAGATGGGGTACTGGGCTAATGGTCGGATACTTGCTTTTGTAGATGACCAGAGGGATCTTGTTGTCCATGTACACAGATCTCTGAAAGTTGCCACCCAGGTAAATAGTGCGGTGAAGAAGGCATATGGTGTACTGGCTTTTATTGGTAGAGGAATTGAGTTCCGGAGTCCTGAGGTCATGTTGCAGTTGTATAATCCTCTGGTGCGGTCGCATCTGGAGTATTGTGTGCAGTTTTGGTCGCCATACTATAGGAAGGATGTGGAGGCACTGGAACGGGTGCAGAGGAGATTTACCAGGATGTTGCCTGGCATGGTAGGAAGATAGTATGAGGAAAGGCTGAGGCACTTGGGGCTGTTTTCATTGGAAAAAAGAAGGTTTGGGATGACTTGATAGAGGTGTACAAGATGATTAGGGGTTTAGATAGGGTTGACCATGAGAACCTTTTTTCCACGTATGGAGTCAGCTATTACGAGGGTGCATAGCTCTAAATTAAGGGGTGGTAGGTATAGGACAGATGTTAGGGGTAGTTTCTTTACTCAGCGAGTCGTGAATTCATGGAATGCCCTGCCAGTAGCTGTGGTGGACTCTCCCTGTTTATGGGCATTTAAACGGGCATTTGATAGACATATGGAGGATTGTGGGCTAGTGTAGGTTAGGTGGGCTTGGATCGGCGCAACATCCAGGGCCAAAGGGCCTGTACTGCGCTGTATTTTCGATGTTCGATGTTCGATTAAATCATTTAATTGATCATCAAAATTGGTAGATACAAGCAATGGAGTCATTGGCGTTGTCTGATTTTCGTAAATCTTATAAGTTGCAAAAAAGAGTGCAAGAGAGGAAATAAATTACAAATGGATTGATAGTTAACATGAAAACTAAACACAGTGACGTGGGTTTTCAATAATCCAAAAAGCTTGACGGAAGATAAGAAGTTAAGTTCGGCAAGAAATTATGATGAGCCCATTGTCTTTTGCAATTTCCATAAACAGTATGTAATTGAAAAGCAGAGACACGTTATCAAATTTAAAAGATGCATACAAATTGAAATTATGCTCGTAACAGAGCGAAAATGAAACAAACTGTCTGCGTTGTCAATCTTTTTATCACAAGGAGAGATTAAAAAGACAATTAACTTTGAACATATAATACTCTGCTAAATTTTACTTTGATCCCAAGATGTATGTTTCAAAGTAAACCTTAGAATTTATAGATACGTGAATTGATCAGGAGTATCACATTCACATCTTAAAAACTCCTTTGGAATTCATTGAAGACGTAGCTGATCTGATTGTAACTCTAATCCAAGTTCCCGAATCTATGTGCTTAACTAGAATTTATACACATTTACCTTGAGCATATTTAAGGAATCCGGAATCACCATATCTTAAGAACGTTAAATCCAAATATTCACGACTGATGGGGCGAAAAAAATCGCTTATTTTGCTTTAAATAATTTTCAAAAGAGTATCAGTCGTTTCTGAATGCGTCTGTCACGCATTGCCCTCACATTGACGTGGTCCCTGCATGGATCCTTGTGGAACACCACTTGTCACAGGACTGCACTTTGAGAAACTCCCTTCCACTACTACTCTCTGTCACCTGTTGCCCAGCCAGTTCTCTATCCTTTGAGCTAAAACACCATGGAGCCCATTTGATTTTACCTTCCCTATTAGCCAACCATGGGGCATCTCGTAAAACGCCTTACGAAAGTCCATGTATGTGACATCTACATCCCTTCCTCCATCAATCAGCTTTATCAACTCCTTAAATAATTCTCTTAGGTTAGTAAGACTTGCCCTTCCCTGCACAATACCATGTTGCTGATCACTGATAAGTTCATTTCCTTCCAAATGGGGAACATATCCTATCCCTCACTACCTTCTTCAGCAGTTTCCCTACCAGGCTCACAGGGCTGAAATTATCTGGATTATCCCTGCCAATCTTCTTAACCAAGGAGACAACATTCGCAACTCTCCTGTCCTCCAGTCCTATGCTGCATAGATATTCGTTAAAACCCAGGCTACTCCCTCTCTCGCTTCCCTCTGTAACCTGGGATATTTCCCAGCCGGACCTGGGGACTTGACATCTGAATGCCTTTAGAATACCTAAGACTTCCTCCCTCCTCATGTCGATTTGACCCAGAGTAATCAATGGTCTATCTCTCACTTTAACATCCGCCATGTTTCTCTTCACGGTGAATACCAATGCAAAGTACTCATTAAGAATCTCACCCATTTTCTCTGATTCCAGGCATAGCTTTCCTCCTTTGTCCTTGAGTGGGCCAACCCTTTCTCTAGTTACTACCTTGCTTCTTATATATGAATAGAAGTCATTGGGACTTTCATTAATCATGTTTTCAAAGAATATCACATGACCCCTTTTAGCCCTCTTAATTCCTCGTTTCATATTGATAAAACATTCCCGTTTTTTCCAAAGCTTCGTCTGTCTTCGATTGACTCGACATTACGTAAACATCATTTTTCCTTTTGGTCGTATCTCACTCTTTCACCTCTCATCCATGGTTCCTTAATCTGACCATTTCCATCCCTCATTTACACAGTACATATCTCTCCTGAACTCTAATCAACCTCTGTTTAAAAGTTTCCCATATGTCAAATGTGGATTTACCTACAAACAGCTGCTCCAAATCTGCGTTCCCCTGCTCCCACCTACTTTCGGTACAGTTGGCCCACCATCAAATTAGTTCTCTTCCTTTCACTCTTGTCTTTGTCAATGAGTATTTAAAGACCTATGGCATTGTGCTCACTATTCCCAAAGTAATCCCCTACTGAAACTTCAACCACCTGGCCGAGCACATTTACCAACACCAGGTCCAAAATGGTGGCTTCCTGAGTTGGATTCTTTCCGTATTGCACTGAAAAAAACTCCTGGATACCCCATACACATTCTGATTCATCCAGACCTTGAGAACAAAGTGAATCCCAGTCAATATTGGGATAATTAAAATATCCTGTTACCATCACCCTGTTGGTCCTGCATCGTTCCATTATCTGTTTTCATATTTGTACCTCTATCTCAGGTTCGCCATTGGGAGGCCTGGAGCACATCCCAAAATTTGTTACCTCTTGCTTCCTACTTCTGAGCTCTGCCCATATTGCCTCAATTCTCCAGTCTTCGCTCGTGCCCTCCTTCAGTGCAGCTGTGCTATCTTCTTTGAGCAATAACGCAGCTCCTCCACCCTTTTTACCTTCCTCTGTATCCCGCCTGAAGCATCGATATCCTAGGATATTTAGTTGACAGACATTCCTTTCCCTCAACCAAAATTTTGTAATAATAATAACATAATGCGCATAAGTCCTAAGTTCATCTGCCTTACCTACTATATTTGCAGTAAAACAAATGTACCTCAGACCGCCATTCCCTTTGCATTCATCACCTGCTCCCTGCCGACTCTTCCCTTTGACACGCTGACGTGATTATATAATTCTTACAGGCTTTCGTTTCTGCACCATTCCAGTCCACTATCCTCCTCATATGGATCCCAAACTCATTCCACATTAGTTTAAACACTCCACAACTGCGTTCATAAAATCACCGACAAAGACATTTGTTCCAATCTGGCCCAAGTGTAAACGTCCCCGTTTGTAACAGTCCCAGTTCCCCCGGAATCGATCCCAATGTCCCAAAAATCTGAAATCCCCTCCAACAATATTTCTCAAGCCACGCACTAATCCTTCTTATTCTGTCATTCCTACTGTGACCAGCACGTGGCACTGGAAGCAATACTGTGATTCCAACATCCGATGTCCTCCTTTTAAATATGGTTCATTACTTCCTAAATTCTGCTTGTAGGACCTCATCCAATTGTTTTACCGATATCATTGGTGTCTCCATGCACCAAATAACATGGCTCTTCACTCTCCTCATTAAGAAATTTCTGCAGCAGATCCAAGAAATCCCTGTTTCGTGCACCTGGGAAGCAACAGACCATTCAGGAGTCTCATGTTCGACCACAGAACCGCCTAGCTACTCCCATTACAAATGAATTCCCTCTGACTATACCCCTTCCACTTTGTGGCCCGCCCTTCTGATCAGCAGAACCAGCCAGGGTGCCAAGAACTGCAATGACAAAGTTTGGGAGAAGATTTGTAGCTCGGGTGCTCGTTGTTGTGGTTCTGTTCGCCGAGCTGGGAATTTGTCTTGCAAATTTCGTCCCCTGTCTAGGTGACATCGTCAGTGCTTGGGAGCCTCCTGTGAAGCGCTTCTGTGCTGTTTCTTCTGGCATTTATAGTGGCCTGTCTCTGCCGCTTCCGGTTGTCAGTTCGACCTGTCCGCTGTAGTGGCCGGTATATTGGGTCCAGGTCGATGTGTTCACTCATCCACAGACTCTATCAACAAACACATCGACCTGGACCCAATATATCGGCCACTACAGTGGACAGCTCGAACTGACAACCGGAAGCGGCAGAGACAGGCCACTTTAAATGCCAGAGGAAACAGCACAGAAGCGCTTCACAGGAGTCTCCCAGGCACTGAGGATGTCACCTAGACAGGGGACGAAACGTTTGCAAGACAAATTCCCAGCTCGGCGAACAGAACCACAACAACTGCAATGACTTCCTACACGTTCTTTATCTTTTAGTCACTCATTCCCTTTCTCACTCGGCAATCCAAATCTGCAGAGTTACGAGTTCACGAAATGTACTCCCCAGAATCCTCTCAGCATCGCATATGCAATAAAGCGAGTCCATCCACAGGTTCAGGCTTGTCATGTGATTTTAAAAGAGCTTCGACTGGACACACTTACTGCACGTGAAGGAGCGAGGGACATCAGCTGGGTCTCTGAGCTCCCACATTGACCAAGATGAGCATAACACGGCTTTAAGATCCCTTGCTCCTTTTTATTTTAAGTGTTATCAATATTAAGAATATACTGAAAGCAAAAAGAAAGAGTTACCAATCAGAGGATAAATTTATAAAAGTAGAAAATCCTTACCTCATCAACAGAATACAGTCTTTTTTTTTGGTTAGAGGAGGAGGACTGTTAAGAGGAATTATGTGTCTAGTGTCTCGGGTTCAGCCGCTGGTCAAAAATATCAGCTTTGCAAATGGTTTGCTTACCGTTCTGGCAGATCCGGTCTTTCGTTACTCCGTCTTCTCTCCTCGCAATTCCAGAAAGAAAATGGAGCACAGGTTCTCGAGGTAAGTTGCATTTCAGTGTGAACCTTATCTCTCAGCAAACCGCCGTCCCCTCTCCCTCAAAAAAGGAACTTGTATAAAATTAGCAGGCGGGAGACACCTTACACAGATTTTTTTTACATTGAACCCCATTAGTTGCACTTGAATTTTCCATTCTCGTTTAAATGGAACTGATAGGCAGCAATTGAAATACATGAAGTCATATTTTAGAAAGTAAATATTTCCTTTGAGATTGGAGATAGTCAAATATCTTCTCTCGCTCATTGCCTCGGCTTTCTATGCTCGAAAATCTTTTGAAGCAAATCAGAGCCCATTATGGAATATACTTCCTGCTCTTCATCTGGAACAGAACACCTCGTAATGTGAGAAGACCGAATGCATTAACAAACCTTTACAATTGGGCTCATTCATTGGACTTTCACGGAGTTGTGATGCAAGTTGTCTTGCAGGCATTTTCATATCAGGTAGAATCTTTTGTTTGTCTTTCTTCAGGATGGGAAATCAGCCAACGGAGAAAATGTGCTGCAGAGTTATGCAGTCAATGGGAATGGCAAGAGTAATTCAACGGTAAATGGGCCAAAAGGATACTGCTGAGAGAAGACGCGTCTAAAATAACTTTCTTTTCACTGCACTGCCATTTGAATTCAGTTGTCGAGAAAAGATTGAGAAAGGGGAACGATAGTTTATCCATGATGACAAGAAATTCCAGTGCGAATGGCCAATCATTGGTGTGGATACACAACGAGAACATTTAACTGTCTTCCTCAAACCCAACAGGTAGACTCACAATTACCAAAGTGTGGCAAGCAGTAAATAGGGACTGCCATCAATTATTATTCTGCTGTTGTTCGACGTTCATTAGGAAAGGAGTTGGGGCACATTCCCTGAGCCAACGGCCCGTGCCGAAGTCAGATGCAACAGAAAAAAATACTCTTTAGAGTATAATATCTTCCATTTTTCAGAGACACAGAATTATTCAGAGAGGTTCATATCAAGTTCTTTATTCGGGCAAACCTTCAGAAATAAATCGAGACATTTATTGAAAGAAAATCTTTCTGAGGCTTGGCTGAAATTTTGTAGATGGTGCACATTGCGTCTACCGTGCAGCAGTGGTGGAGCAAGTCGACATTTGTGCTGTGTCGGTTATTTGTTGCACATGGTGGCGAGTGTTACGTGTGTTGAGTGGGATGCATCTAAACGGGTAACTGAGTTTATTCCACGAAACCCGTGACTTGTAAATTGTTTGCCAGTAGGTTCATTGCTGCCGCATCACTTGCTTCTGAACTGTTTTGTGATACATTGCATTTGTTTGACCAGTCCAGTTCAGTTTTTGAACAATGGTAATCAGCAAGATATCTTAATTGTAGATATTAGATTCATAGAAATGAAGGCAAATTTACTGCAAGACTGCAAACGAATGAGGGAGATGCAGTCACCAACTTTACAGATTATTGCATTCGGTGGGTGTAATCAAAATTGCATCAGATACAGGGGTGCATCTGGAACCTGACTAGCGCCAAGTATGTAATGGTTGGGCAGATAACACAAATCCTCATCTTTTGCACAAAGTTGGATCACGCAATCCACGACTGACTTCGCTATTTATCCTGATTCCCCAAATCCCACCCCATACTCAGAACATAAGGCACTTGATCTTTATACAAAGATTAGAAACTTTACTGTGACAGAGCTTGCAGGAGCTTACCAACAGATTAAGGACAGTATTGCCGAAAAGTACCGTTTGCACGGTCCTTGTTGAGAACCTGAAATGAGCTCACTGAAATTTAGCGAAGGCCGATCGAAGTATAGGGAACTGAATATTACAGAAGAGGTACGCTAATGATAGAAAGTTGAGGCATTAAGATTGGCATATGTTTGAACAAAACCACCCAACTTGTTCAATTCACTGTTACTAACGTTAATTCTATGAAATTATCAACTGACTGTCACCAGCAAATGAGAGCAGCGATGCTTCTTTACTCATTTGAACACTCTTGAGTGTGAGTTCTGATGGTCGCAAATCACTCTGGGAATGGCCATTGTGAGAAGGTCATTCCTGTTACCATACCAAGTCGATACCTGCAACTGCGGATGCATGCAGAAGATTTTGTCTTGACCACAGCTTCCAGTTCTTATCAGTTACTCCTCGTGATCAGTGCTGTCACGTCATTATGCAGTGATCGTTTAGCAACTTTATTCCTCACGGTAAACATCTTTCAGCATCACAGGAATAATTCAGCTCTCGTCATCTGTTTGTTTAAACTTTTAAAGGAAAAGAAACACGTTGGAAAATTATGCAACAAAAATAAAACCCACTCACCCACGTCCCCCAGCTCCCCACGGAAAAGTAATGCTAATATAATTAAAACACGAGAGAAGAAATATCACTGAATGAAACAGCAAGGAATTTCCAGCAGAAGCGAGGCACAAGTCGATGCACAAGTGACATGTATTTTCCAATCTTGACACTGAGGAGAGTATTCTACATGGCCCTTGGCATAGTTGGTCTTCCTGGTAAGTGACTTATGTTTAACTCTCCATCTTACTCCGGTTTTGAAAGTTACCAAGGAACAATAATGCTGCATGCAATATTAATTATAATATTAATTATCCAGTTTTAGTGTGATACCTCCATTTTTTTCAGTTCTCCCCCCTTTATGATATTACTTGGAGAAAGTGAGAACTGCAGATGCTGGAGATCAATGTCGAAAACTGTGGGGCCTATGTCCAAAATATGGACTGTCCTCTTGCTTGAAAGCCGCCTGACCTGCTGTGCTTTTTAAGTATCACACTTCTCGAGTTTTATGATATCACTGTCATTCTGCCTCTCATTCAGAAATGATATGCAAGCTTGTTGGTAGGCTTAGCGCTTTTGAGCTGGCAGGAGAGTCTGAATAGGCTAGGACTATTTTCTTTTGTGTGGACCATCAGATGATGGGGGGTCACCTTACAGAGAAAATCGAAGAGCATGAATAGGGTAAATCAATGAGGTAATTTCCCTGGGTTTGGGGAGTACAGAACCAGAGATCTTCGGTTTAAAGTAAGAGGGAATCATTTAGAAACGACCTAAGGGCCAACATTTCCACACGGTCTTTGGTGCGTACATGGAATGAGCAGCCAGATAAAGTAGTGGAAGCTGATCCATTTACAACATTTAAAATGTGTTAGGATGAGTACAGGAAGGACTTAGAGGGATATGGGCCTAGTGTTTACAAATGGGACTAGATTGGTTTCGCATATCTGGACGCTGTGGACGTAAGGGTTTGGAAGTAAGGGTTTGTTTCTATGCTGCATATCATCAGGGGTCCATGACGCCACAGACCATAGAACAATACAGCGCAGAGCAGGCCCTTCGGCCCTCAATGTTGCGCCAATCTGTGAACTATTCTCAGCTCGTCCCCGTACACTATCCAAAAACCATCTCTGTGCTTATCTGAGGATCGTTTAAATCTCCCTAATGTGTGTGAGTTGACGAACTTGGCAGCTAGGGCATTCCATGCCTTTACCACTTTTTGTGTAAAGAACTTGCCTCTGACTTCAGTCTAAAATCTACCACCCCTCAATGTGTAGTTATGCCATCTCGTACAAGATGACGTCATCATCCTAGGAAATAGTCTTTCTCTGTCTCCCCTATCTAACCCTCTGATCATCTTGCATGTCTGTATCAAATTCCCCCTTAGCCTTCTTCTTTCCAATGAGAACAGACACAAGTCTCTCAGCCTTTCCTCGTAAGACCTTCCCTCCAGACCCGGCAACATCCTGGTAAATCTCCTCTGCACCTTTTCCAATACTTCCACATCCTTTTTGTAATGGGGCGACCAGAACTTTACACAATATTCCAAGTGAGGCTGCACCAGCTTTTTGTATAATTGCAGCATGATATTGCGGTTCCGGAACTCAATCCCTCTACCAATGAAACCTAACACACGGTTAGCCTTCTTAACAACACTATGCACCTGGGTGGCAACTTTCAGGGATCTATGCACATGGACTCCAAGATCCCTCTGCACATCCACACTACCAAGAATCATTCCATTGACCAAGTACTCTACCATCCTGTTATTCTTCCACAAAGTGCATCACCTCAGATTTAGCTGCATTGAAATCCATTTGACACCCCTCAGCCCAGTTCTGCAGCATATCCAAATCCCCCTGCAATGCTATGATATTAAAACGACAGATGTCTCGGGAAAATCATTCGGAGGCTGAGGAAATCTACACTGATGAATACTGATCCTCAGCAGTGACGTGCAGGATGGGTTTTGTTTCAGTTCTGCACAAGTCAGAATGCTCTTCTTGATAGGGAACTTTTATTGAAATTCAATACATCTTGTGAGTTTCTATGAATGAACGGCAAGCAATCTGAGAAAATTATTTTGCGAACATTTACTGCCTTTGCACTGGGGAAAGAGACCCAGAAGTGGGGTGCATCCAGACAGCTGCAATGTCAGAGAAAGTGAAAAGTCCATATCATTATCACGTTATGGTAGAATTAGACCACATGCTAAAACTTGACGAAGGGTCTTGAAATTGATGAGAAAAAAACCCAGAAACAAATGCTTGTGGATTGACAAACAGGATGGTATGGTCCAAATATTGTCGAAGAAATGACTTTAATGTCGGCATGCTAAATAATAAGTGTTCAAAATGTCCAGAGAGAACACAGTACTTATGAAATCTGATGTAAGATGAATATAGAGCATTGTTGAAAGTGTAACCTATTGCACCCATGGAACTTGAGCATGGAAACACAAGCCAGCCTTCACTGAGGCTGGATGCATCTGTAAGGTCGTTGGGGTGGTAAATAAACGAAGTCTTCCTTCATGATATTTCGATTGGGATCATTTCAGAGTGTGACATAGTTTGTACAAAGATGTTGCGCAAAAAAGGTTTTACGTGTTTTATTTAATGAACGCACGTTAACAGCGTTTTCTGAGCACGTCCAGTAACTGATCTTTGTTGCAAACGATTGAATAGTAAAGCTTGTTGTCTACTAACACTGATTTAATTCTGGAGTACCCCGTCCTCAACATTAGGATTAGTTGGTAACAAAACACAATGTTCCAATTTTCCCCAGTTACTGTGTAATAATTTCAGGAGCCCAGTGTGAAACGGTGTGACAAAGAAATCAGTGATGGATCTCTCATTGTTTGTGGCGTTCATAGATAGGGCAGAGGAAAATGTGAAGATGAGGTAGGGAGCTATAATTAATTTTCTGGATGACACAAAGGTGAGCCTGGTGTTGCCGGTGAGGTGGAAGATGTAATTTCCGATGTATTAATGCATTGATCATAATGGACTATGAATCACAGGTAGAACATAACCCTAATAAATGTAAAGTGACGACCTTTGGAAGATTGAGCAAGCCACTGAGAGGACAAAAAATATGGCAGAACCCAAGCAGTCTCACGTAAGAGAGGGTTCTTGGCTTACGGTTCCACAGACGCCTAAAAGTGGCAGAACGTTTCATAATGCAGTTTAGAGGATTTCGGGAACCCTTGCCTTTATCTTTCCTCAATAGCGGATAATAACGAGTATGTCACATTTGAGAAAGTCAGATCTTTGTTCAGGTGACAAGTGCAGTGGTGTGCGCACTTCTGATCAACATATTATAGGTTGGATGTGCTAACTGAAGCGCAGTGCAACCGGGATGCATCGGTTATTGCCCTATCAGGGAGCATTTCCGCTATTAGCGGAGTTGGAGAAGCTCCCATTGTTTTCTTTGGAGCAGATAAGATCCGAAAGTAGAGAGGTATTTAAAATTATGAGGGTCATGAAAAGAGTGAAATAAACTTGCCTGTTACCGTTTTTTGAAATTTCAAAGTCAAACCAACAAAGTTTACAAGTGCAGGTACTGAGTATTACAAGAAATCGCAGGACAATATTTTTCACCAAGCGGATTCTGGGTTTCTGGAATGCACTGCCTTGGAGATTAACTCAAAGAGAATCCTCATACCAGAAAAAGAAGATGAGCACTTGAAATCTTGTTATATTTAATGCCATGCACTGTCGATTTATTGCATTTTTCATTGTGCAAAATCCATCTGTCAGGGAAACTTCCTTAACGGTATGTTTCTGTGATTTTTTCGCTGTGGAATTGTTCTCAAACTGGAAACCTGACTGGATTCAGATACCTGATCCGATTGACTATGCTTTGAGTTCAGGAATCATTCATGCATTTCGGTGCAAATATATCAAGTTGGTGCACCACATTATTTTAACATCAAGCAGATTAAACATCTTCTAGAGCTAATTCATCTCCTTCACTGAGCACAACTCCGAAAATCTTATGTTCTTTGATGGAAATAACTTAATTGAGAGGAATGTACGAATGACTGTCATTACCTAACAATCAATTTACTGCCCTTCCAGCTGAAATGTTGGCATTTAAACCAAATGGACTCTGACTGTCTTCGTCATGCACATAATCCTATTTCTATTTCAGCTCTTTCAACCTTACGAACGCATCCTGACATTCCTGTCACCTTCATGCATAAATTTTAATGTTATTGTTTTGTCATGGCTGCAAATCCACATCGACAAAACAAATGACTCTGGTCTCTGAGTCTATCAGAGAATCTATTAGTAGCTATTTTCCCTTCTGGCGCACTATCACAAATGGAAATACGTTCGTCAGGTTTTCACACAAACAATTCCATTGCAATTTGAAAACCCAGTGGTTGATCAATGGATAACATTCTCTTATTGCAAGGACAAAATCACAAGCATTTCAATATAGCTCAAATGTTCAAATTTCTGAAGGCATTATCCTTGCAAATACCAGTCATATCTGAAATAATAGCTCCACGTGTCTTGAGTTTTGGAAACCCTGACTTCACAGTGTTTTATTTTAAACTGCCGTATGTCTAAGTTATCACACATAGAACCAACTTTTAGAATAAAGTACGATAGTGTGGAAACAGGACCTTCATCCCAACAAGTCCATACCAAACTCCAGAAGAGTAATCCGCACAGAGCGACCTTCCTACATTTTTGCCCTGACTAACGTATCTAACCTATGCATCTCTGACCATGATGGGCAATTTAACACGGCTAATTCGCCCAACCAGCACATCACTGGATTGTTGAAGGAAACATAGTCAGGCAAGGGCAGAATGTGCAAACTCAACACAGTCATTCGCGGCTGGAATTGAACCCAGGTCAACGGCGTTGTGAGACAGCAGTGTCAAGCACTGAGCCACGATGTCAACTCTTTCAATTGTCGAACAGAAGTGATCCAATATTTTATTTTGTTTGTGTTTGCATAGTGTCGTCAAATCTATAATTCAATGCTAATCTTTCCTCCATGTAACACTAATAAAAGGGATTGTTCCGAGATTTTTTTTAAAAATCCCATGGCAGTGCTCTGAGTGTGCAGAAAGTATTCTCTTAATCTGGACTGTTATATAAAGAATTTGGCTGAATGCAGAGATGGTTCCGGACACAAGTTTTTCTTTGTCCCTAATTCTAATATTAACCCGTCGACCTTCGCCCTATGTGCAATGTGGCGCACGCTCACATTCCGTATGTTCTCAACATGGAGGCTCAGCATTGGAAGCATATGGGTGACATAATTATTATTAAGAACGTCTTGTTCAAATCTGCTCACTTACACAGTGTTACAAAGATCTAAGCATTACTATCTTGCCTCAAAAGTGAAAAATGTTTGTTTGTATTTTTCAGTGTCTAATGGTTTTTTTTTCTCTTTCTTTTGCAGTCAATTTATTGACGGTTGCGATTTTGTCCCAAGGAAATTGTGGACTGTCTACCTGCACCACATGTTACCTGCTGGCCATGGCAATGATGGATCTGTTGTTCGTTATCTTTGAGATCATACTCAGGCAAATCAGATATGACTACTTCCCCACATCCTTTCTTGACATCACCCCAGTTTGTAGTGTTCACTATGCTCTGTGCCGTGCAGTGCTAGATTGCTCTGTCTGGTTTACTATCACTTTCACCTTGGATCGACATGTTACCATTTGTTGTGAGAAGTTGAAATTGAAATTCTGTACTAAGAAAACTGCCACTGTAATCTTAGCAACATCTGGAATTCTGCTTTGTTTGAAAAATATTCCAACATACTTTAGATTTCAACCATTCACGATTGTAGACAATGTACCGTGGGGCTGTTCTCATTCGTATGCATATTATTATGATCCTACGTGGAGAGCATTTAAATACTTTGAAAAATTTTTAACTCCAGTACTTCCATTTATTTTAATTCTGTTCTTTAACACTCTGACAGTGAAGCACATTTTAATGGCCAGTCAAGTTCGGAAGGGCCTGAGGGGTCTGAAGAATCAAAATAAGGGAGACACCTCAAGGGATTCAGAGGTGGCGAATCGGAAGCAATCTGTGAATTTGCTCTTATCCATATCTGGCTCCTTCATTTTTCTGTGGTTATGGTATATGTTATCTTATTTTGGTGTTTACAAACATTTAGATGACCAAGGTGAATATATGTTTCAAACATTTGCATACATGTTGCGGAATTTGAATTGTTGCACAAACACTTTGTTTATGTTGCAATTCTCTCGAAGTTCAGAGAAAAACTCAAGAACCCACTGGAAGCTATTTTTACATAAATAATGTGACAAGAAAAGCGATCAAAGTGAAATGAGAATCAACGACAGAGCGCACCACGATGAGGGGAAAGAACGTAAAAGCGATATTAACCCTTTAGAAGAATTGGAAAACTGGAGAATCAGAAGAACACTGGCAGGAGCTGTTGGATTAGAAACAACAGAGGATTGAAGTCTTGAGGTGACTTTCTGAAAACCTGAAGTTGCTGAAAAGTAGGGCAAAACTCAGCAACGCTGGTTAAAAGGAAATATAGAACAGAGAGCAGAATGAAAATAAGTCGATAAGAAATATGAACAGCAGCGTGTATTTCAACTTTTTGACCACTTTGCTAAATTAACCAGGTCAGGGTTGATGAACTTGATCCGCCCCGTTTTCTGCACCATCCCTGAACTGTTTGATGTCGTTGACTGCAAAAATTTGACAATCTCAGTGTTTATTAACTGAGGGCTGAAAAGCACACGAAGAGTCAGACATGCTGGAGAGAAGTCACCAAAACTGACCTTCGAGTGTCAAAAAGTAAAGTGAGGATGACGACAATCAGAATACCTCCTGCAGTGCAGGAAGTGAAACAGGATCAGCAGCCATTTCTCCACTTCCATTGCAATTCGACTCTAATCTCCTCACAGGTGGTCAGGCTGGGTTGGAGGTGGGGTGAGCAGGAGAGTGTAGTAAGGAAAAACACAATGTTGGAAAACAAAACTGCTCGTGTCAGTTATTTTTAAAATGAATTTTAATGACATTCACGTTGACAAACCCGTTTCTGAGCCTGAATTAATTCCACTTCTACTGTTGTCCCTCTGCTAACTTTCTTTCTCCACTCGAGATATCACCGTGTCAGCCTCGTCTCAGAAAACTTCATTCCTTCTACTGCATTCTCTTGACTCGATTGTTCCAATAGATGTCTGTGTTGCCTCAGAGATCGCCAACATTTTAAAACTGGAGTTAGCAATCTCACTGCTGCCTGTTACTCAATGCAAAACAGGTCTCAATCAACAAAACTCAAACAGTGCTTATTGATCACATTCATGATCCCTATTTCCCTTCATATCGAAATCAATTTGAAAACACTCACACATCTGCCATTTCATTAGATATTGGGGACACTGAAGCCATATTTTCTTTACGACCATTAAAATTTATTTCGAAGAAACCCTTCGTTACATTCTCAGGTTAAATCAGTCTATTCAACACTTCAAGCTTCCTTGTGTCTGCTAGTGACCAGGAGGGAACCACACAGATGAGTCATTGGTGCCCAGCTATTCCCAATACACATTAATGATTTAGATGAGGTAAACAAGTAATATCCTCCGTTTTCCAAATAGCACAAAGGAGGAAGAATTGTAAGTAGGATGCAGCTATTCTTCGGTGCAATGGGGACAAGTTGGTGAGTGGGCAAGCTTAAGCCTTATGCAGTAACATATGGATGAAAGTGAGACTATCCAGTTGAGGAGCAATATAATGAAGATATTTTTATCCAAATCCCAATCAACTGTGGAAGAAGTTGGTGCAATGAGAGTTATCCTTTGGCTATTTTCGGAACCGAGGCAGAGGCAGTAATAGGAACTGCATACAAAGCAATCAATTAAAAGTCCTGATGAGCAAATGAGTTAAACTCCAAGGAAGAAACTGTGTGGAGATTACGTGGAGAGAAGAGAGGTGATGGGTAGTGAGCTAGTGGAAAGAGTGGGATACAGTTAACTTTTACAATTTAAGCAAACCCTCCATAGTTTAATAATCCATTCTCGTTGAAATAGTTGCCAAAATTCCATTTGTCTTTGCAGTTACCCACTGAACTTGAATGTTAATTTTCTGTGTTTCACCAAGCGAAGGTTCCTAATATCAATCTATGCATAAAAAAATTAGATCCCTTGTCCTTTCAAATAAAATGCACAACATCACATTTCCCCAAAGCATATTACATTGGGAGAGTGATGGCCGCTGGTGTTCTCGTTAGATCATTAATCTAGGGACCCTGTTAACGTTTTGTTGACCCAGGTTTGACTCTTGCCACAGCAGATGGTGGACTTTGACTTCAATAATCTGGAATAAAAAGGCTCCAATGATGATCACAAATCATTTGCCTAGTATCGAAAACTAAATCTCATTTGCTAATGTGCTTTTGGGAGGGAAAACACCATGTTTACATGGTTTGGCATACATGTGACTACAACCCACAGGGATGTCTTTGACGCTCAAGTGCCCTCTGGGCAATTACAGATCGTCATTTAATGCTGGCCTAACCAACAACGCCTTTATTGTATGGATGAATAAAAAGAAAATCGAGCAATTTTTCAACTCACTTGCTTAAACTGTTCCTGTCTCTCTGCAGATATTTACATAATCCACACGATCTGGCTTCCCATCTAGATTGGTACTGGTCTCAGACCCGCCTATTGTACATTTGCTTTCATTATCCACGTCATTATGATATGTTGTAAATAATAATGGCCTCATTGCTGATTACTAATGCACACCGCTGGTGATCCTGAAACTGTCCTCCATTCCCTCATTTTTGTCTTCTAGTCTTTAGCTAATTAGCTATCTCTGCTAATTTATCCCCTCCAACACTATGGGCTCTCCTAATGATGCCAATAAACTGGTAGCAATCTTCCAGGAGTACCTGGGTTCTTTGACATCATTAGTTTCCACCATAATTTCATCTCTCTTGGTTATGTTTATACTCACTGACACAACTTTTCGATTATTTGGTAATTTTGGAATACTGTCAGTACCTTCTCAGACTTATGCAATGCGTTTATTATACCTCTCTGAAATCTCCTGCATTCCCCCACAACACTCAGCCCAAAACCCCGGCCTCTTTTCTAAGGGCCAAAATTAACTTTGACCTCAATTATCTTTCACATGTTAAAGAAGCTTTTGCGCTTTTTTTAAAAAAAATATTACTTGCAAGTTTAGCCTCAACACTTACTCTCACTTGTTTATTGTATTCTGCTCATCCTTCTTACGTTTCTGAAACTTGCCCAATCCTCAGGTTTACCATTACATTTTTTTCAAGAATGCATTTTTCTCCTTTCACTCTGAAGTGTCGTGAACTACACTGGTCAAACAAAGAACAAAGAACATTTATAACCCAGGAACAGGCCCTTTGGCCCTTCCAAGCCTGAGCCGATCCAAATGTTCTGTATAAACCTGTCGGTCAATTCCTAACCATCTGTATCCCTCTGCGCCTTACCTACTCATGCATCTGTACAGACGCAACTTAAATGAATCTACCGTGCCTGCCTCTACGACCTCCGCAACACGTTCCAAACGCCCACATCCGCTGTGTGAAGTACTTGCAGCGTATATCTCCCTGCCACCTTCCACCCCTCCCCTTGAAATCGTGACCTCTCGTTATTGATTCAACTTGTCTGTATCTATGCTGTCTATACCCTTCATGATTTTGTAAAACTCAGTGAGGTCCCTCCTCAATCACTTGTTCTTTAATGAAAATAAACCTAACCTTCTCAACCTCTCTTCATCGCTCGCACCTTCCATACCAGGCAACATCCTCTTAAACATTCTCTGCAACCTCTCCAAAGCGTCCACATCCTTTAGATAATATGACGACAGAACTATACACAGTATTCTAAATGCGGCCATACTAATGTCTTGTACAATTTTAACATGACCTGCCAGCTCGTACAAGCAATACCTCATCCAATGAAGGCAAGCATGCTATGTGCCTTCTTGACCACCCCCTCCACATGTGCAGCAAACATCAGCAGAGGACAATTGACCTGCACTCCCAGATTCTCTGCCCATCAACTTTTCCCAAGGGACTTCCATTCATTGTATAATTCGCTCTAGAATTAGTCTTGCCTAAATGCATCACCTCACATTTGTCTGGATTGAATACC
This sequence comes from Chiloscyllium punctatum, assembly GCF_047496795.1. NCBI lineage: Eukaryota > Metazoa > Chordata > Chondrichthyes > Orectolobiformes > Hemiscylliidae > Chiloscyllium > Chiloscyllium punctatum. The sequence goes on from NC_092773.1 coordinate 33,908,157, forward strand.
TTTTGCTACTTCCCCGGCCAACTCTCCACTCTATCTTTATCTTCCTATATTCTCTGACAGTCCCTTATGATTTCTGCTACTCCACCAATCTTCGTGTCATCTGCAAACTTGCAGTTCATACCAACAGTGCCCTCTTCTAGATCATTTCCGTAGATTACAAACAACAGTAGCCCCAACACTGACACCTGCGGAACACCACTAGTCACCATTTTTCATTTCGAGAAACACCCTCCAACTATTGCTCTCTGTTTCCTGTTGCTCAGCCAGTTCTTTACCTTCCTCGCTAGAACGCCCTGTTCACCATGTAACTTCACTTTATCCATTAGTGTACGATAGAGAATCTTATCAAACACCTTACTCAAGTCCATGTATATGACATCAACAGCTCTTCCTTCATCTATCAACTTGGTCACTTCCTCGAAAAACTTTATTAAGTTGGTAAGGCCCAATCATCACCGGACAGAAGCGTGTTGTCTATTACTGATAAGCCCATTCTTTTCTAAATATAAATAGATCCTATCCTTCAGTACCTTCTCCAGCAACTTTCCCACCACTGATGATAAGGCTCACTGGTCGGTAGTTACCCAAGATATCCCTGCTACCTTTCTTGTACAGGGGTACAGCATGAGCAACGCTCCAGTCCTCCAGCACCTCACCTATATTTAAGGATGTCACAAAGATATCTGCCAGGTCCTCAGCTATTTCCTCTCTCGCCTCATCACCGACGTGGGATATGATCCCATTTGGTCCTAGGGATTTGTCAACCTTTATAACTTCTAGCCTACATAACACATGTTCCCTACTTATGTCAAGTGATCCAGACTAATCAAACTTCTATCCCTAATCTCAACATATATCATGTTCCTCGCCTCAGTGAACACTCATGCAAAGCAATCATTCAGAATCTCACCCATTCTCACAGATTCGACACATAGCCTTCCTTCCTTATCCTTTAGTGGACCAATCCTTTTGCTAGTTATTCACTTGCTTCTAAGATAAGAATAAAATGCTTTGGGATTCTCCTTAATTTTGCTCATTAAAGCTGTTTCATGGCCCCTTTTAGCGCTCTTGATTCCTCGTTCAAAATATGTCCTACTCTTCCGATATTCTTCCAGGGCCTGTTCTGTTCTTAGCTGCCTAGACCTTATGTATGCTTCCCTTTTCCGCTTGGCTGGTCGTACAACTTCTCCTATCATCCATGGTTCACGTATCCGTACCCCTTCCTATCCGTTGCCTACTTCGGGTCGTGCCTATTCTGCACGTTCTTTAGCCTATCTTTGCAAGTCTCCCACATCTCAGATGTGGACTTGCCTTCAAATAGCTGTGTGCAATCCACATTTCAGAGCTCCTGCCTAATTTTGATATAATTGGCCTTGGCCCAGTTTAGCACCCTTCCCATGGTGCCACTCTCTTCTTTAACGACCAGAATTCCAAAACTTACAGAATTGTGGTCACTGTTCTCAACGAAACCCCCCACCGCAAATTCTACCACCTGTCCTGGCTCGTTCCCCAGTACCAGGTCCAATATGGCTCCTTCCTTCGTAGGACTACTGACATACTGCTCTAGAAAACTCTTGGATGCTTCTTACAAATTCTACCCAATCCAGACGTCTGACGCTAACTATTTCTCAGTCAGTGTTGGGAAAATCAAAATCTCCCATCACCACTACTCTATTGCCTCTACATATTTCCATTATTTTCTTAACTATTTATTCTTCTACCTCACGCTCAATCTTGGGAGGCCTGTAATACAACCCCAATATTGTAACTGCACTCTTCTTATTTCTCAGCTCCACCCATAATGCCTCACTACCTAAGCCCTCCATAGTGTGCTCCTTTAGCACAGCCCTGACCAGCAATGAAACTCCACCCTCCGCCTTTTACTTCCCTCCCTGTACTGTCTGAAGCGTCTATATGCTGGAACATTTTGTTCCCAATCTTATGCCCCTCCTTCAACCAAGGCTCTGTGATTGCAATATCGTCAAACTGCCAGTCACCAATCCAAGTCCTAAGTTCATCTGCCTTACACACTATATTCCTTGCATTAAAGTAGGTGCATTTCAGGCCACCAGTTTTTTTGCACTTATCTGCTCTCTGCCTATTCTTCCCTTTATTAATAGTATCTTTATAATTCTGACAGTATCCAGTCTCTAATTCGCTGCATACTGGTTTTCTCTTCTGCTTTCCAGTCCCCTGCCAGGTTAGTTTAAAACATCCCCAACAGCAGCAGCACAATCTCCCCCAAGGACATTGGCTCCGGTGTAGACCATCCATTTTGTAATATTCCCCCCTTCCCCATAACCGGTCCCAATGTCCAACAAATCTGACCCCCTCCCTCTTACACCATCTGTTAAGCCATGAATTCATCCTGCTTACTTTCTTTTTCCATTCCACGCTTGCTAGCACGTAGCACTTGTAGTAATCCCGAGATCACTACCTTTGAAGTCCTCCTCTTTAACTTCTCTCCTAGCTCCCTGAGTTATTCTTTCAGGACCTCATCTCGTTTTCTCCTTACATCGTTGGTGCCTATATACACCAAGACATCTTCCTGCTCACCCTCCTCTTTTAGAATGCTCTATAACCGATCGGTGACATCCCTGACCCGAGGACGTGGGAGGCAACATATCATCCGTGACCCCCGTTTTTGACCACAGAACCCCTATCAACTCCCCTCACAACAGAAACCCCCATGAATATGGCTCTATGAGTCTTTTTTACCGCCCTTCCGAACAGAAGTGCCCGCCATGGTGCAATGCTCCGGGAACAGCTGCCCTCCCTTGGTGAGCCTTTTCCCCCAAGAGTATACAAACGGTATATGCATTTTCAAAGGGATGACTGCAGGGGACAACTGTACTGCCTTCCAACTCTTTTTCTGTCTTTCGCTCACCCATTCACTGTTTCCCTCAGCAATCATAACCTGCGGTGTGACGAGTTCACTAAATGCGCTATCCACAATCTCTTCACCATCGCAGATGTTCCACAGTGAGTCCCACCGCAGTTCCAGAGCCGTCATGCGGTCAAACAAACGTCTTGCAAGTGTAGGAGTCAGCAATGTCAGACGCATTCGTAAGCTCCCACATCAAGCAAGAGTCACATGCCACTGGTCTGAGGTCCCCGGCAATTGTAAGCTTATATTTATATGAACTAACTAAAACCCAATCAATGTACTTAAATGAATGAAAAAGAAGGATAAAGAAAAAAATAAAAATAAAAGCCTTAACTTACAGAGTCTTTTACGTCCGGTTAGAGGAGGTGAGGCGGGAGGGAAATACTACACATGTAGTATCTCGGGTTTAGCCACTGCACAAATATAAATGAAGACCTTACCTTCCAGGCAGCCTTCGACTGACTCCTCCTTCTGTACTCGCCGCTCTATAAAAATGGAGGCCCAACTCCCAAGCTAAGTGCTTTTTGAAATCAGAAAACATACCCTTCCCAGCAGTCCTCGCTTCAATTCTCCTTCTCTCCTCTCTGCTCTGTAAAAATGGAGGACCGAATCCCGAGGTAAGTGCCTTTGTAAGTAGGAAAACGTGCCCTTCCTGGAAGCCCTTGCTTCACTCCTTCTTCTCTCCTTGCCGCACTGTAAAAATGGAGGCATGGTTCATTTATCAAATCACTGCAATCAGTTTCCTCAATGAAATATACCTTTATCCTAAGCCACGATCAGTCTCCTTAAATGTAAGAGAATGTTTCTCCTCTTCATTTTCTGCCCAATCTTTATATCGGTCCACCGAGCCAATTTTTCCCTCATTCCTATATGATTACCTGTGTTTAATTTTAGCACAATTGTTTTTGAAAAAGTTCCTCACTCTCAAACTGAATGTTAAATTTATCATGTTATGAACTCTGTTCCGCAAGGGATCTTGAACGTTTGCAACAGCTTCACACATCACATCTCTAAATCCACCTCATGTTCTGCAGCTATGCAATCTCTCTGACTTTCTCTGTGCCGTCGATCTCTTTGCCTGCCCCATTCTTCCATGCAGTGTCAGAGCTGTTCCAGCGTCATGGCGAAGTATTAGCACAGTCTTCATCACAATGAATCTGATGCGGTGAGGAATCTTCAGCAACGAAGTTTTGTTCGGATCCTCGAACAGTTCGTTCATCTCAGTGCTTGCCCCAAAATAACAATGAAAACAAAGTATTCACTTTCACCACATGTTTCTGATAGAAGGGACATGAAAATGCCACGGCCCCACATCTCCCATGTCCACTCTCCTTCGCCCACACTTGTCATCGCTGCCTCTGTGTCTCCGAGTGGCTGTGTCCATTCTTTTTTGTGGCCGCTGCTCACTCAATGCCTCTGCCTGTTTTATTTTTTGCTTTTGACTGTTTCTCTCTCTCTCCTCCTCTCCGTCTCTTTCCCCACCCTCTCCCCCCAAGTCTCTTGCTCTCCTTGTGAGTTTTTTTTTCTCTGCACGTGAGAAATTATAACTGACTAACTCCATTGAGAATTTTTAAGTGATGGCAAAGAAAATAGATTACAGCAGAGCATGAGATATTGGTTACATGGACTTTATCAATGTGAGAGACAGAATTTCACATTTTAGACTGGTTAGCAAGTTTAAAGTTTAATGCATTGAGGGCAATGCATGCAATAGCGCAAATAGAAAGAATGTCTGGGACATATCTGTCCTTGGCCTGCTGCATTTTTCCAGTGAGGCTCAACGCAAACTGAAGGAGCAGCATCTCATCTTCTTACTCGGCATCTTAAAGCCTACCGGTCTCAACACTGAATTCAACAACTTCAGATGGTTATCCCATCTCGACCCCTCTGTTTTCATTCTACTCCGTTATTTTATGTTATTTATTTCATTTATCTTTTTCATATTTTTCACTGTTTTGTACCTCTTATTTCTTGATTGTCTCTCTTTCTCTCGCTCCCACTGTTTCATCAGCTTTTTCCTCTCCTCTTCCCCCTTTGCTACCCTTCCCCGCTTTTTCCATTTTGCGACTGCTTCACCCATCCCCACTCCCCCTTCCCTCCCCAACCCCATCCTCCACATAATTTGTCACATAGCACTGGCTTCAGCCTTGGTCATTCACAGCTCCTAATCTCCCTATAATCTCTCTATGCACTGTCATTACCACCTCCTTATTGCTACCTTTGCTTCTGGAGCCATGACTCCCCTTCTCTCAGCCGAGTATAATACCACAGACTCTGAAAATGCAACGGGGAAATTGCGCGCCAAAAACCGTAATTCAGACAAGGAATAAGTCAAGAATGGATAGACGCGGTAGAACGAGCCATAAACACCAAACAACGACAAACACAGATAAAGAAAAATCGGGACCTGAATAAAAAACTTGACAAACTCACAAACGAAGACAAAACCGATAACGCAGGGGCATGGATAAAGAACTTATCAGATCAAACCCTATAAGACACAGAAAAAGCGGTACTAGTTAAAGGACGAAAGTGCAATCACCGAGATGCTGACAAGAAGGATTTCCTCGCGGCATTAGCAAACATATTGAAGGCCAACAAATTCACGGAACAAACAGAGCAAACAGTCAGACAGACAGTTGCACCTACTCTGAGCCGAAAGACGGAAGGAAACAAGCTGAACATATGAGAAAAGAAAGCCCTAGAAAACCTCAAAAAAGACAAATCATCGTTATATTACCTGCAGACAAGGGTCGGCTCACAGTCATCCTGAACAGAAGGGACTACATAGGGAAAGATAATGCACTACTCGCAGACCCCAACACCTACTAACAGGTAGCGCTAGACCCGACCCAGCTAGGAAACACATTTACATATCTCCTAACAAAATTACACAATTCCGGACAATTAACCAAGATGGAATTCCAGAAAGTTCAACCAGACTGGACCAACACCCCACGATTCTACGGACTAGCAAAAATCCATAAACGAGGAGCCCCCCTCAGACCCATAGTCTCACTAGCCGAACACCAACTTACAGATTGGCCAAAGAACTACACGCAAGAGGGAAATACCTAGTAGCATAGTCACAGCACTCCATCCACTCCACCCAGGTATCCTAAAAATCATCAAAAAACACCAAAATAGAGGAAGACAAAACAATGATCTCATTCGACGTAACAGCACTGTTCACCTCCATCAACATCGACTGGCCATGGAAACACTTACCACACTTTTAGAAGAGACTATCACACACACCCCAACCGCCAACAATCACATTACCAATGAAAACATTATGAGGCTAGTGGATCTGTGCCTCATCACCCACTTCACCATCAACAACGTAATCTACAAACAAACCAATGGCACACCCATGGGATCGCCGCTTTCAGGATTCATATCAGAAGCGATAATGCAAAGACTACAACAAACAGCCCTACCAACCATCAAACCAAAAATCTGGGTCTTCTACTTAGATGACACCTTTGTCATCACAAAGCGAAACAAGATTGAAGAGACATTTAACATCATCAACAACACCCTCACAGGCATAAAGTTCACCAAGGAGGAAGAAACCGTCAACAAACTCGCATTCCTGAACGTCACAGTCGAAAGAAAGGACAACGGACAACAAACCTGTGTATACAGAAAACCGACAAACACTGACCAAACACTTAACTGCACCAGCAACCATCCCAACACACACAAACGAAGCTGTATCAGAACACCATTCCAACGAGCTACCACACACTGCAGCACAGACGAACTTCGGAAAACAGGGGAGAACTACCTGTACAACTTATTCAAGAAGAACGGATACAGCCCGCAGATTCCTCAAGATCAAACCATGACAAGCAGACCAAACACAGGTGGAAACCCTAACCACCTTACCATGCATCAAAGAAGTGTCAGAAATGACAGCCAGACTACTAAGACCCCTCGGAATCCTAGTAGCACACAACCCCAACACTCTCAAACAAAAACTAACAAACTTAAAAAGACCCAGTACAACTCATGGACAAGACCAGCATCATCTACAAAATTCCATGCAAGGACTGCCACAAACACTACGTAGGACAAACAGGAAGAAAGTTAGCCACCAGGATGTACAAACACCATTAATTCTACTGTGCATGAGGTAGACGTAGAGTGCTGTTCAGATAATACAACACCCTTATCAGCTTATTTCATTCAATGCTAGGCAGTTCCAGAATGACGTGGCGGCCATGCTCAATTAAGATATGATCGAACCGAGTCAGAGCGAAAGGAGTTCGCCAGTCATCTTACTGCCAAAACATGATAGCACTAAACGATTTTGCATGAAATATTAGAAGGATAAACCCACACACAAAAAAAAATCTGGCTCATACCCAATGCCGAGATTACAGGACTGCATAGAGAAATTTGGACAAACCAGCTACAGCAACAAGTTCGACTTAATGCATGGCAACTTTTTGGCAGGTACTTATATCACAGAAGATGAAATAATTTTTTGCGTTTGTAACACCAAATAGGAATTATCAATTCAAAGCAATGTCCTTTGGACTGAAGAACTCAACCATTACGTTCCAAAGACTCATGGACGAACAGAATTGTGACTGGGTTAAAAAGCTCTGCAGTATATTTTGACGATGTTGTGATCTTTCGTGACTCCTCAGAAGATCACATCATACGGCTGGGAATACTCTTTGACCAATGAAGAGAAGCAAACCAGGGAAAAACTTAAACAAAACTGAATTCGTGAAAGCAGAGATGACGGTCTTGGGACCTAATATGGGTCATAGAAAGTTGATCCTACGGAACGCAAAGATGAAGGCAATCGAGGGATTTCCACGACCAACCTCGAAGAAAGAGGTGCTTTGATCTTTGGGACTAACTGGACTCTATTGGAAATTTGCACCAAACATCAGCAGTGTAGTGGCACCATTAACAGATTTGCTGAAGAAGAACACAACGTTTAGCTGGACAGAACAAAACCAGAAGGCATTTGCCAATGTTAAAGCAATATTAACCATCGTACCAGTTTTAACCACATCAAAAATTTTGAAATACTCAAAAGTTGCCATCAATGCGAGTAACATAGGAGGTGAATCTATACTGCTCCACGAAGATGATGATGGAATTGTACTGCCAGTTGGTTACTTTTCAAATAAACTCAACACCTCCCACAGAACATACTGTACGATCGAAAAAGATCTGTTGAGTTTGGTACTGGCCTAACAACATTTTAACGTATCAGAGACAGTGTGTGCTTGAATCAAAAACCTCTTACATTTTTGGAACGGTTTAAAGACAAGAACATGAGACTATTTCTTTGGAGTCTTATGCTACAGACTTTTAATTTACAAATCGTAATGTTGCGGGTCGTAAAAATGTAATAGATGCATTATCGTGAATTTAACTGTCGAAGTATAGGTGAGATTCATATCTACTCAATGTTGTTTAAATGGGGGAGAAGATAATATGAACTAACATTAAAGTCATATGCATGTCATGGTAATGTGGTTACTGAATAGAAAAACAAAAGTGAAGCCATCTTTTGGTAATGATGGTTCAATTTTTTCGTAAGTGGAAGGTGGTATGAAGTTGTCAGTGTGTACTGTGCCTTTAAGTGAGAGTGAAACCTGGCAAGCAGAGATTGTGTTGAAACATTTAAAATGTAAAGTTTGGCTGTGAAACAAACAGTTAGAGCTAAGTTGTTATGTTACACAGCAAATTCGAATTTGGCCAAACAGTTTAAATTATGCTCCAATATATCAAAATCCAATCGAATGTGAATTCTACTGTTTTGATGACACCAAACCAATGAGACAATCCGATGTTTTGGGCCATTAAAATCGGGCAAATAGAGCAGTAGGCCAGAGCAGCAAGACCACCACCAAAACACAGACGACCTGCAGACCCACTCTCTAAAAGGTACCTATTCACATGAAATCTGTGTAGCAGAAGACTGAAGAAAAGGCGACTCAGGAAAATCTACAGCAGAAGATACAAAAGGAAGACACAGCTGGCTCATTTTGGAATTTGATTATGGTCTTAAAACTTAACTTGGGATATTTATTGGATCAGTCTGTTGTTGGAGATTGCGATTAACATGAATCAATCAGAAAAAGGGGGCTTGCACGTAGATAATTGTTGATTAATGTTCTCTTTTTTTCTTGAATTTAAAGATTGAATTATTATTTTTTTCCTTAAATAATGAGATTTGGTAGTTTTTTCTAATCCCAAACAATTAAACAGATTACAAGGTGAGGTGAGCTTTTCTGTGTGTCTGGTTTAAATTATCCGAAAGGTTTACCACATTTCCTAACAGTACGTTCCCATACGTTTCTCTAATCCTTCTAATATACAGTAAATATTGCTCTAAACGATCCACTCTCTCGTCGAAATTTAAACCTGCCATCCTTGAATCCGTCTGGAAACGTCCCTGTGCTTGTAAAATATTTGGAGGTTTTCAAGTTGAATCGACTATTTAATGCCTCTGCAGCATATATGACAATGTAAGTCATTGTGAAATAATTGACGAATTCTCCTGTATGTCTTGTGTATCTACTAACCTCAGATCAATAGGTCGAATGTTTCTCTAACTCAGAAGCTCCTATTTCAAAGGAACAGCATTTCATTGATGACAACTGTCAACTATTAAATCTAATTATTAAAGGATCTCTTCAATTGCAATTATTCATGAATTAGTATGATTTCACGTTTTGTAAGTTTACTGTTGAACCTCAGTTAAAATACAATTGCTTATCTGACAAGTTGGCACTCAATTTTTTCGTTTCGAAAAAGAATCCCGAAATGTACGTCCATAATTGTGGTGACGTAGATTTCTTATAATTGTTTTGCTTCATTTTGAAATTCAATGGCCCTAACAAATTCATGGGCAGACGTTATCTTGTGAGATTCATTTGATGACAGCCAGAGAGATTCGACAGGAAAAAAGAGCATCATCAACCAGTGTCAAGCTTCGTTATTTCCCCCCTACCTTTGTATATTATTTCCATCTAAATAATCTTCCAATGTCCGATTGAATGACTCGGTTCAACATGTATCCCAGTCACTTGTGAGGTGAACGAAAGGGGATCCACGTTTTACCTTGGTTTCATTTGCAGGTCACTTTAGATCATAGCATTTGGGAGCAAAAGCAGCATCTTTGCCCCATATATCTGCTTTCATTCTGAACACTGTCATCAGCAGGAGAGAGACGTTGTATAAAAAATGATTATCTGTGTGAATGAGCGAGAGTGTGTACAATTGAATGTACACTTTAGACAGTACAACTGGGAGTGTCGATAACAGTAATTTCCTATACGTTTCTCTAATCCTTCTAATACACAGTAAATATTGCTCTAACCAATTCACTCTCTCATCGAAGGGCGAGCATGAAAATCAGTGAGTGTGTGTCAGCAAGTGTGTCATTAAATATCTGTATAAATAGGAAGAATGTTTGAGAGAGTAAGTGTCGGAATGATTGAGAAAGTGATTGAATGAAATGGAAGAAGAAACTTTGTGACTCACAATTGTACATTGGTGAAGTTACTGGGCTACATATCCTGAGGTGCGGGCCAATATTTTGGGGAAATGGGTTTGAATACCAACTTTGCAAGTGGTGAAATTAAAAATCAATAAATAGGAGGTCTGGAATTTACTAGCATTTTCAATGGCCACCATCAAAATTCGTGTACACAACAGTCTGGTGCAGTGGTGTTTATGAAGTGAGAAACCTTTTTTTTAAACTTAGATAAGAGAAAACAATAGCAACGTGGCTAATTCTTAAGTGCCAGCAGGACTATTAAGGATATGTAACATATACCAGCCTCAACATCGACACCATTCACAATAAACTACCCAATGCTCATATGAAGAAGCAATTCTTGAAGCTCTCCTTAAGGCAAATACTGGTATGCTGCAAATGAATAATTTCATTCTGAGATTATTTGTTCGGAGATTTTGAATATTTATGGCTCGATATAAGTGAGGGTAAACGTATTTCATCCTTGTTGTCGCCGACAGAAATCCACTTCATTCCTCCCCTAGCCGCTATCCGACCCAAACCCAAACACTGAACTCTCCAGATGTGCAAGAATGCTCAGAACGGGGTCTCCATCCATAGAATCGGAGATGTCACATTAAGTATGAAAGTAGAGGATATGATCAGCCCTTCGCCTCACCTTTTCTGTGCCAACCAGAGCGTAGTTCTAAATAATCACATTTGCCTGGACATGGTCCATAATCCCAATCGGTGTTGTATTCAGGTGACAGTCTAATGACTAACAGAAAATGATGGAACCAACATGGAATCTTTTTCAATTTATTTACATATCTAATGTCTGTTAATATAATGAAGCTACTGTGTAAGAGCCCAGAATGTACAGGCTTTGTTTAGGAGGAATATTGTTTGCATTTCTGACCAGATGTGAGAATCTGCGAATCTTACCAGCCAAGTTGGATGAGATACTGTGTTGTCTGTTTCCTTTCTAATCGCGCAACAGTTTCACTCTCCTCCTGTTTCTATTTCATATTTTCTTTGAAGGCCAACTATTGTCCAATGTTCACTGTTCTTTGCAGTGATTGACAACTCTCCCGAACTGACACAGAGATCGTCCAGATGTCAGGACATTCCCCTGATCCATTTAGCACTGTTTCGTTATACCACTGTTCTGGTGCTAGTTTAATTCTAGCAATCAATTCTCCGCCTGATCTTCATCTATTGCTAATTGCTCATCACCATCAATTTACTACTACAGATAGCTTATCCTTAAGTTCACATGTTGTTTATTACCTTTTGGCTCTTACATGGTTTCAGTTCCTTTGTGTATTTATAAACAGGCTAATGTACATAAAAAGAGATCTTGCTGCATTCCTGAACTGTTATCTGAGCTTGGACAGATTCGCTACATAAATAATGGTATATGTACCACAACTCAAATCTTGAAACATGACACAACAACTGTGAACTAGCAAAATCCAATAGACAATCAACGTTAAGATAACTTAAGAGATACCACACCCACAGATGTATGAAACTGGTAGATATGTCGAAAAGTAAAATTGCACACTCTCTTCTACTCTCTAATTATTGGTCCCTGCCTTTCTGGTCATTCCCCTGGCCCTTTTATTGGTTCCAGACATGACTGGAGTTTAAAATGTGTCTTATTATCATTGTGTTCAGCAATGTAAGTAAAATGAACGGGAGTATTGTCGTTAAAATATTTTCATATTGTGTACACCAAACGCAACAAAAAATTACAAGGCAGTCACAACATGGGTGTTAGATACATAATAAAATTCTCTGCACTGTCAGTATCCTACATGGCCAGAATAGGAAAAGGACGTGACGCAATATATGGAAATATTCTCTCAACACTGTCTGCAACCATCTCTCTCAGGAATTTTAAAGCACTGGGCTAGTAGCAGAGTAAGGTTGCATGTAAAAGTTCAAGGAGAAAATCAAACTCATTCTGTAACGTCCGCATCAAACAGTCCAATGGAAGACATAGCACTAACGTAGATATACCTTAAAGTTAAATTTGGAAATCTCTGCACTGCCACTACGCCGAGGGAAGATGCAGCGTTTCGATGCAAGATAGACAGAGCCTAGTGGTATGATTGCGAGAGTATTTACGCAGATAGCCAGGTAATATCACGGGAGCAAGGTACAAATCCTGCTGCAACAGATTGTGGAATGTGAATTCAATATTAATCCCGAATTAATGTCCAATGATAACTCTGCATCAGTTGTCGATTTTTGGACATAACCCTTTGTTTTGTCAGGAAGGAAACTTCCATCCTTATCTTGTCTGGCCTGCATGTAATTCTGGACCCAAAGAGAAATGGTTGACTATCAAAGTGGCCTTTGACCAAGGAGGAATGAGCAATAATTAATGTCCTGGCCAGTGACACTATCGTTGTTGGAATGACTGAATCAAGAAATTGTTCCTATAGATAGGTCATATTAAACACTCCTAGAACAAGTACAATACAGAGTCCGATATAGAACTGTTCTGATGCTACAGTGATCTGATTAACCAGTCAATGGGCAAAAACAGTTCATATAAAGTATAAGCTTCTCATCTCCACTTGTAATCAGAAAGTAAATCTACATCTGCGCTGTCCCCAAAACACTCTTTGCATATACATCGTGGTGTTATATACAAAACAGAATAAAGCTTCCTCCACAATGTCACCACCTAAAGCTCTTAGGACAGGGTAAACACTGGGTTAGAGAGTGAGCACAGCTGCGTTCACTAATTTAAAATATCAATATATTCATCTCTCCACTGAAAATATGCATGGGACAGGACAGCATGGATTTATATACAATAGGAGACTTCTTCTGAAGAATTACTATCGAATTCTCACAGTTCGTGCATAGCATGGATTTAGGTACAGAGTACGTTTGCCATAACACTGTTTCCATCGAACACTCCCAAGCCAGATCCAACATGACGTAAGAGATGGACGAAAACTCCATCTGCACGAGCCCCATCAAACATTCCCAGAAATCGTGCAGCACTGGATTAGACAAACACGAAAATTTCCACTACACTGTCTGCATCATGCGTTTCTAGGAGTGAAAAAAAAGTGGATGGGATACAGAGTGAAGCTACATGTGCATTCGGACCACGGCCAAAGTAAGGATTTAATCATGCCCCTTTTTCTGGGTCATGTATTCCCAGGGTGTGCGAACGCTCTTTTGATATTCAAATTGGCATATGAGACATTCCTGTGACAATTATACCAATGGGAAAAATTTAAAATATTACTCCATTACCCATTTAAATCTGACAGGCCAAATGCGGCACCCAATATTGCCAGGATTCAGTCTTTGCTGTACTCTCCAACAACTACTTCAAGAGCAGGTACCCGAAGTGCTGGCATCAGTGTGTATACTCATCTAGCGAGTCCGAACAATTAGTCCTCCAATCCTGGCAACATCCTTGTAGTCTTTTCTGAACCCAGTCAAGTTTCACAACATCTTTCCGATTCTGGCAATGTAGGATACTGACAGTGCATAAATTCTCTCGCAATATTCTAACAGTGGCTTAACCAATGTCCTGTACAGCTGCAACATGACCTCTCAACTCCTGTACTCAATACCCTGAACAATAAAGGAAAGCATACCAAACACCTTCTTCACTATCCTATCTACCTGCGACTCCACTTCCAAGGAGCTATAAACCTGCACTCCAAGGTCTCTTTGTTCAGCAACACTTCCCAAGACCTTACCATTAAGTGTATAAGTCCTGCTAAGATTTGCTTTCCCAAAATGCAGCACCTCGCATTAATCTGAATTAATCCATCTGCCACTTCTCAACCCATTGGCCCATCTGATCCAGATCCTGTTGTAATCTGAGGGAACCTTCTTCGCTGTCCATTACACCTCCAATTTTGCTGTCATCTTCAAACTTACTAACTGTACTTCTTATGCTCGCATCCAAATCATTTATGTAAATGTCAAAAAGTAGAGGACCCAGCACCAATCCTTGTGGCACTCCACTGGTCACGGGTCTCCAGTCTGAAAAACAACTCTCTACCACCACCCTCTGTCTTCTACCTTTGAGCCAGTTCTGTATCCATTATAGCTAGTTCTCCCTGTTTTCCATGAGATTTAACCTTGCTAATCAGTAGTCCATTTGATAAGGTTCCCCATGGTAGGCTAATGAAGAAGGTGAATTCGCATCAGGTCCAGGGTGTTCCAGCGCGATAGATAGAGAACTGGTTGGGCAAAAGGAGAGAGTGAGTAGTAATGGAAGAGGTCTTCTCAAACTGGAGACGTGCAACCAGTGATGCTCCACGGGGAGCCGTGCTGGGACCACTGTTGTTTGTGATATACATAATATACATAAATGAGTAGGAAGAAGCTGTAGGTTGCCTTAGTCACAAATTTGCAGAAGAGACTAATATTGTTCGAGTAGCAGATCGTGAAGGAGACTGTCAGTGAATCCAGCAGAATATCGACAGATTGAAGAGTTGTGCAGAAAAATCGTGATGGCGTTCAATCCGGATGAATGTGAGGTGATGCACTGTGGAAGATGCAATTACGGAGCGATAACAGTGAAATGGAGAGATCATGGAGAAAATTGATATACAGAGAGATCTGGATCTTCAGGTCCATTTTTCCCGAATGTGGCAACGTAGGTCATTAGAGTTGACAGGAAGGCATACAGCATGCTTTCCTTCATCGGACGAGGTATTGAGTACAAATGTTGGCAAGACAGGTTACAGTTGTATGAGAGTTTGGCTCGGTCACTTTTCTGCGTACATTTCTGGTCGCCACATTACAAAAAGGAGGTGGATGCATTGTCGAGGGTGCAGAGGAGGTTCACCAGAATGTTACCTGGTATGGAGGGTGTGTGGTATGAGAAGAAATTGAGTAGAATCGATTATTTCGTTTGGAAGCAAGAAGGTTGGTGGGGATCTGATTGAGGCCTACAATATCATGAGAGGTATAGACAGGGTGGATAGCAAGAAACTTTTGCCAGAGCGAAGGAGTGAGTTACTAATGTTCACCAGGTCAAAATGAGAGGGGAGAAGTTTAGGGGGTGATATACGGCGAGGGTGGTGGGTGTCTGGAATGCTTTGCCGGCGTTGATAGTAGAGGCGGGAACGATAGCATCATTTAAGATGTATCTAAACTGATGCATGACCGGGAAGAGGGCAAAGAGATGCAGGAAATTAAATAAAATAGGCAGATGCTTCTTTCTCTACCGTTCCCCTCTGACTTGCTCTCTGTTATCGAGTGACAAAGTAATTGAAATATACAGCACGGAAACAAACCTTTCGGTCCAACTCGTGCATGCTTACCAGATATCCTAAACCAATGTAGTCTTATTTTGCAGCACCTTGCCCATTATCCCTCAAAACTCTTCTAATACATCTACCCATCAAGATGCCTTCTAAATTTTGCAAAGGTACTAGCCTCCACCACTTCTTCCAGCAACGTATCCCATACGTTTTCCACCCTCTGCGTGAAAAAGTTATTAGGGCTCTTCGAAATCTTTTCCCTCTCACCCTAAACCCATAAGCCCTAGCTCTGAAACTCCCCCCAACCCAGGGAACAGACTTTGTTTTGTTTTTACCCTGTCTATGCCCCTCATGATTTTATTAACCTCTATAAGGTCACCCCTCAGCCTCCGACGTTCCAGGGAAAACACCCCAAACTGTTCAACTTCTCCCAACAGTTCAAATCCCCCAACACTGATTGAATTCAAGAGTCGTGAGGTGATGTTGCAGCTGTACAGGACTTTGGTTAGGCCACATTTGGAGTACTGTGTGCAGTTCTGGTCGCCTCACTTTAGGAAAGATGTGGAAGCTTTGGAGAGGGTGCAGAGAAGGTTTACCAGGATGTTGCCTGGAATGGAGAGTAGGTCGTACGAGGATAGGTTGAGAGTTCTCGGCCTTTTCTCGTTGGAACGGCGAAGGATGAGGGGTGACTTGATAGAGGTTTATAAGATGATCAGAGGAATAGATAGAGTAGACTGTCAGAAACTTTTTCCCCGGGTACAACAGAGTGTTACAAGGGGACATAAATTTAAGGTGAAGGGTGGAAGGTATATGGGAGATGTCAGGGGTGGGTTCTTTACCCAGAGAGTGGTGGGGGCATGGAATGCGCTGCCCGTGGGAGTGGTAGAGTCAGATTCATTGGCGACCTTTAAGCGGCATTTGGATAGGTACATGGATGGGTGCTTAATCTAGGATAGAAGTTCGGCACAATATCGTGGGCCGAAGGGCCTGTTCTGTGCTGTATTGTTCTATGTTCTATGTTCTATGTTCTAACATCCTTGTAATTCTTTTCTTAACCCGTTCAAGTTTCACAACATCTTTCCGATAGGAAGAAGACCAGAATTGCATGCAATATTCCACAAATGGCAGAACAAACGTCCTGGGTACATCCGCACATGACCTCCCAAGTCCTGTACTCAATACTATGACCAAAAAGGGAAAGCACACTAAACGCCTTCTTCAGTCCCCTATCTGCGATTTCATTTTTAAGGAGCTATGAAAGTGCACTCCAAGGTCTCTTTCTCCGGAAACACTCCGTAGGAACTTACCATTATGTGAATAGGTCCTGCTCTGATTTGCTTTTCCCAAACGCTGCACCTCACATTTAATGAAATCAAATGTCATCTGCTACTCCTCAGTCCATTGCCCTATCTGATCAAGATCCAGTTGTAATCTGAGGGAACCTTCTTCGCTTTCGACTGCATCTCCAATTTTTGGTGTCATCTATGAACTTGCTCACTATACCTCCTACGTTCGCATGCAAATAATTTTTTAAACGATGAAAAGTAGTGGACCTAGCACCGAAACTTGTGGCACTCTACTGGTCACAGGCCTACAGTCTGAAAAGCAACCATCCGCCATGGTCCTCTGCTTTCTACCTTCGAGTCAGTTCTGTCTCTATATGGCTAATTCTCCTTATATTCCATGAGATATAACCTTGCTAACCTGTATCCCAGTAAGGAACCATTTCGAACGCCTTACTGAAATCCATACCGATCATATCTACACATCGGCTGTCATCAGTCCTCTTTGTTACTTCTTCAATAACCTCAGACAATTTCGTCAGACTTGATTTCCCACAAACAAAGTCATATTGAGTATCCTTAATTAGTCCTTACCTTTCCAATTACGTGTCAATCCTGTCCCTCAGAATTCCCTCTAACAACTTACTCACCATCAACGTCAGGCTCACCGGTCTTTAGTTCTCTGGCATGTCCTTACCACCTATGTTAAATGGTGGTAGAATGTTTAGCAACCTCCAGTCATCCGGCAACTCGCATGTGACGATTAATAATACAAATATCTCAGTAAGGGGCCCAGAAATCTCTTCCCTAGTTTTCCAGATTCTCGGGTTTACCTGATCATATTCTGAGCATTTATCAAAGTTCATGTGTTTCAAGAGATCCAGCACCTCGTCCTCTTAAATATGGACATTTGTTCAAGATATCACCATCCATTTCCCGACATGCTTTATCTTCCGCGTCTTTCTGCACAGTAAACACTGATGCAAGATATACACCCAGTATCCCCTTCCCCCTTGTTCTGCGGCACCACACAAAGGTGGCCTTGCTGATCTTTCAGCGGCCCTCGTTACCCTTTCGTCCTTAATGCATTTGTAAAAACCCTTTGGATTCTCCTTAACCCCATTTGCCAAAGATATTTCATGTCCCCTTTTTGCCCGCCTGATTTCCCTCTTAAGTACACTCATGTTACCTTTGTGAATGTGTGGAAAGAAAAAAAGATTACTTGGAGGAAAGACATAGAGAGAATGCACAAACGCCACGCAGACAGTCGGGCCAGTCTGAAATCGAACCCCGTTCCCTAGCAGTGCGAGGAAACAGTGTTAACTGCTGAGATACTGCGCAGCCCATATGTTTGTGCCCTAACTTTGAACATCCAATATTTTCTGGTCAATTTGGGTCTGGAAGAGTTTGATTTCCCTTAATAATTACCGAACACTCCTGGATTAATGTGGATTTACCAGAACAAAATTAGTCACAAAACTGGAACCAAGATAAAACATTCCACGTTCAGTCTGCAGGCCATTTGCAATTTTCACTGCAGCAACTCTTCAAGGCTCAATGGCTTATTGTGGCTCATAATTCATGTACCACTGTGTTTAATGGTCCATTCTTAGGAGAAGTATTATCTTCAGTGTTCCAGCCAGTTTCTCAAAGCTTTTGCATTTGACATTGTAATTTATCCTATGATAGGAGATCTCAGAACCGTTGTCTTTGTTATTTATGTCGCCATTGCTTACAGGAATAGTGCCAGAAGACTGTAGGACAGCAAATGTTGTTGCCTTGTTCAAGAAAGGGAATAGAGTTCAAGAAAGGGAATAGATACAACCTTAGTAAATATAGTTTATTGAGCCTTCCTTTAGTTGTGGGTAAACTGTTGTAATGGGTTATAATAGATAAGGTTTACAATCATTCAGAAAGGATTAAGTTGATTAGGGATTGTCAACACGGTATTGTGAAGGGGAGGTCGTGGCTTACAAACATTATTGAATTCTTTGAAAGGTGATGAAACAGGTGGATGAGGACAAAGCACTTGATGAGGTGGATATAGATTTGAGTAAGGCGTTCGAACAGGTTCCCCGATGTATGTTTTTGCACAAATTACGCAGGCATGGGATTGTGGATGAGTTAGCAGTGCAGATCAGAAATTGGCGAGCTGAAACAGGGTCGAGAGTGGTGTTTGATGTGATATAATCATCCTGGAGTTTAGTAACGATGGTTTACCGCAACGATTTGTTTTGGATCCACTATTGTTTGTCAATTTTATAAACGAACTGGGTGAGTGTGTAGAAGGATGGGTTAGTGTATTTGCAAATGTCATTAGGGTCAGTAGAGTTGTGGAGAGTGTGGTATTATGTTGCAGGATCCAGAGGGACACAGATAAGCTGCAGAGCTGTGCTGACAGTTGGAAAATTGTGTTTAATGCGGAAAAGTGTGAGATAACTCACTTTGGAAGGAGTAACAGGAATGCAGCGTACTGAGCTAATGGTAAGATTCTTGTCAGTGTAGATGAGGACAGCGATCTCGTTGTCTATGTGCATAGATCCCTGAAAGTTGCCACTCAGGTTATTAGTGTTCTTAAGAAGGCATACGGTAAGTTAGCTTATGTTAGTAGAGGGAATGAGTTTCAGAACCATGCGGCAGCTATACCAAACTCTGGTGCGGCTGCATCTGGAGTATTGCATAGAATTCTGTTCACTGTATTATAGGGAGGGCGTGGAATCGTTGGAAAGAATTCAGACGAAATTTAGTTGCATGTTGCCTAGTATGCAAGGATGGTCTCTCGAGGAAAAGTTGAGGGAGTTGAGTCTGTTTTCATTAGAGTGAAGGTTGAGAAGTGCCTTAATTGAGATATGTAAGATAAGAGAGTGAGATCGGGTGGACAGTTAGAGCCTTTTTCCATGAAAGGTGATGGCTATCACGATGGGATATAGGTTTAAATTAAGGGCAGATAGATATGGGAAAGGTATCAGAGGTAGTTTCTTTACTCAGGGAGTACTGCGGGCATGGAATGCACTGCCTGTAACGTAATAGAATGGCCAAATTTAAGAACATTTAAATAGTCATTGGATAGACATATGGACGAAAATGGAATAGTGTTGCTGAGATGGTTGGAGGGTGAATTGATCAATAGAAAGTGGAATATTGCAGTCAGTTCCTACAATACCTGTTCATTCACGATGTCGTCATGAAATTGTAACGCCAGCCATTCGTATTCCGGTGACGTTTGACTATCCGGTAATTCAGTGTATTTATTACAAGCTTTATCATTTCTGACATCTACAAGAATAGTACAATTTGCTTCTCAGCACAGTGTTCCACGGAGGCATACGAACGTTTGTGGACTTATTCTGGATTGTTTATGGGAGAGGGAAAATTAATTTAGCTGCGTTATTAATAATAATAGTTTCTGTATTGCGTTTGAGAAATGCCACTGGGAATGTCAAGGGTATCCTTCAGAGAGCATAGTTGGCCTGTAGTCTGAGGGGAACTTTCAAAGACTCGACTTGGTAGCTATTGTGTGAACTGCAGGGAGCATTGCTTGGTAGAACTACCAGCATGGCGCCCTTGCCTTTACAGGGAATGCAAGACAGACCAAATATTTTGGTACTATGACTGAATCAGTGATGACGGTTAAAACGGAAGGAGAACATGAGAAAATATAATAATGGCAGAAATAGATGAGAAACGGGAACTCAGATGAAGAAGAATGGAAATGCAACTGAAAATGCAGAAAATAGAAATGCGATTATTGGTCACAATTACAAATGGAAAGAAAAAAACGAGAGCAAAGTTAACCTGATGCCTGTGGAAGAGCAGATACCAGATGTGATGCAAGTTCAGATGAAAGCAATGTGAGTAATAAATGCAAGCACAGAAAATGAAATGTTGAAAGTTGCCACGGACCCTACTGAAACTTGTGGAAAACAATGTGAACACACTGTATAAGTTATTTAACAAAATGACCCACATGGCGAGTCAAGCAAAAGAGGATTATGTAAAATAAAAACCAAAAAAAACTCTGCACTTACTGTAAAGTTGAAACAGAAACAAAAATTGGCGAAAACGCTCAGCATGACTGGAACAATCTGTGGAAAGTAATCAGAGTAAACGTTTTGAGTTGAATGACCTTTCCTCACAACTTTGGACACTGCAAACTAAGGATTGGTTGGAGGAAAAGCACAATAACTTTACATTTCATCATCCACTGAGGCTTTTCAGAACTTAGACATTGAAAAGCTTTACTTTGTGCACACGGGTTAGTGCATACGAGGCCTATCGACAACTTTTTGAATAAAAACAAATGCCTGGAGAAATGAAGATTGAATTCAAAGGATTGAGCAAACTAGTTTTGACAGGTGTATACCAGCATTCGAGCTGAAACCAAGTAAGAATTTCTTTGAGATCTTAACCCTTTAGGAGGACTTAAAAATTCTTTCCACACAAGAATAAGAAATAGAAGAGAGCCAAAATCTTGCGAATGAGAAGATAATTTTAAAAAAGGAATCTGATTAACTGACCATCAAATTTGAAAAGAAGGGAACCTCTGCTTGGAGGCAGTCGATGCTGGTGAAATCCTAAATCAGTATTATGCATCAATATTACGCAGGAGTAGAACTTGAAGTTTAATGAAATTAGTGCAGGGCATGGCAATATGCTAGGACATCTTGAGATCAGGAAAGATATGGTGTTGTTTCTTTTGAAGAACATTATGGCGATTAAGTGCCATAGGAGTTTGCTGATTGCCTAGAACGAGATACTTCAATATTCGCTAGCCAGTGCAGAAGTCCTGGAGGACTGGCAAGTAGCTAATGCTATTCATCTGTTCAAGAATGGAAGTAAGGTTAATGCAGGAAACAATAGCTCAGTGAGACTCGCATGAGTGGTTGGATGCTAATAGAGGGAATTCGTAGGTATGGGATTTTCGAGCAATTAAAAAGCATTTTTTATTAATAGATATAGTATGGAGGCATGTGGTGATGGCCAAGCGGATTCGCTAAAAGGCTGTGCGTGATGGTGCGATGTGGGGTTCAGAGCGAAGATGGACATGGTGACTGGCAAATGGGATAGGACAAATGGTGTGCTGTGAGGATTCAGTGAGATGTTTGACAAGGAGATCCGCCAAGGGAACAGGACTGATATTGCGATGTAGATGTTCAGGATGGTGATGGACGTGGTGATTGACTAATAGGATGGCAGTGATGATGAGATGGAGTTGTAGCATCGAATGATGAACAGCTTGGAGATTTAACTTTACATTGCTGGATCAGGACACTGCTGAGTTTAACATGTAGGTTAATTGCTCTTAGGCAGGCAATTGCAATGTTAAAATTTATTTAGGGTTGTTAAGAATACGAGAGAACAGGTGTGGAAATTAACAATACAAAGCATCGGAGCAGGACAAGGCCAGCTTGCCCATCGAGCATGCTCCACCATCCGAAAGACATCTCGCTGATCTTTTCGTGCACTCAGCTCTACCTACCTGCCATCTGACTGCAACCGTTAATTCCCTTATTGTTCAACAGTCTATCTATGATTCCCTTTTTAAAAAACTTTCAAAAACAAGCTGGCCTGAATTGCTCAACTGGGCAGAAAATTCACAACTTTTAGTGAAAACGTTCTTCCTCAAGTCGGAACTAAATCTTTTCGTCCTCTGTTAAGGCTAAGCCCCGTACTTCTAGTTATGGAAACAACCTTATTACGACTATTTTATCTATGTTCTTCATGTCCCTACATGTTTCTATAGGATACCGCTTCATTCTTTTAAATTCCAATGAGTATCGACCGAAATTACTCAATCTGTCCACACAAGTTAACGCTGTCAATTCTGGATTCAAATCAGTGAACTTCCTCTGTCCTCATCCCGTTCCAGTACATCCTTTCACCAGTCTAAAAACCAAAACTGCACGCATGTACTTCACGTGTGGCCTGAGCAGCACTCTATTTTGACTCCACCCCTCAAGCAATGAATGACAGCATGCCGGTCCCCCTTGTAAGTGCCTACTCACCTTCAAATTATCATATTTTTGCAATTGACAGACACGGCCACAGAGATCACTCTGCATAGAAACATGCTGCAATTGTTCACCACTTAATTAAAATGGATTATACCAAAATGAATAAGCTAACATTGACAAATATTGTACTCTATCAGACATATCAATTCTCCTTAACCGATGTATATCCGTCTGCATGCTTTCAGTGTCATCTGCATAATTTGCTCTACCATTCATCTGTGAACTCTGCATTTGGTCCGCAACTGTAAAACCTTTGTGTAAATTGTAGACAATTGCGGTTCCAATGCTGATCAATGAGGAACACCATTAACCACTGATCGTTAACCAGAACAAAAACCATTTATCTTCATTCTTAGTTGTCTGTTAATTCATCAATCTTCTGACCCTACTAACATATACCCGCAATGCACTCCATCTTTATATTGTACAATAAACTTTTATGTGCAATTTGTCGAATGCCAATCCAGAGACACTGCACGCACGAGTTCCCCAATGTCCACTGTGCTTGTAATGTCTTTCCAATAAAACACTAAAACTGACTTGCGTTTCATACACCGATGCTGTGTCTGGTCATTTAGACAATTTCAACCCCGATGTCTCACTAAATCGTCCTTGAATACAGTTCTCAACATTTTTCATGCTACAGAGGTTAAGTTAAAGGGTACACACTGACTCACATTTTCTCTACCTTCTTTTTTTCTTGCAACAGTGGTGTCAAATTTTCTTTTTTTCCAATCTGTTAGAACGACCCAGCGAATTCTGAAAAATTACCACGACCACATTTCCTAATTTCCCACCTTCACGTTTAGAACCTGGAGGTGCATTCCATCAGGTTTAGGAGGTTTTCCACTTCCAACCGTTTTAACTTGCCTAATAGTAAATTTTAGTGAAAATGATCGCTTTCAGCTCTCAGCCTGCCATAGCTTCCTTGTCATCAAATATTGGCATGCCATTTCTGTCTTCCACTGTGAAGAGGGAGACACAATACTTGTTCAATATCTCGGCCATTTCCTCACTTTCAGCTAACACATCCAGCTTCACAACTTCTAAAGAGCCAATTTTTGTTTTAACTTTTCTTTCTCGTTTGAAAGCCTTGTTTAAAATATTCTAAGCTAATTTACTCTCATTATTACCTTTCTCTGTAACTTTTCTTTGTGGCAAATCTTTTGAACTTTGAAGGTTTCTCAATTCCCTCGTTTCCCACTATGCTTTGCCACTTTGCGTGCAATAGCTTTCAATTTCATACCCTTTTTTACTTCATTCGTTATCTATGCCTGATTATCACTTTTCCTGCAGTCCTTCCTTTCCTGGAGGATCTGGACAAACTGCATTCTGCACCTTTTTGACTAGATGTGCACCCCTAATGGCAGGAGGGAAACGGTGGTCTGGAAAGTTTCCAAAATGTTTTAAAAAAATGTTTTTGGCTTGTAGTATGAGGAGCGGTTGAGGAGATTGGGCCAGAGCTCAACTGATATTGGAGGTGTCATGCAGAATCATATTGAGATCTACAGACTACTGAACAGAGTAATGTTCGATATCGGAATCGTCAATTGAATGATTATGATGGTGTAGGGGCGGATAAATTAATGATGGCGGTAGACACTGGCCAAGGGGTGGGACTGCATATGTGGCTGGGTGTGGTAAGAGTGATGCTAGTCCTGGAAGCCCGTAAATGTTCCAATACTTATTCCTCATATTCGTTCATCCCTTTAGCCCGAAAGACCAACATTTTTCTCCATCCCGAAAACCGTCCATGTTGTGATGTCAATATTTTTCTTTGCCTATGCATTCCACTGGCTCATTATTCTTTGGTGAAGATATTCTTTCCAACCCAATTCTAGGTAATTTATTTTACTCTATAACCCTTAGACTCTGTACCTCTGGTAGACGTCCTGATTACCCAAAATATCCATCCTGCTTTTACCTTATTTGTTTGAAGTGTTCTGGTTACTGTTTGATCCCACATCATTTTTCCAAACGCCAGTGAATGCACACTTAACCGATTCAGTCTTTATTCAGCCGTCAAACCTGTTATCATTGTTGCAGTTTCTCTCGCTGCAGCCCTTTCTAAAGTGGTAAGGAGACAAAAACAAAATACTTACAAAAATGCATTCCCTGTGCTACCGATTGTGCTCCCTCTGTCTTTGCTGTGGGGGCACACAAAATCTGTTTCACTTGTCCACCCGCCCCATTTTCGAACATAGAACATAGAACATAGAAAAATACAGCGCAGTACAGGCCCTTTGGCCCTCGATGTTGCGCCGATCCAAGCCCCACCGAACCTACACTAGCCCACTATCCTCCATATATGTATCCAATGCGCTTTTAAATGCCCATAAAGAGGGAGAGTCCACCACTGCTACAGGCAGGGCATTCCGTGAACTCTCGACTTGCTGAGTAAAGAATCTACCCCTAACATCTGTCCTATACCTACGACCACTTAATTTAAAGCTATGCCCCCTCGTAATAGCTGACTCCATACGTGGAAAAACGTTCTCATGGACAACCCTATCTAAACCTCGAATCATCTTGTACACCTCTATGAAGTCACCCCTAAACCTTCTTTTCTCCAATGAAAACAGCCCCAAGTGCCTCAGCCTTTCTTCATGCGATCTTCCTACCATACCAGGCAACATCCTAGTAAATGTCCTCTGCACCCGTTCCAGTGCCTCCACATCCTTCCTATAGTATGGCGACCAAAACTGAACACAATACTCCAGATGCGGCCGCACCAGAGTCTTATACAACTGCCACATGACCTCAGGACTCCGTAACTCAATTCCTACACGATTAAAAGCCAGTATGCCATAAGCCTTCTTCACAGCACTATTTACCTGGGTGGCAACTTTCAGAGATCTGTGTACATGGGCACCCAGACCCCTCTGCTCATCCACAAAAGCAAGTATCCGACCATTAGCCCAGTACCCCATCTTCTTGTTACTCTTACCAAAGTGAATCACTTCACACTTACCCACATTGAACTCAATTTGACACCTTTCTGCCCAGCTCTGCAGCTAATCTATATCCCACTGTAACCTGCCACATCCTTCCTCACTCCCAACAACTCCACCGACTTTCGAATCATCCGCAAACTTGCTCACCCAACCTTCGAGCCCCTCCTCCAGGTCATTTATAAAAATGACAAACAGCAATGGTCCCAAAACAGATCCTTGCGGAACACCGCTAGTAACTGCACTCCAAGATGAACCTTTACCCTCAATTGCTGCCCTCTGTCTTCTTCCAGCCAGCCAATTACTAATACAAACCTCCAACTCACCCTCAATGCCATACCTCCGTATTCTTTGCAGTAGCCTACCATGGGGAACATTATCAAACGCCTTACTAAAATCCATCTACACCACATCTACCGCTTTACCCTCGTCCACCTCTTTAGTCACCTTCTCAAAGAAGTCAGTAAGGTTTGTGAGGCACGACCTGCCCTTCACAAAACCATGCTGACTATCCTTGATCACATTATTCCTATCCAGATGTTCATAAATCCTATCCCTTACAATTCTCTCCAAGACTTTGCCCACAACAGAAGTGAGACTCACCAGCCTATAGTTACGAGGGTTATCCCTACTCCCCTTCTTGATCAAGGGAGCCACATTTGCTATCCTCCAGTCTTCTGGCACTACTCTTGTTGACAACGAGGAATTGAAAATCAAGGCCAATGGCTCTGCAATCTCCTCCCTTGCTTCCCAAAGAATCCTAGGATAAATGCCGTCAGGCCCAGGGGACTTACCTATTTTCACCCTTTCCAGAATTTCCAACACCTCTTCCCTACATACCTCAAAGCTATCCATTCCAATTAACTGTGACTCAATATTCACATCGGCAATAATGTCCTGTTCCTGAGTGAATACTGACGAAAAGTATTCATTCAGTATCTCCCCAATCTCTTCAGCCTCCACACGCAACTTCCCACTACTATACTTGACTGAACCTATTCCTACCCGAGTCATTCTTTTATTCCTGACATACCTATAGAAAGCCTTTTCCTAATCCTACCAACCAAGGACATTTCATGTCCCCTCCTTGCTGCTCTTAGCTCTCTCTTTAGATCCTTCCTGGCTACCTTGTAACTCTCAATCGCCCCAATTGAACCTTCACGCCTCTTCTTTACATAGGCCGCCCTCTTCCCTTTAACAAGGGATTCCAATTCCTTCATAAACCATGGCTCCCTCAAACGTCCCGTTCCTCCCTGCCTGACAGGTACATACGTATCAAAGACACTCAATAGTTGCTCCTTGAACAAGCTCCACATATCGATTACACCCTTCCCTTGAAGCCTACTTTTCAAAGCAACGCATCCTAAGTCATGCCTCAACGCATCATAATTTCCCTGCCCCCAGCTATAACTCTTGCCCTGCAGTGCACACTTTTCCCTCTCCATCACTCGAGTAAAAGTCACTGAATTGTGGTCACTGTCCCCAAAGTGCTCACCTACCTCCAATTCTAACACCTGGCCTGGTTCGTTACCTACAACCAAATCCAGTATGGTCTCACCTCTTGTTGGCCTGTCTACATATTGTGTCAGGAAACCCTCCTGCACACATTGGACAAACACCGACCCATCTAATGTACTCGAGCTAGAGCTATCCCAGTCAATATCTGGAAAGTTAAAGTCCCCCATAACAACCACCCTATTACTTTAACTCTTCTCCTAAATCATCCTCACAATCCTTTCTTCTACATCTCTCGGACTATTTGGAGGCCTGTAGAAAACTTCTAACAGGGTGACCTCACCTTTCCTATTTCTAACCTCAGCCCAAACTACCTCAGATGGTGAGTCTTCATCCATCGTCCTTTCCAGCGCTGTAATACTACCTTTGACAAGCAATGCCACACCTCCCCCTCTTTTACCCCCACCTCTGACCCTACTAAAACATTTAAAACCTGAAACCTGCAATAGCCAATCCTGTCCCTGTTCTTCCCATGTCTCCGTAATAGCCACAACATCGAAATCCTAGATACCAACCCACGCTGCAAGTTCATCTACCTTATTTCGTATACTTTTCGCATTGCAGTATATACACTTCAAGGCATCTTCCTGTTTACAGGCACCCTCCTTTGAGATTGATGCCATGTTCCTAACCTCCCTACACTCCAGTTCCTGCACCCTCAAGCTACAGTCTAGTTTCACATGCCCCTGCAGAGTTAGTTTAACCCCCCCCCCCCCCCCCCCCCCCCATCAACGAGCACCAGCAAACCTCGCCCCAAGGATACTGGTGCCCCTCAGGTTCAGGTGTAGACCATGCTGTTTATAGAGGTCCCACCTTCCCCAGAAAGGCCAGGTATCCAGATACCGGAATCCCTCCCTCCTGCACCATCCCTGTAGCCACACATTTAATTGTTCTCTCTCCCCCTATTTCTCAACTCTCTATCACGTGGCACAGGTAACAAACCAGAGACAACAACTCTGTTTGTTCTAACTCTGATCTTCCAACCTAGTTCCCTGAAAGCCTGCCTAACATCCTCAGCCCTCTTCCTACCTATGTCGTTGGTGCCAATGTGGAACACGACTTCGGGCTGCTCCCCCTCCCTCTTAAGGACCCGGAAAACACGATCAGAGATATCACGTACCCTTGCACCTGGTAGGCAACATAACAAACGTGAGTCTCTCTCGCCCCCACAAAACCGCCTATCTGTGCCATGAACCATCGAGTTCCCAATAATTATTGTTCTGCTCAATAGATCCCATCGTCATAAAATTAATGTATTCAGTTCCAAAGAAGTCTCTTATTGGAACTCCAAATTTTAACTGATTCCCTTGTCACAGATGCCACCTGGTTTGTTGAGTATCGTAATTGAGATTGCCGACGATCTCCAGCGTCTGCAATATTTTGTTTTTACTTTGAATGTCAATGATTAAACAAATGTTGTTGCTTATGACATGGACAAGCTGCACTGTTCTTTCAGAAATAAATTCCATATGCAATTTGCTACGTTAACTTCAAATCATTTACCACCTGTAAATGTTGTAAACGAAGAGAATCCTGAGAAGATAGATGAACAGATTGTTTAATTATTAGAGAAATCTGCATAAATGGATATGTCAGTACATTCTTCAACCGCTGTCTGATTTGTTTTTGATTTCCATAATATATTGCAGGTTTTCGTTTTCCTGCAGCAACTGAGGGACTGCAGCATGATCCTTATTTCCTGCATTAAAACCTTCACAGATACTGACGTTCCAAAATTTACAACCGCCACGATAGAGAATAAAATATGAACAATTGGCAGAGCGAAGATATAGTTGGCTAATGGGTTTTCTTCGACTCTCTGTGTCTTCGTCCATCAGCGACACTGACCATCCAATGTTTCCAACCAAAACCGCTGGAAGTTAAACTATTGATACTAACTTTCAAGAATAAAATGCCTTAGATATCCTTGAAGCAATTGATCACAGTCACTGTCACAGAAATCACACTGCAATATCAACTTTTCAGCTTCAGCAACAAATAGCAACAAATCGATCAGAAGTGAAACTGACGGTGAACCAGACACGGCAATCAGTGGCTGCGTAAATCAGTACGGCATGGATATTGCACACTGGGAGTGACATCAGGGAATACATTGAATAAATGTTCAGAATATGCCTCAATATCACGTCTAAGCTAATGACTCGCAGGTCTGCAAAGGCCTGAGCCGCAGTAAGTAACGAATGATGCATTCAGGCAGCCCACAAATTGTAGGAAGCAGTATGAAAACAGCCATTACATTAACCGTAAGTAAGACATAAAACCGATCATTCATCAGCAAATTGCAAAATATGCCAGTTTGATTTTCAGAGTGAAGAGATTTTCTAATTCAGTCAATTTTATCTTAGGTAAAAACAATGACTGCAGATGCTGAAAACCAAATACTGGATTAGTGTGCTGGAAGAGCACAGCAGTTCAGGCAGCATCCAAAGAGCAGCGAAATCGACGTTTCGGGCAAAAGCCCTTCATCAGGAATAAAAGGCTTTTGCCCGAAACGTCGATTTCGCTGCTCGTTGGATGCTGCCTGAACTGCTGTGCTCTTCCAGCACCACTAATCCAATTTTATCTTAGTCGACTGAAGGAATGGTGAGAAAGGTTTTAAATCATGACTACCAAAAAATATAGAACGTTCACTCCGCAAATGAAGGCACACTCATGCATGAGTATTCTGGATTACCAGAAAGTTGACGCCAATCACTCCTTTACAGTTCTGAATTTCGACGATGAAAGCCTAGCAAAGCTGAAGCATCCTACCGTAGCCACTAGAGTATGGTCGTTTGATTTCTATGTCCTTTGCATCGCAGTAAATAAAACAAGTAGCTTAAGGATTCATCTCAGGTGTGTGCGTGTTTGAGGTGTGTGTGTGTCTGTGTGTGTGTGTCTGTGTGTGTGTGTCTGTGTGTGTCTGTGTGTGTGTGTGTGTGTGTGTCTGTGTCTGTGTGTGTGTGTGTGTGTGTGTGTGTGTGTCTGTGTCTGTGTGTGTGTGTCTGTGTGTGTGTGTCTGTGTGTGTCTGTGTGTGTCTGTGTGTGTGGGTGTGTGTGTGTGTGTGTGTCTGTGTCTGTGTCTGTGTGTGTGTGTGTGTGTGTATGTGGAATTTTCGGAGATCCGAAAGTGATGAGCACGTTTGGGTTAATAACGGAGTGTGGCATGAGAGAGGAGAATGGATTCATGCGTCGTGTGGAGTGCCAGGTGAATGTTGATGGGTCTGAGTGAGAAGATAAAAGCGATTATGGATTGACAGATGAGAAGAGAATGAAAGAGCGATATCGAATGAGAGGAACTTTCAAAGTTACTGGGTCTATGGAGTGAGAGTACTGGGAAAGACAGTGGTGCATGAGGCTAAGGTCAAAAATAACAGAGAAGTGAAGAGTGGCAGAATAGTTTGGCGTTATAGGGGAATTGGCAGTGATAACAGAACTAAGAGTGACAATGGTGTTGCACTGATGGGAGTGTGAGGCGTCTAGAGCGATTAGCAATAATGTAAAGCTGAAAGATAGAGGAAACTGAACCAGCAAGGCATTTGGTGTGATTCTGCAGAAAGGGTCATCTCGAAGTCATCACTAGGACATCTCTAGCACGGATGCTGCAAGGGTAGAAGCACAACATTTCTGGAGAGACAAGAAAATTAGAGATTATAGAACAGCGAGGAGGAACAGCAGAGGTGGAGAAGGATACAGGAAGCAGGAGTGATTGGGAAGCATAAATTCCAATGTAACTGAAAGTGGTGGCTTCTGGGAGTGATGAACAGACTGGAGAATATTATAGAAAGCAGATGACAATGCGGTAAAACTATTTGAAAGACAACGAATATTGCTGCCTGGATTACATGAGTTGACAAGGCTACACTTATAAACTACGAGCTCTTGGCACTCGAACTTAAACATTCACGATTTGGAGAGCCGGTGTTGGAGTGGGGTATACAAAGTTAAAAATATCACAACATCAGGTTATAGTTCAACAGATTTAATTGGAAGCACCAGCTTTCGGAGCGCTACTCCTACATCACTTGTTTTTTGAGTACACGATAGTAAGACAGAATTTACAGAAAATTATTACAGTGTCATGTAACTGAAAGCATAAATTCAAAAATACCTTGATTTTTTTTTAAGTCTCTCATCTATTAGAATGTTAGTTTCCCTTCTTTCATATGCAAATCGCAAATCTTTATTAAAAGTTGCATTCTCAAGTGAACTTTAACAATTCGTGTCAGCCTAGATAATGTTTTGAATGTGTTAGCACTCCTGTGTGTTGTTGTCTGTGCCATAATGTTTCGACTGATTCTAATCTTTAAAAGAATGAATGAACAAATCTTGCATCGATTCATACAGTTTTTGAGCAAAGAACAATGTAACTCTGCATATACAAATTCACACCACAAACTTATATGTGCATGTATGCATGCTGGTGAGTATGTGTGTGTGTGTGTGGGGGGGGGGGGGGGGGTGGTTGGGGGGGGGTGGGGGGAACGTTTGTTGTGAGTGTTTGTGACAGAGTGTGTATGAGCGTGATTGTAAAGGGGTATAAGTCTCTGAGAGAATGCATGTATGAGTGTGGGAGCATGTGTGTTTGTAGGTTTGTGAGTGTGTGAGTAGGTTTCTGTGTGTGTGTGTTTAGGAGTGTCTCTGTGTGTGTGCATGTGTGTGTCTATGTGCAGGAGTGTCTGTCTGTGTGTATGTAGGAGGGTCTCTTTGTGTGTTTTGTGCAGTGGGTTCACCTATAGTGTGACATAGACCCAAGTTCCGGGTTGAGGCATTCCCATGGGTACGAAACTTTGCTCTCGGCCTCTGCTTGGCCACTTTTCACTGCTGCCTGTTCCGAAGTCCGCCTTGGAGTATGGTCACCCGAACGCCCGAGATCGAATGTCGTGGAACCCTGATGTGTTCTCCAACTGGAAGAGAACACTCCTGTCTGTTGAATGTTGTGTGGTGCTCACACATCCATTGCCATATAGTCTGCTCGGTTTCACCAATGAACTATGCCTCAGGGCATCCTTGCCTGCAACGTATGAGACAGATATCGTTGTCTGAGTAGCATAAGCACCTGCCACATGATGGAAGGTGTCCCCACGTGTAATGTTGGCATGTATGTCCACACTCCGACATGAGTTGCAGCGTCTAGTGTGACAGGTTTTACTGGAGCAGTCCTGAAAGCTGGGAAGTTTGCTATGGACAATGATCTGATTGAGAATTGATGGTTGTTTAAAGGCAAACATTGGAGATGTGGGAAATGTCTTGGCGAGTGGTCATCCTCATCGATAATGTATTGCAGACTGCGAAGAATATCGCATAGTTTTTCAGTTCCTGGAAAGTACTGGGCATTGAAGGGTTCCCTGCCGTTGTTTAATCTCCAGTCCCAACAGCCCTCCTAGTGTCTGTATCTCCTTTAGCTCCAAATACTATCCCAACTGTGTAATTTCTAGTCCTTATATTCATCCCTATCTCTGTAACTCCTTCAGGACTGATAACCCTGTACATCTACGTAAAATCTTTCATCCCGATCACTTATCTGATCTTTAACCAGTAATGATGATCTAAAACCGCCAAAAATCCGTAACATCCTCGAGTCTATCTAACCCAGCTTTTCTCTTTTAGCTTCTCTGGTGTCGGTATTCCTGAGGATGTAATTACGGTTCCTTGCTGTGGATGACAAAACCGCTACTCCAAGCGTTGAGCATTGTACACCATTCTTATGAGGGCATCCTTGAGTGCTACCAGGTACCGTTGCGTTCCTTCTCAACTGAACAGATCCTGTGTATGTGTAGGGCTTCACCACAGAGGATGATTGTCTTAATATGTTTTGGGTGGAAGCTGGAGAAGTGTAGAATTGTGTGGTTATCTGTGGGTTTGCGCTACAATGAGGTAATGAGACACCCATCCTTGATGGAGATGCATGTGTCCAAAAACGTGACAGTTAGTACAAAGTAGTCCATGGTAAGTTTGGTGGTGGGATGAAGCTGGTTGATATTACTGAGTAGTTTTACCAGTAACTCCTCGCCATGGGTCCAGAGGAGGAAAATGTCCATGGCGAATAATATTGGTTGGAGGTCCTGCATAGAGAAGAAGTCTTGTTCACACCTGTGCATGAAAATGTTAGCGTATTGGTCAGGAGAATCGGTCCCCATGGCTATTCTGTGTGTTTGAATGAAGAACTGATTGTCAAAGGTGAAGGTGTTGTGCAACACGTTCAACACCAGCATCTCTTCTCCCTATCTGTTTTTCAGCAGCAGCAACGAGAAGGGCGGGAGCTTGGACCAGGTGCCTGCTGTGTGACTGACTTGAGCTTTTATATTTGACATCAGAGAGCAGAGGTTACGGGGAAACGAGGGATATTTTTAAAATTTCCGTCCAGATATATAAGTGAGTCTTTTTTAAACCTGAGATGACCCTTTGTAGGGCCTCTCAACCAACCACGTCCTCTAACATTAAAGACCAGGGACACATCAGGTAAGATTCTCTTCCTGTTTACTTTTTCATAAGGGGGATAGCAGGGACAGCAGTACAGGGAGAGGAATGTTCTTCCTGCATGACGTTTGAGGTGAGGGTTGCCATTAGCATCCAATCCAAGTACATCTGCAGGAAGTGCACCCAACTCACTCTCCTCAAATTCCGTGTTAGGAAACTGGAGGGATAGCTGGATGAACTTCGGATCATTTGGGAGGCAGAGGCAGTGATACATAAGTGTCACAGGGGAACATTTACTCTGAGGCACGAGGAAAGCTGGGTGACTGTTCGAAGAGGGAAAAATGCAGTCAGTGTGGGGATTCTCGTGTGGTAATTACCCTAAAAAACATGTATACCGTTTGGCTACTGTGGTGGGGGACGACGTACCAGTGGTATGCAATGGGGCTCGGATCTCTGGCACAGGGTCTATCCCTGTTGCACGGAAGGTTAGGAGGAAATGGAGGAGAGTGTTAGTCATTTGGGACTCAATAGTTTGAGGATCAGGTAGAAGGTTTGTTGGGAATGAAAATGACTCACGGTTTGTATACTGCCTCCCAGGTGCAAGGGTCCATAATGTCTCGGATCGTATCGTTGGGCTCCTGAAGGGAAAGGGTGACCAGCCCCAAGTCGTGGTCAACGTAGATACCAATCGCATAGGTAGAAAGAGTGGTAGGAATGTCAGGCAGGATTTCAGCGAGCATGGGTGGAAGCTGAGAGCTAGAACAAACAGATTTGTTATCTCTGGCTTGGTACGAGTGTCACGTGATACCGAGGCAAGGAATTTGAGAGATGTCAGCTGAACACGTGGCTGGAAGGATAGTGCAGGACTGAGGAATTCAGGTACTTGGATAATTGGAGCTCATTCTGGGCAAGGTCGGAACTGTACAAACAGGACAGTCTTCACTTGAACCAGAGGTGCACTTCTATCCTGGATGGGAAATTTGCTGGTGCTATTTGGGTGAGTTTAAATTAGCTCAGCAGGGATATGTGACCTGAGCTGTGGTGCCAGTGCACAGGAGGATGACAGTTGGAAGGACAGGGACAGGATTTCAGTGTCACAGGAATGTGCTGGCAGACAGAAAGCTGGTTTGAAGTGTGTCTACTTCAATGCCAGAAGTATCTAAAATCAGGTGGTGAGCTTGCAGCACGGATCGGTACCTGGGACTTCAATGCTGTCGCCATTTCGGGAGAATGGATAGTGCAGGGTGAGGAATTGATTTTTTATGTTGCGGAATTTAGATATTTCATTAAGAACAGGTAAGGCAGTCAAGTAGGGGGAGTTGTGTCCTTGATAGTCAAGGATACTATAGCGGTGGATAAAATAACTTTTGATGAAGACTCGTCTACTGAGGTGGTATGGGTGAGGTTTGAAACAGGAGGGAAGATGTCACACGGCTTGGAGTTTGTTTTAAGCATCTGCAGAGTTCCAGGGAGGTGGAGAAAAGGATTGGCAAAACGATTCTAGGTAGGAGTGAAATGAACAGGGTGGTCATCATGGGGAACTTTAATTTCGCCAACATTGACGGAAATACTGTAACTCTAGTACGTCGGATGGATCAGCTTTAGTCCAATGTGTACAGGAGGGTTTCCAGACACAGTATGTCGACAGGCTGCCAAGAGCAGAGGCCACATTGGACCTGGCGCTTGCTAATGAACCAGCCCAGGTGTTTGATTTAATTGTAGGTGAGCACTTTGGGGAGAGTGACCATAATTTATTTGCGTTTACTTTAGCGATGGAAAGGGATAGGCATATGCCACAGGTCAAAAGTTATTGCTGGGACAAGGGCAATTACAATGCAGTTAGGCAAGAAACAGGATGCACAGACTGGAGCAGCAAAATGGAAGCAGAGAATGGAAATGTGGAGCTGGTTTAAGGAACAGATATTATGTGTCCTTGATAGGTATGCCCCAGTCCTGCATGGAGGATCTGATAATGTAAGGGCACTGTGGTTTACTATGGAAATTGCATTTCTTGTTAAGCAGAAGAAGGAGGCTTATATATTGACGAGACAAGATGGTTCAGATGAGGCGATGGAGTTACAGAACAGCTAGGAAGGATTTGAAGAGAGAGTTAAGAAGAGCAGAGAGAGGGCACGAGCAGTCCTTAGCAGATAGAACAAAGAGGAACCGTAAAGCTTTCGACCGGTATGTGAGGAATAAAAGGGTGTCGAGGGTAGGAATAGGGACAGTCACAGAAAGAAGTGAGAAGCTGAGTGTGGATCCTGTGGAGATCGGATCATTTCTCATCGGTTTCCACTCAGGTAAATTAGAATATTGTAGAGGGGAAGAATGAGATACGAGATATTATATTAGAAAGGATTGTGGTTAGTTATGAAGAGGTGTTATCAATTCTAGAAGGAGTAAAAGTGGACAAGTCCGCTGGGCAGGATGGGATTTATCTGACGATTCTCTGGGAAGCTAGGGAGGAGATATCGAAGCCTTTGACTTTGATTTTCAGTCGTCATTGCCTACGGGTTTAGTATCAAAGGATTGGAGGATTGCAAATGCTATGCCCTAGTTCCAGAACGGCAGGTAATTACAGACCAGTGAGCCTTACTTCTGTTGTAGGAAAAGTTTTAGAAATGATAATAAGAGGTAGAATTTGTAAAAATCCAGCAAGGAACAATTTGATTTCAGATAGTCAACATGGTTTCGTCAAGGATAGGTCGTGTGTCACAAACCTCATTGAGTTTTCTGAGAAGGGGATCAAACATGTAGATGAGGGTAGAGAAGTTGACGTGGTGTACACGGACTTCAGTAAAGCCTTTGGTAAGTTTCCACATGGTATGCTGTTGGAGAAAATACAGAGGCACGGGTTTGAGTGTGATTTCGCAGTTTGGATTAGAAACTGGGTTTCTAAAAGAAGGCAGTGAGTGGTGGTTAATGGAAAATATTCAGTATGGAGTCCAGTTATTAGTGGTAGAACATGGAACAATACAGCGCAGAACAGGCCCTTCGGTCCTCGAATTTGCACCAACCTGTGAACTATTCTCAGTTCGTCCCCCTATACTATCCCAAAATCATCCATGTGCTTATCTAAGGATTGTTTAAATCTCCCTAATGTGGCTGAGTTAACAGCATTAGCAGGTAGGGCATTCCTCGCCCTTCCCACTCTCTACATAAAGAACCTTCCTTTGACATGTGTCGTAAAAATAACACCCCTCAATTTGTAGTTATGCCCTCTCGTGCAATCTGACGTCATCTACCCAGGAAAAACCCTGGTGTGTCAGGAGAATCTGTTTTGGGACTACTGCCGTTTGTCACTTTTATAAATGACTTAGAGGCAGGAATAGGTGGATGGATTAGTACATTTTCAGATGTCACTGAAGTCGTTAGACTAGTGGATAGTGTAGAAGATTGTTACAGGTTGCAGGGGGACTTGGATAAACTGCAGACTTGGGCTGAGAGGTGGCAAATGGAGTTCAACGCAGCTAAATGTGAAGAAATTCACTTTGGAAAGAATAACAACACGGCAGAGTACTGGGAAATGAAAAGATTATTGGTAGTGTGAATATGCAGAGCGGTCTTGGAGTCCATATGCATAGATCCCTGAAAGTTGCCACCCAGGTTGATAGTGCTGTTCAGAAGGCATACGGTAAGTTAGGTTTTATTGGTAGAGGGATTGAGTTCCAGAGCCACAATGTCATGCAGCAACTGTACAAAACACTAGTGCGTTCGCAATTGAAATATTGGGTACAAGTTTGTTCGCCATATTTTGGGAATGATGTAGAAGCATTGGAAAACGTGCAAAGGAGATTTACCAGGATGTTGCCTGATCGGGAGAGAAGCTGTTATGAGGAAAGACTGAGAGACGTATGTCTGTCCTTGTTGGAAAGAAGAAGGCTAAGAAGGGATTTGATAGAGACATACAAGATAATCAGAGGTTTAGATAGGGTAGACAAATTTAGGGGTGATAGATTTAAGAGAGATGTGAGAGGCAGGCTTTTAACTCAGAGAGTGCTAAGGGCTTGGGTACCCTATCTGCCAATGTGGTTAATACAGCCACATTAGGGAGATATAAATAATCCTTCTATAAGCACGTAAACGATGATGGGATAGTGTAGGGAGATGAGCTAAGAATAGTTCACAGGTCGGTGCAAGACTGAGGTCCAAAGAGCCTGTTCCGCACTGAATTGTTCAATGTTCTATGTTCCACTTCTGATGTTCATGATCCCTGTTAATGTTAGGGATGAGTCTCCCGCTGTCATTATGGGATATCATCCTGAAAACATTCCCTTATGACGACAAGATAAATAGCCTCCAGTAACACAAATAGCATACTTGGAAACTAATTTCATTATAGTCACCGAGAACTGGGAATTTGGACTCGGACAACTGTAAAGGTCAGGCGTGTGTGTAAATCACAGCGGCATGACCGGTCTTATTCATACCATGCATCGATGCATAGAATTTCCCAGCATGGTAGGAAAAAAACGACCCATTTACTGCGTAACAGTGTCCTGAATAGCCTCATGCCATTGTCTCGATTTTGGCTTATCGGCGGGAAGACAACAAATAAAAATATAAATCCTCCTGATTGTAACGAGGTTGTTTATGAACCCGCGTGTTCCAAACTTCCAGTACGCTCTGGGTGAAAGCAATATCCAAAAACTCTCATCTTATCATTTCTAACTTTGAACATTAATCTATGCCAACGTGTCATTGATCCCTTAATAGAAAAAGTGTCTTCCTGCATAATATATTTTACACCTTGATAAATTTTATGCATCACAGCCAGGGGGCGATATGGTGGCTAAGTGGTAAGTAATGCTGCTTTTAACTACCAAGATCGATTCCAGTTTTTGGCGACTGACTGTGTGCAGTTTGCAAGTTCTCTTTTTGTCAGGATGTGTTTCATCCGGGTGCTCTGCTTTCCTTCTACAGTCCAAAGATATGAAGTTTATGTGAGTTGGTCAAAGCTGCAATTGGCCACACTGCTCAGGGATTTGTTGGTTAGGTTAATTCTTTAGGGGATATGGAGAGCAATCGGTTACGGTCGTGTGCTTGGGTGGGACACTCGTCAGAGGATCGGTATAGACTTGTTGGGCAAAAGGGACCCATATTGTAGGGATTCTGATTGTTATTCAATGTCCCCGTTCAGTCTCCTGTGCTCAGAAGCTGACTCATTAAAGTTAAAGATTTGTTTGAGTTATTGGACGGGCCTTACCCCTCTTTAATTCTCCTGATACCTACACACAGACCCACCACCACCACCAGCGCAGCCCTGTTTTGGGCATGTTCTATCATTTACTTGGTGGCATAAGTTGCTTTCAGCTTCGGAGAACAAATGTACACAAATCAATCAAGTGTGTAAGCGACGATAAAGCAGACAGAACTTTGTGTGGCAGAAGCGTTAACGTACTAAACACGACTTTACGATGGCAAAACCTTCAGGAACAGATCAGGAGCATGTGACATTGCTCGCTGAGTTGGAAGGTTCGCTTTCAGATGCTTTGTCACATTACAATGTACCTTTTTCATTGAGCCTCCCAGGAAGCACTGGTGTTATGTCTCACTTTCAATCTCTGTGTTTACGCCTCATTGAGTGTTCGAGCTGCCATTTCTGGTTCTTTTTAGCAGAGGATGTCAAATAGGTTGTAAAGTGATGTGTTTTTGATAGAGTTACAGTTGGAGTACCATGCTTTTAGGAATTCTCGTCTGGGTCTCTGGCTTGTCCTAGGATGGATGTAGTGTCGAAGTAAAGTGGTGTCCTTCCTTATGTGTAGCATGGATATTAGTGGTAGTGGGTGACTTTTTGTGACTAGTTGACGTTTATGTGTCCTGGTCGCTAGTTTTCTACCTGTGTGTCTAATGCAGTGGGTTTGTTTTTTTGCAGTCCTTTGAAGGTGTTTTGTAAATGACGTTCATTTTGCTTGTTGGGTGATTCGGGTCTTTTTAAATTCATTACCTGTAATTTGGCGGATTTGTGAGCTAACATGACACCAAGTGTTCTGAGTTGTATGGCAGTCATTTCAGAGATGTCTTTGTTGTAGGGAAAATTGTTTCGGGCTTCTGGGCTTGTTTTGTTTTCTTCCTTGTGTTGTCTGCTAGAAATTGGTGGATTGTGGTATTGTTTACCCGTTGCCCTTCAAAACGCTGTATAAGTTTTTTTATGCTCTTCGCAGTATATGGTGGCTTGTTGAACAAATGACCGAATGCAGCGTCGCTTGTAGTTGTTTGGATGATTGCTTCTGCAGTTCAATATTTGGTCCATATGCGTTTTTTTAGTAGAAGCTGGTTTGAAGTTTCTTACTGACTGTTTGCGCTATTGCTACATTCAGGAATGGTAGTTCGCTGCTGTTTTCTTCCACTATCGTGAATGCTATGCCAGTAGGGATATTATTGATCTTCTTGAAGATTCACTCTGTTTTATTTCGTTTAGTTATAATAAAGGTATCACCCACGTAGCAGATCAAACTTTTGGGTTAGATGGTACCCTTCGCTGATTGTTCGACTCTCAAAGTGACTGCTTCAGTTCGACACACTAAAATGGGTGATCAGATGTGTGTTACGTTGATTTGCATGAGGCTCCTGTTAATGAACGTGAAGCGTATGTTCAGGCATAGATGTACAAATTTCATGATTTTTTTGATGCTTTATGGAGTTGGCAGTGTCTGGTCTTTGTGT
Source organism: Chiloscyllium punctatum (assembly GCF_047496795.1). Classification (NCBI taxonomy): domain Eukaryota; kingdom Metazoa; phylum Chordata; class Chondrichthyes; order Orectolobiformes; family Hemiscylliidae; genus Chiloscyllium; species Chiloscyllium punctatum. Next base: position 33,948,640 of record NC_092773.1, read on the forward strand.
CTTTCGTTCTTCTAATCGTGTAGTCACTGTTTCTTTAGCCAGGTTGAAGTTGATAGATGTGAACAGGGCTGTTACGTCAGAGGAGGATCATTATTTTATACTCTTCTGTCTTGGTGTCTTTGATGGTGCTCAATATTTCTTGGATGGAGTGAATGGAGAGACGTCACTCCTCTATTAAGTGTTTAACCTGTTTGCATTTCCTTTGCTAGTCTGTACACTGGTATTCCCCGTAGTGAGATTCTGGGTCAAGGGTGGGGAGGAGGCTCCTAATTTATGAATTTTGGTAGTCCGTACAAGTGTGATGTGTTGGATTCGTCTGGTTTCATTTTTTGGAAATTTGTCTTCTTCTGTCTGATTTCGTCGGTTTTGAGATGAAGGCAGTGATTCTGTTCTCTCGTTGTGGGATTGTGTCTATTGCCGCCTATTGGTCAGTCTCGGCATCTGCAACCACTGTGTTCGCTTTTACATTGTCGCCATAAGAACATAACAAAAGGATGAAGAAGAGGCGTACGTCTTCTGGCCCTTCAATCTTGCTTCACCACTCATTAAGAACATGGATAATCTTTTTGTCTTGGACTGAGCTCCACATTCCCTTGTTTTCACCATATCCATTGATTTCTTCACTTTTCCAAAAAGAAGTGTCGACCTTAGCATTAAATGTGATTGCTAAACTAACGTCAACTACGTCCCTTGGCAAGGAATTCCACACATTTAGGTGAACCCTTTAGGAGAAAAAAATCCTTCTCAGATCAGTTCTGAAACCTTTTTCCTCTAATCTTGAAGCAGTGCTATGTTGTCCTAGTCTCACCTACCAATGGAAACATCCTATCTATTTCTATTTTATCAATACCATTCATAATTTTCTGAGCTCTCCCATACTTCTGCATTACAATGAATCTAATCCCAATCTACTCAACCTTTCCTCATAAACCCATCCCTTCAACTCCATAATCAAGCTAGTGAACATCCTCTGCACACCTTACAGGGCCAATACATCCTTTCTTAAGTAAAGTGACGAAATCTGCACACCGTACCGGAGCTGTGGCCTCACCAGCACCTTGAAAAGCTGCAATATTGCATCACTACTTTTAGACAAAAACCCTAAGCAATGAAGGACGAAGTTCAATTTGCCTTTCTGATTACTTATTTAACTTGCAGATTAATCTTCTGCAATTCACGAACAAGATCAACCAGGTACGTCTACAAGCCAGCTGCAACTTTTTAACCATTCAAGTAATAAGCTATTTTGCAGCTACACCTACCAGTATGTAAGACTTCATATTTGCTAACAGTATATTCCAATGATTTGTTTACATGAACTGTTAAGTGTCCTTTCTCCGTCGATGAGATTACATTTTTTTTCTTTTTTGAGTCCTTATATTGTCTTCCCTTTCTTGTGCATTGTGTATGATTCCTTCTTTTGTCTTGCTTGATGTTAGTGCAACAGTATGAATGATGGTTTGTAGAGTTTTCTCTGTGTGTTCGTTGTCTTTCCACGTTGCTTCGCATGCTGCTAAGAAATCCTTCTTGTTCATGCCTGTGAAGTAGTGAGGAGCATATAGTTCCCAGAAGCAAGACATTCCAACTCGAATTCTATCAACAAACACATCAATTTGGACTCCATCAACCATCCTTTGAAATAAAAACCGAAAATGACGTCACAATTTAAGTTAAAAAAACATAAATAATTAAATAATAAGCAGGACATAGCATTAAACAGACGTAAACACAGAATGGGAGGAACATAAACCTAGACCTACAGGAAGAACGACTAGACAAACTCACAAAAGGACAATATTGGCAATGCAGAAGCCTCGATTACAAAAAAACACATATCAAACCAACACCTAACAGACACTGAAAGCACCATCTTCGCAAGAGAATTCAATTGCAACCTCACAGATGCGAACAAGAAGGATTTATTAGTAACATCGAAGCAACACTGATAGTCAACAATCTCACAAAGGAAACCAACAAAGCACCATATGGACAGTTGCTGCAAAATTAAGCAGAAAAGAAGAAAGAAAGCGCTCAATCCGCAAGAAAGGAGTGACTGGAAGGACTCAGAATGACGTAATCATTGTGGTCCTACCAGCAGACAACGGACACTTGACAGTCGTTTTAAACAAATCAGACAACAGGAAAGTGAACGCACTGCTTGCAGACACCGATACTTACCAACAGGCGGCGATAAATCCAACCACACAACGAGTGAACCAAAGTGCAACCTTACTTAAAAATGTTAAGAAATCAGGAGTATTAATCAAGACAGACTTCCAACAAAAATGATCCAGCTGGATCCAACATATCACATTTCGATGGACTACCTAAAATTCAGAAACCAGGAGCCCTTCCTCAGACGCAGGATCTTACTTCTGGTAGCACAAAAGGACAGACTAACCAATCAATTTCTCAAAAACCTAAAATGCTCAGTAGAGGGATAACACCAGTACATCCACTATGGCGAGTTTATAAATCTGTGCATTTCAAATCTGTCCATTTCAAAACAAAGAACTGCAGGTTGTAACTGCCACACATCTTTCTAGCAGTTTCCTTTATGATTATCTTCCATTTCAGCTGCCATCAGCTTCTACACACTGATTGGGTGAATTGTTTGTCATGGCATTATATTATAATCAAGCTCAAAGTAGGCATTGAAGAATATAATACCTGTCTGTCTCCTTCACTTTCTTTCACAGACCCTACAGTTCGACTCCCACTGTCACATCTAACAGTTTGTCTCCCAGTCTCTCCCCACATTCCCCAGAGTCTGTCTCCACGAATCTCCGACCAAAATGTGCCTGTCACATGGAGTTTTTCTTTCAGTGTGTCTCGGCATATGTGCCTCCCTCATCTATTTTACGCAGTCCCGTTGCACAATCTGTCTCTCAATGTCGTTACCCACACTCTGCCTCCAAAGTGCATCTCACCTATTACATGTCCATAAACTATCTCCCCAGTCCCGATTTCTGTCCCTTCCTCTCTCTTTGCCTTTCTTCACCGCCTGTCTGTCCATCCCGCGATCGATGCTCAGTGTACTTGATCCTCTGCAACCTCTTTTGTTAATTGTCATACTGTGGCGGATTACTTGCCATTTTTTCCAATCATCTTTCTTTCTGATCTCGCCTGTGTGTAGTGTTAATTCGTGCTCTGCAGTGTGCAGACATAAAATCATCAGTTTCGTTCACTGCAAATTTCAACTTTAATAGATTTTTGAAAATTTGTTGTCAACGTCTAAGGCAAAATACTGCACTGACACAACTACAGCTTAGTTCCATCAACAACCACTTTCTATTCTTTTTATGAAAAAATTCATACCTCACCACTTTACATAGGAAGCTGAATATGTAATAAACAATGTTACTTTATGTAAAACCAAACTATTACATTGATCCTTGTCGGATGTTAGTAGATTATTTCGATACGGATTGAACTTCATTGTTCTTTGTCGCTCTAGTTTTGTTGTTTTAGTCACATATTAGTGAGTTTTCATATCCGTAAGAGACTGAGAACTTCGGCCACCAGACTTAATTGTTATGAAACAGATACGGAGAGAAGCAAACAGACTGTGACATTTTTCTTTGGCATAGTCTGCAGATTCATGATTCTGACGATTGTGCAAGTTATTTTTCTTATATTATAGCATAACAGAAATAAACACAATTAAGTATTCATATTCAAACAGTCAAATTCAAACAGCCAGAAAGATTGAAAGGGATTGAGAAGCTTCTTATGTTAGTCTCAATGCAGAAGTTCTTTGAACATTTGTCTTATTATGGACAAGAGCAGACCAGACACCTACTAGCCCCCCATTCCAATCCTCATCCCAAGGTATATTATGGGGATGGCATAGATCTGAACATGAATGTTTCTCAAAAGGCACAAGTAAAGCAATGTGTTCCAGATATGATTCGATATGTCTATCACAAACCTTTCTGCAAAACATACTTTACTCTTACAACGCAGTTGAAATACAACACAAAAATCTTTTTGCTGTATTAACATCATAAACAAGTTAATGTATTACATATCCAGCTTAAGAAGCGTGAAGCTATGCTGCAGCAGACTAAAGCCGCAGTTACACCACATTTAGAACGATGTGTTCAGCTCTGTTTGACTCATTGCCGGATATTCGTGGAATCTTCAGAGAAGGTGCAGAGGAGATTTACCAGGATGTTGCCTGGACTGGAGAGCGAGCCTTATGAAGGCAGTTCGAGAAGGCTACGTCTTTTCTCATTAGAGCGAAGCAAGATAAGATGTGACTTGACAGAGACGCACAAGATGTTGAGAGACATAAATAGAGTGGATAGACAGAGACCTTTGCCAATGGCCGAAATGTCTGTGATGAGGGTGCATCTATTAACGGTAATTGGAGGAAGATTTAGGGAAAATGTCAGAGGTAGGATTTCTTTCAGAGAGAGCGTTTTAGGTGCATGGAATGCACTGCTAGCAGTGTTTGGAGAGTCAGGTACAGTCAGGACATTTAAGCGACTGTTGGATAGGCAGATTTTTATAAACTTAGAGTAGGATAAAAGGCCATACAACATCGCAGGCCGAATGGCCTGTACTCCGCTGTACTCTTCTATGTTCTATGTAGTCATCAAATCCTTCAATATAGATATCATTCTATAAACACGCCACTTACAAAGGCAAATCAGAAACACCATTTGTCTTTCCATGTCTTGTTGCTCTCCAGTCCAGGAGAAAGAAACATTAGAAGTAACGTTCTGTACTATGTGATTTATAAGTGGACGTCTGTCTGTCTAAGACGTCTATTTAGCAACAGAACTCAAACATTTCAGCTGCAGGAGTGAGCAATATCATCGTCTGTGTTAAAGTAATTCTGTTGGTCTGTATGACTCTTTTTGTGTTCATTCATGATTATTATTTTATCTTACTGAAAATAATACACAGGTAGAACTCACAGCTGTTTTCCCACTGCCTGATTCAAAAGACCTTTCGGTACGAACATAACAGGTCTGCTCTGCAAGAAAAACAAGTCAGTGCGCCTCTTAAGCGGACAGTATCGTCACACTATTGAAAGCAGTTAGACCAATATGGACCAATGAAGAGTGATTAAGAATTATAAGTCAGCAACACGTGGATTATCGGAAACAAAAAGAAAGAATAATATTCTCCTTCAAACTTTTAACATTCTTGGAAAGTTTTCAAACATTGATTAGCAGATAGGTTTGTTATTCCTTGAGAAGAGAATCTTGAACTATGGCTCAGATACGTATTTTGAGGGTTCAGAAAATATTGTCAGATTTTACATGACATCAGCTTATTCTCCAACACTTTCCTTCAAATCACACGCTGAAGGAACTTTGCTCCTTCGTCAAGTGAAGCAGATTTCACTTGAAGAAGGATGAGCGCTAGAAAGCTTGGGATTTCAACTAAACGTGTGAACTATAAACTGGTGTCGTTTGACTTCTGACCACCCCAGCCCAACATCGGTACATCGACATAATTCTGAACTGAGAAAAAAAGACATGGGCTAAGAGAATGATTACTCTCTTCACTTAGAGACCTGTTCTTATTTAGGACTGTTGGACAATGAGAGAATGATGGCAACAGTGTCGGTTTCTTGGATAAACCGTATAGTGTTCATAACTTGGACAAATATCACTTGCGCGACAATCTTTTGAACACCCGAGGAACCATTGATTCAAATATGGAAATAAGTGAGTCTCGAAACAGCTTAATGTGATGAACTGTTTACCTTTTCAGATGATCTTAATTTATGGGTAAGTACTGGTGACAACACCAGTAAGAACTTCTCTCTGTTATTTATTTAAGTGTGACCATGCTATATTTTAGTAATACTGGATGATGCTAATTTTAACACGCTGCTGTTTTGACTGAGTTATGACGCCCATGGTTTTCCTTCATATGGGTTCTTAAAGGCAGAGTTGCGGACATATCTGGAGTGATTATATTTAACAATGGCACAAAATTTGCACAGAAGCTCAGGCGTTTTATCGTTTGGTTGAGTTTTAGCAGGCAGTCAGAAAAACTGCTGGTTGCAGAGATTGCGTTACAGTAAAAAAGAGATTCCATGCTACAACTGTTGTTTCTGGCCTGATTCTTCTCTCTGCAACGTCGACTGACTGGAAGAACGTTCATTTTTATTTATCATTTGCCAAGGGATGCTTCTATGAGATATTGTGGGAATTGGAACGGCTTTGTTAAATTGTGAAGTCATGTCGGTTGGGTTTTCAAATAGTTAAGGTATTCTAAGCTCTTTTTTTTGCTTGTGTGTTTCAACTGCAATATTTAACCACATTATTTTTTGTTTTAATGCAAGTTTTTTTTTGTTAAGCTGCATCAGTTCTGTAATATCCACTGTAAAGTTACCTAATGACGTAAAATAAAAATGTCTACGCTACCTTCTCAGTGGCGGCACAGTGGCTCGGTGGTTAATGCTGCTGCCGCAAAGCGTTAGGGACCCGGATTCGATTGCAGCTTCGAACGAATATCTGTGTGGAGTTTGTACATTCTGCCCGTGACTGCGTGGGTTTCCTCTCACACCCCAAATATGTTCATGTCAGGTGGGTTTGCAGTGCTAAATTGTTCATAGCGTTCAAGAATGTGTCGTTTGGAAGTATTCGTCAAGGGTAAATATAGGTGAATGGAGCGGGTTGAGTCACTCTTCAGAGAGTCGGCGTGGACTTGTTGGACCAAACGGTCTGTTTCTACACTGTACGGATTTCTGATTCTAATATTTGAAGGGATACAAACTGCTCCATAGCGTAACACATTTGTGGGGCATCTGAACTCCATTTGGATGGCATCTTCCAAGTCGGCATTTCCCTGCAGTTTCAGTGCATTGTAAGGCTAAAGCATTCATTGATATGGAGATATAAGGACATCAATTTCCATCTATCTTAATGAGAAACATTAATCGATGAGTGCACAGAGGTCTCACAAATGTTGTCTCGATTGATCATGCCTTAAACAGTACTTTCCAAATGTAAGATAAAAAATGCATTGATACTGAACTGAAACATCGATGAAAGTGCGTTGAGAATCGGATTTGAGAGGTAATGTTCTACCTGTATGGGTTACTGGATAGGCAATGATGCCAATACTGTGTGCAATTCTACTCTGCTTGTGAGAGGATGGATGTTCTGAAAATTGAAACGGTTCAGTAAAGACATACAAGAATGGTGCAAATTTGGAGAAAATGCGGTATAGGTAGAGTCTGTAGAGAACGGGGCTACTTTACATGAAACTTCGGATGTTACAAGTGACCATGTAGAGATTTATAAAATCATGAGGAGCATTGGTGGGATAAATATACAAGATCTTTTCCTGAAGTGACACTGCTCAACACTGGAGGGCACAGATTTAGGACCTCAGGGAAAAGATTTAAAAGGGACCTAAGGCGCATCGTTTTTCGTGCAGAGGATGATGCATGTATGAGATGTCAGAAGAAGCGGTGAAGGCTGGTACATATACAACGTTTAAAAAGCATTTAGATGGTTATATAAATAGGAAGCGTTGAAAGGGACATGCATCAAATGCTGGCAAATGGAAATAGATTTATCTAGGATATCTGGTCAGCAAGGTTGAGTTGGACTGAACAGTGTGCTTCCATACTATCTATCTCTATAACTCTTTAATTCTATGATAGACGCTGAACTTTAAGGGTGGTCCATCGCAGTTTGCAATAAGCTGGTGGAACTATGGAGAGAAATCCTTGCCACCAGTTGTAAGATTCGAGTACACTGATCTCATCCTATTAGTGTGAGTGCTTCCAAACGATCGTGCCCATAGTTTCAAACATCTTTATGTTTTGAGAATTCCAGTCCTCTTTTCCTGACATAATGCATCATTCTGACTCTTTCTCTCGCTCTCTCTCTCTCTCACACACACACACACACACAAACTCTCTCCCTCTCTGTACACCTTGATATTCCTCTGACTCAATCTGTAGGTATTTGTTCGTTCGAAGTATGTCCTGAAATAAAAGCAACCCTCATTTCTCGTGTGTAAGTACATATCTGCTGGGAGATGTCATCCCGTCCATTCTATGGCAGTCAAAATAAATCAGCTAGCTATAGTAAACCGTTTTGTTATACTTCCCTCATAGCACGTTATGTCCTGGCATCACAAGTACACTTTAAAACTCACCTCAATGTTTATTTGTGGCTGCTGGCTTCACCACCCTAATGTAATACGTGCCAGATTTCCACTACTTACTGGTTGAATACTTTTTCCCTCGTGTCTCCTCTTAATCATCCAAGCAGTCTGGCATATCAGTCCTTAAATTCCTCCACGAACTTCAATAGAATATCGTCAGTACATAACATTGTCTCAGAGGCATTATTGGTAACATAGAGATGCAAGCTTGTAACGCCAATACCAAGCTCAAAGTCCACTGCACAACTGTCAAACATTTCTGCAGATGAACTTCAATTTCCTGCAGGAAAATCCCGTAGTCTTCCTATCTTCTCCTCGTCTTCCTGCAAGAGCACAACATTGACACCTATATTAGTTCCATCGATAGCCATCTTGAATGTGTTTACTTCATTAGGTGTGGCTCATACTGGAGTAGTGGTTAATAATCCTTTCGGGCTGTCATTTGCCTTGTGAAAGTCCGCTGTCCACTGAAAGCTCTTGCCTTTGTTTAGCAATTCAGTGAGTGGAGAAACAACACTGCTAAAGCCATTACGATTCTTTGAGAAAAGGCATTCAATCGTCGGAACGGTAAGACTGCTCCTTTTTGTTGATCTTATGGGAAACTCGCCAATTATCTTTGAATGTGCGTTCCTTGGAGTCATTTGTCCATATCCAACAAAATGGCCCAAGAAGGTAACTTGGGCTCTGGCAAGTTCACGTTCAGACAGCTTTATAATTAATTCTGTCTTCTTAGTGGATCGAACAAATCTGATAAATGCTTGTTCTAATTATAACTTCATGTCTGCTTTCTGATTCATTGTGTACTCTGCGAGTTTTAAATTCTGTCAAGTGATTTTCCCTGCTCTATTTCATCGTTCCCCAATATTTGGAACATCATCCAAACATATATAGTCTCTGAATTCCAATCTACAATATTTTTCTGAATCAAATTCAATGATCATCTCACCTCCAGCCCATGAACTAATTCAACTGGACTGAATTTTGTCGATTCACTCTGATCACAAAAGCTACAAAAGCAATTGCTTTATCCAATCATCCGGATAATCTTGACTATCAGCACTCAAAATGGCCTTTAATATCTGATAACACCTTCCTCTGGTTGCCTGCAATTCAGCATGGTAAGTAGTAGATTAGAGTTGGTTTATTCCTAAGCTGTATGTAACATCCTTGCATATGTTCGACGTGAAATTTAACGCTTGATCTCATTGTATCTCTCTGGATAGTCCATAACTAATGTAAACTTTGAGTAAGTCCTCTACAATCCTTTTAACTGTGATATTGCAGAATGGAAAGTCCTCTGGAAATCTAGTGTGCAAATCCTATATTGCTAACAATTACTGATTTTGTTTTGCGTTGGGATTCCACACAATCATTAAGACTCTTGAAGAAAGGTTCCTCAAATGCAGAAATCGGTATTGAAGATGAACGTTTTATTACTGCCTGCCGTCTTCCAATGAGCTGAAATGCATGACTTATCTTGGAAAATTGGACGACATCTTTGGCAGTGCAGGCCAGTAAAACTATTTTTCTGCTTTAGCATAAGTTTTTCTCACTCCGAAATGATCCCCTCGGTGTTGCTTATGCGCTATTCGCAACATCTCTTTTTTGTTACATCCTGGCAATACGATTCATGAGCTTCTGTCCAGTTCTCATCTGCCAGAAGATATGGTTAGATTAGATTTGATTAGATTCCTTTCAGTGTGTCAACAGTCCCTTCAGCCCAACCAGTCCACACCGACCCTCCAAAGAGCAACCCACCCAGACCAATTCCCTGCTGACAAAATGCACCTAATACTATGGGCAATTTAGCAAAGCCAATTCACCTGACCTGCACATCTTGGGATGGTCCCCATTTTTCACGAAGACCTTACTTTTCAGATACTAACTTTCAGAGGTAGTTTCGGATTATTTTTCTGTGCATGGCTTTTGATAAAATTGCTTTAACTTTTCATCTTTCTCATGTAACTCAGTGAATTTAACAGATCCAATGACATTTGCTTTGTCATCTATCCGCTCCTGATTTCTGTCCACTGTCTGATCAATTATAGCTGAAATGACAGATGATCATGAGTTGATCTATATGTTTGGCTTCCAGGATCAAGTTCAAACCGTTAGTAATTGAACTTCTGGACAAGTAAAATCCTCACGTGGAAAGGCAAAATTAAGCAAGCAATAAAAAAAAGCTCTCTCAAGGAGCTGGACATGTGTCATAATCAGTGACTCAACACACACAGGAAAATGAAAGTCATTTCTGACATGAATATCAAACATATTGAGGTATTGATGGGAATGAAAGCGCTTGAAAAAATGCTATTGATGCTGCTTGGAGACAATCTGTTATTAACATTTGAGGATCAGGATCAGGGTACCCGTTTCCGTTGGGTATTCAAATACCAGCTTAAATCTAAATGTGACACACCACACTATAAGTAAAAACATGCCGTTACTTTCATTTTTTTTTGCTTAATTCAAAACAAAAATTTCAATAAAATCAAAGGTTTTATTGGATTTAACACAAAACATAAAGTATCCTCTCTGACCTGTTTCGTCAACAATTCCGCTAAAATTCTCCAATTCTGAGGGATTGCCTACAGCAGGAAGAGAGAGATTGTTTCAGAATTTCTTTTTAAAAAGTGCATCTTCTGAGGCAAATGTTCGCTAAATTATGCAACACTATTCTCGCCATTATTGATGTTCCTGGTAGATCTTTTTAACAATCTACTTTCAGTAGAATTCAGTGCATTGAATCATACTCATACTCAAATTTAATAACCCATCCTTCTACGCCCTCATCTAGATAACGTGCAAAAATGACAAACAGCAGTGACCCCAAAACAGATCCTTGCAGTACACCAACAATAATTGAATTCCCGATGAACATTTTCCATCACCCACTAACATCTATCTTCTTTCAGCCAGAATATTTCTGATCTAACAATTAATTCAAGTTTAGTCCAATGCCTCCGTATTTTGTTTAATAGCTTACCGTAGAGAACCTTACCAAACGCCTTCCTGAAGTCCATATGAGCAACATCAACGGCTTTACCCTCATGCACCTGCTTGGTGATCATCTCAAAACAATCAATTTGTGAGGCATGACCTAGCCTTCACAAATCCGTGTTGATTCTGTCCAACCAACTTGATGCTCTCTCGATGATTATATATCCTAACTCCGATACTTTTTCCCAACACTTTACCCACAATCGAAGTCAGGTTCTTTCTACTCCCTGTTGAACAAGGGGACATTTGCTATCCAGCAGTGTTCTTGCACTACTCTGTAAGACACTGACGAAATCAAGATCAAAGTGAAATGATCTCCAATCTCCTCCCTGGCTTCCCAGGCAATCCGAGGATACATCCCTTCCTCCCCAGGGGACATATCTATTTCCACACTTTCCAGAATTGATAACACATCCTCCTTGTGAATCTCAATACTGTAAGTCTGTATCTCAGTATTCTCCTCGAAAACATTATCCTTTTCCAGTGCTTTCCTTGCCTCCTCGGACTCCACGCACAGCTATCCAGTATTATATTTGATTGACCCTAATGTTTCTCTTGTTATTCTTTTATTCATGAAATACCACAATAAAGCTTCAGAGTTATCATTGATCCTATCTGCCAACGCCTTCTCGAGTCCTCTCTTGGCTCTTCTTACCTGTCTTTTTGGGTCTTTCATGGCTAACATGTAACTCCCCATCGCCCTAACTGAGTCTTTATGTCTCATCCTAACATCAGCTTTCATTCTCCTCTTGACAAGAGATTCAACAACTTTAGTTAACTACGTCTTGCTCCAACCCTTCCGACCTTGGCTTACAGGTACATACTTATCAAGGACACGCAGTAGCTGTTCCTTGAATATGCTCCATATAAAGATACGATCTTTAAAATATGAAGTTAGTCACTGACTGTATATCGACCACATTATAGAAGGTCTTAGTGGCACATTACATTTTAATTATTGAAGAAATGACAGTTACTGCGTTTTTTTCTCATGTTAACTTTTCACTTTCTTCTCCTGTTGATGGAAACCGACTGGGCTTTCATGGATCTCTATTTCAGTTTTCTGATTTAAAGGTACCAGGTTCATGACAATGGTTCCCAACATCAAGCGTGATGACATTTTATCATGTTTCCATTAGGCTTGAATCGCCCAACTTGAATAGATACTACTCCTGCGACTCGATCTAACTTACGTCAGCACTTGGAGCAAAGGAAGGCAAGCAAGTGCATCAGCGCAGGTAGCAGGACCATAATGGATGGATAAAATCACAGGTTGTAGTGTAGGAGATATAAATTGGAACCAAAAGTGTCGCTTGACCGGAAGCCAGGATATGTGGGATGCACCCGAATGAATGTACTATGGATTCCGGATGATGCAAGTCTTAAGTCAGTCTCAATGTTTAATGTATTTGAGACTTGGAGTAAAGGAATAGTTTACCACGTTTTTCAATTGCTCAATGAAGGTTGAGCGTGCCACAAGATTAATCAGCGTGTTTGTGCGGAAACTGATCATCTGGATACATTTGGATCAGTTCCTTGACAAACAGACGTAGATATACAGTCTTATATCCCAAACATACCATTCGCCAATTCATAGAATATGCCACTGATACAGAGTAGATCGGAATGAAATTCTCTGAGATAAGAACCTGTAAAGTGACGGCATTTCTTTGACTCGTCCTCTCGAGGAGTCTGCAATCTTTCTTTTGCTATAGTAGTGGCGTCTTTTGCGTGCTTTATTATTCACGATAATGTGTGTAACCATTAAAGCACTGATGAACAGAGTGGGCATACAGGAAACTCCATATATTTGTAAATAATGAAAGAACTCAATTGTTCCTTTGGACTGAAGAAAACGTGAAGTCACTTATCATCCAACAAATCCAGGGTCTGTTCCTCTTTTTATACTGACCTGTAAATGGAAAATAGCAAACGAAGCTCTTCAAGCAGCTTAGTGCAGTAAATGGACCCAGCACCTCAGCTGTTTCTTTCACATTGCAATATTTACTTTTCAGATTTGTGCAACAAATGTAATCAAATCGATCAGGGGTAAAAGTGACAGTAAACGAGACACAGCAGTCAATCGCAGCATAAAGAAGGACAGCATGGATATTACACAGAGGAATGGGGTGTAGAAATATATCTTTCCCTTACACAGAATGGAATGTGTCACAAAACGAGGTCAAAGATAATGACCAGAAGATCTGCGTTTTCCATGGGCATCTGCTAGTAAGTGACACGACGATAGCAACCACACATTCCCCGGGACAGGAATGCAATACGTAGTTATTAGCTGCGAATGCATAGAACAATTAACTTATCGACTCTGGTCAGAGTCAAGGAAGTACTGATTATATATCAAATCAAAATATAAGGCAACTTAAACATTACTACTGTAGGCCCAAAAGGTTCCTTACAATTGGTGTGAATATTGAAACAAATGCTAAAAATCACGAGGGTTAAGCTGAAGGATTGATGTAGAACCACAGTCGTGATTAGTGTCCCAAATTACAGCGTTCAAATGACATTTGGATAGATGCATGAATTGGAAACATTTGGAGGGATATGGGCTTGGAGCAGACAGGTAGCATTGGTAAATAGTGGACAACATTCGGCATGGACTGGTTGGGTTGAAGGAGTTGTCTCCGTGCTGAATGACACCATCTTTCTGTAACTTGGTTTGTAACCTCATGAAGGAGCATCATTCTCGAAGTTAATACTGCCAACTGAAGCTGCTGGACTGCAACCCGGCGTTGTATTATTTTTAATGTTGTCACTCATGTTCTTCCCATGATGTTTACTGAGTACTCCTGTTTTAATTTTGAATAAAGACACTGCACCATAAACTCCCACTTCCTCCCTCGTCAGATCAGTAACCAATTATCCATTACCGGAGTGTTGGAGAAATGCCAAGACACTTTCTTTAATTTCTTCCCATGAAGATTCTGTTAGTGAGTACTTGCACTCTTGCACAGGGCTCTCAGCTACTTTCTGTCATCAGGGAATTAATGAAATAACTCCAAGTCGGTTTAGATTAGATTAGATTAGATTACTTAGAGTGTGGAAACAGGTCCTTGGGCCCGACACGTCCACACCGCCCCGCCGAAGCGCAACCCACCCATACGTCTACGTCTACGTCTACATCTACCCCTTACCTGACACTACGGGCAATTTAGCATGGCCAATTCACCTGACCTGCACATCTTTGGACTGTGGGAGGAAACCCACGCAGACACGGGGAGAATGTGCAAACTCCACACAGTCAGTCGCCTGAGGCGGGAATTGAACCCGGGTCTCTGGCACTGTGCGACAGCAGTGCTAACCACTGTGCCACCGTGCCGCCCAAATGCATGCCATCCAGTCCAACGTGGTCTACGATGTTTGATCATAGCTAACAATGTAAACATTTCTTCCATCCATCTGTAATCTTAATTAGTGCAGTATGAACCAGAAGAGTCCTGTGGCATCAGGCGGTAACTTCTAAACACAAGACTCCAGCTCTCTAAAAAGGAAAAGGCTGCACATTATCAGATAAATATCAAGGGACTGAATAGCCTACACTGGCTCTTGATTCCTACATTTGCATTTTCTACATTTCAATGTTCGTTGTTGTAAATAAACTTCAAAACAATGCCCAGGATATAATTACAAAATGTAACAACGTGACATGGTTGTCAAGAATGGGAAGAATTATCATATCAGACTCAAAATGTCAAGACTGCTTTGTGCTCCAGGTATCTTCAAACCACTGTCTTTCCCTCAGCCTCGGGGCTTGCTCTTGGGAAAGTTGGAATGAGAATGCAGGAGCTAGCAGTAAGAGTAGGAATTGGGATAACGCAAGCATGTGTTTGTGACAAGTAACTTGGAAGTGGATGAAACATCAGTGGTACACCAATAGGGTGGCTTCATAATGTGAGTCATTGATTAAGTAAATAGGTTTGCAACGAATAGGAGAAAAAAGCTTTGTTTTATATCGGTAAAAGTTTTCAACAGCATACGCATTACAATAGTAAGTCACTCATCCTTGAAAGAAAACTAAATTCGAATGGTTTATACACCGAATTTTGGTAATCAGAGATTTGTCAGACATACGAGAGACTGCACAGTGCAGAGAGTAAATTAAAAGCACATGCATGTAACAATGGTATTTATTGAATGAACACCAGAAACATAACAGTGTCAAGGGATACATACTAAATGCCAAAAATAATTAGAAATTTGAAAAAAATGCCAGGTGCACCAGCAAATAAAAGTTGTGAATGAATTGAATAATCTGAACGATCCTGCTGATGCGATGTGTTGGTTTCATCTGAAGGCAATTTGCATGATTTGACCATTCAAGTTGATTGCGTTCACATTCTGAACTGTTGCTGTCCAATTGCAATCTATTGCTTTCAATCCAGAATCATTGTTGGAACATGGCAATCGAATGATCTTTGATTGCAATCTATTCTTGTGCCAGTGCAATCTAGTGTTGTCAGAGTCAAATCCTTTGTTTAAATTTACTATTCTTACATCACGAGCTAAAATCACTCTGTCTCTTCTTTACTGTGCTACCACTGACACTCTGTCAAAGATATTGAAAGATATGTTGTATTAATTAAAGAGAGACTCCCTCCCCTTGCACAATTATTATCCACAGAGTTTTACATCGGTGACAATGATTAAAAAGCAGTACCTCCTAATCCAGGAAACAAAATAGTAGGGAAGGTTGTGGGCATAGTGGTAATGCCATTGGACTAGTAATCTAGGCTAATCCTGTGGGTTCAAGTACCTACCACAGCCAATGGTTGTAATTTAAGTGGGCGGCACGGTGGCACAGTGGTTAGCACTGCTGCCTCACAGCGCTGGAGACCAGGGTTCAATTCCCACCTCAGGTGACTGACTGTGGGTTTCCTCCAGGTGCTCCAGTTTCCTCCCACCGTCACAAAGATATGCAGGTCAGGTAAATTGGCCACGCTAAATTGCCCGTAATGTTAGGTAAGGGGTCAATGTAGGGGTATGGGTGGGTTGCGCTTCGGCGGGTCGGTGTAGACTTGTTGGGCCGAAGGGCCTGTAATGTAATCTAATCTAAAAACAAAATGACGTATTTGCTCTGGCCAAATGCGAAGCCTGCTGAAGAAAGAAATTAATGAAGATATTTGTCCGAAGACAGACGTTTGGTCGACACTAGAAAGGTATAAATTTAAAAGTGTATTTTGGAAAATTAGTGACTATATCCTTAAGCTGCAAGGCAGTCCGTAAACTGCAAGCTATCTGTTGTAATGCCATGGTAGAATGGACGTTGAAGCTGTGGTTGAGATACAGATAGGAACAGTTGAATAATTGTTCAGACAGGACCGAGATACGTCATGTGGTGCCAGCAGAACAAGCTCTGGTTCTTCGAAATGATGCCTCAATTTCCAATCATAGCTGTTCATCTACTGTCATGCTTCATGTTTCTTCACGTCATTAATAACTACATATCAACTATCTCTGCCTCAATATTATTTGATGATTCAACTTCCACGGGTCACTGGTGGAGAGAATGTTAATGATTCATTGCGACCTAGTTAAAAGGTTCGTCCTCGTGTATTTTATGTCTCCAAAACCACACAGCCAGGGAATCCTCCAGCTGAATGTAATATCCATCCATTTTTAAAGTTTGTAGACTTCGAGGGCTATATCGCTCATTCTTCAAAACTCGCGAAAATCGAGTCACCTCATCGATAATCTCAAACATTCCAGGAATATGTCTGTTGAATTTTTGATGAATTCCCTGTTAAGCAAGCATACTTTGAAGGAGAGTTTGAAGTAAAAATTCAAAAGGCAGCGATTGATGAAATATGTCCAACAGAGATGTGAGACGGTGATGTTGCGACTACTTTAATTGTGTTTCTGTAAATGTTGACTCAATATGGTAATTAGCGTGGTTCTGTTGATATGATTTACAGGAAATTCAGAAAGGCCTTCGACAACGTCCCCTATAAAATAGTGCTCCAAAACGTATGAGCCGTCGGAATAGAACGCAAGTTGGCAACTACATCCAAAATTGACTACCCAGTAACAGGGAACTTGTGATAGGGAATGCTTGTTTTGTTTCTTGTCAGTAAAAGCCTGAGACGATTGTGCAGTCCAGGGACCAGTGCACGGTCCCTTGCTGTTGTTTTTAGACAGGACTTGTTTCGATAGGAACGCAGAACGTTTAATTAGGAAGTGACAGGAAAATTGGTGGTGTTGTTGGCCGTGAGAAGGATCGTCTCAGGCTGCATACTGATCTTGATTAACTCGTAAATTGAGCAGAGCAATGGCAGATAGGATTTAATTCAGTGAAGTGATGAACTTCGTGAGGTGTAATAAGGGAAGGATTTTGTACAATTGGTCCCCAGGGAGTACTGACGAGCAAAGGGACCTTGCTGTTCAAGGCCATTGATACCTGAAGGTGTGAGAAAAAGAATACATCGTTGGAGATGAAGTGTCTTAGATGCTTGTTTTCATCATCCTCAGTGCAGCATATCAAAGCAAACAATTCTCGGTATAACTTTACAGGATTTTAGCTGGGTCTCTGGTGTAATACTGTGTGCTGTTTTCGTCACCAAACTCTAAGGAGGACGTGACTGGACCGGAGAGGGCACAGAGAAGATTCACCAGGATGTTAAAAAAGGTGGAAGACGTAAAGCAGAAATTGCTGTTGGATCTCTGCGGGTCCTATGCATCTAAGCGTGAAACAATAATGTTAATGATTCGTGTCGTGTGACTCTTCCTTAGATTGCTGTATCCAATTTACCAACTAATGAAGAAGAGTTCCGAGGTAGCATGTGAGAAATGGAGCAGAGCTGGATCCACTGCTTTAATTCCATTTCCATAAATGATTTGGATATGAACATACAGGTATAGTTATTAAATTTGCAGGTGAAATCAAAACTGGAGACGCAGTGGACAGAGAAGAAGGTCACCTCAAAGTACAACCGGAACTTGATCAAATTGCCAATAAATGAGTCGTTACAAATGAAGCTTAGTTTAGATTATTGTGACGCGCTGTATGTTGGTAAGGCAAATTAAGGCAGAAATTATACACTTAATTGTAAGGTTCTGGGTAGGAGGGGGCTGGGGGCGAAATATCTATTGTTGTAAAATCATGAGGGGCATAGCTAAGGTTAATTGTCAGGATCTTTTCCACGGGGTTGAGGTAGTCCATTCCTAAACACCATTGATTTTGGCTAAGTGGGAATAGCTTTAAAGTGGACCTATGGTGCAACTTTGTTTTACGAAAGGTGGTGCATGCATGGGATGAGCTGCCAGAAGAAGTGTTGGAGGTTGATACAATGACAACATTTAAAAGATATTTGGATGACTATGTGAATAAGAAGCCTTCAGAGGGTTATGACCTAAATGCTGGCAAGTAGGCTTGGAATAATTTCTGATAACTGCTTGTCATGGATGAATTGCACTGCAGGGTCTGTTTCCCATTGTCCAGCTCTATAAATCTATAGGAGAAAGGATATGATACAAATGCAGGAACAAGAAACGGTATCCACATGCAGCAGGTAAATAGAATAATGTTAACACATTCATCCAAAAAAGTCCCGTTTCAGAGACAATGCACCAGAGAATCTCAGGTCGAAAGCAATTACATACCTTCTGTGACTCCTTGATGTTCTACCTTACTGACTCCTTACAGGTCCTTCACATTGGAGTATGAAGGCAATCGAAGTTCCATGTTTGCTGAAATTGATGTCTCGGGAGTACAGGAGCTTAAACTTCCTCAATTCTCGACGTACAGATGTCCAACTGACACTCTCCAGTTTTGAAGGTTTCACAAACTAAATCCTTCTGCTAAGGTAACTTCTTCGGACATAAGCCCTTCATCACGAATCCCTTTCGAGCACTACTCCAATTTTGACTCCAATCTGTAGCATTTACAGTACCCACTTTCGCCAAGGTGACTGATTCCCGAATCCCCACGAACAGAGAGGGACAAAACTTTTCTGCTCAGATGAACTTCTGCATTCCCGGAACTGAAGTGTGAAAAAATCTCTTGGTTCTGTTTAATCTAATGCTTTGTGATCACAATTTCCTAAGATCACGTGTTAGATAATTTATTTGCCAGTTTATCGGAAAACCTGTTCAGACTGTTTACATTAATTAAATAATTAATGACAATATACAAGCATGACGATTTTGGTTATCAACAGCCCCAAACAACGTAGGACTAACATGCAGTCAGTGTAAATTTTTTAAAGTCACGTTAAGTAGTGGTGACAGCATCTTTTCCTCTGAATAAGTTGCAAGGGAACTCATCCCTCTGACTCCCGCCTCTCCTCCTTTTCCGTTTTTCATCTGTCTGGTGAATTACACTCGGTACAAAATCTCCCAATCCTCACTCGCAATAAATGACTCTCCTCGACCTTCAGACTTTTTTCGAATCTTGTTCCCTGGTCAGTTCGTCCAGTGTAAGTTTCACCTAACCATTGTGGGTTTAGTCCAGTGTGCATATTTTCCCGCATGTATTTGTATTCTCCAAATTCCTTGGCCTCTGCATGTTTATTTCACCACGGAATTGAACCCACTTTTCTGGGTTTTCCCCAAACACATCTTATCCTGATTACTCCTCTCTGGTCATGGATTTTTTGATTTAATATATTTCCACTAGAAGGTTGTTTTATCTATTTCCGTCAATTGCCTGTGCTCTTTCGACCAATGGCAACAGGATAGCTACTCCTGATATCAGATGATACTTGTACCCTATCCGACTTTGTCAAAGTCTCAGTTTACCTTATGTTATACGCTTACTTTAACAAAAAACACATTGAACAGATTAAGTTTGAGGCTTAATTAATTATTAATTCTCGTCATGGACATGTTCACCATTTTGATTTTGTTCCTTATTTTGGTTTGAAATACTTGAATTATTGCAAGTTAGATATTGCGTTGGATCCCTCTTTAGAACCCAAATACATTCACGTAGATCAATTCGCAACTGAGAAGATTAGTTTGTGACAACATATGGAAAAAGCCAGACATAGACAAGATAATTCTGAACACCAGCAGTCTGCATTATGTTGACCAGTAAAATTGTCTCCGTTTCTTTGAATTTCCACAATGCTGGCACATCATTTAGTCAATAAGTGAGCGTGATGATTGAGTTGACAGTGTACCTGTCGAACTGAGGACTATATTTGCATCAGATATATCTCTATACATATTGTCGCTCAAACCTTTGTTTCGTCAATGAAGGAAATGTCAAATGATGTTTTTTTTTAACTTGATTTACTCATTAGTCTGTGTTCCCATCATTAAGCTTTCCCATTGTTACAATGCACCTGGCAGTCTAGAGCAAGGCTAAGCGCCAGCAATTCGATGTTTATTGTTAGGCAAATTTTCTATCACACCTGCTGCCCGTCAACAATGTAACAATGCATCTGAGAGGCTACTGTTTGTCAGTCTGAAAATAAATCACTTCTTCTGAGTCTTTACTGTTATTTGACCAATCTTCCATCCAGACAATGCCTGCATAAACATGAACTTTCGTCCGGTGTGGCAATATTTTATGTTGTACTTTATTGATTTTTTTTCATTTGATGCTGAGTTCAGCTAATGGTTCCATTTTATCTAACAAGTTTCTAATCTTCTCAAAGTTGACAAGTTTTCTGTTTCACTTAACAACTTTGACCGTATCATGCTTTCGTAAAATCCATACCACTGATTATTTCATCGATTATAGCGTTTCCCTAATGCCAGGAAAGGAACGACGTGGCAAGTACTGTTTTTTCTGCTTTCTGCTTCGCTTCCTGTGCTGTATTGTATTCAGTATGTTGGTGAAACAAACAAACTTACGAGGTCGGAGTAGGCGTTGGCCATTCAACTGCTCAGGCTTGCTCTGCCATCGAGCTCGAAGGCGTAATCCCATCCTCCCGATATTCGAGGATCTCTTTATCAACAAGTTGTAATTCCTTCTTGCAAATTCTTATTAATTTGTAATCAAACACTTTTTGTAGTCATGAATACCTCAAGTTTTCCATTCTCTTCATGAAAAATCTTTTCATTTCAACCTGAGTTCTTTTAAGCCTTCTTCTCAAACTTTGACTATTGTTTCTGGAGTCTCTCGACATCGTTAATATCCTTCATGCATTTAACATTTCTCTTTCTGTTGGAATGTTATAGTTTTTTTCCCAAAGTCCCGGCATCATTTTTCTAAACTCCGGTGAAGAGTTTTTAAATGACCCACGCTGTCCACATATGTCATCCCTGCGATCCCAGGAAACAACGTGATAAACATTTGTTACACTCTCTGTGTCATCAGAACATCCTTCATCAGACAAGCATCCGAGAACTACACATGATATTCCAGGTGTGACTTCATTAACATCTTATACCATGCTCTCAAGGTTTCTTTGTTCCTGCATTCAAATCTTTCAACCATCAAGGCCAACATACAATTTTGCCTTCTTCACTGCATGCTGCATCTGTCCACTGACTTACACAGCTCGTGCCTGACTTCATTGGTTAGTCACCTCTCTCAATTGATACCCAATCAAATTATTGTTTGACTAGTTAAATAATAATTTACTTTCCTATGTTCGCCATCAATTTTGATAATGACACGTCTATGACCAATCATCCGCCATGCAGTTAACGAAGTCTTCAGCCTGTTAAAATCTCACGGCAACATTTCTGCATGCTCCTCATTGCTCCGCCTTCCAGCTATCGTCAATGTCACCACAGTGTGCTCCTTGACCTCTATCACCAAGATGGGATTCATTTATCTGCTCTTGAAGGCTTTTCTACGAAATTCTAGCATGATACTGCTCAGTTGCTCAACACCAACATTTTCAACTGGGCCATGGCTATCAAACGAGTAAAGGCACAAGCAAAATTCTCATGTCGTGTCTCTGTCATGCCCATTGCTTCAGTGAGAAGCCTAACCTGCTTGGCCTCATTCAATCTTTCATGAATACATTTATTTAACATTTTACTTTGTGATTTACCTCTACCTCGGACGTTTTCCGTACACTCCCTCTTCGCTTTCCGAATTTATACCTTAGCCTGCCTCTTGCATTTGTAGTACTCTTCCTGATTTTTATTGCTATCATAATTGTGCATCATATGCCTCATTTTCTTTCATTATTTTCTCTGTAATTTTCTGAGTCAGCCGAGTGTATTGTTCGGCTGAAAGTGCCTAATGGATACTTTAAATTTTGAACAAAATTAATAAAAGAAGACACGTGATATTTTATTTAATGCAGATGTATTAGTTTAAGTAATTTAAGATGCATATAAAACAATGAGTAAATAACGGAATCATAAAATCCCTGCCATGTGGAAGCAGGCAAATTGTCCCATTGAATCCAAACCGACCCAACAAAGACCATTCAACCCAGAGTCAGCATCCAACTTGCACATATTTGCCCTACTTAGTGAAACGACGTCAGACATATTCAACAAACCAATCATATTTCCTTTTACCTATCGAGGACTCCAAGGTGGCAGCTGGTATATAGCATTGCTCTCTCAGTTTCCATGACACTAGTCTCACGAACCTGAGTCTACGAAATGTAAGATCCCCTTAGCGTGGGAAAGGTTGTGATATGTCTGACATGTTCTATTGCCATCGCTGATGTCTTTTCTCATTCATGTCTTTGTGCATCAACAGATAAAGGTGCCCTCTATGTGTTGTTCAATCGTTTCCAAGCCAACTGAGTTCACGGCAGTAAACATCGATCCAAAAACAGTCTGTTTTGGCATTATGCCTGCTTTCACTTATTTTCCTTCCATGGCTTATTGCTTTATTCAATCAGCAATTAAGAATTAAATCATAACTGCCTAGGTTGGATACATCATTTTTAAGCCTAATACGACTCCAGGATAATCTTAGATGGAAGTCCCATATTTAATTTAAATAAATATATACATGGTTTGCATGCTGCTCATCACTCTTCTGAAATGTTCCCATTATTCACCCCCATTATATCCACCTTTGTTTTTAAAGGAATATACTCCAGTTCACCTTTAATATTCATAAATGCTCTACCTTATTCTTCTAGGTTTTAAACCCTTGACTTACATTTATGATTTTCCTCTAAGTATTGAACAATTATTGCATTATGAATTCTATTTCTAGATTGATCCAGTACTCCTGCTCTCGGAATGCAGGACAATCTCTGATGGAGTGGTTTGTCCTGATTTAGGATCTCTACTGCCGCCTGGCACACTGGTAAAATTTGACAAGCGTTTCCATCTCGGTGTTCTCATGTCTTGACATGTCGTTTAATTCATGGGTGGTGGGCTTGCCCCCAGCACAGTGACACGACCGTCCAGCTTTTTATTTAAAACTGGCGGTTCTGGTATCGGGTTTTCTTCAGAGGCTTTCGGCCCAATGCATCGCAGCATTTCAATTTTCATCCCATCCCGCCGTTCTCGTGGATGTTGTGCTCATTCCTGCTGTGTCTAACTCTCTTGGTAGCCGATATTCGAACCCAGGAGCCTCTATTTGGACTTTGATTAACATTGATTTATGTTTATTTCCGTAACTGATCATTTTATGATGACTGCTATCATTAATATATGAAACGTGGTATGGCGATTTTGAACAATATATGTTGTAGTTTTCTGTATAAATATATTTGACAATAAATTATAAATCCTGCTTCAAACGCTGTCGAGTTGGATGCCTTGTCTCTGAGTTCTACAGCTTCCTGTCTGGAATGACTGGGCACATAAACTTGGCATTAAAGGTGGTGAAGAGTTGATTCACTAGGCTGATGGTGGGTATGAGAGCAACTGTCTCATGAGGAGACTTTGAGCAGATTGGGCTGTATTCAGCAAAGATTCGGAGAATGTGAGTCTCATATGCAAGATTCTTATGGGAATTGATGGGACGAGATTGTAACCCTTGTAGAAGAATCCATGGAATTCTAACAGTGTGGAAACAAGTTCACAACAACCCTCTAAAGAGTAACTTCCCGAGATCCATTTCCCCATTTTTTTTTCACCTGACTACTGCTCATAACCAACACATTCGAGAACACTACGGACAATTTAGCACGACCACTTCACCTAATCTGCACACCTTTGGACTGTAGGAGGAAGCCCATGCAGACCCGGGGAGAATGTGCAAACACAGTAGCTGCCCAATGTTGGATTCGGATTCAGGACCATAGGGATGTGAGGCAGCAGCGCTAAACACTGAGCCACTGAGCCACAGTGCTAACCATTGTATCAGGAAAAAAGTGATGCCAACTTGAGAAACAGGTATGGACAGAATTCCTTTCCTTTGAGGGTTTCCTATCAATGAAATAATGTACCATAGAGGACTGTTGAAGTTGGATTGTTAAGTGTATAAAAGCCTGAGATAGGGAGATCTTATAAGTGCATTCGAAGCTTGCAGGTAAAGGGCAGAGTTCTTATCGTCAGTTTTCACATGTTTTGGTTGCCGGTTTTACGATTTGTACTGATTGTCAGTTAACTGTCAGCTTTTGGTTAAGTTTTAAATCAAGCATATTTACTCTGTTTGATCATTATGTCACAGAGAAACGAACCAATGACTGGCTATTACCGTTTTTGATGCGTTGAAGCAACCACATGATTATTTTAATGTAAAAAGAACAGAGTTCAAGGTAGTCTTACATATCGCTTTCAGATTAAAAAAACACACCAATCCTGTTATCAGCATAACTCAGATATATTCAAAACTGTACAGCAAGTGTTGTCAGCTCTATTCCATTGCTTCATAAGTAGTAGCCATCTATTTCACAAAAATAAATGAGGCCTTTTTTTCCCACAGAGGATCATGAGTCCAAAATAGAATCAAGAAGGGATGTAAATACATATAACACTACCGCAACAGAAGGAACAAATAAGGCAAGGGATGATAAGACCTTTGGATCTAATGTGTTGCACTCAAGGGATTTTAAAGGAAGCAGCTTCAGAGATGGTTGATGTATTAGCAGTATTCTTCCAAGAATTCATAGATTTCAGAAACTTGTTAGGTATTTGGAAACTGGAAATGCAACACATTTAATTTTAAAAGAGACTGCAATTTTCCAATGGTGGGGCATCACGTTGACTCAGTGGTTAGTACTGCTGCCTCAAAGCAGCAGGGACACAGGCTCGAATCGAGCATCCGGCGACTGTCTGTGTTGAGTTTGCACTTCCTCGCCCTGTCGGCATGGGTTCCTCCAGGTGCTCCGGTTTGCTTCCACAATCCAATGATATGTATGTTTGGTGAATTGGCCATGCTCAATTCCCCATTGTGCTCAGGGATGTGTAGGTTAGGTGCACTAGTCAGTTGTAGACGTAGGGAAATTGTTTTGGCTTGGTTACTTTTCGGTCTGTGCTTCTGGGGCCAAATGCCCTGCTTCCACACTGCAGGGATTCCATGAACTGAACGATCTGTTCTTTTGAAAAATGTCAATGTTTATTATTAATGATGTAAGAGCAATGATTTTAAGAAATGATGAAAATAATCTAACATGAGCTCATAAAGCACAAAATAATAAGTGACAATATTACGCACCAATTCGTGAAGGTGGGAATGTCTAAATGGTAAAGGGGAAGCAGTCGATGAAATGTGTTTGGATTGACTTAAGGCATTGGATATGATACCACACATTACACTATTAAACAAGGTAAGAGCCCATGCTTTTCACAGTAACATATTAGCACGGACAGAGGAACGATGACTTATTAGAAGACAGAGTTTTGGCGGAATGTTGAGTTTTCAACATTGCATGCAGTAGCTAGTATAATACCCAGAGATCAGAGTATGATCGTATTTATTTGCTTATTATACACAAATGTCGTCGATGAATGTACTAAAGTGAAGTATGCAGATAGCACAAAGAACATGTGGGATAGCCAGACGTAAGGACGACACAAAGAGTTTGCAGAGATACACAGACATGTTAAGTGAACAGTGATAAACTTGGGAAATGGAATGCTCTAAAGAAACATGTGAGGTGACGCACTCCAGAAGGAATTGTAGAAGAGCTTAATATTGTTTAAATGTCGTAAGACTGCAGAAAGCGACAGAATAGAGTGATTTTGGAACGCTCGTGGAGATCTGCCGCTATCTGGGAATGCAAGTTTATTCATTATTTCTTTACTAAAACACGCAAAAACACGTGATTTTAAGTTTCCTGAGTTTTGGTTAAAACGGCATGAGGCACGAATCAGACTGCACAGAATCACAGAACTCACTGAAATGACGGTACAGAATGAAGCCAATTGGCCCATTGTATCTGAAGGGGCTCTTCGATCAGGCATCGTCAACCTGTTGCATGTTCCGACTTGACCTCTCCCTCCCTTGCTGGACACACTTCCTATTCAAACAATGAAGAATTGGAAATTCTAAAATTCGGAATATGTATCTTTCTGATGTGGTGAATTGTTAGTCACACAATTTCTTCTCCTTGCCATCTCCAAGTCCTTAAAGATACCCCATTTTCTGCTGATGCTAAAAATATTGACGCACACGACTAGTCACCACAATGCAAATGACGGTCAGAGAACTGAACAGCAGAATACAAGAGAAAGGAATCAATAAGGTTAAAATCATGTTGAACAAGACAAATTTCACCAATCCTGCGTCAGTATAGTCACTTCGAGTGTCAACACAGAACCAGACTCCATGGTTAATGCCCCCAGAAAATGAAGCTGCAATGGAAATGGAGATACTGTTTATACAACAAAAGACAGATTGATCCATGCACCACAGCTATAGTTTTCATCGTACGCCTTTGTTGTTCGCCTTTGGCAACAGGTAGCTATAAAATGAGCAAAGTAGAAAGTGATAGCTAGTCGGAATGAACAGTTGATGATGGCATAAATTAAGATACAGATTAAATTTCACACTGGTTTGGTAGCCATGACAGATCAAGGGAAAAGTGATACACGATGCACAATACAACGACTGGAATAACAAGGACATGAACATCTCGCTGTTGGCATGGCCACCAGTTATTGCGTGGTAACTGAGGAGAAATCACACTTTCCTCAATGACAGGATCATAATGGCTGCAAATGTAACTGGAAAAGTGAAATGGAAAATGAGTTTCGGAATTCCTGATCAATACGTTCACACATTGTATCGGAATTTAATGTCAAAAGATGGGCATTATCGCAATTCCATTAAACTGCGAAGACATTCGATGCTGCGTTTTCCTTTAATGAATCCAGAGCAGAAAAGATACTGGAAAAGAGCTAACAAAGTCGGAAATTTCTTCTACAGTTCTGGCTGAAATCGACAGATTATGCATGCATTTCTTCCCATTTAAATGTAACTGGCAAGCAACAATTGTAGAACAAGTAGGTATCTTTTAGAAAGCAAATGTCTCCTCCAAATTGCCTTTTTACCAGGGCCAGTTAAACATCTTCCCTCACACTTAATGTGACTATCAAATAATTCAAATCTTCTAAAGAAACCCAGAGCCCTTTACTGAATAATCTTCCTTGTTCCTTGATAACGTGGGGTGAAACAACTCACAGCAGAGGATCTCATACATTGCCTGAACTTTCAAATTGAACTCATTCTTTGTAAGATCATGGAGTTGTGAAGTAAAGCTGTAAAGATTTCTGGAAACACCTTAATTTGATCCCATAATGGGGCTGTCAACCTGTCTTGCTTCAGACAGGGAAATCTGTCAAAAGATAATCCACAGGAACCTACAGAGTTAAAGAGCTGACGTGAAGGGCAAGGGTGACTCAATCGTAAATTGAATGTGACAATTAACAGAAAAAATACTTTGACTCTACTAGTGTATTGGAAATTTGTCGTCATATCGCTGTAATCAGAATGAAGAAGCCTACAACAGACTTGGGAAAGAAGAACTATTTATACAGCATGACATACATTTCTGTTGGAATGGGCCTTCATTGGTTTGGAGTTGCAATTAGAACAGTAAACTGTTATCCTCAAATTTAAAACGTATATTCACATTAATCAGGGTGTGACAAGCTGTAAGTAGGGGCTTGAGTTAATTGTTCTGCTTTTTATGCAGATTCATTAGCACTTGGAGGAGGCACATACTTCCTGTATAAGTCAGACAGCGGCCCATGTTGTAGTCAGATTCCAGAGGGAACAATGCTATTCAGAAAATAATAATGAATATTATTCAGAAACATCAAATTACTCAAAAAGTTTCATGCTGTGTTTCTGCATTATGAAAAAATCTTCAAGTTAGTTCAATGCATTTGCTGAAGAAAATGCTTTGTGTATTGCTGCCCAAAATCTTCTAGATGGTGGACAGTGCATGTATGATGCATCATTGGTGAATGAAGTGGTTGTTTGAGCTATGATGCCAATTAATAGGCTGTTTGTCCTAAATGGCGTCGCGTTTCCTGTGTGTTGATTCAACTGCACGCATTCAGGCAAATAGGTTTACTTTATTACGCGACTTCCACCTTATCAACGTTGCACTCTTTTTCCGGGAATAAGGTTTTGAGTTCCTCGCTACAGTATCTCGAGCCTCTGAATTGCTGTCACAGCTGTTGTATTTCTATGACTAGTCCAGTTCAGTTTTTTTGTTTATATTGGAAACATTGGATTCCTGAAAGTAAAGGGAAGAGACACTGTTGGGCTGTAACTAAGCCAAAGACAGACAGTAATTAAGTGCACAATTAATGGTGTTTCTAATTGTATAATTATCAGTGCATCAGATAAGGATATGCATCTGGAGCCTGAATAGCTCCACTGCCTGTGATGGACAGACAGACAGACCGCGGAAATACAATCCACGAATGATTTCGGCATATATATTTATCCCACGCCCCACCCCCTCACCCCCGCACCATGTCTTGCATTCTCAAGAAAATCAACTTAACTTCTGTTTTGAGATTAGACATTTGATTGATGATACATTTTGAAGCAGCAATTTGGCAACAGGGTCATCAGTGATTTGGTAGAACCGTGCATTTTGCACAGCTTGTGTTGAAGATTTGAAAGGAATGCCTTGGGCATTAATTCAGATATATCCAGTTATAGAGCAATGAATACGAACCATGCATAGAAAGAAAGGGAATGATGTAGAGATGAATGATGAGTTTTGATTCCCGACAGTGTGGAAACATGCCCTTCGGCCCAACAAGTCCACACTGACCCTCTGAAGAGTAACACATCTCGACTCATTTCTCTGACTAATGCCTCTAACACAGCGGGCAATTTAGAATGGCAAATTCACCTGACCTGCACATCTTTGGATTGTGGGAGGAAACCTACTCAGATACGGGAAGAACGTATAAGTTTCACACAGACAGTCGCACAAGGCTGGAATTGAACCTGGACCCCTGGTACTATGAGGCAACAGTGCTAATCACTGGCAACCATGCCGCTCCAGACTGGCTCATATCTGAACAAAAGTGTGTAAAATTCTGTTTTATTGACTTTAATTCTCTGAATTTTTCAACTGATCGTTCTGAACGATAAAAAGTTGTTACGCTCCTCAACTAAATTAAAGAGTCCTGAGTACATACTCTGATAGTTAGAATTCACTCAGTGAATGGCAACTGAGACAGTATTCACACTATCTTAATTCAAACTTTTGGCCTGGATTCGGGGGCGCTGGGTGTGGAATTGGCTTTAACATAGTTTCTGATTGTGGTCAGTTACCCCATGTACTTAGTCCTATCCCCTCGTGAGTCAGTAGTTGTTTTTCTACATTTTTTCATCATGGTAAACAACTTACACTGTCAGGTGATTAATTCCGCTGTCGTCATCTGTTTGTTCCACCTTTGCAATGCAAAAAAGAAACGATTTGTAAAATCTTACAACAAATGGATCCCCGTGGAGATCCTGATGTAAATATAATTAAGACTTCCAAACGTCGTACTACATCAATAAACCTCGGGAACTTGCCTGCAGAAACGAGGGTCTATTGACTGCACACATGACATGTATCGTCTGATTGAAACTGTGAGAAAAATATTCTATATGGTCCTGGGCATAATTGGTATTCCCGGTAAGTGACTTGTAAATCTTGAGATTGTTTAAATTAATGTCTGAACTCATTCTACACTTCCCCTGTGAGGAATGATGTCTTCTTGCAATATTATGTCAAACGTCCTTGAATTGTCAAGTTTTATTTTGCAAATGTCATTGTTGGACGTCTCTCTCCTGTGTGTTGTGACATTCAGCCTGCCTCTGATTAAAATAATAGAGTGAATTTCTACATGATATTGTTCTGAGTACAGAAAAATGTTTACACTGTTCACTATAGAACTCCTTATGATTTGCTTTGATTCAGCTATGCCAGGGTCAGAAAATTATTCTGAAAACGAGATAAAATAAAACCTTAAGAAATCACGCACATTTAGATAAACAGCTGGTTAATCTGTGGAGACTGTTTATCGAGCGTTACTGACTTGAGCTTGACGGGTATAAGGCTTTTTAAAAAGTGAACTTAGTCCGCTTAAGGGTGAAAATAGATAAGTCCCGTGGGCCTGATGGCATTTATCCTAGGATTCTCTGGGAAACAAGGGAGGAGATTTCAGATCATTGGCCTTGATTTTTATGTCTTCGTTGTCAACAGGAATAGTGTCAGAAGACTGGAGGATAGCAAATGTGGTTCTCTTGTGCAAGAAGGGGAGTAGGGAAAACCCTAGTAACTATAGGCCGGTGAGCCTCACTTCTGTTGTGGACAAAGTCTTAGAGAGAATTGTAAGGGATAGGATTTATGAACATCTGGATAGGAATAATGTGATCCAGGATAGTCAGCATGGTTTTGTGAAGGCCAGATCGAGCCTCATAAATCTTATTGAATTCTCTGAGACGGTGACTAAGGAGGTGGACGAGGGTAAAGCGGTCGATGTGGTGTATATGGAATTTAGTAAGGCGTTCGATAAGGTTCCCCAAAAATACGGAGGTATGCTATTGAGGGTGAGTTGGAGGTTTGGATTAGGAATTGGCTAGCTGGAAGAAGAGAGAAGGTAGTAGTTGATGGTAAAGGTTCAAAATTGGACAGCAGTTACTAGCGGTGTTCCGCAAGGATCTGTTTTGGGACCATTGCTTTTTGTCATTTTTATAAATGACCTGGAGGAGGGGCTAGAAGGTTGGGTGAGCAAGTTTGCGGATGATACGAAAGTTGGTGGAGTTGTTGGGAGTGAGGAAGGATGTGTCAGGTTACAGCAGGATATAGATAACCTGCAGAGCTTGGCAGAAAGGTGGCAAATGGAGTTCAATGTGGGTAAGTGTGAGGTGATTCACTTTGGTATGAATAACGAAAAGATGGGGTAATGGTCGGATTACTGGGGTAATGGTAGAATACTTGATAGTGTGGATGAGCAGAGGGATCTTGGTGTCCATGTACATAGATCTCTGAAAGTTGCCACCCAGGTAAATAGTGCGGTGAAGAAGGCGTATGCCGTACTGGCTTTTATCGGTAGAGGAATTGAGTTCCGGAGTCCTGAGGCCATGTTGCAGTTATATAAGACTCTGGTGCGGCCGCATCTGGAGTATTGTGTGCAGTTTAGGTCGCCATACTATACGAAGGATGTGGAGGCACTGGAACGGGTGCATAGGAGGTTTACCAGGACGTTGCCTGGTATGGTAGGAAGATCGTATGAGGAAAGGCTGAGGCACTTGGGGCTGTTTTCATTGGAGAAACGAAGGTTGAGGCGTGACTTGATAGAGGTGTACAAGATCATTAGGGGTTTAGATAGGGTTGACCATGAGAACGTTTTTCCACGCATGGAGTCAGTTATTACGAGGAAGCATAGCTTTAAATTAAGGGGTAGATTCTTTACTCAGCGAGTCGTGAGTTCATGGAATGTCCTGCCAGTAGCGGTGGTGGACTCACCCTCTTTTTAGGGCATTTAAGCGGGCATTGGATAGGCATATGGAGGATAGTGGGCTTGTGTAGGTTAGGTGGGCTTGGATCAGTGCAACATCGAGGGCCAAAGGGCCTGTACTGCGCTGTATTGTTCTATGTTAAACACGTTCATCTATAAAGATACAAAGTCAGGCAAATAGAAATCATCCATGTCAGTATAGTCTTTGCCCTCGATAACACAGCCAATTTGGGAAATCGTTTTGGAGTTGCTAAGAGGAAATTCAGAAACGAAACGTTTTGCAGTGACAAAGAGGTACACTACAAATTGCTGAAGACATCAGGGGAAGAAACGCATGCGAAATCATCCAGAGTTTGTTTAAAACTTCAGAAAGAAGACATTGCATTACATGAATAACATTGGGAGAATGAATAAAATTAGCAAAAGTGTAAGCGCATTTTAGCAATATCGGATAAACATGAAGATAAGCATGGAGAACGAATGATTCTTTATTGAGTTTTCAGAATCTGTAAGGTAGTTGGTGATGCAGGTTGATTGAATATTCCACGGTTATAACTGCATTGGCTTTATTTCAAAGAGTTATAAACACTGTGCCATAATTTGTGTATTTGTCTTCTTATGTCATTATCTCTGAGTCGTTTTTCATTTAAAATACCATCACAATATTTAGTGAACACTTCCAGTGACTAATCTGTGTTGCAAACAGCTGATCAGTAAAACCTGTGGGCTACGAAGACCTATATCACTGTGGAATCCGCGGACGTCATCATTCCCACCAGTTAGTAACAATGTAATGTACAAATAATGATGTACGAATCTCCCCTATTGACAATTCTGTAATTTTAGGACCCCAATTTGAAATGGCCGACCACTGGAGTAACATGTTTCCTCATTATTTATGGTGTTCAGAAATTCTGTACGTTTGAACTGTTTATGGGGGAAGGATTGATAGTACATTTTGAATAAGATGCAAAGATTAACCGTTGGTCGATAGTGAACCAGAAGATGTAAGGTTGCAAGTGGAAATGAACAGATTGTTTAGATGAGCGCATCAATCGCAGATGGAACATAACCTTGATAAATGTGACGCGCTGCACGTTCGAGTCTTGAACGTGGCAAATGCAGCAATCCATTAATGGCGGACACCAGAAAGCCTCACAGTAACTTACTGGTTTTGATGCATTTGTCCTTAGATCAATGAAAGTTGGCAGACAAATTCATAAGACAGTTAAGAGTCATATGGTGCACTTGCTTTTAACGGTCATGTCATTGTTTATAAGAACTGGGATATCATGCTCATGCATTTCAGAAGTTTGGTTAGATGACAACTGCACTGTGTGCAGTTCTGTTATTTGCATTGTAGGAAGAATGCGACTGCTCTGGTGCAGGTACAACGGAGATTCACCAGAGTGTTACATTTTTTTCGAACAATTCAGGTATAAGGTTAGACTGGATAAGCTCCGATTGTTTCCTTTGAGACGTATAAGATTATGAGTGGCATGGGCAGAGTGAATTGAATGCATTTTTGACATTTTGTCGAATGATCCATCGCAAGGCGGCATAATTCAAAAGTGAAAAAAAGGAACTGTGGAGGGAATTGGAGGAAAATGATTTTATCTCATGCTTAGTGGGTTTCTGGATTGCACCGCCTGAGAAACTAATTGAGATTGGAAACCTCAATTTCCTAACATTGGGTTGCATGCATTAGTAGACAATGTAATAACGTTTGCGGGTTTTGGGATGGACACGTGATAGCTCAAGATTTAAAGATGTGGTCAGACTCAATAACAAGGTCAACAACTTTATGCCTTGAGCTCCCTTGTATCTTTACCCCAACTCTCACACATCAGACTTACTTCTTGCCACTCCCGCACCATATCTTCCACATATTTAGCAGACATATTAGAGATACCAAAAGTTCTGAGGAAGGGCCACTTGAGGTGAAACAGAGCACAGACTTCTGTCCACGGATGCTTGACAGACCTACTGACCATTTGCAGCAGTTTATGTTTCTTTGTCTCTTGTGGGCGGCACGGTGGCACAGTGGTTAGCACTGCTGCCTCACAGTGCCAGAGACCCGGCTTCAATTCCCGCCTCAGATAACTGACTGTGTGGAGTTTGCACATTCTCCCCGTGTCTGCATCGGTTTCCTCCCACAGTCCAAAAATGTGCAGGTCCGGTGAATTGGCCATGTGAAATTTTCCGTAGTGTTAGGTAAAGGGGTAAATGTAGGGGTCTGGGTGGGTTGCGCTTGAGCAGGTCCGTGTGGACTTGTTGGGCCGAAGGACCTGTTTCCACACTGTAAGCAATCTAATCGAATCTGGATTATTCCTGATTCTTCGTTCACCTTTGTGTCCCATCATCATTAGCTGACCACCATGATGTAAATCCCTAGCTTAGTTTTATCATTGATCTTTTTGTCTGCCCTGTGTTCTGAAGACTGAAACCCTTCCTGTTTGTTCGTTCAGCTACAGTCATCCCCCTGCCTCACAGGAAGAATTAATACATTTATAATGCTGAGTTCTCCATCAATCTGATCACATGTCCTACAGATTGAGTTGCAACATCATTGTCCATTACCATCCTCACAGTTTGTGGTCGCTCTAAGTTCATCACTCCATACCTGATCGCCTTGCCTTGACCGGATTAAAAGAAAACAATTATCCTCAGGGCTTGACGTTGACAAACAATGTGATTTGTTTTTGTGAAACGTTTCTTTTTCGGAGGAAATCAGGTAGCGCAAGGAATGTCCAGGATCTCCTAATTTTTGCAGACACTGACTGTTCTGTCTGATTCACGGACGCATTCACTTTGTATTTGTTTATTGCCGTTTATCGTCAGAATTTCAAAGATAAATATGGCAGAGTGAAAGTGACAATCATAGCAGTGGGAATTTTAACTCTGCTGATTTGCGTAAAAAGCGTGTTTTGGTACTTCATGCTGACAGGTCAATATCGGCTAGTGGAACGCCCCTGTCTCCAGATGCAGTGCACATATTTAGTACGCAGCTTTCTGGGTAACGGTTGAGTTCTTCCATCATATTCCACCCAGTCTTCCATTCGTTCTCATTCATTCACTCAACGTTGTCATCGTCCAACATCTTTCTTTTTCTGGACCACCAACACTCTCCCGACACAGAGCAGTGGGATGAGACCAGGAGATAGAGAGTAAAACGTAATCCCTTACTGAAAAATTGTTAGATTGGGACAATTTCAAACTCCGTTGGTCAAAATATAGGATGTGTTTGTGCATGTTTTGATTGCATGGTGGGAGTACAATTCTGTATCTCTAACTACATTTGTGCTGGAATTAGAAATTGGATATCGAAATCAGAGTGTGGCCCACATTAGTGCAGAAGTATCTATTGACTTCAGTTCATCAATTCACCAAAACAATTAATTGATCAAGAAATTTATCACGGACAATGCCCAGCAGTTTGTGATTTCGATTTATTTCAATTTGAAAATGTCATTGAATACTTTGTGTTTTCAAACCTAATGAACATGGCATAATCGTTTTGGTCACAAAGTCAGGCAAATTTTCTCACTTTCACGAAAGACCAAACATGAATTACTGCAAGAGAAAGAGGACTGTATATCAATGGACATTTTTAATCAAGGATGGACCCTACCTCTATTGTGTGTGGCCTGCTCCATCTCAGTCGCAATATCCGTGCAAAAGAGCGGGAACTGCATTTTTTATTAGTTTTAAGCCTGGTGTAGCGCTCGGAATCCCGTCAACTTCTTTCAACTGATATTCCTGTCAGCGTCATGTGTATACCGTCAACTGCAGCTTCATCCACATTCTCGTGAACTCCCATTTCACCTGCAGCTCCACATAACAACGATCATTAACCAGACAAACCATATTGCGTTGATGTCTCCAGTATTTGCCAGCTCTTGATCACTCCGCAACCTTGCTCACTCTTTTTCACATTCCATTGCCTCTAGTTACTACCATCCAGCTTGTTCCATGCCATTTCGCAACCATCCTCGTAAAACAACTTTACTAGCTCCAATATAACGTTTGGCTCGACACTTAACGCAGGTTTCACCATTCTACCAGCTAGCATCAGTAATGTTGCACACATTGAATTGAATATCATAAATACCAACCTGACTCCAATAGAGAAGCGAATGTGCCATGCTTACCCGATTTAGCCTTCATGTGACTCCAGACGAAAAACAAAGTGATTGAATTATAAAAGGTGAAATTACAACACTTTTGGATAGCAGTAACAGGACAGGTCAAGGTTAGCATGGATGTACGAAGGGAATTGACTAATCCTCTGCATTTTTTTTCTGAGGATGCAATTATGAAGATGGACAAGGGAGAACCAGTGGATGTGGTGTACCTGGACTTTCAGAAAGCCTTTGATAAAGTCGCACATAGGACATTAGTAAGAGACATTCGGACACGTGGTATTGGGCCAAAATTGGCTGGCTAACAGGAAGCAAAAAAATAGTGATAAAGGGGCCCGTTTCAGAATGGCAGGCGGTGACCATTGGAGTACCACAAGGTTTCGTGCTGGGACCGCAGCTGTTTGTAATGTACAATAATGATATATATGAAGGTATTCAAATAAATATTAGACAATGTGCTAATGATACAAAGCTGTGTGGCTGGTTGAAATGGGAGGAGGATATTATGATGATACAGGGTGACTTGGACAGGCTAGTTGAGTGAACAGATGTATGGCAGATGCAGCTTCATATAGATATATATGTGGTTATTCACTTTGGTGTTAAGAACAGGAAGGCAGATTATTATGTAAATTGAGTCAAGTTGGGTAAAGGGGAAGTGCAACGAGATGTAAGTGTTCTTGTATATCAGTCAATGAAAGGAAACATGCGGGTACAGCAGGCAGATAGCATAATGGCCTTCATAGCAAGATAAGTTGAGTATAGGAGCAAAAAGATCCTTCTGCCGCTATACAAGGCCCTGGTAAGCTCACACCTGTATTGTATGCAGTTTTTGTCTCCGTATTTGTGGAAGGATATTCTGGCTGTCGAGGGAGTGCAGCATAGGTTCACGAGTTCAATTTGCAGAATGGCGGGACTATCATATGTTGAAAGTTTGGAGACACTGGTCTTGTACACACTTGGGTTTAGATGGATGAGAGGGGATCTGATTGAGCTGTATATGATTATTAAATGATTGCACACTATGGAGGCAGGAAGCACAGTTCCACTGATGGTTGAGTCCAGAACCAGTGGACACGGTTTCAAAATAAGGGGTAGGTCATTTAGAACAAAGTCGAGGAGAACCTTCTTCACCCAGAGAGTGGTGGATATATGGAATGCTCTGCCCCAGAAAGCAGCAGAAGCCAGTCGATACTTTCAAGGAAGAGATGGATTTTAGTCTTAAAGATAGTGGAATCAAGGTTTATGGGGATAAGGCCGGAACAGGAATCTGATTGTGCATGATCATAATGAATAGTGGTCTGGCTCGATGGGCGAAATGGCCTACTCCTGCAACAATTGTCTATTGACCCTTAAATGTCCTCGGAAACGAGAAAAAACACGAAATTATTTCTATGACCATGAGTGACAAAATCAATGAATTGAAGTCCTGCCAGTATTCCCGCAACCATTGAAAGAATGATGAAAGGAATGTGCTCCGAAAGCAGGGGACTCTGCATTTATATTCCGTTTCCAGTGTGCCTTGGGCCAAATCATAGTTGTGCTAAGTTTAGGATTTCAGTTTCGAAGCTTAGTTTCATTGATCAAAGAGCTGGAGAAATTAAAAGAGGATTGGGACCTCGTATAAAGCAGAGGCTGTGAATACTTAACTGGAGTTCATGGGGTTAAATCAGAACGTCAGGTCAGTATGATGACTCGGAGCTTCGTGCTCTTGCCTCACAGCAGCAGGGACCCAGATTCAGTTTCTGATTTGCGCGACTGACACTCTGACGTTGTCAGATTCTTCCCGTGTCTGCTTAACCTTCCTCCAGGTGCTCTGGTTTCTTACAATAGCACAACAATGTGCGGCTTAGGTTAATTGCCCATGCTGAAATGAGTGGGATACTCTTCCGAGGTTTGGTTTGGAATTTTGGACCAAATGGTCTGTTTCTATATTGTACTAATTTTATGATACTTGCAATGCACAGAGCGAAAGGTTAAATAATGCATCTAGTGGCAATTACAGAGTTACAGGTATTATTTGGTAAGATGTCATCAGGTTAGTTTCTCGAGTATGAGGGAGTATTTGCCAGAACTTGGCGTGTAGTTCACATATAGATCGGCAATGAATTAGAGGACGAGGTGGCAATAATACACAGTATCATAGGGAGTGCAATTTGAAGGCATTTTTGTGTATTTGAGAGTGATAGTGAATGATTGACTCGGTGTTTTGGGGATAATTAACATAGCAAAACTGTGTGCTTTAGAGGAATTCATGCGGAATTTCAGCAAGACGGCGATTTAAATGGTATCATGGCATTATTTTACTTAATGATATCATTGGGAATAACTTAGAGACAGTGAGAGATTGACAGAATGACACGTTTGGAATTAAAAGAACTTTAGGAAGTAATTGAATTGGCACGGTGGGGTGATTTGTACATATTTATGGATTGAATGACTGGTATCATGAGGGTGATTTATATAGTCACAGTCAGTGAGTTGGAGTACATCATGTGGATGTATGTGCACAATGGTGTGTGCGATGGATGGGGCACCATCGAGGTCCTTTACAAAGAATTAGCGCACGTGTGATAAGACAGGCACTCCAGAGCCCAAGGTAATCTAAAGAATGACAAGGACTGAGAGGGAGCCACCCTGCAACCCTTAACCTACAACCCTGTATTTCTCATGGCTCATGCATGCATCTTTGGATTGTGCGAGGACGCTCCACTCAAACATAGGGAGAATGTGGACACACGACGCAGACAATCACCTGAGCATCGAATCAAACCCGGCTGCTGCCGCCGTCCTTCCCTATCAAAGGCAATGTGTAGTAGGAATCGAAGTGGCTCAATTACAACATGGGCCGGAGTGATTAAAGGGACATGTATGGGGATTATTTGCAGACTATTTGAAATAAACTGGTTGTAATTGCAATAATTTACATCGTGATCCAGAGTAATAGATTGGACTTCATTTTGCAATTTGCAGTGATAGCAAGGGAGTGATATGAAATAATTGGAGAAATTTACAGAATGATGACGATAAGTTAGAGGATATCAAGGGATCATTTATAAAGTCATCAAGCATAAATGTGAGAATGTTTTGCGGGTAGATAACCGCCTAATACGGAGTGATTTGGAAGAATGTCTTGTGGTGATTTACTGAGTCATATGGGATAATTGGGGTAACTTAATGTGCATCAAGGAATGACATGGAAGACATGCTGTGGTAATATAGAGAGTGATAGGGAATGATTTGAACGACAACATGGGCTTATTTTACACTGCAATAAAGAGTAATTTATGGCCAAGATGGGGATGATTTACAGAGTGATATAGAAGAATTTATGGAGCGCCATGGGGGTAATTCACAGAGTGAGTGGCATTGACTGATGGTGTGCCACGTGGGTAATTTACAGAGTGGCAAGGACAGAAATAGAGGGCGCCACTTGGTAACTTGCAGATAGAACATGACTCAGCTAATAATGTGTTTTATACATTGATAAGGAATTGATAACAGGAGATCATGTGAGTAATTAGCAGAGGTTTATGCAGTGCTTGGCAAGGCGAATTAGAAAAAAATATAACAGTGATAAGGAGTGAGTAATAGGGCATAAGTAAGATTTGTAATGCAAAAACCCTGGTAATTCTTTGGATACCTGCGTTTGGATTCTATCAAGACAACTGTTTACATTTGAATTGAATGAAAGCCTGGAATTAAGATTTTAAACACTGCCAATTGTCTGGGGAATTTAAAACATCTGTTTCACGAAATCCCTTCGGGAAGGTAACTGCGAGCTTTGCCTGGTCTAGATTGTATGTGCCTTGAAATCCACAGAAATGCTATTAACTCTTAAACTGCCATTTGGGCAATTATGTATATACGATTAATAGTGACTTAGCCAGTGACACCCTGATTTTGTGAATGAATTGCTTTTACGTTTTTGCACAATAGAAATTAAGGTTAACTTATGACATTTTAAGGAGTGAATCACGGTATGTAATGGGGTAATTTACTGATAGAATTCATGGGGCAGGCTCAGCCTGTTAAGTCGTCATTTAAGGGTGTACTGTGAGTAATTTACCCAATGATTGCAAGGTCATCATGGCAATGAATCTGAGCGCAATGTGGAAAAGTGATTGGGCACAAAGAGGGGATTTGACAAAGATGGGCAATAAAGTATAAACGAACAAAAAAATGTACAGCAAAGTAAGAGGATCTTGTGCCATCCAAGCCTGGACCGATCGTTCTGCCCTAACTAAATTTCGTAGCGATACTTCTGCCCCAATTCGATCCATAATCCCTTTATTCCCTCCCTACTTATGTAATCATCCATATTCCTCTTAATTATCGCCACGTTGCTTGCTTGCACCACGCCTCTGGCAGTGTGTTCCAGGCTCCGGCCGTTCTTTGCATAAATATCTTCACCTCCACATTTCCCTTAAACTTTTCCCCTCTCACCTTGAACCTATGCATTCTTTTAATGAAAACATCAACCCGATCTACTCTTCTCATAATTTTGTGCACTTCTATCAGGTATCCTCCCAGCTATGGTTTCTTTTTCAGTGAAAACAATCCTAGCCTTTTAACGTTCATTCATAGCCAACGCCCTCACGACCAGGCAACATTTTAGTGAAACATCTATATAATCTCTCCCGATTTGCGACTTCATTCTGGTGGATTGCAGACCAGAACTGCATTCAGTTCTGCAATTGTGCCCTAACGAGGGTTTTGTATCACTGCAACATGGTTTGACAACTCTTCTACTTCATGCCCCAGCCCATGAATGCAATCTTGCCATGTGCCTTCTTAATCAGCTTGGCTGCCTGTGTTGCAACTTTTAGGGAACTGTGCACACCCAGATCCGTTTGCATCTTAATGTTTCTAAGTATTCTGCCATTGACAGTAGGATTCACACCTAAATTTGATCCTCAAAATGCATCACCTCTCATTTATCTGGAATAAACTCCATTTGTCAATTTTGTGTCCAATTCACTAATCTCTCTTTCTCTGTCTGTCTCTCTCTCTCTCATACTCTTTATTTAAAACTGAAGACTTAAGACTGATACCATTATAACGCCAGTACTTACCAGTCTACACACTGAATAAGTAGCCTTTCATTACTGCCTTCTTTCTTCAATTGTCACGACAGTTTTGTGTCCATCTACCCAGCACACCATTTGGTTTTAACTTTTGGACAATGTGGGACTTTATCAAATGTCTTAGTAATTTTCATATCAACTATGCACAAAGTCCTTCTCTGATCAACAGTCATTGACACCTCTTTCTAATGTTCAATCAGGTTGGTGAGACATGAACTTTCCCATAAAAAATGATGTTACCTGCCGCTAACTGGTCTATTTATTGTCCAGATGTCTATATATCTTGTCCCTAAGTATCTTTTCCCAGAGTTTTCCCAATGAAGACGTCAGACTAACCGGCCTATAATTTCCGGGAGTATCCCTATTTATTTTCTTCAACAACTAATTTCCAGTGCTCTGGAATGTCGCCTGTGTTCAAAAAGCATGTGAAGAAATCAGTTCATTCTCCAATTATTTCTACCCTTGCATCTTGCAGTAATCTGGTATAGAGTCCGTTGCCATGTGGACGTTTTTAAAAAATTTATGCAATTTAGGATAAAAAATCTTCATCCTTCAACATTTTGACATTCGCGAGAGTATGCATGCACGATCACTTGATGTCAACATCAGTCATATTCTTCTGCTAGGTGAATACTGACATAAAGTACATATTAAGATTTTCTCCCAATGTCCTCCTCTTCTCCTGGAGTGTGTGACCCGCTTTCTTCAAACATATGCATGGAAAACTTTGTGCATCTCCTTGACCTTGTTTGCCAATCAAGTTTAATGCATCTTTAAGCATTTAAGTTCCTTTCTAATTTATCTATACTCCTAAAGACTTCGTCAGTTTGCAGCTGCCCAGAGCTTTAGATTACATTTTTTTCCCTTTTGACTAAGTTGATAATTTCATGGTTCCTGAATCCTGCCATTGTATCCTTGAGTTTTGCAGGGACATGTATGTCCTGCACTTTTATCAACTTGTCTTGAAAAGCCTATCACATGCCAGACGTAGATTTTCTCTGAATGAACTGATGCCAATCATATTTTCTAGTTCCTGCCTAACGTGGAAGTAACTGACCCTTGCCCAATTAAGGACTCTCACCCACGGGCCGCACTTTTTCTTGTCCATGACGACTGAAAATCTTATGGAGTTATGATCACTCAGCCCAAAGTGTTCTTCGACTGAAATATTGATCAGCTGGGTCATTCCCTAAAACAAAGATGCGTATGACCTCCTCCTTATGCATTGTCAATAAACTGTATCAAAAGCCCCCCGAGGACATCTAACAAATTAGTCTTCATTCAACCCCCTGCTTCTAAGGGATTCCATATCAATAAGTAGAAAGTAGAAGTCACCCAAAACAACTTCACAGTTTTGTTTCACAACTTTTTAGTATCTCACGACATATCTGTTTCTCCGCCACCCATGAGCTGTTGGAAGTTCAATGGAATACATTCCAACAATGTGAATGTATCTTTCCTATTTTTGAACTCCACACATGATGCCTCACTGTGAGATCCCTTCGATGTGTCCTCTCTCAACGTAGCTGCATAACGATTCCTAATCAGGCATGCAACTCCGCCAGCGGGTAAGTGGTACAACGGCATGGGGGCAATTTAATGATTAATACGAAGTGATTCAGCTAACGTTAATGGAGTAATTGAATGTTGGGGAGCTAATGACAGGCTGACATGTGATAATTTAGATTATGATAGGGAGTGATTGACAGCACGTAAAACGTGTAATGCACAAAGTGATATGAATGGAATTAGACAACGTTCTTTCAGCAAATTTCAGAGTGATAGAAAGCAATTGATGGCATGTCATCGATTTAGAGCGTTCGAATTCACAGACACAGGCACTTAGGGCCAAACTGGTTCATGTCGACCAGCATGTCAAACTCCATTTATGTTTATTTCGCTCATAAAAGTCTAAAACTTTCCATCTATTCATTTGTCCAAAAGCCTCTTTAAATGTTGTTAAGGTCCCAGGGAATATTGTTGTACAAAGAGACCTTGGAGTGCAGGTTCATAGCTCCTTGAAAGTGGCGTCGCAGGTGGATAAAATTGTGAAGAAGGCTTTTGGTATGCTTTCCTTTATTGGTCAGAGTATTGAGTGCACAGTTGAGAGGTCATG
Source organism: Chiloscyllium punctatum (assembly GCF_047496795.1). Taxonomy (NCBI): domain Eukaryota; kingdom Metazoa; phylum Chordata; class Chondrichthyes; order Orectolobiformes; family Hemiscylliidae; genus Chiloscyllium; species Chiloscyllium punctatum. The sequence goes on from NC_092773.1 coordinate 33,991,890, forward strand.
TTGCGGCTGTCCAGGACATTGGTTCGGCCACTGTTGGAATATAGCGTGCAATTCTGGTTTCCATCCTATTGGAACGTTGTTGTGAAACTTGAAAGGGTTCAGAGAAGATTTACAAGGATGCTGCGAGGGTTGGAGGATTTGAGTTATAGGGAGAGGTTGAACAGGCTGGGGATGTATTCCCTGGACTGTCGGAGGCTGAGAGATGACCTTGTAGATGTGCACAAAATTGTGAGGTGCATGGATAGGATAAATAGGCAAAGTCTTTTCCTGGGGTTAGGGAGACCCGAACTAGAGGGCATAGGTTTAGGGTGAGAGGGGAAAGGTATAAAAGAGACCAACGGGGCAACGTTTTCACACAGAGAGTGGTAATTGTATGGAATGAGGTGGCGGAGGAAGAGGTGGAAGCTGGTACAATTGCAACATTTAAGAGGCGCTTCGATGTGTATATGTATAGGAACGGTTTGGAGGGATATGGGCCTGGGGCTGGCAGGTGGGAATAGATTGTGTTGGCACATCTGGTCGGCTTGGACAGGTCGGTCTGTTTCCATGCTGTACAACCGTTTGTACTCTATGATTGCATTCACCCTATCCATGCTTCTTATGATATTACACACTTCTACAAGATCCACTATCAGTGTCCTACGCTTTGAAAAACTTTCCCTAGCTTGTCTCAACTGACCATGTAACTTTAATACTGGAGACATGGCAAGATTATTGTAAATTTATTCTGCACCCTTTCCACATAATTATCATCCTTCCAAAAGCAAGGGAACAAATGCTGAACACAATACTTGACGTTCAGCTAACCATAGCCATTTAAAATTTCAACATAATTTTCCATATTCTCTGAACAATGTCCTGACTGATGACGGCCATTGTGGCTGAAGGGTCCATAACTGCCCCGTCTACCTGTGACTCCACTTTCAGAGAAATGTGTAGCTGAACTCGAAGTTCACTGTGTCGAAGTCGACCATTCACCATGAAATTTCTACCTTGATTTGGTTTCCAAAATGCAAGACCTCACACTTATCTGTATTAAAATCCGTTTGCCATTTCTCACTCCATTTCCCCAGCTGTACGAGGTCATACTACAATTTTTGAAAACTTCGTCACTGTCAACCTCATAACCTACTTCAGTGTCACCTGAAAACGTTTTCATAATGCCTCGTACATTCTCATTTAAATCACTGATATAGATAAGCAATAGTAATAGCCAAAAACAATCCGTGACTCACTCCATTGGTCACATACATCGAATTCGGAACACAACCTGCCATCATTACATCCTGCTTCCTCCCATTAAGTAAATCGTGGAGACAATTTGTCAGCTCGCCCTGGATTCCATGCAATTGAATCTTCACAACAGCCTACCATGTAGAATTGTATGAAAGGCGTTACTTCAATCCATTTTAATAGCGTCGACCATTCTGCCTTCGTCATGCTTCCTGGTTACTTCATCAAAAATTTCTTACAAAAGTGTGAGGCATGATTTCCCACAGACAAAGCCTTGGTGACTACTCCTAATTATCCCCTGTCTTTCTAAATGCATGGACTTCCTGTCTTTCAGAATCTTCTCAAGCAACTTACCTACCACAGATGTTAGGCTTCTTGATATGTATTTCCTATGTTTCTTTTTGCAGCCCTTCTTGAACAATGGCACAACATTCGCCATCTTCCAGTCAGCCACGACATCATTTATTGAAAAATTATGGAAAAACTACAGCCAGCGGCCCCGAAATTTTTTCTCTAAACTTCTGCAGTGTTTTGGAAATATCTGGCCATGACCAGAACATGTATCTCCCGTCATACCTTCTAATACTTCCAACAACAGCAACGTGATATTGACTGTTCTCAGAATATCATCTGTAATTTCCCCAACTTTTCATGTCTTTACTCGTGGTAAACATAGAGGAGAATTGTTCATTGATGGTCTCACCTATCTCGTGTGGTTGTTCACATATATATTCAGTTTGTTCCAGGAGGGGTAGCATTCTCTCTCCAGTTATTCTTTTTTTTACATTTTAAACAGGAAAGGACCTCCTTGGCTTCATCCTAATCTTTTCAGCCTTGACTATTTCTGCATCTCCTTTTCACCATCCTGACGATTTTCGTCAGTAGACTCCTGTATCCCCTATGTACCTCCAGGGCTTTCCTTGACCCGAGCTGCCTTTATCTGAGCATTGCCTGTGGGTTTTTTTCTGTTAACAGGCTTCGCATCTCTTGCAATCCATGTTTGCAATTCCTGCCAACCTTGCCATGCACCCTCAAATGGACCTTGAACTCTTCCTATCGCACTTTTAAAGGCCTTCCACTTACTGTAGACCCTCTTAACTGCTAACTAACTACGAGAAAGTGAAGACTGAAGATGCTGGTTATCAGAGTCCAAAAGGGTGGTGCAGAGAAAGCAAAGCTCTTCAGGCAGCATCCGAGGAGCAGGAGAGACGTCGTTTCGAGTTTTGGCTTTTCAACAGGAATGTGGGAGGGTGTGTGTGGGGAGAATGGGTGTGGACAAGGGGGCTGAAAGATAAATGGTAGGGGCTGGGGCTGGGGTCAGTAAGAGAGAGACTCACTGAACTGCTTTTAGAGGGATAGGGAAAACCTATTCAAAGTAGGCATCCTCGGACGATTAATTCCTGATGAAAAGCTTATGCGAGAAACGTTGACTCTCCTGCTCATTGGATGCTGTCTGACTGGCTGTGCTTTTCTAATTCCACACTTCTTGATTCTGATCTCCAGCATCTGCAGTCCTCATTTTCTCCTCATTGTTCATAACCTTTCTGCAAAGCCTCTTTCAAGGTATTTCCAGCTGTAAATCCTGAGTATCACTGAAATAAGCCTCTATTTCCTCATCGACATAAGTAACAACAAATACATCGTGTCTGTCAATTTCCAAAATGTTCCATTGTTAATCTTCTGTCATTCACTGCAAGTGACTTACTCCATACGTCATGCATTGGAAACCCTTAGGCACTGAAAGGGACGTTCCTACACAAGGCAGTACCAGCCTACAAGAATGAATGTCACATCCACAAAAAAGTCACTCACCCCGTACTTCATTTGAATCATTCAAAAATTCTAAACCCAAACCACAAGTAGGCATCTTGATCACAGACAATCCCACAATTTGTTATGGCCACGGTCAGACCTACCGTTCTCTGAACTATATGACAGAGATTGCCTAGTTTTTGCATTTATTAAGAGACAAGTGGTGCTGTACTGTGTTCCAGGTATGAACTGATTGGCTCACCAAGATGTTTTATTCAAAAACTTCATTCTTGCCACACCATTAGAATACAAATTACATGAAAAGAAGGTATTAGCATATAATTTGTTTCATAGAACACGAAGAATCATCGAGCTGTACAGCGCAGAAACAGCTCGATGATTCAAATCGTCCACACTTACCAGATATTCTGCATTAATCTAGGCCCATGTGCCAACGATTGTCCCATATTCGTCTGTTCCCATCCAGATGCCTTACAAATGTTTTAATTTTCCCAGCCTCCACCACTTTCTCTGGCAACTCACTTCATGCAGGCACCAGTCTCTGAGTGAAATACGTTGCCCCTCAGGTCGCTTTTAAATCTTTCCCCTCTGACATTACACCGATGCACTCTAAGTTATGACTGTCATATCCTCGGAGAAAGACCCTGACTATTCACTGCAATTATGTCATTAACGATTTTATAAAATTCGACAATTTCACCCGTCATCCTCCGACGCGCCAGGGAAAGAAAGCTCAAACCTATTCAGCCTCTCCCTACAGTACAATCTCTCCAAGCCTTGCAAATGTTCTCTCAAACCTTTCAAACTTCTCAACACCTTTCAGATTGGAGGGAAGCCGGGGTTGTATGCAGTATTCTAAAAGCGGCCTCGCCAATATCCGGTACAGATGTAACATGGCCACCGAACATCAATGTACAACACGGTGATCAATAATGTCCAGGATATGAAATGCCATCTTCACTACTTTGTGTATCCTAGAGTCCACTTTCAAAGAAACATAAGTCTGCACCCCAAGGTCTCTTTGTTCATCAACACTCTCCAGGCCCCTCCCATTAAGTGTATAAACCCTGCCCTGTTTTGCCTTACCAAAATTTGCAGTACCAACATTTTTATATATGAAACTCGAGCTGCAATGTCTAAGTCCATTGCGCCATCTGATCAAGGTCCCAGTGTACTCTGCAGTAACGGTCTCTCTTGTCCACTGCACCACCAATTTTGATGTCATCTATAAACTTACAAATGATGATTCCTACACTCATATTCAAATCATTTATATAGATTACAAAAAGAAATGGACCCAGCACTTATCCTTGTGAAAAACTGCTGACACAGGCTGTAGTCCAAAAACCATCCATCACCACTGTCTCTCTCCTATCTTAGAAGCAAATGTCTATCCAAACGGCTAGTTTCCATATATTCGATGTGATCTAACCTCACGAACCAATCTACTATGCGGACCATTGTCGAGCACCTTCCTAAAGACTATCTCGACAACGTTCACCATTCTGCTTTGAGTGATCTTCTTTGTAACCTCTTGGAACAATTCAACTTAGAGTGACATGATTTCCCATGCATGAAGCAATGTTGACGATCCATAATCAGTCCTTCCCTTTCCAAATACATTTAAATCATATCCCTCAGAATCATCTCCACCAAGTTCTTCACCACTGATGTTAGGCTCGCTGGTCAAACGTTCCCTGGGTTTTTCTTAACTTCTTTCTTACTTAACAAGTTAATGAAATTGTTAACCACTAATCAACTGGTTCCATATAGCAACATTCAATAACGAATTTTTTGTGAAGGCAATTCATCACAACAATTTTCGTGTCATCTGTAAACTGACAAATGATGCTCCTACATTCTTATCGAAATCATTTATATAGATTACACAAAGCAATGGACCCAGCATGGATACTTGCGCCAAACTGCTGGCACAGGCCTCCAGTCTGCAAAGCAACCATCCACCACCATTGTCTGTCTCCTATCTTCGAATAAATTGTCTATCCAAACGGCTAGTTTTCCAGGTATTCGATGTGATCTAAACTTACGAACCTGTCTACCATGCGGACCTTTGTCGAACACCTTGCTGAAGTCCATAGTGACCACGTGAAACACTCTGCTTTGAGCGCTCATCTTCGTAAATTCTTTGAAAAACTCAACACAGCTTGGCATGATTTCCCATGCACGAAGCAATGTTGACTATCCATAAGCAGTCCTTCCCTTTCCAAATATATTTAAATCATATAACTCAGAATCATCTCCACCAACTTCCTCGCCACTGGTGTCAGGCTCACTGGTCACATTTTCCCTGGTTTTCACTTAATCCCTTTATTACTTAACAAATTAATGTATTTTTTAACCACTAAACGACTGTTTCCATTTGGCAGCATTCAATCACGAATCTTTTGGCAAAGGCAATTCATCAGAACATGCTTATTTTTGCGTGTTATTTCTCTCCTGCTCAGTTGTAAAAACCACTGAACGAGGGGACCGAAATGTGTCCCTTTAGATTCCAAAGAGGAAGCGTTTCTGACGAAGACATTTCACTGGCAACAGAGAACCCAAGCTATTAGCTCCAGCAGTCAGTCAACAAACTTCAAGTCAACTCAACTGAAAGCAAAACAAAAGGTCGCTGAATCCAACTGAACTTGAGTCAACTTTCTCTTTGCAACTGCTTGCATGGATGAAAAGTTTTTACACCACTTTGAGATAACCCTTCTGTGAGAAAAAAGAGAACACCAAGCAACTCTTAGAGGCACAGAATCATCATGCATGTCAGATCCAAGTTAATACTCTGCAGATATGAACTTAGTTGTGCATATTTATGCTACCAGTAGCACAATCCAAAGACAGCAATGTGTCAAGTTGTGATTCAACCGTTTGAAATTTATCAGGGAGGGGGATTTGTGGCGATGGATGCAGAAATGAATTCCACGTGTGAAGTACATTCTATACCTTTGATATTATTTTTTAGATGGCTTTTCTCAGAAATTAGAAAGCCCAACTATGAGGATAATAAAAAGAGTTTAACCTTTTAAACCGTGCACATGGAAGGGGAACCTTCCCAATGAGATAAGAGCAAAAACTTGGTTTCGGGAGTTTAGATGCATTCCTAAGAGTCTCGATGCGGAAATATGCTTTTCTTAGTATGTAATTAAAATGTGGATCCGGCAAAAGAAAGTTGCTGAAATCTGGCCGAATGGTGAGATCATTTATACAATATGTGGTGCATTCAATTTTAAACTAGCTCCATTTATTTTCTCATTGCAAGTGTACTTCTTGGGTGCAGAAACATGTATTTTGCCTTAAAGAGTTGAAAGGAACGTGCATGGAATGGCTCTGGTGGAATGCACATGAATGGCACTCTTCCAAGCTAATTGCCAGAACCCTGATTTAAAAATAATGCTACATCGTATAAAAGGTGGTTGCTGCATCATTCGTTCAGCAATTTTGCGTGTTGCACTATTCGTTTGATTGAGGAATAGACCAATTATTAGATCCAACCAGTCGATAGATGCAAACGCAGACGTAGAGCGTGTTTTACTTTTATCTTTAATGAGTTGAATAATTAGTTAATATGCTGTTCCCTGAATTGGGTCTGAGCCATTGCATACATTAATGTATTTGTGCGACAGCTTAAAATCCATAGCATAAATCCAACTCATTTTAAAACATAAACACTTTTGGTGTTGTACCTCGAAATAAATGTATGAAGGTGCTGAACAAAGTAAGATTATCACCATAACATTCCTTCTTGCGTCCATCTCTGGGTCTTTGCGATTTGATCCCATGTACGCCTTGCACTCCCTTACGGACTCGCTGTCCTGTAAGATATGATTGACTGTCAGAGCATTGACGAGCAGAACTAATACTAATGGGAACAAACCAGTCATATTCCACTTATCCCACAGAAACAGTTTTATCCTGAAGAGACATGGTACTTCGTTGCCTTTTTCTCTCCTTATTCAAATAAAATCTAGATTCGAACTTTTTTTAAAACAGGGAAGGATGCCAATTGTTCAAAGCACGATGGCTGCGCTTTTCTCAGTGCAGTATTTACTTTTAAACTTCTGGCGAAAACTTGTTACAACTCGATTAAAGGTGAAAGTGCCAGTAAATCAGACTGACCAGTCTGGGGAAACATGATTAAGAACAATAAATAGTACAGATGCAAGTGTATTAAATAAGTATCCTGGGAAATAGTGAAAGATCAATCGCCTCAGCATGACATCAAATATGAATATATAATTATAGTTCTGCCATTGCCATGGCCATCAGGTATCGAGTGGTACAGTTAGAAAGTCTTCAGTTACTCCGGGTGAGAATGACAAATGCCATTAGTTGCAAAACAAAGGGAAAACACAATGCTGGGAATTACTTTTTAAACATACTCCACGCTAAACTGTTGACTGTCCATTCTGAATGCCCTTTCATTTTCATTTAAGAAGGTTTTAACCCATTTTAATTTTATGGATCTGTGTGTTCGAAAAGGAATTTGATAAAATCTGCTGTGCTAGGTAGAAACGCGAGTGGGCATGAGCGGGCAGTAGAAATTGAGGTCAGCCAACTGTGTTGAACTAACGTTATAAATGAACAATGGATAAAAGAATTCAGAGTGAAAAATGCTGGAAAACAAAGACAAACTGCCAACAAATACTTGCTTAATTTAACCCAAAAACGTTGATGTAATTTATATGGAAAGAGACAAATAATTGACGGAAAATGGCAAAAATGAACAGAGAAACAATTCAGAAAAATTGAATTCCTGCATAGAAAAGTCGGAGGACTCACCAGAACCATCATTAGATTTTGAACACCAGCGATAATAGAAGATGAAGAGTGTCAACAGACAGGAGAACAGCTGACATACTAACTAAATTTGAATTAACATTACAAGTAAGTATTGTCTAACACTGTGGAATCTGTTTGGGATTTTAATCAGCAACCCATAGGATTTCAGGAAAAAAAATCGACTGGAATACACGGATTAAAGTTAAACGATGTTGGCTTACTTGAGGAAGAATAATGTGATAATTGCCTGCATAGATTTGAAGAGTAATACAGCATGGAAACGCGCCCTTCCCCCCAAACTGATCCATTCACGCCATGGTGCCCATGCAGCTGGTTCCAATTACTAGCATATTGGCCACATCCCGCTCAACAATTCGCATCTATGAACCAATTCCCAAAAAATCGCTCTTGTACCGACCTCTGTCACATTCTCTGACAGTCTATTTCATATACGCAGCAGTCTCTGAATGGATAGCTTGCCCCTCAGGTAATTCCTCATTCTTTCCTCTCATAACGAAAAAGCATTTCCTCCAATCGTTGGGGAAAAAAAACACAACCTGCATTCATTCCATCAAGGGCCGTTTTGGTTTCAGGCATTTCAATCAGGTGACCACCTCACTCTTCAAGGTTCCAAGCAATAAAGGTCTATACTTGTCAAGCTCTCCCGGTAACCGAGGGCATCTCGTTCGGGCAATATTATCATCAATCTTCTTTGCAATCTTTCCAGTTTAACGACATTGTTCCTATAACAGGGTGAATAAGAATGTATACAATACTCCAAGTGCAGCCTCAACAATGACTTATACAACTGTAACATAAAATCTCAAGTCCTCGATCTCGTCAATGCATCAACGGATGAAGGCCAAAGTGCTAATGCCTCATTCAAAACCCTATCTACCTGTGACGCCTCTTTTAACGAACCGTGTGCTTGTACTCCCAGTGCCCTCTGTTCCATAACCACTCAGAACATAACCACTTACTGGACAAGTCCTAACTTGCTTTAATTTTCCAAGAGCATCTTCTCACACGTCTCTGTGTCGAATTCCATTTGCCAATCCTCAACCCATTTCCCATTTGATCAAGCTCCCTCTGTAATTTTTAATCATGTTCCTAACTTTCAACGAAACTTCCTAATTTTGTATCATCCACAAATTTACTAAACCTGTCTTATACATTTGCATCTAGATTATTTATGTAAATTAAAAATAGCAAAGATTTTGGCTCCATAAATCTTTTGATAGGTCAAAAAATGTTCCAGGTATGCACAATCACTGCTCATTAACAACAACACAGAGAGATGAAAGCATTATAATGTAAACAAAGCAAATGAGTTAGAGAGAAAAAGTAATTGAAACTATGCATTGAAAAGATGTTAAATACCTTAATATGTGATGATATGCTGGAATTTATATAACATTGGATGGAGTGCATTTTCCATTTAAAACAAAACTTCATTTCTCATATACTACTGTCAGGTAACATCAAAATATCTTTTCGGTTCCCTTAGTGAAAGCATTGTTACCATTTGAAAAATGCTTCCGTGCTGCCATTCTTGCAATGATTCACACAAAGAAAATTAATATTAAAATAAAATGCTGACAATGTTTAAAATCGGGATCAAGAATGGAAAGTAAAATTAAACGTGCAGCATTTCACGCTGCATCCGTGAGGAAAGAAACAGAGTTCATGTTCAGATTCCACCAAGGTTTGAAAGAAACTGTTATTTTTCACGATGACAGACCGGAAGGAGCGAATCAGATGGGGGAGTGTACGTAGAGAAAAGAGAAAAAGACTAAAATGTGTGACAGACTTGTAAGGTAGGCGTGAAAATAAGTAACCGCATCTTTGCTGAGAGAAAAGACAACCATAAGCAAAGAATATATGGGCAGGGAAGGTAGAGAACAGGAAATGAAGGACGAAGGTTATTCTCTGAAAGTGTGGCGTTCAACATGAAGTCCAAACGGCAGCAAAATGCTTTCAAATGCAACGAGATGGAAGAGATGGAAGATATATGGATCAAAATGTTTACTGAGTTTTTACCTTTTCCGATGGTGCCAGGCCTGTTGCGATTCTCGAGAATTTTCGTTTATTAATGATAGCTTTAATTTGTTCATCCATATAATAACAATTTAGGTCTGCTGCTCAACTCTCAATGAATTGGAAACTTTGGGTTCTGTTTGGTTCATTCAATATGAACTGAAGGTCATTACTTCCACGTGCTGTCAAATGTCTTCAGGACTGACAAAAAAAGACCTCTTCCACTTTGAAAGCAATTGTGCTTTTCCAAAAAAGAAAAGAAAGAGAGTTGAGGGATCACTTTCCTGAAACAATCATTTGCACCTTTCACCGAATGTTTTAATTGCAGGCACATTGAGTAACATCGTACAGACGGATGTCATTGAGATTCCATTTCGATTGGTGGCCTGTATTCAGCATAATCCCATTAAGAAATGGTTACTCTGGTTCACATAGTCAACACAATTCTACAACGACCCGTTATTTGGGACTTCATTCAGTGAATTGGCCATCATGATGTCTGATTTGACAATATCGGGTATTCTGACAAATAATGAATGGGTAGGTTATTAACGATGTAACCTCAAAAATTGAGACGTTTTTACTTTTGACATTGGTATAAAAGACCTGAATTCTAGTAATTTATGCACCAATCATGAAGTATCAACAGTTGTTCAATTTTTCAGCGCCAATTCAAAATGACACATTGTTAATAAAACACAGGACATGTCACAAAGAGATTTACACGGAAAGTTTGTCTCGATCGGGAGACCTATAATGCTTTGTCATCAGTGAGAGACCTTGGTGACGATCGTAATCCGAATGTGACCACAGCTCAGCGAAAATGCTTGGTTAAGGAGGTGTGCAACATGGAAAATGACTGATCAGGTATGCCAATGACTGCACGCATCTTATATCATGCTGTTCAGGTACGATGGAATATCTCTGTATCTTGTTTCGTGCATACTGGTTTGCGCTCGGTCCTGAAGACAAAACCTTCATAAGAAACCTGCGTTCATACATGCCAGATTCTTGTAATTTCATCGTGTGAGATTTTCAGGAGGATATTGAAGCTGCAACATCCTGCAAGCTAAGTATTAATTATTTTTCTTTACATTTGGAAAAGAAAACGGATTGAGGAATCCTAGTGAAAATCCTGTTACAATATTACATGTATTGGGAAATCCCAAGAACTACCAACTCCCATAATAGGAAATAAATTAGAATCGAAGCTATATTTTCTCTTGTTTCAAGTAACATCGAATCTGTTTCTGATTTGAAATTGTTTTGTGTACTTTCAGAAAGTGAAGATTTTCACAATCCGAATCACACTGACAGGACCAAGTTCTCGCAGGAGGAAGCTGCAACTTTCACTAAGGTCAATCCGTTGGCACATAATGCATGTTAAATATGTTTTTACATCAAAGTATTAGGAGCTTGAACATATTGGCTAACACTGGGCCATTCCAGGATGAACATTAATCTTGAAATTTGCTTTGCATGAATTAAGGTTCCAACGAAACTCAACACAAACTCTATGAATTGCACAGAGCCTACAATATTAGCATTGAGTTCCGTAATCTTTTTGAAATGTCAGAAAACCCCACAAATTGTAATGCTACAACACAATGTAAGTTAAGTTTCAAACTGAAATAAGTTATATAGAAAGCAGAACTCCTTAAGCAAACATAGTCAGTGAAACAAAATTAACGCTTGAAGCAATCATGGTCCGGAAACTGACAGTAATACTCACACTCAGTTAATGTAACTATATAAAATACACACCATTATGAAAACAGAAAATGACAAACTGATCTAATCACGGTAATGTAACGACTAAATCTAAGACCATCCACCAAATAGACGTTGGTCAATATTACAGTTTAATATCACAACTGAAACCAAAATACCATGTCAGATCACCACTGCTTCTTCATGTGGCCTATTTGACCAACTGAACAATCAAACCATTAGCAAAGATGTGGAGGGCACAATTATAGATTATTAATGTGCAAGCGTGTTTTTTTTTCTTATAAGCACAGATCGTATTTAATTTGTTGATAATTCAAGCCATGTGACAGCGTGAGTTGATTCTCACCATGTGTTATAAGACTCAGCCCTCTAATTACCATTTCATGACTCCCAATCAATAATCACGTTTCGACATCATCTTATCAGACACTTTCCACAGCAACTCATCACACATTCTCGCATTCAGCAGCATCCATTGCACAAGCGCGCTAAATAACAAAAATCATTGGAGGCATTGTCATTCTTGGGATGCCCTGTTCCTGACATCTACCATGGACATGGCAGATTGAAGAACTCGGCTGCCAACTGCGTGAGCATGATCTGGAGCTGTTGTTTCATAAGTAGTGCAGAGGTAGGATTTCTTGTTACGGCCAGCAAGAGAGGACAATATTCCAAACCATGGTTCAATGTTGCACCTATTCCAAAGCAGTCTCAGATGCCTGGAATAAAGTTCAGCATTGTAAAAGAATGGCCAATGACCATTCCCACTTCAGTAACGTAAGCACCAACTTTCCAATATCTTATATTCACTCTGCATTTGCCACAATTCCCACTGGCTTCCAAGCCACAAGGACTACCATGCTAACAATGCAGAAATTTATATAGAGTTTCACACAGAGTTCCTTCGTTTGGATAAAACTTCAGAAATAATTTGGGGATTTATTGAACGAAATCCTGGGTGAATTGCTGTCTGGAATCTTTTAGATGTCACACCGTGCTTCTACTGTGCCTCAGTGGTGGAGAGAGTAGATATTTTGAGATTTAATGTGAATCACATGGGTGGTTTGACCTGAATGGTTCCCGATTTTCCTTTGTATTGATGTATCTGCATATATTCGGGCGTGAATTTATTTCATCACGTGATTTTGATCTTGCAGACCGTGTACAGCTTTTTGGGGAGACAGAACTTGAGTCACTTGCTCAAATATCCCAAGCCTCTAAACTCTCCTTGTATCCATTGCTTTGATAGGACGAGTCCAGTTCAGTTTATGATCAACTGTAAAAATGCAGCATGTAGATACTGGAGATATTAGATTCATGGAAATGCCATTAAGAATCACTGATGAATTGCAGACCAATGAGGGAGAGGCTGTAATTAAGTTAAGTATTCTTCTGTTTTTGTGAACATCACAATCACCCGATACAGAGACTCATGTGAAACCTGAGTGTCTGCAGTCCTGTGATGGATAGGTAGACATAATAAATTCTAGCTTTTTGTTAAGGCCAGACACCTAAATGCACGAATGATATAACATTTACACTGATCGCTCCCGCAAATCCCTCACCATCAACATAAAGTATTAACATATATACGTGGATCAGCCACTTGACCGAGGAGAGAGTTCGCAGATGTTTGGCAACAGAGTCAACAATGAATGCACAGTAAACTACTGTTTACTGCGTTGAATATCTGTAATGGATTCCTTGAGAATTCGAGTTTCGTCCAATTATAGAACAGTGAATACAAAAGATCACAGTCGAAAACAAGCTCATAATGCAAAGATGTTGGAAGTATGCCTGGCTTACATTGAAACAAAATCATGAAACTAGTCTAAGTCTGTATTGCTCACTTTCATTCGGTAAAATTCTCAACGAGCTGAGGTCAGCTGGAAACAATGGGGATTCTCCAAAACGCAGCTAACAGCCTTGAGTGTGTTCTACGATGGCAAGAAAATGCTCGGTGAATGGCCTTTGTGGATATGAAGTCGAGAGCTGGAACTCGTGATGTTGCAGGATCATCACCATTTGACTTTAGCACAGCTTTCAATGCTGATCAGTTACTTGGTGTGATCAGTGCCCTCCACTTGAGAAACATCAGTTGTTTATCCACTTTCTTCCTCGCGTTAACAGCTTTCAGTTTTAGAAGATTAATTCAGTTGTCGCCATCTGCTTGTTCCAACATTTCAAGAAGTGACACCTTGTAAGCTTATGCAATAAATGTATCGCATGGATATCGCTATATGTAAGTAATTCAGGCTCTGAGAATGGGATATCACAGAATTGAAGATGAGGGAAATTGCATGCAGTAGCAAAGGACAATTCATTGCAGATATGACGTGCGTCTTCAGATAGATGCAGTGACAAAAATATTCTACATGGCCCTGGGCATAATTGGTCTCCCTGGCAAGTTACTTATGACACTGATGTTGTTTAAACCTGTGTCGGAATAGTTCCACTCTTCCATTATGAGCAATAATGTTGCCTCCAATATTAGGAGACACATCCCTGAGTCATCGTAGTTTATCGTGCAACTTTCACTGTATCAAGTCTCCTCACTTATTTTTCTCATAGTTAACCTGCATCTGCTGATCAAAAAACAGCAGTTGTCCGGAGCATACCCACTTGATGAATTGAACACTGATGAAGGCCAGTCCTCCACAAAGGAGTAAAGAATGAATTTGATTCATTTTGTGACGATCAGAAGGTATCTTTCACAGAGACTTAGAAAAACTCCAAGATATTACATGCATATAGACTAGTGAATGCAAGTAATCAGAGGAGATTATTGATCGAACATTTAATGGCTTGAAAATTGATGGACGTTTGTTGATTTTTTTAAGAGAAAGGGGCCGAAAAGCAGGTACATTCAAAGGGATGCAAGATCAGGCAAAGCGAAAACTTTTATTTCAGTAGCATGTATTATTGCTAATAGAGCATACAGTCAAGTTTCTGCGAGAAGATTGGTGTTCATGAGGAAACAAAATCAAGAAACAATGTTTACTGGAGTAAAAAAATGAAAGTATGCCAAAAACTTTTAAAGATCGCGTGTTAAATTATCAATAGTTTGTTAAAAGTCCTGAGACGAGACAGGAAATAAGGAAAATGGCATCAGGTGAGTGCAAAGAAATTGCCACCAGCGCAAGCGATTCTGACGAATTCAACTTAGTGTGGTTGTTACGATACTGTCAAAATGAAAACCTTAATTTGTCCTACTTTTTTTCGAAGATAGATCATAAAGACAGAGGTGCAGAGTATTTAAGGTATTTAAAAAATGGAGTAGTTAAATTTTCCAGTTCAGGTTATTTTCTTCTTTTTGTTTAGCTGTTGCATTCACAAGACGTCCCTCCTATTCGTAAGAATCTGCGTTGCTTTGTGCCGTTAACTTTGTGCCAAGAGGCGTTTTTATTTTGGTCTAATATGGCAAACGACAGTTATTGATAATAGTTGCTGTATCAGGTCAGTTATGTTTTCCACTTATTAAGTTAATCTATTGTTGATATTTGAACTGCATTGTTTAAATAAATTCTGTTTTGCTGAAAGCCGAGTGTTTTGCACAGTTGCTTCACCATTGGAACACACACTTCATATATGCCTTTAAAACAAGTACAAGTTAGTGTCTAGCCTTCCCTTTAAAAACGTTTTTCAGAGGGTGTGGCCTGGCCCACAATAGATCTGGGGATCTTCTACGATCATTCTGTAATTCCCATCTGAGTTTTGGATTGGTGTCCAAGGTGGCGAATGGTAGGTGTTAGTATCTTTTGTTCTGAGTATTGGATTTGGTTTGCTTCAAACGACAGGTAATCATAAAAATGTCTTGACATTTAAATTTGCTGCCGTTGGAGTCTTTGGAAATGACTCAAATTTAACTGTAGATGCCGCAGCTGGAAGAGGGAAGGGAACAGCAACAGTTTCAAATACGGTAAATAGCAGATGAAGGACAAATGAAAAGAATCGCTCTGGCAGAACAAACAGAAAAGAAGAAGGCCGTAGCAGAAGAAAGAAAAAGACAGGCAGAAAAGAAAGGGAGAAACAGAGAGAGTTTGAGCTTCAGAAGTTTGCAATTAAAAGAATGGAGATGAACATAGAAGATAGGCTCAGTGACGAGGCTGGGAATGATGAGTAACCTGGCCTTAGCCAAACGCCATGTTGGAATATGTTTAAATATATCCAAGCATTGCCTACATTTGACGAGAAGGATGCAGATGCCTTTTTAATCAGAATAGTGAAATTGGCTTAGCAAATGTCGTGGTTAGAGTCCATTTGGGCATTGTTGATCTACACAAAGATGATGGGTAAAGGGAATGAGGTATTTGCATCATCTAGCATATCTGTTTTCTGCGGCGGATGAGGAGGTGAAGGAAGTCATCTGAAGTGTGTACGTGTCTGTGTCAAGAGCATACAGATAACACTCCAGTCATCTAAGGACGGACCCTGGCCAAGTAAACATTGAGCTTGAAGTGATGAAATGAATTAATTGTTTATGGTTTTCAAGGTCAATAAAAATAAATCAAACGTATGACTCTCGTGGAGTGACAGTTATTTTGTAGAAGTTAAGAAAATACATATTTCTAGAAGTAGTGAGAACACATGCGGAAGAGCAGAGTGAAAAATGGCAAGATTCGCAGCTGAAATGGCTGATTGTTATGAATTGGTCCAGAATTCGAAGCTAGAATTCTGGCATCAATTTCAATCCTTGAAGGATTGACATTATGGAAAAGAGAAATAGTCATTTATAAGGGAAAAATATATTTCTTTGAAGATAATAAAGACAGCTTAAGACAGGGGAGAAAGGATACTCGTGAAGGGGAAAGAAAGGTAAAATACAGAAACGTTTTCAAGTAAGCCACATGAAATCACACTGGAGGTATTACAGAAAAATGTGCTGGGAAGACGGATAAAGGAAAACAGGGTATGCCAGCATAGCTTGTTCATATGTTAAAGTAAAGCAACGTGCAGGCCAAAGCTGGGCCGTAATGTACAACCCGGTTGAGGTTTGTTTGAGAAGACTGTCCCAGATCTTTTTGAACAATTCATTTGCTAAAGTATGGGAGACTCACAAGGCCTGGATCAACAGGTAAAGAGGTTACACAGAGAAGAAGTCAGGGATCATGTGAATCATTGATATTGAAAGATGAGGAGATATGTAACTCAGAGAGACTGTTGCCAGAAAATGTGAAATTCAAGATGAGACGAGAAATGCTTCCTTATATAGAGTGATGATGTGCGTCCAGAGGAGAGATGGTGGGTAGGCGTACTTGAGAAACTCTCAGGTCCAGGAAACAATTTATCCTGGGTAATGATATAGCTGGATCACAGGCAGGAATGCTGCATACTATTTCTGAAAAGACATTGGAACATCAGGCAATTGAGGGAAAAAAGGAAGAATATCCTGGTTTTTCGCTGTCTGTGTGATAACAAGGTCGAAGAGGCACTGATTTAAACAACAGGAGAAATCAAATAACGCAGGTAAGGAAATTGAAGTAGATGGTTAGAGACCATGTATATTTGAGATTTGAGCCAAATCAATAACAGGCGGAGGACAAATGTATATGTTTAACTTGAGATGTTAACTGAGTTACAACGGAATGATGAAATCTCATAGCAATTGTGTCGCAAGTCGTACATAAAAGTGAACCTGAATGTGTGCCTGAAATTTACTATCTTATAAATGAATCCTTTGTGAGGAACTAAACACCATCATATATTCAGACGGATGAAAAATGCACAGAAGTTTCTCAATTTGTGTTGCATGTGGTTTACAAAAAGGAGGTGTTAGTGGTAGCACATGAATCAGCATTGGGAGGTTTTTGAAGGGGAACAGACAATCAAGGGAAAATACAAAGTCATTTCTATTGGCTTGAACGGAATAAGGATGATTTTTAGTGAAACAAGGATGGAATTGAATTTCGCCAGGCTTATCACATATGTGGTAATTGGAAAACCAGGGACATTCGTAAAACCTGCACATGCAATATGCATTCCTGCACTTGTGGAACCTTTTACGAGAGGTTTAATTGATTCCTTAGGACCCCCACGAAAGCAAGAATTGCGAAACAGTATTTTTCGACAATGATGGATATGTACACTAGATTTCATGAGGCCACTGAATCATGCAATGTCACAGCTGAAACGATTGTGGAGGATTTACTCATTGTTTTTCACTATTCATGGACGATCTATAGAAATACAATCAGTTCAAGGGTCAAATTTTACTTCAAAATCATTCGTTGAATTTATGGATTGTTTCGGAATAAAACAATTCAAATCCCCTGCCATTCAGAACCTCAGGGAATGTTAAAAAGATAGCATCAAAATTAGAATACCACGTTAGCTTATAGATAAAACCATCCAGATGGTTGGTGTAAAGCAATTCCATTTTACTATGAGGGCTCCAAGAAATGGATCAAACAAATTCTGTTCATTTAAGTTAGCTTTCAGGCATAAGGACCACCCAAACTACTTAAGAAAAATTGATGAATCAGAATTCAGAGACCACGTATGTGTGCTACGTGTCAATTTGTATGGAACAGTTAAATAGATCGTGGAAATTAGCTGAATAGAATTTATATATAACGTATCACTGCATATGATAAAACAGGAAGCCGGCTGGAACTATGGACAATTCGCAATTTTGCTAATGGAGTGTTAGTGGTACTTAGAATGAATGTTGAAAATTTAAAAGGGAGGTTTAGTGAACCTTATACAATCGAAAGAAGATTGAGAGAGACAAGGGCTCTAGATAGGAAAAAAAACCTTAAATATTGTGACAAGTGACTATACTCAAACATCATTGGTATAGGTACGGAAATCAAACCAATAATGTGTTATTACATGCAGAGGACTCTGAATTGGGCATGACTCAAATTAAGTTGGATAATGAGGAAGTTCCCAAAACTGGAATAAATTATTAATTTACCTTCCAGAGGAAACTGAAAATGGCCTGAAAATGTCCTTACTATCGAATGGGGAGTTAAATAGGAGTGAACTGGGTAGTACATATTTAATGACTTATGATGGACAAATAGGAAATTCGGTTCCAATTAAGCAACATCATTATTGACTAACACTCTCCAGTTCTGGCAGGTTCAAGAAGAGATTGAAGGCATGTTCCAAGATAAGAAAATGAAAGTGAGTCGGGGTGACTGCAGATCACTAATCAGAATATTGCCAAAACCAGTTGGTGATGGCACCCAACAATTGCGTGTCGACTATCACAAGGTCAATGCAGTCACAAAATCTGATTCATATTTCATTATAAGTTTGGAAGATGGTACTGAGAAAGTGGGATAAGGATTTTCTTCTATGTTGGGCTTACTGTGAGGATATTGCCAATTCACTTTTTTTTCTGCAACAGCGAAGACATTTTCAACTTTTGTCACATTGAATGGGCTATACCAACTCAAATTAATGTCATTTGGTATGAAAACTGAGCCAACAACATTTCAAAGATTGACCAATGGAGTCATTTGTGGACTACAGTGTTCTCTGGTATACGTTGATGACTTGGTGATTTTGGGTCACATTGAAGGAACGTTTGCAGCATTTATTGGAATTATTGGATCGAGTTTGGAAGGCAGGCTTGATGATACATCTGGCTAGGAATAAATTCGTCAAAGTCCAAGTCATGTTACTGGATTATGTTATCTGATATGGAGAGATGGCCCAACGGAATGTGAAACCAATCGTTATCAAGGAGATTCTCATACAACCGACGCAACGAACAGTACTATGATTTTTGGGAGTCAAACCATTTTAGCGAAAATTTGTATCATATTTTAGTTGTGTAGTTGCTCCACTGACTGGTTAATTACTGAAGTGCAAAAAGGTTTAATAAAGAGAGGACCGTCATAAGGCATTTGACAGCATGAAGGCGATGTTAAACACTGCTCCATTTTTCGCCATACCTCATTACACAAAGCCATTCAAGGTGACTGTAAATGTGAATCATGGGGTTTCCATTGCAGTACTCTTAGATGAGGAAGATGAGATTAGAGAAAAGAGGAAGACCTACCGAATATTGATCTTGGAAATTGAACATTCATCAACAGAAATATTCCATAAATTATAAGGAAATCTTGAGCGTTATGTTAGCATGACAATATTTCAAAAGTTATATTGCCATGAATATTTTTGAGACAATTTTATCTCCTTATAATAACTCAATAGCTGATTAATGCAACCATTCGAGTTGAAACTGGTACACCTGGCACGACGCAAAATATAATTGTCATTGTTGTTGAGAATTGGACGAAGACAGATGTCAGCATTTATTGACAGCAGTAAATGATTCGAAACTGTACAGGGTAGTGAATGTTTGCATGCTTGGAATCAAAGTGAAATATATGCATTGTAGTTTACCAACAGTGCAAAATGAAGATGTTTTTAAATGAAGTCATCTTTGTTTTTGAGGTGCATTTTCCTTTTAGGACCAAGTTGCGATGATGCTCTCACTTTAGAAAAGATTATTTTGTCCTTGTTTTCTTTGAATAGATGACATAAATGCAGAGATCCCGACGTGACTAGGGAGTTTAACTGTTTAACAATGGAAGTGGAATGGTCATACAGAAGACATAACATAGTTCTTTTTCTCCCGCATCAAGGTTTTTCTTTCTCGCACTAATTGATGTATCCAACGCAAGATATTGGAATCCAGACGTATTGCAAGCTTCAGTAACGTGTTGTAAAATACCTCTATCTTCCTCTGAAATCTCTCATTGGATGTTGTTCCCTCCTGTCTCGAAAAGCACGTGTTTTAATTTACCTTTTTGCCAATGGGAGTCCTTATAATGGGATAGTACTGTACTGGAACAGTTAATTAGTAATAATTACTGTGGAGGTTTGGTTAAGATTTCTAATTTGTACGTTTTCTAAATTCTGCCTTCTTTTGTCCGTGTTTCAGTTGTAGTATTTGGTAAATTCCTGTTTTTCTGAGTAGTTTGAACAATTGCACCAGTAGTCCTGGAGTACCCCCTTCACATCTGCCTTTAAAACAAGGAAATGCTATGGCTCAGGCTTCTCCATGGAAATAAATATGAGGGGATTCTACGTTGTTCCATAACATGGAGGTTAAGCATGAAATCATGACTGACTCTTCACTGAGGATGGAGTATTTGTAAGGTGGTTTGATTCAATCTTCCTTCGTGATAGTTCGATTGGACGTATTTGAAATAATTCTGAACGCTAAATTTCCATTTGTGCGGTAATGTTTCATCATATTATAAAAATTTAAATTACATTGAAAGACTATCGTGAACATGTCCAATGATTGACCTTCATTACCATCAACTAATTAATAAAAGATGTCGCCTACCATGGCAGGTTTAACTCGGCAATCTGAGGACTTCACTATTAACGTCAATTGGGAACAAAAGAGTGTGTCTAACAAATGGTAATGTTCTATTTTACCCCATAACCGCATTCATTTCAAGAGCCCAGTGTGAAATGGTGTACCACAGGGATCAGAGCTGAATCCTCATTGTTTGTGATTTCGCAAATACTGTTCATGACAATGTGTCGGCGGGATAAAGATTGGCCTGGTTGTTGACAGTGCAAAGGAAGATGTTTTGATTCAGCAAGTTATTAACTATTTATTCAGATGAGCATACTAACGCAAAACGGACGACAGATTGAACAAGATAAAGGGATTAGTGCATAAATGGCAATACAATCACAGTAGCACAGTGACAGAGGGATCTTGGTGGACTTGACCAAAGATCTGACGTGATGGTCAGAAAACGCATAATGTTTTTAAGAAGACATGTGGTACTCTTGACTTCTCCAGTCGTGCCATAGATAATACGAACAAGCTTGCCATTTCGAGCAATTCAGAAATTCTTCGAGGTGATAACTATTTTAAAGAGCATCGCTATGACCCCTTGTGTTGATCGCAGTTGTAACAATCCATCGAATAATCAATCATAATCTGGAAGAAAGATTAAAAGAGAAAAGTAGCAGGTTTCGAGTGGATTCAAGTATAGTCATGTTCCCAGTAGGTGGTGGATATCTCAGAGACCTATTGTCGTGTAAAACCTCAGAAACCTTCGAAAGTGTTTAGAATAACTTTTGAAGTCTTGTTATGTTTAGCACTGTGGGCACAGTGCTAAATGGTGGAATTAGAGCCACCTAGAGATAGAGGTGTACAAGATGATTAAGGGTTTAGATAGGGTTGACCATGAGACCCTTATCCACGTCTGGAGTCAGCTATTACGAAGGGGCTTAGCTTTAAATTAAGGGATGGTAGGTATAGGACAGATGTTAGTGGTAGATTCTTTACTCAGCGAAACGTGAGTTCATGGAATGCCCTGCCAGTAGCAGTGGGGGACTCTCCCTCTTTATGGGCATTTAAACTGGCATTGGATAGGCATATGGAGGATAGCGGGTTAGTGTAGATTCGGTGGGCTTGGATCGGCGCAACATCGAGGGCCAAAGGGCCAAAGGGGCTGTACTGCGCTGTACTTTTCAATGTTCTATGTTCTTCGAAATGTGCAGGTTGGAAACAAACCCTTCGATCCAATTCGTCCATGCCGACCAGATATCCAAACTAAATATGGGCCACCATTTGGCCCATATTCCTGCAAATCATTCTTAATCATGTATCCAACGAAATGCATTTTAAATGCTCCAATTGTACCAGCGTCAACCACTTTTTCTGGCAAATCATTTATACAGGATCCATCATCTGCCTGAAATCTTTGCCCCATAAGTTTGTTTTAAATAATTCCCCACTCACCTTAAGCCTATAACCAGCAGTTTAGGTCTCCCAGACTCTGGAAAAAGGCATTGACTATTCAACCTATGCTTGACTGTCTTGATTTTCTAAATCCCGATAACGTCACCGCTCAGCTTCCAACACATCAGGCAAAATAGCCCAAGTTAATTCAGCCACTCCCTCCAGCTCGAACTCTAGAACGCCAGGAACATCCTTGTAAATCTTCTCTGAAACCTTTTACGCTTCGCATCATCCTTCCAAAAGCAGCGAGAAGAGAATTGCATGCAGTATTCCAAAAGAGGCCTAAGCAAAGCCCTGTACTGTTGCAACATGACCTCATAAATCCTACACTTAATGTACTGACCAGTAAAATCAAGCAGAACAAGTGCCTTCTTCACTATTCTGTCTAGTTGGAACAGTTAATGTGCACTCCAAGCACGCTATGCTCAGCGACTCTCTCATAAATGCTACATTTAATTATATAAGCCTTGCCCTGCTTGCCTATGCAAAATTTATGTCATTTTACTTTTATTTTTGGCTGTAGTGAGTCAATTAGTCAAAGAATCCCGTCGTACTCTATGATTCTTTGCTTCTCTAAATCTGGAATTGTCCTGAAGCTGGGTGCGTAACTGAACACATACATCAGATTTCATTTATTGGTCAGAGTATTGAGTACAGGAATTGGGAGATCACGTTGCAGCTGTATAGATCAATGGTTAGGCCACTGTTGGAATATTGCGTGCAATGCTGTTCTCTTTCCTATCCGAAAGACGTTGTGAAACTTGCAAGGGCTCAGAAAAAATTTACAAGGATGTTGCCAGGGTTGGAGGATTTGAGGTATAAGGAGAGGCTGAGCGAGCTGGGGCTGTTTTCCCTGGAGCGTCAGAGGCTGAGGGGTGACCGGATAAAGGTTTACAAAATTATGAGGGGGATAGATAGGAAAAATAAGCAAAGTATTTTCCGTGGGGTTGTGGAGTCCAGAACTCGCGAACTTTAGGGTGAGAAGGGGAAAGATAGAGTAGAGGCCTACGGGGCAACATTTTCACACAGAGGATGGTCCGTCTATGGAATGAGCTACCAGAGGAAGTGGTGGAGGCTGGTACAATTGCAAAATTTAAAAGGCATTTGGATTGGACATGAATAGGAATAGGTTTAGAGGGTTACGGGCAAGGTGCTGGGAGGTAGGACTAGAATAGTTTGGGAAAGCTGGTCGGCATGCGTGGATTGGACCGAAGGGTTGTTTCTGTGCTGTACATCTCGATGACTCTGTGACTGTATGTGTGGCATCGCATTATTCTCACTTCAAACAATGTGAGATTAAATATGGCCAAGAACTGAATCAAATCCCTCCCTGAGCATAACCGTGAAATTATTTGTGCTATCGGGGAAGATGTTCACTGAGTATAAAATAAGACCAACAGTCATTACTTCGACCGAAGTGCCGTAAAATACTTCTACAGCATTTGAACAAATTAGGATAAGACCCTGTCCTTGCTCAAAACAGCCCACTTTCTGTTCCAGCTCTTTAAGCCTTATGAAAACGACTTGAAATACCATCTTTCACATGAACAAAGATTACCTGATTTCAGAACTTCTTAAATTTCCCTACTCCACACGGTCGACTGATCCACATTCTTAGCCATATTTTGGGGGGCAGCGAGGAGACAGGGAGAGGGTGCAAGGATGCCGACAGTGAAGCTACCAACTTAAAAGGGACTTTTCTCGAGAGTCAGGCCTCCATTTCTCTGGATCAGCGAGGAGAGAGGCAGAGAGGAACCGGCATAGTGAGAGGTAAGTTATCCACTTAAAAGGGATTAACCTCGAGAGTCAGGCCTCCACCTTTTGAGAGAGACTGCTGGGAAGTTAATCTCTGCTTTAAAAACGGACCTCTTGAATAGCTGGAGCACACGCTGAGCATGAGTGAGCATGTGAATGCTGAATAAGTGAAATAATATGCTTGGTCAGTTATGTTATAGCAAACACTACTTAGGTCGCGACTCAGACCCATCCTCCTTCACAAACCAAAAAAAACTCTATGCACTGGATTGGTAACGTAACATGTCTTTGAATTATGCTTCATTTTTCAAAAGTTTGTTTCGTAATTTAAAATAGTGGGAGTGGTGGTTAGGCAGTTGAAAGTTACTCTTCAGAATGTAGAATGTAAGAGTCACCACTCATAGCTATGTTGAATTCATCTGCGTAAAATGCACCCCATGCCAGCTCATGGAAAGCCACGTTAGTGAACTGGAACTAGAGCTGGATCAAATTAGCACCATTCAGAAGGCGGATGGGGTTATTGAAAGGGGAAACAGGGAGGAAGACAGACCTCAGGTGCAAGAAAAAAGATAGACGTGTTACCGTCATGGACAGAACGCGAACTTGGCAGACAGTGCAGGGATGCCATGTGGTTGTTCCCCTCAATTTGGAGTATGCAGATTTGGATGCTGCTGTGGGGGTGGAGGTGGGGGGGAGCGGTTTTCGACGGACCAGAGTTAAGCCATGGGTACATGTGTCTGGCACAGAGTCTGTTACTGTTACCTAGAAGGGACGCAGAGAGAGGTGCAGAACATGAGTCATTAGAGCTTCATGTTTCGGAGCATATACAAAAAGGTTTTGTGGGAATGAGAGAAACTCTTAGTTAGTGTGTTACCTCTCAGGTGCCTGGGTATGTCATGTTTCGGATTGTGACTCCAGGATCCTTAAAGCAAGGGGGAGCAGCCCCAACTCGTATTTTCCAAAGTCACTAATTACATACATACCAAAAGAGATGGGGATTTAAGGCAGATATCCACGGAGTTAGGGTGGATGCTTAGAGCTAGGACAAAGGTGTTATCGCTCATTTGTAACCCGTGCCACCTGCTGCCGAAGCCAGAAATATGGGGAGGGATGAATTGAACACTTGACGACAGGGATGGTGCAAGAGGGAGGGTTTCGGATGGCTGGATAATTAAGGTTCATTCTTGCGTAGTTCGGACCTCTAGAACCAGGATGGTCTACAGCTGAACCCGAAGAGTACCATACGCTGTGCGGGAGATGGGGGAGATTGATTTGTTAATGCTCTTTGGGAAGGTTTCAACAAAATCAGCAGGGGGATGGGAACCTAAAGTATAGGTTGTGAGTAGGAGGGCCATAAAAAAATTTCAAAGTCGCAAGTGCACAGAAGGTTAGTTTGAAGTGTGTCCAGTTCAACGCCAGGAATAGGTGGTTGAGCTTGCCGCATGGGTTGGTATCTGGGACTTTGATGTTCTGGCCATTTCATAGACATAGGTAGAGCAGGGACGGGAACGATTGTTGCAGGTTCCTGGATTGAGATGTCTCAATAAGAACAGATAGGATGCTAAAAGAGGAGAAGATGTGGCATTTTTAGAGAAGAACGGTTTTCCGGTAGGGGAAACAACATTTGAAACTCATCTATTGAGGCGGTATGGGCTGAGGTGAGAAGTAGGAAAGGAGAGGTCAACTTTTTGGGAGTTTTGCATCGACCTCGGAATAGCTCCAGCGATGTAACGGGTAGTGCAAATGTAACTCTTGATAGGAGCATGTTGTGGGGGTATTTGTCTTTCCAAATATTGCCTGGAAAAGCTGAGATTCCAGTTTTTTACATGGGCCAGTCTTTGTCCATTGTGTGCAGGATGCTTTCCTTACACAGCATGCCGACAGGCTAAACAGCGGCGACTCCACACTGGATGTGGTAGTGGCTGATTAACGCGGCCAACTGTGAGATTTGGTGGTACGTGTGCACATCGGTGGTAGTGACTGAAACTCGCTTATGCTCACTTCAGCAATGGAAAGGGATAGTTTAATTTTGCAGGGCAAGAGAGTGATTGCTGGGAGAGCGGCAATTACAATGGAATTGAGGTTCTATTTAGTTTGCAAAGCATGGGGAAGGAAATGCAGGGTATGGGTACAATTGAAACGAGGAGGTTATTCAAGGAACAGCTACTATGTGCCATTGATAATATGAAGCTGTCCGTCACAGATGAAGTAGTCGGGTGAGGGAGCAGTGGTTTAGTAAAGAAGTTGAATCTCTTCTCAAAAGTAGAAGGAGGCTTACGTTGGATGACTTGTGAAGGTTAGTTACGGCCCTTGAGAATTACAAGCTAGTTTGGGAAGACCTGAAACAGAACTAAGAAGAGCCAGGAGGGTACAGGAGAAGTCGTTGGCAGACAGGATCAAATACAATATATATTTCAAAAGGTTTATCATGAATAAAAGATTGACGAGAGTAAGTCTAGGGCCAATCAAGGACAAGAGTAGTATGTTTTGCGTGGTGTCCAAAGGGATAGGCGAGGCTTAAAAGTGTTTTTTTTTCGTCAGTATTCACACTGGCAAAAGACAATGTTGTCAAGGAGAATACGGAGATACAGGCTACCAGACTGATCGGGATTGAGTATGACAATGAGGAGCTGTCAGCAAATTCTGGAAATTGTGCAAATGGATAAGTCCGTTGGTACGGATGAGATTTATCCTCGGATTCTCTGGGCCCGACAGGGAGCAAATTGTTGAGATTTTGGCTTTGATCCTGATGTCATCATTATCTATAGGAATAGTGCCAGGAGACTGAAAATAGCAGATGTTGTTCCCTAGTTCAAGAATGAGAGTAGAGACAATTCTGGTAACTATAGACCAGTGAACCTTACATCTGCTGAGGGTAAAATGTTGAAAAAGGTTATGAAAGATAGAACATATCATGATCGAGAAAGGGATAGTTTGACTGGGGGTAGTCAACACAGTTTTGTGAAGAGTAGTTTGTGCCTCAAAAACCTTGCTGAGTTCGTTGAGGTGATGACCAAACTGGTAGATGAGGGTAAAGAAGTATATGTGGTGTATTTGAATTTTTGTCTGACGTGTAATATGTTTACCCACGGTAGGTAATTGCACAAAGTATGAAGGAATGGGATTGAGGGTGATTCAGCAGTTCGGACCAGAAATTGGCACGCTGAAAGAAGACAGAAGATGGTGGTTAATGGAAATGTTCATCCTGGAGTTCAGTTACTAGTCATGCACCGCAAGGATCTGTTTTGAGGCCACTACTGTTTATCATTTGTATAAGTGACCTGGATGAGGGCGTAGAAACATCTGTTAGTAAATTAGCGGATGACATGATCATCATTGGAATTTCAGGATAATCAGAAGATCACACAGGTTGGATATTAATAACCTTTTTATCCTCGGATGGTGACGAGTAGCACGAGGGAGCAATGTTTCAAATTGAGGGGCGATACATATTGGACAGTTGCCAGAGGTAGTGTCTTTAATCAGAGCATGTTAGGGAGTGAAAAGCAATGCCTGTAACTGTAGTAGACTCGCCATCAAGATATTTAAACGATTATTCGATAAACATATGAATGGAAGTGGAATAGTGCCAACTACGCTGTAATGTCCTCTGTTCTATATAGCAAATGCTCATCGTCCCATCGGTGACATCATTTATTTGCTGCTATCTTCTATTTCTGAATTTGGATTTGAACACAATCACAAGTGTAAATGTGTAATTGAGGGTTTCCGTAAACTATCATTGCAATTTGAAAATACAGTAGTTGGTCAGCCATTCGTATTTCCTTTCCTTAATGATACTGTCGTAACCACTTCCATGTTGTACAAGGTTCACAATGTCTCACCATATCACGCTGTCTATATTAGATACACATACACCAATTCCTCCACATGTCTTGAAATGTTGGAAATGTAACAGTATACAGTGCCTCAAAACTGTGGTAATACATATTGCGTCATTTCAGTTGTCCAAATGAAGTGGTCTTAAAATGTTTCATTGAGCTGAAAAAGTTCCATTAAACCTATGCTTTAATTCAAATGCGTCGTCTATGACGTGCCAATAAAATTGATTGTTCTAAGAATAAGGAAGGTCTGCTACATGGAGGAGAGTTCTGAGTGGCACAGAATGATCTCATTTTCTGGGGAGTAATACAAAATCAGGAAAGATACGTCCCTTTTTCTAGGATGAGGCTGAATCTGTCAGAAAGCTTCTGATATACCTGTTTTAATTTCCTCATTCAAATATACACTTTTCCACTTGCCACTTGCAAGAAAAAAAGCATGGTTCATGCTCACGTGTCACATATATTCAATCGAGGGACTTGAATGTTGGAGGCATGTGGGTCACAGGTTTAAGATTATGAATATGTTATTCAATGCTACTGTCACATTTTATGGTAATATATATAAATATTACAGCCTTGCCTCAATAACAGAAGCTGTTATGATTTCGCTGTAACTTTTTTTTTGCTCTGCCTCCCTCTTGCAGTCAATTTAGTGACAATTGCTATACTTTTCCGTGGAAAGTGTGGGCTCACAGCATGCACCACACGTTATCTGATGGCCATGTCAACGGTGGATCTATTATTCGTCATCTTTGAGATCATACTCAGCAAAATCAAACATGATTATTTCCCACAATCGTTCCTGGACATCACTCCTGCTTGCAGTGTTCGTTATGCCCTGCGCCGTGCAATTATAGACTGTTCTGTCTGGTTTACGATTGTTTTCACTCTGGATCGACATGTCACAATTTGTTGTGAGAAGTTGAAAACTAAATTCTGTACGAAAAAAACTGCAACTGTGGTTTTAGCAATAACTGGAATCCTGTTGTGTTTGAAAAACATTCCTATCTACTTCAGATTCCGGCCATCAATGATTATAGACGACGTACCATGGGGCTGTTTTAATTCTTATGCATATTATTATGACCCTGTGTGGATTAGTTTTAGAAACTTTGAGAAGATTTTAACTCCAATCATCCCATTTGCATTAATTCTGTGCCTCAATGCACTGACAGTGAAATACATATTCGTGGTCAGTCAAGTCCGGAAGGGTTTGAAGGGTCAGAGTAAGGGAGAAAATCACAGAGACCCAGAGATGGAGAATCGAAAGCAGTCTGTCATTTTACTTTTTGCGCTATCTGGCTCCTTCATTTTTCTGTGGTTATGGTATATTTTGTATTATTTTGGTGTTGATGATCCTTTGGATAACGATGGCAAGTATGCATTTAAACATGTTGCATATATGTTACGGAATTTGAACTGCTGCACTAACACGATTGTTTATGTAGCCACTCTCGCCAAGTTCAGAGAGAAGCTCAGGAACCCATTAGAAGCTATTTTTGGTTGAAGAATTCATCAAAAAAGACGACCAAGCAAAATGTGAGCTGCACAGGGAACAGATGACCCTTAAATGAAACAATGTAATTTGAAAGTGGTGTTAACGATTCATATGAAATGGAAAGCTCTGGAATGAGAAGAACAGAATAAGGTATTGCAGCGCAGTACAGGCCCTTCGGCTCTCGATGTTGCACCGATCTGTAGAACCAATCTAAAGTCCATCGATCCAAAACAATTCCATTTTTACTGATACGTTTATCAAGTAACCATTTAAATGGACTTAACGTTGGCGATGCTACTATTGTTTAATCAGTGCATTCCACGCCCGTACTACTTTCGGAATTTAAAACAAAGTACCGCTGATATCTGTCCAATATCTATCACCACTCAAATTAAAGCTGTTAGCCATCACAATGCAAAGGAAAAAGGCTCTAACTGACCACCCTATCTAATCCTCTGACTATCTTGTATGTCTCAATAAATTCAGCTCTCAACTTTCTTCACTGGAGCTAAAACAATCTCGATTCGATCAGCTTTTCCTCGTAACGCCTTCCACCCATACCAGCCAATACGGTAGGAAAACTCATTTGAACCGATTCCAAGATTTCTACATCCTTCCCATAATGTGCCGACCGGAACTAGGACCCAAAGTTCAGTTGCGGCTTCGCAAGAGTTTTGTATGTTTGCAACATAACCTCGTGGCTCCGAAACTCAGTTGCACTACCAATAAAAGCTAACATACTACATATCTTCTTAATAACACTGTGGCATGGGTGGCAACTTTGAGGGATCTATATACAAGGACACCAAGTTTATTCGCTCAACAGCACTCGCAAGAATCTTACCATTAGTCCATTACACAGTCTTCCTGTTGTTCCTTCGAAATTGAATCACCTCACACTTATTCGCATTAAACGTAATTTTCCACCTCTCAACCCAACTCTGCAGCTTATCTCTGTTCCTCAGTGACTTACAACATCCTTCACAGCTACCCACAATTCAACTGACCTGAGTGTCATTCGCTAATTTACAAACACAGCCCAACACGCTCTCACCTTGATGATTTAGAGAAATGACAAACACTCCTAATACACAACTCCTAACTGAACTCGAGAACGAACATTTCCCACCAACAACCACTCTCTGTCTTCTTTCCGCGGGCCAACTTCTGATCCAAATAGCTAAGTCACTGTCAATCCCATACCTCTGTATTTTCTCCGATAACTGACCGTAGGGAACCTTATAAAATGTCTAACTTAACTCCGTATACACCTGATTAACCGCTTCAACCTCATTTACCTGTTTGCTCACCATTTAAAAGAACTCTATAAATTTTTGAGGCACGGCTTATACTTCACCAAACACGGTGACTATCTTTAATCAACATATTCCTCGCTAGTTTTATTATAAATCCTATCTTTTAAAACATTTTCCAGCATTTTAACCTTAACTAAAGTCCATCTCTCTGCTTATAATTACTAGTGTCGCTTCTACTTCCCTTCTTGAACAAGGAAACAACATTTGTTATCGTCCAGACATTTGGCACTTCTCCTGTATAGTATGACGACATGAAGATCAAAGCCAAAAGCCTGGCAATCTCCTCCATGGCTCCTCGGATTTATCCTGGGGGCATATATATTTTCTCACTTTCCAGAATTGCTCATACCTCCTCCTTGTGAACGTAAATCCAAACTAGTCAAGTAGCCTGTATCATGGTATTCTCCTCGACAGCACTGTATTTTTTCCAGTGCGAATACGAACGAAAAATATTCATGTAGCACTTCCACAATCTCTTCATACTCCACGCACAACTTCCCGCTACTCTATTGGGTGTAATCTATTTCGAGCCATTCCTTTTTCCTAATATAGCTTTAGAAAACTTTCGAATTTTCCTTGTTCCTACCTGTCAAAAAGCTTTTCCTTTCCCAACGAAAATGTAAGTTTCAAGCACCCAAACTGAGCCTACATTTCTCATCAGAACATTAAGCCTTCCTTTTCCTCTTTTCAACAATTCAACTTATTTCGTAAAACCCGACTCCCGCGCTTGACCACTCCCTCCCTGCCAGACAAGTACGTATGTATCAAGGATATTCAGTAGCTGTCCATTGACTGAGCTCCAAATTTCTTTTGTGCTCATCTCCTGCACTTTCATTTCACATTTTATGCAACCTAAATCTTGCTTAATCGCATTATAATAATTCTTGCCTGTGATATATACCTATCCCTTTCCGCCACTAAAATAAACATCACCTACTTGTATTCACCATTATCAAAGAGCTCACGTGTCTACAAATGTCACAGCTGGCGGGTTCATAACCCACTGCCAAATCCAAAGTGGCCTCGCCCCTTTTTGGCATATCTCCATACTGTGTCAGGAAATCATGCTGTACACACTGGACGGAAACTGACTCGTCGAAGTAATTCAAGCTATAGCATTTCCAGTCAATATTTGAAAGGATAATGACCCCATAAAAACAACACTGTTAGTTACGCTTTTATCCAGAATTATCTTTGTTATATTTTCCTCTGCATCGCTGGAACTATTTGGAGGACTGGAAAAAAACTCCCAACATGGTAATAACTCCTTTCCTGTTTCCAACTTCAGCACATACTACATCAGGAGGCGATTCGTCAAATGCCCTTTCTGCTATCATAATTCTGTGCTTGATAAACAACGCTACACCTCCTCCTCTTTTACCATCCTCTCTATTCTACTGAAACATTTGAATTCCAGAACCTGCAACAACTATTTCTGTCTCTGCTCTATCCGTGTTTCAGAAATGGCCAGAACATCGAACTCCCACATTCCTATACCCGCGGCAGGTTCACCAACATTATTACGGATACTCGTTGAATTAGACACATTTCAGACCGCCTTCCTGCTTGCTGGTGTTCTCTTGCGGCCTTTTAAACCATATTTCTGGCCTCACTACGCACAACCTCCTGGACGCTGAAATACATTTTGGGATCCCATCCTCCTATTGAATTAGTTTAAACCCTCGTGAATAGCCTTATCAAATTGCTCCACAGAATATTGCTACTAGTAGGTGTCGGTGTTGTTTATCGAGTTTATAGAGTTCCCACTTACCCCACAATGAGTTCCAAGTATCCAGCTATCCAAAACAAACCCTCCTGCACCATCCTTGTAGCGACATATTCAACTCACTTCCCCCGATTCCTGACCACATTAGCACGTGGCACAAGCACCAAACCAGAGATTTGTTCTCGCAGTAAGCTTACACACGAGCTTCCTCAATGTCTGCCTTAAATCATCATTTATTTTCCTACCTATGTCGTTAGTACCTATGCTGACCATAACTTAAAGCTGCTCCTTCTCCCCACAAGGAAACTGAAAACACGACCTGAGACACCACGTGCCCTGACACTTGCGAGGCAACATTCCTCTCCTAACACCAGAATATCCTACCTGTCCTCGTACCTGTGGAGTCCTCAGGGATTAATGCTGTGCTCACCTCCCACTTTCTCTTCTGTACAAACGGGGCCGACTCTGTACCACGGTCAAGTACCACATGGCTTACCCATGGTAAGTTATCTGCCCAAATAGTATACAAAAGCGTATACTTAGTTTTGAGGGAACAGCCACAACGGTTCCCTGCAATGCCTGCCGGTTCCCTTTCCGTCCCCGACAATAAACCATCCCATCTTTTTGTTGTCCCTGAGGTGCGTCGACCTCCTCGTAAATTCTCACAACAACCCGTCCCCCTTCCCTTATGTTCCGAAGTTCATCCAAATTCAGCTCCACTTCCCTAATACATTTTACAAGGAGTTGGAGTTGTGTACAATTTCCGCAGATAAAGTCAGCAAGGACATCAGTGGTGACCTTTACCCTCCACATTGTGCAGTATTAACATGCAACTGCCTAATCCACAATTCCCACTTTCTGAATTCCCAAAGAGACTGTTGAATCAAAATGAGCAAAATAAAGCTTATTTCTGTACCAATCCAGTGCACAGAAACTTATTCTTTTTTTCCTTTGGTTAGCGGAGGAGGATGGGTAGGAGACATTACCTAAGTAGTGTTTCAGGTAACGAAACCATGCAAATATATTTCTTCATTTGATCAGCAGTCCATCCTCCACCTCTGCTCAGCAATTACTCTGCCTATGCAAGAGGTAAGTTTAAATAGTTTTGCATTTTTCTTCCCAGCTGGCCCTGGACCTCGCTCCCACTCCTCCCACTGCCACTGCTACTGGTAAAAAGACAATGTCGACAGCTGTTTGATTCCAGGCAGTAGAGTGTCGAGATCAAAAGGTCACATTTGGAAGATATGAGGTGACAGAGTAGGAGAATGCAGCCATGTCAAACAACAAAGTATAAATCGAAAGACTAAACGATTAGATATTCCTCCTAATCTAAATTAACCTATTAAATTAATCCCGAGATTATGCCCAATAATTCTGAATTTTCTGGCAAATTGAAAAAGCATTTCGACTTCTATGCTATCAAGTACTCTAACAAACTCAAATGCGTTATTAAGGTCACCTCTCATTCTTACATATCTCAATGAGTGTAGGTTAATTCTACTGAAACACCCTTCATCACATAGGCCTTCCTGCGTTGTCATTAAGCTAACGCATGTTCTCTGGAAAGCTTCAAACGCCAGTACATCATTCCCTTAATCATATAATCCCTTTAGTGTGGATACAGGTACTTCAAGAGGACAAGTCTCCTCCAACGATCCGAGGAGTAGCCCTTGCAGTTATATTCCCCTATATTTACCCGTGACAAATACAACTACCGTACACATCCCTTAACACTATATGCAGTTTTTCATGGCCAATTCACCCAACTTGCACATGTTTGGATTGTGGAGCACATTGGAGCACCTGAAAGAAACCCATACAGACACGGCGAGACTTTGCAAATTCCACATAGTCGGTCATCCGATGCTTGAATCATATCTGGGTTTCTGTCCCTGTGAGACAGCAATGCTCACCACTGAGCCACTGTGCCTCTCTACCCCCCCTCACCCCCGCAATACAGGGCGATACAGGAATCACAACGATTCTCAGTACTCCAACGGTCGACTGACCTATACCCAATACATTTCTACGAAATCCTCTCCACTGTTACAGGCAATTAATTTTGAAATAAATAAAGAATTTACATTTTGGTTCATCATTATTAGTTAATCTAGGATGTTAATCTTTCTTTTACATGGACAAGCATTCTCAAATACATCTGCTCTATTACTTTCTGCAGCCTTTCTCCATTACAATTATATACAGCTCTCCAAAGCCTCTTACCAACCTGTGTAACATCACATTGTCCATCAGCCAATTGTAACACAAGAGGATATTCATTGCTTTGAATCTGGTTGGCCGAAAGATATAGTGGCCCCTGTTCACTTCTGCAATGCAAACAAGTCAAAGTCAACAATGCTTCTCTCATTCATTTCCTGGGTTTGCCAGAGCAATGAGTACTGCCTGTAGTCCTTTCCTCTATGATTTACTTGTTTCGGCCGGCTCCAGCATTCAGTAAGATTATGACAGACGATATGTTTTCGTTCCTTATTCTCAGTAGATGAAAGGATGCAGGAGTTCATTCAGCGTTTCCACTGGATTGCAAATGAATCACAGAATGCTGTAGAACTGCCTTGAGTACCAAATCCCATCGGTGTGTCAGCTGGTACACCTAAGATATATTTAACTAAGGCCGTCCAAGTCTGAGTCTGCAAGCCCCAGAAAAGTCGTAAAGGAGGGCATTTCCCAGACGGGAGTTTGAAATGTCCTTCATGAAACTCAGCAGCCTTACACCACCCAAACTACAGTCATAACGCCTCATTTTCAATCAAGTGACTCATTTACCTGAAATTGCGTCTCTGTGTCTGGACTTTCCAACAAATTGAAATGACGTCCCATCTGATTTTTGCATAGTATTCAGCACCATTCCTCGGATACTTAAAACGTCCATGTTCAAATTCAGCAGAATTGCACTTTGCCAAGATTTTTGCTAAAATGTCACAAATAACATTTGCACCACATACTTGATTCAAAATGGGCATCTTCAACAAGATATAACAACGCCATCGCCTCTTGAAACCTAATGGCGTCACAATCATTGAATCCCCAGTATCAACGTTGTGCGAGTTACTATTGTGCAGAAACTTAACTTGAAAACCCATATAAATAACAAGGCCACAAAAAAGTAAAAACACATCAGAGTACAGGAACACTGCACGACGTAACTCATCTCCTAACAATGCTCTCTAAGAAAATTAGCATTTCTATTTCAAGTTACTGATAAATGGACAACCATGGTACTCCAATCGCACAGAACGGTCAGTGTATT
This sequence comes from Chiloscyllium punctatum, assembly GCF_047496795.1. Lineage (NCBI taxonomy): Eukaryota > Metazoa > Chordata > Chondrichthyes > Orectolobiformes > Hemiscylliidae > Chiloscyllium > Chiloscyllium punctatum. Next base: position 34,027,592 of record NC_092773.1, read on the forward strand.
ATTGGCTTCTCCAATTTTGGTTGGATAGTGATTTCATGTTGCTTCGTGCAGGTTCATTGCTCCTTGGAAGTGGAGCCGCAGGTAAACAGGAGAATGAATAATCCGTTTGGTATGCTTTCATTTATTTGTCAGAGCACTGAGTATAGGATTTGGGATGTCATGTTGCCACTATACAGGATATTGTTTAGGTCACTTTTGGAATACTGCGTGCAGTTCTGACTCCCTTCCTGTTGGAACAATATTTTGAAACTTGAAATGGTTCAGAAAATATTTACAATGATTTTGCCAGGTTTGGAAGATTTGAGCTATAAGGAGAGGCTGAATAGGCTGGGGCTGCTTTCCCTGCAGCGTCGAAGGCAAAGGTGTGACCTCATAGATGTTTATAAAATCATGAGTGGCATGGATAGGATGAATAGTCAAAGTATTTTCGCTGGGGGTGGGGAGGAGTAGAGAACTATACGGCGTAAATTTAGACTGAGAGGGAAATGGTATAAAAGGGAACGAAGGTGTAACTTTCACTCAGAGGGTGGTGCATGTATGGAATGAGGTAGTGGTGGAGGCTGGTACAATTGCAAAATCTAAAAGGCATCTGGATGGGGCGATGAATATGAAGTGTTGATTTGGATATGGACCAAGTGCTGGCAAATGGAAGTAGATTAAATTAGGCTACCTGGGCGACATGGACGAGTTGGACTGAATGGTCTATTTCCATGCTGCACAGCTCTATGACTCTGTGCCTGTTTGACAGCATGAATCTACCGGCCATTGAATTAAATTTTGAACACATATCAGAAAATGAAAACTGCATCAATAATATCCATGTCGCATTTTTTCTTTCCCATAGTAAATATAGTGACAATTGCCATCCTGTCTCGGGAAATTGTGGAGTTTCTGCGTGCAGCACTCCCCAACTTTTGGCCATCACAGCGGTTATCACTGAGGTTATACTCCATAAGATCAATCCGACTATTTCCCAAAACGTTTCTTGGATATCACTCCTGTGTACAGTTTTCATTATGCCCTGAACCGTGCAGTTATAGACTGCTCTATTTTCGTCACCATTGCTTTCACCTTCGATCCATTTGTTACCATTTGTTGCAGCAGAATTTTAAATTGAAATGTTGTACCAAAAGGACTGCACGTGTAGTTCTGATTATCACAAGAATTCTACCCTGCTTTAAAAAATACGTATCTATTTATTTTAGATTTAGATGTTCAAAAACCATCAACAATGTAGCATGGTACTCTTCAAATACACAGGCGTATCGCTATGATCCCGTATGGAGACTATTTAAACGATTTGAAAAGGTCTTTCCGCCAAAATTCCCGTTCATTTTAATTACCTTGTTGAAAATACCGACAATAAGACACATTTTAGGCTCCACCCATGTCTGCAAGTGACTTAAAGGCTAAAGGAATGAAGAGAAAAGCAGTGACCAAGAAAATGAAGATAGTGTGTAATTTTACTGTTCGCCATATCCACTAATTTCATACTTCTATGGTTGTAGTATATCTTAAAATATTTTAACATAGATTATCCATTAGATAGTGCTAGTGAATATACATTCACAGTAGTAGCGTACATTTTGCAGGATTTAAGTTGCTTTACGAAGTTCATTCTATATGTGGCAACTCCCTCCAAATTTAGACAACAGTTCAGGAATATAGCGAGACCTTTTTTTTAAGGTAAATTGGCATATTTATAAATAAACAAAGGAATTGAAACAACCTAATGAACAACAAGTAATAGCTGGAAGACATAAGGATAAAGTGTTTCAGTTGTACATTGGTGATATAGTCATGGAGTTACATAGATGTGCAGCATGAAAACAGACCCTTTGGTCCAAGCCGTCCATGACGACCAGATATCCCAACCCAATCTTGTCCCACCTTGCAGCACCTGGCACATCTACCTCCAAACCCTTCCTATTCATATACCCATCCAAATGCCTCTGAAATGTTGCAATTGTAACAGCCTCCACCACATCCTCTGGCAGCTCATTCCATACACGTACCACCGTCTGCAGAAAAACGTTGTCCCTGAGGTCTTATTTTTTATATATTTCCCCTCTCACCGTAAACCTATGCCCTCTTGTTCTGGAATCCCTGACACCAGCGTGGGTTGGTACCTGGGATTTCGATGTTGTGGCTATTACGGAGACATGGGTAGAACAGGGACAGGATTGGCTGTTGCAGGATCCAGGGTTTAAATGTTTTAATAGGGTCAGAAGTGGGGGTAAAAGAGGGGGAGGTGTGACATTGCTTGTCAAAGATAGTTTTACAGCAGTGGAAAGGACGATAGATGATGACTCGCCATCTGAGGTAGTTTGGGCTGAGGTTAGGAATAGGAAAGGTGAGGACACCCTGTTAGGAGTTTACTGCAGGCCTCTTAATAATCTGAGAGACGTAGAAGAAAGGATTGCGAGGATGATTCAGGAGAAGAGTGAAAGTAATAGGGTGGTTGTTATGGGGGACTTTAGCTTTACTGATATTGACAGGGAAAACTATAGCTCGAGTTCGTTAGATGGGTCCGTGTTTGTCCAATGTGTGCAGGAGGGTTTCCTGACACAATATGTAGACAGGCCAACAAGAGGTGAGGCCAAACTGGATTTGGTTGTGGGTAACGAACCAGGCCAGGTGTTAGAATTGGAGGTAGGTGAGCACTTTGGGGACAGTGACCACAATTCGGTGACTTTTACTCTTGTGATGGAGAGGGATAAGTGTGCACTGCAGGGCAAGAGTTATAGCTGGGGGCAGGGAAATTATGATGCGGTCAGGCATGACTTAGAATGCGTGGCTTGGAAAAGTAGGCTTCAAGGCAAAGGCACAATTGATATGTGGAGCTTGTTCAAGGAGCAACTATTGAGTGTCCTTGATACGTATGTACCTGTCAGGCAGGGAGGAAAGGGTCGTGTGAGGAAGCCGTGGTTTAATAAGGAACTGGAAGCCCTTGTTAAAGGGAAGAAGGCGGCCTTTGTAAAGATGAGGGGTGAAGGTTCAATTGGGGCGATTGAGAGTGAAAAAGTAGCCAGGAAGGATCTGAAGAGAGAGCTAAGAGCAGCAAGGCGGGGACATGAAAAGTCCTTAGTTGGGAGGATTAGGAAAAACCCAAAGGCTTTCTATAGTTATGTCAGGAATAAAAGAATGTCTGGGGTAGGAATAGGTCCAGTCAAGGATAGTAGTGGGAAGTAGCGTGTGGAGGCTGAAGAGACTGGGGAGACACTGAATGAATACTTTTCGTCAGTATTCACTCAGGAACAGGACATTGTTGCCGATGTGAATACTGAGTCACAATTAATTAGAATGGACGGCTTTGAGGTATGTAGGGAAGGGGTGTTGGAAATTCTGGAAAGGGTGAAAATAGATAAGTCCCCTGGGCCTGTTGGCATTTATCCTCGGATTCTCTGGGAAGCAAGGGAGGATATTGCAGAGCCATTGGCCTTGATTTTTATGTCCTCGTTGTCTACAGGAATAGTGCCAGAAGACTGGAGGATAGCAAATGTGATTCTCTTGTTCAAGAAGGGGAGTAGGGATAACCCTAGTAACTATAGGCCAGTGAGTCGTACTTCTGTTGGGGCAAAGTCTTAGAGAGAATTGTAAGGGATAGGATTTATGAACATCTGGATAGGAATAATGTGATCAAGAATAGTCAGCATGGTTTTGTGAAGGGCAGATCGTGCATCATAAACTTTATTGAATTCTTTGAGAAGGTGACTAAGGAGGTGGACGAGGGTAAAGTGGTAGATGTGGTGTATTTGGATTTTAGTAAGGCGCTTGATAAGTTTCCCCATGGTCGTCTACTGCAAAAAATATGGAGGTATGTCATTGAGGGTGAGTTTGACGGTTTGGATTAGGAATTGGCTAGCTGGAAGAAGACTAGCTGGTAGTAGTTGATGGTAAAGGTTCATCTTGGAGTGCAGTTACTAGCGGTGTTCCGCAAGGAATTGTTTTGGGACCATTGCTGTTTGTCACTTTTATAAATGACCTGGAGGAGGGGCTAGACGTTTGGGTGAGCAAGTTTGCTGTTGATACGAAAGTCGGTGGAGTTGTTGACAGTGAGGAAGGATGTGTCAGGATACAGCAGAAAGGTGGCAAATGGAGTTCAATGTGGGTAAGTGTGAGGTGATTCACGTTGGTATGAGTAACAAAAATTTGGCGTACTGGGCTAATTGTCGGATACTTGGTAGTGTGGATGAACAGAGGGATCTTGGTGTCCATGTACACAGGTCTCTGAAAGTTGCCACACAGGTAAATAGTGCAGTGAAGAAGGCATATGGTGTACTGGTATTTATTGGTTGAGGAATTGAGTTCCGGAATACTGAGGTCATGTTGCAGTTATATAAGACTCTGGTGCGGCCGCATGTGGAATATTGTGTGCAGTTTTGGTCGCCATACTATAGGAAGGATGTGGAGGCACTGGAACGGATGCAGAGGAGGTTTACCAGGCTGTTGCCTGGTATGGTAGGAAGATCGTATGAGGAAAGGCTGAGGCACTTGGGGCTGTTTTCATTGGAGAAAAGAAGGTTTGTGGTGACTTGATAGAGGTGTACAAGATGATTAGGGGGTTTAGATAGTGTTGACGATGAGAACCTTTTACCAAGTATGGAGTCAGCTATTACGGGCGGGGCATAGCTTCAAATTAAGGGGTGGTAGGTATATGACAGATGTTACGGATAGATTCTTTATTCAGCGAGTCGTGAGTTCATGGAATGCCCTGCCAGTAGCAGTGGTGGACTCTCGCTCTTTATGGGCATTTAAACGGCATTGGATAGGCATCTGGAGGATAGTGGGCTAGTGTAGGTTAGGTGGGCTTGGATCGGTGCAACATCGAGGGCCAAAGGGCCTGTACTGCGCTCTATTTTTACTATGTTCTGTGTGCTATGTTCTATATGTGCCATCTAGAATCGCAGAGAACGCTCGAAATTCATCAATGTTCAAAGACCATGTTTTGGCTCACCGTCAAGACTATCCATATGATTGGGATAAGGGAATTCCATTTCTGTTTCTTTGAACCAAATGAATTGACCAATTTTAGTCCATTGGAATTAGTTTTTTGGTCATGAAGTGAGAAGATTGTTAAAATTTATTGTGTAGAAATTGGTAATTCAGAAATTAGATACCACACATTTGGATGATATGTCAAATTTAGCGAATGTTTAAAACAGCCGGCGAGATGTCTAGAGACCATTTAAAAATATCACAGCATACAACATAACAGGAAGCAGACAAGAAATCAAAGATTCACAGTTTTACTGGGCAGAATAAGGTAATCGTGAAACGTCTCATTATTCAATATTAGTGAATATTCAAAGGCAGTGTTTAGTTATCAAGTCGAAAAGAAATTGAATAGATTAAACTATCTGTTCGGGATTCCAGAGGGAGAGAAAAATAACTCAGAGCATGTCATGTGACGATGGTGGAAAGCTATTTTGACAGGGAAGTAAAGTAAGTCGTCAATGCATTTTTGATTGACAAACAGAGAGAACTACCAAGTTCAGAGTGTTCAGAATTGGTGATTCCTCAAATTAAATTGGACCATGAGGAAGTTGTCCAACGTTGCGATAACGTATTGTGTAACCTCCAGAGGAAAATGGAAGTGACCTGAAAGACTTATCAATATCACACGGGGAGATATTTGGAAATCAACTGTTCAATACTCATCTAAGTATGCATGATGTGGATTTTGTAAATGCTATTCTGACGAAGCAACTTCCTTGTAGTGATAACCCTCGTAAATTGGCACAGGTTCAAAAGAAGATTGAACACACGCTGTGAGGCAACAAAGTCAAAGTAAGTTGCAGTGACGAAACCTCACCCAATATAATGGTTCCAAAACCAGACATTACGAAACTGTTATGTTTGGATGATCAAACACTAATGCATATTTGATTGTGCGGTTGGAAGACTGTACTGAGAAGGTATGCCAAGCAACTTATCTTTCTAAGATGGACTTGTTCAGAGTATACTCGCAGATAACATTATCATAAATTAAAAAGACAATTTCGGCTTTCGTAACGCCGAATGGACGGTATCAGTTTAAAGCAATGCCACTTGACTTCGAAAATCCGCAAGTTCCAATTCACAGATTAACCAATAAGACCATTACAGATTTACCCAACTGTGATGTATATATCAATGGTGATTGTTACTTCCAAATGAAAAGAATATTTACAACATTTACAAGGCTTGTTCGGAAGATACCACATGGCATGATTGGTGATTTTTGATTGCGAGCAGCAGCTAAGGTAAGACTGTTTGTTTTAAAAGTACTTACCGGTAGCGGGCAGCGGTGTTTTTTTTCACTCTCTTCACAGAAAGAGCGGGAGCAGCAGGGGGAAGTGACGACGACCAGAGAGGCAGCCGAGACCCGGAAGCAGGTAGAGCGTAAGCTTACCTGGGTAGGTTTGTTTCCCCTTTAAAAGCGCGCAGCTGAAGAACCCGAGGCACTACGGAGGTAGTGCCTCCCACCCGCCCTCCTCCTCTAACCTAATAATAAGATCCGTTGTGGTAAGGAGGTAAGTGCCGAATTTTGCTTGTTGTATTCTTTAGACCCAGTTTTTTTGTTTAAAATAAAGGTTAGCTTTAGAGGGATGGCAGTGAAGGCAGTGCAATGTTCCTCCTGCAACATGTATGAGGTGAGTGATGCCATGGACGTCCCTGCTGATTACACTTGCAGGAAGTGCACCCATCTCCAGCTCCTCCAAGACCGTGTTAGGGAACTGGAGCTGGAGTTGGATGAACTTCGGATCATTCGGGAGGCAGAGGGGGTCATAGATCAGAGCTATAGGGAAGTAGTAACTCCAAAGATGGCAGATAGATGGGTGACAGTGAGGGGGACTGGGAGGAAGCAGCCAGTGCAGGGACCCCCTGTGGTCGTTCCCCTCAAGAACAAGTATACCGTTTTTGATACTTGTGGGGGGGGGGGACTTACCAGGGGTAAGTAACGGGGCTCAGGCCTCTGGCACGGAGCCTGTCCCCGCTACTAAGAAGGGAAGGGTGGAGAAGAGCAGAGCAATAATAATTGGGGACTCGATAGTTCGGGGCACAGATAGGCGGTTTTGTGGGAACGAGAGAGACTCACGTTTGGTATGTTGCCTCCCAGGTGCAAGGGTACGTGATGTCTCTGATCGTGTTTTCCGGGTCCTTAAGGGGGAGGGGGAGCAGCCTGAAGTCGTGGTCCATATTGGCACCAATGACATAGGTAGGAGGAGTGCTGAGGATGTTAGAGAGGCTTTTAGGGAGCTAGGTTGGAAGCTCAGAGTTAGAACGAACAGAGTTGTTGTCTCTGGTTTGTTACCCATGCCACGTGATAGAGAGTCGAGGAATAGGGAGAGAGAAGAGTTAAATGCGTGGCTACAGGGATGGTGCAGGAGGGAGGGATTTCGGTACTTGGATAACTGGGGTTCTTTCTGGGGAAGGTGGGACCTCTATAAACAGAATGGTTGCACCTGAACCTGAGGGGCACCAGTATCCTTGGAGGGAGGTTTGCTAGTGCTCTTGGGGGGGGGGTTTAAACTAACTCTGCAGGGGCATGGGAACCCAGACTGTAGCTTTAGGGTGCAGGACCTGGAGTGTAGGGAGGTTAGGAATATGGCATCAATCTTAAAGGAGGGTGCCTGTAAACAGAAGAGTGGCTTGAAGTGTGTATACTTTAATGCCAGAAGTATACGAAATAAGGTAGGTGGCATATTTATAAATAAACAAAGGAATTGAAACAACCTAATGAACAACAAGTAATAGCTGGAAGACATAAGGATAAAGTGTTTCAGTTGTACATTGGTGATATAGTCATGGAGTTACATAGATGTGCAGCATGAAAACAGACCCTTTGGTCCAAGCCGTCCATGACGACCAGATATCCCAACCCAATCTTGTCCCACCTTGCAGCACCTGGCACATCTACCTCCAAACCCTTCCTATTCATATACCCATCCAAATGCCTCTGAAATGTTGCAATTGTAACAGCTTCCACCACATCCTCTGGCAGCTCATTCCATACACGTACCACCGTCTGCAGAAAAACGTTGTCCCTGAGGTCTTATTTTTTATATATTTCCCCTCTCACCGTAAACCTATGCCCTCTAGTTCTGGAATCCCTGACACCAGCGTGGGTTGGTACCTGGGACTTCGATGTTGTGGCTATTACGGAGACATGGCTAGATCAGGGACAGGATTGGCTGTTGCAGGTTCCAGGGTTTAAATGTTTTAGTAGGGTCAGAGGTGGGGGCAAAAGAGAGGGGGTGTGGCTTTGCTTGTCAAAGATAGTATTACAGCGGTGGAAAGGAAGATGGACGAAGATTTGCCATCTGAGGTAGTTTGGGTTGAGGTTAGGAATAGGAGAGGTGCGGTCACCCTGTTAGGAGTCTTTTACAGGCCTCCTAATAGTCCTAGAATCGTTGAAGAAAGGATTGCGATTCGTTAGATGGGTCAGTGTTTGTGCAATGTGTGCAGGAGAGTTTCTTGACACAATATGTAGATAAGCCAACAAGAGGTGAGGCCATACTGGATTTGGTTCTGGGTAACGAACCAGGCCAGGTATTAGAACTAGAGGTAGGTGAGCACTTTGGGGACAGTGACCACAATTCGGTGATTTTTACTCTAGTGATGGAGAGGGATAAGTGTGTACTACAGGGCAAGAGTTATAGATGGGGGCAGGGAAATTATGATGCGTTGAGGCATGACTTAGAATGTGTGGATTGGAAAAGTAGATTCCAAGGCAAGAGCGTAATTGATATGTGGAACTTGTTCAAGGAGAAACTATTGAGTGTCCTTGATAAGTACGTACCTATCAGGCAGGGAGGAAAGGGTCGTGTGAGGGAGCCGTGGTTTAATAAGGAGTTGGAATCCCTTGTTAAATGGAAGAGGGCGGCCTTTGTAAAGATGAGGGGTGAAGGTTCAATAGGGGCAATTGAGAGTTATAAGGTAGCCCGGAAGGACCTGAAGACAGAGCTAAGAGCAGCAAGGAGGGGACATGAAAGGTCCTTAGTTGGTAGGATTAGGGAAAACCCGAAGGCTTTCTATAGGTATGTTAGGAACAAAAGAATGACTAGGGAAGGAATAGGTCCAATCAAGGATAGTAATGGGAAGTTGCGTGTGGAGGCTGAAGAGATTGGGGAGGCGCTGAATGAATACTTTTCGTCAGTATTCACTCAGGAACAGGACATTGTTGTCGATATGAATACTGAGGCACGAATAAGTAGAATGGATGGCTTTGAGATATGTAGAGAAGAGGTATTGGAAATTCTGGCAAGGGTGAAAATAGATAAGTCCCCTGGGCCTGATGGCATTTATCCTAGGATTCTCTGGGAAGCAAGGGAGGAGATTGCAGAGCCATTGGCCTTGATTTTTGTGTCCTCTTTGTCGACAGGAGTAGTGCCAGAGGACTGGAGGCTAGCAAACGTGGTTCCCTTGTTCAAGAAGGGGAGTAGGGATAATCCTAGTAACTATAGGCCAGTGAGTCTCACTTCTGTTGTGGGCAATGTCTTAGAGAGAATTGTAAGGGATAGGATTTATGCACATCTGGATAAGAATGATGTGATCAAGGATAGTCAGCATGGTTTTGTGAAGGGCAGGTCGTGCCTCACAAACCTTATTGAATTCTTTGAGAAGGTGACTAAGGAGGTAGATGAGGGGAAAGCAGTAGATGTGGTATATATGGATTTTAGTAAGGCGTTTGATAAGGTCCCCCATGGTAGGCTACTGCAGAAAATACAGAGATATGGCATTGAGGGTGAGTTGGAGGTTTGGATTAGGAATTGGCTCTCTGGAAGAAGACAGAGGGTAGTAGTTGATGGCAAAGGTTCATCTTGGAGTGCCGTCACTAGCGGTGTTCCGCAAGGATCTGTTTTGGGACCATTGCTGTTTGTCATTTTTATAAATGACCTGGAGGAAGGGTTAGAAGGTTGGGTGAGCAAGTTTGCGGATGATACGAAAGTCGGAGGAGTTGTAGACAGTGAGGAAGGATATGGCATTTTACAGCGGGATATAGAGAAGCTGCAGAGCTGGGCAGAAAGGTGGCAAATGGAGTTCAATGTAGCTAAGTGTGAAGTGATTCACTTTGGTAAGAGTAATAAAAAGATGGATTACTGGGCTAATGGTAGACTACTTGGTAGTGTGGAAGAGCAGAGGGATCTTGGTGTCCATGTACACAGATCTCTGAAAGTTGCTACCCAGGCAAATAGTGCAGTGAAGAAGGCATATGGCGTACTGGCTTTTATTGGTAGAGGAATTGAGTTCCGGAGTCCTGAGGTCATGCTGCAGTTGTATAAGACTCTGGTGCGGCCGCATCTGGAATATTGTGTGCAGTTTTAGTCGCCATACTACAGGAAGGATGTGGAGGCACTGGAACGGGTGCAGAGGAAGTTTACCAGGATGTTGCCTGGTATGGTAGGAAAATCCTATGAGGAAAGGCTGAGGCACTTGGGGTTGTTTTCATTGGAGAAAAGAAGGTTTAGGGGTGACTTGATAGAGGTGTACAAGATGATTAGGGGGTTAGATAGGGTTGACAGTGAGAACCTTTTTCCACGTATGGAGTCAGCTATTACAAGGGGGCATAGCTTTAAATTAAGGGGGGGTAGATATAGGACTGATGTTAGGGGTAGGTTCTTCACTCAGCGAGTCGTAAGTTCATGGAATGCCCTGCCAGTAGCAGTAGTGGACTCTCCCTCTTTAGGGGTATTTAAGCGGGCATTGGATAGGTATATGGAGGATAGTGGGTTAGTGTAGGTTAGGTGGGCTTTGATCGGCGCAACATCGAGGGCTGAAGGGCCTGTACTGCGCTGTATTCTTCTATGTTCTATGTTCTATGTTAACCAGGGTAAAAGTAAATTTGCCAAAGCCCAAGTCACATTCCTGGGCCATGTTCTTAGACACGGGCAAACAGTACCACGGGATGCAAAAATAAATGTAACTGGGGAAATTCCCATACCATCGACGAAAATAATGCAGTACCTGGGATTGAGTTGGTTTTGTCAATATTTATCGCAAATCTTCGCAGCGTGGCTGCCACGCTTATTTAGTTTCTACATAAAGACAAGAGGATGCACTAGACAGCGGACTGTCAGAAGGCATTTCACTGCATGAAAGTTGTGCTCACCATTGGCCCAGTATTAACCACACCAAATTCTGCAACACCAGTCAAGATGCCTATTGATGCAAGTGATGTGTGTGTCGGTGCTGTCCTCTTACAAGAAGATGACGAGAACATAAAAAGACCTATCGGGTATTTCTCCAGAAGGTTGAACATTTCTTAGCAGAAGTATTCGATGGTGTTGGCATTAAAATTCTTCAATGCATTTGTTAGCAAGATCATACCTGAGGCAATCGTTTATGCTGATCATACCACATTGAAGTCTGTGGAGAGATTTGAGGATAGAAATGTCAACCTGTTTAGATGGAGTTTGTTGCAACAACCATTCAATTTGAAGATTGTGCGTGTGACAGGAGGAGAAAATGTGATAGTCGATGCATTGTCGACACTCGAATGAGAAAGGGAGACGTTCGGTGGCAGCAGTCCAACAGACTGAAAAGGAATACAGTTGCGCATGTTTCAACATTAAGTCAATATAATATGTCTGTGTGTTACAGAAGTCTAAAATCTGTAGAATGTTATTAGGCGATTTAAAATGATTATGGATAAAATAACCTTTGATTATGGATGGCACATTTTCATTTTAAAGGGAGTGGTGTTGCTTCTTTAATACGGTAATGCAGGTGTTGGCTTTTTCGCTTAAGAGATGTTGTAAATTATTTAGGTTCTGAAAAGCATGGGGTGTCGCCATTTCGGGTCAATTTGATAATAGCTCACAGATACTGCCTCAGACGGAGGCTGTCAATTTAAAAAAAAAAGCTTATATAATTAAAGGGGATGGCCCGTTGTTGCAGCTCAGCTGTACTCTGGTTTGTGTTTCCTTTTTTAGCAGTAGTTCGAACAAAAAAGCTACTGGTCCCATAGAATCGAGTCCAGGCTGGTCGTATCTCTCCGACTTTCGTGTTGTAACAATCTGTGCTTGATTTTACCTTTCTTACCAATTGATGTTTATGGAGATTGTTTCAAGTATTTGGAACAGCATCATTACTGTGGGATGAGCTCTTCAGTTTTTGGCAAGATTAAATTATTCGGTATTTTTTTCGGTCTTTGCATTTCGTTCAGTTATATTGTAAATAAATTTCGTTTTTGCTTAAAACTGAATGGTTTCATCGCCTGATTATCTCCTGGAATTTCGACGGTACACCTGCTTAAAACACAGTTAGGATCTGTGCTAATTTCGTGAACTGTTTTTGGCCTCATGTGATACATCTTGCCGCCTCATGAATACATTCACTACTTTGTCATTAATTACTTCCTGAGGTAATGAATTCTGCAGACTCACCATTATTTCGGTGAAGAAATGTCTCGTCCTGTCCATCCTACATTGGTCCAAACTGTATCATCAGACAGTGAACCCTGTTTCTGGACTCACTGACCATCGGGAACAACTATCTTGACTACACATGTAAATATATTTTTGTCTCAATGACGTCCCGCCTCACTCGTCTGACCTCCCGCGAAATAATCCTAAAATAGTTATCTCTCCTCAAACATCAGTCCTGCCATCCCTGGAATTAGCCTGGGAAGCGTTTGCTGCCCTCCTGGGTAACCAACAGCATCATTCCTCAGAAAAGCGGACAAAAACTGCACATCTTATTGTAGGTGTGACCTCGTCAAGGCCTTGTATAACTGTAACAATGCATCAATGCTCCTTAACGCGAAACATCGCACAATGAAGGTCAACATATATTTTGCCACTTTTCATCATGTGCTGCACCTGTATGTTTACCTACATTGATTGTGCCTAATGTTTCCCAGGTCCTGCTGTACATACTCAATTTACAACCATTCGAGATCACTAATTGGCAATTTAGCACTTTCAAGACTGCCCACCAAACAATGCGATCATGACTAATCAATGCCATGTTCTGGCTTTCTTTCCCTCCCGGCTGAAATCTTGGATATTTAAAAGAGGGACCATCTGTTCCTTGAGCTGATTAAGCATCTTCTTGTTTTTCCCATCAAAAACCTCGCATTTATCCAAATTACATTGAATCTGCTGCTTTTGCTGTCCGATGTGCTGCTTTTATTGACACTGCACATCATTGAGTCTGGCATTCAACTTTATGCTTGCACATTTTTGTAACTGTTATCGCATGTACTGGGATGTTGCTCAGGATGAAGACGTCGCCAATTTATTATACTCGTCCTGAGGTTTCTGTGTCTGTCTGGGGAAAAAATGGCACTCCACTCTCACATGGCTACCTATAACGCAGTTGCAACACTGTGGAAAATTTCGTATCCCTGATTTATCGAAAGTTATTCTGGTATTTGACACAGTGCAGTGAAGATTTACTCGACTGATACTGTGTATGGAGGTACTACGTCATGAGGCGAGTTTGAGTCAGTCATGCTTCTACACATTGGAAACTACGAAGCTTGCCTTTTTAGGTCTTTCTATTTCAGAAAGGAAAGACTTATCACAGAGGGAATGCAACGAAAGTTCATGAGGCTGGTGCCCAAGATGCCAAGACTGTCTCAAGAGGGCGCATTGCTTCATCTCGGGAAATCCAGATTCAGGGGTTACAGTATAAGGATATGAGCTACAATGAGATGCACAGAAATGTCTCTACTCGCAAACATGATCAAACTTGTGGAATTCTCTGCGTACCATAAAAGGCTTCCATTATCAAGACTCTGAATATGCTGATGGAAGAGTTTTTTTTTTAAAAAAGATATTCAAGTTATGAAGCAGCGGGGAAAGAAAGGCGTTGAAGTAAATAATCTATCATAGCCACATTGATTAGTCGGGGAGGCTTGAAAGAGCTGAATGTTGTATTCCTGTTTCGCTGACATTTGTTTTTGACGTTTCAATTGACTCCTGAGATTTTTATCGTGAACAGTATCAGCGATTGTATGTTAGAAGCGTATCAAAAACTGTTTTGAAGTGTACGTTACTGCATTTAATAAATGTTATTTATTTTTGCAGAAACTGCTTATTGTCGTTCTGATGATGAAAGTGAACTCCAGAATGTCTGCCGTCTTCTCAGTAAATTCATCACAGAAATATGTCTTTGCTCTTGTTGGTCAATCCAAGTGGAACTTCATGATTCTTCCTAATTGTTGCAGTTGTAGTAGGTGTCATGTCTTATATGATGTGAATACAAACACTTTCAAAGAACACTGTGTGTCTTTCAACATCGTGGGTAATGATTTCATCGGCAAAAATGTGAATTAGATAAATCATTGATGGAGAGTATGCGGCCGGATAGTATGCAAGGAGAAAGTGATTGGAACGAATCGATTGCTCTTCCAAAGGACCAGTATGTCTGGGTGGGCCAAACCGCCGCCTCCATTGCTGTACTTTTCCTTCACTGTACCCCGTCTGATTTCTATTATTTGCACGTACTCACACTTGTTACCAGTCTAATCTATGCATAAGTAACAACTCTAATCATCACAAATGCCTTCGTCCTTTTCATTCTGCTGTCTCCAGGCGGAATGGCGACCAAGCTAGCAAGAAACAAACAAGAAACACGGACTTCCACATAGGACGTTTTCACATGATGTTCCTGATTCTTTGTTGCTATTTCATCAGCAGAGGCAGGACAGTTCAGGTCAATCAGCAAGAGGTATCCTTGCCCAAGTTTGAAATGAAGCCATCAGTCGTTGCGCGGCCTGGAATACGTTTTGTGGACATCCACTGCAACTGCCTCTCCATTGTATACCACGGTCCACCAGCTCTGCTGGGTCTGTGCTGACGGTGAGACAGGACATATCCAATTATGGTGATTGGCTGTCAGTATGATTCCGTGAGTATGTCTATGTAAGCTTTACTAGTCTGTTAGAAAGCTCTCCCAATTTTGGGATTAGCCCACAGATGTTAGTGAGGAGCATGTGCAGCGTGGACAGTACATATCTTTTCTGGTGCTGAGTACGATGCCAATATATCCATCCAGTTTCTTTGAGTCTTCGTAGCTATTGGTAGAACTAAATGGATTGCTTGGGCACTTCAGAGGGCAACTGAGAGTCAACCATGTTGCTGTGGGTCTGAAGTCACATGTTGGCCAAACGAGGTGAGGATGCTAGATTTCCTTCTCTGCAGGACATTAGTGAACCAGATGGGAATTTCTGACAATCCATAATGATTTCATGGCGATCAGTATGTACTTAATTCAACCTTTTTTTAACATGAAATCCAATTCCACAACTGTTTTTGCGAGAGCGTCGGAACCTTATGGGTGATGTATAGAGGTTTATAAAATCAAGAGGAGCATGGATATGGTAAAAGGACAAGGTCTTTTCACTGGGATGGAGGCGTCAGGAACCACAGGGCATTAGCTCCAGGTGAGAGGGAAAATAATTAATAGATATCTAAAGGGCAATTTCATCACATATAGAATGGTGCGTGTATGGAATGACATGCCAGAGGGAGTGGTGGAGGCTGTGCATTGCAAAATTAATAAGATATCTGGGTGGGAATGTGAATAGGAAACGTTTACAGGGATAGTGGCCAAGTGCTGGCAAATGAGGGAGATGAGTTTAGAATATCTGGTTGGCATGGATGAGGTAGACCGCGGGTCTGGTTATGTGCTGTGCATCTGATTGACTCTATCTGCAGTGGCGTGTACGAACCTTTTTACCTGGAACATGAGCTGAGTTTCTGGATTTATGATCTAGCAATACTTCCAATGGAATATCGCTTAACCGTTCCAGCCCTTGCAGTGTTCTATCATGACATTGTACAGATAAACCTATATTCGTTTTTTTTTCAAGTAATAGACACATCTTTATTATGTATTTAACCCTGAATTCGACCTGTGTTAGAAATGTTTGATAGAGAGTGTGTCTTGAATTCTATTCTAAAACAGCAGTCAGGTTGTACCTGACCTGGGCTTGTTTGTTGAGGATCGTTTGGAGGTGGTTCAATCAATAGTGAAATCCATGTTGAAGCTGGAATGGGGACTTCCAAAGCGTTGCAGATATTCGCTACAGCTAAAACACCCTTGTCTTCAACACGAATTGGCTATAACGCTGGTGATTAATATACACCATCAGTTGTAAAATGCATAAATCCCTTACCTGTTTTGAGTCTAACTGGATTCCAGTCCAACTGGTTAAAAAGGTGCTGCTGTTGAATGATTTTCTTGTAACGTGTGATCGCACAAATCAGAACTATGACTGCTTTACCAGAACAGACTGCATGGTTAAAATATTAATTGATGTTCCCTTACCAGACTCAGCAAGCCGTGTTTCTCTCCAGTTAACACAACAGTTTCCATAATTATTCGGAAAATTATAATGGCCGGATATATTTCTATATTTCGTGGGTATAATACTGGGTTTGTGTCATTTGACCGTGTCCTCATTGAACCCTTCGTTTCAAGCTGTCATTCTGTTGAATCTCCACTGCACTCGAAAGCACATGGACTGCTAATTCCGTTCGCTTTCATGGCTTTTTCAGTTTATGATGTAAATGACATTGCAGTGCTCACATCAGATGGTGACAGTGAACAAATGTAAATTGCCTACCTCACTCCATCAGTCTCGGTCATGCAGCCTTGCACATTAAAACTCATCTCACACATTGTACGTTCTCATCTCTTGGCCTCCTGTTTGTGAAATATAGTGATTCGTGAAGTGATGTGTTTTGAATGTTGGACTCAGAAATTTGATCTAAACCAAATGGTCCAGTGTGAGGAAGGGCATTGGGCAGGGAACCCATCACTTTGGGTGTGAAATTATGGCCACAAGATGTTGGGGGACGAAATGTGCTTGAAGCTATTTCCGTTCATTCATTCCTATATTGGAAAAATGATAGGTTCTAGTGTCGCAATAGCACTTGGGAAAATAGGTTTGAAAGGATGTGCAGGCTTTGCCATGTTCAGATGCAAACTTCAGTATTGATGTAGAGTCCCAGAGTCTTACAATCATACCAAATGGAAAAGGACCCGTCGTTCCCACAGTGCAATGCCAAAAATGATCCCACGCTAAATGAGTCCCACCCCTCTGCGCTTGGTCAATATCCTTTCAAATATTACTTTGTCATGTATTTAACTGTAACTCCAGCACACAATACTTCAGATGATGTCTCATCAACGTCCTCTATCTCTTCAATATGTCATTTCAACTCTTATGCTCAATGGTTTGAGTAATGTGAACAAGCATGCTCTAAATGCCTTCTTAGCCACAGTATCCATATGTGATGCAAATTTGGAACCATTAAATACTTGAACCTCTGGGTATACCTGTTTGGCAACTCTGCCCAATTCCCTGCGTTTAGTACCATAAGCCATGTCTTTGCTTGTTCTTTTTTAACAGAATGTAATGCCATTCATGCATTCAAATTACACTCCGTCTTCCACTATTCAGCCAATCGACCCAATTGATCAAAATCTCTTTGTAATCTCTGATAACACTCTTCACTGTCTACTGTACAAAACAATGTGCCATGCACAAACTTACAAAACATGTTTTCTGTATTATTATCTAAATATTCCATCATTTAAAATATTACCCAAAAAGTCTTTCCTTCTTACCTCTCCGAATATTGACTTCAAACAGATGTGCGTGAATGGAACTGGGATGGAGAGGGTTGAGGCCGTCACGTTCCTGGAGACACTCTTGGCAAATTGACAGAGAATTGAAGGAGATTCTACGAGTACATTAATAGCAAGCTAACAACTACGGCGACAGTAGGGCCACTAAAAGTTCAAAGACATCCTTTTGCGTTGAACCCCAGGAAATAGGATCGATATAAAATGAATAATTTGCATCGGTTTAACTGTGGAGGAAGAAATGGAGGCTAAACAGCTCAATGAGATAATTGTTGATAATTTGAAATCATTACAGAAGAGGAACTGCTGAATATCTCAGAAAACATAGAACAGATATATCGCCAGGACTTGATCTAATATATCCCAAGAACTTGTGAAAGGTTAGGGAGGAAATTACAGTGCCCCTGACAGAAATATTGGCGTCACATATAATGAAGTGCGTGGTAACTGGAGAGTGGTAAATATTGTGCCTTCCTTTCAGAAGAAATATAAGGTGACTTTGAGTAACAATAGACTGTGAGTCTAAATGCAGTGATGGGTAAGTTGTTAGAAATGATTCTGAAAGATAGAATTCACGTGCATTTGGACAAGCAATGGATGATTAGGAATAGTCAGAATGGGTTTGCGCGAGGAAAATCGTATTACATAAACTTGATTGAGATTTCTGATGAAGTAACCAAGTTGAGTGATGAGGTTATAGCAATATAACTTGTTTACTTGGACTGTAGGAAACAAGGTTGGACATGTTCAACTACTTCGAAAAGTGACATTACATGGGATTGTGAAATTAGATTGCCAGTTCGATACAAAATTAGTGTAACAACAGTAGACAGGGAGTGATTGTGGAAGTCGAGCTGAAGACCCATGACAAGTGATTATCGATATGTTTCAGTGTTGGGTCTACTTTTTATCGTCATTCATATGCGTGATTAATTTGATTTGATTTATTATCATGTGAAATTATGTACAGTGAAAACCTTTCATTGTGTGCAGTACAGACAGATCATAATAAACAAAGAGAGACAAATTGTAGGATGTTTGGACAGAGTGATGCACGTCGGTTACACTGCACAGGAGGTATTGATTCAAAATCAACATTAACACGTTCAACATGATTTATGATTATTGAGTACATTCGCTATTTGAATAACGACAGAGAAGTAACTGTTCTTGAAGTTACTTGTGCGTATGTTCAAGCGTCTGTATCTCTGCCTGACAAAAGAGGTTGCAAGGCAGCATTCCCGGGATGAGAGATCTCTTTGCTGATGTTGGTAGACTTTCCACGGCAACGAGAAGTGAGAAAGGAGTCCAAATGTGGAAGGTTGTTTTCCGTAGTGGTTGTGTACAGAACTCTGTGTCGTTTCGTACTGTCCTGCGCACGGCAGTTTTATATGGTGCATATATGAAAGTTCATGAGGTTCCTTACAAATATGCCGACATTTCTAAGCCATCTGAGGAAGCAGAGGCGCTGTTGTGCTTTCTTGAACTTCGCATCAACCTGGGAAGACCAGGACAGTTTGGCTGTTTTATATATATATATATATATATATATAAATTGTTGATCAAAACCCCAATGTGTATATTCGTTTATGGTTCTCGAATCCAACCAGTCTTACCCTTTACTGTAATAGGAAATTAATGATACTGAACTCTCATTATTACACATTTGAAACCTTTACTTTACAGACGTCCTTTTATTTGTGAACAGTCTACACAAAATCATTTTAGGATTTCTTGTCTCATTGCGTTGAAATTTCGCTTTCTACAACTAAAATCTGCATAGTTTTGTGGATGGCTTATGGTTTTTGATAACTATTTTAAAACAAACAGAAATAAGATCACGAGATCAAAAGTATTCTACTCCCTTTGCTTTACTCAGTTGTTCTGTCTTATTACCCAAAGAAGGTCAAGATTTGCTCTTTCTCTGCTACAAAATCTTGCATTTTGAGAAAGAGCCTTTTCTTGCACACACTTAACAAACCGTTTAACATCCAAATGTTCAACGTGATGGTAGTCCCAAACAATGTTTGGAAAAATAAAACCAACTACGATTAGAGTCTAATTACTTTTGCATATACTGGAGATTTCACCACGTGTTTGTTCCTCAATTTCCCTCTGACTATTTGGAAGTCTATGTTAGAATCCATTCAATGTAATCATTTTTTCATTGTATAATTTAAACATAAAGTCACAGTCGTGAAGTAATTAAATGCTTAAGCAGTGTCACGATCACTCTCCAAAACTCAGTCAGTGTGGTGGGAACATATATGAAAATGACATATCAGGCCAACCACTGAATAGTTGATCCGAAGTGTTGCTCAGAGTCCGACTCAGATACTTAATTGCATATAAGGCTTGTTTTATTCAGAACTCAGGAATTAATCAGAACTGATTAAAGTTAGAAATGGTTACATACAAGGCAGAATGTGGTGCTGGGAAATCACAGCCATTCTGGCAGCATCCGAGAAGTAGGAGAATCGAATTTTCGGGTACAATCCCTTTATGAGGAAACCGAATGGAGGGCTTTCACCCGAAATGTCGATTCTCCTGCCTCTCCGTTGCTGGCTGACAGGCTGTGCTTTTCCAGCACCACACTCTCGACTCTGATCTCCAGCATCAGCAGTCGTCACTTTCTCCTATATACAAGTGAAGCCAAACCACCAAAGATATTGTGTGTCTTCTTGCTCCTTCTGACAACGTCAAAACTCCCATGTCTTTTGTGTTTGTTTTACTAGAATTCTCCATTTTATATTCATTAGTTGTAATTTTTCGGTTTATACCTTGCCCTGTAATATAAACCCAACGAAGATCCCCAATAGCAATTGCGATAACTCCGAACCACATTTGAAAAATAAACAAACACAGGCTTTGTGAATAATGAATTACAGAATCTGATTTTGTATAGTAAACAAAAGACTTAACAATTTATTAAGTCAGCAATGTCTTTAGCTGAAAAATTCAACAAGATCAGTTGATTACAATCAATGCTTTGAAACAGAACATTTTTTTTAGCACCCATTCACAGGGACGACACACAATCAAACAAAGACAGTCAGGGACAAACTAAATTTGTAAAAAACCAAGCAGTCCAGATGCTTTAATAGTGGAAACCGATCATTCAGTCCAACCATTTCGTGATGTCCAAGTTGCCAAGCAAAAGCCGTCGTATTAGATGGCATTTGATGCGTTTCTATTCAAATCTTTCCTGGTCATGAACGGACAGAAACGTATTTAAAATGTTGTAGTTCTACCATTATCCTTTTTTTTTCCGAACAAGAACCACTCTGTGGGTGAAAACGTTGCTCCTCCTGTGTTTTTCATATCTAGTTTTGAACTCTCCCATCCAAGGGAGAAGATACTTGTTTTTCAACCTCTGAAGTTCCAATAAAATACGGCCCAGCAAATCCAGACACGCTTATGACTCAAAACCTCTATTGGGTACCTGGTGGAGAAGATGGGACTGTACATTAGGGATTTGTTGCACTTAACAAGAGGGGAACACATGTCCTGGGCGGGAGATTTTCTCGAGCACTTTGGGTGTGTTTAAACGAATTTAGAATTTTCTATAGGCCTCCGAATACTTCCAGAGATGTAGAGGAAAGGATAGTAAAGATTATTCTCGATAGGAGTGAGAGAGACAAGGTAGTTGTCATGGGGGACTTCAACTTTCCAAATATTGACTGGGAACACTGTAGGACGAGTAATATAGATTGGTCAGTTTTTGTCTATTGTGTGCAGGAGGGCTTCGTGACACAGTATGTAGACAGGCCAACAAGGGGTGAAGCCACATTAGATTTGGTACTGTGTAAAGAGCCCGGCCAGGTGTTAGACTTGGAAGTAGGTGAGCAATTTGGTGATACCACTTGACAAGAGTTACAGCGGGGGGAAAGGCAATTACGATGCGATTAGACAAGACTTTGGAAGCATAGGATGGGGAAGGAAACTGCAGGGGATGGGCACATTAGAAATGTGGAGCTTATTCAAGGAAAAACTCTTGAGTGTCCTAGATAAGTATGTACCTGTCAGGCAGGGCGGAAGCTGTAGAGCGCAGGAGTCGTGGTTTACGAAGGAAGTGAAATCTCTGGTCAAGAGGAAGAAGATAGCTTATGTTAGGATGAGATGTAAAAGCTCAGTTGGGGCGCTTGAGGATTACACGGTTGCCAGGAAAGACCGAAAGAGAGAGCTCATAAGAACCAGGACGAGACATGAGAAGTCAGGCTTTCTATAGATAGTTAAGGAATAAAAGAATGATGATAGTAAGATTAGGGGAAATCAACGATAGTAGTGGAATAATGTGTGTGGAATCAGAGGCGATAGCGGAAGCAAGAAATGAATATTTTTCGACAGTATTCACTCTCGAAAACGACAATGTTGTCGAGGAGAATACCGAGACACAGGCTACTAGACTAATTGGGATTGAGGTTCACAAGGAAGAGGTATTAGAAATCCTGCACAGTTTGAAAATAGATAAGTCCCCTGGACCGGATAGGATTTATCCTAGGATCCTCTGGAAAGTCAGGGAGGAGATTGCCGATCCTTTGACATTGATCTTTAAATTATCATTGTCTACAGGAATAGTTCCAAAAGACTGGATGATAGCAAATGTGGTTCCCCTGCTCAAGAAGGAGAGTAGACACAACCCTGGCAATTACAGATCTGTGAGCCTTCCTCAGTTGTTGGTAAAGTGTTTGAAAAGGTTATAAGAGATAGGATTTATAATCATCTAGAAAAGTATTAATTCATTAGGGATAGTCATCACGGTTTTGAGAAGGGTAGGTCGTGCCTCATAAACCTTATTGAGTTGTTTGAGATGGTGACCAAACAGGTAGAGGAGAGTAAACCGATTGATGTGGTGTATATGGATTTTAGCAAAGCGTTCGAAAAGGATCCCCATAGTAGGCTATTGTACAAAATGCGGAGGAATGGGATTGTGGGAGATATAGCAATTTGGATCAGTAATTATCTTGCTGAAAGAAGACAGAGTGTGCTGGTTGATGGGAAATGTTCATCCTGGAGTCCAGTTATTAGTGGTGTGCCTGAAGGGTTGATGTTGGTTTCACTGCTGTTCTTCATTTTTATAAATGACCTGGATGAGGGCGTAGAAGGGCTGGGTTTGTAAATTCGCAGACGACACTACGGTCGGTGGAGTTGTGAACAGTGATGAAGGATGATTTAGGTTACAGAGAGATATAGATAAGCTGCAGAGCTGGGCTGAGAGGTGGCAAATGGAGTTTAATGCGGACAAGTTTGAGGTGATTCACTTTGGTCGGAGTAAACGGAATGCAAACTACTGGGCTAATGGTAAGATTCGTTGTAGTGTACATGAGCAGAGAGATCTCGGTGTCCTGTTACACAGATTCTTGAAAATTGTCACCCAGGTTGACAAGGTTGTTAAGAAGGCATACAGTGTTTTATCTTTTATTAAAAGAGGGAACGAGTTCTGGACCCATGACGTTATGCTACGGCTGTACAAAACTCTGGTGTGGCCGCACTTGAAGTATTGTGTACAATTCTGGTCACCACATTATAAGAATGATGTGGAGGCTTTGGAAAGGGTGCAGAGGAGATTTACTCAGATGTTGCCGAGAATGGAGGGAAGGTCTTACGAGGAAAGGCTGAGGGACTTGAGGCTGTTTTCGTTGGAGAGAAGAAGGTTGAAAGGTGACTTAATAGAGACGTATAAGGTAATCAGAGGGGTAGACGTTATGGACAGGGAGAGCCTTTTTCCAAGTATGATGACGGCAAGCACGAGGGGGCATGGATTTAATTTGAGGGTAATTGATATAGGATAGATGTCAGAGGTAGTTTCGTTACTCAGAGAGTAGTAAGGGTATGGAGTGCTTTGCCTGAAATGGTAGTAGATTCGCCAACTTCAAGTGCATTTATATCATCATTGGACAACCATATGGACGTTTTTGGAATAGTGTAGGTTGGATGGGCTTCAGACTGTTATGACTGGTCGGCGCAAAATCGAGGGCCGAAGGGCCTGTACTTCGCTGTGATGTTCTCTGTTCTTTATTCTCCGTTCTGTGGCTGGGGGATGCAAACCGGCGCTTCAGCTCAGAAGAGAGGTTTAGTTGTTCAAAGGGCAGAAATAAAATTTACAGAATCTGTCAGGAAGGATGAGCAGTTGGTAGGGCAAAGGGACGGTTTAAAGTGTGCCTGTTTCAATGGAGGGAGAATCAGCAGGAAGAGTGTTGAAATTAGAGCATGGACCAGTACGTGGTAATATGTTATTGTGGCCATAACAGAGACACGGATTTCACAGGTGCAGGAGCGGTTGCTGGATGTTTCAGAGTTTGGATCTTTTAAAAAGAACAGAGAGGGGTTAAAATAGCGTTATTTAAAACTTTTTAAAACACAACGAGCGGTGAAAGAGGAGGAAGTAGCATGATTAATTAGAAAGTGCATCAGTGCAGCAGAAATCGAGATTGTCAATGAGAGTTTGTCTGCTGAGTCAGTGTGCTTAGAAGTCAGTCGCAAAAAAGTAGCAGTCACCGTATTCTGAATTTTCTATAGACAACCCCGTCCTGCCGAATAGCAGCAGAGAGATGGAAGGACAGATTTGACAGCAGATCTTGAAAAGTTGCACATGTAACAGAGTTGTTATAGATGATTTCAAATTCCCTAACATTGATTAACCCTTTTTATTGCAGATTGTCTTGCTAGTGCTGATTTTGTCAGGTTTGGCCAGGAATGATTCCTACACAACATGTAGATTGGACAACTAGAGAGAGACCATATTGGATTTGGTGATAGGAAAGGGGCCAGGACAGGTGTGAGCTCTCTCAGTGGAACAGCATTTTGGTAACAGTGAGCACAACTGCCTCACATCCGCTATAGTCATGTAGAGAGCTCCGAAAAGGCAGGATGGGAAAGTAATTAACTGGGGGAGGGAAGATTACACAGCTGTTAGACAGGAGCTGTGGAGAAGAATTGGGAACAATTCTTCCACGGGATAGGCACAACAACAATGTGGAAGTTGTTTAAGGAGCTCTTGTTCCGAGCGATGGATAGTTTTATTCCACTTAGACAGACAAGGAATGGTAACGTAAGAAACCTTGGATGGCAAGTGAAGAGGACCTTCTTGTCAAGAGGAAGAAGGAAGCTTACTTAAGTTTGAGGAAGCAAGGATCGGCCACAACTTTAGAGGATTGAAAACGAGCGCGAAATGGACCGAGAAGAGCTCAGAGGGGGCACGCGAAAGTCTCACCAGGAAGGTTTATGGAAAACTCAAAGACGTTCCACACTAACATGAGTAATAGATGAATGCGCAGGGAGAGCGTAGGAGCAATAATAGCTAGTGGAGGAAACTTGTGTCTGGAGTTTAACGAGATACGGGAGGTCCTAAATGAATTTTGACTGCCTCTGTATTCAGCAGAGAGACGGATCTTGTTGATAGTGAGAACATGATCGATCTGTTTAATAGTAAAAATTTGAATGTGATGAAAATTCTTGGTATCATCAAGCAAGATAATGCCCCAGAGCCAGACCAGCCTGTATTGAATCTAACTACAGGAAATAAAGAACGAGATTGCTGCACCTCTATTTGTGATCTTTGCACGCTCACTCTCCATAGGATTATTGGAGGGTAGTGAATGTTTTTTTCGCTCTTCATGAAAGTGAATAGGAATATCCCTGGGAATTGCAGACTAGTTGGTCTTACATCTGTGGTGAGCAAGGTACTGGAAATGATTCTGAATAAAAGTTAATTCGATGTGCAGCATAGAAACAGATGCATCGGTCCAACTCGTCCATGCCAACCAGATGTCCTAAATTGTATAATCTCATTTGCCAACACTTGGTCTATATCACTCTGAATCCTTCCTCTTATTGTACTCACCTACATGATTATTAAATGTTGTAATTATAGCAGCCCCCAACACTTCGTCTGGAAGCTCATTTCACACTCGTAACCAAATTTCATATATTCTCATCCAAATCCTTTTACATAAATGAAAAATGGCTGTGGATCCAACACTAAATCCAGTGTTCATCACACGCCTCCAGTTTGAAACACAACCCTTCTCTCTTATGAAACCAAATATATAAACGCAAAATATCAAGAACCCCTGACATTGCCTGCATCAGATACCCCCCAGAACTTGCACAGCAATGAAAGAAACAGTCTGTTCTTTCAAAATAAGGAGGGACCAGTATTGGACTGGGGTAAACAAAGTTAAAAATGAGACAACACTAGGTCACAATCAAAAGAATTATGAATTATGACGATTTTCCAAAAAAAACATAGTTTGATGAAAGAGATCAGCATGGCTTCGTGAGGGGAAGTGTCTTGTCTCACAAGCCATTTTGAGTTCTTTGAGGTTGTGACGAGTTAGGTTGACAAAGGTCGAGTAGTGGATATGGTGTTCATGGATTTCAGTAAGGTATTTAATTAGATCATCAGGTGTGCTCATTCAGAATGTCAAGAGGACTGGGAAATAGGGACACAGAAATGGCTAAAAGGAGACAATAAGTGGTCGTGAATGGAAAATACTTTGCCTAAAGGTAAGTGTCAGTGGTGCCCCGAGGGATGTGTTCTTGGGCCTATAATCTTCGTAATTTTACGAAATGACTTGGATGAAGCTGTGGAATGGTGGGTTAGTAACTTTGCCGGTAACACAAAGTTCGATGGCGTTGTAGATGGTAGGTGAGAATGTTTTGCCAGAAAAGTACAAGAAGTCAGACAGCATCAAAGGATCAGGAAAACCCATGTTTCCTGATTAGATTACATTACAGTGTGGAAACAAGCCCTTCGACCCAACAAGTCCACACCGACCCACCGAAGCGCAACCCACCCCTACCACTACATTTACCCCTATCCTAACGTTACAGACAATTTAGTATGGACATTTCACCTGACCTGCACATTTTTGGACCATGGGAGGAAACCAGAGCACCCGGAGGAAACTCACGCATACAGGAGGAGAACGTGCAAACTCCACACAGTCAGTTGCCTGAGGCGGGAATTGAACCCAGGTCTCTGGCGCTATGAGGCAGCAGTGCCAACTACTGTGCCACCGTGCCTTCCACGCAAGTGCTCCGTCACGAAATGTCAATTTTCCTACACCTCAGATGCTGCCTGACCGACTGCGCTTTTCTGGCATCACACTTTCAACTCTGATCTCCAGCATCTCCCTTCTCTCCGGTGTTGTGGATAGTGTCGAGGGCTGCTACAGGCGATAACAAAGCATTAACAGGATGCAGAGCTGGGCTGAGAAATGGCGTATAGAGTTCAACCTAGATAAATGGGAAGTGATTAATTTTGGAAAGTCAGATTTGACTGCTACATACTGGGTATAATGTAGGATTAGATTAGATTAGATTACTTACAGTGTGGAAACAGGCCCTTCGGCCCAACAAGTCCACACCGCCCCGCCGAAGCGTAACCCACCCTTACCCCTACATCTACATCTACCCCTTACCTAACACTACGGGCAATTTAGCATGGCCAATTCACCTGACCTGCACATCTTTGGAGTGTGGGAGGAAACCGGAGCACCCGGAGGTGATTATTGTCAATGTGATAAAACAACGGGACATTGGGGTCCATGAACATAGATCCCTTCAAGTTGCCATCCACTTTGATAGGGTTGTTTACAAGGCATATTGTGTTTTGGCATTCATTAACAGGGGTATTGAGTTTAAATGCAGCGGGGTTTTCCTGCCATTTTGTAAAACCCATTTTTTACAGCACTTGGTATATTGTATCCAGTTGTGGGTGCAGAGGAAATTTACCAGGAAGCTGCCTAAATTGAAGTGCTTGTCTTATGAAGAGGGGGTGAGAGAGCTCGGGATTTTCACACTATCGAGAAGAAGGAAGACTGGTGACTTGGTTGAGTAATACAAAGTGATGAGAGGCATAGGTAGAGTAGATAGCCAGAAGATTTTCCCCAGTTCAAAATGGCTATCACGAGGGTCCATAATTTTAAGTTGTTTGGACGAAGGTACAGTGGAAATGTCAAAAGTTGATTCTTTATGCAGAGAGTGGTGAGAGCGTGGAATGCACTGCCACTAGTATTGGTAGAGTAAGGGACTTGGGGACATTTCAGCGATTGCTGGAAAAGTACAATAACGGCAAGAAATTATATGTGTGTTGGTTAGATTGTACTGTACTGTACAGTACTGTACTGTTCTGTGTTCTATTCCTAGCGATAGTCTGGTCAACACTTTCTGAACGGTCTCCAAGTTAATAATACCCTCCCTGTAGCAGTGCGACGATAACTGCAAACAGTAGACAGAAAAGGTCTCAGCAACGTCCATTCAAGCATCAACATTACGTCCCAATTCCTATACTCAATGTTCTGAACAATGAAAGCTAGTGTGCTAAACGGCTTCTTAACTAATCTATCTACATGTGAAAGCAAACTCAACGAATTATGTACCTTACCACCTCGGTCTGTCTATTCTGTGTTAGTACTCAGTGCCCTACTATTTTTTGTATACGTCCTGTCATTGGTTGTTTTAGTTAACCACAATTCCTTGCATTAATCTAAATTACACACCATCTGACATTCCTTAACGCTGTGTATTAATTGAAAAACATTTGCATGCAACCTTGGATAATATTATTCACTGTCCACTACACCACCCATTTAGGTGTCATCCACAAACTTACAAACCATGCCTTTGAATTTCTCATACTGATCGTTTATATAAATTTCAAACAATCATTGGCCTAGCGAAGATCCCTATTTAACACCAATATTCGCTGACCCCGCAAGACCGAAAAAAAAACAATATTCCACCACGACTCTCTGTCGACACATATCAAGCCAATGTTGTGTCCATTTGGCAAGCTCACCCTGAATCCGATTTCACCTAACTTTATAAATTAGTCTATAATGTGGAACTGTGTCAAGGTTTTGTTAAAGCTCATACAGGCAATATCTACCTTTCTCCCCTCAGCAATTATTTTTACTTCCACAAAAGACTCAATCAATATCGTTAGATAAGATTTCTCTGGCAGGAAACATGCAGAATAAACCCTAGTTCTCCCTAGCCCAATCAAATTCATGCAAAATCTATGTTTTAGAAACAAGTCATCCACCACTGATGTCAGGCTTACTGCAGGAGCCAGTCTTCTCCTTGCAGCCTTTGTTAACATAAGGCATAAAATTATCTGTCCTTCGTTTCCTTATATCATCGTTTGTTTAAAATGATACAAATTTTTCTACTAGGGTCACCGTAATTTACTTTAATCATGCTTCGCACAAGTTTCTTGAATACAGTTGATCATGTGGTGAACATTTGTCCACCTTTCTGTTTTCTAAAACCGCCAGTATTCCCTCTTCTATAATTGAACTATTTTCATAACATCGGCATTCTCTTACCTGATTCGTCTCGCCTCCAATTGCTTCTCCACTTTTAAAGCAGATGCTACATCTTCATTCAGTCTCTCTCCCATCACCGGAGGTTCAACACTTGGACGACCACGTTGAACCTTAAGGGTCCCTATTTCGTCACTAGTTGCTGCTTTGCTCTTCATGTACTCGTACAATCTGTTGCAGTACACTTAACCTTATCTGACAAGGCGATCTCTTATCCAGTTTTCCCTCCTTATTTCCATCTTAAGACGTTATCTACATTATTTATACGAAACAACAGATTCATTTGTGCTCAGCAGTTCATATCTAATGCATGAATCTTTCTTATGATTGACTAGGACCTCAATATGGTTACTCATTTAACAGCCGTTACTTTTACTCCAACAGGAACTTAATTCCTCTCATTGTCACACATCTGGAATTCTCTCACTTGTTACTTCAATGTTTATCATAATGCTTTGTTTCACAAGTCAGGATGTGGAGTCCTTTTCTGTGGAAGCAGCCATTGGAACTTTCACAATTCGGTCAGGTATGTAGTGCCAGAAGAACAAAAGCGGGAGATCAATGAAATGCCATTATGCCCCTCGAGCGAAATTGGCATTCGAATCTAGTCATGGCTGATGTGAATTGCCCCATATAATTATAGAGCCCTTTCAGAATGACAACTTTATTTGTTTGCTTCGGATATTCATTATCCGCAGTCCTTCATTTCAGGAGGGATGTATTCATTGGAGTTCAGACGAATGCTGTCTGGGTAATCATACAGAAATCTTTAAATTCTGAGAGGACTAGGCAATTTAACTAAGGAAGCATATTTCTCATCTGTAATTGTTCCAGAAAAAGGGGTCACTGTTCTGAGAATACAAGGATGGGATTTCACATTGAGATGAACAAAAGGATTCCACCAAGAGACTCGTAATTTCATGGAATTCTCCATCACAGGCAACTGTTCAGGCAAAACTATTGAATACAGTGAATTGGGAGATAGACATGGCTCTGAGGAATGAAGAAAATTAAATGGGGAAGGGAGAAAGAATGTTCTGATTTTAAAGATAATTCATCTTCATCTCAGATGATGGAATAGCCTCTTCCTTCTTGTAGCGTCTGTATTTAGATGTGAAAATCGTGGTGTAACAGAATTCATTGCCTCCTTCGCATGAATTTAGATTGTAAAGCTCCAGAGCATCGGCATATTAAGGTTAGCCGATCGGAAAATTGACAATTACTCCCAAATGTCTGTTTTATGTTACGTTTCTGCTTTTTGCTATGTTTTTTATACTGTGTTATGAATCCGAGTCAAGGTGACATATTTGCTATAAAACCCTAATGGGTTTATTTTCTGCAGTAACCTTTGCTTTACCTTATCAATCGAGTCCACTGTGGCATGTGACGTTGTAGATGGTGTCTACTGAATATACCTCAATTTATCTCTACTTTAGAAAGTGCATTGATTTTTTTCCTCGTTGCATTTTGAGTTACAAATCTCCAGCTCCCATCAAGTCAGCAATTTCTGCTAACATTATCCAAAGGCTTCGCTGTTTCTTGTTTTATGATTGCCTCTTTTCCTATCGATGCTGTTATGTTCGAGATTTACCAAATAATTCGTGCCTTTTCAAAATCGCTGAAGTTTGCTAAATGGTTGAACATTCTGTGGGTAGCCATTTTGAGCAAGCAGACTTTCAAACGATTTGCCATT
Source organism: Chiloscyllium punctatum (assembly GCF_047496795.1). Lineage (NCBI taxonomy): Eukaryota > Metazoa > Chordata > Chondrichthyes > Orectolobiformes > Hemiscylliidae > Chiloscyllium > Chiloscyllium punctatum. The sequence continues at coordinate 34,058,201 of NC_092773.1, forward strand.
TCACTGATGGAATCTTCTCCACCATATATTGCTATACAACGTTCCAGAGAGAGCAACACACACAAGGCACGGCAAAGCCCTATTCCCTTAAAATTTTACATTGTTCCTTCCCAATATTAATCCATACATCCTATACTCCAAGATCATATTTGAGCATGTCTCATTTTTCTCTTTGCCAAATCCGCCGATCTCTCTCCATCATTATGAACCATTCCAACAGACGGAATAACGTTTTTTCTCTCTTCCCCATGGATGATACTCTAAGTTTGAAGTTTAACATATGACCAAGAAGCAGGAACAAGCTATTCGGTACCTCGCGGGTGCTGCGCCATTTATTCTGTTAATGGTTGATCTTATTATAACCTCAAAAATACACATTCCTCTTTATCAGAGGGAGAGGAATGTGTATTTTTGAGGTTATAATCAGATTCCTTGACGCAAATTCCTTGACGCAACATGCCGATTATGAAAGCTCGTCTCAGCCTACCCATTCAGAGAGAAACAGTTCCATCTTTTGTTTGCTTAATATTTGTGACCAATAACCCGAGGATCATCTTGCCCTCATTCCCGTATGCAATGCAAAGTAAATACAGAGTAATCTATTCCTGTACAAAAGAGGAGCAATAGAAGAAGTAGCATCAACCATTGTCCATCCTTTAAGAACCTTGTTTGTGGCCATCGTGCAAGATTACTGGCCATGATTGATGTGTTATTGTGCAAAACTGCCGTCATTCATCCAGCAAGTAGTAAAAGATCAGTCCCCTGAAGCAAACCCATTTTAAGAAAGAGAAAGGCCTCAATTCGGTGTCAGCTTGTACTAAGAGTGGAAAAGTGGCAGTCACTGTGAGTTGGAACAACATCTTAAGACTTCAGAAATACAAAAGGCGCCCATTCGACCCATTGTATCTGTTTCACACATCCTCACTATCCTTTTCGTATTCCTGTGCCTCATTAAACACCCCCTCCGCTTGGCACAAAATTAACAATGACCCCCTTGAACACTTTAACTGAACGTGTATTTCCAGGAAGTGCTTTGACTCTAACTACACGTTGTGTTTCTTTCTTTCTCGTGCCACCCTTGCTTCGTTTGCATGTAGTTCAAGTATAAAATCACCGGTTCTTTGTTTTTTTTTTGACTGGAAATACCTTCGCCCAAATTATTCTGTTTGGTCACCAATGATTTCGCAGACCTTTATCAGATCTCCCTCTCCGCCTACTTCTCGCATGTTAAACAGTCTCAAATTCTTCAGTCTGTCCTGATCATTGAAGCTCCTCACTCTGAAAACCATTCTTGCTCGTAGCTTCTGCATATTGTCTCCAATGTATCTGCCTAAACTACCTTTCGGAAATAATCAGAGGTTGAGGTTTGGCTGTGCCAACTGCTGAGTAAACCACTGTGAGAATCACAATTTCTGGTATGAACCCCCGTGTGAATTTGAGTGTTTTGAGGAACACAGTCAATGTGTGAGAGTAAGGAGCAGTCACCAAAAGAACCTATGTGAAAATTTAGCATTTGAAATGTTTCAGGAAGTCTCTGACAAGAGCAGGGTCATGATTTAGAAGGAAGGTTCCAACCTGTTTAAAAATTGACGCTCGAGTTTCCTACATATTCAAAGCTTAATGTGATTTCCATACCTGATTTTTTTTATCACAACAGTAATGTCACTTTTGCGTGTTCTATATATTTGTGTATGCAAGTCCACACAATTCATTTGATGCATTCCAGAAATGAATTGAGATTCTTCCAAAACTTTTTTCAAGTGCATATTATATTTGAATCAAGTTCAATCTGACGTCAAATAAAACCGAACAGCTGTGCGTGCTGGAAATTCGACACAAATGCAGGGAGGGCCAGCGAAGATCAGCTAGTATGGCAGCATTCTTGTAGGAGAAACAAGAATTTTGTTTCAAATCAGGCATGACTGGATTTCAGAACTTTACTTTAGACGGTAGCAAGAAATATCTGGTGATCCTGAAACCTTCAAAAGGTAGTGCCCAAACAGAACTCTGGAAGCACAATTGACAACAGGTGCTGCAGAAGCACATTCCAAAGAAAATAATTTTACTCAAATAAAAATCTGGCATTTACTCAATAACATAGAAAATTTCTCTAATGTGTCCTGTTCACAATATCCTTTCCAGAAAAGAAAATGACAGTCTGAATATAAACTGAATAATCACTGCCTTTACGAGTCGTCAAGGAATGTGCAGATAAATTGTATTTTAATTACAGTAAGCTTGTGACAGGGAATATATTGGCTTGTATCATATTTTGAGAATAAGATATGCTCAAAATATTATTGCAGTTTTTCGAATGGATTCATTTTACATCATTCAAGACATCGACTTTTAATGTAATTAGTGAGACATGCATGTTAAACGAAGGGTGTGGGTGGAGTTTCTCATCGCATGGACGAAGTGCATAACTTGAATGTTTTATCTTCTATGATCCTATGAGTCATGTCCCAACAGTAATTAATAAGATGTTTCTTGCTCTTGCCCATCCCACATTCAATTTTAACACTGTTCTTCATAAGGGCTCGCTCTTTCATCATGAAAAAATTGCGGATCCCTTTCTTTGTTTCTCCTTTGGACAACTTGCCAGACAGTGTAGGAACATTAACGATTTATGATCTGATTATAGGATGCATCATGTTTGCTGATAATGCATTACATTCCACTATAAACACTGTGGATACAGACATAACTTTTTCACTGTTCTTAACATGCAAATGGGACGAACGTTTTCGGGATATTTGGAAAAGCACATAAAAATTCGAAAGTTAGCTAGCTTGCAATGTACTTGTTATAAACCATGTCAGATAATTCCCTGGAACATTTCCCCCAGCAATATATTTCAGTTGTGTGATTATAACTATGCAGCGTGTGATCATGGCCTATTTAAATTTATGGCGAGATTAACTGCTAAACAATATATGTTCTACCATAACCTTGCTGTTGTGATGCTTTGTAAACTTCGCGGGAGATTTTTTAATGCAACATTCAGTCAATTGCATTTGTAACCGTACTTGCAAACTGAGAACCACTGACAATCCCATACATAATTGTCACTTTGTAATTGACTGGCGAAGGCGACTGTGGGTTTCCGATTCAATTGAAATTCTTCGAGAGGACAGTATATAAGTTAGAACCAGGAGGGGATAGGAAACCTTTGCTGTACTTCGAGCATGGAGCACTGAAAATATGTTAAGTTAAAACATGGTTACGTCTGTTATGTAGGAGCATACGTCAGCCATTCCACCCATTAAAGGAGTTTTAAGGATCTGAAAGAGTAGTAAGATCCTAAAGGTGGTTATTGTTCTAAAATATCATGAGGCATGTGGAAGCTTTGTGGGAACACGAATGTTGAGGTCTATTACAAACGTTAGCATTCAGAGTTTGGGAGGTTTTTCACAATGGTGTCATCCATAAGGTCACCCCGCAGCCTCTGACGCTCGATGGAAAACAGCCCCAGCCTGTTTAGCCTCTCCCTTTAGCTCAAATCCTCCAACCCTGGCAACACCCTTGTAAATCTTTTTTGGACCCATTCAAGTTTCACAACACCTCTCCGATACGAAGGATACCAGAATTGCACGCAATACTCTGAAATGGGTCGAAGCAAGGTCCGGGACAGCCGCAAAATAGGAACAATATTCTGACCAATAATACAAAGCATGCCAAACGCCTTCTTCACTATACTACCTCCCAGCGATCCACTTTCAAGGAGCTATGAACCTGCACTCCATGGTCTCTTTGTTCAGCAACACTCCCTATGACCTGACCGTTAAGTGGAAAAGTCCTGCTGAGCTTTGCTTTCCCAAAATGCAGCACCGCGCATTTATTGGAATTACTCTCCACCTGCCACTTCTCAGCCCATTGGCCCATCTGATCAAGATCCTGTTGTAATCTGTGGTAACCTTCTTTGCTGTCCACTACACCTCCAATTTTGGTGTCATCTGCAAACTTATTGACTATGCCCCCTATGCTCACATCAAGTCATTTACATAAACGACGAAAACTCGAGGACCCCGGCCCGATCCTTTTGACGGCCCACTGGCACAGGCCTCCAGTCCGAAAAGCAACCCTCCACCATCACCCTCTACCTTCTACCGTTCATGCAGTTCTGTATCCAAATAGCTAGTTATCCCTGTATTCCTTGAGATCTAATCTTGCTAATCAGTCTCTAATGAGTCCATCGCCTGACTGACTTCCGTATAGATGACATCTAACGCTGTGCCCTCATGCGGCCATAAAGTAATCAATGTGGTTGGAGTTTTTGAGGTCACTCAAGAGACTAGTCCATAATACGGGGTGGGCAGTGAGCTCAAAAGCATGGGCTGCTCCTTCTGGTCTATGTGAGAAGTACCTGTGAACAGGTGCTTGGGATACAGCACACGCGCATTAAGTATGTGCAGTTCTGGTCCCTTCTAAGTGCAGGGATTCGGAAGGGGAACGGGGACTGGGAGCACGGTACGACATACATGAGAATTAGAGAATCATGGGTAAAACAGACGTTGGAAGAATTCAAGAGCAGCAAGGGAAATAGCAGAACGAGTTGACTGGCAAGAACCCCGCCCCTTGTGACAAATCGACATGGAACCAGGTGCACTATTTTGGCTCCTGTTGGAGGTCCACTGACCTCTCGGTGTAGGGGGAGCAGCACTGGCCTCGTCGTTCTGCTGCACAGTAGAAAGGGCAAGAAAGTCTGTGTAAATGGTGATCCAAATGTATGGTCAGCAGATAGATGTTTCCATAATTAAAAATAGGACCCCAGTAGCTTATAAGGTCTCTCTTGTGCTAGGGGGAGGGGAAATGGGGGCCAGGTGAGAACAGCCAGTGGTCAGGGGGCATATTGATGTCAAGGTGTGTACAAAATCAGAGACGATTCCCTAAAGAGGAAGATAGCATGTTAGGGAGTTCCATCAACAGTTGCATACCAAAGGGATTGATCTCAGAATAACTGTGACGGATTCCTTCCCAATTCCCCAAAAAATGCGTACTTAGAAATTCCCTCAAGTGAACCTGCTTTCCCGACATTTCCAGGCCTTAAACTTCACAAAATAATGACACACCAGGTGACAAAAGTTACCCTTCCATGGACATCCGTTACAAATCATTATAAATCGATTTGTCTCATCCCTGATTCGTTTACAGGAGATGAGGCCAGTGTTTTCCTGGCTATTCTGTGCTGAGACGTCATGGAGTTGGTCAAGTCCATGTAATCTCCTCTTGCCACCCTCTCTACCCCAAGGTAAGCAATACTTCCTCTCCTGTACTTTCTCTCCAATACTATTTCAAAAACTCAGTGCCCAAAATTGCACACAGGATTCCCAGAAGATTGAATTGTTGTGGATGGTTAGGGATTTGCAAAAATCTTTGTTCATAACCAATGTTAATTGCAAATGTCACAACGGCAGTGATTGTGATGTGTGAGCGAGTAATCACGAACTCCAAATGCATGCAAATGAAATTAATTACAACATACAACACTCAGTTCGACCAAAACTATTTGTGCTGGTACACAATGATAATTCGAAACAAATATTCCAACTATGTTTGAGTTGCTTCAATGCCGTAGTGAAATATTGCATGAGGAATACGTTTTTTTTAATTTGCGAGAATTCTATTAGATGCAGTTTTCTGAAAGTGAAGGGAAAGTTCAAAATGTAGATAAGTTGCAATAATTGAGGAACTAATTTGCGAGTGGTAAACCTTGCGTTAAACCCTGTGATGGTCAGAATGCTGAAAAGCTGAAAAGACGGGGCTGGAGGGTATCAACATTTCTGAGCAATGAGCAGGTTAAATGACGCAAAGAGATGGAAATGGCACGTCACCGTCTGGTTCACAGCCAGACGCTTGCTCACGTACATCTGTGGTATTAATGCCATTGGGCAGTTTCCACTAAGTGTTTTCCATTTAGGCGAAAGTTTTATCAAGTCTACCACTGGTGTGGATACGCGGGAATCACGGTGATCAGTTGAGATGATGCAAACGTTTCCCCCAGAGATGTTGTTGATGTGAATGCAGTGACACAGGAAAGATGGCTGAGGAGGTCGGAGGGATCGTAGATTCAGTCAATTAATATTTAGATCCTCGACATCGTGAAGAATAGCCATCACAGGTTCGAATTTGAAGAGCAGGGAAGGGAGCAGTGTTTGGCAGGAATGGACAGAGAGAGAGAAAGAATGACGGAAGTCCTGAACGTTGGCGAGGTCGACGATTTGCGCTAATCTTCTTGGGTCCCGTGTGTCAGAGTTGGAGGCACAGTCAAACAGTTGGAAAGTGGGCTGGTAGAATCATTCGTAAGACATAGGGTAGGTCTCATGGCATGGGCAACAAAAGTCATTTAGGAAACAGATTGGACGATTCTAGGTTGGCGATGGATGATCACAGGGTGTGACTCAAAGAGATATAATGGCAAGGGGGATTGTGAGAGAGTCCAGAGTGCCGTGGAGTTTTGGGCAGATATAGAGGTCATACTGAGAAGGTATAAGGTAATGTCAGATATGTCAAAAATGATGGTAGGACCAGACTAATGATGGTGAAGACACAACAACCCACTTCAAAGGTCATGAACACCATGTTGAGTGATATTGTCAAATATGCTGGTATGATTACCGTTGTAGCCAATAGGCAATGGGGTTCCATTGACGTAAGACACTAAGCAAAACGGAAGATCTAAATGCGGACAGCTCGACTGATGATGTTGTGCGAGATGTTTGGCACTGATGATAACGGAAGACAAAGGCTCATGCAGATATCAGAGATGTGGGACCACTGATACGGAGTGTGTCTGGGAAAATTAACAAACAGTGAAATTCAAAACTAATCTTGAATGAACTATTGGGTGAATTTCACAGCACAGAATCAGAGAAGCTGATCGTTGTTTAAAGTGTGGCCTACAAAGAATCTGCAGTCGTGAGTAGTGTAGGTTCTTTCTTGATTATGTTTTTGGAGATGTGTCTCATGATTAAACTTAAAATATAAACCATAACTATGAATTTAACGTGGAACAGTGTTTGTAGAGGAATAAGACGGTGTTAATTTCTGGGTCTGTAGATTCTGAAGGAGGAAAAATGGCCTTTAATACAATGATATGTACTTCTTGTCAGATCTGGGAATTTAAATGGAGTTTAAGGGTTACTGCGGATTACGTCTGCCATTCATGCTGTTGGTTGCGATTCTTAGCAGATCGAATGGATCAGTTGGAGAGACAGTTAGAAGCAATGAAGAATTTATAACAGCAACAGTATGTGATGGATGAATGGTGTAAATTCTCAGTTACAGTCACATAGATAGGTTAACTCCAAGAAAGGTAAGAGAGGTAGGCAGCTAGTAGAGGATTCTTTTGTGGATATACCCATTTCAAACAGTTTTGCCGTTTTGGAAAATGTAAGGGGTAAAGGATTACCACGGGAACATAGCATGAGCAGCCAGGTTTCTGATAGTGAGACTGGCTCGAATGCAGCGAGGGATACATCGGTTCCAAGATATTAATTGTGTTAAGGGCTTCTGTAGTCCGAGGGACAGACAAACGTCTCTGCGACCAGCAGCGAAAAAGCAGAATGGTGTGTTGCTTCCCTGGTGCCAGGATCAAGGATGTCTCAAAGAGGGTGCAGAATGTTTTCACGGGGGACAGGGGCCAGGGGCCAGCAAGAGATCATTGTCCACATTGGAACCAAAAACATAGGAAGGGAAAAGGTCGAGATTCTGAAGGGAGATTACAGAGAGTTAGGCAGAAATTTAAAAAGGAGGTTCTCCAGAGTAGTAATATCTGGAATACTGCCGGGGCTACGAGCTAGTGAGAGCAGGAATAGGATGATAGAAGAGATGAATGCATGGCTGAGGAGCTTGTGTATGGGAGAAGGATTCACATTTTTGGGTCATTGGAATCTCTTTTGGTGTACACGTGACCTGTAGAAGAAGGACGGTTTGAATTTAAATTGGAAGGGGTCTGATATACTGGCAAGGAGATTCGCTCGAGCTGCTCGGGAGGATCTAAACTATTGAGGTGGAGGGTGGGGCCCAGGGAGATAGTGAGGAAAGAGATCACTCTGAGACTGGTACAGTTGAGATCATAAGAGAGTCAAACGGTTAGGGCAGGCAGGGACAAGGTAGGACTAATAAATTAAACTGCAATTATTTCAATGCAAGGGGCCTAACAGGGAAGGCAGATGAACTCAGGGCATGGTTAGGAACATGGGAGTGGGATATCATAGCAATTACAGAAGCATGGCTTAGGGCTGGGCAGGACTGGCAGCTTAATATTCCAGGATACAAATGCTACAGGAAGGATAGAAAGGGAGGCAAGAGAGGAGGCGGTGGTGGCATTTTTCATAAGGGATAGCATTACAGCTGTGCTGAGGGAAGATATTCCCGAACATACATCCTGTTAAGTTTTTTTGTGTGGAACTGAGGAATAAGATAACCTTATTGGGATTGTATTACAGTACCCACAAATAGTCAGAGGGAAATTGAGAAACAAACTTGTAAGGAGATCTCAGCTATCTGTAAGAATACTAGGGTGGTTATGGTAGGGGATTTTAACTTTCCAAACATAGACTGGGACTGCCATAGTATTAAGGGTTTAGATGGAGAGATATTTTTTAAGTGTGTACAAGACAATTTTTCCTGATTCAGTATGTGGAGGTACCTACTAGAGAAGGTGCAAAACGTGACCTACACTTGGGAAATAAGACAGGGCTTGGCTGAGGTATCAGTGGGGGAGCACTTTGGGGCCAGCGATCATAATTCTGTTGTATTCAAAATAATGATGGCAAAAATAGACTAGATCTAAAAGTTGAAGTTCTAAATTGGAGAAAGGCCAATTTTGATGGTATTAGGCAAGAACTTTCGAAAGCTGATTGGCGACAGATGTTTGCTGGTAAAGGGACGGCTGGCAAATGGGAAGCCTTCAACAATGAGATAACGAGAATCAAGAGAAAGTATATTCCAGTTAGAGTGAAAGGAAAGGCTGGTAGTTATAGGGAATGCTGGATGACTTAAAGAAATTGAGGGTTTGGTCAAGAAAAAGCAGGAAGCATGTACAAAGTATAGACAGGATAGATCGACTGAATGCTTGGCAGAGTATAAAGCCAGTTGGAGTATACTTCAGAGGAAAATCAGGAGAGCAAAAAGGGGACATGAGATGCATTTGGCAAATAGAATTAAAGAGAATACAACGAGTTTTTACAAATACGTTAAGGACAAAAGGGTAAATAGGTAGAGATTAGGGCACCTCAAAGAACAGCAAGGCGGACTTTGTGTGGATCCGTTAGAAAATAGGGGAGACATTAAATGAGAATTTTGCATAAGTATTTACTGTGCAAAAGGATAAGGAAGATATAGACTCTAGGGGAATAGATGGTAATATCTTGCAAAATGTTCATATTACAGAGGAGGAAGTGCTGGATGTCTTGAAACGTGTAAAGGCGGATAAAATACAGAGGTATGGCATTGAGGGTGACTTGGAGGTTTGGATTAGAAATTGGTTGGCTGGAAGAAGACAGAGGGTAGTAGTTGATGGTAAAGGTTCATCTTGGAGTGCCGTTACGAGCGGTGTTCCGCAAGGATCTGTTTTGGGACCATTGCTGTTTGTCATTTTTATAAATGACCTGGAGGAGGGGTTAGAAGGTTAGGTGAGCAAATTTGCGGATGATACAAAAGTCGGTAGAGTTGTTGACAGTGAGGAAGGATGTGGCAGGTTACAGCGGGTGATAGATAATCTGCAGAGCTGGGCAGAACGGTAGACAATGGAGTTCAATGTAGCTAAGTGTGAGGTGATTCACTTTAGTTAGAGTTACAAAAAGATGGGGTACAGGTCAAATGGTCGGATACTTGGTAGTGTGGATGAGCAGAGGGATCTTGGTGTCCATGTACACAGATCTTTGAAAGTTGCCACCCAGGTAAATAGTGCGGTGAAGAAGGCATATGGCGTACTGGCTTTTATTGGTAGAGGAATTGAGTTCTGGAGTCCTAAGGTCATGTTGCAGTTGTATAAGACTCTGGTGCGGCTGCATCTGGAGTATTGTGTGCAGTTTTGTTCGCCATACTATAGGAAAGATGTGGAGGCACTGGAACGGGTGCAGAGGAGGTTTACCAGGATGTTGCCTGGTATGGTAGGAAGATCGTATGAGGAAAGGCTGAGGCACTTGGGGTTGTTTTCATTGGATAAAAGAAGGTTTAGGGGTGACTTGATAGAGGTGTACAAGATGATTAGGGGTTTAGATAGGGTTGACCGTGAGAACCTTTTTCCACGTATGGAGTTTACTATAAAAAGGGGGCATAGCTTTAAATTAAGGGCTGGTAGGTATAGGACAGATGTTCTGGGTAGGTTCTTTACTCAGCGAGTCGTGAGTTCATGGAATGCCCTGCCAGTAGCAGTGGTGGACTCTCCTTCTTTATGGGCATTTAAACGGGCATTGAATAGGCATATGGAGGATAGTGGGCTCGTGTAGGTTAAGTAGACTTGTATCGACGCAACATCGAGGGCCAAAGGGCCTGTACTGCGCTGTATTCTTCCATGTTCTATGTTCTGTGTTCTATAAAAATTCAACACCGGATCAGATGTTTCCTAGAACTCTGTGGGAAGCTAGAGAAGTGTTTGTTTTGCCTCTTGCTGAGATATTTGTATCATCAATAGTCACAGGTGAGGATCCAGAAGACTGGGGGTTGGATACCATATTGCCACAGTTTAAGAATGGTGGTAAGGACAAGGCAGGGAACTATAGACCATTGAGCCTGACGTCAGTGGTTGGCAAGTTGTTGGAGAGAATCATAAGGGACAGGATGTACATGTATTTGAAAATACAAAGACTGATTAGGGATAGTCAACATGGATCTGTGCGTGGGAAATCATGTCTCACAAACCTGATTGAGTTTTGTTTAGGAAGCAACGAAGAGAATTGAGGAGGGCAGAGCAGTAGATGTGATCTATATGGATTCGGTAAGGCTTTCGACTAGGTTCCCCATGGGAGACTGATTAACAAGAATAGATCTCACGGAATACAGGGACAACTAGCCATTTGTGTACAGAACTGGCTTAAAGGTAGAAGGTGGTGGTGGAGGGTTGTTTTCCAGACTGCAGACCTGTGACAAGTAGAGTGCCACAAGGATCGGTGCTGGGTACTCTACATAAATGATTTGGATGCGAGCATAAGAAGTACAGTTAGTAAGTTTACAGATGACACCAAAATTGGAAGTGTCGTGGACAGCGAAGAACTTTACATAACATTGCAACAGGATGTTGACCCGATGGGCCAATCGGCTGAGAAGTGGCCGATGGAGTTTTAATTCAGATAAATGTGAGGTGCTGCATTTTGGAAAAGGAAATTTTAGCAGGACTTATACACTTAATGGTAAGGTCCTAGGGAGTGTTGCTAAACAAACAGACCTTGGAGTGCAGGTTCATATCTCATTGAATGTGGAGTCGCAATAGATAGGATAGTGAAGAAAACATTTGGTATGTTTTCCTTTTTTGGTCGGAGTATTAAGTACTGGAGTTGGGAGGTCATGTTGCGGCTGTACATGACATTGATTAGGCTACTATTGGAATATTGCGTGCAATTCTGGTCTCCTTCCTATCGGAAAGATGTTGTGATACTTGAAATGGTTCAGCGAAGGTTTACAAGGATGTTGCCAGGGTTTGAGGATTTGAGCTATAGGGAGAGGCGGAACTGGCTGGGTCTGTTTTCCCTGGAGCGTTTGAGGCTGAGGGGTGACCTTATAGATGTTTACAAAATTATGAGGGGCATGGATAGCTTAAACAGGCAAAGGCTTTTCCCTGGTGTGGGGCATCCAGAACTAGAGGGCATGGGCTTAAGGTGAGACGGGAAAGATATAAACAATCTAAGGGGCAACATTTTCACACAGAGGGTCATACGTGTATAGAAAGAGCTGCCAGAGGAAGTGGTGAAGGCTGGCACAACTGTTCACATTTCGGATGCATTTGGATGTGTATTTGAATAGGAATGGCTTGGAGGGATATTGTCCGGATGCTGGCAGGTGGTTGTATATTGGTTTGGGATATCTGGTCGGCATGGACGGGTTGGACCGGAGAGTCTGTTTCATGCTGTACATCTCTATGACTCTATGATATCGAGGGAATGGATGCAGAGATATACCAGTGTGGCACTTGGTGTAGGTTGGTTACCACACTGCTCAGTGGCGGTGTAGACAACAATGCCCCATAAATGTCACATTTCTTCGGCTACAGTGTGTGTGGTTATCACCAGTGCCCTCTTACTTTGCGCTAATTATCTTCCTTTTCACCATTTCACCTGGGAGAGAAAGCAATCATTTGGAGGAAGGGGCAATTGAACTTCATGTGTTATATTGTTCTCGGTTTCTGAGCGCCAGTTATCACTGACGGAAAACGTGCTGCAATGCAGAGTGCCTTGGATTTCTATGTGATTGAATCACAAAAGAGTTATTTACAGTTGCAGCAGATAATTTGAAAAAAAAATGGAATATTGCTGTTCATTGTCAGAGTGAAGGAGTTTTAAAATACTGACGTTGTGTTGCAGCTATATAGGGTGCTGATTAGGCTGCACTTGGAGCACTGTGTACAGTTTTGGTCCCCTTACTTGAAAAATTATGCAATGGCCCTGGACGAGGCGTGGAGGAGGTTCACTCAGTTGATTCTGGATCGAAGAGGGTCAGCGAATGAGGACAGACTGAATAGCTGAGACGATACTCGTTACAATTGATGAGTATGGAACAGGTCTTATATTAACTTGTAACGTTATGAAGGCAATAGTTAAGAAAGAAACAGGGAGGTCAAAGTAAAAGTCGGTGACATAACATCAAAATGTGGTGAAGCAGATGAGGACTGGGTGGAAGAAGTGCTTCTTTACACAAAGGGATGTTAATCTGTGAAATTTCCTGCCAAATGAAGAGATTGAGGCGATTAGGTTGGATGATTTTAAGGCAAAGTTCCTTCGATATTTGAACATTGAAAAACTTAAGACTTATGGTGTGTGAGCAGGTAATTGGAGCTGAGCCTCCGATAAATCAGCCACGATCTGATTGGATATGAAGCTGGCTGGAGAGGCCAGATGGCCGACCTCTGCCTCTGTTTCTTTCGTACATGTGTAATAACTTGGTTTTCCATCAATTGGGCGTTAAGATCAAGCAATTCCCCTCATTCAATCTCTTGTCGATTTAATGAGGAACACTGATGCTTGCCTTTTGAACTTCCCTTCCTGATTGGAGTAACACTAACTCTTTTTCTCCACTAGTAAAGCACAGGAACAGGAGGAGACATTTCAGCTCCTTAAACCTGTCGGCAATTCACCAGGCTCATTTACTGCTTAGCTGCACATGCCTGGACATAAGGTTTATCCTCCGTTAACAGGGAAATTACTCACAGATTTCATTGTGAAAACATATGCAGCATCTACTGCGATATATGCAAGTGAGTTCCAAACATCTACACCCCCTTTTTCTGTTTGTGTGTATGTCCTGTGCTGGGTGTCTGTGTGCTTGTGTCACTGAGTCAGTGACTGAGCATGTGTGCATGTGTCTGCGTGGATTTGCGCTCAAGCATGTGTGTGCTTGATAGGTTTAGCGTGTTTATGATTGAGAGTGTGTGTGAGTGTGAAACTGTGTGTGTATGTGTTTGTGTATGAACCAGTGTATGTGTAAGACTGAGAGAGAATGCATGAGTGAGTAAGTTGTGTGTGTGCGCGCATGTCTGTGAGTAAGATTGTGCTTTTGCGAGTGTGTGTGAGACAGTGTGATGAAAGAGAGTGTCTGTGCGTGAGAGTGTGAAAGTGTGTGAGTATGTGCGTGTGGGGTGAGTGGGGCACAACATCTCCCAGCATGGACTGGGTCCCAATTCGCAAGCTGTGTCAAGTAAAGATAGCAACGCAACGACTGAACTCCACAGACAGCTTCTATGACTGATCACGAAGATTAGGGGAGATAGTTACATGAAATTTTCACTTATCTAAACATGGAACAGCAGAGGGAAGAAAGCGGCCATTTGACCCATTGATCCTGTGCATTCGCTTACTCTGAGTTGTGAGATTTCGCTCTCTCTCTCCCTCTCTTTCTCTATCTCTCTACACCCCCTGCCCCCCACCCAAATAAACACGAAGTGCTGCATGCCGACTCTGAGACTCACGCAATGTATATCGGAAATGCTTTGGATTTTCCCGGTTTTAGTGATCAACTTTTTGCTGCCTTTGACCAATTCAGTGCACTGCCAGAACAAAGACGAGTAAAGGAGGGGAAAAAAGGTTCAACTGATTATGTCCAGATGCCTTTCAAATGTTGTAATTGTACGAGTCTCCACCACTTCTTTTGGCAGTCCGCTGTATACACGCAATGCACTTTGCATGAAAAAGGTACTCCTCACTTCTCATTTAAACATTTTGCCTCTTACCTTAAGCTTGTGCTTACCAGTTGTGGACTACCTAATCCTACGGAGAAGACCTTAGCGATTCGCATCATCTATGCCCATTATGATTTGCTGAATCTCTAAAGGGTAATCCCTCGGCTTCCTACACACCAGAGAAAAAACTTCCAGCCAATCCAGCCTCTCGTCTTAAATCGGACTTTCCAGTCTCTTTAACTTCCTTCTAAATCTTTTTTGCACTTTATCCAATATGACTGGATTTGAAAACAGTAATCGATAAGTGGTTTTACCAATATCTCGCACAGCCCTAACACGACACCCAACTCCTCTGAATAATGCCGTGAACGATAAAGAAAGTATGCCACATGCCTTTCTTCATCACCCTTTCTACCTGTGAAGCCACTTTCAATTATCCACGTATCTATCCCAATTGGTCTTTCTGTTCGACAACCATTGACTTTGGAATAACTGCCCTGGTTTGTCTTCCCAAAACATCACATCCTGATATATTTAGCCTTTTCTCAAAAATAAATCTCTCCATACCCAGGGATCATCCTGATGGAACTTCTCTCAACTGCTTCCAATAAAATGATATCTTTCCTTAAATAAGGGGCAGCAAATCTGCTCATGGTGCTCCTGATGTAGTCTGCCCAACAACTTCCATTTCAATCTCAATAGGATTCACCAAGACATTAAAGAAGGAGCTGCAGACTTCTTGATGCAATGTTTCCATTTGCATACACTCCCTCCAATGCCACTTGAGCATAACGGAGATTAGATTAGATTAGATCACTTACAGTGTGGAAACAGGACTTTCGGCCCAACAAGTGCACACCGCCCCGCCGAAACGCAACTCACCCATACCCCTACATTTACCGCTTACCTAACACTACGGGCAATTTAGCATGGCTAATTCACCGGACCTGCACATCTTTGGACTGTGAGAGGAAACCGGAACAAACCCACACAGACACGGGGAGAACGTGCAAACTCCACACAGTCAGTCGCCTGAGGCGGGAAATGAACCAGGGTCTCTAGCGCAGTGAGGCAGCAGTGCTAACCACTGTGCCACCGTGCCGCCCACAAAGGTACATTTCACCACAAAGGTGAAATGTCCTCACACAGGTAGCAGATTAGTCCTGACCACAATGGATTGTAGAGAACTGCAGGCGATTATGATTAAATGAAGAATATTTCCCAACAAACAGTAAATGCACCCATTCTCATATATCATTCCCAAGTTGAGGCCGGAGTAGGGAAGCAGATTTTAAAGAAAAATGAGATGCAGACTGGAAAGCAGCAAAATGCTTCTGTCATTCTGTATCTGGGTGAATGCTGCAATTCAAAACAAGTTAAGAAGAGACGTTGAAATTGTGGGAGAAACAAAGCAGCTCTAAAAGCGTCTGTGGCGAGAGAGAAGGCATACTCAAATTTTTGGATCTAGTCGACTTTCTTCAGAAAATGTACCCTCCCGGAGAGACAATTCAAATCATTACATGAAAGTTTCTAAACATGCCTCCATCCAGACTTGCGTCAATGAACATTCGTTATGACTTTTACTCTGTTTAACCCAACCGGGTCTAATTGTTGGAGAATTAGGATTGGGAAGACTACTCCTGTGCAGCAAGTCTTTCATGATGATTTCAAATTTTATTTTCCCCTCTATTTTTCTCTCTCCCTCTCCGTGCAAGGTAAATCTCGGTGATAGAGACATCACAGTTTATTCTTGATTGGAGTGAATTGAGCTGATAGATCCAGGCAGACAGCAAATTCCAGGATTGGGTAGACGTGGAAGACAATTCCCCTCAGTCAACGTACCAATAATTACATGGTCTTGTGGCGATTGGCTACATGGGACTTTCAGACAAGAATGATCAGGGTGTTTGTACCCCCTTTGGACTGACCTGTTTCTTGTCCGACCTACAAAAGAAAACAGATGGCCTCAAAGCGAGACCTGTGGCCGGCCAGAACTGAACACATTCCGAACTGGAAAATGCTTCTATTGAAACCGTTCAAACCATCATGAGCTTTTCCTTTTGCTGAGGGACCGCTGTTAAGAACACACGACTCAGATGAAACGAGTCGCTGCTGGAATGTTGCAAGAAGCAGGTGGCCACTGGCCCACAAGGGCTGAAATAGGTCGACGAGAGGCAGAGAGCGTGAACAGGGAACCGAGTCGGATGATCACACCGCCATCAATTTGATTTGGCAAGCTGGCATAAAGATCCGAATTCTCTATGATTGTCTGTTTGTCAGTGGACACTCATCGGTAGAACGACTGACGGCAATTGACTGTTAACTGTCAAATTTTGACTCAATTTAAGCCAGCAGTAGTGGCACTTTCAAGTTCTTCCAAATAAAGAAGCCAATGTTCATCACTCATTCTGTTGCATCGCTACAGTAACCATGTATCTAAATATACCTCTCTGTTTGCAAAGTGCACGTTTCTGTGAATTATCGTTTACCCAGGAACTCAAGCCCATCGCTAATTCTCCTGACTACTGCCTCTGACGCTAGGTAACAATGTACCAGGGATCACTGCCTTGGCATGACCCGGGATAGGCCAGCAGTCACAAGTGGTTCTGTTTGCAGTGACAGCGAGAATGGGGTAACTAGCAGCTTTTTGGGGAACCACATAGGGGTGGAAGTGGGGGAGGATTATTACGGCGAGTTAGTGAATCGAGTGCAGAACAGGGGAGCAATAAAATCCGAGTGCACACTGCCTCTACTCATCTAGTTGAATTTGACACGAAGTTCAGGAATTCAGAGAAATGGGTAATAAATGCATTTATTAAGATGGCACATGGAATAGAAACCGTGAGAGCTGACACCAACAACAGGCTCTTGGAGATGCGTTTAGTGTGAGGACATCTGTCAGTTTTTGAAAGCTGGTTCACAGATGCTGGTTTTTCCAGAGCAGTTCAAGTGCTGAGATATCGAGGGAGACAGTTTTCTCCTCAAGGTTTAATGATGGTTTTATTCTGATTCTACGTCGGAAGAGTCCATATACCCCCTTATCTCGACGGAAATACACGAGTGTTCGTCACTTATTGACTGCGTTGTCGACAAATGGTCAAAATTTGATGTCAGTGACCTGTGCATCAGTTCTGAAATATTAACTCTTCTTTCTGTCTCTGCAGATACGACCAGGCCTTCAGAGATCCTCCAGCAGAGTTGGTTGTCATTACTTCCCAACGGTGAATATCGAGGACATTTGGGCTGTTGTGTCTGCGCTGTCCCTCAAAAGCACAGCTCAGCCTATCCCTGTCATCCTGCATTTTACATGGCCCACCCATCTAACCTACACATTTTTGGATTGTGGGTGGAAACCAGAATACCAGGAAAAAAGCCCAATCAAACACAATGGACAATGTACAAATTACGCACAGTCAGACGCCGAGTGTGGCATTGAACGCTTGGCACTGTGAAGCTGCACCCCTAAACACTGTGCCGCCATTTGTTGCTGCCATTTAGCATCTGCAGTACTTCCCTTCATGTGCAACTTAGGACTCGATGGTAGAATGGGTCCCAAGCCTGTCCCAATTAACAAACCTCCTGATCACTCACTCTCTGAGGGTGAGAGCGAGAATTTGGATAATTCTGGGGAAAGACGATAATTTGTTCTCAAAGCTGAACTGTTTTCTCTCTGCCCATGCAAACCAGAATACCAAAACAGATTGGGGGCTGCACCACAATCTCCCATTATATACACAAAAGCACGAACAAATTAGCGTCCTATTACACCTTTAATGTCATGCAATGCTTCAATCGAAGTTACTGAGCAGGGAACATTTCAGATGGCACCCTGAGTAGGAACAGAGCAATGAGGCCTCATCAGCATTAAAGCAATGGGAAGTGAAAAATGCTGATTGTCAAGGCGTTCCCTGGATCTACCCTCAGTTCCTCCCAACCCATCAATGTACGATAAAGAAAATGTTTTACAAGAGTTTAGCAACTTGCTCAGAGTGAAGCATAAATGGACGAGGAACGCAAAGAGACTGATCGTTGATTTCTGATTGTCGGAACCACATTGTTAATGGGCAGGAGCTAATCGTGAGCAAACGCTTCACAGTCTAACGACAGAACAATGAGTACAATAAAACAGGACTGGTACGCAATAGGAGTCCTGCATTTATTCAACACAGTGGTCTCTTATTCTGACAGAAGGATTGATCCAATTCTGCCCTTTCTTAATATGATGCCAACTTTTACTCAATGCTTGGTAATTGAACATCAACGTCAAGACAGAGCCAATATTCAGTTGCCGATTTGTCCCCTTCAAGCTGCTGATGAGACCTCAAGTTCTGTGTCTGTAACCACATTATCTCTGGGGCTTGCATTCCCGTTTGCGCCCTGCTTTGTGATTTGGGGCAGCATCTTTGGGGAAAGGGGTGAAATCCGCTCCCATATACAATCCGCAATCCATGCTGGCTATACAAATGAAGTTCCATTCCATCTTGAAGAAGTGGATTCCCATTGGAGCCATCGATGAATGGGCAGAGGCAACGACATTTACGGTTTCCATCATCTGACATACGTTTAGTGTTCTTTATTTCTGATCACCCACCGTCCCGTTGGCCTGTCACAGTCAAGGGAATAGGGAACCAAGCCTCTGAGGCAGAAGGCCTTAAGGTAAAAACCAATTGTTGAAATTGGAACAGACACACACGCAGTCTTTTTGAACTACTGGTCAAAGAAACGGCTCCATGTTGATCGTCTCACTCTCTGATATCTCTCCTGTAAGAACCTGTATTTGCTTTTACTTTTTTTATTGCGAAGGTGGTGTGCGTTGGAGTTTGCGAGCACTTGGAGCAGGATAATTGAATTGCAATAGTGTTGAGTGGGGTTTCGTGCAGTTTAAATGATTCTAAATTCGGTTTTCATTTGTTCATGCTTTCTTCAGTACTTTGCAAATAAATTCTGTTTTGTTTAACACTGAGAGGTTGGGGGATCTGCATCACTCACAGAATTTCCTCTCTCCACCTGCTTGAAACTACAAGAAATTTTCCGGCTTATGTTGTCTTTTTCAAATATTTTGAAGATCTGTCGACTGGTGCATAACACTGTAATATACTGCAGGTCAGTTATCCAATTATTCTGCAAGCAACTTATCCCAGTGAGCCTCCCACTCTAAGGTCTGAGGATGACTCCATCCCGAATCACATCCGTTTTCACCTGCTAGTCTCTCCAATCCCGTTTGTAGTTTGCTCCATGAATGTTGTCATTTTTCCCTTGTTTCCACTCTTCTCCCAAATCGATGTGCCCTATCCCACGCACAGTCTTTCCCACAGCAAGGGTCTCTATCTCCGCTCCATAACCAAATTTGCTCCCCCAACATAGGACAGTTGTTCCACCTTCGTGCTGTTTTCCTCACAACTTGATCGCTATCCATCAAGTATAGAGTAGCAAAAGATTATGCGTCGCTCATCACATTCCGTCAGCAACAGATGCATGCTTCACGTGTTATGGTGTTTCCCGACAACAGGCTTTGACAGCACCCCAGTCTATTCACCGAAAAACACTACTCAATCCTATTCCCAGTGTACTCTCCCACCAATAGACAAGATGCCACTGCCACACACTTCTCTTACCAATGGTAAGTGGCTCCACGTACACGCCATTTTCCTGAAAACCATGTTCCTGTCCTCCTTTATCACACTTTGCAGAGAAATATATTCCGTGACAGCTCACATCAGATTCATCTGGCAACTGACTCTCGCCTTTTCCCTCCTGCATATGAAATGAAACAATTTTCATCATCACTCTAGTTGGAGGAACATAATCAAACGTCAATCATGCTGAGTTCTACCAGTCAATGAATCCAGAATAACTTTTTTATTGCTCCTAGAAACGTGCCCAAACTAATTCCTGAACTTGTTCTCTGACTAATAGTCTCCAACTCCACTGCAGATATGTTCTCCGACAAACAGACTTTAATTTCAATTCCTCAATGCTCCTCTTCAAACCAGCTCCATTTAGACAGCTTTTTAATTTCAGAATACCTGTCTCAGGCCTCAATAGCACTGTGTTTCCAGATAAACCATTTCGTATCATACTCACATACCGCAACAGAGAAATTGTTTTGTTCCCCAATCCTATTTTATGCCGGCAAACCAGAAGCAGGCCCCATTAACAGTTCATTCGCAGAAAACAAGCCTCTCTCATTTTCCCATATCCTCTAAAAGATAGACCCCCAACCCCATTCTCGTTGCCTTCACAAAGTCACATTTAACTCCTCTACATCAAACCCTTACCCCTTAATAATTGTCCGACCGAACTGACTGGCTGTTTCCATTATGAAATGTTCATTCCACAGTCCAATTGCGACTGAGTCTTGAAGCATCTCGAAGCTACTCCCCTACATTCTACAGCGGTATCCCCACTATGTTCCACCATCCACAGCTTGTGTCCCCTCCCACTCCGTTACCCTCGCAAAAACTTCTTCTCCCACAATGACTTCTTGACAGAGCAATGACTTGCAGCACAAACCGGACTTTGTTCCCGAGGAATTGCTTGCGGCCCCAAATTGCCTCTACTTACCGAGCAGCAGTCTGAAATTCTACACACAATCTATTACATTTGAAATGGTTTCCACCGTCATTCCTATTATTTCTTCAGCAAAATGCTCCAACCTACAGTATTATCAATGTATTCGTAAGTCAGAAACTCAGTTGCACCACTGAGTCCATGTTTTGAGTCCCGCCATGACAGATGGTGCAATTTGAATTCATACAACTTTTTAAGTTAGGAGGCCGAACCCAACTCATCCAGTTTTAGTGTCATGGCTCGTGGGAAGAGACCTTTTCATCCAACACACCGATGTCGAGCAGGTATCATAAAATGAAATTGTTCCTTTTCTTTACATTTTTCTCATATCCCTGTAATGCTTTCTCATTCAAGCATTCCCCCTAATTTCTTTTCAATGTTGTCAGTGTACTCAACTCTACTACTTCCCTTGGGATTTGTTGTACACATGCTCCAGCCGCTGTGTGAAAAAAAATCCTTCTGTTTTTTACTTGTTTGTTTTTTCTGTTTACATCAAACTTACACCATGATAGTGAGATTCTCTCTGGTCAACTCAGTTTTCCTGATGACGAGTATCTGGGGCTTTGTCAGGCTCTTTCCAGCTCTAATTTTTAAACAAGTTAAAATGATTTGCTATCTCTTTCGTTTGGTACATACCATGTATTCTTATTAGTTATAAATTTTATTTTGCAGATTCAGGAATGGAAAGTTTTGCATTTAACAATGAAATGAAGGTTTATTGTTGTCCAAATCCGAGGAAGAGTAACTGAACTCGAAATGATAACTTTATTTTACACAGACACTATCAGACCTGCAGAGAGTCTACAGCAATTTCTTTTGTTTTCAATCAGATATCTATCGACTGCAGTTCTTTATATTTTACAGATGTTGCAATGTTACACGAGAAAGTCTTGGATTTTGGTGCCTTTGTCTGATTATTTTAGTGAAAGGATATTTCAGCATATCCCTCAGTTGATGTTTGCATTCAGTCCGTGTAATGGCGAAAAGTTTGGTGATT
This sequence comes from Chiloscyllium punctatum, assembly GCF_047496795.1. Lineage (NCBI taxonomy): Eukaryota > Metazoa > Chordata > Chondrichthyes > Orectolobiformes > Hemiscylliidae > Chiloscyllium > Chiloscyllium punctatum. The sequence goes on from NC_092773.1 coordinate 34,080,103, forward strand.
GTATAGCAACTGATGAGCTCCCGTATGAAGCTAACTCCGTCAAAAATCAGTCCAGATACACAGATGCTTCCATAAATAGTACATATAGTTTCTACTTTCATAAAACATCATTGCTGACTATAACAGGATGAAAATCGTCATGATCATAAATATTCAAATATGCTTTTCAACTGTTATTATGGAAGGTATTATGGCATTCATGTGGTTAACTTGCTGTTGTAATGTATACTAAGGACCATTTTGCAGGGCTCCAGTATCAAATAATGGTAGTGCATTGTGATAGGTTACTTAAATCACTGGGAGATGAGCCAATGCTGAAGATGTTGGCGTTGTAATGTGATATGTTAAGTGTGTTGGGTGGAAACCAGTGTGGCAGGCGATAATTAGATTCGAAAGATAAAGCAAGCCAGCGTGATTGGCAATGTTAATGTTATCCAATAAGTGCGGGAACAAAAATTGTATGAACTGGAGGAGGGCAAAGAAATTGTGGGGAGGCAGGAAATACATTTTGCTGGCTCTCACAGCTTTGAATTTGCAAGTTTAAAGTTTATTTTCATGAACGATGTTCTGCATCTCCTGGTAACCTTTTGTAGAACATTGAGTGATTCCTTCACAGCACGATCTCCACATGGGACTTTTCATTTCTGTCAACGCGAAGTCGCATGCAGACTTTGTGAATCATTGACATGTTTCTGACGGTGAAATATCTGAGCAACAGAATTTATGAAATAGGATATTCAAGATTAGAATATACTGGAGAAAGTAGATTCTGGCCTAGACTTAAAAATAAAAAAAGTCGACTGTTGCACCATTAAAGTGTGTATAACAATATGAAAAATGTTCTTAAAACCGCGCTGCCTGTCAATATTCACAGATTCCTGAAGAAGGGCTTATGCCCAAAACGTCGATTCTTCTGCTCCTTGGATGCTGCCTGACCTGCTGCGCTTTTCCAGCAACACATTTTTCAGCTCTGATCGCTAGCATCTGCAGTCCTCGCTTTCTCCTAATATTCCCAGAAGAACAGCTGCCGTTTTCGCCTGCTATATAAAAAAATTTCAGCTTCTCGCCAAAACCAGGAGGAATGAGGCAGGAAGAAAAGTCGGCAAAAGTAGGCAATGCAAGACTGCATAGTGCAGAAGGAAACCGATCAGCCCATCGCATCTGTGATGAAGCTCAAAAGAGCATCCAGCATAGATGAAACTCTCTCCCTATAATTCCGTAATCATGATAGCTCATTAACCCTGCCTGTACTCCATTGAACAGAATTGGAAGATTTTACATTGTGAAGTCACCCTTAAGCACACAGCATTTAGCTATGGAGGGAGACTGGAACACCAGAAGAAAACCAACGCAGGCCAGGGGAGAAAGTGCAAACACCAGAAAGCTCGTCTCCAAAGGCTGGAATGATACTCAGTTATCTGGTTATGTGCAGCAGCAGTGTTAACCACTGTCCCTGAGGGCCGTTCAAATTCATTGTCAAGGATCAAAATGTATCTCACTAAAAGGCCGAGAACAACAACCTGAGGACCAGGTGCTGCCATGGAGCAGCACGACTGATTCATTGACATAATCCACACTTTGACAAAAATGAGGAAAATCATTGTTGTGTCAATGGTGAGGAACAAGCAAACAAACAAACATGCTCATCAGCCTGAAGGAAAAGCTGGCAGTCGAGTTCGGTATTGGCCTGTTGGGACTTTAAAGTTTGTGCCACTCCCATTCAGTAATTTTTCAAAATATTTGTAGTTGGGAAAAGAAAGGAGCACGTCTGAATCATGAAAAAAGTGAGGTAAAACACACGAAGCAGTCCCTGCCCATCTATATTCATAACAAAGAAGTTTACTGTCAACACCGTGTGGATTAGAACACTCAAGAGCAGACGCAAGTCACGACATCACTGTCATCAACGGGAAGAGTGACAGAGTCTCTGCCAATTCTTTGAAGACAAATTGAGATTCGAAATTTATGTTTATTAGTCTAAATTGTGATTGATCCTTTACAAAACAAAATAAAAACAAACGTGTGAAATATATATTCAAACGTTCAATTTCCTGAGGGGTATTCGCAGCAGTATCCCTTTCTGCCAGGAAAGGATCTTATTTTATGGTCAATTAAATGACATCCAGCCGTTCAAATGTAATGTTGCTCATGGTAATTTCCAGGGAATATATGGTGATAGATGGCTCTGCACAAAGTTGATTATCAAATATTCCATAGAATATCAGTAGTAAAATATTATGGTGTATGTCGCGATAGACTGTTCCACATAATGATCCAGCATTTGGCAGTTATAGAACGTCGTGGATAATATTCCAAACAAATACTCGAACAGAAAAGGTAACTGGGCATAAGAAAAAGTAAAAATTGGGTCCCGGTCTCAGATGTAATATAAGGATTTAAACAGCTTCGATTTGTTACAAAGTCTGGCATATGCACGAAAGGTACTGCAGAAGGTATTCGGCCCCACACGTCGGATCAAAATGATCCTAGCAGATATAATTTTGTACTGAGCTTCAGGTTCTGAGATTGATTTCAATATTTTTATGAATCTTTTTGTGGTTCAATATATTCGGCGATGTCCTTGTAATATGCATTGTTGATGGCATGGCAGGGGAAATTAATGGACCCTGAAGAAGGAGGCCAACGCATCTCTGCCATATTCAGCCCTCCGTCCTTGAGTTTCACTCTCTAAATTCAACAAGGGCAGAATCCCTTTACCCCCACCAACTCCCGTAACAGCACAACATCGTCTGCAATTTCTGGCATCTAAAAACACACCACCAACAACATATGTTTCCCTCCTCACTCCTAGCTGCGTTCTGCAGAGACCATTCCCTCAACTACTCCATGCTTAGGTCCACACGCCTCACCAGGCCATTCACACTTCTTGGCCCCCTCCCTTGCCACTGCAATAGTTGCAAAACTGATGCCTACACCTCCCTCTCACTTCCAACCAAGGCTCCACAACATCTGTCCACATCTGACAGAGATTTCGATACACATCCAAACAGCTCATCTACTGTGTCCGTTGCCCTTGATAAGGCCTCCTCCACACTGGAGACACAAGACACCAACTTGCTGAACATTTCTGAGAATATCACTGGGACACACGCACTAAAAAAAATCCCACTGTCCTGTGGCTAAACACTTCAACTCCCCCTCCCACTCCGACAAGTAATTGCAAGTCCTGGACCTCCTCAACTGTCAAATTTCAGCCAACCGACAACTGGAGGAGCAATGCCTAATCTTCAGTCTTGAGACCCTCAAAGCACGTGGGGTCAATTTCAGTACCAGGATTTGTATTATCTCCCTCCACTACCTTATCACAGATCCTGCCCTCTAACTCAGCACAGCACTCTTGAATTGTCCGACCTGTTCATTTTCGCTCTCACCCATCCGCAGCACCTCCACTCCGACATATCACCATCACCCCCATTTTCATCTACCCAACACATTCACAGCTACCTTCATAAAGACCTACCCCTCCCAGCACTCCTTAGCTCTCAGAAGCCTTGGGCACCCCACATTTCTGATGAAGAGCTTATGCTGGAAATGTACACTCTCCTGGTCCTCGGAAGTCGCTTGACATGATGTGTTTTCCGACCACCACAATTTTTCAGTTCAAATATTCAATGATGTGCCACCACCTCTTCCTGGGGAAGAGATTTGCAAAGACTTCCAACTCTCCTCGAAGTTAAAACAGTCAATGCATCTGCAAAGTGAATCGGATATTCATCTTGTAAGAAGCAAAAGAAACGTTATGATCTCTCGTCTCATCTTTGGTATTTACTGAAAAGAGTTAACTTTGAAGTAAGGAAGCATTGATACGGTGTACCCAGTCTTACTGAGATCACCTTTGAATGACTGTGGATCAGGATTTTGAGTATGTCGATGAGAAAGGGTCGAACTAATTTGGAAGATGTTCACAGCAAGTTCACTTAATTGATTTCTCGTTTTAACATGTTGCCCTACGTAGAAACGTTGAGCATTTTGAGTATACAGCCATTGTGCTTGAGAAGAATGAGCGATGATCTTATTCAGACATACACAACACTGTGGCCATTTGCCACGCTGAGTGCTGACAGAATGTTTCCCGATGTTGGGATGCCCACGATTAGAGGGTACCATTTCAGATATTGGCTGTGCCGTTGCAGACAGAGATAAGCATGCATGTGCAAGTGATTTGCCCAGACAATAGCAAAGACTGAATGCATTAATTACTTGTTTGAATAAAGTGTTAATGGTTGCCTGAAGCTGTCGGACACCATTCAAACATTCAAGAACATTACAATGAGCCAGGAGAAAACATTTCATCACTTCTAAAGTGTTAGACAGAATTAGGATGCGGTATAGACAGGATGGGCATCAAGAAGCTTTTTTTCCCAGGATTCTGGGCTCAATTACTCGGTGTCATGAGAAAGAGGACACGGTTAAGGGTGATATGTGTGGAAGGTTCTTTATGTGGACAGTGGTGAATGCCTTAATTACGTTGCCAGGGAGGTGGCAGAGGCAGGCATGATAGCGTCATTTAAGATGTATCTGGACAGATACACCAATGGGAAGTGAGCAGAGTGGTACAGGCTCTTCAAAAATGGACGAGATGGTTAGATAGAATCTGGACTGGCGCAGGCTGGGCGGGCCAAAGTGCCTGTTCCTGTGCTTGTAATATTGTTTTATTCGTTGTTCCTTATTTAGCCCTTTGTGTGCTTTATTAGCGCTGGAGAAACTCATTCAACTCTTCTGAGCTGCTACAGAAGAACTGAGGAGGACTTTTCAACTAAAACAAGCCGGGATTCGACGTCAATATTTATTTTCTGTTTGGAAATATGTAAATATTGGAGTGTTTCAGAGATCAAAGTGGGACCGTCAGAAATGATAATTTATAACAATCACTTGGATTAGGTGACAGAATAGTTAGAATTTGATATGTAATGCAAATATATTGTCGTTCAAAACTTTGTCAAGAAGACGTCAGATTATATTATAGAACAGGAGGAGGTGAAAATAATGAGCAAGTTTTCAGCTGAATGCACAAGTATAATTGTGGTTTTTGGAAGCTGTCCATTTTTGCAGGGACAACAGGATATCAGTAAGTTTATAATTGGAGAGAGATTTGAGGACACGGTGTTGCAGAAAGGTTTTTGTGTCCCGGTACATTAAGGACATAAAATTGGCATCCAGGTTCAGCCGCCGATTAGGTAGGGAAACTTTATGATGTTTCATACAAAGTGTTGCTTCAAGTTAAAAAATAGGTTCAGTAAAACAATGTACCAAAGCATTGTTAGGAATGCTTTATTGTGACCCTACCGGGCACTGGAGAGTCAACATCTAATAACTGCATGAAATAGAATCACCTTAATGCTAAAAAAGCACAGTTGCATGAGAAGCATTTCAAAGATGTTCCAGTCTCTTTCCATAATCCAACTTTCCTTCTCTTACTCATGTTTCAATTCTTATCTGCAAATGTCACAGTCATGTTGAAATTTCAAATTTTTTTCTGACTCTCATAACGACAATTTTAGTTATGCGTTGTAATTCGTTTTTTTTTCTATTCTGTTTTAGCGGATACACCTTATATTTTCCATTCGACATTTCTACTTTCAGATTTAAGAATAAAATGTCCAGTTGCGATTTTTTCCCATAAACATTGTTATCCATTCCATCAGCACGGTTCCATTATAGTTGTATTGAAGTTGGCATTTACCCACGTCATCACTGGTACTTTATATTTTGTAGTTTGCTTTTGTCACTGTCATTCTGAACTGCATTTTCCTTCCACGTTTTCAAGAAACCCTTCCAACACTGCTTCTCTCCAGATTCACTGGACATGTAGTTATGTAGAAAGCATCCCTGAGCAAAATATTGGATCGCTTGTGTTCACTCTGCCTTCACTATCACTCACAGCCCTTTTCAAAAAATCATGTCCCATTGTCGTATTCCTTCTGGTGAATGCACTGGAAGTCACATTTCTATGAATAGTGTGACATTAAATTTCAGGTTCTTTACTTTTGGGAGAACCTCCGTCATTTTGTGAATATTTAACGATCAACATCATTTTGGACTTTTACAAAAAGGGCCCGACATAGAACAGCGATATCCTAGAAGCATCACCAGTTACGTTGCAATTACTGAGCACTCGTGCTCTCACTTGGAAGTTTCTGAAGCAGCATGAGATATCAGGATGAATCTACTGTTTCTGCATTAATTACACTGTGGATTATAAATTGCATTAAAAATAAGAAATAATTAACTATTGTGAAAAGAAAGCAGCTGCACCTCATTACAAAGTATTTTACATCTCTGCAGGGAGTTGACTGTCATGACATACCAGCCCTTTTTAATGCTACATGTTGTAATCTCACTCGTCCTGTCGAGATCCAACAGCATATAAACTGAATGTATTAAAAACCTATTGACATAGGTTTTAATATACTGAGATTTTCTGCATCAAAAAGCGACGAATTCATTTTGAGAGAAATGCATTATCCAATTGACAACGTTTTGAAAATATATTACAGTACCCTTGCTGTTATTGGCGTACCTGGTAAGTGGATCAGAAGCAATCGAACTTCTGTAACATTTTGTGAGATCCGGATTTTGGTTTTCATTCTGTGATTGTGTAAGGTTGTACATGGTTCTACTATTGACTGTTATACAGGTACCAATCAATGACGTTGTTTTGTGGAGTCAAATGTTCGGAATTGCATTTAACATTGATATTTTACCATGAAAAATACATATGCTTTTTCAGCTTAGGCTATTTCATTTTTTTTTGAAATCCTGCACACATAGGCAATATTGAAAGAGGTATTAGACGCATTGAATTTCTATTAATTGCGTATCACTAATACTTGTGTGTCAGGGAATGGCATACAAGAATAGGAAATCACTGTCTTTCACAATCCACTGAATGGATCACCATACAACGATAGACACCTGAGCCAGAGGATTTTTTTTGGAGAATCTAATACTGAAACATTTTCTTGAATATGGGTTACAGACTGGAATTAGATATGTTAGCTCTATTTCCATTTAATATTTTGTCTCTCCAAACCACTAGAACTGCTATTGCGTGTGTTACAGATTACAAAAAATTGTGCAAAGTTCATATTTCTGTTGTTCTCTTGCAAAGATACTGAGCGAAATGCATTCTTTTTTGCTTTTGTATTTTCGGGTGCAGAAAGATGTCTTGTTGAACATTTATTGACAGACAAACAACTGGAGGGTGTTGTTACAGTATTTACCTTCATCGATGTGTATGTCAATCAACTGAAGAACCGTTCTGTCGTTTCCACATGCACAGAGATTAACAGATTCAGTAACGCAGAGATGGTCAGCTCCAATGCCCAAATGTGTGTTTTTGTACGCTGTGATGTCTAACAGGGACAGGTCTGGGTCAGACGAAGATACAAGAGGGTCTCGTCTTTGTCAGGCGGAGAGGAAGCCGAGCGTTTTTATGTGTGGGAATTGTGAGTTGTTTGAGGGAAGTGTAGTTGCTGATATGTGATCCTAGTATTGAGTCAATTGAGGAGTTAGTCAGAGGTTACACTTTGTGATTAACAGTCACAAGATCCCTGATTTTTTTTTTTGTTACATCACTTTAGAACAACAAAGAGAACAAGTAGAATTTACAGCCGAGGAACAGGCCCTTCGGCCCTCCAAGCCAGAGCTGATCCATTTTCACTGTATAAGCCTGTCACTCACTTCCTAAGCATCTATATCCAATTACTCACCACCTTCTCATGCATCTGTCCAGACACTTCTAAAAAGAAACGTCCGTGCCTGCCTCTACTACCTCTACTGGCAATGCGTTCCAGGCACCTGTAATATATTTGCCGCCTGTATCCCCTTAAAATTTTCATCTCTAAACTTGAAAGTGTAATCGTTCGTCACTGTGTTCGTCACTGAATCCTTAACCCTGGGAAAAAGCTTATCTCTATCTATCCTGTCTATATTCTTCATTTTTTGTAGACCTCCATCAGGTCGCCCCTCAATTTCTTTTTTTCTGTTGAAAAACAAGTCTAACCTGCTCGAACTCTCTTCATAGCTAGCACCTTACATACCAGGCAACTTCATAGTTAACCTTCTCTGCACTGTTTCCAAAGCATCCACATCCTTTTGGTAATGTGGCGACCAGAACTGTACACAATATTCCAAATTCTGCCGATCCAATGTCTTGACCTGCCAGCTATTATCGATAATACCCCGTCCGATGAAGGCGACCATACCATGTGCCTTATTATCTACCCTAACCAGCTGTCCAGCAATTTCAGGGTACAATTGACCTGAACTTCCAGACATGTCTGCTCATCAACTTTTACCAAGGTTCTTCCGTTTACTGTATAATTCTCTCTAGAATTCGACTTTCAAAAATTCATCACCTCACGTTTTCCTGGATAAGCTCCATCTGCCACTTCTCCGCCCAATTCTCCAGTCTATCTATATTCTCCTGTATACTTTGAAAGTCCGCTATGCTTTCTGCTACTTTAGCAATTTTTGTGTCACCTGCAAACTTGCTGATCATATCAACAGTGCCCTCCACCAGATCAAATATTTATGTCACAAACAATAGTGCCCCCATCACTGACCCCTGTGGAATACCACTGGTCACTTCTCCATTTCTGGAAACTTCCTTTAACTACTACTCTTGTTGCTCAACCAGTTCCTTATCCACTTGACTAGAATACCCTGTACACAATTTGACTTCAATGGCTCCATTAGTTTACATGGGGAACCTTATGAAACGCCATGCTAAAGTCCATGTATGTTACATCCACAGCCCTTTCTTCATCTGTCAACTTGGTCATTTCGTCAAAGTTTTCTATTAAGTAAGGTACGACTTCCCCACACAAACCAATGTTGCCTATCACTGACAAGCCCATTATTTTCCAAATATAAATATATTTTCTTTCTCTGTACCTTCTCCAGTAACATTTCCACCACCGACTTCATGCTCACTGGTCTGTAGTTACCGTGAATATCTCTACTACCTTTCTTGTACAGGGAGACAATTTTGTGGGGAAATTTCTAATTCAGATTCGGAATTCAGATTGGTCCAGGTGTGGAGCTTCTACCCAGTAGTGAATTTAATTCCCTTGGCAGTGCCTTCACTGTGAGTTATATACTTTCTAATCAGTCTCTTATGAAATGCATGGCACACTTGAGAAACAGCTCCGACGTGAGGCTAGGACTCCTCAAGTTGAGATTCTACTACTGCACAACAAGCACGTTATTTTAAAGTTTGCTGTTGCTCCGGACGACGCTATGATTATGAGGTTGCAGGCTTTCGTAGTATAGCTCCTGTCAATGCTGTCAAAAGACGCCCCAGTCAATGGTAAATTTCAATCGTTAAGTCAAAAGAAATATCAAAGTCTAAGTGATAGACCCATCATCCATGATTAACTGGAGTGAATAAAAGCATGAGGAAAATTAAGAAATGTCATTTAATTGTGCAAAAACGGATGGCTGATCTGAGGATTGGACAGAGTATAAGAAACGAAGATCGAATGCAGAACCAAATATGACTCTGCTGAGAAGATACTCAGGACAATGCAATTTGATAACAGGAGGTTTTATTTAAACAGAAGATAACAGAAGAAAAAAAAAACCTCAATACGACTGTTGGCTTCTTAAAATGTGACTCAAGAGATAATGATGGCAACCATGAAAACTGCCGATAAATTACATTGGTAGCTTTCATCAGTCATCCCATTAAGAGTTAGAAATTCAAAAGAAGAAACAATCATAAAACAGCAACAGAAGAGACCGAGGATCTGAGCGAAGTCGCAAACACCAGTTCAAGAGAACTGAGGTAGAAACCTCATATCCAATCAGTTACTTATTGTTCTAAATGTTTCAAATTATCTTTCTTTCAGAGAAGGGCCCATTTTATTAGAAGATAGCTTTTGTCACTCGTTCATTCCAACAGAGAGACGTGAATTTTTACGTTAGAGTGCAATTGGTTCACCAACAGCCGACACCATTTTCTGACATTGAAAGTATGTTGGACTATTTACATATGTAGACAAATAGAAAATGCTTGAAGATAAGGTAGGTCGGTAGAATTAGAAAGCGCAGGCAGGTTGTTCTCATTTAGTTTGGGATAATGGTCGCCTTAGCTTTTGGGCCTAAGGGTTTTTTATCCTGCTGTATGAATTTCTGGCTCAATCTCTTGGAGTTGTTTGCGATGGCGGCAAAAGTGATCGAGAAGTTGGACTGGACATTGTACACAGACGGGATTTGATCAGGAGTGGTTTAATAATGTATAGCCGAAATTAAACACTCAGACGACATGTGCTCTAACGTAATTGGCATAGTTAGATGACTGTTTGGCGACAGGAACAAATATAGAGTTTCATTATGTATTTCTCATTGTAGCAAGAGGCAAAAGGTGATTTATTACAGGAAGTGGGATCCACACAGCTTATAATTCATATAAGTGAAGATATGAAAATGCCACTAATAGCTGCAGTCAAAGTTGCTGTGGACTGAAAATCTATCATGTGAAGAGATATGAAGAGGTTCCATAGAAATACCAGCAGGTAATATGAATACGCAAAGGTAAGGGAAATGGTGTACATTATGTGAAATCTACGATTGTGAACTTTAGCCAGAAGAACATAATGAGCATTAGATGATCAAAATGTAGAGAGATTTCAGAACGCCAAGAGGTAGATGGAGCTGAGTGTGCTCGGGTGTGAATCACAAAATGTCTGTGTAATGCATGGGAGTTTCGAATGATGTTCACATATTAGATTTTTTCAAATCTTATGTACGTTTTAAAAATATGGTCGAAAGAAACACAGCACTATTTTAATATACAGTTATTTAAGATACGGCTGTGTACTTGGAAAGTAACAAATCTGTGATTTCATTGCAGGCACTAACCATACAAAACTTCGAAAATCATTACTTGAAGTTTGAGTTCCAGATGAGTTGTATGCGAGGGGCTGTAGGGATAAGGCTTTTGCTGGAAATCAAAGGTCCATTGGTTTCTAGACGATAGACCAGTTATAAATTATATAGATGTCTTGCCTGCCAAAAACATTGTAATGGATTCAAATCTCATTGATTATCTCAGAGCTGGGAAGAGATCACCAAGGAAGGAAGTATGCAATTCTTCACCAGCTCAGAGAAGAGTTTCTTTATTTTCTACTGCTGAAATTGTTTGAAATGTGATGAAAATGATTTTCTATTTAGTTCAAGAATTGATGTAAACTCGAACTTTCCACTGAAAAGCAGGAACTTCGTAAGAGTGATCCTGCTAACTTGTTTCTCTTACCAAGCAGTGGAAGCATTTAGGGAAAGACAATTGTAGAAGCAGGCTTGCCGACAGAGTAGTCATAAGGGTCAAATCAAAAACAGAATGCGAGAACAAATGCAACTGAACAGTACTTCCTATTCAAATCTACTTCTACATCATGCGTTTATGCATGCAAATGTAAATTTAAAGTTCTCAATTCGAGTTCAAAGTCCTTATTAGTATCTTAAATGCCCTCTCTTGGAGGGAATCTAATCAAAGCTCATTACCGACTGTGTATAAGTGTTTACCTGTAATTAGTTTCCAATTCATGGGATCTGTACGGTACAGATAAACGTGGCGCTGTTCATGTGTAAATTTGATTGCTTTTCTTAATTTAGAATTGTGAAAATTCATTGGCAATGTATAAATGCGTTCCATTTTCTCACCGTATTAAGTATAATTTCAATTTGTATGTACCTGTTTATTTTTCTAATGTGTTTCCACTTTTCAATTTCATACTAGTTATGGAAATTGCAAAGGAAAATAGACTTAAAGTAATTCATTGTTGAACAGGACTTCCTTTCTTCTGTCAAGCTTTTTGGATACATTTAATAACCGTTTCACTGTGTTGTGTTGTCATATAAACTATCAGTTCACTATCTAACTTATCACCTTTCTTACATAATTTCGTTTTAACTGATGAAGTTTCTAAAAATCAGAATAAACTGCAACTAGTCTATTGCTTCTACCCACACATTATGATGATTCAATCAAATAATTTTCTTTGAACTCTCCCTTCTATCAGCTCCTGAAATAACATCTAAGAATATCCCCGAATGTGAATGACCCAGCCTTCACTGTCTGAGAGTTGCACGTTTTGAAATCACCATTTGACATTATTTAAATTTGTTTTGTTGAGTCGTGATTCCTGGCGGTACTCTGCTTCACGAGAGATTTTTGCGTGTGCAAGTTGTGATCAACCAAAGCCAATTGAGAGCATGGCATTATTGTCACAGTGAATGTTTTAACATGCATTTCTGTTGCTTTTTTTTCTCTCTCCCTTACAGTTAATTTGGTGGCGATATTAATCCTTGCCCATGGAAGATGTGGCCTTTCGACTTGTACCACTCGCTACCTATTGGCTATGGCAGTGGCGGATCTACTATTCATTATTACAGAGGTCATACTGTGGCGGATCACTTATTTTTATTTCCCGTCATCCTTCTTTCTCATTACACCTGTGTGTAGTGTTATCCATGCTCTGCGTTGTGTAACCACAGATTGTTCAGTGTGGTTCACCGTTAATTTCACCTTTGATCGATTTGTTGCCATTTGTTGTCAGTGTCTAAGAGCGAAATATTGTACTGAGAGAACCGCAACTGTAGTTTTGGCAGCAACTGGTTTTCTCTTCTGTTTAAAAAAATACCTCACTACTTTTTGCAACAGCCTGGAGTTATAATAGACAATGTGCCATGGTTCTGTTATGTCAAGTCAATGTATTATACAGATCCGGGATGGTTGGTATTTAATTATTTTAATATGGTTTCAACCCCATTGTTGCCATTTGTTTTAATTTTGCTGCTGAACGCTCTCACTATTAGATACATATTAGTAAGTAGCCTCATCCGTAAACGACTGAGAGGTCAGAATACCAAAGATAATTGCAATGATGCAGAAATGGAGAGTCGAAAGAGATCTGTGATTTTACTTTTCAGCATATCCGGCAGCTTCCTTCTTTTGTGGTTGGTGCATGTTATCAATTTCTTATATTATAGCATTGCAGGAGTAAATACAAGAGATTATAACAAAGCTGAATTCATATTACAAAGAGTTGGATTCATGTTGCGCAATCTGAGTTGCTGCATGAATACATTTATTTATGCAGCGACTGAATCCAAGTTCAGAGAGCAACTCAAGAGTGCAATGCAATACCCTATCAAATCAATGCGACAATTGATTAAGAAACAGGTCAACTGAGAGCAGGCTAGAGACATATCCCAGTGCTTTGATTCCAATAATCTCAAACGCACCACAAATTCTCCATTAAATATTTTACAAAGAGCTGTGAGAATCAGCAAAACGTGATGGCAACAGTCATCCAGCCTTTCTGTTATCTCTTTGAAAAGAAACTCCGTTATTTTTAATGCACAAATTTCGTTTTGGAAACTCATGCTATTTCTATCCAAACAAGCTGCCACTTTCTATGTGAATAACATTCTTTTCCTTACTTATCATTTCGGTATATTTCCAGAGTTTGTTAACCTCTTTGGCTTTTAATTTCTGTTCTTACTACTGTAACATTTCTTGAACAAGGCAATAAAATTCTAGTCTTCTGGCACCTGTTCCATATCTGGGGAAAACCAAACGTTTGTGCCCAGCAATCCTTTAATTCTTTTCTTTTCATAATCGTAGAACGAAGCTTATTTGGGAGAATGTTTTTTGTCACTTTGCACACACCTTTCGATTCAAAGCGTTTTCTCGAATAAAATTATCGCCCTTCATGATACATTGCTTCTTTCAATCACCATGGCCTGTTTTGTATTGCCCTCTTTTGCAGAAGGCGACCTTGCACTTCATACAACATGGAAACTGATAGTGATCGTCCTTACAGTCAAATGTAACATCTAAAACTAGGCAACCCGTATATCACAAATAAGAAGAACTCTACTTACATGCTGAACACGAAACCTATCTGAAAGAATACTGTGGGTTCTTGCTAATTAGAAATCCATTAATTGAAGCCCAGCATTAAATTAAACCAATGTTCTAACTGTAACTGAACATCTAAGTTGATCCTTAATAGTAATATCAGCTCGTATCAGCCCGAATAGTAATTGAAATTCTGTTCATAAATCTAATGCTAAAATTGCCATCTAACCTTTAAGAGACCCCAAATCTGTTTGTAATATTCTCCAAAATATAACATTTAAGACATGGCAATCACTTTCTTGGCCCTCACGTACTGTTTATGTTTATCCAACTTGCAATTCTAAATCCAAGTCAAATAGATAACTAAATTTGAACATAACTCAATCTCAGAGTCTAGATTAGAGAGGTGCTGGAAAAGCACAGTTGGTCACGTAGCATCCGAGGAGCAGGAAAATCGACGATTCGAGCAAAAGCTAATTCCTGATGAAGGGCTTTTGCCCGAAACGTCGATTTTCCTGCTCCTCGGATGCTGCATCACCTGCTGTGGTTTTCCAGCACCACTATAATCTAGACTCTGATTTCCAGCATCTGCAGTCCGAGTTTTAATGTTTTTTTTTTGTTTTTTTTTTTTGAAACACTCAAGTGGCCAGTCACAACTCCAGGGTGTCAGTGGACACCCGTGTGCTCCTTCTCCAAGGACACCCGGGCCGACACTCCTGTTTATTATTATTTTTTTTTTTTTCTTTTTTTAATTAGTGCTTATTTTTATTCCCCAGCACCCATAGTGTGTGTGTGTGCAGGTGTGAGACACAGTGAAAAGACACAAAGTGCACGAATCTTTATTCAATTTTCCACCACCAGGAAGATAGGAAAACACCCGAGTGGCCAGTGACAAGCACTGCCCAACCCTCTGTTTAATTTTTTTTTATTTTTATTTTTTTTATTTTTTTTTGTTTTTTTATTTTTTTTGTTTTTTTGTTTTTTTTTCCTTTAACCCCCACACTGCCACCTAAGTGCGGTAGTGCAGTCCGAGTTTTTACCCAGAACTCAATCCCATCCTATTCACCTGAACTCAATTATTTCATTGCGAATGCTGATTGGAACATTAACCTATCATGGAGTGGTTAACGTAAATATTACCTTAGCTTTCACCAAATCTGAGCTCATCCCTTAAGCGATCAACCTGTGGGCCTGATTCTTAACAGTAACATTAGATTTGAGCGCAATGTACTCTCTGGTGAGGTATTGCATCAGTACCATTTAGCTTAAACCAGATAATTTCTCTCAGTCTGTTGACCTTTGCTTGGTTAGGAGGTATGAGGATGTGTGACTGCTGGCAGGGACTGTGGGTATACACTTGGACAATGTCACACTGTCTGGGTTTCACTTCTCAAGGTTAAATCACTTTGTACACACTGCACACCCTGTTCCCCTCACTTCCACCATATAATCCTGGCTTTTTCACTGTCTGAAGGAATTGTAGCATTTTACACTTATTGGTGCATAGTTCCCTTGACAGATGAAGAAACGTAAATGAAGTCCTAGTGTGTGGAGCTATTATGAGGGCATATTAGAGTGACGGTTCCAATGTAAAAATGGAATAACTGAGTGGTTTTGGATGAAGGAGCACCCTTGAGGGAAATTGTCCTGCTTTTTAGGTTAGTAGCTGAAATATTTCTATACTGAACTTGGATGTTCAACTGTAGGCTGTTCTTGCAATATACCTCCTTACTAAGGCAAATATATTTGCAGAGGGAGAGAAATGAGTGTAAACTTAATGGTCCACCGTTCTGCTCTGGTCATGTGATCATGTCCGAATGATTGGGTCACAAGGCAGAAGCTGAGTTGCCATTTCCATTGTTATGGAGCAATTCAGACATGACCACAACTAAACCTCAACGTACCCCAACTCAATCATAGATCCTAATTTTATATATTTTTAAAAAACGCAAGGGTCAGGCACTGCATTCCAGGTATGATTCGATTTCTTGAATATGCAGCTTTCATTAAAATGTAATTTCCTGTTAAAACACGGTTAAAATATAACAAAAAGAAGATTAGGCCTAACTTTAAATCCTTGGCATACTTAACGTGTTAATGTATCATTTAGCCAGCGATCATCAACTCTTTTGATGTAGATATCATACCATTAACACGCCCTGTGCGAAGGCAATACAAGAACACAATTATTAACCTCACGTGCTGTCGCTCGCCAATCCTTGTGATTTAGAAAAGCTTCTCCACCTAAGCCTTTACTTCAGCAACAGAGTATTTATGCCTTCAACTCAAGGAGCCAATCAAAATCCTCACCTGAGTCAAATCATATTCGCTGGAACTGAGTGAGCCTTATCATGCTCAGTCGTGTTTTTTTTGTCATACCGAAATAAAAAGAAAACCTGAAATGAGAAATCAAATCTGTCTGCAAAATGTTTGTCAGAAGGAGACATTTTGTCACCTGTGACAACATTCCTCTACAAGAGAATCAAGATGGAAACATCTCTAAAAGGCATAGTATCATCACGTATACCATGCAGTCAATATGACATAACAATGGCTAAGTACAGTGATCGTGAATTACAGAAAAAAAGAACAGTTTCAAATGTGTAATACATTTCGAAATATTTACAATATTGATTCTAATTACATTTTTTCCCTTAGTAGGATAATATTGAACTAACGCTCAGTTAGTTGAGGTTGTTGAGCTTTCAGAGTTATGGACTGACACGATGAAAAATGTCTTCACTGAAGATGCGGTTAATATTTTTGAGTTATGGACATTGAGCTATTGGAGGTAACGTTGTTGTAGCTTTCTTTGAAGCGGCATATCCTCTTCCTAAACAGAAAGGAAACAAAATCTGCATGAAATTTACATTGATTCAGAATTAAACATCGTTCCTGTTACAGTTATTTCCAGAAGAGAGAAGCCATGGTTTCAAATACAAGAGTCAAATCCCAAAATAAATAAATGACAGAGAAACTAGATACATATTCTTTTTTCTTTTCAAATAATGTTAATTTAGCGATAACTATAAGTGACAAAAATAGTGATTATTTGCCTCTGTTCTTAAATTTTCCAAAGTAGCAGCAGAGGAGGAGGCCAAACACATGCTCTTCAGCTTCAGACTCGTGAATCCATCCATTTTCATGACCTTTCCTTCTATCTCTTTTTTATTCTTTCCTGAAGAGTTTAAGCTGTTTCTTTTTAGAAAATCTGGCTTTGAGCAACTGACAGCCACAGAAAAGCTGTCTTGAGCCTTGGATTGGCGTGGAGCATCTGAAAGCTGGAGCGAAGTGGGTTAAAGGCATGGGGCAGCAGACAGCAGAGTAGTGTGGAGGCATAGAGTGGAGTTGGAACATGTGTTGGTATTAAGTCTGGCGCGGGCAGTCAGCGCTCAGAAAATATTCTGGATTAGTGGTGCTGGAAGAGCACAGTAGTTCAGGCAGCATCCAAGGAGCAGAAAAATCGACGTTTCGGCAAAAGCCCTTCATCAGGAATAAAGGCAGTGAGCCTGAAGCGTGGAGAGATAAGCGAGAAGAGGGTGAGGGTAGGGAGAGAGTAGGATAGAGTACAATGGGTGAGTGGGGGAGGAGATGAAGGTGATATGTCAGGGAGGAGAGGGCGAAGTGGATAGGTGGAAAAGGAGCTGGGCAGGTCGGACAAGTCCGGAAAAGTCAAGGGGACAGTGCTGGAAGTTTGAAACTAGGATGGGGTGGGGGAAGGGGAAATGAGGAAGCTGTTAAAGTCCACATTGATGCCCTGGGGTTGAAGTGTTCCGAGGCGGAAGATGAGGCGTTCTTCCTCCAGGCGTCTGGTGGTGAGGGAGCGGCGGTAATGGAGGCCCAGGACCTCCATGCTCACGGCAGAGTCGCAGGGGGAGTTGAAATGTTGGGCCACGGGGCGGTTTGGTTGATTGGTGCGGGTGTCTCAGAGATGTTCCCTAAAGCGCTCTGCTAGGAGGCGCCCAGTATCCCCAATGTAGAGGAGACCACATCGGGAGCAATGGATACAATAAATGATATTAGTGGATGTGCAGGTAAAACTTTGGTGGATGTGGAAGGCTCCTTTAGGGCCTTGGATAGACGTGAGGGAGGAGGTATGGACACAGGCTTTACAGTTCCTGCAGTGGCAGGAGGAAGTGCCAGGATTGGAGGGTGGGTCGTAGGGGGGCGTGGACCTGACCAGGTAGTCATGGAGGGAACGATCTTTGTGGAAGGCGGAAAGGGGTGGGGAGGGACATATATCCCTGGAGGTGGGGTCGTTTTGGAGGTGGCGGAAATGTCGGCGGATGATTTGGTTTATGCGAAGGTTTGTAGGGTGGAAGGTGAGCACCCGGGTGTTCTGTCCTTGTTACGGTTGGAGGGGTGGTGTCTGAGGGTGGAGGTGCGGGATGTGGACGAGATGCATTGGAGGGCATCTTTAACCATGTGGGGAGGGAAATTGCGGTCTCTAAAGAAGGAGGCCATCTGGTGTGTTCTGTTGTGGAACTGGTCCTCCTGGGAGCAGATACGGCGGAGGCGGAGGAATTAGGAATACGGGATGGCATTTTTGCAAGAGATAGGGTGGGAAGAGGTGTAATCCAGGTAGCTGTGGTAGTCCGTGGGTTTGTAAAAATGTCAGTGTCAAGTCGGTCATCACTAATGGAGATGGAGAGATCCAGGAAGGGGAGGGGGTGTCAGAGATGGTCCAGATAAATTTAAGATCAGGGTGGAATGTGTTGGTGAAGTTGATGAATTGCTCAACCTCCTCGCGGGAGCAGGAGGTGGCGCCAATGCAGTCATCAATGTTGCGGGGGAAGAGGTGGGGAGTGGTGCCAGTGTAATTACGGAAGATCAACTGTTCTACATGGCAACAAAGAGACAGGCATAGCTGGGGCCCATACATGTGCCCATGGCTACCCCTTTGGTCTGGAGGAAGTGGGAGGATTCAAAGGAGAAATTGTTAAGGGTGAGGACCAGTTCGGCCAACCGAATGAGAGTGTCGGTGGAAGGGTACTGTTGGGGATGTCTGGAGATGTAAAAACTGAGGGTTTGGAGGCCCTGGTCATGGCGGATGAAGGTGCAGATATCCATGGTGATGATGAGGCGTTGGGGGCCGGTGAAACGGAAGCCCTGGAGTAGATGGAGGGCGTGTGTGGTGTCTCGAACGTATGTGGGGAGTTTCTGGAATGGGGGGGTAGTACAGTGTCGAGGTAGGTAGAGATGAGTTCAGTGGGGCAGGAGCATGCTGAGACAATGTGTCGGCCAGGGTGGTCAGGCTTGTGTATCTTGGGATGGAGGTAGAACCGGGCAGTATGGGATTCCCAGACTATGAGGTTGGAAGCCGTGGGTGGGAGATCTCCTGAGGTGATGAGGTTCTGTATGGTCTGGGAGATGAAGGTTTGTGGATGGGGTGGGGTCATGGTCGAGGGGGCAATAGGAAGAAGTGTACTCGAGTTGGTGTTTGGCTTCAGCGGTGTAGAGGTCAGTGCGCCAGACTACCACAGCGCCCCCTTTATCCGCTGGCTTAATGGTGAGGTTGGGATTAGAGCAGAGGGATTGGAGGGCTGCGTGTTGCGAGGGTGAGAGGTTGGAGTGGGGGAAGGGGATCGACAGATTGAGGCGGTTAATGTCCCGGTGGTGGTTGAAATGAAGATGTCGAGGGCAACTAATAGGCCAGCGTGGGGTGTCCAGGTAGATGAAGTGTGTTGGAGGTGGGTGAAGGGGTCCTCGGAAGGTGGGCGGGTGTCCTGATTGTGAAAGTAAGCTAGGAGGCGGAGGCGATGGAAGAAGTGTTCGATGTCACGGCGTGCGTTAAATTCATTGATGCGTGGACGGAGGGGGATGAAGGTGAGTCCTTTGCTGAGGACTGATCGTTTGTCCTCAGTGAGGGGGAGGTCTGGGGGGATGGTGAAAACTCGGCAGGGCCGGGAGCTGGGATCTGGTGTGGGTGTGGAGCTGGGACTGGGGTCAGAGCCAGAACCTGGAGTGGGTGTGATTGTGGGTGGAATTGGGGTGGAGGCATGAGCAGGGGTAGTGTTCCCCTCGGGGTTCTGGGGGGTGGGGATAGTGACAATGGGGTCTGTGGGGGCCATGGCAGCAGAATGCAAGTGAGTGGCGCTGGTGGGGGCGGAAGTGCTGGTGATCATGGCAGTCGGGGTGGCGGAAGTCACTGAGCGTGTGGCATCAGCGATGATGTGAGGGCCGGAAGTGGCTGTGGGAGTAGCCATGATGGGGGCGGAAGTGACATCATCACTCAGCATGGGGGTGGTTGATGCATCAGCCGCATGGCTAATGGCGTTTCCGAGGCCAGGGCAATCTTCTGGAATGTTTGAGGAGCGCTGGTTATGGAGGTGGGTGGATAAAAGTTTGTTGTACTTACAGTTTTTGATGTTTGAGATGGAATTGAAATATTGTTTGTTGAGAGTATGAATTCACTGAGGATGTAGTACAGAGTGGGTCCTTTGCAATTCTGAGAGAGTGTGGCCCGGGACTTCAACAGCTTCCTCATTTCCCCTTCCCTCACCTCATCTTAGTTTCAAACTTCCAGCTCAGCACTGGCCCCTTGACTTGTCCGGACTTGTACGACATGCCCATCTCCTTTTCCACCTATCCACTCCACCCTCTCCTCCCTGACCTATCACCTTCATCTCCTCCCCCACTCACCCATTGTACTCTATGCTACTCTCTCCCCACCACCACCCTCCTCTAGCTTATCTCTCCACGCTTCAAGCTAACTGCCTTTATTCCTGATGAAGGGCTTTTGCCCGATTTTCCTGCTCCTTGGATGCTGCCTGAACTGCTGTGCTCTTCCAGCACCACTAATCCAGAATGTGGTTTCCAGCATCTGCAGTTATTGTTTTTACCTTGCTAAAAAATATTGTTAAGTACTTTGTATCTATGTTAGCGCCCAATTTGGAGATTTTGTAAACATCTCACTGTAATTCATACGTGGGTGCACAAGGCAATAAATAATATTCTGTTTATTCTATTCCATTCAGCCTGAATATTAGAAACTTTTCAAAGTTTATATGACGTTAATACGTTTGTCAGGTGTGAAGTCGTCGAGTTTGAACCCTTTTGTTAATTAAAATTAAAACACCCAGAAAATGTTGGCGCACCAAGGAATATGCTAAAAGCATGTGTTAATAAAAGACTCTTCCTAATTTCCACAGTTTAAAAGGAAAAAAAAACAATTTATTTTCCAAGCTCTGACAGTGAACACTAATCAAAAAGTATGAATAAGTTCGAGCCCCGTTTTTTGAATCAATGCCTGACTGCAACTCTATTCGAATGCTGTTCCAATAACAGCATTCTTAAATAGTACATCAATTTTCTCTCTCAAAATCCACACTGTCTCTTATGATAGCTTCCTTCCGATGGTCCGAATCTGCTGTCTTCTCCCTGGGTCGTCTTCTATGACTTTTTACTGGTTTCATTGGAAAAGTTACCCTGACAGATGCTGCTTTCTTGGAGATTTCTGTGGGAGCGTTGAGATCCCATTTCAGTTGACATGTACGCTAATGTACGTTGGTCAATGAGCTGTGACGAATTTTCAAAATACCCTTCCTTTCTTAACCCCAAGTCCAGACGCGCTCATTGGTCCAATGATGCAAATATCCTCAAATTGAAATTCAATTTGCATTTTGTGCCTTATTTAAATTAGTGATTTAAAATTCAAACGCAGTAGCCAGAGCAACAAAAGACAACACCATGTTATCAATTCTCGGTAGTCTCTGGACATGTCAGGTAATCACAGTTACATATGCTGTCGTAATCTTTCATCTTAACAAAAGGTATCTTTATCTGAAAGTGCCCATACCCTCTTTCTACTTCGTATCAGAAATGAACTTCAACTGAATGGCATCCTCCAAGTTAGCATTTCCATTGAGTAGATGAGAAGCTTATTCATGCTGGAAATCTAGACACATGAAACAGTACTTTTCACCTACCTGAGCGAGACTAATTTGTGAGCTGTACAGAACTGCCTGAAGCTTTCTTTCAGCCAGTAATATCTGTCATGGAACAGTACAGCATTTTCCAACGAAAATGCATATTGGGTGCACTGATATTTAGCCTGAACAATTACAATTGTTGGCTGAACACATACAACTGGAGTTTGAAAGGGAACTCAGTGCACAAATACATAGCGATAACACCAGCTACAATAATATCTATCTGAAATGCAAAGATGTAAAGTAGCTTAAATAGGCGATATCGTCCATCTATTTCAAAGAAAAACTGTCAGAGTCCTTATGTAAAAGCCAGAGTTCCTTAGCTCCTGAAAATGAAGGGGTGTTATTGTGCTTGCTTGACCACCGTGTTAACATCGGTGGACCATGACAGATTGTTGCTGATTCTCATTCGCACGAACTTTATACTGTCCACCATTCCAGCTCAGCACCATTACATTTCTTGCAGTCAATGAACACCTCCATGGTTATTCTGAGGTTGATGGAGAGATTTTTCTGTCTTGACACTGTGCTTCTAATCACGTTTTCTCGTTCCTGTACTCAGTCTCTTCATTACTTAACATCTGACATGCAGAAATGTCATCAGCTTGTAATTTCTAAATGGAGATCATGCCGAACTTGACCACACAGTCGCACGTATAAGAAATATTGTAAGGGGCGAAGCCTACAACTTTGCAGGGCACCGCTTTTGAGGATCATCTGGCAAAATCTACTCTCATCTGTAATTCGATAATCAATTTATAAATGGGAAAAGAGACTTAGATCAAGACGTTTAGTGATGTGTTTGTTTGGAATTATGATACTGAAGATCGAGATGTAATCATTAAGTAGGAGTCTGACGTAATTATATTTTTCGTACAGCTTTATAGCGCCTGCAATGGATCTGCTTCACAGGCAGGCGAATTACGAGGAATCAAGACAATCTGGGAGGTTGGAGTTTAATTTTACCATGACCAAACTGACGAATCTTTCCAGATTGTGGATATCAGAGCTACTGTGTGGCAGTCAGTGAGATACACTTCATGAATTTTCTTTGGGACTTGGAAGATTGTGGTCTTGTTGAAGCATTTGGGAACCTCCAGTCAGAGTAAAAAGCGGTTTATAATGTCTGCGAATACTCCTGCCTGTTTGGACATACAGAATCTGAATCCACATCTGGACATCCATCTGTGCCTCTCTCTTTCCAGACGTTCATGTTCAATAACTTCAATAGAACATCTTAATGTTGAATGAGGATAGACATGGATCCGAATCTGTTATTACAGGTGACATCATTCCCCTGCTGTCCTGTTTAAAGCTAGCACAGAATACAGAGATCTCATTGGGTAGAGATGCTCTGTTACCCACAATGCTGTCCAAATCCTTTTTCTCGCCTTTTCTGTTGTGCAAACTTGAACAGAAATGATAAGTGTCTATGTGCTTAGTCTGGAATTCAAGCTTAATGTGATATTAATGTCTCTGCAGACCTTGCAAAGTCTGTACTGATATTTAATGTGTATGGCAGATTCTCCTAACTTGAACGCCTCAGAAATGAACTTCATTGAGGAGTAGTTCTTTCTGTTTCATTCATGATTTTGGTTTGGGGAGGGTCCAGATTGAGCACATCGGTACACAGTCATAGATGCATTTGGTAATGAAGTCTGTGACAGGAGTGGCATTCTCGTTTAATTATGACAATAAGTTCTTGATTATTGAGTAGTGTACCGATTCTAAGAAGTTTCAAATAAACCTTTCTGCTTCCTCAGATCACCTTTTGAGCATTTTTGTAAACAGTTCTTGAGTTTGAATTTCTAATTATATGCCGGGAATAGAAGCACAGCATTGTTTTTTGATTTTGCAAAATGTGTGCTGGGGAATGAAGCAGTAACCACCTTTGATGGTTGAAAGTATTTTTGATTCTCAGGGATGTTTGGACATCTTCTGAGTCAGGAAATATTTTGTGCAAGTTCAATAACGCATTCTTGAAGTTGGCACAGTTGGGGTCACCAGCTATGACGAATAATAAATCGTCGGGTTCTGAGTCAAGGCTATTTGTACCTTCATCAGTGTGTGTTTCACTTCCACATTGGGAGAGAGGTGGAGTGCGATGAGAACATTGGCGGTGAACATGAGATCAGATACTAGGGATGGCACTTTGATAAAAACTATTTTAAGTCCAGGGAGCAGTAACTCACCAGGAAAGCTACGTCGGAGCACCAGTTGGCATTAATGAGGAGGCATAGCCCACTGATCCTCGGATTTATTGTGGACGCTGAGTGGTCCATTCAGTGAACTAAGAATCCCATAAGGTTGCAAGGCACAGTCTAATGTTAAAGGGATGAGTCAGGTCTCTGTGAACCAGATTGCACTTCATTCTTTCAATTCCGTTTTGAAAGCGAGTCTAGCTTTAAGGTGGTCCATCTTTTTCTTGATAGCTTGGATACTTCCCAAGTGATATGCTGGCGAGTGGTGGACTTAAAAGCTCAAAGTTGCAGACTTAGCTGAAGTCCAACTTGGTTCCCACTTTTCCTGGGTGAGTGCTCCGAATCAGTCCCGGATATCATTGAGTGAAATCAGCTATTCAGAGAAAATATGTGAGTCCTCTATATGTGGTCCTGAGCACAGGCTTTGAACACCCTGTGTGCTCTTGGCATCGATGAGGTAAGTCTGCTGCTCCAAACTTTAATTGAGAGCATCTGATTGGTTCCTCGGCACCAGTCATGACGTCGAACATTCTGAGGGGTTTTATGGTCATTTTTTGTCGCCCCCCCCCCTCGATATTTTGTCACTGCAGTGTCAGTTCTCCTTCCCGTGCTACGCTGGAGTTGTAGAGTTCCAAAGCGTGGTCGGGCTCGCAGTCCGGCGTCGGCA
Source organism: Chiloscyllium punctatum (assembly GCF_047496795.1). Lineage (NCBI taxonomy): Eukaryota > Metazoa > Chordata > Chondrichthyes > Orectolobiformes > Hemiscylliidae > Chiloscyllium > Chiloscyllium punctatum. The sequence goes on from NC_092773.1 coordinate 34,104,793, forward strand.
ATCGCCCATTTTTGACGAGAGCATCCTCAGATCTGCAAGTAAATTTAATATATGTGAGAACAAAATCAGCTGTAGACAGCTTGCAAGGAGTCAACTTGCTCTGGCGCCATCTTGGATAACAATGAATTATTTCTCCAAAATATCAAATTCTTTCAAGCTTGTTATGGACCAGCCCAGATCCCCTTAAAATGCTTTAAACAGGTGGTCTGGGCGCTAACACTTATTTACTTTAAAGAATATTGTGAAGATGATATTTTCTCTGAATCGCTGATTTCACACAATGATATTCGGGATTGATTCGGAGCACTCACCCAGAAGAAATAGGAACCAAGTTGGAATTCAGCTCAGTCTGCAATTTCGTGTTTTTAAGTCCACCAGTCGGCAGCATATCGCCAGGGATTCGAGCTGTGATGCAGATAATCAAACCACTCAGCTTTAAGAAAAACATAATGTCTTTAAACAAGATAGTTGCAAGATGAACAAACGAAATAGGAATTATGAATAACTTAATGACTGGTAAACGTGACTGGAAAATCTGTTCTAATTCAATAATATATCTTAAACACATCCCTTGGGAAATGCCAAATTTAAAACAAAGATTCTTCCTCGCAAGAGGTCGCAACTTCCAAAGTAATTTCGGAAAGGAAATTCGATGAGGAAACATCTGCTGAATCTTGGAATGTTGCCTGTACTCTTGCATCTTGTGATAGCCACAGCTAAACCAAACCACCAATAAAACATTGAACTGGGTGAACTGGCCGCTCCCCTCCATTGTTATAATGTTAAAATCGCAGGAAACCTCGGCATCTTTGCTCTCTTTAAAAAAAACACAAGGACAAAAAAACCTGTTTAAAGTGACAGCATCGTCTCAATAGATGTTAATGTAATGGAAGTCGTTCCAAAGGATTCCTTAAATAGATACTGGAATGAATGTATTGACTAGTCCGAAAACGGTTTGATAGTCTATTCTCTAGTCTACCTGCTGATGTGTAGAAGAGTGATAATTAACTTATTTAAAATTTTCTAAGGCTATGAGGGTACGCGATAGTGTAAACATGTATAGGATCTTACGACTTATGAGAGATTCCAGAACAATCGGTCATGGTTTGAAAAGAAAACAGCACCAATCAAGTCAGAGGTCAGAAAACAAATCTTTGTCTCAGAGGGATGGGAGTCATTGGAATTCCTTTCCTTAAAAGGCATTGTGTAAGGAATTTTTAAATATCCTTAAATGAGTATTAAATAGATTCTTAATTCCCAAGGGTAATGTGCATGAATATCGAGTTAAAGTTCAAATCAGAGTAGCCGTGGTATGGTTGACTAATGGAGCAGAGTTGCATGGCACAATCGTGTACTGTTGTGCATTATGTATAGGGTGCTGCTGGCCTGCAAGCTTCCCGGTCGAATCTGGGGTCAGGAAAACGATCCAATTTCTCCAATAACTGTATTTTTTATTACCTAGAATATTATGCTGAACCTAAGCCTCTAAAATGGGCAATTACCTTCGGTGACACAGTGAAATGTAAGGGGAATCCTCAGCTCTGTTTAACATGTCAGATTTCACAACCAAGCAATCTGCTGCCACCATCTTCTTTCTTAGTCAAAATCGCGAGGGCATCAGCATCTGAGGACACAAATCAGAGTTAATCATTCGTGGCGAGTAGCACTTGCACATAACAGTTCTGCAGCAATTGCTTTTTTGATTCTGATGTTCGGTATTCAGAGTTATTTCAATTCGTCTTTAATCCATCAAGCTAGTACTCAGTTTGTCACTTGACATTATCAGCCGTAACATCAACAGAAATCAAATATTAAGAAGTGTTAATATTCCCAACAAAAATACCCAGTGTTCTTGTTCATGAGTCACCGCCAAGAAGAATGCACCTATAACAAACCGGTCAGTTTGTAGGTGGCATGTTAGCCTAATGGATTGGGCCACAGAAGGAAACATGTTAGGCTTCCAATTAACTAAATACTCGAAAGAACGCACCTAGCATTTGAGAGGTCTCATCTCCGTGCCTCAAGATGGCCGAGACTGCAATATTTGTCATTGGAAGTTTGTGATCATATCCAAGAAAATTCCAAATTTTCTGAATTGGATTGTTATTAAGGGCAACAAGAGTTCTCACAAATTATGCAGGCTAGTACCTGTGAAATGTCTCAGAAAAAAAAGACAAGCCATTTATAAGGAGGAGTCATTTCTCCAAAGTCACATGCTCCAGAGATCTGTGGAAGTCCCATCATGAATTCAGAGATTGACAGATCTCTCGTTACTCATAATGTCAACACACGTGGAATGATATTGAATGGCCATCATTTGGAATTGCGATGATGGGTTGGTTAGTGGTATGATACGTCAAATAAATATGGGTTAACACACCATATATTTCTTTGCTGTTGGAACATCTACTGTGCACTTCTTATTTCACACGCTCACCAACTGTGTCCTGCCTTCCGTTTCCTCTGTCACCTAAAGACTTGGCTTTTAATTCACACAGCGACTTGTAGTTACATGTTGCATTCACCCCCTTTTTTAACCACTTGCAACCCTCAGAGAATGACCCTACTCCTGGTTTACAGCTCGTGCATCAACTAAACACGTTATTCCTTCCATAATCACACGGAACTGGACTGCGGCTGTGAACACTGTTGCATCAGTGAAGCAGAGGGAGTCATATAGTGAGCTTGTCGCACTGCACACTAAAATTCTACAAGCTGGAAGTGAATGAGTGACCACCACTTCGCGTCAGAAGACTAGAGGACAACGCTGGAATCTCCTGTGGCTATTCCCCTCAGAAACAGATAAAGCACTTTTGATAGTGCTGGTTCAATTATCTCACAGCGAAAAGCAGCAGCAACAAATTTCGAAACGCCATTATTGGTTCTCCTGAACGAGGGAAGAACAAAACCTGTGGAAATACACGAGATATTCAACTGTAGAAGGAATAAATTAGCATTTCTGTGACGTATGAAACCAGACTGAATGGATGATTTGAAAAAAAAAGCGATGATCCAATCGAGAACAAAAGTGCAAGGAAAACCGGGACCAAGTCATGTCTTCCAAGATAAGTTAGAGATAGTATTATATGCAAAAATTAGGCTTTCAAATTGTTATCTAGAGCCGTACACGTGAGGAGTTGGACCTGTTTAGTAATCATCACAGATATAGCAAGTGATTAATTAATACAGTGAAATAGAAAATGAGATTAGGATTGCAAGAAAACTTAGAAAATCCTAAAGAACTTTCAATTAGTCTTTAAAGACAAAATGCCTTGTACAAACAAGTGGAGTTTTCTTATAGTCATAGTGGCGTCAGTTGAAGGACAAAGGGTAAACAGTTTAGGGCTGAGACGAGGAGAAATGTCATGACCCAGACAGGGGTGAGCCTATGACATATCTTCCTACCGACAGTATCTGAGGCCAAAACAGTTGGTCTTTTGGAGAATAATTCGCCATCCCTGAAGGAATTCGTGGCAGGACCTTTGCAAAATTATCGTGCAATGAGACACAGTATAAAATATTGGTTGAAAGTCAAATTTTAATGCATATCTTCAATGAACTCCAATACACAACGGTTGAGTAAAGGGGATTGGGGGCAACAAATGAAACGAACAAATGAAAAGTGCTCAAAAAGGTGCCCACAATGATCTGATCAAAGCAAGATTTCTTAGTGCTGTGTCTACTTGTTACGGACTAGGCCCCTCAAAATATTTTAAAGTAAATAGCCCAGCCTGCAACTTTGCTAATTGTTTCGATGGCTGCAGATTGGATATTCCTAATCTAAATTAGCTGTGTCACATGTCAAGTTTTAAAGAAACAGGATTTGTTTTCAAAAATACAGAATGAAAGACAAAGAACAAAAAAAGTGTATTACCTAATTTACCCTATCCTAACGTTCTTTAATGATACTGTTCTTAAAATGCTTACAACAGCTCCATTGTACATGCCCCTTAGCATAAAGGGAAAAATCAAACGAAGGCTTACAGTTTGCAAGAAGAGAGAGAACTCAGCAGCTTACTTCGCACATTCCCTGCTGCAACTGAATTGACTAAAGTTCTGAAATGAACTGCGCAGCGAGAGAACTCACCACGACCCCTTGACTGTATCAGTTTTACAAAACACCGTTCAAGCTTTTGGTCTGAAGCACTACATGTTAGGGGAAATCACAACGGTCCCAAAATGTTTATCACTGCACCAACTCAGCCAGTTCAGAGCCTGGGCTGTTTAGCAAACACTCTGAAAAAGAAATGAAGGACACAACAACTTTGAGAAAAAGAACCAGCTTTCTGTCACCTCCCACATTAAAAGAACTAACTGTGTCCAAATATGGCTTCACGATTAAAACGCCTTGAAAAAGGTTCATTCTCAAAAAGACACACACACACACACACACACTCACACACACACAAACACGCACACACACATATATCTACATTGCACTGATTATACACATGCAAACATACACAACTTCATTCGGACTCCCACTATCAAATGCCTCCACATCCCATTTCAGCCACGTCAATACATTGGCAATCACGTTGTCTTGACTGGCCACATGCACGATTGTAAAATTGAGTGGCTGCAATATCAAGCTTCATCTAAACCGTGTGGCATTTTATCCTTAAAATTCTCCATAAATTTCAATGAGTTATGATCAGTGTATATGACTGTCTCAGATACGTTGCGGGTAGGATAAGCACTGAAGTGTTGTCGTGCCAACAACAATTGTAAAGTCTCCTGCTCAACCGTTCAATATTTCTGCTGATTAACATTCAATTTCATGGAGAAATATCCGAAACGACTTTCATTCTTATTGTCGTCTTCCTGAAGGAACATAAGCACAGACATCCAAATCACAGGCATCGATACCCAACTTGAAAGGCATTGTGTCATCAGGTGTGGCTAATAACGGAGCGTGGTTAACACAGTTTCCAGGGGTGTCAAAAGCTTGTCGACAGTGCGCTGTCCACTGAATCATCTGGTCTTTCTTTAGCAATTCAATGAGTGTATCAGCCACACTGATAAAATTTGGCATAAACGTTCAATAAAATCCACTCAATCCCAGGACCGTAGTGCAGCACTTTCTATTAATGGCGTCGGAAATTCCCCAATTATTTTCGTTTCGTATCCTGTGGGGCATTTGTCTATGTCTAATAACATGACCCAGGAAGGTGTGTTGGGTTTCTTGCAAGTTCGCTTTTAGATGTGTTTACCACCAAGCCTGCCTCCTGAAGTGGACTGGATAAATTCGATGAGGTAAAAACAATGACTGCAGATGCTGAAAACAAAATACTGGATTAGTGGTGCTGGAAGAGCACAGCAGTTCAGGCAGCATCCAACGAGCAGCGAAATCAACGTTTCGGGCAAAAGCCCTTCAGCTCGTTGGATGCTGCCTGAACTGCTGTGCTCTTCCAGCACCACTAATCCAGTATTCGGATAAATTCGATAAATATTGCAAATGTTTCTTCCAAGTGACGAAATATCACGAGGTCATCAATGTACAAAACACAATTGGGTAATCCAGCAATGACCTTATTAGTAAGTGTTATGAAGACTGTACCTGTAAGTGTTATGAAGACTGTGCTGTACCTTTAAGTGAATTGAAAGCAACAGAAGTAAGTGACAGAACCAAGTGTTCTGAACAAAAGAATAATCATATGATCGTTCACCTTGCTTAGCTGGTTGCCTGGAAATATCAAAATAGATTCGAATTCGGCAAGTCAGTTTAAATTATACGCCTAAAAATGTCAAACTCTAATCCATTTTGCATTTAATATATTGACAATCTTATAAGCCAATGACAAAATCCGATGCGTTGGGGGCAGCGGGGAAATCTGAACAGTTGGAGTGTGAACTGCTGTGCCACCATCATATAAAAAGACTGCCCGAAATACAAATCTCTGAAAGGTTTATGAATCGATCAGTAACCCGTGAAGAGGAATCCTCAAGAAGAAGGAAAGAAGACCGAAATGCAGAGAGGCACAAAACTTGCCTGGTTTTGGAGATAAGAAGTTTTATATTGTAAATCATAATCGACAGTTTTTGTTGGATTAGTATTTTAGAGTTGTAGGTAAAAGGTTGGCTGGTTGAAGGACTTTTACATACTGATTAATTAATTAATCTTTATTATTATGCAAGAACTAAAGTTGTTAAAGTTTACTTTAATAACTTCTTGGACTCTCGAATTTTCACAGAACACTTCACAGGATAAACCTTTTCTGTGTTACTGGTTTAAATTAAGCATGACCGTTTATCCCGTGTCAAAAAACTTTGGGTTTTCGTCTTCGTGATCTGAATTGTTTCAGACAGATTTCAATAGATATGGGGTACTAAACTCCCAGCAGATTTAAACATTCGCAGGTTAGTGTTCTTGACCTTTTAATAAAATGTAGGTGAGGCAACCTGTTGAATCTTGGTGTCTCGTGGTTGAAAGAAATAAAAGTGAAAATATTCTCTAAAGTTGCTGAAGTGGTTCTGGGATTGGAAGATGATTCTCAAGTTTGCCAAGGACGTTTCGAAAGAAAACAAGGTCATAAGTTAGGAATGAACAAAGACTTGTGATTAAACAAGGATGAAAATAAAGCTGGAATTGTAAGGAAATTACTCAAACGCATAGATGTGTCCGAAAACAGACACGTGCACGACAGGTCGAAAATCTTAAATTATAGTTGAGGAAAATGGAGTTAGAAGATAAAAGAGGGAGAGAAAAAAATGAAAGAGAGAAGAAAGAGAAAGGTAGAGAGAAGAGAGGAAGAAAAAACAGAGAGAGGAGAGAGAGAGGGAAAAAGAGAAAGGAACGAGAGACAGGGAGGAGGATAACAGAGAGATAAAGTTCTTTGCTGATCAAAGAGAGAGAGAGAAGAAAGGGAGAGATATGAAGAGAGGGAATTTGAACTTGAGAAGTTAGTCAAAAAAGTCAAGTTAACACGTTGGAAAATAAAAGAGAACCGAGCGATATATGCATATATGTCAAGACTCTGCTAAATTTAGTTGAGAAAGCACTTGAAGCCTTCCTTATTTCATTTGAAAAATTGGCTAGGGAGATTAGGTACCCGAATATTTATGGGTAATGATAGTTCACACTAAACTGGTAAGCAGAGCTAGTGAGGTATTTGCCGCAATGCCAGATAAGGTGTAAAGAGATTATGAACAGATTAAACTGGCTACTTTAAGTGCTTATGAATTGGCATCTGAAGGCTAGAGACAGTGGATTAGAAATACAAAGCAAAAAAGGTCAGACTAATGCTGAGTTCAAAAGAATTAAAAAGTCATTTTGATAGATTGTTTGCATGTTTGAAAATTGATCGTACCTATGAGGCTCGAAGAGAGATTATTCTGCTGTAGGAGTTAAAAAAAAACTCACTTCCAGAGATGGTAAGAATTCACGTGGAAGAACAGAAATTTTGCGAAGTTGAGAAGTGCAGCAGAATTAGCAGACGAGTTTATGTTGGTTCATGAGACAAACTTCCGGCTAGAATTTTGTCTTGCGAGAGAGAGAAGTTGGGAGAAATTCTGTGAAACAAGGATTCGAGAGCACTGGTAAGACTTTACCAGAGGATAACAAAATCCCAAGAGAGTTGAAAGGAGGTACTAGTAAACTCACAGTGCTGATCGTGAAAGAAAGGCGCTGTGGGAAAAGATGTGGTAAAAGAAGCTAACTCAGTGGCATGAGTGAATGTCGCAGAGGAGACACCAAGAAAAGCTGTGGAGCTACAGGAGAGTGCACAGCCTTCGCGGGGGCTGGCTACGGAGTTAGTACCAGATCACTACAAATAATTCGCCTCTGTATTTAAGTTTTTCTCAGAAAAAACGGGGGAGAAGAACAAGAAGTTCAAATTTTGAGAGTTAAGGATTTAACCTTTCTCTGATCGAAAGAGATGAGCGGATATGCACTATTTCTAATCTGTTACCGGGAGTGTGATAATATGTGGGATCGATGGACAGAAATTTAGCGTTAGCCTATGTAGAATCAGGTTGGAGTGCAAACTCAAGACTGGCGAATTACTAGTGGCAGTGATTGACATAGTTTCATTACCAGCAATTCACATTATTCTTGGGAATTATTTGGCAGGATCAAAGATGGAAGTGGTACCCCTTATTATGGAGAAACCCAAGGAACACTGAGAAACTCATGAGTTAAAACAGTAATATTCTGGTATTGTTCCACACTGTGTGATAAGCAGAACCCATTATCGTAAATCATAGCACGAATCGAAAATTAAAGAGAAAAATGAAGGAGTTGAGGTTCAGTTCACGGACACCCTGTTTGACGCAATGGCGCAGGAAAAAATGCACTGATCAGGCAGAAGTGTTTACTCCTGAAAATCTAAGAGTCTCGCAACAGCATGAAAAGACAATGAAAGATATATACGTGGATATCTACTCTGAAAAGGAGACTGAAAACATTTCATAGGGTTATTATCTGAAAGACAAAATCCGAAGGCGGAAATGGAGATCACGGCAATTTAGTACAGAGGAGAAATGGGCCGAAGACAGGAGATGGTACGGGGAACACATGTAGGAGGTCAACTAGGGGTATGAAAGCCACAGGCCAAAATACAAAAACACTTGTATTGGTCTAGAATGCACAAGGATGTGGTTGTCTTTTGCTGTACGTCGCATACATGCTAAATGGTAGGTAAACCACAGTCGTTATTAAAACCAGAAACGTTGTTGCCAATTCCCCCATTTTAACAATCTTTCACGTGGGTTATAATTGATTGTGTAGGTACCCTCCCAAGAGCTTAAAAAATGGCTCCAGTACTTGTTAACCATAATGGATATGTCTACCAGATTTCTGGAGGTAATTCCATTATGGAGTATCAAGGCAAAATGGGTAGTAGAGAAGTTAGTAGTTTTCTTCACATGGCATGGACTACCCAGAGAGTTTCAGTCGAACCAAGAATCAAATTTTGCAACTGTTTAAGGAGGATATGCAATGCTGAAGTCTACACCACTTTAAATCCAGTGTATATTATCCTGAATCCCAGTGAGCTTTAGAAAGTTTGCATTATACTTAAAGACCACTTTGAGAGCACCCTGTTAGGAGTAACCGAATGAATGAGATAAAGACATCCCATTCATATTGTACGCCATTACAGATCGCGCAAACGAATCTACTCAATTCACACGCATTGAGTTAATATTCGAGCATGAAGTGAGAGGCCCTATGAAATTAATTAAAGAAAAATTGGCAGTACCGAAGTCAGAGATCTCTCACTCAGATTATATACTGGAGGTGCAGGAGGGGTTAAGTAGAGTACGTATGTAAGCTAAACAGTTTAAGAGGGCACAGTGTAGAAAGAAGCAGGTGACAGATAAAATCACTGTGACTTGTAAGTTTTCTCGAGGGGATGACGTGTTGGTACTCTCATCAGTGATAGTAGATCACTTCAAAGTTAGATTTCGAGGTCCCCATCAAATTGAGAAAAAATGAATCATATTAACAACTTAGTAAACATGCCACATAAAAAATGAAGATATTGGGTATGCCATGTGAATACATTGAAAATGTATTGGAGTAATGACAAAGAACTGGAGAAATGGTGTTAGTTACAGACCTGCAGAATGAGGAATCAAATCCAGACGATATGGATTTGGAGGTCCCTCTAAATTGTTTTAATTATGAAGACTGGTTCAGTTTAGTAAGC